>NC_090444.1:983124492-984343735 GCF_031143425.1 Pleurodeles waltl | reverse complement strand
CCACACTGGACATTGGTGTGTGGCATGACGATTTCCACACTGGACATTGGTGTGTGTCATGACGATTTCCACACTGGACATTGGTGTGTGGCATGACGATCTCCATACTGTACATTGGTGTGTGGCATGACGTTCCATCATTGCCCAGCGGGGCTGTGGCATCCTGGCCCCGCGTGGGCTGTGACTGCGACGGTGGTCTCTGGACCAGTGACGATACTTGGGCCCTCCTGGGCTGTGTCTTGTGCGGTGGTCTCAGGACCAGTGATGATACTTGGGCCCTCCTGGGCTGTGTCTTGTGCGGTGGTCTCAGGACCAGTGACAATACCTGGGCCCTCCTGGGCTGTGTCTTGTGCGGTGGTCTCAGGACCAGTGACGATACTTGGGCCTTCCTGGGCTGTGACTCTGGCGGTGGTCTCAGGACCAGTGACGATACTTGGGCCCTCCTGGGCTGTGTCTTGTGCGGTGGTCTCAGGACCAGTGATGATACTTGGGCCCTCCTGGGCTGTGTCTTGTGCGGTGGTCTCAGGACCAGTGACGATACTTGGGCCCTCCTGGGCTGTGACTCTGGCGGTGGTCTCAGGACCAGTGACGATACTTGGGCCCTCCTGGGCTGTGTCTTGTGCGGTGGTCTCAGGACCAGTGACGATACTTGGGCCCTCCTGGGCTGTGTCTTGTGCGGTGGTCTCAGGACCAGTGACGATACTTGGGCCCTCCTGGGCTGTGACTCTGGCGGTGGTCTCAGGACCAGTGACGATACTTGGGCCCTCCTGGGCTGTGTCTTGTGCGGTGGTCTCGTGACCAGTGACGATACTTGGGCCCTCCTGGGCACTGACTCTGGCGGTGGTCTCTGAACCAGTGACGATACTTGGGCCCTTCTGGGCACTGACTCTGGCGGTGGTTTCTGGACCAGTTACGATACTTGGGCCCTCCTGGGCACTGACTCTGGCGGTGGTCTCTGGACCAGTGACTACGGTGCTAGCGGTTGTGTCTGGACCGCCAGAAATGATGGCACACTTCTCCGCCGTGACACTCACAACAGGCTGGGCAGACTTCCTCTGGACCTTCCCCACCTTTTTTGGAGTTACAGCTGACTCACCAATCGCCTTCTATCCCATTTCACTTGTTGTCCCACCAGGAGTCTTGACACGGTCCCGTCGTCCACTCTCCAATTTTGGAGCCTTTACAGGGGGTGGGCTGCCAATGCCTTGGCTCCGGGTCCTACTGCCTGCCCTGGTGGACGGTGCACTCCAAAAACCTGGAACACGCACCACTGGTACTGGAGGCTTTTTGGCTGAGGCGCTACGATGGGACTGATGAATTGGAGCGGGGGGCAAAAAGGTAAATTTGACAGAGGGACAGTTTCTGACGAACACTGGAATGGGTAGCTGGAGGGGGTCTGGGAGTGAAGGAAGAGGAGGTGGTTGTAGGAGGTGTCACTTTAGTTGTTTTGGGTGCAGGTACTGGAGGCTGTCGTGAGGTGGATGGATGTTGGGTGAGTGATTGCCGGCGTTTGGGTACTTTGGGAGGGGGCGTCACAGACACACTGGGAGAGGACACAGGGGACGTGTAAATGGCAGTGGAGGTGGTGAGTGCTGGTGAGTGGCGTGTGGTGCTGGGTGTCCTGGTGCGAGTCCTAGTGCCTGTAGATGTGGTGCATGCAGGTGTGTGTGTAGACGACACTCGGAGGGAGGAGGGAGACGAGGAGGAGGGGGACACAGTGGAGACAATGGATGTTGCTGTGTCTGTATGGGTGTGATGCTTGTTTGAGTGCCTGTGGGATGTGTGGTGCCTATGTTTGCCTGAGCTACTTTTGTGTGTTGACTTGTGTGCATGCTGGTCTGTAGGTTTGCTTGGGATGGGCTGGGGTACAGGGGATTGGGTCTGGGTGGAGGAAGTTGGAGGGGGGAGGCTGGACACAGGGACAATTGCTGCCATCAGTGCTGAGGCCAGAGATTGCAGGGTTCACTGGCAGGGCAGCCTGACCAGAATGAATGCCCTCCAGGAATGCATTACCGTGTTGCAACGCCCTTTCTACACCCTGGATGGCATTCACAATGGTAGACTGCCCAACAGTGAGTGATCTGAGGAGGTCAATGGCCTCCTCACTGAGGGCAGCAGGGGTGACTGGGGCGAACCTGAGGTGCCTGGGGCGAAGGTGATGCCCACCCTCCTGGGTGAGCGGGCACGGGGCGAACTCTGTGGGGCTGCTGGGAGGGCGGTGCTGGAAGGGGGGGTGGCGGCTGTACCTGTAGAAGTAGGGCGCACAGATGGTGCCGCCACCACAGGGGAGCTCACATCGGCGGACGAGTCTGTGTCGCTGGTTGGTGATCCGGTGGCCGACGTGAAGCTCCCCTCGCCCTCCGTCCCACTGGTGTATTCAGAGTCTGTGGTGTGGCCCTCCATGGCCATGTGGGATGCAGCTCCCTCGTGCTCCGGTGCCACTGTACCTCCGCCTGTTGATGCTGATGTACAAAAGGACAGGGAGAGCAGGAAAAGGGGGGGAGACAGAACAATGAGAGTTTTAGTGCATGGCATACTGCTACCGTTGGCGGACAAGACAGACGCAGCAGCCCCATGCACAACGCCGCGCTCCTGCCCTCTGCACATGCAATTTCAGGGATATGGCCTACATGGCAATGGTGGAAATCTGCGAACATGGATGCCACAGGGGCAACTATACCTCAACTTGCTAATTTACTGAGGTGGGGTAGAGTGCCACATGGCCTACATTACGGAGGGGCCTTGCCTACCTAACTCGCCCTGGCCTAGGGACACCCACAGCCCATCTCCCCCACCTAGAAACCTCCACTGCATGCAAAGTCCGCAGAATGAGGTTGTACTCACCCCCTTGTGTCTGCTGTGATGTCCTTAAGCGCCCATCCAACTCCGGGTAGGCCACCGCCAGGATCCGGAACATCAGGGGGGTCATGGTACGACGGGCATCCCTCCCACGTTGGGAGGCCATCCCCAGCTGAGCCTCCGCCGACTTCTTGCTGCAGCGGCGAATGTCCTCCCATCTCTTCCGGCAGTGGGTGCCCCGTCTCTGGTGGGCCCCCAGGGTCCAGACCTCCTTGGCGATGGCACGCCAAATGTCCCTCTTCTGGTGGGCGCTGACCTACATGACATGCACAAGGGAAGAGGAACAGTCATTACCAATTGCACCATCAATGTGTGTGTCCCCCTCCATACTCTGACCATGTGGCCCATTTATTCCCATGCTTTACTGTAGTATGACTTCTGCCCCTTCCCTCTTCCACCCAGCCCTGTCCACCCAGGCCTAGCCCCTACAACGTGCTCCCTGTGTACTAACCTGTTGGTCTGGAGGACCGTAGAGTAGCATGTTCTGGGGGAGGACCCCATCCACAAGTTTCTCCAACTCCTGTGCAGTGAAGGCAGGGGCCCTTTCCCCAGACACAGCAGCCATCGTCGCTTCCAGACCGAGGTCACAGCAGCACTAGCAGTGTAGGTCCTCTCCTGTCGCAGCTCAGGTATCTAGTGATTGAACAGATATAAAATGGTGGTGACGTCCGCGGCGGTGACGTCCGTGGTGGGGCGCATCATCACTGCCGGCGCACCTGTTCATTGGCTCCTGGGACCCATAGGGTCCAATGTTAACCAATGCAGCATTGCGCTGCGCTCTACGACCGCCTACTGCAACAGTGTGCAATGCCAGCGCTGTTACCCCACAATCCCATTGTCCCAGTTTAGAGGTCAGGCAGCCGCCATTTCAGGGGGCCACATGGATTCATTTTCAACTGCGTCACACATACTGAGGCCTACACTCAACACACATACAGGAAGGGTTTTGTGTCTGGTGTAGTCTTGTGTGTAACTGTGGGTACATACCTGGAGGAATAGTGACTGTTTCTTCGCTGTTGTCCTTCGCAGGCACCGTCAGCTGGGACATATGAGAAGATGGCGGAATCCTCCGGTGTACCGACCGCTGGTGGACCTGTTGACAATGGAAGAGAGACATTTAATCGTGACCTACCGGTTTGACCGTGCCACAATCCAGGAACTATGTACCCAGTTGGAGCAAGACCTGATGTCACCAATCCGCCATCCGACTGGAATCCCCCCTGACGTGCAGGTGCTGTCAGTGCTCCATTTCCTTGCAAGTGGGTCTTTTCAAACAACAGTGGCCATGGCATCAGGGATGTCCCAGCCTATGTTTTCCAACGTGTTGTCCAGAGTGTTGTCTGCCCTGCTGAAACCCGTAAGGAGATACATCATTTTCCCTGAGGTGGAGGATTTGCCTAGAGTGAAAGGTGACTTCTATGCCCTTGGACATATCCCCAACGTCATAGGTGCCATTGATGGGACCCATGTAGCTCTGGTCCCCCCCCGCAGGAGTGAACAGGTGTACAGGAACAGGAAGAGTTATCATTCAATGAATGTCCAGATGGTCTGTTTGGCAGACCAGTACATCTCGCAGGTAAATGCTATGTTCCCTGGCTCTGTGCATGACGCCTACATCCTGCGGAATAGCAGCATCCCTGATATGATGGGTCAACTCCAGAGGCACCGTGTATGGCTATTGGGGGACTCTGGTTACCCCAACCTTTCATGGCTATTGACCCCAGTGAGGAATCCCAGGACCAGGGCAGAGGAACGATACAATGAGGCCCATGGGCGGACTAGGAGGGTTATCGAGCGCACCTTCGGCCTCCTGAAGGCCAGGTTCCGGTGCATCCATATGACAGGTGGATCCCTATTCGACTCACCGAAGAAGGTGTGCGACATCATCATCGCCTGCTCCATGCTCCATAACTTGGCATTGCGACGCCAGGTGCCTTTTCTGCAGGAGGATGATCCAGATGACGGTGTTGTGGCAGCTGTGGAGCCTGTGGAGCCTGTGGACAGTGATGAGGATGAAGCTGAGGAAGACGAAAACAACAACAGGGAGTCAGTCATACAGCAATATTTCCAGTGAGCCACAGGTGAGAACATTTTCATTTTTACCATTACATTAACTTTCACACATCTACCTCTATCCTGTACCGACATTTCACTCACTATTTGTTAACTGAGTTGTCCCCTTCCATTTCAGTTTCACAAATGTGGTAACCTACGTGTCAACTGTTTGCATCCTTGAAGGGCTTGTGATGTGTGACATAGGTATGTTAGCCTTCCAATGGGTAACCCATTATGAAACTGTAATTGATAATACAGATTTACAAATCATAGACTGACTCCATTTGTTTTTAGTGTTTCAATGGTGTTTATTTAAGTGCTCAAAAAATAAAGGGGGGTTGTAAAATGGTGCTGGGTGATGGTGGAGGTATGTCCATGGCAGAGTCCAGTCTATTAGTCTCACAGGTACATTGCACATCTGGGCATTGGAAGTGGAGCTAGGTCAGTTCCGATTTGGGCAGGGTAACAAAGTGGGACAGTGGGGGGACAAACAGGGTGGTCTTATTTCCTGGCGGGGGTCTTGCCATCTTGCTCTGTCCTGTTCCTGGATCTCAGGGCCCGCTTGCGTGGTGGTTGTCCGTCTGCAGGAGATGGGGTGCTGGTGTGGTGGTCCTGTGGCGGGGCGTCCTGTCCACTAGCGCCGGCGGAGGTGGTGGGCATTTAATCGTCGTGGCTAGTGTCAGGGGCCCCTTGGAGTGCCACGGTGTCCCTCGAGGTCTTTTGAATGTCCGTCAGCACCCCTACGATGGTGCCCAGGACGGAGCCGAAGGTCCTGAGCTCCTCCCTGAACCCCAAATATTGTTCCTCCTGCAGACGCAGGGTCTCCTGCAACTTGTTCAGGAACGTGGCCATCGTCTCCTGGGATTGGTGATATGCTCCCATGATGGAGGAGAGGGCCTCGTTGAGAGTTGGTTCCCTTGGCCTGTCCTCCCTCTGTCGCACAGCAGCCCTCGCCAGTTCCCCTGTGTTCCTGTGCCTCTGTCCCCTGGACCGTGTGCCCACTACCACTGCCCCCAGGTCCCTGTTGTTGTTGGGGTGGTGGGTTAGCCTGGGTGCCCTGTAGTGGTGGACACACCGCTGATTGACCTGTCCTGGGTAGGGAGGTTTGGGCCCGCTGGGTGGGTGCTGTGCTGGTGTTACCAGAGGGTGTAAGCTCGGTGTTGGGCTGTGGCTGGGCAAGGGGAACTGACTGTCCTGGGGCCCACGATGGTCTGGGCTGGTCATCAAGATCCAGTGGGGCAGAGCTGCTGTCATCACTGTGGGCCTCTTCTGGGGGTTGGAGTGGTGTTGTCTGGACCCTCTGGTGTGGTGACGTTCCTGCGGGGGTATAGGTACATGATTATTGCATGTGTGTGTTTCATGGTGTGCAATGGTTGGGTGTTCGTGAACCCCAGTGCAGGCATTCCTGTGTGGGGTCTTGTGTCCTGATGGTTGGGGGGTGTTGTGGGTCTGTGTAGTGGGCATGCTTTGGTGATGGGTGTCCATGCTTAGTTATATCATGCAGATCTTGGGGTTGGGAGGGGTGGTTGGTGTCATGGGTAGATAGGGGAGGATTTGGGGTGATAGGGGAGGGTGTGATGTTGGGAGTGTGTGATATCATGCAGGTAGGGTGGGGGTTATGATGGTTAAGATTAGACTTACCAGTGTCCTTTCCTCCAACGACTCCTCCGAGGCCTTCAGGATGGAAGATGGACAAGACTTGCACCTCCCATGTTGTTAGTTGAGGGGGAGGAGGTAGGGGTCCGCCGCCAGTCCGCTGTACCGCGATGTGGTGCCTGGATACCGTGGAACGCACCTTCCCCCGTAGGTCGTTCTACCTCTTCCTGATGTCCTCCCTATTTCTTGGGTGCTGTCCCACAGCGTTGACCCTGTCCACTACTCTTTGCCATAGCTCCATCTTACTGGCTATGGATGTGTGCTGTACCTGTGAGCCAAATAGCTGTGGCTCTACCCGGATGATTTCCTCCACCATGACCCTGAGCTCCTCCTCGGAGAAGCGGGGGTGTCTTTGGCGTGACATGGGGTGGTGTGTGTGATGTGTGGGGTGGTGTATGTGTTGATGAGTGTGGTGAGTGTAGTGGTATGTGGTGTTTTGTGCTTGGATGTTGGGGGGTGATGGTATTGTGTGCCTCTGTGTGATGGGGTTGTCTGTTCTGTGCTATCTCTCTGGCATTCGTTCGTGAATTGTGGTCGTAGGGGTTTGTGGGTGATGTGGGTGGGTGTTTTATATAGTATTGGGTGTGTGGGAGTGGTGTGTGTATGAGTATCAGGTGTGTGTGTATTTGGAATTGTCCAATGTGGCGGTATTTTGTAGATGTGTGTGTATTTTGAGCGAGGCGGTGTGTACCGCCAATGGAATACCGCGGTTGAAAGACCGCCGTGTGGATTCGTGGGTCGTAATGGCATGGGCGTGTTTCTGTTGGCGTGGAGGTGGAGGATGTGTTTCCGCCAGTTTATCGCTGACCTTTGGTGTGGCGGTGTTGTGTGGGTGTCTGAATTTCGGCGGATTCCGTGATGTGTGTCATCATAGCTGTGGCGGTCTACTGCGGCCGCGGCGGTGTATTGGTGGTCTTCTGCACGGCGGTAAGAGCCTTATACCGCCAATGTTGTAATGACCCCCTTAGTCCCTATGTAGCTCGGTGTGGAGAACACCGTGCTGATCCTATGATTAAAAACTTTGCTAGATAAACAAACATTTGAGGTGAGCAAATCTAGAGTTTCGCTGATTTTGCAGGGTGCTCCTTACTGGAGCTGCTCTCCACCTAAACTTGGGAACTACAGAGAGTTCTCTCTTGTATTTTTACATATATATATATATATATATATATATATGCAAATCTCATACATAATATACATATATATTCATAAGAATAAACTACATCCCTGAGTAGACCTATTGTTAGTATGAACCAGTCTCTGTTGGAAAATACTTCAAGATACTTGGACCTGTTTCTGTGCACCTTTGTTACTGAATTATCCTCATATTTATGTGATACCAATGATTTCCTTGCCAAGATACATAATATTCCTTGGCACAAAGATTATCTAATGGTCACTATGGACGTGGCTTCCCTTTACACTTCCATTAAGCACCAATATGGGATACAAGCACGCAGATATTTTTTTTAAACACGGCCCATTGAGTTCTTTGAACATACAGAAATGCTTTTGTCCATGCTACAATTTTGTTTGACCCATAAGCTTTTCATGTTTGACAATGAATGTTTTCTGCAAAAACAGGGGACGGCTATGGGTGCTTCCTTTGCTCCCACTTATGCTTATTTATATATGGGTTGGTGAGAGAAAGAGGTGGCTTGGTCTGAGGTGAACAACATTTACATGGACAAAGTGACAATGTGAGTGCGATACATTGACGATCTTTTTATTATCTGGGATGGTTCTGATCAATCACTATTGGACTATATAAATGTACTTAATAAAAATGAGTTTAATATTCATTTAGAAACTACTTTCAGTAGCGACACTATTGAATTTTTAGATGTTTTACTGGAAGTGAATAATGATCGATTAGAGACCACCATAAATCGCAAACCCACGGCGTGCAGTTCTATTCTGCATGCTAATAGTGGACATCCCACGACATTAAAATGGAGCATTCCTTATAGCCAATTTCTGCGGGCTCGCAGAATATGCTCTGATGACAGTAGGTACGATATTGAAATCCTGACAATGACAGAAAGATTTTTAAGTAGAGGATATCCTCTTAAAATCTTGGTTGAAGCACAGAACAGAGTTAAAGAGAAAAGTAGGGATGAGTTACTTTTCAAGAACATAATAAAGTTGAGAACAAACAATCACCTCCTAGAATATTTTTAGAATTCAATTGACAACATGGTTCATTGAAAAACATCCTACAAAACAATTGGCATATTTTACAGAATTATCCAAATATCCGGGATAGTATTGGCCAACATCCTTCCATTACTTATCGTAAGGCTAGTTCATTAGGAGACAATCTTACCCGAAGTTTATTTTCTATGAAAGATAATACATCTTGGTTGAGCAAAAAAAGTCTGGGGTTCTGGAAGTGTGGCCATTGTAAGGCATGTAAATATGCACAGAATATGCAAAATTATCAGACATTTGATGGACGTCATTGTGAGATTAAGGATCGGATCACATGCAAAACTGAATATGTGGTCTATGTTGTTGAATGTGGATGTTGAAAAAAATATATAGGCAGTACCATCCATTACAACATTTTAGAGCCATTGAAAATCATGATAGAACGTATCCTTTGGCTAAACATTTCTGGGATACACATAATGGTGATTGTAGCACTTTAGTATTTTATGGAATCAAATTTATCAAAAGAAATCCAAGGGCAGGTGATAGAACATTAGAACTTAGACAAATGGAATCCAAGATGATTTTATAACTTGGATCTGAATCTCCTTGCGGTCACAACCTTGATGCTGAATTACATGTTCATTTATGAAATACTATAGGAATTGGATTTCAATTAGAACTTGATTACAGTGGAAAATGATAATTGCTGTTGAAATAGTCAGCATCTATTGGATTATGTAGACAGTAAAATGTCTGCATTTGCTATGAATGAATGGGGACTTGAATTTTTCGCTATGTTGCCTTGAGAAATACAGAAAAGTACATTTTGATTTTTGATTTTTGATTTTGATTTTTCTTCCTATACCTATATGTTATTAAGGGAAGCTAATTTTCCATCATTTTTTTTAAACATGTGACGTTCACATTATTTATATAGATGTGTGTTTGACTTTTTGCACCTTGCACTTTATCTAATCGGCCCCCTTTTTTGCACATTCATATATTAGCAAATTGAACAAATGATGAAGAACTATTGTATTGCGTTGTAAATTTCATTGCATGTTCGGGACACTAGGCACTTTGAATGACAATAATAAATTATAAGTTTCAAGACTTGAATGATAAAAGGCTCTCCTATATGAGCCACAGTGTATGATGCTACCTGTGAAAGGTGGCTCCAGACTAAAAACTTTTTTACAGTTCAGTATCATATCTAGACTCTTTACAAATATTTATAGTACGTGACACTTTATTTCTAATCTCAATATTAAAGAATAACAGTGATTCTATCTATTTTCTAATTTGATTAAGAATGTGAGTTAGTTGAAGTATTTTATTATATGATAATTATTATTTATATTCTTCATGACTCTATTTAAAAATAGTTGATTAAAAATAGTTGATAAAATACCTGTTGACTATATTGAATAATACTCTGTATTTGAGTTAATTATGATATATCATTTGAGTTAAACAAGATATATTTTTTGGGGCTCTTATACAATGCAGTAGAGCCATTTTGATTGGTGATTAATAGCTTCTACCTTTATTTCATTGTCTGTAACTATTATGATGATTGAAATGTGCCTTTAATTGTTACAATTTTTATTAGTGTCCATGTCAGCATGAAATAATATACACAAATTGCTGTGAAGGAAGCATTATGCTAATAATATGATTGTTTATTTTAACCAACTGCATGTTAAAAGATGGCCACACTATTAGTCTGCACCAGCATGGCATGGAAACAAATGATGGTTTTTAAAGTATGTCTATAGGATGCCGTTTTATCGGCCGAGTTTGTCCAGTAGAAGGTGTTTGCCGAAACGCGTTGACATTCTTTGCAGGAGACTATGGTTTAATTATATGGAATAAAGCTGATGAAATTCACCTTTGAACATTGATTCGTCCTTGTCCTCATGAGTCGGTGAAGGAATTGGTGCAGCCGTTTGGCGGGTATTGTCCCACCAGTTGTGGATTAATATATATATATATATATATATATATATATATGTATACAAATCTCACCATGGGATGGTGGGACAGAGAGGTAGCGTGGAGGGAAGGGAATAACAGACATGTCAAAAAAGTAGGCCTGTGGCTAAGATTCATTGATGACTTGTTTATAATTTGAATGGGTACTAAGGATGGGTTTTGGAACATTTTGAGATCTTGAATAATAATTAATGTCTGAGGTTTACATACAGTATCAGCAATACAGAAATATAATTTTTGGATGTAAAGCTATATATTAAAAACGGCATGTTGGAAACAACTCTGTATCGTAAACCTACATCAACAAATAGTACCCCTGTTTCCATCTGAAACTCCTTATTAGAACCATCCCCTATGGGAAATTCATTAGGCTAAGAAGGAATTGTTTGGATGATGAGGAGTTGAATGCACAATTTAAAATAACAAAACAAAGGTTCCTAAAGAGAGGATATAAACAGAAAGACATTAGCCAAGGCATAAAGAGAGCAAACTATGCAGACAGAAATCAAATGTTGACACAAAAAGCCAGAAATAAATCAGAAAGCACTATAATAAGAGTTATCCTGACATACAGCAAAGATAATCATTTAATTTATTAGATACTGGAAAAATCCTGGAATTTTATTTATGAAGATCCAGACATTGAAACAAAGGTAGGACGTACTCCAAGAGAAGCATACAAGAAAGTTCCCTCGCTGAAGGACAAATTGGTAAGAAGTAATTTCACCACACCTGCACAGACCCCATGGCTAAACAGAACAAGAGCAGGATTCTTCAAGTGTCATAAATGCAAGGCATGCCAAAGAGGCAGGAACATGTCAACATTTCTTGACTATACAGGACAAGAGATTACAATCAATGAAAGAATTATGTCAGAAACACAGTATGTGATCTATGTAATTGAATGTATATGTGGGAAGAGATATCTGGAAAGTATGATATGCAATCTGAAGAAACGCGTATTGAAACACATATGAGCTGGAAAAAAACAGAAATATGAGCTATATGGTGACAAAACATTAGACTCAGCATCCAAACAGTGATTGGAGAACTATGAGATATTTTGGCATAGCTTGTATTGAAAACCTTGAAAGAGGAGGGGACAAAGAGCTAAAATTACGGAGACTAGAGTCACATTTCATTATCAAGTTTCATACGATGATTCCGCATGGATTAAACAACGATGGAGAGCTACATGTACATTTATAATCACATGCATATCAACTTCAAAGCCTAAAAAAAATGGTTTTAAAAAATGGTAAAGAAAAAAGTGTCATTAATGGTATATCGCCATAAAATGAAAAAATATAAAAAGCAAGAGTGACGTTGATAACAAAATGCTTGATAACTCAGAAGTGCTTTACTGTAAATAGAAGTGAAATTGCAAGTGTAATCCAACAGTATTTAGCTATGATTGGAGGGTTGGTGGTTTTAGGAAAGAATAAGCACTTAAACAACTCAGATGTGACACAAATTAGAAATGACAGTTTTAAAAAGCCATTGAACCATGCAGACAGATTATTTGATATACCATATGGAATAGACAGATTCTAAAGAATTGGCTACATACTAGAGGAATTTGGGCACCTCCAATGGAAAATGACATTTAAACAAGTGACCAAATAGCAACTCGACTGAGTCCTGAAATTGTGATGACATAAAGATAAAAATACTTGGCATAGTTGAAATGGTGAAAAAATCTGAAAAATGTGCAATATTGTATGAATGATGTAATTATTGCAGCCCATGAAGAATTTTGTAATTTAAATTTTCTTTTTTAGTTTACTGGACTACATATCCCATAGTGCTGCATTATGGGCTTTAATGGGCTAAAGTATAAATATGGAAATAGATGTAGTACTCACAATCCATGCTTAAGATTTGGTGAAGCTGAAACGCATTGGTGAGGAGTGGTGGCAGTATTTTTAATAAAATATTGAGAAATCTTTCACCCTGGAGTGTGGTGTTCTGTTTCGAGTGAGTGCAAAAACAGAGCTAGGTCAGGCTCCAATGCCAGCATCAGCACAGTGGAGCATGCTTATATATATAAAAACCTAGCGGCAGTCGGCACTAGGTAGTTTTAGTCAGGACCATGTTTCCATAGAAAAAAGTGTTTTTTGACCTGCCTGTATATTTGGTACCATTTGATGAATCTTTACAAAATTTTCCAACAAAAGTGTGTTGTGATTCTTGTTGCACATTAAAAGTTTCAGGGCGATTTGTCAAGCAGGGACGAGGAAAAGGGGAGTCAAAAAAACATGCATTTCCCATGTTAATTCCCATAATAGTTTAGCCTAAACTGCTAAACAGAATTACACCAAATTTGGCAGAGAACTAGAGTTTGTTCCACAGATTGTGCTTTTGGTTCTTTGGTGTAAATCTGTTCAGTAGTTTTTGAGATAATAAATGGCAAATAAATGTGTATATCTAGGGTCACGGCAGATTCGCGTATGCACGCACCAGCAGCAATGCTTTGATTGGATGGCCACAACCTGAGCAGAAAGTTGCGGCTGCCATTTTATGGTATGGGACAAGGTCCCTGGGGCTGAAAATAATTTTGATAAGTGAAATAAGGGGTCAGGGTGGAGTTACTATGACCTCAATGGTGTGATATAGGGGTCTTTGAGGGTCAAATTAGACCTATAAAAACCTTTTTTTTCATGCCAGACGTTATTCGCGAATATTTTGTGATGCTCAGGGTGGCCCCCCGAGTAATGTCATGACATGTTTGTGAATATTGACAACAACAACAAAAAATTATAGACCTATTCATACACTAATTAATTCACTCAAAGTACCATTCCGACACTTAAACAACCACTCATAGACCCACTGAGACACTCACGCACCCACTCACAGACCCACTGAGACCCTCAAACAATCAAGCACAGACCTGTTCAGAGACACATGCACCCACTGACAGACCCACTCAGACACTCAGGCACCCACTCACAGACCCAGGCAGACCCTTATGCACCCGCTCACAGACCCCCTCAGAGACTGATGCCCCCACTCACAGACCCACTCAGACCCTCATGCAGGTGCTCACAGACACATTCAGACACTCATGTACCCATTCAAAGACTCATGCACTTAATCACAGACCCACTCAGACACTCATGCACCAAGTCACTGAGCCACCTACTTTTAGGCCCTCTCACTCACTCACTGACTCACAGATCCACTCAGACTCACATATCCACTCGCACACCCACTCATACACTGATGCACCCACTTATAGACCCACTCAGACCCTCATGCGCCCACTCACAGACTCAGTGAAACACTTATGCAGCTAATCACAGACCCTCTGAGACAAGCGTAGTCACCGAGAGACCCACTTGCACAAACTTTATCACACTCACTGAAAGAGGTTGTGAGACAGGTATGTACTGAATGACAGACCAACTGAAAGTCTGTTACATGCAGTGATAGATACAGTCAGAGAGATATATATGAGTTTAGAGAGTCATTTTGAAGTCAATCTTTGTAGTCTGTTGTGGAAAATTATTTATATACATAGTTATAAATTTGGAATGGGCTGGTGTGTATTGAAAGCCTGCTTTTGCTTTGCGTAGTCACGACAATCACGACGTCGCCATAAACCTTTTTTTAAATATTGAAAAAAGTTATAAAGAAAATGAACAAGAGTTTTGGCTAATAGGGTGGCCCCGAGAAGAGCCTTGGTGTTCATTGTGAGTATGTGACTGCTACATATAAGACTGAATGCAAAGTTTCAGGTTTCTAAGAAACTCTCTGTTGCCTTTGTCTATAAAGTGCACACCATCAGTTCTATAGATGCCTTCCATGTCAAAGCGCAGGTTGTTGTTTATAAGAGTGATGGACGGAAATATGGCTTTGGGGCTTGGTTGATTTCTGAATCTTGAAATTTTATTACACTATAACAACAAAAATGAAATTTCGATCAGTTTCTCTTGGGTGGAGCGGATCTTTATGGATATACGTCTACTGTCTTTTCTTCTCTTTTCCATGAGCTTCTTCCGCTGGGAGTAGCTGCCAATCCCCATGCATTAAAGAGCACACAAAATGTGGTCAGTATGCGGGCCTCAGGCCAAAAGGGTTACCTTCACCATAACATCCAGGGTGCTTTGTGAGGGTTTGTTCACAGTGAGTTAAAAGAATAGTGTTAAGGATTATAGGGTAGATGTGGGTTTATAGCGGGGTTGCCCCAGGTGCTTGGGGTTGTACAAAGAAAGACTAAACTTAAGGATATGCCTCTTTGTATACAGTTGGTGACCCATTCAACTGAAAGGTCCTTACATTCAGTTCTCGGCCTCCTTTATATCAATCATGAAGAAGGGAAAAGGAAAAAAATATGCAAAGGCTCTGAAAAAACCCAAAAGAATAACAGGAAAGCACCAAAGCAAGAGAGAGAAACAGAAAACAAAATTCTCAGGTGCTTGCCCCCTCCCCACTCACCACACTAGCCACAGCTCTCCTGAGTTATGGCGGGCTCTGGGACTTCAATTGGCATTGTCCACCAGTCTTCGTACCATGTTTCTTGGAACTCCTATCTCCAGTCCCACTCTTCCTTTCCTTGTTCTGTGGGCGAGGCGGGCTACTTCTTTTTTCTTCCTCCTGCTCGAGGTCTGCTTCTGACAGGGCTTCTGCACGTCTCTCCCCATTGGCTGCTCTGCAGTTTCCCTCGGGTCTTCCTCCTCTGACTGTTTCCCTGCACAGCATCTCCAATGCCACACCCCCGGGCATGTTTACCCCTTTCAGCTGATCAGTTTCTCTTTGTAGGTCCCGGACTCCGCCCTATGTGTCTTGCAAGACCTGCCCGCATTGATTTCTTGTCCTCTAACATTTTGCCCTTTTTCTATTCGAATTGTTTCTGGCTGCATTTTGTGAGAAAAGGGAGTCTGGAACTGAGGGCCAGATTATCAGGTAATGAGGGGGTGCGGGAAGGTGCCTTTTCACATACCTACACCCCTACTTTCTTCCTTAGAAGAAAATTATCCACAAGGAACCTGGACAGACAATCGGCATTACCTTGTTCCTTCCCCTTTCGATGATGGACATTGAACCAGAAGGGTTGCAAGACTAGAAACCAATGTAATATGCAAGGGTTGTTTCCTTTGTTATGTGACATTCACTCTAAGAGAGCATGATCATATATAAGGTGAACTCCCACCCTTCCAGATAATATCTGAGGGCTTCTTCGGCCCATTTTATGGGCAAAGCTTCTTTCTCTATTATTGCAGAATTCTTCTCTCTAGGTTATAACTTCCTGCTTATGTAAAGAATAGTTTTTTTAGCTATGTTGTCCTCTTCCTCGGATAGGACCACCCTTAGCCCTACACCAGATGCATTGGTCTCTAATCTGACGGGTTATGTGTAATCTGGGCTACCAAGAACAGGTGTATCAGTGAGGACATCTTCCAGTTCTTGAAATGCAGTCAAAGTAACCTAGGAGGTATATTGTAATTCTATTTTGGTTTCTTTCCCCTTCTATAGAAGATCTACCAAGGGGGCCATGGTTTGTGAAAAAGGAGGAATAAACCGTCCTTAATAACCTAGTAACCCAAGGAAGGCCCTGAGATCTCGCTTTGTCTTGGGAAAAGGGAGCTGTTGGATATCTGCCACCTTCTCCTCCTGTGGTTGGATCATCCCTTCTCCTAATAAATACCCCAAAATATTTAACTTGCTTGGCTGCTTGATGTTTGTTTTGGGGATTTACTTTAAGGCCTACTGAGTCCAGGGTGAGAATGATAATCTGTATTTGCTACAATGGTCTTCCCATGTAGGGCTAAAGATGATGATATCATCAATGTAAGCAGCAGTATATGCTTGGTGCTGTGCTCATTATTCGCTGAAAGGTGGCCGGGGCCCAGTGCAACTCAAAAGGGAGAACAAAGAATTGATATAAGCCTCCCTGGGTGGAAAATATAGTTTTCTCCTTGTCAACTGGATTAAGAAGGACCTGCGATAACCTTTACAAAGATCCAATGTTCAGCTGTACTGGACATGTCCTATTGTCTCAATCATTTTGCCTACCCGGGGAATATGGTAAGTGACAAATTTAGAGATCTTGTTCACCTCCCAGAAGTCAACACAAAACTGTATGAATCCGTCAGGCTTTGGGAATAAGACAATGGGGGAGTTCCACTCACTCACAGATGTCTTAGTAATCCCTAGTTTCAACATGGACCGTATTTCCTCTTCAACAGCCCGCTTTCGGGCTTCCAGTATTCTGTAGACCTTAAATCTGATTTTCTTTCCTGATGAAGTGTTAACCACGTGGTATATCATGCTGGTCCTCCCTGGAGGGAGGGAAAACACATTCCAGTAAGGTTTTAGTTGGATAAACAGTTCTGCTCTAAGGTCCTGGTCTAGATCTGGGTCAACACAGGTTTGAAGTAAATTCTCTTCTATAGAGAGAGGAGTACAAAGAACTGGATGTGATCCTTCCCATTTCTTTAATAGATTCACATGATAGATCTGGATTTCTTTTTTCTCTTTGTTCATTTCCAATTTACAAGTAACATAAATCACACATTCCAGAACTCAAAAGGGTCCCTGCCATTGACACAACATCTTGTGAGAGGACGAAGGCTGCATTAGCAACAACCAGTCTCCCTGCTCGAATTGCCTCATGACAGCTCATTTATTATACTAGTCTCTTTGAGTCTGATGTACTTTTTGTAGATTTTGTTTGGTTACCTCTCTGATCTGGCCTAAATGGGTTTTGAGCCCCATCATATATTTTAAGAGGAGTTGTGACTCATCCTTTCCTTGTTTCTAAGATTCCCTAGCCATATTCAATAGGGTCTGAGGTTTCTGTCTAAATACTAGCTCAAAAGGGGAGAATCCTGTACTCCTTTGTTCTTGACATCTAATAGCTAATAATACCAACTGTAGTATTTGTTCCCATTTTCTAGCCTCCAAGTCCAATCATTTCTTTAATGTGTTTTTTATCATAGCATCATACTGCTCCATTAACCCATCTATCTAGGGGTGATAGGCGGCAGTACACATTTGCTTAATCTCTAGTTGTTCACAAATCTGTTTCATTAGTTTCGATGTAAGGGGGGTTTCCTGATCACTTAATATTTCATGGGGAAACCCCACCCAGGAAAATATCTCAATCATGGCTTTGGCTGTGAGGGTAGAGGTGGGGTGGTGTAGGGGTATGGCTCCTGGGTATCTGGTGGCATAGTCTACAACCATCAGTGCGTATCTGTATCCACTTCTGGAGAGGATCAGGGGACCTATTATGTCCTTTCCCACACTACTGTAGAAAATGGCTTTGGATAATGGGTAAAGGTCACAAAAGAGCTTTCATTGGGAATTTCCAGCTAATCTTCAGGCACATGGGGCATTCTCTGCAACACTTCTCAACACAACTATATATGACGGGCCAAAAAAACGATCTAGAATTGCTTTTTTGGTTTTCTCTGGACCAAAATGACCACCTAAAATGTGACTATGGGCCAAGAACAAAACTTTGGGCATCATTACAACCCTGGCAGTCGGTGTTAAAGGGGCGGTAATACCGCCAACAGGCCAGCGGTACAAAAAATGGAATCACGACCATGGCAGAAACAGCCAACACAGCCAGCCACTTTAACACTCCGACCGCCAGGGCGGTAGCAACAAACACCGCAGCAGTAACCGCCAACAGACAGGGGGAAGTCAATGTACTGCCAACCCCATCACAACCTACCCATGCGCCAGCTTTTCCGGGGCGGTATTAACACCATCAAAAACGCACCGCAGAACAGTATTTGGAAGGAAAATCACTCACTTCACAACACTCAACGAAGAACCAGGACGCCATGGAGCCCAAGCTGCCCACGCTGGTCTATCTCCTCATCTACCAGGAGTACGAACGGCGGCAGCGACCACCACAGTGAGTACTGCACCTAGTACACAGGGGAGGGGGGGAGGAAAAAGAGAGTGACACACACACACACAACACCCCCACCCCCACCCTGACCCACAACACCATACACACAAACACATGCATCAACATTACATTTACACCCCGTAACCCCCTGGAAGAACGCAATGACAAAAGGAAGAGAGTCAAATCAGTATATTTTAGAAATAGTCCGATATACGTAATAATTATAAAACAGTATTTACAAAAATATACAATATGTACATAAGGCGGTACATTGTTCACTCAAAATGTCCCTGGGCCACTGGGACAAAACTCATAGGCCAAGCCCACTCCTGCCTTAATACGGTGCGAACACTGCAGGGGCATCAGGTCGAAAACACACAGGCACCTCATGGGGACGGGGAAGAGTGGGCACCTGCCAGAAGATAGAATAACACCACTGCTCCTGGAGGGGGCTCCATGCCCACAGCGATGTCCTGGGGAGTGCAAGGCCACAGTCTCTCAAGTGGGTGGTTTGCCCACTGCTTGGTCCTGGGGAGTGCAAGGCCACAGTCTCTCAAGTGGGTAGTTTGCCCACTGCTTCGTCCTGGGGAGTGCAAAGCCACAGTCTCTCAAGTCTCTCAAGTGGGTGGTTTGCCCACTGCTTGGTCCTGGGGAGTGCAAGGCCACAGTCTCTCAAGTGGGTGGTTTGCCCACTGCTTGGTCCTGGGGAGTGCAAGGCCACATTCTCTCAAGTCTCTCAAGTGGGTGGTTTGCCCACTGCTTGGTCCTGGGGAGTGCAAGGCCACAGTCTCTCAAGTGAATGCCTTCTTCCACTGGTTCTGGAGGGGGCTTTGTGCCCAGTGTGCTTCATCCTTCCTAGGATAGGGTGAGTGGATGCCTTCTTCCACTGGTTCTGGAGGGGGCTTTGTGCCCAGTCAGCTTCATCCTGCCAAGGATAGGGTGAGTAGATGTATATCTATACTGGTTCTGGAGGGGGCTTTGTGCCCAGTCAGCTTCATCCTGCCAAGGATAGGGTGAGTGGATGCCTTCTTCCACTGGCTCTGGAGGGGGCTTTGTGCCCAGTGTGCTTCATCCTGCCAAGGATAGGGAGAGTTGATGCATATCTCCACTGTTTCTGGAGGGGGCTTGGTGCCCATTGATGCAACACTTGGGGTTGACAGTTCAGGGTCCCTCACCTGGGTGTCTGAGGCACTATATTTGCAGGGACCAGGTTACATGAAAGTCCATTGAGGCAGGGCAAGACTCCATCCAGCGGCGACTACGGCTGCAAACGGGTGTTAGTGCCGGTGCTGGTGGGGGTGCTGCCAGTGGTGGAGAGAGGCTCCAGCCCTTCTCCTGCAGCCTCGGACGACTGCCCAATGGGGCTGCTGCTGCTGGTAGTGGTGCTACTGTCAGCGGTGCAGGTGGTGGTGCTTACAGCGGTGCTAGCTGCAGGACCGGTGGCGGTGCTGGTCGTGGTGCAAGTGCTGGTGCTGCCAGTGGTGGAGGGAGGCTCCAGCCCTTCTCCTGCAGCCTTGGACGGCTGCCCACTGGAGCTGCTGCTGCTGACAGCAGTGGTGCTTGCGGCTGTGCAGGTGGTGGTGCTTGTGACTGTGCTAGCGGGGGGCTGCTGGCGGTGCTGGCCATGGTGCAGGTGGGGGTGCTGGCGGTTGTGCTGGTAACCACCAGGCCTTCACCTGCAGCCTCGGACGGCTGAAGCACCTTGCCTGGTGTTTTGTGCTCCTTCCTCACCTTGCCAGATGGAAGTGTGACCTTGGGTCTGGCAGCAGGAGTCTGGTGGCCTTGCTGGGTGGTTGTGGCTCCATCCCCTTGCTGGATGCGGTCCCCCTCGTCACCTTGCGAGGTGGCGGAATGGTTTTCTCCTTGGCAGGGGTTGGTGGCACAATGGCAGGGCTGATGAGTGCCCCCTTTGAACCTCTGATAGCTGCAGGAACCAAAGCGGACGTCGACTTGGTGGCTGAGGTGCTGGCCTGGGTTCTGGCCAGCCGGGCCTGAGGGGAAGGATGGGGGGAGGGGTAGGGAAGAGGTCAAAATTTGCCAGGAAAAGCTTCTTAGGGACACTGGGGCGGGAGGATGTTGAGGGTTTGGGAGTGGAGGAAGAGGGAGTGGTTGTAGGAGGTGTCTGTCTGCTGAGTTTGGGTGCAGGTGCATGGGCTGGATGCTGTTGTGAGGTGGATGGCTGTTGGGTGGGTGAGTGCTTGTGTTTGGGAAATTTGGGAGCAGGGGTCACAGACACAGTGGGAGAGGACTCAGGGGATGTGTGCATTGATGTGGGGGTGGTGACTGCCAGTGAGAGGTGTGTTGTGATGGGTGTGCTGGTGATGGAGGTAGTGGATGAGGATGTAGTACATGCAGGTGTGAGTGGAAACGCTACTGGGAGGTAGGTGGAAGATGAGGAGGAGGGGGACACAGTGGAGGCAGTGGATGTTGGTGTGTCTGCATGGGGATGGTGCTTGTGTGAGTGCCTGTGAGATGAAGTGTGGTGCTTGTGTTTGCCTGAGCCACTTCTGTGTGTTGATTTGGGTGCATGCTGGTTTGAAGGTGTGCTTGGGATAGGCTGGGGTTGAGGGGATTGGGACTGGGTAGAGGAAGTGGGAGGGGGGAGGCTGGAGACAGGGACAATGGCTGCCATCTGTGCTGGGGCCAAAGCCTGAAATGCTCTCTGTTGGGCCGCCGCACCAGAGTGAATGCCCTTCAGGTATGCATTTGTTTGTTGCAAATGCCTCTCGACACCCTGGATGGCATTCAAAATGGTTGACTGCCCAACAGTGAGGGATCGCAGGAGGTCAATAGCCTCCTCACTGAGGGCAGCAGGGCTGACTGGGGCAGGGCCTGAGGTGCCTGGGGCGAAGGAGATGCCCACCCTCCTGGGTGAGTGGGCACAGGAAACACACTAAGGGGCTGCTGGGACGGCAGTGCTGGTGGGGGGTGGCGGCTGTACCTGTTGTTGGGGTGGGCACAGAGGTGTCCGCCACTGCCAAGGAGCTTCCATTGGCGGAGGAGTCGCTGTCTGTGGTCTCCCCTCCTGTCCCTCCTCCTGTCCCTGTCGTGGTGCTCCCCTCACCCTCCGTCCCACTGGTGCCCTCACCCTTGGCCTGCCCAACAAGGGACCTACCCTGCCAGTTCTCCCTGGCCTAGGGGCATCCACAGCCCACATCACCCACCCAGGTAAACCTTAACGCGAGCACAGTCATGCTTCAGAATCTGTACTCACCTCCGTGTGGCTGCTGTGATGCCTTCAAGTGCCCATCCAACTCCGAATACGCCACTGCCAGAATGCGGAACATCAGGGGGGTCAGAGTACGACGGGCATCCCTTCCTCGTTGGGAGGCCAGCCCCAGCTGGGCCTCCGCCGTCTTCCTGGCCTAGCGGCGCAGGTCCTCCCACCGTTTGCGGTAGTGGGTGCTCCGCCTGTCAAAGACCACAGGGTCCGCAACTCCTTAGGGATGGCACACCAAATGCCCTTTTTCTGATGGGCGCTGACCTGCAGGGAACTATACATAGAAAAAAGGGATTAGTAATACCGTCCAGACTGTTACACTCAAGTCCCACAAATCCCTCCCATCCCCTTATGCACAGACATTGACCACCAGACATGCAGCACTCTACCCAGTACCCATTAGCACCCCCCTACACATGGCATACACACACACCACTCCATACATTCATAGCCCACGCATAATGCGCAGAGTGTACTGACCTGTTTGTCTGGAGGACCGTTGAGTAACTTGTACTGGGGTAGGACCCCATTCACCAGTTTCTCCAACTCCTCTGCAGGTAAGGTAGGGTCCCTTTCCCAAGACACATGAGCCGTTGTCGCTTCTAGACACAGGTCACAGCAGCACTTGCAGTGTAGGTCCTCTCCTGTTAAAGGTCAGCTAGCAAGTGAGTGAACAGATAGAAAATGGCGGTCACGTCCATGGCGGTGTGTACCGTCACCACCGGCGTACATCACCATTGGCTCCTGGAACCCATAGGGCCCAATGATATCTAATGCGAAGATGCGCGGCAGTCATCGACCATCTACTGCAATGGGGGACAACGCCATCAGAATTACCTCATTTTCACTTGTCCCTTCTCAGAGGTCAGGCAGCTTCCATTTCAAGGGGGCACAGGGCATGGCACCTAACTGCGTCACAGCAGACATTGGCATAGCAACTGACTCTCGGATTCACATACTGGTTCTGTTAAGGAAAAGAAACATCATTATTGCAATTGATGCCTGATTGTGACCCTCTGCTCACCGTTTTCCTCCATAGGCTTCAACCGCTGAGGATGAATGTGAGATGGCGACATCCTCCGGTGTACAGAGCCCTGGTGGACCTTTGCGACAATGGAGGACAGACACATTATCATAACATACAGACTTGATCGGGCCACAATCCAAGAACTGTGTGATTATTGGAGCCAGACCTGATGTCTGTTATCCGCCAGCCCACAGGTATCCCCTCCCCAGTGCAGGTCCTGTCAGTGCTCTATTTCCTGGCAAGTGGTTCCTTCCAAACAACAGTGTCCATGGCATCAGGGATGTCTCAGCCAATGTTCTCCAACGTATTGACCAGAGTGTTGTCAGCCCTGCTGAAACACATGCACAGCTACATTGTTTCCCCCCAGGTGAAGGACTTAGCCACAGTGAAAGCTGACTTTTATGCCCTGGGACATATCCCCAACATCATTGGTGCCATTGATGGTACACATGTGGCATTTGTCCCCACCTCCGGAAAAATGAACGAGTGTTCAGGAATAGAAAAAGCTATCACTCTATGAATTTGCAGATGGTGTGTTTGGCGGACCAGTACATCTCCCATGTGAATGCCAAGTATCCTGGCTCTGTGCATGATCATTGTTGCATTATGCATGTTGCACAACCTGGCCTAGAGAAGCCAAGTGCCTTTTCTGCAGGAGGATGAGCCTGGAGATGGTCTCAGGGTAGTGGTGGGGCCTGTGGACAGTGAGGAAGAGGAGGCAGAGGAAGAAGATGTGGACAACAGAAGTAATATAATACAGCAGTACTTCCAGTGACGCACAGGTAAGACACTGTCACTTCACTTTACTTTTCAGTTTTCTGTTGGACATTGTACATGGCAGCCTGAGTTCCCTATGTCTATGGCCACTTACTGTACACTTTGGAATCTCTATTTTTAGATCTCTGTGGCCCACTCTGGCTCCTGGTATGTTTGCTGCTGACCACTAAAAGTAATTACAATGTAACTTTAACTGTACATGACTTGCAATGATTTGATAATGTTGTACTTATACATATTTGAATCATTTGACAGACTCCAGATTTGTATTTGTTCCAAGGGTGTTTATTTGAGTGCTCATAAGTAGAGGTGGATGTGCAATGGGTTGGGGTGATGGTGGAGGAATGTCTAGTTAGAGTCCAGTCTCTTGGTATCACAGGGGCATTGTCCAGTGGGGCTTTGGAAGGGGAGTAATGGCATTTCAAGATGGACAGGGTGACAGAGTGGGACAGAAGGGTGACAATCAGGAGAGTCTTATTTCCTGGCGGGGGTCTTGGCCATGTTCTCTGGCTTCTGCCTGGATCGCAGGGGCCATTTGCGGTGTGGTTCTCCTTCTGCAGGGGGTGGGGTTCTGGTGGCCTGTTGTTCCTTTGGTGGGGCCTCCTGTCCACTTGTTGTCCCTTTGGTGTGCCACTGCCTCCCTCATGGTGTTGGCCATGTCAGCCAGAACTCCTGCAATGGTGACCAGGATGGTGTGGATGTGTTTGAGCTCCTCCCTGACCCCAGTTACTGTCCCTCCTGCAGCCACTGGGACTCCTGCAACTTGGCCAGTGTCTGGCCCATGGTCTCCTGGGAATGGTGGTATGCTCCCAGGATGTTGGTGAGTGCCTCGTGGAGAGTGGGTTCCCTGGGCCTGTCCTCCCCCTGTCACACAGCAGTCCTCCCAGCTTCCCTGTTGTCCTGTACCTCTGTCCCCTGAACCGTGTGCCCACTGCCACTGACCCCAGGTCCCTGAGCGTCCTGTGTTTGTGGTGTTGCCTGGGGTCCCTGTAGTGATGGACACACTGCTGATTGACGTGTCCTGGGGACAGTGGAATGGGCCAGCTGGGTGGGTGCTGTGGTTGTGTTTCCTGAGGGGGGAGGCTCTGTGGTGGGTTGGGACTGTGGCATGGTAACCGACTGTCCAGAGGTCCCAGATGGGCCAGGTTGGTCATCATGATCCAGGCGTACAGATCTGCTGACATCACTGTGGGTCTCTTCTGGTGGGGGGCTGGATGTTGCTGGCAAGTCCTCTCCGGTGACGTTGAGTAGGGGTCCTGTGGGGATGCAAAGGCAGTGTTATTGTATCTGGATATGCCACTTGTGCATGGGTGTGTTTCCCTGTATGGTTGTGATTTCCCTGTCAGCTTTGCCTTGTGTGCGTGGTGATTTTGTGGGCTAGGTGATTCTCTCTACTGGGCATGCTGTAGAGATGGGTGTCCATGCAGGTCTGTGTTGGGGGTCCATAGATTGTTGTGGCATGCAGGGGTTGGTATTGGGATGGGTGCATTGTGATAGTGGGGTATGTGTGAGGTGGTGGAGTGATGGGAGGGAGGGTGGGTATGTGATGGCATGCAGGTTGGGGGGATATAGTAGTAAAGATTTGACTTACCAGAGTCCAGTCCTCCTGCTACTCCTGCAAGGCCCTCAGGATGCATGATCTCCAACACTTGCTCCTCCCATGTTGTTAGTTTTGGGGAAGGAGGTGGGGGTCCATCTCCAGTCCTCTGTACAGCTACCTGGTGTCTTGCAACCACGGAATGCACCTTCCCCCGTAGGTCGTTCCACCTCTTCCTGATGTCATCCCTTGTTCTTGGGTGCTGTCCCACGGCGTTGACCTTGTCCACGATTCTCCGCCATAGCTCCATCTTCTTAGCAATGGATGTCTGCTGCACCTGTGATCCGAATAGCTGTGGCTCTACCCGGATGATTTCCTCTACCATGACCCTTAGCTCCTCCTCTGAAAACCTGGGGTGTCTTTGCGGTGCCATGGATGTGGTGTGAGTGATATGTGTGAGGGTGTGTGGGGTGCTGTGTTGGGGTGTGTGGTGTGGGGTTCGTGGATGGTGTATGGGTGATGGTGTTTAGTGGCTCAGATTGAGTGGGTGCTGCTGGCTTGTCTCTCTCTGTTTGTAATCTTTTTTTTCGCTGTAAGGGGTTGTGGGTAATGTGGGTGTTTGTTTTATATTGGATTGGGTGTGTGGGTGTGGTGTGTGTATGTATGTCAGGTGTGTGTAGTTTGAATTGTCCAATGTGGTGTAGTTTTGTTGGAGTGTGTGTATTATGAGCGCAGCGGTGTGTACCACCAATGGTTTACCGCGGTTGAAAGACTGCGATGGTGATTCGTGGGTCGTGATACTGTGGGCATATTCCTGTTGGCATAACAGTGTGGGTTTTGCTATCGCCAGTTTATCACTGACCTTTGGTGTGGCGGACTTGTGTGGATGTCTGTATAGTGGCGGATTTCTCAGTGTGGGTCATAATATCCGTAGTGGAATACCGCCGCCGTCACGGTATGTTGCCGGCCGTCAGCATGGCGGTAGGCGGCATTTACCGCCAGGGTTGTAATGAGGTCTTTGTCTCTAGAGGGAGTAGGAATTAGCAGTTGTTTCAGCTGCTTAACTCCCCCCCCTTTTGTATAGCAACCCTTGTTGTTAAATACATTGGGACCTACCATGTGACAGTTCTTCTGTAACAGTTCTCCAGGCTTCATGGAACTAGGGATTCTCCCGCTAGGCTGCCTGGAAGATCCTGTCTCATTCCCAGACGTGCTGCTCCAGATATCTGGGCATAGCCCTAAGTCCCTTATGCTTATCATCTCTTCTCTGTCCTCTGTTCTTGTGTATTTTTGGAGAGGGGCCATTCCTCATCCTCTGTTTGGGCAAGTGGGGCTGTTTCCCACTAGAGTCCCTCCCTTTTACCGATTCCAGGAGCAACTCTTCCAATTTAGGATAATCTGTTCCTACGATGAGTGGTTCAAGGAGCATGGGTATCAACCCTACTTGAAGGGGAACTAGTGGATCATCCTTACAAGATATCATCCTTATCTTGTAACACTACTTATGGTAAGGGATATTTCTTTCTGTCTCCATGTACGCGCTATATATTCACTTCCCTGCTAGGCTTTGGAGGCCGTCCATAGATACATTGTGGCCTTATTACACTTTGGTGACATCCTGTGTCCAACAGTGCGGGGACGGGTTCTCCTTTGACCTTCATGAGGCAGCAGTAAGAGAGCTTAGCCTTAGTCGTAGTGTAATAAGATAACCAGGCTACTATGATTTCCATTGATTCTTCTTTATGGGGACACAGTCTGGCTATATGTCCTATTTCTCCGCAATTAAAACTCTTGGGTCCTGCTTGAAGGGTTCTAGGAGGAAGCCCTGGAATTAGCAGAATAGGTTTGGCCTTCTTTAGTATAGCAGGGCAGGCTGGGCGTTAATTGCATAACTCTTGCTTTTCTACCCATTAATCTCTCATCCTTTGCATAATTTCTGTGCATGACTATATGCGCTGGTGATTTCCACAGCTGTTTCCAGTGTCAGGTTACTATGTTGTGTAACCCGTTTTTGGATAGGAGGGTGTAAGGAAGCAGGAAATTGTTCCAAATACAACTTCTCCATTATGTCTTCCTTGGTAGTGGATTCAGGTCTAAACCATCTATCTGTCATGTCCTTCACTCTGTAATACAAGGCTCTGGAGGTCTCCTGAGGACCTTCCTTAATTTGTTGCAGCCTAAGATGCTATGTCTCATTGTCAATGCTCAACGTCTCCAAAATACTCTTTTAAATATTGTAATATGTGGTGGATCCTCTTGATTTGCGGCCTGATATGCCGTCTATAGCTTGCCTGTAAGTAGCAGCCCCAAGTACTGTCCCCACGAGTCCATAGACCAAGCAGCGGCCTGAGCCAGCCGTTTGAAGTTGGTAAAAAGAATCTGGATCCTCTCCTTCTACATATTTCTGGAGTACAATGGAAGGGAGAGTGGTATGTCTACTCTGTTATACTAAGATGTCGGCTAACTTCCTGATGGCTTTGTCCTGGGATTGTGTTACCTTGTCTAATTTTTCAGCCTGGCTGATGATGGCTTTATGGATATTCCCTCTGTTCTATGTGGTGGCAGTCAGGAAGCGTTCAATGATCTTCTCCAGTCTTTGATGGTCCTCTGCCATTTTGGATATAATAGCCACCATTACCTTTGATCCCACTTCTGATGCCACTTGTAAGATGGCTGGGTAGAAATATGGCTTCAGAGGTGTGGTTGATTTCTAAATCTTGATCATGTTTGTTGTTAGACTGTAACAACAAAAATGGAATTTCAATCAGTTTCTGTTAGGTGGATGGGATCCTTATGGGTATACGCCTACTGTCTCTGTTTTTATTCTGTTCTTCAGAATTGAAATGATGAGGTAATTTCCCTTTTTTCTCTTCTCCAGGAGCTTCTCCCACTGGGTGTTGCCGCCAATCCACTATGAAGAAGGAGCGCACAAAATGTGGTAAGTATGCGGGCTTTAGACCAAAAGGGTTACCTTCACCATAATTTCCAGGTTGGGTGGGAAGGTCCTTAAGTTTAGTTCTCCCCTTCTTCATATCAATCGCAAAGAAGGGGAAAAAAAAAATATATATATATATATATTTATATATATAAATATATATAAATGCTCTGAGAAAAAAAACAAAAAAATAACAGGAGAGAACCAAAGGAAAAGAGAGAAACAGAAAACAAAACTCTCAAGTGCCCACCTCCTCCCCACTCACTGCACTAGCCACAACTCTCCTTAGTTGTGGTGGGCTCTGGGGCTTCAATTGGCAGTGTCCACCAGTGCACATACCAGGTTTCTGGTAACTCCTCGTATTCACCCCCACTCTTGCTTTCCTCGTTCTGAGGGTGAGGCTGGTTGCTTGTCATTTTTTCCTCCTGCGCGCAGTCCACTTCTATCTGGGCCTCTGCACATCTCTCCCTGCTAACTCCTCTGTGGTTTCTCTTGTGTCTTCCTCCTGTGTCTGTTTCCCTGCACAGCATCTCTGACGCCACTCCCATGGTCCCCCTTTTCAGCCAATCAGTTCCTCTTTGTAAGTCGCAAACGCCACCCCGCACAACTTACAAGGGCAAGTCCTGCATTAAGTTCCAAAACCTGTCCGGTATTGCCTTCATGTCCTTTAACATTTTGCCCTTTTTCCCTTTTAATTGTTTCTACCTGCAGTTCGTGAGGAAAGGGAGACGGGAACTCAGGGCCAGATTATCAGGTAAGGGGTGCAGGAGGAGGCCTCTACACATTGTTGTCGATAAAGCCATGTTATGGTCTCTAAGGAATTTCTAAACAGTTTTATTAACATGTTTCCTGGCTTTGTCAATCTGTTGACAGAACGGATTTGACCACTTCTACTTCTGTCTTTGGCATATATTAGAGTACACCAAGACGGTGTGAGGAATAGTGACATCAGTTGTGCAAAGGTATCCTTCATTAGGATTTCCATTCCTACCCTAATCAGTGTGCCCAGGTCATTAGCACCACAGTGCATAATCATGAGGTCAGTGAGTTGGCAATCTCAAATATTTTTAACCAAAGGGAGCAATTGATGCCACTTTAACCCTCTCTGGCCAAACCAATCAATGTCCACATTAGCCAAACCCAAGTCTCTATTAATACTTTTTCTAGCAACCTCCCTGGTGCAAAACGCATAGCTGTGTCCAAGATTCCACACTCTAGCCATTTTGAAGGGAAGCAATAGTAGCAGACAGGAGAAGGCTGGGGTGACTGAGGTGGTTTTGAAAATGGAAGGCAGTTGAAATGGAGATGTTCTTCAGGTTAAAAAAAAAAGACTATGACTGTGCCGGTGAATGAAATTAGGCAGTGACTTAAAAGGATTACTAAGCTGGTCTATGATTGGGTCTGGTAAAATTGGAAACATTATAATACAGTCTTGGATATGCTTTTCAATCTATACAGTAAACAACAGATTTGTAGCTAGTATGCCCCTTCTAGAATGCTCTGTAAACTTGTGACCTACTGGTTGTACTGGCTTGCTATGAAGACTGTGCTAAGAATGTAATGGGGACGGGTATTAAGGACAAAGTTCTGCCTTTGTAAAAATTAAAGGTGTTTGTACTCATTATTGTTTGATATGTGTTAAATTTCCTAGTGAGGGATTGCTAATAAAGTGTAATGTACTCCTAAAGTCATAAGAATATACCTTAGCCTATATACCAGTCAAGTATTTTATGATTTGGAGATACTGTATATATGGCAGTCAATAAGACATTTGCACCCTTTAGCGGCTATTTCAGCAGTAGCTCTTCAAAATTGCATAAAGGCGCTCATTAACATTACTTGATTTGGTTAATTAGGACCAGGAAGCAGCATTCCTCTGCACACGGAACTCTGCGGAATTTCACGGAGCTTTTAGGTAACTCCGCAGAATTCCACAGAGTAGTACTCTGCAAGCTCCGCACACCCCTAATGCTTAGTGTTTAAAATTTCTGAGACCTTTGAATCTATCTAATAAGAGGCAAATAAACTATTTCACCAGCAAACTCAATCTTCAGGTATGTGAATTCCATTCATTCGGAGAAAAAAGTATTAAAAATGTGTATGTCTATGTGAGATTGCTAAAAGAGAGTACGAAGTACATAGAAAAATATTCAAAGTAGCTTAGATGATCTATGAGTGGTAGTCTGAGTGTTTTTATATATTTATTAATAGATGACTAAGATGCACTTCTCGGAGGTGCAAACTAGGGGCCTCATTACGAACCTGCTGGTCACAAGACCGCCAGGTTCGCGGATGGAGGTCGGATCAGCATCAATTCGGTTGTCCGAGTGCCATATTTCAACCCTAGCGGTCGGGCTGACAGGGGTCCACCAGTCTGGAGGTTGTGGCAGTCCTAATCAGCCAGGGCAGTGCTGCAAGCAGCGCTGCCCTAGGGATTACGACCCCTTTCTCCGCCAGCTGTTTCATGGCAGTACCACCATCATGAAAATGCTGGTAGACCCATTGCAAAGGTGCTGGTGCACCCTGCACTCTACAGCATTGTCGCTGGCTCGATTACGAGCCAGAGACAATGCTGTAAGCTGTTTCCCTCTAGGGTCAGCAGGCGGGAACTCAGGTTTCTGCCTGCTGACTTAGGGGGGAAACTCTTGAAGGGAATGGAGGATGGGTAGCCAGTGTGGCGGCAACCTCCCTGTCAGACATTTGGCACACCGTGAAAACCGTCCGCTGAACTCCTAATCAGACACTAGATTTGTGAGAGGTTGGTTCACAGAATGTTGCCATGGAAATGATTATTGTGAATGTGCTGCTTTACTTCATGGTGTAATTAGTAGAAAAAAAACGACTTAACAATGTATTACTAGATGTGAAATGTTCTACATGTCTAAATATGATGTGCTGTTCAGAAAGAAAGTTTTTCTTTGAATTCTGGGAAAAACGTGCACTGTAGGTGTATATGAAACTTGAACCTGTTGAAGGTGACAGCAATGTATTAGATACTCCTTTGGGTAGGTGTTGGTAAATTATAAGCCAGGTTTGTATGTGCTTACATGCTAAGATTGTTCTTTAAACTAATACTAAGTCAGATGTGTAGTACAAGACTGTTATGCATACTTAAACATGAAGGGGCATATTTAGGAAAAGTGGCGCTGCACTGTGTTCTGCGCCACTTTACTTATGCCCTTTACTGCCCCCCTCCCACCACCATGTGTGCTCGATATTTAAAATCATTTTTCATGACGCTACTGATGTACTCTGCAGGAGTAGCACCAAAATATTGGCGCTTCTCCTGCAGAGTACATAGGGGTGCATTATAAATAATGGAAGCCCTCTTTTAACGCCTGCTCTCAGCAGGCATTAAAAGTCCCGTAAAAAATGATGCAAGTAAATCTGTTAGATTTCCTTGAGCCATTTTTTAATTCCCCCTAATGGGGGAACACCCCCTTTGCATACATTATGCCTGGCAAAGGCATAAGGTAGCGCAAAGGGTTACAAAGTGGCGCAATGTATGCACTGCGCTACTTTGTAAATGTGGCGCAAGGATTTCAGCCTCGTCGTTGCATTAAAAAAGTGATGCTAATGTGGGGCAAGGCAGGGCTAGGGGCTTATAAATATGCCCGAAGTGTTTAATTATGGGTCAGCCCAAGTAACGCAAACCCTGTCTATGGTGTCACACAGGCAGCTTCTTCATATTCAAGGTGTTTGTTACTTGTGGAACCAATGTTTTAGTAGCCATTACTCATTTCTGAAATATGTTGTTGATATCTCATAATCTGTGGTGCTGTGTGTTTCAAACAAGAGAGATTTGTTTTTCAGATTAATAATTTACTTATGCACTTGCAGGCTTCTATGCCATGTACTACATTTATGAAGCAAAATCAAAGGCAATTGCACTCACACTCACAAATACTTGTAATCCCCAACACAGGCACTAAGGTATTTATTCAGCCACATATGTACACATTTACAAACCATATAGGTACACACTGGCAGATGTACTGCAACATCCCAGGGAGCTTCTACAGTCAGACACCTAAGGTCACGGAGATATATAGGCAAGTACTGACACAGTCTTCTCATGTATTTAGACAAATACTGATTTAATCATGGGTGAGGCGTAGTAATGCAGAGCCTGTGTGTGCTCTCTCACTGCTTATCTCACATTGAACTGTTAAACCCCTTTTTGAAGTCTGAAACTCACATTTTAGTACAAATAACTCACCTATAGGATATGCTGTTGGTATGCCATCAAGCATGGTGCATTGTGCTTAAGTGATTAAGAAATGCACTTTTCAGTTCTAGGAACTCACCAATGCACTTGCAGACCCCTAAGCCAGGTACTACATAGAGCATACCACTCACCAAGCAACTCACATTCATGTTTCCAAAGCATGGATCTTGTGTCTCAGCAGTGACAGGGCAACAGAGAGGCTTCTACATTCACCCACATACTCAGAAACTACTTATATATGCAGCACTATCAAAGGCGATTTCAGACACACTCATATACCCCTGTATTTCCTAACACAGGTACAAAGGTATTTGTTAAGCCACTTATAAACACATTTACAGAGCCGTACAGGTACTAAAACAGGCACTGACATCCCAACAGATGTACTGAAAAGTCTCAGGTCACTACTACAGGTGGACACCTATATTCATTGAGATATATAGGCAAGTACTGACACAATCTTCTCATGTATTTAGATAAATACTGCTTTAATCTTGGGTGAGGCCTAGTAGTGCAGAGCATGTGTATACTCTCTCACTGCCTAACTAAAGTTGGCCTGTAATACCCCTTTTTCAAGTCTCTAACTCTAGGTTTAGTACAAATAACTCACCTCTGTCATATGCTGTAGGTATGCCATCAAGCATGGTGCATTGTGCTTATGTGATTAAGCGATGTAATTTTCGTTTTTAGAAACTTACTCATCTACTTGCTGACCTCTAAGCCAAGCACTACATAGAGTATACCACTCACCAAGCAACTGACATTCATGTTTCTAAAGCATGGATTGTGTGTTGTAGCCAGTCACAGAAAGACAGAGAGACTTCTATATTCACTCATGTACTCAAAAAGTACTTATGTATGCAGCACTATGAAAGGCAATTGCAGACACACCAACATACTCCGGTATTCCCTAACACAGGCAGTAAGGTATTTGTTCAGTCAGTTACAAAACACATTTAGAGAGCCATACAGGTTCTAAAAGAGGCACTCACATACCAGCAGATGTACTGAAACGTCTCAGGGCACTACTATAGGTGGACATCTACATTCACTGAGATATATAGACAAGCACTGACATAATCTTGTCATGTATTTAGAGAAATACTGCTTTAAACATGGGTGAGCTCTAGTAGTGCAAAGCCTGTGTGTGCTCTCTCGCTGCCTAGCTCAACTCTTGTTGGCCTCTGAAAGTCCTTTGTCAAGATAAACACACATTAATGTAAACTTCATAACTAATAGAACACTGTTATTGATCTTATAATACAACTGTTTACATTGGTACTTACTTAAAATGTTTAATGTAAAAGTATATAATTAAAAATCTACTTTTTTGTTTGTTTTCAGAAATTATTTTCTTTTTAACTATGCACAATTACAATGCTGTTAAAAAGTCAGAGAAGAAAGAAACAGAGACTTAAATACTATCTCCTCACAACTGAGAAACAAAATGGGCAAAATGCAGAAAAAGTTGTGAAAGAAAAAAGAACTGCTCGTAGGAGAACAAAGACAGTTCTTAAAATAGTATGTAGTCAACTTAAAAGACAGAAAAATTAAGTACATAAGGAAAAAGTTTTCAACTAAAAAAAGGAGTAAAAGTATGTGATGTGAGAAGTAAAAAATCCTAAAATGAAGCACAAAGTTTAACTAGAAGGCAGCAGCCGTTCAAGAAAATTAGAGTTAGAATGTTCCGTAGCAGTCATTTTAAAACCTAAATAGAACATAAAAAAGTATAAACGAAGGAGAGAAACAGTTACACAAAAGAAACATGCTGAGTGTGTAGTTGATAATGCCTTTATTCTAAAAAATAAGCTGTTTATTCTGATTCTAAACAGAATGAGAACACTAGATATACTAGTGTTGAGTACGAGGAAAAAAAGTCAAAAGAACAGAGTAGTCAACAGCACTAATGTTTGCAAAGTTTTCAGTGGTGAATGGAGATGTACCTCTAGAACTAAATCTTTCTTTATTGAAGAGAGCTACTTGCAAGAGAACATGTTGGTGCATGAAGTTGATGAATCTTAAAGATGTCATGAGGTAAAAGATGGTTCTCCTATTGAAAAAGAGGTAGTGGTTCCTAGAAATGTGGAGGAAGTCATGGCTTAGGAAGTACAGGGAAGGCGTAGACAGGCCCCTGTTTATAGGTAGAACTGTAGCATATTTGCAGTGTACGGCAGCAATCAATTCACGTACTGAGAAACTTTCTATGTATCTTTCCATGCAAAAGCTTTAAAAATAAATTTTCAATTTTGCAAGGATTAGATCCATGCAAACTAAGCAAATATACAAACCTACAGAGACTTTCACTAGCATGTCGAGCAAAGAAAATGTACCAATGCACCTTTCATCATGTTAGCAGTACATCACTTTCAAATGCGAACTTTAGTTAGGAGGTTTTACCATGTAAAGACGCCTGCACTATGTTTACAAAAAAGTAATAGATCTCTTGTTCATGTTACAGTGTCAGATATAGCAAAGGTTTGTGATGATGTACAATTTTGTTTCTTTGGTCCTGAAGAAGAGTGTAGAGAAAATAAAGACTTGGGTGGTCATTCTGACCGCGGCGGTCGGCGGTCGCCGCCCGCCAAGCGGTTCCCGCCGAAAGACCGCACCACGGTCAAAAGACCGCTGCGGTCATTCCGGCTTTCCCGCTGGGCCGGCGGGCGACCGCCAGAAGACCGCCGGCCGGCCCAGCGGGACAGCCCCTTCAACAATGAAGCCGGCTCGGAATGGAGCCGGCGGAGTTGCAGGGGTGCGACGGGTGCTGTGGCACCCGTCGCGATTTTCACTGTCTGCTAAGCAGACAGTGAAAATCTTTGTGGGGCCCTGTTAGGGGCCCCCTGCACTGCCCATGCCAGTGGCATGGGCACCGCAGGGGCCCCCAGGGGCCCCACGGCACCCGTTCCCGCCATCCTGGTTCCGGCGGTGGACACCGCCAGAAACAGGCTGGCGGTAAGGGGGTCGGAATCCCCATGGCGGTGCTGCAAGCAGCGCCGCCATGGCGGGTTCCCTGGGCCAGCGGGAAACCAGCGGGAAACCGGCGGGAAACCGCCGGCTCCCCTTTTCCGACCGCGGCTTTACCGCCGCGGTCAGAATCACCCAGGAAGCACCGCCAGCCTGTTGGCGGTGCTTCCGCCGCACTCCGCCATGGCGGTCATGGACCGCCAAGGTCAGAATGACCCCCTTGATATCTGCAGCTGTAGCAGAACAAGAGACAGGTGTTATTGTTGATAACTTTCATGAAGAGATCAAAATTTTTTAAAACAGTTTGTTCAAAGAAACCGGACTCTGTTTGTATGTGTTGTATATGTTGTAAACGCACTCACTACAAAAGTCAAACTTGTTTTGTTATTGTGTCTTCAAAAATTAAAGACGAGAATAGAGATAAGTGGCCTATCGATTTGTAGAGGAAGGCTTTGATTGTTTCACACATCAAACTATATGCAAGTATTGTTATAATAAGTTAGAGAACAATAGAGTGCCAGCTAGAGCAGTGTATACCAAATTAGAGCAGGTTTTAATTCCACAAGAGATTAAAGATTTGAATGTTTATGAATCCATACTTATACAATGTGTACATCCATTTCAAGCTATAGTCCTTAAGGAGCCAAGGACAGTAAAGATACCTCCAACTGAGTTCCAGAAAGGTCTTAAAAGTAGAGTTGTGTATTTGCCATTAGATGTCATGCAGAATATTAAAACTGTAGGGGTGCAGAAAGAATTGGAGGAAGGACTTGTAATTCTAGTCAATGGTGTCCCTACCAAGAGTAAAAAGATATGGCAAGACTTAGTACATGTTAGTAAAGTAAAAAAAAAAAAACATTATGGGGGTCATTAGAACCCTGGCGGTCCAAGACCGCCAGGGCTGTTCTGACGAAAGCACTGCCAACAGGCTGGCTGTGCTTCCCAGGGCATTACGACCGCAGCGGAAGTGCTGTGGTTGCACCGCCGGGGCTGGCGGTTTCCCGCCACAATGGCCCGGCGGATTTTATCTGCCAGGGCAGCGCTGCTTGCAGCGCTGCCCAGGGGGTTACGAGTTCTCTTACCGCCAGCCTTTTCCTGGCGGTTTGAACCGCCAGGAAAAGGCTGGCGGTACGGGGAGTCGCGGGGCCCCCTGACACGGCCTGTGCTGCTTTTCATTGTCTGCTATGCAGACAGTGAAAAGCGCAACGGATGCAACTGCACCCGTCGCACGGCAGCATCACCACCGGCTCCATTTGGAGCCGGCTCCTGTGTTGCGGCCGAGATCCCCGCTAGGCCAGCGGGCGTAAACTAGGTTTCCGACGCCGGCCCAGCGGGGATCTCCTAATGGCTGCGGCGGCGGTGCGGCCGCAAATGGCGGCCGCAAACGGCGGCCGCCTGGCGGTCCGATCTTGGCATGCGGCTTTAGCCGCCCTCCAGGGTCATAATGAGGGCCTATATCTGGTACAAAATGATATTTACTATAAAAATGAAGATGAGCGTCAACATATTATACATATGGAGGATGTCACAGTTTCATCAAGAGGTCAAATTGAAAAGATGGAGCGATCAAGATCAGAAAACATTTATGAACACTACAGTATTTATGCTCTACATTCCAAAGATATTATCTATTGGAGAAGATATTGATCTCGTTCAGATGAAAAAAATGAAAGTTGCTCCCTGAAGTGTGTGGGAGAAAAGCTTAGAAACTTGCTGTTTTCTATAATTGTTTCCTACTAGACTAGGTGGTAGATATGATGAGTGGCCTATAAAAATACAGTATAGATCAATTAGACTTTACTCAGAGGACCTGAGATTTTGACATTGTATTCCTTACATGTTTCATCTGCTATATGAGAGTGACTTGTCTGACTTTTCCTATGCAGTTAATCATATTCTGAAAACAGGGGTGAGTATGCAGAATTTGTTAGCCAGGAAGTTTGTTGAAAAAGTTCTTGGAAAAGACAAAAATCTGTAATACACTCAATTAATTAGATGGCATGCCAACATGGTACCAACGAGTATTGGTATTGTCATCATGTTGAGCTTAAATGCATGTTGAGAAACCCAGGAACACCTACCTGGTTTCTAGCACTCATTTGCGCTGAGTATGCATGGGATGACCTGTTTGATTTCTTACGAGAAGCAAATTAAAAAATAAAAGACATCCATCTAAAGACACCAGGAGAACTCTACTCTTTAGACCCAGCAAACGTTTGCAGAAATTTTACCACAGGCTTCAAAAAATGATGGCTTTCATGTGCAACAAAACTAACCCTCCTTTTGGCGAAGTGACTGATTTTTTTTGGCACAAAAAGTACCAAATTAGAGGTGCTCCACATATTCACTTGCTGTTATGGGTAAAAGATGCCCCAATGTTTGTAACATATACTGTGAGTCTGTCTTGTCTTTCTTAGAATAGTATGTAACATGTACCAACCCTAACAGAAACTGCTGACAAAGGACTGAGCCAATACGTTCTATGATTTCAAAATCACGGGTGAGGTAAACACGGTCATCAAAAATATAGATCTAAAGCAAAACTTTAAACAAGATTTAGTTTTGGATTCCTACGACCTGTCATCTCAGAGGGAAGAGTGAACAGTTTTTTGTCAGTAGTGAGACACTTTAACATGGAACTCACCCAAAAAAGCTTACGATCTCAAAAGAAAGAAATTTATAAATGAGTACAACCCCGTTATTCTCAACATGTGGAATGCAAACATTGATGTACAACTTGTTGCAGATAACTCTATTAATATTCCTCACTATGGGACTCCTTATATCACAAAGCCGGAGAAGACAGAGATGAAAGAAGTGTGGGAGGAGGTTTCAGCAGAAAAGAGTCTTCCCAAGAAATTGCACAGTTTCAGTTTGAAAAAGCCTTCACACAGAGAAATTGGATCTTATGAATGTGCAGATAGGTTGAGCTCAGCAAGTTTGTTCTCCAAATCTAGAGGAATTGTGTGGGAAAGCCTAGGGCTTGCAAACACTCGTAATAGAGTATTAAAGTCTTTCCCGGAAATACAGCACCTCGCAGAATTTGATCCAGAGAGTCCAGACATTCTAAAGACTAACATGCTAGATACATACTACCCCAGAAGGAGTCATCTTCTTGAAATCATGAGTCTCTATGAAGTATACTGCAACATTATCCGTATAGAAGTAATGCAACTGAAAATATAGAACGAGGAAGTTAGTAGTCATTGGATGTGATAGTTGTTTGGCAAGACAGAACAAAATATATCTAACTAACCACAGAAAGCTTACTTGCCAAAGTGCAGAGAGAAAATAGTTTTTCTATTTGGTACTTTTGCAACATTTCAAGCTATGGCGTTGTGAATCAAATTTACTTGGACACTATAATTGTTATGAAGGCTCATTCAATGTTGTAAAAGATAGTATTCAGTGTTCTGTCTTTCCAATATACTTGCAGATATTGGAAGATGAGATTGAACAGGAAGAAACCATTGCAGCGGACATAGCCAGGGAGAGTTCACAAAGCAGCCAAAATTCTGCACCAGCAAGTCAAGATCCTTTTTGGAAAACCAGTAATTCGAAATGAAGCAGCGATAGCCATGAATGAGGTGGAGATTGCAATGCAACAGGCAAGAGAGGAAACTGTGGATTTCGAACAGTTAGTGGAACATCTGAACAATAAACAAAGAGACATTTATAAGGAAGTTAAAGGTAAAATAGAGTATTGGTTTCTCTATGAGAAGAAACTATGTGAATGTTCTTCATATAGACCAATATTACTATACAGCGGTGGACAAGGTGGGACTGGGAAAAGTTTCCTAAGTAAAGTTCTTACCAGTTATCTACAGAAGACTACAGATTTGACAATGTCATGTGTAGTTACAGCACCAACAGGATAAGCTGCACATAACATTGAAGGAATTACTCTAAATGTAAATGCTACCTGTTGAACATGACAATGAATTAGAATATCACAGATTCTATGGTAATGCTTGCCATGAAGTGTCACGAGTACTAGTCATTGATGAAGTAAGCATGGTATCAAACATTATGCTTGCCTTAATTCACCTAAGGATGAAGAAGGTTTTAAGAACAAACTATGATGTACTTTTTGGATGAAAGCATTTAATTGTATTTGGTGACCTACTCCAACTTGCCCCTGTAAAAGGGCAATGTGTTTTCAAAACACTTTTGCATGATGAAACAACAATATCCCTGGGAAGCATTGGCAGCGTGAACAGTTGGTTAAACTTTGAATGCAAGGAATTAGTGGAGAAATGCGCCAAGCATCTGATATGAAATATGGAAATATACTAAAAGATATTAGAGTGGGGGTCCTGACGAAACAGGGGAAACTTACTTTGGAAACACAGCTTATCAAGAGTCTATTCCCATCTAACATTACAGCACCAGAATTAACATTCAATTTTATTAAAGAACAGAAAGTTATAGTTTGTTAATGCCAACACTTCAAGAGTGCTCCAAGTTTAATGAAAAATTACTGTAACTGGAGAAATAAGATATTTTGGAAATTACAGCTATTGATAAAATTAAATATCAGGGAGTCCAAATACTACTGACAGATAAACTGCAGGCAAAATTGGATTCTTTGGAGAATGGAGTATCTAAGACAGCAGGATTAGAGAAGTGTTTACGAATCTGCAAAAATTGTTGTTATTTTGCAACATAACTTAAATGTCGAGGAAGGCTTAGTAAATGGTGCAGTGGGTAAAGTTATTGATTTCATTAATTTTGCAAATAGAGATGAGGTAGAATATTTGGCTATAAAATGTGATCAGATAGATGATGTGAAGAAAATTGGCTGATGTACTGTATAGTTTTTGATTGTGAAAGACATATATCCAACGGCAACTGTTTCCTCTTTCTTTAGCATATGCTGTAACCATCCATAAATCACAAGGTTTAAGTGTAGATGCAGCTTTGGCTAAAATTGGAAGTTCTGTGTTCAAAAGAATGTTATATGTAGCATTGTCGTGAATTAGAACATTATCAGGTTTGTTTATGATTGACTTTGATGAGAACAAAGTTAGTGCTGATATAAGCTATGTAAGAGAGTACAATTGGTTAAGAACTCTATATGCTCCTCATTTAGACAGGTACCCTGGTTATGAGAAATTGATACTCTGTCTGAAGCAGAAGAATCCAGTCTATTGACCACCAAAAAAAAAAAAGGAGAAAAGGACAACACAGAGAGTGACAAGAAGAGAAAACTGGAAAATGACAGTGACATTGTAGGTTACCAGTTTGAAAACAGTACAGGTGTCAATTGCTATGCACAATTGCTATGCACAAAGCAGTTAATACAACCTCTGGACATGACACTGTATATTTAAAACACAAGACTAGATGGATAGAATGCAATGAGAGCTACCTGTAATACAAACTAAAACTTCCTTTCAAACTACCTAACTCAAAGTTAATTAACTCCAGCTCTGTAGTGCCCTTTTCTGATTGGCCAGCCTCTGACGGCCTGGCCAGACTGCCTTGATTAGGTGTGAAGTGGCCTGGGCAGAAGACAAAGAATGTGCCTGGAGGAGAAGATCTGCCTCAGCAGATGGGTGAAACAGGATGGGTGGAGAGCAGCCAAACTGGTCTTCAAAGGAGAGAAGGATGTTTAGTGCAGCTCCCCATTTCCTGCATACCCAGATAACCAGGTGCCCTCTTGATTAGATTAGGAGAAGGCAGGAAAAGGGCATGTTAATGATTTGTAGCCACACCATTGGGTGGACTCAGCCAGACCTAACCTCCAAAATTTAGTTTCACCGATTTTGGATTTTTAAAGAATGTTGCTCCCAGAGATCGATTTTTGCCACACTTCCCAGGAAGTGGTCACCCAAGAGGGTAGTGGCCTGCCTGTGATTGGACAGTCGGCCCCTTTGCTTTTCACCCCAAAAGCAATGATACATTTGGCAGAGCTGCACCCACATCTCAGATTCCCACAAGGAACAACATCAGAAGAAGAAGGACTACCCTGCTACACCCCTGACCTGCACCTGGACCCTGTACTCTGAAGGACTGCACCAGCTGCACATTTCGGCTTTGCCACAAAAATAACTTTGCCTGGCTTCAACTGGTTCAAGAAGAGACTCCCTGCTTGTTACAGGTGAAAAATAGCTAACCAGAGTCCCCTACCTCAAATCCTTAAGGAACTGACCAGCTGACCACTGTCCAGTGGTTATTTTGGATTTCGAGCAAGGTGCATTCTGGGAGTTGGAGTCCTAGCCCTCAAGAAGCAACTCAGAGCTTCTGAAAACTTAGGGTGAGCTGTAAACTTCTAAAGGAACTTAATGACATTCTAGAAGAAGATCAAAAAGTCTGGGGAAGATTGGAGAGCTTTTGGGGAAAAACTCCATAAAGAAACCGACCCTCTGTGGCGAAGCAAGCCGGCTTACCTCAACCGCGATTTGGGCTGACTTGCAGGTTTGTCCCATTAAAAGCTCCGGAGCCCCAAACTTCCAGGATTTCACTGGGGAATCCTGGAAAGGTAATCTGACCTTGCATCGAAATCAGCTTGCTGTGAAGCATCAACCTCTGTTTGGAAGAAAAAAACTCCTATAAAGGGACAAAGTCTGAACGCAAAACGTTGACCGGGACTTCCCGCGTATCCGAGGAGGGCTCCAGGGATGTCGGATCAAGATTCTGCTTCGTCCTGGATGAAGATTTCCATCCCGAAAAATCAATTAAGTCTGAACATAGAATTCTTAACCGAGGTCTCCTGCGACGCATGTCCGAAGAGGGCTCCAGGGAGGTTGGATCGGATTGGTGACTTCATCCTGCTGAAGGAAATCTTCAAGAAAAAGATTAAGTCCAAAAGTAAACTTTTGACCAAGGCCTCCTGCTTGCTATAGCCAAGCAGGGCTCCATTGAGGTTGGCCTTAAACTTTGACTTAGCCCGAGTCGAGGTGCAACAAGATATCTCGAGTGGCACTTTTAGGTTTTATGTGCTGCAAAACATTAATCCTTTAAAAATTCATATCTCCGGTTACCCTTATCTGATTGTATTCATTTTGGTGTCAAATTAAAGATAGAAATATTTCCTATTTTTATATATTGTTTTCTGATTATTAAACTGTTTTCTGTGTTTTATTTTATTAATGTTTTGTCATATTTGAATGCTTTACTCACTTTGGTTGTCATTACAACCCTGGCGGTCGGTGTTACAGCGGCAGTAATATTGGCAACAGGCCGGCGGGAAAAAAATGGAATTACAACTGTGGCGGAAACTGCCAACATAGACAGCCACTTTAACACTCCGGCTGCCAAGGCGGTACAAACAAACACCGCGGCGGTCACCGCCAACAGACAGGCAGTGGACAATGTACTGCCCACAGAATTACAACAGGCCAATCTGCCACCCTTTCTGGGGTGGATTCACCGCGAAAAAAAACACGGCGGAAACAGGACTTGGAAGGGGAAACACTCACCTCTACACATCCCACGAGGAACCAGGATGCTATGGAACCGGAACTTCAGATTCTTCCAGCCTTTATCTTCCTGCTCCTCTACCAGGAGAACGAACGCCGGCAGCGAAGACCACAGTGAGTACTGCACCTACGACATAGGGGAGGGGGGAGGGAAAAAACAGTGACACACAAATGCAACACGCAACAATCCCACCCCCACCCTCACCCACGACAACACTCACACTAATACACGATGATACATTACAGTTACACACCCCAAGCCCCCCTGGAAGAATGCAAGGACAAAAGGAAATTATTTGAATGTTTGTAATCTATTAAAATCCAGTACTCAAAAATATATATATACACTACAAACAAATATATACACCAAGAATACAAGTCCAAGGTATTCCACTATCATAATCCGTGGACCACTGGGCCCAAAAGGCCTGGGCGAGGCCCACACTCAATACCCGAACAAGACGGAGAGAGCACTGCTGGGGCATCAGATAGAAATAAAACAGGCACCTCAGGGGGAAGGGAAGGGAGGCACCTCAGCCGGATGAGTGCACGACGCCAGATCCATGAGGGGGCTCCATGCCCACTGTTCAATCCTGGGGAGTGCAAAGCCACAGTCTCTCAAGTCTCTCCAGTGGGTGGTTTGCCCACTGTTCAATCTTGGGGAGTGCAAAGCCACAATCTCTCAAGTCTCTCCAGTGGGTGGTTTGCCTACTGTTCAATCCTGGGGAGTGCAAAGCCACAGTCTCTCAAGTCTCTACAGTGGGTAGTTTGCCCACTGTTCAATCCTGGGGAGTGCAAAGCCACAGTCTCACAAGTCTTTTCAGTGGGTGGGTTGCCCACTGCTGCATCCTGGGGAGTGCAAAGCCACAGTCTCTCAAGTGGATAACATTCTCCACTGGTTTCTGGAGGGGGCTTTGTGCCCAGCGTGCTTCATCCTGCTAAGGACTGAGGTAGTGGATGTCTTTCTCCACTGGTTCTGGAGGGGGCTTTGTGCTCAGGGTACTTCTTCCAGCTTGTGGCGGCCTCAGTAGCGTCAGAATCTTTGGCGCTCACTGGCCTGCGGTGCTGGTGGCAGCGGTGTCCTGGGCAGCAGTGCTGGTGGCTGCGAAGTCCTAGGCAGCGGTGCTGGTGGCGGCGGTGTCCTGGGCAGCGGTGCTAGTGGAGGCAGTGTTCTGGGCAGAGGTGCTGGTGGCAGTCTTGTCCGCCGTGCAGATTTTCCCAGACTTGCTGGTTTTACAGTGCCCCTTCTCCACCTTGGATGGTGGCGCAGCTGTCTCCACACTCCCAACTGTACCCATGGGAGCGGCTTTGGTGGCTGATTTCTTTCCTCTCTCCCGCCGGGCACTGGCCAACATTTTGTGCTTTACAGGTGGGGGATTGTCCGGGCTCTGGCTCCTTGCCACACTGGCTGCCCTCCTGCCTGGCGCACTCCAGAAGCCGGTTACTACTGGCACCACTGGTCCCGCAGATGTTGTGGCTGAGGTGCTGGGTTGGGAGCTGGAGAGGCGGGCCCTAGGAGACTGAAGGGGTGGGGGAGGTGAGGGGAAGACATCAAGGTTGGACAGGAAAACTTTTTGGGGAACACTGGGACGGGTATATGGAGGGGGTTTGGGAGTGGAGGAAGAGGTAGTGGTTGTAGGAGGTGTACGTTTGCTGACTTTGGGTGAAGGTGCATGGGCTGGAGGCTGTCATGAGGTGGATGGCTGTTGGCTGTGTGTGTGGCTGCGTTTGTGTATTTTGGGAAGAGGGCTCACAGACACACTGGTAGAGGACACGGGGGTGTGAATGGTAGTGGGGGTGGTGAGTGCACGTGAGCGGGGTGTGGTGGTGGGTGTGCTGGTGATGGGAGTAGGGGCTGAGGGTGCAGTGCATGCAGGTGTGAGTGGAGACGAGACATGGGGGGAGGAGGGAGACGTGGAGGAGGGGAACACAGTGGAGGCAGTCGATGTTGGTGTCTGCATGTGTATGATGCTTGTGTGAGTGCCTGTGGGATGGGTGGTGCTTATGTTTGCTAGAGCTTCCCTTGTGTGTTGAGGTGTGTGCATGCTGCTCTGATGGTGTGCTTGGGATAGGCTCAGGTACACAGGTTTGGGTCTGGGTGGAGGAAGTTGGAGGGGGGAGGCTAGAGACAGTGACAATGGCTGCCATCAGTGCTGAGGCCAGAGTCTGAAAAGCTCGCTGATGGGCTGCCTGACCAGAATGAATGCACTCCAGGTATGCATTGGTTTGTTGCAACTGCCTCTCTACACCCTGGATGGCATTCAAAATGGTAGACTGCCCAACAGTGAGGGACCTGAGGAGGTCAATGGTCTCCTCACTGAGGGCAGCAGGGGTGACTGGGGCAGGGGCTGAGGTGCCTGGGGCGAAGGAGATGCCCACCCGGTCTGGGTCAGCGGGCACGGGACACACGCTGAGGGGCTGCTGGGAGGGCGGTGCTGGTAGGGGGGGTGGCGGCTGTACCTGTAGATGCGGGGGCACAGATGGGCCCACCACCACAAGGGAGCTCCCATCAGAGGAGGAGTCTGTATCGCTGGTCTTAGCTTCTGTCCCCGCCGTGGAGCTCCCCTCGCCCTCCATCCTACTGGTGAATTCAGACTCCGTTGTGTCGCCCTCCAGGGCCATGTGGGATGCAGCTCCCTCCTGCTCCAGTGCCACTGCTCCTCCGCCTGATGATCCAGTTGGACAGAGCTGCTGTCATCACTGTAGGCCTCTTCTGTGGGTGAAGTGGACATATCTGGACCCTCCTGTCCAGATGACGTTGGGTAGGGGTCCTGTAGGGGTATAAAGGCATGATTATTGCATCTGGGTGAGCCATGGTGTGCAATGGGTGGGTGACCCTGTACCCCAGTGCTTGCATTCCTGTGTAGGACCTTGTGTGATAATGGTTTAGGGGGGCGTATGGGTATGTGCAGTGGTCATGCATTGGTGATGGGTGTCCATGCTTTGGTGTTACATGCAGGGCTTGGGTTTGGGATGTGTGGTTTGTGATATTGGGACATACGTGAGGAGTTGGAGTGATGTGGGTGAGGGCGAGGGTGGGGGTATGTGATAGCATGCAGGTAGGGTGGGGGATGAAGTAGTTAAAGGTTTGACTTACCAGAGTCCATTCCTCCAGCTACTCCTGCGAGGCTCTCAGGATGCAGTATAGCCAAGACCTGCTCCTCCCATGTTATTAGTTGTGGGGGGATGTGGGGGTCCGCCGCCAGTCCTCTGAACCGCAAGGTGGTGTCTTGAGACCACTGAATGCACCTTCCCCCATAGGTCGTTCCACCTCTTCCTGATGTGTTCCCTAGTTCTTGGGTGCTGTCCCACTTCGTTGACCCTGTCCACGATTCTTCGCCATAGCTCCATCTTCCTAGCTATGGTGGTGTGCTGCACCTGTGATCCGAATAGCTGTGGTTCTACCTGGATGATTTCCTCCACCATGACCCTGAGCTCCTCCTCAGAGAACCTGGGGTTTCTTTGCGGTGTCATGGGGTGGTGTGGGTGATTTGTGGGGTGATGTGTGTTGTGATGTGTGAGGTGATATTTAGAGGTGTGTTGTGTGAGGTGCTTGGATGTTGCGTGAGTGATGGTGTTGAGTGCCTGTGGATGCTAGTTTGTAGATGTTGGTGTCTCTCTCTGGCCTTCAGTCGCAATTGTTGACATAAGGGTTTGTGGGTGATGTGTGTGTGTGTTTTATATTGTATTGGATGTGTGGGAGTGGTGTGTGTATGTGTATCTGGTGTGTGTGTTTTGGGAATTGTCCAATGTGGTAGTGTTTTGTAAATGTGTGTGTATTTTGAGCATGGCGGTGTGTACCGCCAATGGAATACTGCGGTTGGAAGACAGCCGCGTGGATTCGTGGGTCGTGATAGTGTGGGCGTATTCCTGTTGGCGTGACAGTGGAGGTTTTCTTATCGCCTTTGGTGTGGCGGACTTGTGTGGGTGTCTGGATTTTGGCGGATTCCGAGCTGTGGGTCATAATGCACTTGTGCACTAGTTCACTCACCCATGCACCACTTATGCACTCAGTCACTCACCCATTCATGCAATCATGTACCCACTCACTCACCCATACACCACTCATGAATTCAGTTCCTCAGTCATTTACACACTCATGCACTCACTCAATCACCCATAAATCACTCACATGCTCAGTGTCTCACCCATACACCACTCATGCACTGTCAGTCACCGTTATACCACTCATACTCTCACTCACACAGCCATACACGCTCCTCATACACTATTTCACTCACCCATGCACGACTCACGCACTCAGTCATTTACCCATTCATGCGATCATGCACCAACTCACTCACCCACAGAGACATTCATGCACCATCACTCACCCATACAGGCACTCATGCACTCAGTCAATCACCCATAAACCACCCACATACCCAGTGACTCACCCACAAAACACTCATGCACTGTCAATCACCTGTACACTACTCATTCACTCACTCACACAGCCATACATACACTAACTCACTCAGTGAATCACCCATACACAACTTATGCACTCACTCACCCAAACATGCACTCATACACTCATTCACCCATACGTGCAGTCATACACACAATGAATCATCCATGCACCACTCATGCACCCAGTCACTCACCCACAGATGCACTCATGCACTCAGTCAATCACCAACTCAGTGTATGAGTGCATGTATGGGTGAGTGAGTGAGTTCAAAAGTGCTGTACTCATGAACTCACTCACTCACCCATACATGCACTCATACACTTTTTCAGTCACCTGTGCACCACTCACACACTCGCTCACTCACTCACCCGTACATGCACTCATGTACCCACTCACTCACCCATAGAGACATTCATACACTCACTCACTCATCCATACATGCTGTCCAATGGTTTTACCCCCACTTTGGGCAGGAAAAGTAGTAAGGATAGGAGGAGTGGTAATCCCCAGCCTGCACCTCCGTTCAAGTGTAGCAGATGAGGTGATCAATCCATTTCATTTTCCTCCATTTTGGATGACAGGAAACTAGCCAATCAGCATTAGGGATGGGACCCATTCTCACAGGAAGTGGTCACTTCGTTGGTGTAACAACCCTAAGGCAGGTGGCCCATTGGCCACTAACAGGTACTCGCCTTAACGCCTCCTAAAGGCAATATTTAGAGGGCATCCCTAGACCAACAAATCAGATTCAATGGACACAAGAAGACCTGGAAAAAAGAAGACCCACGGCATGAGAACAGAAGTCCTGTTGCACAAAGAAAAAGCGCCAAACCCTGCCTGCACCTCCAGAGACTTGACAATCTCTGCCGGGGTGTCCCATGAAAACCTGAAGGACTCTACAAAACCCCAAATTACCTCTGGCCTTCTGAAAATTGCCAAGAACCTCCCTCAGAGTGAAGGCATAATTCTCCTGTACCCTGCAGGCAAGGAATCAGTGAAGTCCAGTTCTCTGACAGGGGGCTGACCAACAAACCTGACCCAGCAGCCCAATCAAAATCTGTACAACAGACCTGAAGGACAAAATCTACTAGGGTGCCTAGTTTGGTGGCACTGGGACTTTTAGGGCCTGAGATGTACTATTGCCCAGGGTACTGGAGCCCCAACACTGGACACCCAGAAGCAAAGTCCACTCAGGGCTCTTAAAAGCCCAGAAGCTATCAACAGTTGGGGGTCTTCAGGAAAGCCAAGAACTACCCCCCAGAGTGGCCCTGCTGACCTGCAATCCACCCTCCAAGTGACCTGCTCCTGGCTCCAAGGACTCTAAGACACACAACTCCTGGTTGACCTATCCGCACTGGGCCTGGCTTCCCCGGCCCCTGCATCTACAAACCAGCTGTGTTCTATGGGTCCCTAACCTCTTAAGACCTCTACACTCCAAGGTGACCCAGAGGACTTACCTTTAAGTCCTCCTGTGCAGTGTGTTTCCAAGGGGTGCCCCTCTTTGTTGTATACCAGATCAAAGACTTTCAGCCGCTGCTCCCGCTTGAACCGTGAACCACCTGAACTTCTCCAGCTGGCCCACAGGGCGTCTTGACGACCTCAATGTCAAAATACAAGGTGACATTTGTGAGAGTATTGCCTGATTGTATATGCATTTTTAAAGATTTTCCAAATCATTCCTACAGTGCGTAATAACGCACAAAAACAATTCATTTTCCAAGCTTTGAAAAATCATAACGAAAAAGTACTTACCTTAAATTGAAGATCTTCCTTTAGTTATTCTTTCAAATGTGTGTCCACATTTATTGATACTGTGAGTAAAACAAATGCTTAGCACATCTCTAAGATAAGCCTAACTGCTCGCCTACTCTACCACAAAAACAGGGCATTTTGAGCTCTGCTTTTTACCTCTGTATACCAAGGTGGGGTTGCTTGGACTCTCTGCATGGTGCACACCATTTGTGCGTACTATATAGCAAGCCAGTTTCCTACACATATGCTCACTCACTTATCCATACACACAATCATGCACTCAATCAGTCATGCACTCACTAACTCACCCACACACATTCATGCACTGACTCAATCAACCATATACCTCCTAGACATGCTTTTACTCACCCATAAAGCACTCATGGACTAACTCACTCACCCATGCACCACTCACACTCTCACTGACTCACTCATTACATTTATATATATAATTTTGGGGAGACCCCTCCAAATGCTCATACCAATCCCTAAAACTTTAAATCTCCCTTACATATCTATATATGAGAGAGAGAGGGGGATATCAAGGGGGGGTCAAAGAAAAAAGGGGCATCCCAAAACATGCTTGATATCAAATACATTTTACACAGACCTTTAGATTTCACTTAGCGGCAAAAAAGCAGAACGAACTGTAATGAAATTTCACAGCAATGTACATTACACTATGTAGATAATTCTCTCTTGGAAGAGATTTTATGAAGTGGTTATGAAATTATTAGCGCCAACAATTTAGTGATCTCTTGTAACACAACACTAGTAAAAGTAGCAAGGAAGCCCAAAAACTATACAATACCGCATATGTAAAGTTTCAGATTTACTACATGTACAACTGAAAGACCTTTTTATAGTCACATGCTAATGGAAACCTATCAACAAATACATAATAAGTAAAATACACCCTAATCTACATAAGTTTTATTTGCACTCTCTCTGGCTCACCAAATAAAGATGTGTCAAACAAGCAAAACAACAAACATCTCCCTTATGTACTCTTGTGTAACGAAATGGAAAAGTGACCTAGCAGTAAGCTACACAAACCACTATATGGGGGACACGTTAATCGGCCATTAGGGAAACAACATAATCTTAATTTTTTTTAACAATTGGCTTTCATTCACTTTGAGCTTCATATGTAGCTCATAATCCTATTAAAAGTAGCAAGGAAGACTATAAAATAAACTAGACTGCATAAGTAAAGTTTCAGAATTACTACATGAGCAACTAAAACACACATTTATGTTCACATGATTATGCAAAACAATAAACAAATAGATAATAAATGGAAAAGATAAAAAGAAAGAAATCACATTACCTCTGATTGCCACTGTGCAGTTATAGTTAGTATAACCAAAAATAGGAATTTCTCGGACATTAGCTTCCTAATAACTTTCCACCCGTTTGACGAATCACCACAAAACTTTCCAGACCTAAAGCATTTTCTAGATTTTGAGTTTACGTACATTTTTGTGGTTCATCTTTAAGGGGGTGTAAAGATAACAGGAGGTCCCAAAACGAGATTTTCCACCAACTCATTTTCCATAGACTATTGTATTTGACATAGCAAGAAAATGGCTGAATGGATTTACATGAATGGTGTCAGGATTATACATTGCACTGCAGAGATGATACTTATTGGGTATGGCAGTTTAGTAGGGTACATATTTTATATGTTATAAGGCATTTAAACGTAGTGATATATGTCACTGCAGTACTTTCATGGAATTTCACAAAAGTTTGTGAAACTACCATGGTACAAGGCCATAAACTTATTTATATACTTAATTTATATATTTAAAATATATAAAAATTATAGATACATTTCTCTACCTATTACCATTTTAATAAAGTGGTAATAGGTAGGGACCTAGGGCCAGATGTGGGTATTTATGATTTTGCGACTCGGAAATTGCGAGTCGGAGCGACTTGCAATTTGCGAGTCGCAAAATCACATGCAGAATGGTGTCCATGACACCATCTGCGAATCGCAAGGGGGTCCCAAAGACCCACCTCATTAATATTAATGAGGTGGGTCGCAATTTGCGACCCCCTTGCGATTCCCTGCACTCACAGGGATGGTGGCCTGCTGGAGACAGCAGACCTCCATGTCTGTAACTGCTTTTTTAATAAAGCAGGTTTTTTTTTGTATTGCAGCCCGTTTTCCTTAAAGGAAAACGAGTTTACCAAAACAAAAGAAAAAATGAAACCATTTGGTTTAATTTTTTCAGAGTAGGCAGTGGTCCATTGGACCACTGCCTGCTCTGAAAAAATATTTTCGGCGACATTCATTCACTCTTGAGAATGAGTTAGCACCCACTTGACATGGGTGCTAACTGCGAATTGCTTTGCGACCGCGTTCGCGGTCACAAAACAATTCTACATTACGGTGCGAATCGCAAATAGGAAGGGAACACCCCTTCCTATTTGCGAGTTGCATTCCCATTTTGCGAGTCAGTACCGACTCGCAAAATGGGAATGTGCATCGCAATGTCCGTTTTCCATGGCACAAAATGCGAATTTCACAGTTTCCGACATGCAAAACGGTTGCTACAACTGGCCCCTAGTTCTTACCTCTATCCAAGGGTCTAACTCTGAACATAACCAAAGTGTAGTAAAAACAATATGGCTGTCTTTTCAGTCTCTAAAAACAGCAATTACCCAATTATATCATACATATTGTTTGCCGGGTAGGACACACATGGGGATCCTGTTGTGTATGCTGTACACTTAGGACTTATCAAGGTCCAAGACACACATTCGTATTAATAAGGTCCAAAAGTGAGGCCTTTGACTTGTGGTTCATTCAAAGGTTTGACACTTTTTTGCAGATTCTCTATGAATTTATGGATGTTACTGACTAAGTATGTTTGCTACAACTGACTCGGCCAAGTGTCTAGGTTCACAATGGACCTGAGGTTTAAGAATTGGAGCGGGCATTGAATATAATCAAGTAAGGATTGACAAGGACGCAATATTATATTTTGAAGCTCTTCATTGAAATAGAACAGATGCTTGACTATAGCAGATCTGTACTTAATATAGAACTACCGGATTAATTACAAATCTGCTAAAGTCAAACACCTGTTTTATTTCATTGAAAAGCCTACTAATTAATTCCTGCTAATGCATATCACTGTCTTGATGAACCTTGAGAAAGTCTGGGTTTAAATGAAACATGTGTCAGCTGAGTCATTTGTATGTGAATAATAAATGTGAAAACAATAAAAGAAATAGCAGCCACCACCCCTGTAATGCTTTGGATTACTTGTTAAAGGACTATTGCATGTTGATTGCTGCAAACAATTGTTTAAAACCAGGTTATGTTGGCCATAATACTATATTTGTCAACACAGACATGAATGCTCTGATATGATTATGTTTAATTACCCATGGCGATGACTGGCTTGTCATCGCCATGTACCACAGTATACTGCAAACTTATATCACTGTACCATGGGCCAAATTATCACTAAAGCCTACCTGTATTATTGGATTGTGGTACCCTTGCATCACTCATGGTGGCACATGAGCAATGCAACACTTTGTCAGATTTACAAAGGAACGCCAGGCCACCAGGTGTGGACCTGCATTGATTGGTAAATCAGTAGAAAAGCTAGTAAGACTAATTTGCTGTTTTAAATTTCTCTGCACATCATAATCTACATTGCTGCTAAATTTCACATACATCTGTATGCCATGCCACTGTAGCCACTCTGTTATATGCTATTCCACTGTATGCCACTCCACTCTATGGGGGTCGTTACAACTCTGGCGTCCAAGACCGCCAGGGCTGTTATGACGGAAGCACCGCCAACAGGCTGGCAGTGCTTCCCAGGTCATTACGACCATGGCGGAAGCGGCGCGGTCGCACCGCCGGGGCCGGCGGTTTCCCGCCTCAATGGCCCCGGCAGTAGTAATCCGCCAGGGCTGCGCTGCTAGCAGCGCTGCCCAGGGGATTACGAGTCCCCCTACCGCCAGCCTTTTCCTGGCTGTTTGAATCGCCAGGAAAAGGCTGGCGGTATGGGAGTCAGGGGCCCCTGGGGGCCCCTGCTCTGCCCACGCCACTGGCATGGGCAGTGCAGGGGCCCCCTGACAGGGCCCCGTGCAGCTTTTCACTGTCTGGTATGCAGACAGTGAAAAGTGCGACGGGTGCAACTGCACCCATCGCACGTCCGCAACACCGCCAGCTCCATTTGGAGCCGGCTCCTGTGTTGCGGCCGAGATCCCCGCTGGGCCGGCGGGCGGAAGCCAGGTTTCCTGTGTGATCCGGAGTTCTGAAAGTTATACATTTATTCCTGAAACGGCTGCTGTTTCTCTCTTTCATGTGAGTTTTATGATAATGCCTGTAAGTGTATCTGAAGAGTATATATTGTTTGGACTCAAAGTAGGGAATCGTAAGTAACATTGTTTTTTGTTTTTGTTGTGTACTGCAGCTGCATAAAAGCTAACGAGGTCCAGGGAGCCCCAAGCTTCTAGGCAGTGTACGAGGTAGTCAAGCAGTTCCCACATTGCGGTTGTAGAGCAGAGATATTACCACATATTTTCTTCTTTGTTATTTTGTCCCTTCCCCCATCTGAAGGTTGGTGAGTACTAGGAGTTCTATTTCCTGAGCTCACCTTCTTCTAGATTTGGGACTGGGAGTCTAGCATCGGTTCCAGTGTCATTCCCGCGGTTGGAACCAGGTGAGTGGGTGACACCACTCCACTGTACTCCACACTCTTTAATCAGCGACACGCTACTCCTCTCTATGACACTTTATTCCTTTCTATACTACCCCACTCCAGAGTATGCCACTCCACTATACTCCACTTCTACTGTACTTTATCCTGCTCTACACCACTGTATTATGCTCCACTCTATGGCCCTCATTCGGACCTTGGCGGGCGGCGGAGGCCGCCCGCCAAAGTCCCGCCGTCAGGTTACCGTTCTGCGGTCGAAAGACCGCGGCGGTAATTCTGACTTTCCCGCTGGGCTGGCGGGCGGCCGCCTTCAGGCCGCCCGCCAGCCCAGCGGGAAAGAGGCTTCCACGATGAAGCCGGCTCGGAATCGAGCCGGCGGAGTGGAAGCTGTGCGACGGGTGCAGTTGCACCCGTCGCGTATTTCACTGTCTGCGCAGCAGACAGTGAAATACATTTAGGGGCCCTCTTACGGGGGCCCCTGCAGTGCCCATGCCAGGGGCATGGGCACTGCAGGGGCCCCCAGGGGCCCCGCGACCCCCCCTACTGCCATCCGGTTCCCGGCGGGCGGACCGCCGGGAACTGGATGGCGGTAGGGGGGGTCGGAATCCCCTCGGCGGCGCAGCTAGCTGCGCCGCCTTGGAGGATTCCAATGGGCGGCGGTACACTGGCGGGAGCCCGCCAGTGTTGCCGGTCCGACCGCGGCTTTACCGCCGCGGTCGGAATGCCCATTGGAGCACCGCCGGCCTGTCGGCGGTGCTCCCGCGGTCCTCCAACCCGGCGGTCATGGACCGCCAGGGTTGGAATGACCACCTATGTCACTTCACTGTCTGACACTCTTCTCCACTGTATGCAGCTCCACTCTACAATAATGTACTACATTCTATGGCACTCTATGACAATCCACTCCACTCTATACCCATACATTGTATGCCAGTGTATTGCACTGTATGATGCTCAGCAACACACCACTCAACTTTCCTCTATGATACACCAGTCCAACTATATGGCATGGCACTCCATTCTACGACATTCTCCTCCACTGTGCCCTACAACACCCCTTTTGATGATACCCTACTCTAAAACACTCTACTGCACGATATGACAGTCTAAAGGCACCCTACTATACTGTTCGAAACGCCATTCCACTGAAAAACTCACTGCTCCAGTGTAAGATACTTGACTCCACCATATGAGACACCATGCCACTACACTATATAGCACTTTACTACACTGTACGACATGCTATTACACTCTACTCTGCATCAATCTCTTCCAGTCTACAAAACTGCACTCTATGGCAATTGACTTTGCAGCTCCCTCCTCCACTGCACTCTACGACACTCCACATAAGACCTCTCCACTTGTGACACTGAACTCTACGATTTGACATTAATTTCAAAACCAAAGGTTAAGGTTTTTTTTATAGTTAAGAAACTGTATTTTCCCTACACAAACCAAGTTTAAACTGCACAAACTTAAAAAATTCTAAAATTATAGTTTTAACTTTCATTTACAATCTATCCATCACCTTCGAATTATTACACGCAGTGGACCTTGTCACACGCTCTTGCCAGCTCACTAACCCTTTAACACAAACTATAACTTGCCACTCTATCATGCACTGCATTCTCAAAAATAATGATAATCCACTGTACAACACTGCAATGCATGAGACTCTCTACCACTCTATTGCACAACACTACACTCAACAACACTGAATTATTTGACACTCTACTGCACTGAACTCTACTGTATGCCAATACAGTTTACAACACACTGTTACCATTGTATGACACTTTACAGCAGTCTACTTGATGACACTCCACTCTTCCACTCTCCATTTCATGACACTCCAGTCAACAACACTACATTGTACAACACTCAGCTCTAGTGTTCAACATGCCACTACACTATACGTAATGCTGCTTCACTCTACAGTACTAAACCCACCATATGACACACTACACCACTTCACTGTATGACACTTTATTCGACTGTACGCTACGTCACTCCACTTTACCCAACTCTACTCTATCCCACTCTGCAATACTCCACCCTATGACACAAGACTCTATGAAACTCTCCTACATTGCACTGTACTGTAGTCCCCTCTGCGAGCCTCCAATCAATGACACTCCACACTGCGATTTCAAACACATTTTTATTAAAAAATAAAAACCACTAACATAGAATGAAAAAACAACAAAGGATAGTTATAGTTCGAAATACCTTAAGTTTCCTTTCTATGCTAACTTAGCTTAAAATACACAAACATTAACAATGGTAAAGTTATAATTACTACATCAATTTATAATTTGCACACCACCTTCAAATTACTATGTCGTGCACCTCGGAACACAGACTTGTCACCTCACTTGCCACACTGCATTAACTGTAACTCACGCCTTTTCCATTCCCTGTTCATACCCGTGCATATCACTTCACTTAGAGCATGTGAAATCCTAGCTTCATAGCAACACTTATAACATTATGGTGGTCATTTCGACATTAGTGGTAACAAAATCCTTACTGCCACGCTAACAGCCGCCAACATACCGCTGTGGTGGCAAATATCCGTTTGGCATATTATGACACACACACACCAAACCGACAGAATACAGCCACATACACAAATCTGCCAGCCCAAAGGTCAGTGGTAAACTGTTGGTACCAACACCTATACCGTTACACCAACAGAACAACGCCCACCACATCATGACCCACAAATCAATACGGCGGACATTCAATGCCGGTAAACCATTGGCGGTACACACCGCCGCACTCAGAATGGACACCCAAATACTAAACTACACAAAATTGGCCACTTCAAACATTAAACACCTGACACCCAAACACACACCACACCCACCCACTCACACCACTATAAAACACACACCCACATTACCCACAAACCTTTATGAATACAAATCATTACCACCAGACAGATATCAAGACCACTGCGACAAATAAACACACACGCATACATCCCTCAAGCACTCCAATACGCATACCCAATCACACCACCCAACACACACACACTTACACATACCACACAACACCCGTGGCCCCACAAAGGCACCCCCATTTCACAGACGAGGAGTTGCAGGTCATGGTGGAGGAGATAGTCAGGGTAGAGCCACAGCGGTTTGGAGCACTGGTACAGCAGATATCCATTGTAAGGAAGATGGAGCTATGGCAGAGAATCGTGGACAGGTTGAACGCCGTGGGACAGCATCCACGAACAAGGGATGACATCAGGAAGCGGTGGAACGTCCTACGGAGGAAGGTATGTTTTGTGGCAGTAAGGCAACAGCTCGCCATACAGAGGACTAGTGGTGGACTCCCACCTTCTCCCCCACAGCTCACAGCATGGAAGGAGCAAGTCTTGGCATTACTGCATCCTGAGGGACTCGCTGGAGTAGCTGGAGGACTGGACACTGGTAAGTCAACATTTACCACTTATCACCCCCATGCCTGCATGCCATCACACCCCCTCACCCTCACTCCCATCACTCCACTCCATCCCACACACTGCACCTACACATATGACTAACTCCAATGCCAAGCCCTGCATGCCATACCAATGCATGGACATCCCTCCCAGCCCTGAATGGACACCCATAACCAAAGCATGCACAGCATAGGGGAACTAACAATCCCACAATACATCACCATACACAATTAAAGGTGGCAGGGCAAAAGCAACCATAGAGTAGAAGATAGGGATGTATAACATGTCACAGGCATGAAGGATAATACATCACTTACATCCCCACAGGTGCCCCAGCCAATCTCAGTGGAGTGGAGGTGCCACGACTATCCAGTCCTCCAACAGAAGATGCCCCCAGTGATGACAGTAACTCTAGACTCCAGGATCTGGATCAACATCCTGGCCCATCAGGGACCACTGCTCAGTCGGTCAACCCAGCCCACTCCCAGTCCACCAGAGAGCCTCCCCCATCAGTTACCAACACCACAGCACCCACCCAGCGTACCCACACTTCTGTCCCCAGGACACGTCAATCAGCAGTGTGCCCACCTGTACAGGGACCACAGTCCACACCTCATACCCAAGACAATCAGGGACCTAGGGTCAGTGCCAGTAGGCACACCGTTCAGGGGCACAGGGCAACAGGGACACTGGGAGGACTGCCGTGCGCCAGGAGCAGCCCCAGGGAACCGACTCTCCAGGAGGCATTCACCAATGTCCTGGGGGCCTACCAACAATCCTAGGACACAATGGGCCAGATCCTGAACAACATGCAGTAGACCAAGTGGCTGCAGGAAGAACACCATCAGGAGATCAGGGAGAACATGCAGGCTCTCAACACCACCATGATTTCCATAGGAGGGGTGCTGGCAGACATGGCTAACATCATGAGGGAATGGACTGTACAGCAGTGGGCCCCTACCACTAGCCGGTCTACTAACCAGCCCACAACATCTACTGCAGCTAGTGGACAGGAGGCCCCGCCACAGGGCCCACAGGCCACCAGCACCCCTCCCCCTGCAGAAGGTGAACCACCCTGCAAACGTTCCCTGTGAACCAGACAGAAGCCAGAGACACTTGCCAAGACCAGGTCCTCTGCCAGGAAATGAGACTCTCTGACTGTCCCACTTGTGTTCCATACTGTCACTTTGTCCACTTTGAACTGCCAGTGCTCAGCTTCCTATGGCCCCTTGGACACTGGACCTTAGCTACAAACAGACTGGAACATTACCCTGGACTTTCCTCAACCACCACCCCATTCCATTACACTTTCTCCTAAATTTTATAGCACTACAATAAACACCCTTGAACACAATTTGAGTAAAACTGGTTTATGTGTCTTAAATGTGCATTTGTGGGAAGAGTCACATCGAGTGCAAATGATCTGACCATTGTAATAGCTAACAAATAATGACCTGGAACTGTCTGTAGTGATCACATCAGGACAATGTTGTCATATCTCTAACTTCTGGAAAATGAGAAGCCATAGGTGACAGTAAGTTGAGAAGCAAAGGAAGTTAATGCCATCATGCCACAGGCACACAGATAAATCAGTAGTCAGAGTAATGGTCAGTTCCACTGTCTCACCTGTTTGTCATTGGAAGTATTGTCGTATAACTGATGTTCTGTTGTCCTCATCCTCATCCTCATCTTCTGCCTTCTCATCCTCACCGTCATCAGTGTTCACTGCTGCCACTGGGTCATCTCCAGTCCCATCCTCCTGAAGAAAAGGCAAATGTTTTCTGAGGGCCAGGTTGTGCAACATGCAGCCTGCCACTACTATCTGGCAGACTTTTCTGGGTCAGTAGCACAGAAGGTCCACCTGTCAGATGGAGGCAGCTGCCCCTGGCCTTCAGAAGGCCGAATGTCCGCTCGATTATTCTTCTGGTTCACCCATGTGCCTCATTATAACGGTCCTCAGTCCCTGTCGCAGCATTCCTCACAGGGGTCAGCAGCCATGATAGGTTTGGGTAGCCAGAGTCACCTGCAGGTAAGGAGGGACATCATTTAGCCTTACACATTCCTATGGGGAGAACAACTGAAGGCATACATTGACATAGAGTGGGTGGGGGATCTGGCTCACCTATTAGCCACACCCTGTGTCTCTTTAGTTGGGCCATCACATTTGGGATGCTGCTATTCCTCCGGACGGAGGCGTCATGCTCCGACCCAGGATACTTGGCAGTGATGTTGCAGATGTACTGGCCTGCCAGGCACACCATTTGCACATTCAGTGAGAGGAAACTCTTATGATTCCTGAACACCTGTACGTTCTGGCGGGGGGGCTAACGCAATATGTGTACCATCAATCGCCCCAGTTAAATTAGGGATATGGCCCATTGCATAGAATCCTGCCTTCACAGTGGCCAAATCTTCCCCCTGGGGGAAAGCAATGTAGCTGCACATGTGTTCACCAGGGCAGACAAGACCCTTGCCGGCACGATAGAAAACATTGGCTGTGGCACTCTATGACAATCCACTCCTCTCTATACCCATACATTGTATGCCAGTGTATTGCACTGTATGATGCTCAGCAACACACCACTCAACTTTCCTCTATGATACACCAGTCCAACTATATGTTATGGCACTCCATTCTACGACATTCTCTTCCACTGTACCCTACAACACCCCTTTTGATGATACTCTACTCTAAAACACTCTACTGCACGATATGACAGTCTAAAGGCACCCTACTATACTGTTCGAAACACCATTCCACTGAAAAACTCACTGCTCCAGTGTAAGATACTTGACTCCACCATATGAGACACCATGCCACTACACTATATAGCACTTTACTACACTGTACGACATGCTACTACACTCTACTCTGCTTCACTCTCTTCCAGTCTACAAAACTGCACTCTATGGCAATTGACTTTGCAGCTCTCTCCTCCACTGCACTCTACGACACTCCACATAACAGCTCTCCACTTGTGACACTGAACTCTACGATTTGACATTAATGTCAAAACCAAAGGTTAAGGTTTTTTTATAGTTAAGAAACTGTATTTTCCCTACACAAACCAAGTTTAAACTGCACAAACTTAAAAAATTCTCAAATTATAGTTTTAACTTTCATTTACAATCTATCCATCACCTTCGAATTATTACATGCAGTGGACCTTGTCACACGCTCTTGCCAGCTCACTAACTCTTTAACACTAACTATAACTTGCCACTCTATCATGCACTGCATTCTCAAAAATAATGATAATCCACTGTACAACACTGCAATGCATGAGACTCTCTACCACTCTATTGCACAACACTACACTCAACAACACTGAATTATTTGACACTCTACTGCACTGAACTCTACTGTATGCCAATACAGTTTACAACACACTGTTACCATTGTATGCCACTTTACAGCAGTCTACTTGATGACACTCCACTCTTCCACTCTCCATTTCATGACACTCCAGTCAACAACACTACATTGTACAACACTCAGCAATAGTGTTCAACATGCCACTACACTATACGTAATGCTGCTTCACTCTACAGTACTAAACCCACCATATGACACACTACACCACTTCACTGTATGACACTTTATTCGACTGTACGCTATGTCACTCCACTCTTCCCAACTCTACTCTATCCCACTCTGCAATACTCCACCCTATGACACAAGACTCTATGAAACTCTCCTACATTGCACTGTACTGTAGTCCCCTCTACGAGCCTCCAATCAATGACACTCCACACTGCGATTTCAAACACATTTTTATTAAAAAATAAAAACCACTAACATAGAATGAAAAAACAACAAAGGATAATTTATAGTTCGAAATACCTTAAGTTTCCTTTCTATACTAACTTAGCTTAAAATACACAAACATTAACAATGGTAAAGTTATAATTACTACATCAATTCCCTGGGGGAAAGCAATGTAGCTGCACATGTGTTCACCAGGGCAGACAAGACCCTTACCAGCACAATAGAAAACATTGGCTGTGACATTCCAGCTGCCAAGCCCGCTGTCACTTGAAAAGAACCAGTTGCCAGGAAATGGAGCATTTATAACACTTGCACAAGAGGGGGATCCCAGTGGGATGACAGATATCTGATATCAGGTCAGGCTCCAATTGGGCACACAGCTCTGTGATTGTGGCTCTGTCCACTCTATAAGACAGTACAATGTGCCTGTCCTCCAGTGTAGCCAAGTCCACAAGGGGTCTGTACACAGGGGTTCGTCTTCTCCTCCCATTCATCCGCAGCGGTAGGTATCTAAGGGACACAAGAGTGAGCAGGCTGTCACAGTTTGAACAATGGAACCACAACCTCAGTGTACATGTTGCATTTATGTGATGGGACAGTGGGAATGACAAGGTATGTGCAACTCTAGGCAGTGACACAGTAAAGGTTCATCTGATGGTTGTCCATCACCATGACATGGTGACCACCTGTCCACGGATGTGACCGCCATTTTCGATCTGATTCCTCACTTGTTTCCTGACCTTCAACAGAGAACACCTACACTTCGTGTGCTTCTGTGACCTGTGTATGGAACCTACCATGGCCCACGTGGCCAGGTGAAAGGGCCCCTGCCTTCACTTCGGAGGAATTGGAGCGATTGGTGGATAGGGTCCTACCCCAGTACAGACTGCTGTATGGGCCTCCAGACATCAAGTAAGTACACCTTGGGCACGATGCATGTGTGAAGGATGCATGGAGATGTGTGTGCAAGTGTCGTGTCACCGGGGAGGGTGATGTCATGTGGTGGTGTACATGGTGTGCAACGGCCAATGTGCATGCCAATGGTGAAGGAAACAGGATTGGTAGACCATATGTGTGACAGGCTGGATTGTATGTGTAATGGTGTCCTCCCGTCTGTATTGTCTCTGCAGTTCAGCACCCATCAAAAGAAGGGATTATGGCTTGCCATCACCAACAACGTGCGAACCCTCGGGGCCTACAGCAGGCGGGGCACCCACTGTTGGAAATGGTGGGAGGACCTGAAACGCAGGGCACGGTAGTCCATGGAGGTCCAGCTGGGGATGGCCTCCCGATGAGGAAGGGGTGCCTGTCGGAACTTGACCCCCCTGAGGGCCTGCATGGCCTACCCAGAGCTGGATGGGCACTTGAGGGCATCACAGCAGCCACAAGGGGTGAGTACAGTGGCCATTACAACAATAATTTGTAGGTGGCATGGGATCCGGGTGGTGGGTGTCAGTTAGTGGGTGCCCCTTAATGCCAGGCCAGACATTACAGCGTGATCCAGCTCCAGGGTTATGGTTGAAAGGGAAAACAAGGTAACCTAGCTAGGTTGCATTCCATGTCAGCCAGGCTTAGTGGGTCCCAGGAGGTGTGCAGTTGGTGGTGTTTGCCCCTCATCTTGCTGTGGCATCTAACCAAATCAATGGCAGTGCAATGCATAATGCTAAATCCTGTGTGTGACGGTGCTGTGTATGCCAACTATGGTGTTGGTGCAGTAACTGACCCAGTGTTTTCTTTCTCTCTCTCCTCCTTTATCTTCTTTCATCTTGTCCATGTGTGCATTAGCATCATCTGGCGGAGGAGCAGGCGCACCGGTGACAGAGGGACCTGCATCCCACAGGACCCAGGAGGCAGAGTCCACAGACGCCGAGGGAACCAGTGGGACGGAGGGTGAGGGGAGCACCACGGTGGAGACAGGAGGTGATAACACAGACTCAGATATCCCCTCTGATGGAAGCTCCCTGGTGGTGGGGGACACCTCTGTGACCACACCAGCTGCAGGTACACCCACCACACGCCGTACCAGCACCACCCTCCAAGTAGCCCCTCAGCGAGTTGCCCGTGCCCACACACCCAGGAGGGTGGGAATCTCCTTTGCCCCAGGCACCTCAGACCCTGCACCAGGGAGCCCTGCTGCCCTGAGTGAGGAGGCTATTGACCTCCGGAGGTACATCTCTGTAGGCAGTCAACCATTGTGAATGCCATCCAGGGACTGGCATCCCAGATGCAGCAATGCAATGCATTCCTGGAAGGCATCCACAGTGGATTGGTAGCCCAACCGAGATCGATTCAGGCTCTGGCCTCCTCTATGATGGCAGCCATTGTCCTTGCCTCTACCGTCCCCCCTCCAACTACCACTTCCCAGTCCCAGTCTCCTCAACCCCAACCCATGCACACATACTGTACAGACAAGCATGCACACAAGAAAACACACTAGAGTGGCACAGTCAAACACAGGGACCACACTTCAACACACAAGTACTCACGCAAACACCAGACAGTTGCAGACACAACCACATCCACTGCTTCCACTGGCTCTTCCTCCTCCTCCTTTACCTCCCATACAGTCATGTCCACACTCACACCTGCATGCACTGCTTCAACATCCACCACCAGCATCACCACATCATGCAGCACACACACCTAACTAGGAGACACCTCCCTAACATCCATGCACGCGTCCCCTGTGTCCTCTTCAACCCTGTCTGTCCCCCCTCCTCCTAAAGGTCACAAACGCAAGCACTCAGACACCCAAAAGCCATCCACCTCACATCACCACACTCCCCATGCACCTTCACCCAAGTTCAGCAGACGTACTTCTCCAACAACCAGCCCCACAACCTCCACTCCTATCCCTCCTCCCTCTTTCCACCCCACTGTCTCAAAAAAGCTTTTCCATGCCCAACTTGACCTCTTCCCTCCCCTTCCCCCCCATCCTGCCCGTAAGAGCAGGGTCTCAAAGACCCAGCCTAGCACCTCAGCCAAACAGTCCACGCGGACAGTAGAGGTACCTCCTAGTCATGGAGGCAAAACAGTGATGGTTCCCACTCCACCAGCCAGGAAGCGTAAGGATCCCACAGCCACTGCCAAGAAGGGGAAGAAGCCCTCGACTCCTGCCTTTAAGGGGATCGAGGCAGCTCCTCCTGCCATGAAGGGGAAGGAGACGGCACCTCCTGCCATGAAGGGGAAGAAGCCCTCGACTCCTGCTATGAAGGAGAAGGGGGTGGCCCTCGACTTCTGACATAAAGGGGAAGGAGCCTGCACCTCTTGCTATGAAGGTGAAGAAGCCCTCAACTCCTGCCATGAAGGTGAAGAAGCCCTCGACTCTAGCAGTAGCTGGCAGGATGAAACCACCACCACCAGTGGTCATGAAGCCCTCACCTCTAGCTGAAGCAGTGCAGCCCACTCCTCCTGAAGATGCTGCACCTTCACATGCTTAGATAGTACAGCCCTCACCGCCAGCAGAGGCTGTCCAGAAGGCACCTTCACCTGCTGACACAGTACAGCCCTCACCTCCAGCAGAGGCTGGCAGGATGACACCACCACCACCAGTGGTCACGAAGCCCTCATCTCCAGCTGAGGCAATGCAGCCCACTCCTCCTGCAGATGCTGCACCTTCACCTGCTGAGACAGTGCAGCCCTCACATCCAGCAGAGGCTGCCCAGGAGGCACCTTCACCTGCTGACATAGTGCAGCCCTGTCCTCCAGATGAGACAGTGCAATCCTCACCTGTAGCAGAGGGCATTTAGGCTACCCTCCTTGGACTGCTATATAAGGGACACCCTCCAGAACCAGTGAGCAAGTCACCCACCTGAGAGACTGTGGCCTTGCACCCCCAGCACAGAGAAATGGGCATGGAGCCCCCTTCAGAACCAGTGGGCAAGTCACCTACCTAAGAGACTGTGGCCTTGCACTTGAAGCACAGAGAAATGGGCATGGAGCTCCCTCCAGAACCAGTGGGCAAGTCACCCACCTGAGAAACTGCAGCCTTGCACCTCCCAGCACAGACAAATGGGCATGGAGCCCCCTCCAGAATCAGTGGGCAAGTCACCCACTTGAGAGACAGTGGCCTTGCACTCCCCAGGACAGGGAAATGGCCATGGAGCCCCCTCCAGAATCAGAGGGAAAGTTCCCAAATTTGGATGAGATGCCCCCCACTCCCACTCCCCTGAGATGCCTGCCCACTTGAAAAATAATGGCCCTGCAGAGTTCTGTGCAGTTGATGTCAGGAGACAAGTTGGGCCTTGGTCTGTGCCCTGGGACCATGTGGGCCCTTTGTACTTTGGACTGGGCATTGGCCCTTTGTGGACAATTGTACATATCAGGTTTGTGTGATGACTTTTCCCTTGCTAATACATTTTCAGTGCTTCCAAAATCTGGTCCTTCTTTTATTGTGCATTGTATCGTGTACGATTGGTTCACTTCTGCGGCTGGTTGTGTGTATGGTGTGTATGTAAATGGTGTGTGTTGTACGTGTGTGTGTGGGGCACTCTCATTTTCCTCCCTCCCTTGTGTGCTAGGCGGCTCTACTCACCGTCGTCGTCTTCGTCGGCGTTGGTGTTCCAGGTGGAGCATGGCGTAGATGAGCATCGGGAAAGACTTGAAGTTCCGGTTCCATGGCGGCGGCAGAGTCCTATTTCTACTTGTTGGTGAGTCTTTTGTTTTCTGTGTTCTGTTTCTGCCAGGCTTTTGATGGCAATGGCACTGCCACGGAAATCCTGGCGGTTTCCTGTGTCATAATATGGTGGGCGGTACTTTGTCTTCCGCCTGGCTGTTGATGGCGACCGCCGGCATGCGTGGTGTTAACGCCCTGGTGGATGGTGGGGTACCTTGGCTGTCTATGGGAGTTCTCACCGCCATGGTCATAATTTGGCGGTAATTACTGCCAGCCTGTTGGCTGTATTTCCGCCACTTTGTCACTTACCGCCAATGTCACGATGAGGGCCTATGTGTCACAACACAGTGCATTGCAGTGTGCCAAGTTGTAGTTAGTATTGTCTGGTTTGAAAGCTGAAAAGAGTGTGTTGTGAGGTTCGCTGCTCATAATAATTTGAAGTGGTGGATAAATTGTAAATGAAAGTGAAAAATATAACTTTAAAATCTTCCAAACCAAACTTCCCAGGAACTTTTCATTTTCAGTCTGGCGTTTCTAACACCTTACACATGACATGCTCACAATTAGACAATTTAATTCTAATAGACCTAGGACCTCATTACAACTGTGGCAGTAAATGTCGCCTATCACCGTGCTCATGGCCGCCGATATACCGTGTTCGCAGCAGTATTCCGCCACGGGTATTATGACCCACACTGAGAATTCCGCCACAATACAGACACCCACACCAGTCCGCCACACCAAAGGTCAGTGATAAAATGGCGATAGCAAAACCCACACCATTACGCCAACAGGAATACACCCACAGTATCATGACCCATGAACACTGTGACGGTCTTTCAACCACGGGAAAACCATTGGCGGTACACACCGCTGTGCTCAAAATACACACACACTTAAAAAGCTACACCACATTGGACAATACAAAATACACACACCTGACACACATTACACCCACACCGCTATAAAACACACACACACATTACCCACAACCCCTTTCAGCGAGAAAAAAAAGATAGCAAGCAGAGAGAGAGAAGCCAGGAGCACTCATTCAATCAGAGGCACAGAACACCATCACCCATACACCATCCACGCACATCACATAATACACCCCAACACATCATCCCAAACATCACCCCACATATCCTCACACATATCACTCGCACCACATCCATGCACCCCAAAGACACCCCAGGTTTTCAGAGGAGGAGATAAGGGTCATAGTGGAGGAAATCATCCGGGTAGAGCCACAGCTATTCGGTTCACAGGTGCAGCAGACCTCCCTTGCAAGGAAGATGGAGCTATGGCAGAGAATCGTGGACAGGGTCAACGCCGTGGGACAGCACCCAAGAACCAGGGATGACATCAGGAAGAGATGGAACGACCTATGGGGGAAGGTGCGTTCTGTGTTTGCAAGACACCAGATAGCAGTACAGAGGACTGGCGGTGGACCCCCACATCCTCCCCCACAACTAGCAACATTGGAGGAGCAAGTCTTGGCGATCATGTATCCTGAGGGCCTTGCAGGAGTAGCAGGTGGACTGGACTCTGGTAAGTCAAATCTTTACTACCATATCCACCCCACCCTACCTGCATGCCATCACAAACTCCTACCACGTCCCTTACCCCCATCACTCCCCCACCTCACATCCACCCCACCATCACAACCCACCCATCCCAACACCAAGCCCTGCATGCTACACCAATGCATGGGCACCCATCACAGACCTGCATGGACACATATCACCACAGCATGCCCAGTAGAGAGACTCACCCAGCCCACAAAATCACCACTCACATTATGCCAAGCTGAGAGGGAAATCACAATCATACAGGAAAACACACCCATGCACAAGATGGAACATGCAGATACATTAACAATGCATTTGCATCCCCACAGGACCCATATTCCACGTCATCAGAGAGGAGGTGCCAGCTACATCCAGTCCCCCCCAAAGAGGCCCACAGTGACGACAGCAGCTCTGCATGCCTGGATAACGATGACCAACCTGGCCCATCCGTGACCTCTGGACAGTCGGTTACCCTGCCACAGTCCCATACCACCACAGAGGCTCCCTCCTCAGGCAACACCAGCACAGCACCCACCCAGCGGGCCCATGCCACTGTCCCCAGGACACATCAATCAGCAGTGTGTCCATAACTACAGGGACCCCAGGCAAACCCACAAACACAGGACAATCAGGGACCTGGCGTCAGTGGCAGTGGGCACACGGTTCAGGGGAGAGAGGCACAGGACAACAGGGAAGCTGGGAGGACTGCTGTGCGACGGGGGGAGGACAGGCCCAGGGAACCCACTCTCCACAAGGCACTCTCCAACATCCTGGGAGCATACCACCATTCCCAGGAGACGATGGGCCAGATCCTGGACAAGTTGCAGGAGACCCAGCGGCTGCAGGAGGGACAGTACCTGGGGATCAGGGATGACCTAACAAAAATCTACACCATCCTGGTCACTATTGCAGGGGTGCTGGCTTAAGTGGGCAAGACCATGAAGGAGACAGTGGCACTAGCCAAACCGAGGAACAGCCTTCCACCTCCGCCCGGCGCTAGTGGACAAGAGGCCCTGCCACAGGACCAACAGGCCACCAGCACCCCACCCCCTGCGGAAGGAGAACCACCCCACAAACGGTCCCTGCGATCCAGGCAGAAGCCAGAGAACATTGCCAAGACCCCCGCCAGGAAATGAGACTCTCCAGATTGTCACCCTTCTGTCCCACACTATCACCCTGTACACCTTTAAATGCCATTACTCCCCTTCCTATGCCCCATTGGACAATGCACCTGTGATACCATGAGACTGGACTCTACCCAGAACTTTCCCCCACCATCAGCCCAGCCCATTGCATATCCCCCTCTACTTATGAGCAGCTAAATAAACACCCTTGGAGCAAATACCAATATGGAGTCTGTCAAATGATTCACAAATGTATTAGTACAACATTATCAAAGCATTGCAACTCAAATGTTCAGTGAAATATACTTTAGGATGAACTTTGGTGGGCAGCAGTACACATAGCAGGAGCCAGGGTGGGGCACAGAGATCTGAAAATAGAGATGCCAAAGGGTACAGTCAGTGGCCATAGACATAGGGGAATCAGGCAGCCTTGTACAATGTCCAACAGATAACTGAAATTTAAAGTGAAGTTACAATGTCTCACCTGTGTTTCACTGGAAGTACTGCTGTATTATATTGGTTCTGTTGTCAACATCGTCTTCCTCTGTCTCCTCTACCTCACTGTTCACAGGCTCCACCCTGCCACAAGACCATCTCCAGGCCTATCCTCCTGCAGAAAAGCCCCCTGGCGTCTCAAGGCAAGGTTGTGCAACATTCATCATGCTACAATCATCTGGCACACCTTCTTGGGTGAGTAGTACAAGGATCCACCTGTCAGATGGAGGCACCAGAAACTGGCCTTCAGGAGGCTGAAGGTCCTTTCTATAATCCTCCTTGTACACCCACGTGCCTCATTGTAACGTTCCTCTGCCCTTGTCCTGGCATTCCTCACTGGGGTCAGTAGCCATGAGAGGTTGAGTAACCAGAGTCACCTGCAAATATTGAGGGACAACTGTTAGACACAAACTAACCCTTAGGGACAACCCCATACCCAGACACCAACATATACTGGGTGGGGACCTTGGGCTCACCTATTAGCCACACCCAGTGCCTCTGTAGTTGGCCCATCACATATGGGATGCTGCTATTCCTCAAGATAAAGGAGTCATGCACAGAGCCAGTATATTTGGCATTCACATGGGAGATGTACTGGACCGCCAAACACACCATCTGCACATTCAGAGAGTGATAGCTTTTTCTATTCCTGCAAACCTGTTAATTTCTCCGGGGGGGTACAAATGCCACATGTGTACCATCAATGGCACCAATGATGCTGGGGATATGTCCCAGGGCATAAAAGTCAGCTTTCACTGTGGCCAAATCCTCCACCTGGGGGAAAACGATGTAGCTGCGCATGTGTTTCAGCAGGGCAGACAACACTCTGGTCAACAAGTTTGAGAACATTGGCTGAGACATCCCTGATGCCATGGCCACTGTTGTTTGGAAGGAACCACTTGCCAGGAAATGGAGCACTGACAGGACCTGCACTAGAGGGGGGATACCTGTGGGCTGGCGGATAGCTGACATCAGGCCTGGCCCCAATTGGGCACACAGTTCTTGGATTGTGGCACATTCAAGTCTGTAGGTAATGATAATGTGTCTTTCCTCCATTGTCGCAAGGTCCACCAGGGGTCTGTACACCAGTGGATGTCGCCATCTCATATTCTGCCTCAGTGGTTGAAGCCTATGGAAGAGAACAGTGAGCAGAGTGTCATATTCACACATCTATTGCACTAATGATGATTTGTTTACTTTACAGAAAAAAATGTGAATCCGACAATCAGTTGCTGTGACAATGGCTGCTGTGACGAATTTAGGTGCCCTGTCCTGTGCCCCCCTGAAATGGTGGCAGCCTGAGCTGTGAGGAGGGACAAGGGGAAATGAGGTAATTCCGCTGGCATTGTGTGCCATTGCGGTAGGCGGTCGATGACCGCCGCACAACTTCGCATTGGTTATCATTGGGCCCTATGGGTTCCATTAGCCAATGGCAATGTACGCCGGCGGTGACGGTACGCACCGCCGCAGACATGACTGCCATTTTCTATCTGTTCACTCAATTGCTACCTGACCTTCAACAGGAGAGGACCTACACTGCAAGTGCTACTGTGATCTGTGTCTTGAAGTGGCCATGGCTCTTGTGTCTGGGGAAAGGGCCCCCGCCTTCACTGTGGAGGAGTTGGAGAAACTGGTGGATGGGGTCCTACCCCAATCCACGTTACTCTACGGTCCTCCAGACAAACAGGTGAGTACACTGTGAGCATGATGCGTGGGCCATGAATGTAGGGATTCCTGTGTCTGTAAGCCACATGTAGGGGGGAGCAGAGGCATCCTGGCCAGTGTGCAGCATATCTGATGGTCAATGTATGTGTGTCAAGGGATGGGTGGGATCTGATGGGCAATGAGTCTGACGGTCCAGAAGGGTGACTAAGTCCTTTTTCTGCTTTCTTTTCCCTGCAAGTCAGCGTCCACCAGAAAAAGGGTATTTGGAGTGCCATCACCAAGGAGGTGCAGACCCTGGGGTCTTTGACAGGTGCAAGAGGCGGGAGGACCTGCGCCGCTGGGAAAAGAAGACAGCGGAGACCCAGCTGGGGCTGGCCTCCCAACGAGGAAGGGGTGCCCAACGCACCATGACCCCCTTGATGTTCCGCATCCTGGCGGTGGCCTATCCAGAGTTGGATGGGCGCTTGAAGGCATTACAGCAGCCACAAGGAGGTGAGTACTGAGGCCCGTATTTATAATCCGTTTGCGCCGAATTTGCGTCGTTTTTTTCGACGCAAATTCGACGCTAAACTAACGCCAACTAACGCCATATTTATACTATGGCGTTAGAGGCGTCTAGCGCCAAAGTTCCCGGAATGTGCGTCATTTTTTAGCGTGAACCCCTTCCTTGCGTTAATGATATGCAAGGGAGGCGTTCCCGTCTTAAAAAATGACTCCCAGGCCTTTACGTGGTATTTATACTCCCGGGCAAAAGAGACGCCCGGGAGTGGGCGTGGCTAAAAACGGCGCATTTGCGCCGCTTTTTAACGCCTGGGTCAGGCATGGCGTTAAGGGACAAGTGGGCTCAAAATGAGCCCAGAGTGCCCTCCCCTGCCCCCAGGGACCCCCCCTGCCACCCTTGCCCACCCCAGGAGGACACCCAAGGACGGAGGGACCCATCCCATGGACATTAAGGTAAGTTCAGGTAAGTATTTTTTTTTTAATTTTTTGTGGCATAGGGGGGCCTGATTTGTGCCCCCCTACATGCCACTATGCCCAATGACCATGCCCAGGGGACAGAAGTCCCCTGGGCATGGCCATTGGGCAAGGGGGCATGACTCCTATCTTTACAATGATAGGAGTCATGTTGATGGGGGATGGGCGTCGAAAGAAAATGGCGCAAGTCGGGTTACGACGATTTTTTCGACGTAACCTGACTTGCCCCATTTTAAGACGCCCATACGCCATTTTCCCCCTACGCCGGCGTTGTCTGGTCTACGTGTTTTTTTCCCACGCAAACCAGGCAGCGCCGGTCTGATTGCGCCGTCTAACGCCATTCCATAAATACGGCGCCCGCATGGCGCTTCAGAATGGCGTTAGACGGCGCAAAATTTTTTGACGCTAAACTGCGTTAGCGCAGTTTAGCGTCAAAAAGTATAAATATGGGCCTGAATCTGAAACCTGACTTTGCAAGCGTTAGGAGGTATCTGGGTAGGGAATGTGGGCTGTGGGTGCCCCTAGGCCAGGGCGGACATGGCAGGGTAGGTCCCATGTTGGTCAGGCTCTGGAGCACTCTTTCCCCAATAGTGTTATTGGGCATCTACTACTGGGCAGGGTCATGTGGGTATCTGGTGTGAAGCTGATGGCGTTAGGCATTGTACCCCATGGGCTGGTAACTGTCTTAGTAAATGTTTGGGCATGGACTAGTGCATAGGGCTGCTCCCTGTGTGTTGTGTACGCCAGCAGTAGTGGTGTTATTGGCATTGACCATGTGTATCCTCTGTCTCTCCCCCCCATTTTTGTTTTGTCACCCTGTCCTTGTGTGAATTAGCATCATCTGGCGGAGGAGCAGAGGCACCGGCGAAGGAGGGAGCGGCATCCCACATTGGCCTGGAGGCCGAATCCACCAAGGGTGAGGGCGCCAGTGGGACAGAGGGTGAGGGGAGCACCATGATGGGGACAGGAGGGGAGACCACAGACAGTGACTCCTCCTCCAATGGAAGCTCCCTGGTGGTGGCAGACACCTCTGTGCCCACCTCAACAACAGGTACAGCCACCACCCCCCCACCAGCACCACCCTCCCAGCTGCCCCTCAGCATGTTTCCTGTGCCAGCTCACCCAGGAGGGTGGGCATCTCCTTCGCCCCAGGCTCCTAAGGCCCTGCCCCGGTCAGCCCTGCTGCCCTCAGTGAGGAGGCTATTGACCTCCTTAGAGCCCTCACTGTTGGGCAGTCAACCATACTGAATGCCATCCAGGGTGTGGAGAGGCATTTGCAAGAAACAAATGCATACCTGAAGGGCATTAACTCTGGTGTGGCAGCCCAACAGAGAGCATTCCAGTCTCTGGCCAATGTACTGATGGCAGCCCTTGTCCCTGTGTCTAGCCTCCCCCCTCCAGCTTCCTCTACCCAGACACAATCCCCTCAACCCCAGCCTATCCCAAGCACACCTTCAGACCAGTATTCACCCAAATCACCACACAAAAGTGGCTCAGGAAAACACAAGCACACATTTCATCTCACAGGCACTCGCTAAAGCACCATACGCATGCAGACACACCAACTTCCACTGCCTCCACTGTGTCCCCCGCACCGCCGCTGCCACCACTACTGTCATCAGCAGCATCCCCAGTGGCCAGCCCTCCGAGGCTGCAGGAGAAGGGCTGGTGCCTCCCTCCACCACTGGCAGCACTGGCACCTGCTCCGCAGGCAGTACCGCCAGCATCGCCGCTGCTACCACCGCTGCAAGTATCGCCACCTGAACCTCCACCTGCACTGCCACCACTACTGTCAGCAGCATCATCCCCAGTGGCCAGCCGTCCGAGGCTGCAGGAGAAGGGCTGGTGCCTCCCTCCACCACTGGCAGCACGGGCACCGCCGCCGCGGGCAGCACCACCAGCATCTCCGCCGCAAGCACCGCCACCTGCACTGCTGACAGTGGGACCACTGTCAGCAGCAGCAGCCCCAGTGTGTGTCCATCCGAGGCTGCAGGAGATGGGTTGGAGCCTCCCACCACCACTGGCAGCCAATGTTCCCTCTAATTTTTTTCCACTGTGTGCGGCAGTGTGCGGTCTCTGTGTGCTGCAGCCAAGGATACGTGCGCCAAGAAATTGACCATTCATGCGCGGCAGCGCATAACTAGCCAAGATCTTTGGCATTAGCCTCTCCATACCACTAAAGCAAAAAAGGGATATCATTGCTCCATGCAATAGGGCATCAAGGCAGTTTTGTGACCTGGTTGCACACCCCAAGGACATGACCTGTTAGGGGAGCACGTATAATGCTCTAAAAGGCTTACTTATGCTTAGAAAGTGATAACGCTTATAAACTACCAGAAAGTATAGGAATGGTGGAACATTTGATAACAGCACATTTTCTACTGTTCTGAAGCATTTCCTAGCTCATGAACCATTGATTTTCAAGACAAATATCACTTGCTCGCTTGTATGCTAAAGTACGACAAATGATGTTTAAAACACTCCCCGCGGCATTTAAACGCTGTTTTCATTGACTTCAATCCAGATTCAAATATGAGCATTATCTGCCTTAGGGGAGCACGTATATCGCTCTAAAAGGCTTATTTAGGCTTAGAAAGTGATAACGCATATAAACTACCACAAAGTATAGGAATGGTGGAACATTTGAGAACAGCACATTTTCTCCTGTTCTGAAGCATTTCCTAGCTCATTAACCATTAATTTCCAAGACAAATATCACTTGCTCGCTTGTATGCTAAAGAACGCCAAATGATGTTTAAAACACTCCCAGCGGCATTTAAACGCTGTTTTCATTGACTTCAATCCAGATTCAAATATGAGCTTTATCTGCCTTAGGGGAGCACGTATATCGCTCTAAAAGGATTATTTAGGCTTAGAAAGTGATAACGCATATAAACTACCACGAAGTATAGGAATGGTGGAACATTTGCTAACAGCACAACGTGCGCGCTTGCCAAAGGGGCCTGCGCGATGGGGGAAGGAAAGGTGCGCGCGCGCCTTACAGGGAACACTGCTGGCAGCACCCCCACCAGCACAAGCACTACCACCAGTTTGCAGCCTTAGGTGCCGCAGGATGAAGTCTAGCCCTGCCTTCATGGACTATCATGCTACCTCGTCCCTGCAAAGCTCGTGCCTCAGACACCCAGGTGAGGGAATATTAACTGCCATACCCCAAGTGCTGCATCACTGGGCACAAAGCCCTCTCCAGAACCAGTGGAGAAATGCATCCACTCACCCCCTCCTTGGCAGGATGAAGCAGACTGGACACAAAGCCCCCTCCAGAACCAGTGAAGAAATGCATCTAATAGAGAGACTGTGGCTTTGCACTCCCCAGGACCAAGCAGTGGGCAAACCACTCACTTGAGAGACTAGAGAGACTGTGGCTTTGACCTCCCCAGGACTAAGCAGTGGGCAAACCACCCACTTGAGAGTGCCCTCCCCTTCCCCATCCCCCTGAGGTGCCTGTGTGTTTACGACCTGATGCCCCTGCAGTGTTCTCTCCGTATTGAGGCAGGAGTCAAGTGTGGGCTTGGCCCATGATTTTTGGCCCCAGTGGCCCATGGACATTTTGAAATCACAATGTATGGCCTTATGTACATTTTGTAAATATTTGTAAATGCTGTTTTTTTCCTCATTACGTATATCTGCCTATTTCTAAAATATCACTGATTTGACTCTCTTTCTTTTGTCCTTGCATTCTTCCAGGGGGTTACGGGGTGTAAATGTAATGTTGATGCATGTGTTTGTGTGTATGGTGCTGTGGGTGAGGGTGGGGTTGGGCGTGTTGCGTGTTGTGTGTGTGTCACTCTCTTCCCCCGTGTACTAGGTGCAGTACTCACCATGGTCATCACCGCCGTCTTTGATATTCCTGGTAGATGAGGAGGTAGACTAGCATGGTCAGGACCTGTAACTCGGACTCCATGGCATCCTTCTTCGTTGAGTGTCGAGAGGTGAGTGGTTTCCCTTCCAAACACGGTTTCTGCTGTGCTTTTGATGGTGTTGGTGCCACCCCGGAAAAGCTGCCGGATTGGTGGGTTGTATTGGGGTGGGCGGTACATTGTCTTCCGCCTGTCTGTTGGCAGTGACCACCGTGGTGTTTGTTGCTACCGCCGTGGCGGTCGGAGTGTTAAAGTGACTGTCTGTGTTGGCGGTTTGCGCCGTGGTCGTGAATCAATTTTTTATTCCGCCGGCCTGTTGGCGGTATTTCCGCCGCTTTATCACTGACCGCCACGGTTGTAATGAAGGCCCTAATGTTCACCTTCTCTAATAAAACCATTCTTTCTTCTTAGTAATCACTGGGAAATGCCTCTAATAACAAATTGTGGGAATGGCTGACATTAGAGGCGCTTACTCTGTTCTCTCCACACAGTACCCATGGATTTCGGCTAACAATCTCCACAATCTCCATGGAACAACCTAGATTGAAATCTTGAGCTGAACAACCCTGATACAATCTTACTGTCTCTTTTCCTGCTAATTTACCAATGCTACACTACACGGGCATGCACTTGATACTCCTATATCTTCTAAATTCAGTCTGGCTGACACAAACTTCATAGATTTAACAGGCCATCTACATCACCCACATGTTCAATTTGAGCAATTCCTTCTACCTCCCTCATCTTTTGCCTTCTCTCTGCCACTGCCTCTTTTTTATCCTCTATTTTACTTTCCCACCATATGGATAGTGAATGTTGATTTTTTTGTCCCATTGAGTTTTCTGAAAAACGTCTCCCAACAATATTCAAAATATTCCGAAAAAAACAATATAACAGCATTTTTTAGACTGAACGTAACTCGTCTGTATGCCAACTGCTTGTTTGTATTAAAATCTTTAATAAAAGCTTTTGAAATTGTATATATATATATATATATATATATATATATATATATATGTATATGTAAGTGCACATTCAAACTTTAAATGCCCCCCGGACCTGCCCAACTCAGGTGGTGCATTTAAACAAGCGTGGGAACCCGTGCTTGGTTTTTGTTTTGAATTTTCGGCAGATCCACCATGTATCCCAGTGAAATTCTTTTTTTTTGCTCTGGGGGAGGATCCCTAGCACAAGAGCTAAGAAGTCAGGGTGTTCCTCGCGTGGCCCTTTTCCTTTTTTTAAAATCTTTTTTTCCGGGACTCATCTCAAGCCGAGCCCCAACATGAGATCGGGAGGGTTTGCAGAGCCTTCGTGTCTCTACATATACAAATCTGTTTTTTTCTTTAATTACTCAAAATCTACTGAACGGATTTGCACCAAATAGCAAAATGGTCTCTTTATGGACCGAGAGCTGCCTCTCTGCCAAATTTTATGTAATTCTGTCCAGTGATTCGGGCACTATCCCTCTTCAAAATCTGCATCGAAAAAAGCACGGGGGAAAAAGTGTTGTGGGACCCCCCCTTTTTCTCAGCCTCCCTTGGTGGATAATCCAAACTTTCCAGACAGATGCTGGAGTGAATGTTGTGTTTGTTAAAATTTTGTGAAGATTCATCAAACGGTGCCAAAGTTATTAGCAAAACAAAAAAAGCTTTTTCTATAGAAACTAGGTCCTAACTATAACTACCTATGTGTGTGTGTATGTATATATATATATATATATATATTTATTTATTTTTGTTTGTTTTTTTTTCTCACCAAATCGCACATCAAAAGATTGGGCTTGGACCCATCCTAAAATTGTATATTTCAAATTTATTTCTTAGTCTGCCATAACGTGTTTCGGCCTCAAACAGGCCTTGATCACATGATAGATATATGCAAGGCCACTCCGGGGGCGGGATGCATGTGGGGGTTGGCCAGGCCCTGTGGCCAACACCACTGCTTTGTTAAAAAAAAACATATAAATTCACTGAAACAATTAAAGGTTACAGGAACATTATAGTTAGGTGCTGAATTTACACACACAAAACCACAGAAATTCAGCTGTTATATACTTACAGTTATTTCAAGTAACTATAATCTGTTCCCTAAGCTGACTATAACTCATGCCCTCACATTGCACAGCTAATTACCCCACATATTACATGATTCATGACCTATTCTATGTCATCATTGATATTATCACTGAAACATTTACAAAAAAATAATTATGGATGACAAAACTGTGCATGGCAAGGGTGAGAGTTTTAGTTACCTTAGGGCATGAGTTATAGTCACTTGAAATAACTCTAAATATAACAGCTGAATTTGTAGGAGTTTTTGAGGACAAATTCAGAACCTTACTGTAACGTCTCTGTAACCTTTCATTTTTTCATTGAAAAAAAACATATATATAGATCTGTATATATATATTACCTAGTTAGTGGCAGTGGTAGTGGTTGTTATAGTTAGGACTTTTTTTTTACCATAGAATAGAGCGTTTTTTGTTTTGAGAATAACTTTGGCGCTGTTTGACGAATCTTCACAACATTTTCAAAACATATACTTCAGCTGCTGTCGTGAAAGTGTCAGGGTGATCTATCAAGTGGGAGCTGAGATAATTTTTCACCCATTTTTAGTCAATGGGATTTTTTTGATAATTTGAACACACCTACAGCGCAAACTGCAGAACAAAATTACACCAAATTTGACAGAAATCTAGATCTTGGTACGCAGATATTTGGTGTAAATCTGTTCAGTAATTTCTGAGATATTAAATTTTAATAAATATAGATATATAGGGACGCGGATCCTCTGTGAAACCAGACCCACGGATCCTGACCTGCGGATCCGGGTCAGGATCCATGGATCTGGGGGAAAAGCAAGGCCCTGATTGGCTGGCCCCAACCTGACAGAAAAGTACTTCCCTTAGTTGATTTTTGAGGTACCTGTACACAGGTAGTACAGTCATGGTCAGATATGGGACTATGGGTGAGTGCACACATAAGTTTGCATAGGGAGAGGAGTCAGGCAAGGCTGCGTAATAGCACTCTCTTTCTTCACAATTTATATTAATAACTGAGGGCTGGTTTTCACTGAACATTGTAATGACCTCCCCATGTTGGGCGTTGTCCAATTCCAGCCCTCCTCTATGTGGAAGACGCTGTGTTATTGGCTTACAAAGGCTGGTGAACACCTTTACGAATTTCACACATAACTTGGGGCTTTCTATTAACAAGGGTAAAACATTTGTCATGAATTGTCGCATATTTAATGCACCCGTATTGATTTTACAAAAACCTTTGCATATTTAGGTATAATGTTTGATCAGAATGGTAGTTGAACGCAGGCTGTTATTACCAGGTAGGTCCATCATGGCATTATGTAATTTTAGTAGAAAACTGAGGAGGAAACCAGTGAAGGAGCTGTTAACTATTTATAATACACAGTGTGTGTCTACTGTTACTTATGGGGCTGGCATTTGGGGCACTTTAATTGCCATACAAGGGATTGAGAATGCTTTTCTACGATTTGAACTTGCAGTACCTGACAGTTGGCCAACTTATGTGTAACATGCTGAATTGGGTTAGTGAGTTAGCAAAAATTCAACCCATTTCATTGTGGCATAAGATTTGGACTACTGAGCAAGCCTCCCTAAATCGAGACATTGTCAAGGGCTGCCTAAAGTCAGAAGAAACTTCCCAGCTTCCTTGGCTGAAACATGTTAAAAACTTTTTGGGTGACCTGGGGCATCAGGAATACTTTGACCCATGGAGCTCCTAATGCACACAAGCAGAAAGCAACTTAGAGCAGATTGTCTGACCCTTTGTGAAGACCAAAGGCTCACTTGTGAGGTTATGAAACCCACCGTTTGAAGGAACATAACAACTTTGGCCACGTTTGAATTATAACCTTATCTACAATATGTGACTAATGCCCAACATAGATTTATTTTAACATGCTTTAGGTTACAAATGTACCATTGCCTAGTTTGTTTCCTGGTAATTAATGATTGGTCCATGAATTTAATAAATTGCCCCTTTGATCACATTTCTGAACAGAGTACTATTCATTGTGTTTTTTATTTTGTAAATGCCTAAGGATTTAAGAAAGCTTTGGATTTTGCCAATTCTGAAGTTTTATGGTTTTAAGCAGAGCTGACCCGCTTACCTATTTTTACAGTTTTTATCAAGCATATATATATGTTACAGTATAGCGAAGTTCCTGAGGTCAGTGTTTAAATGCAAGAATTTATTGATGATTTTTTTGACTGTACAATAACTTTTCCCATGTTTTGCAAAGATGTACATGATATTAACTTTATATGGATTGTGTTTGTTTGATTGTTGACTTTTATGATTTTATCAAGAAATGGAATAAAGCTTTTTGATTACATTTTGACAGAAAATTTGCAGCTGCCATTTTCTTTTGTCGCATCAACTCAGGGTGGGAAAAAAGCAGTGAAAAAACACATAAGGGGATCAGGATACAGGTATCCTGACCCCAGAGGACAGATAGAGGGGTCCCTTAGGGACCCCTCATGGGCAAACAATTGCCCAATTTTGTTTTTTCATCTGACCCACAGATCCGCGGATCAAGGGTGGATCCTCGGATTCATGGACCATCTGCAGATCCAGAGAAAATGTTTTTTTTTTAAATCCACTGTATCCAACCTGAAGGCTGCACATTACCAAAGTCTGTACACAGCTTGGGTTTGGGTGCATGCAGGAGGGCTGGCCTCAGGGCCTGGCCTAGCCGCGCTCGGCGCTAATTATATTTGCATCTGTGCATGCTAAAAAATCATTGAAATTCACTGAAAAAACAAAGGTTACAGGGATGTTATAGTTAGGTTCTGGTTTTACTCGCACAAAACCAGAGAAATTCATCAGGTATAGTTACAGGTAACTCAAGTAACTATAACCTGTGCCCGAAGATAACTATAACTTGTGCCTTCACCATGCACAGCTAGATTCTCCACATATTACATCATTAATGACACCTTTTATGGCATCACTTGATAATATTACTGCAACGTTTGCAATAAAATTATTAATGAGAAAACTGTGCAAGGCGAAGGCGCAAACCAAACCAACTCCTGTGACTACACCACAGTGTAAAATAATAAGGTCTGGATGTTGGCAATTCTTAATAGTTTCTACCAAAGAAAGTAATTGATGCCACTTAAACCCTATCTGGCCAATCCAAGTAATTTCCACATTAGACAAACCTAGGTCTGTGTCAATACCACTTCCTTTTGCCCTCTCTCTGGCCCAAAACATAAAGCTGTGACCCACAATCGACACACTGAGCATCTTGGAGGTAATCTGGAGAAGCACACAGGAGATGGTTGTAGCTGAATGAGGCTTGTATGAAATGAAAATCTGTAGAAATGGAGGGTAGTGGATGCAGTCTGGAAGAAGTGATTCCACTGACTATTGTAGATATTTCTTTGGGTAAAGGTAGGTAGTGAGGTTATTTGAATTATAAGTATATGTTGAATTGGGTTTAGAAGAGTTGGAAAACAGTAAAAATAGCTGTGATATGTTTACTCTGAAAGATTCACCCACACCTGTTAAATGTGGCATGAAACTAAGCATGCTCTAGTCAGAAACTGTTATGAACTTGTGACCTAGTGCAGCAGAATGTTACAGACTCTGTAACCATGATAACAGAGATAGAGGCGCATGAGTGGGAAGGGAATAGAAAAAAAACTAGAATGTGACTTTGTTTTACCATTTACATAGAGGCAGTAATGATTCATATTGATTATTTAATGTTATGATTTGGTTTTGTGATCTAAAAAAAAGTGTTTATATGGATGTGTTTTTTTATGATACAAAAAATAATTTCTGAGCTTCACCGTGGATCTGCGGATCCACCTGCAAATTTACACATGGGCCGCTCTGACTGCTGCAGTGGATCCGCGGATCTGGCGAAACTCATATCGTGTTGGCTAGCTTTTCAGGAGCACTGCAAAGGGTTAACTATACAAACCAGTGAGAAGTTGTAGAACTTTGTATTAACATGAAAGGGAGATTGTGATTGGTTTACTGATTCAGTAGCCTTGAAAGGAGAGTTGAAGAGGTTGCCTTTACTGGTTACCTGCTATGAGAGTGGACTTGTGGTTGATTTAATGAGGTTTGTTCAGTGAGAAGAATTTCTAACTGATACTAAAAGGGAAACATAGAGCACAAGAAGGAGAATCATCAAGTATGTGTAGTGAAATGTACTTTATTTTACAAACTGTTCATATATGAATGAATTATTTTTAGGTTGAAGAAAGTGAGCAGTGTGTTCACAACATGCTATAAAAGATTTAAATGCAAGGTTTGTGATTTACATAAAGAAATTATACAAGTAATTTATTATACAAGAAAGGTATTCAGCTTCTATCAGGATGCTTCCAGTTTCAATCAGTATATTAAAGTGATTCTTCATGTATGCTGAAGCTAGTATGGAGAATGCACTAATGAGTAATATACTTATACAAAAATGTTATATTGAGTTCTAAAAATGTAATGTGTTTGTCTATACAGAAATGGGCATGTATAAAAGCAATTTTGAATTCACGCAGAGAGTCACACATGTATTGAGAACTGATAAAGGTTATTTCACTATGAGTTAGACATTGATATGAGTGAAGTATATTATTTGAAAAGGTGAGAGACAGGTTTGGGTGAGAGGAGGTTGAACTGTTTTTTGCTGCAGAAGGTGCGGGGTCAGATATACTGTAGGTAGACTGAGGAGAAGGTTGCAGTGTCTATAGAAGAGAAAGAAAGTGGTTTTAATTTGTATTGTTTTAAAAGTGCGCTTGCTTTGTTAAGTTATATGTATACTGTCTAATGTATACTGTTAAGGAGATAGAAAATAATACAAATATAAATGGAGACTTATTCTCATTTAGAGACATTAACAACCACTTGTATATTGATGTACACAGAGAATTTAAGAACATAGGCTGCAGTAACAGAGATATTTAGGATGCAATACACTAAATACTATATGTAGTTTTGTATACTGATAGTATAGTTTCTTACTTATATAAATCGTGGTTTGAATATGGTTTAGGATACTAAGGCCCTCATTACAACCCTGGTGGTCGATGATAAAGCGGCAGTAACACCACTAACAGGCTGGCAGTAAAGAATTGGAATCATGACAACGGCGGAAACCACCAACACGGCCAGCCACTTTAACACACTGACCCCCACGACGGTAGCAACAAACACTGCGGCGGTAACCGCCAACAGCCAGACGGAAGACAATGTATCGCCCACTGCATTACAACATGCCTATCCGCCGCCTTCTCCGGGCCGGTACCAACGCCATCAAACGCATGGCGGAAACAGTACTCTGAAGGTAAACAACTCACCTCTTGACACTCAAGGAAGAACCACAACGACATGGAGGCCGAGCTGCACTTTTTCCTAATGCTGGTGTACCTTCTCATCCACCAGGAACATGAACGCCGGCGAAGACAACCACGTTAACTACTGCACCTAGCACACAAGGGAGGGGTGGAGGAAAAAGAGAGTGACACACAAACGCAACACTCCCACGTCCAACACCATACACACAAACAACATTACACATACACCCGTAACCCTCAGGAATAACGCAAGGCCGAAAGGAATGGAGAAAATGAGTGTAATAGTACAGTTTTAGAAAAATATGTACTTAAATCAATAAACAGTATGTACAATATATACAGTATATACAAAAGGAGGGACAATGCCCACTCCAAAATGTCCGTGGCCCACTGGGCCAAAACACATAGGCCAAAGCAACACTTGATTCCTGCCTCAATACGGAGAGAACACTGCAGGGGCATCAGGTCGAAAACACACAGGCACCTCAGGGGGACGGGGAATGGGGGGCACCTCAGCCGGAAGATGGTACAACGCCACTGGCCCGGAGGAGCTCCATGCCCACTGCTAGGTCCTGGGGAGTGTAAAGCCACAGTCTCTCAAGTGGGTGGTTTGCCCACTGCTTGGTCCTGGGGAGTGCAAAGACACAGACTCTCAAGTGGGTGGTTTGTCCACTGCTTGGTCCTGGGGAGTGCAAAGCCACAGTCTCACAAGTGGGTGGTTTGCCCACTGCTTAGTCCTAGGGAGTGCAAGGCCACAGTCTCTCTAGTGGGTGGTTTCTTCCACTGGTTCTGGAGGGGGCATTGAGCCCAGTGTGCTTCATCCTGGCAAGGAGGGGCTGAGTGGATGCCTTCTTCCACTGGTTCTGGAGGGGAACTTGTGCCCAGTGTGCTACATCTTGGATGGGGCAAGGTCACAGTCTCTCACCTGTGTGTCACACCGACAGGTGTTGCAGGGGCCAGGACGCACTGCAGCCCATGTAGTCACCAATACACACTGTTCGCCGGCGGTGATGGCTGCTCAGTGGATGCGAGTTGTGCTGCAGGTAGCGGTGCTGGCAGTGGTGGTGGTAGCCTCCAGGCCTTCAACTGCAGCCTTGGACGGCTGCCCACTGGGGCTGCTGCTGCTGGCAGTGGTGTTCTTGGTGGCGGTGCATGTGGCAGTGCTAGCCACAGTACAGATGGCAGTGCTCCAGTGGTGGTGGTAGCCCCCAGGCCTTCACCTGCAGCCTCGGACGGCTACCCTCTGGGGCCGCTGCTGCTGGAAGTGGTGCTGCTGGCAGCAGTGCATGTGGCGGTGCTGGCCGCGGTGCAGGTGGTGGTGCTGGTCGCGGTGCAGGTGGCGGTGCTAGCCGCGGTGCAGGTTTTGGTTCTGTCAGTGGTGGTAGTAGCCTCCAGGCCTTCACCTGCAGCCTTGGATGGCTGAAGTGCCATGGCTGGTGTTGTGCGCCCCTTCCTGCCCTTGGCAGATGGTGGTGGCTCCTTGCTTCTGCCAGCTGGTGTCCTTTTCTTGCTGGTTGGTGGTGCCTCCTTCCCCTTGCTGGCTGGTGTCCCCTTCTTGCCCTTGCTAGGCGGCGGGCCCTTCTTTGCCTTGGCAGGTGGTGCTGGCACACTGACTGGGCTGACGGGTGCCTCCTTGGAGCCTCTCACACATGCAGTTGCTGCAGAAACTATAGTGGCCGTGGACTGGGTGGCTGAGGTGCTGGGCTTGGTTCTGGCCACCCTGGCCCGAAGTGAAGGATGGGGGAGGGGTAGGGAATAGGTCAAGGGTGGCGAGAAAAAGCTTCTTAGGGACACTGGTGCGGGAAGAGGGTGAAGGTTTGTGAGTGGAGGAAGAGGGAGTGGTTGTAGGAGGTGTCAGTCTGCTGTGTTTGGGTGCAGGTGCATGGGCTGGATGCTGTTGTGAGGTGGATGGCTGTTGGGTGTCTGTGTGCTTGCGTTTGTGTACTTTTGGAGGAGGGGGCACAGACACGGTGGGAGAGGACACAGGGGATGTGTGCATGGATGTGGGGGTGGTGACTGCCGATGAGGGCTGTGTAGTGATAGGTGTCGTGGTGATGGAGGTCGTGGATGAGGATGTAGTGAATGCAGGTGTGAGTGGAGGCGCTACTGGGAGGGAGGTGGATGAGGAGGAGAAGGGGGACACAGTGGAGGCAGTGGATGTTGGTGTGTCTGCATGTGGCTGGTGCTTGTGTGAGTGCTTGTGAGATGAAGTGTGGTGCTTGTGTTTGCCTGAGCTATGTCTGTGTGTTGATTTGGGTGATTGCTGGTCTGAAGGTGTACTTGGGATAGGCTGAGGTTGAGGGGATTGGGACTAGGTAGAGGAAGTTGGAGAGGGGAGGCTGGAGACAGGGACAATGGCTGCCATCAGTGCATTGGCCAGAGACTGGAATGCTCTCTGTTGGGCCACCACGCCAGAGTGAATGCCCTCCAGGTATGCATTTGTTTGTTGCAAATGCCCTGCTACACCCTGGAAGGCATTCAGTATGGTTGAGTGCCCAACAGAGAGGGATTTCAGCCTCTTCTCTGAGGGCAGCAGGGCTGACTGCGGAAGGGCCTGAGGTGCCTGGGGCGAAGGTGATGCCCACCCTCCTGGGTGAGTGGGCACGGGAAATACACTGAGGGGCTGCTGGGAGGGCAGTGCTGGTACGGGGGTGGCGGCTGTACCTGTAGTCGGGGTGGCCACAGAGGTGTCCGGCACCTCCAGGGAGATGCCATTGGAGGAGGTGTCGCTGTCGGTAGTCGGTAGTGTCCCCTCCAGTCTCCGTCGTGGTGCTCCCCTCACCCTCCGTCCCGCTGGTGCCCTCACCATCGGTGGATTCGGCCTCCAGGCCGATGTGGGATGCAGCTCCCTCTGTTGCCAGTACCTCTGCTCCTCTGCCAGATGATGCTAATGCACACAAGGGCAGGGTGGCAAAACAAAAAGGGGAGGGGAGACAGAGGATACACTTGGTCAATGCCAGCAACAACACTACTGTTGGCGTACACAACTCACAGGGAACAGCCCTATGCACTAGGCCATGCACTACCAGTTACAATGCTAGTCACCAGCCCACGGGGTACAATGCCTAACGCCATTAGCTGCACACCTGAAACCCACAGGACCTGCCAGTAATAGATGCCCACTAACATTATTGGATTGGAGTGCATCTGAGCTTGCCCATCATTGAACATACCCTGCCATGTTCGTCCTGGCCTAGGGGCACCCACAGTCCACATCCCCCACCCAGAGAATACCTTAACACGTGCAAAGTAATGATTCAAGATCTGTACTCACCCCCTTGTGGCTGCTGTGATGCCTTCAAGTGCCCATCCAACTCCAGATAGGCCACCACCAGGATGCCGAACATCAGGGGGGGTCAGGGTATGACGGGCACCCCTTCCTCGTTGGGAGGCCAGCCCCAGCAGGGCCTCCACCATCTTCCTTGCCCAGTGGCGCAGGTGCTCCCACCATTTACGGCAGTGGGTGCTCCGCCTGTCAAAGACCCCCAGGGTCCACAACTCCTTGGCGATGACATGCCAAATACCCTTTTTCTGATGGGCGCTAACCTGCAGAAAAAATACAGCAGAAAAGGTATTAGTCATACCGTTCGGACTGTTATACTCATGGCCCAACATATCCCCCCCATCACCTTATGCACATACATTGACCACCATACATGCAGCACTCTGCTGAGGACCCCTCAGACCCCCCCTACAAGATGCTTACACACACAGCAATCCATACATTCATGGCCCACGCATCATGCTCACAGTTTACTCACCTGTTTGTCTGGAGGACCACAGAGTAAAGTGTAGTGGGGTAGGACCCCATCCACCAGTCTCTCCAAACTCCTCCGAAGTGAAGGCAGGGACCCTTTCCCCAGACACTCGATCCATTGTCACTTCCAGACACAGGTCACAGCAACACGTGCAGTGTAGGTCCTCTCCTGTTGAAGGTCAGGTAGCAAGTGAGTGCAAAGATAGAAAATGTCAGTCACGTCTGCGCCGGCGTACATCGCCATTGGCTCCTGGCACCCATAAGGCCCAATGATAACCAAAGCGGTGTTGTGTGGTGTTCGTCGATCACCGACCACAACAGCGCACAACGTCAGCGGAATTACCTCATTTCCACTTGTCCCTCCTCACAGGTCAGGCAGCCGCCATTATAGGGGTGCACAGGCTATAGCACATAACTGCATGACAGCAGACATTGACACATCAACTGACTCAAGAGTTCACATACTGTTTCTGTAAAGCAAAAATTGCATATTAATGTTGAAATATGTGTGTAATATAACCTTCTGCTCACCGTTTTTCACCCTGGAGTTCATCCACTGAGGATGAATAGGAGATGGAGACATCCCCCCGTGTACAGACCCCTGGTGGACCTGGCGACATTGGAGGACAGGCACCTTATCCTGACCTACAGAATTGATAGGGCCACAATCTAAGAACTGTGTGCCCAATTGGAGCCAGAACTGATCTCAGCTATCCGCCACCCCCACAGGTATCCCCCTCTAGTGCAGGTCCGGTCAGTGCTCCATTTCCTGGCAAGTGGTTCCTTCCAAACGACAGTGGCCATGGCATCAGGGATGTCATGCCTATGTTCTCAAATGTGCTGACCAGAGTGTTGTCTCCCCTGCTGAAACACATGCACAGCTACATCGTATTCCCCCAGGGGGAGGATTTGGCCACAGTGAAAGCTAACTTCTATGCACTGGGACATATCCCCAACATCATTGGTGCCATTGATGGTACACATATTGTATTTGTCCCCCCCCCCGGAGAAATGAACAAGTGTTCAGAAATAGAAAGATCTTTCACTCTCTGAATGTGCAGATGGTGTGTTTGGCAGACCAGTACATCTCCCATGTCAATGCCAAGTATCCTGGCTCTGTGCATGATGCCTATATCCTGAGGAATAGCAGCATCCCATATGTGATGGCTCAACTCCAGAGGCACCGGGTGTGGCTAATAGGTGAGCCCATGGTCCCCACCCAGTTAATGTAGGTATATGGGTGTGGGTTTGACCCTAAGGGTGAGTGTGTGGCTAACAGGTATAAATTGAATTTTTCAGGTGACTCTGGTTACCACAACCTCTCATGGCTACTGACCCCAGTGAGGAATGCCAGGACAAGGGAAGAGGAACATTACAATGAGGCACATGAGTTAACAAGAAGGATCATTGAGCGAACCTTTGGCCTCCTGAGGGCCAGATTCCGGTGCCTCCATCTGACAGGTGGATCCCTGTACTACTCACCCAAGAAGGTGTGCCAGATCATCGTTGCATGTTGCACAACCTGGCCTTGAGACACCAGGTGCCTTCTCTGCAGGAGGATGAGCCTGGGGATGGTCGTGTCACAGCATTGGAGCCTGTGGACAGTGACAAAGAGGAGGCAGAGGAAAAAGATGTGGACAACAGAACTACACTAATTCAACAGTACTTCCAGTGACACACAGGTAAGACACTGTAACTTCACCTTCCATTACAGTTTTGTGTTTGACATTGAACATGGCAGCCTGAATTCCCCATTTCTATGGCCAATTACTGTACCCTTTGGCATCTCTATTTTCAGATCTCTGTGCCCCACTGTGGTTCCTGGTGTGTTTACTGCTGCCCACTACAGGTCATACCTATGTGAATATTACTGTGCATTTGAATTGCAATGTTTACAGTTTGTGAAACTAATACATTTGTCAAACAATTGACAGACTCCATATATGATTTTGTTCCAAGGGTGTTTATTTTGGTGCTAATAAGTGGAGGGGGTATTGCAATGGGCTGGGTTGCTGATGGAGGAAAGTCCAGGGTAGCGTCCAGTCTATTTGTATCACAGGTGCATTGGACAAGGGGGAATAGGAAGGGGAGCAATGGCACGTCAAAGTGGACAGGGTGACAGAGTGGGACACAAGGGTGACAATCAGGAGAGTCTCATTTCCCGGTGGTTGTCTTGGCAATCTTCTCTGGCTTCTGCCTGGATTGCAGGGACCATTTGCATGGTGGTTCTCCTTCTGCAGGGGGTGGGGTGCTGGTGGCCTGTTGTGCCTGTGGCAGGCCTCCTGTCCACTAGCGTCGGTGGAAGTACTGAACAACTACTGTCTGAACAACGATTTTGCCTGAATAACAATTACCTGAACAAATTTTAAAATGTTAAGGTAAGTTATATAAATTCTAAACAACATATATATATATATTCTAAACAACAAATAAAAAAAAAACTTACCTTAAAATTCGTTGTTCAGGCAATTGTAATTCAGGCAAAATCGTAGTTTAGACAGTAGTTGTTCAGTACTTCATTATAGAGACTTTTTAGTTGCTAAGCAGTAGTGGTTCAGGCAAGTAGTGATTTAGACCTCGTTGTTCAGGATGTTTCCCAGGCTGCAACAATACCCTGGACTTTCCTCCATCATCACCCCAGCCCATTGCACTTCCCGCTTTTACTCTTAGCACTGCAATAAACACACTTTGAAAAAATACAAGTATGGAGTATGTCAAATGATTTGAGTATGTATTTGTTTAACAAGGTTCAAATATTGCAAATCAACTGTACAGTAATGCGCACATAGGATAGACCTGTACTTGGCTGCAGTGAACACACCAGGAGCGATAGTGGGGCACAAACATCTGCAAAAAGAGTTTCCAAAGGGTACAGTGAGTGGACATAGAAGTGGGAAATAACAGCCTGCCAGTGACAATGTCAAACAAGAAAATGACAATGAAATGTGAATTACCACTGTCTTAACTGTGTGCCATTGGAAATATTGTCAAATCACTGCAGTTCTGTTGTGCTCATCCTCATCCTCTGCCTCCTCATCTTCACTGTCCACAGGGTCCACTGCTGCCACACGGCCATCTCCAGCCTTCTCCTCCTGCAGAAAAGGCACATGGCATCTCAAGGCAAGGTTATGCAACATGCAGCATGCCACTATTATCTGGTAGACCTTCTTGGGTGAGTAGCACAGGGATCCACCTGTAAGATGGAGGCACCGAAACCTGGCCTTCAGGAGGCCAAAGGTAAGTTCAATGACCCTTCTTGTTCGCCCATGTGCCTCATTGTAACGTTCCTCTGCCCTTGTCCTGGGATTCCTCACAGGGGTCAGTGGCCATGATAGGCTGGGGTAACCAGAGTCACCTGCAAATATCGAGGGACAACATTTAGCCACACAATATCCCTTATGGCCCATACCATACCCATACACCAACATCCACTGGGTGGGAACCAAGGCTCACCTATTAACCACACTCTGGCCCTCATTCGGACCTTGGCGGGCGGCGGAGGCCGCCCGCCAAAGTCCCGGCGTCAAAATACCGTACCGCGGTCGCAAGACCGCGGCGGGTATTTTGACTTTTCCCCTGGGCTGGCGGGCGGCCGCCGAAAGGCCGCCCGCCAGCCCAGGGGAAAACGACCTTCCCACCATGAAGCCGGCTCGTAATCGAGCCGGCGCAGTGGGAAGGTGCGACGGGTGCTACTGCAACCGTCGTGTATTTCACTGTCTGCTATGCAGACAGTGAAATACTAGCGGGGCCCTCTTACGGGGGCCCCTGCAGTGCCCATGCCATTGCCATGGGCACTGCAGGGGCCCCCAGGGGCCCCGCGACACCCCCTACCGCCATCCTGTTCCTGGCGGGCGAACCGCCAGGAACAGGATGGCGGTAGGGGGTGTCAGAATCCCCCATGGCGGTGCAGCGAGCTGCGCCGCCGTGGGGGATTCAAATGGGCAACGGAAAACCGGCGGGAGACCGCCGGTTTTCCATTTCTGACCGCGGCCAAAGCGCCGCGGTCAGAATGCCCAAGGGAGCACCGCCGGCCTGTCGGCTGTGCTCCCGCCCCCGTTGGCCCTGGCGGTGCAACACCGCCAGGGTCATAATGAGGGCCTCTGTGCCTCTGTAGTTGGGCCATCACATTTGGAATGCTGCTATTCCTCAGGATAAAGGCATCATGCACAGACCCAGGATACTTCGCATTGATGTGGGAGATGTACTGGTCCGCCAGGCACACCATCTGGACATTCATGGAATGAAAATTCTCTTGATTTCTGAAGATCTGTTCATTTTGCCGGGGGGTCACAAATACAATATGTGTTCCATCAATCGCCACAATTATGTTGGGGATATGTCCCATTGCATAGAAGTCAGCCTTCACTGTAGACAAATCCTCCACTTGGGGGAAAACAATGTAGCTGCACATGTGTTTAATCAGGGCAGACAACACTCTAGTCAGCACTATTGAGAACATTGGCTGTGACATCCCTACTGCCAAGCCCACTGTCACTTGGAAAGAACCAGTTGCCAAGAAATGGAGCACAGATAGGACTTGCACAAGAGGGGAGATCCCAGTGGGGTGATGGATAGCAGATAACAAGTCAGGCTCCAGTTGGGCACACAGCTCCATGATTGTGGCCCTGTGAAGTCTGTAGGTGAGGATAATGTGCCTGTCCTCCATTGTTTTCAAGTCCACCAGAGGTCTGTACACGGGGGTATGTCTTCATCTCCTATTCATCCACAGCATTTGCAATCTACGGAGCAAAAGAGTGAGGAGCTGGTCATAAACTGTACATTTTAGCCACAACAGTACAATGCATGATGTTATTTTAAAATGTATATGTGGTATTTGTCCTGTATGTACAATTGTGAACTGTGACGCAGTTATAATCCAGGACCTGGCTCCCTCCCCCCTGAAATGGCGTCCATTTGTCCTGTGTGGATGGACAGGTGGAAGTGAGGTAATTCCGCTCACGTTGTGCGCCACTGCGGGAGGCGCTCGGGAACTACCGTGCAATGCCTCATTGGATAATATTGGGCCCTATGGGGTACAGTGGCCAATGGTGATGTACACCGGCAGTGGCGGTATGCACCGCCATGGACGTCACCACCATTTTCCAAATGTTCACTCACTTACTACCTGACCTTCAACAGGGGAGGACCTACACTGCATGTGCTGCTGTGACCTGTGTCTGGAACCTACCATGCCTCGTTTGACTGGGGAAAGGGCCTCTGCCTTCACCTCAGCGGAGTTGGAGCGACTGGTGGATGGGGTCCTACCCCAGTACCGACCTCTGTATGGGTCTCCAGACCAACAGGTGAGTACACTGTGAGCACAATCCATGGGGCATGAATGCATGGAGTGGTGTGTGTGAAGGCCTTGTGTAGGGGGGAGTTGGTGGATGTCCCCTGGGTGACGTGCAGCTTGTGTGCTGGGCCAATAAATGTGCAAATGGGGATGGGAAGGGGTATGGTGGGCCATGAGTGTAACAGGCAGGACGGTCTGACTAATACCTTTCCCTGTGTTTATTTTCTCTGTAGATCAGCGACCATCAAAAGAAGGGTACATGGCGTGCAATCGTCAATGACGTACGGACCCTGGGGGTCTACAGCAGGTAGAGCACCCACTATCGGAAACGGTGGGAGGACCTGAGACGCTGGGTATGGAAGTCGGTGGAGGCCCAGCTGGGGATTGCCTCCCAACAAGGAAGGGGTGCCTGTCGAACCCTGACACCCCCCCTGGTGGCACGCATACTGGCAGTGGCCTATCCAGAACTGGATGGGTGCTTGAGGGCATCACAGCAGACACAAGGGGGTGAGTATGGTGCCCATTATTACAACTTATGCATAGTAGGGTGGTATCCGGGTGGGGGATGTGTGTCTGTGGGTGCCCCTAGGCCAGGCTTGACATCCCAGAGTAGGTCCCATGCTGGGCAGGGTTCTGATGTGATATTTCTCCTACCTAGCTAGTAGGCATCCACTACTGGGCAGGGCTGTGTGGGTCCTAGGTATGCTGCAGTTGGCAGTATGTGTCCCTCACCATGCCCTGGTGACTAACATTGTTACTGGTAATGCACTGCATAGTGCGTAGGGCTGTTCCCTGTGAGTGAGGGTGCTGTGTTCACCAATGGTGGTGTTGGTGCAGCCATTGACCAAGTGTTTCCTTTGTCTTTTCCCCCCTTTTTGTTTTGTCATCCTGTCCTTATGTGCATTAGCATCATCTGGTGGAGGAGCAGAGGCACCGGTGACGGAGGGAGCTGCATCCCACAGGACCCAGGAGGCAGAATCCACCAACGGTGAGGGCACCAGTGGGATGGAGGGCGAGTGGAGCACCACGGCAGAGACTGGAGGGGACAGTTCGGACACAGTTACCTCCTCCGATGGAAGCTCCCTGGTGGTGGGAGACACCTCGGTGCCCACCCCAGCTACAGGTACATTCTCCAGCCCGTACCAGCACCGCCCTCTCAGCAGCCCCTCAGCGAGTTTCCCATTCCCGCCCACCCATGGGGAGGGGCATCTCCTACGCCCCAGGCACCTCAAGCCCTGCCCAAGTTAGCCCTGCTGCCCTGAGTGAGGAGGCTATTGACCTCCTGAGAGCCATCTCTGTTGGGCAGTCAACCATTGTGAATGCCTCCAGGGGCTGGCAGCCCAAATGCAACAAACCAATGCATTTCTCTAGGGCATTCACACTGGCTTGGAAGCCCAACAGAGATCAATCCAGGCTCTGGCCTCCTCTCTGATGGCAGCCATTGTCCCTGTTTCCACCCTCCAACTTCCTCTACCCAATCCCATTCCCCTCATCCCCAACCTATCCCAAGCACACAGGCAGACCAGCATGCACACAAGACAACACACAAGATGTTTCAGTCAAACACAAGCACCACACTTCATCCCACAGGCACTCATACAAGCGCCACCCAGATGCAGACATACCAACATCCACTGCCTCCACTGTGTCCCCCCTCCTCGTTCTCCACCTCCCTCACAGTTGCATCTACACTCACACCTGCATGCACTACATCCTCATCCACTACCACCATCACCAGCACACCTATCAGAACACACACCTCACTGGCAGACACCACCCCAACAACTATGCACATGTCCTCCTTGTCCTCTTCCAATGTGTCTGTGCCCCCCACTCCCAAGGTACACAAACGCGAGCACTAAGACACCCAACAGCCATCCACCTCACAACAGCATCCAGCCCATGCACCTGCACCCAAACACAGCAGACAGACCCCTCCTACAAGCACTCCCTCTTCCTCCACTCCCAAACCTTCTCCCTCTTCCCACCCCAATGTCCATAAGAAGTTATTCCTCTCAACCATTGACCTCTTCCCTACCCCATCCTCCCATCCTTCACGTCTGGCCACGGTGGCTAAAACCCAAGCAAGCACCTCAGCCACCTAGTCCACGGGCCCAGTAGTGTCCACAGCAACTCGTAGTGGGAAAGGATCCAGGGCACCAGGCGGCCTCACGGAAAGGGTGCCTGCCCCAAGTGCTGCCCAGAAGGGCAGGGAGCCATCCCCAGCTGCTGCCAGAAAGGGCAAGGAGCCATACACAGCTTCTGCCAGGAAGGGCAAGGGGCCTGCACCAGCTGCTGCCTTGAAGAGCAAGGAGCCATCCCCAGCTGCAGCCAGGAAGGGGCCTGCACCAGCAGACAGGAAGGACAAGGGGCCTAGTGCAGGGACTCAGTCAGAGCACCTACCACCAACCATGGATGTGCAGCCATTCGAGGCTGCAGGGGATGGGCTGGAGCCTCCCCCCACCATCCCCACCAGCAGCAGCAGCACTGCCACCACTAGTGGGCAGCTGTCCGAGGCTGCAGGGGATGGGTTGGAGCTTCCCACCACCACCCCCACCAGCAGCATCAACAATGGGCAGACGTCTGAGGCTGCAGGGGATGAGCCACGTGCTTTCCCCCACCACCACCACCAGCAGCAGCACCACCACCACTGAGCAGACATCACCGCCGGCGGACAGTTAGAAGTTCTGTATCCATGGGCTGTTGTGCGGCCTGCACCCTGCAAATCCTGTAGGTATGACACCAAGCTGAGAGACTGTGACCTTGAACTTCCTAAGATCTGCATCACGGGGCTTGATGCCCCCTCCAGAGCCAGTGGTAATTGCACCCACTCACCCCATCCTCCACAGGGTCAGAAGCACAGGCACAATGCCCCCTCCAGAACCAGTGGGTATGGCACCCACTCACCTCATCCTCCCCAGGATGGAGATCACAGGGTATGTTGCCCCCTCATGAGCATGTGGGCAAGCCACCCACTTGAGAGACTGTGGCCTTGCACTCCCCAGGACCAAGCACAGTGCATGATGCCCCCTCCAGAGCATGTGGGCAAGTCACCTTTGAGATACTGTGGACTAGCACTCCCTAGGACCAAGCACAGGGTATGTTGCCCCCTCCAGGACCAGTGGTGTTGTTCCATCTGCTGGCTGAGGTGCCCCACCTTTCCCCGTCCCCCTGAGGTGCCTGCCTATTTTCAAACTGATGCCCCAGCAGTGTTCTCTCCGTGTTGTTGCAGGAGACAAGTGGGGCCTTGGACTTTGTCATGTGGCCCTTTGGCCCACGCACATTGAGGACTGGGCAGTGTCCCTTGATTTGTACATATGTATATACTTTTAGATTGGATGTACGTATTTTTGGTGTATTTATATTATTACACTCACTTTCATCTATTCGTGTTGTCTTTGCATTATTCCTGAGGGGTACGGGTATATATGTTTTATTACTGCATCTGATTGTGTGGATGGTGCTGGGGTGGGGGTGTGTGTGTGTTGCGTGTGTGTGTGTGTCACTCTCTTCCCCCCCATGTGTTAGGCGGCTATACTCACTGTGGTCGCCTTTGCCATCGTTGGGGTTTGTGGTAGAGCAGGGCGTAGAAGATCATTAGAAAAATCTGGAGCTCGGGTTCCACGGCGGCGTGGTTCTTCCTTGTGTCTCCAAAGGTGAGTCATTTCCCTTCTGTGCACTGTTTCAGCCAAGCTTTTGATTTCGTTGGTACCGCCTCGAAAAAGGTGGCAGATTGGATTGTCATTATACGGTGGGCGGAACATTGTCTTCCGCCTGGCTGTAGGCGGCTACCGCTGTGGTGCCTGTTGTTTACGCCCTGGCGGTCGGTGTGGTAAAGTGGCTGTCTATCTGAGCTCTTTCCGCCATGTTCATAATTTGGCGGTATTTACCGCCAGCCTGTTGGCGGTATTACTGCCACTTTATCACCGACCGGTTATCGATTGTAATGAGGGCCTATATTATGTGAAGATTCCACCTTTCTGTTTAGGAAATTTAAATAGAGCTCTCTTACACAGTACTACAGCAGAGGTTGAGAAAGTTTCTGAAGACATTCAGCTCCGTTTCTTTGGCCCTGAAGAAGAGAATAGAGAAAATGACCAGGTGCTTATTGAAGCTGTACAGACACAGAAATTAATATTGAAAAAAATTAGAAAAGAAATAGACAAATTAAATTCAATGTGTTCTGAGAAACAAAACCTTAGAAATTCACTTAAAAAAACTAAGGTTACAGGGACATTATAGTTAGGAAATAGAATGTGAACAAATTTTAGAAAATCACTGAAAATTCCCAAAGGTTACATAGACGTTATTGTTAGGTTCTGAATTTACTCGTACAAAACCGTAGAAATTCAGCAGTTATAGTTACCTGCGCTAACTATAACTTGTGCTCTCGTAATGCACTGCCTATGACCTCACATATTACATCACTCATGACATTTTCAGTGACATCACTGATGGCATCTCATATGACATCACTGATGACATCATCCACACAAACAGTCCTACACCCACTCATTTGTTGATACAAACTCTTGTACACCCTTACGTACACATCCACTCACAGAGATTGTACGACGAAACAACGACGTCAAAAACAACTACTGCCTTAACAACGAGGTCGGAACACCGACCTTGTTGCTACTACTAATGATTTTACCACAAATGCCTTAACAACGATATTTCGTTGTAAAGGCATTCCTGATAAAATCATTAGCAATAGGCACCATTCACCCTACATCCCTCACCCCATCCCCCCAACCCCACCCCAAAACCTAAAACCCCCTGACCCCCCACCCACTCCCCAAAACCAAAAACACCCCACCCCCCCAAACCCACCCTAAAACCTAAAACCCCCTGAGCTCCCACCCACTCCCCAAAACCAAAAACGCCCCACCCCCCCAACCCCACCCTAAAACCCCCTGACCCCCCACCCACTCCCCAAAACCAAAAACGCCCCACCCCCCCAACCCCACCCCAAAACCTAAAACCCCCTGATCCCCCACCCACTCCCCAAAACCAAAAACGCCCCACCCCCCCAACCCCACCCTAAAACCTAAAACCCCCTGACCCCCCACCCACTCCCCAAAACCAAAAACGCCCCACCCCCCCAACCCCACCCCAAAACCTAAAACCCCCTGACCCCCCACCCCCTCCCCTCCCCAAAACCTAAACCCACCACTTACCTTCGCCAACTCCCTTCTTTGTACCTTAACCACGCATGTTCGTTGTTCAGAACATACGTAGTTATGGCACAAAAAACCAGAGTCATGGTTAAAAAAAGCATTGTTGCGCTTTCGTTAACCACGACTTTCGGAAATAAAAAGTCGGAAAAAAGGATGTTTCCCACTCACAGACTTATTAAGGGATGCATAAAAGTAGTGACATACAGACATTCATTTAGTCAAGTAGCCACTAACACAAACACTTACTCATCCATATACTACTAACTGAGGTATTGACAGACTTAGGAAGTTACTTTCACACCCATTTATACACCCATACCGCCACAGACACACCCATTCATTCACCCATAAAATAACTCATGCAGCGCAGTAATAGATCATTCATCTAGTGACACATCCAGTCAATCAGAATCAGCTGTAGAAGCACTGACACACCCACCCACTCACCCATACAGTCACTGAAACAGTCACTGACTCATCTGTACAGTTACTTACACACGCAATCACTCAACTATACAAGATTTCACACACCAACTCACTCACATGAACAGGCACTCACATACCCACTCAGTCACCCATACAGCCACTCACACATTCACTCACTGACCAATACACGTTCTCACATGTGCACTCTCTATTCTATATAAAAACTGACAAACCCACTTAGTTTAGGATACAGGCACTTGCCTGCGCCTCATCCCTGGTGCCTAGTGGTAGCCTTTCCTTCTGCCCTCACGTAAGTAATTTCCTTTTGTGTTTTGCCTTAATCTGCTTCTGTGTTTTTCATATTGCCGCTAGTTCATTTTTTGCTGTGTTCAGTGTTTCACATTGTGCTTCTGTGTATTTATATTGCCGTTCATTTTTTTGCCTTAGTTTCTTGCTGTTAGTTGTTTTGCCGTGTAGCTCAGCGCGTCTCTGCCCCCCCGCACCCCATGTTTTAGCTCTTGTTTCGCTCTCCTGGTCTCCCACCACCTGTTTCCTCAGCACCGGCTCCGGCCGGTCTCTGTTTCCCCTGCCGCTGCCTGCCCTGCGGCCCTGCCCCCCCACGCACACCCATTGACCCTCCCTCCCTCTTCCCAGCTGCTCCACCCTCCCACTCCACCCTTTTAATGTGGGCCTCTGCGCGGAGCCCCGTGTAAACTCCCTGACCATCTTTGGCCAGGAGTTTCACTTGGCTCCACCAGCCTGCCCCCGTGCCCCTGACACTGTTGACTGCCGCCCAGACAGCAGTTCGAGGCCCTCCTACACCCGCAGGCACCCGCCTGCGCCTCATTCCTTGTGCCTAGTGGTAGGCTTTCCTGCTGCCCTCACGTAACTAATTTCCTTTTGTGTTTTGCCTTAATCTGCTTCTGTGTTTTTCGTATTGCCACTAGTTTGTTTTTTGATGTGTTCAGTGTTTCACATTGTGCTTCTGTGTATTTATATTGCTGTTCGTTTTTTTGCCTTAGTTTCTTGCTGTTAGTTGCTTTGCCGTGTTGCTTAGCGTGTCTCTGCCCCCCTGCTCCCCCCGTTTTAGCTCTTGTTTCGTTCTCCTGGTCTCCCACCGCCTGTTTCCTCAGCACCGGCTCCGGATGATCTCTGTTTCCCCTGCCCCTGCCTCCCTTGCGGCCCCGCCCTGCGCACACCCATTGGCCCTCCCTCCCTCATCCCAGCTGCTCCACCCTCCCACCCTCTCAATGGTGGCCGCTGCGCGGCCGCACCGCTGGCGCGCCAGAGGCAAGCCCGTCTGTGCCCTTCCGCGCCTGGACCGCGACCAGTGCCAGTCCCCCTGATCCCCCTAGCCCAGACCCCCCTAGACAACACTATTCTACAAAAACACTCCACTCCCTTAACCCAGGACCACGCCCGCCTTACCCAAACCAACCCCCCACACACAGAGGGACCTTTCACCTGCTACACTTGCCGATTCTCCTGCTCCACCTTTAACACAAGTAACACCCACACGCCCCACACCAACCCCAGCGCTCCCCACATCAAACACCACAATTTCGCCCACCCCGACAGACCCCACCCCAAAAAATCCCACAACCTGAACACACTCCACAACACCACCACAACCCACAGCAACACCATAATCCCCCACACCAACACCATCGCGCACCACAACAGCAACAACCACCAAAACCACCTCAACTGCTTACTCCTAAACACCCGCTCCTTACACAAGCATGCCATAGAACTCTGGGACCTCATCACATCACACTCACCTGACATCGTCTTCCTCACGAACCACTCATCTGAGCCTGACATAGCCACAGCCACCCCTGACGGGTACAAACTCTATTGCAAAGACCGCCTAAACAAACCAGGAGGTGGCATCGCCATTCTGCACAAAGACACCATTAAGGTCACCCCCAACACACACAACACCCTAGACAGCGCAGAACACATGCACTTCCTAATCCACATAAATAACACCACCCTCAGAGGAACACTCATACACAGACCTCCAGGGCCTTGCCCCCCGTTCTGTGATACCATCCCTGACACCTTCAGCCCTCACGCCCTCACCTCCACAGACTACATCCTCCTTGGTGATTTCAACTTTCACCTGGAGAACCCACACAACCACAACTCCTCATCCCTCCTAGGTAACCTCACCAACCTCAGACTCAAACAACTGGTCACAGCACCCACCCACTCAGCAGGACACACACTAGATGCAATCTTCACCTCAAGTCAACACATAACCTACACTCACACCACCGAACTCCACTGGACTGACCACCACTGCATCCACTTCTCCTTCTCCAAACCCCCCACACACCACCACCAACACACCACACCCTACCGCATGTGGAACAAGATCCCCAAAAGAATACCTGAACTCCCAACTTGCGCAAACCCCCCCACACCAACGACCCCAACATTGTTGCTCTCAACCTCACAAAATGGATCACTACCTGCGCAGACTCACTCACCCCCCTCAGAAAAAACATCACCACCCGCAACATCAAGAACTCCCCCTGGTACACCACCGAACTCCAAGAATCCAAGTGTAAATGCTGCAAAACAGAGAAAAGTTGGCGACAGGAACCCTCAACCACCAACTTCTCCACCCTCAAAACCCCATTCGCAATCACCACCAACTCATACGCACCACGAAAAAGAACATACTACAAGGAACACATAGACATTAACTCTCACAACAGCAAAGAACTCTTTACCATCATCAAAGAGCTCTCCAAACCCAAAGCCAGCAACATAGACCCCACGCACACACAACTCCTCTGCGACTCCCTCTCAAACCATTTCCACTGCAAAATCTCAGACATACACAAACGTTTCAACCCACACACACCCCGACTCGTCCAACACAGACCCCCCACACCACTCCCCCAACCTACTAATCACCTGGGCCCCAACCACTGACGGAGAAACTGAAAAAACAATGAATTCCATACACTCTGGCTCCCCCTCTGACCCCTGCCCCATCGCATTTACAACAAAGCCAGCCCAACCATTGCCCACAAGCTTTGCGACATAATCAACAGCTCATTCGACACCCCCACCTTCCCAGACCCCTGGAAGCACGCAGAAGTCACCACACTCCTAAAAACGCCCAAAGCTGACCCTGACGACCTCTCCAACTACCGCCCTATCTCTCTCCTCCATTTCCCCGCCAAGGTCGCTGAGAAACTAGTGAACACCCGCCTGTCCCACTTCCTTGAGGAAAACAACACACTTGACCCCTCCCAGTCTGGGTTCTGCAAGAACCACAGCCAGAGACCGCCCTCATCGCATGTACTGAGGACATCAGAGCCAGAGTCGACAAGGGCGAGACTGTCACACTCATCCTCCTGGACCTCTCCGCTGCCTTTGACACTGTCTGCCACCATACACTCCGCACACACCTCCACAATACAGGTATTCGACACAAAGCCCTAGGCTGGCTCACCTCCTTCCTCACCGATAGAACCCAAAAAGTCCGCCTCCCTCCCTTCCACTCCATAGCCACCAAAATCATCTGCGGAGTCCCCCAAGGGTCCTCCCTCAGCCCTACCCTTTTCAACATTTACATGACCCCACTCGCCAATATCCTCAGACCACACGGAATCACCATCATATCCTACGCAGACGACACCCAACTCATCATCTCCCTCACCCGTAACCCTATTACCACCAAAACCAACCTCCACGCTGTGCTCCTTGACACCGCCACATGGATGAGAGCAAACCACCTCAAGCTCAACTCCAACGAAACTAAAATAGTAATTTTCGGCCACAACAAAACCATATGGGACGACTCCTGGTAGCCCACCGCCCTTGGCCCCGCACCTACCCCCGCAAACCACGCACACAACCTCTGCAACATCCTGGACCCCTCCCTCTCCATGACCCAGCAAATCAACACAGTCACCTCCTCCTGTTTCAGCACACTCCGCATGTGCGAAACACCTTCAAATGGATTCCCATAGAGACCAGAAAGCCCGTCACCCACGCACTCATCAGCAACAGGCTAGACTACGGAAATGCCCTCTACGCCGGCACCACACTCAAACTCATACGCAAACTCCAGAGAATCCAGAACACAGCTGCCCGCTCATCCTGGACCTCCCTCAACATGAACACATCTCATCACACCTCAAATCCCTTCACTGGCTCCCCATTGACAAGAGAATCACCTTCAAAATCCTCAAAATCCCTCCACAACACTGGACCATCCTACCTCAACGAAAGAGTGAACTTCCACACTCCTAATCGCTATCTCCGATCCGCCGACCTCGCACTCGCCACAGTACCCTGCATCCAACATGCCACCGCAAGAAGCAGATGCTTCTCCTACCTCACCCACAAGGCCTGGAACTCCCTCCCCACCAACCTCCGCAAGACCCAGGACCTCCTGCTCTTCAGTAAGAACCTCAAGACATGGCTGTTCGAACAGTGACCCTCCCCCCCCCAACGCCTTGAGACCCTCACAGGTGAGTAGCGCGCTCTATACATTTTTTGATTGATTGATACAGCCACGGACTCTCCCATATGCTCACTGACACACCCACTCAGTTATACTTACAGCCATTCAGGCACTCACTGACTCACCCACACAGTAATTGACTCACCAGGTCACTCACTAATACAGTGACACAAATTCACTTACCCAGACAAGCACTCTGACACCCACTCTCTCCCACATACATCCACCCACAGGACCACCAACAAAATGAAATGCAGCTGCTGACACAATTACTTGCTCACCCATAAAGCAACTTACACATCCAGCTAGTCTCCCACACAGCAAATGATTCAACCACTCATTCATCCATAGACCCACACAAACACCCATTCATACATCGATACAACCACTTACACTCACTGGATGAAGTCATCAGGGGTGTCATCAGTGATGTCATATGAGATGTCATCAGTGATGTCAGTGACCATGTCATAAGTGATGTAATAAGTGAGGTCATAATGAGTGCATTACGGAAGCGCAAGTTATAGTTAGGGGCGCAAGTTATAGTTAGCTCAGGTAACTATAACTGCAGAATTTCTACTGTTTTCTACGAGTAAATTCAGAACCTAACTATAACGTCCATGTAACCTTTGCTTTTTCTAGTGAAAATCCTCATACACCCACTCAGACACTTACACAACCACTCAGAAACCCACTCAGGCACTCACGCACCCACTGACAGACCCACTCAGACACTTGTGCACCCACTCACAGCCCCTGTCAGACCCTCACGCACCCACTCACAGAACCACTCAGACACTTATGCACCCACTCACAGGCCCACTCAGACTCTCACACACCTACTAAAACACTGATGTATGCACTCTCACACCCAGACAGACACTCTCATAGCTACTCTCAAACTCAGATACACCCCCTCACAACTATTCTCAGACCCATAGAGGCCGCGGCCAACTCCTGCAGTACATGGCCAAAGGGCTGTGCGCAGTGTGGGCTTGGGTGGGTAGGAGTGATGGACGCAGGCTCTGGATGCAGGCCAGGTCTTGAGGGCAACCTCCGCTGCACAGGGCTGTGCATGGTGCAAGGTTGGGACATGCACAGTGTAAGGTTGGGTGCTAATAGGAGGTTGGCCACAGGGCCTGGCCCAACCGCTGCCTTACACAGAAAAAAAACATGCATGGCAGTGGTAGGATTAACATACAGAACCATAGAAATTCACTGAAATAAACCAAAGGTTACAGGGACAATATAGTTATGAAATAGAATTTTAAAAAACATAGAAATTCACTGAAAAAAACAATTGTTCAGGGACGTTATAGTTAAACAAACAAAACCTTAGAAATTCAACAGTTATAGAGTTATCTCAAGTAAGTATAACTTGTGCCGTAAGGTAACTTTAACTCGTGCCCCTGCTGTGCAGTTTTTTTGTCAAAAATGTTACTACAAATATTATAATGATATTATCAATGATGTTATCAAAGGTGTCAGTAGTGCCGTAATTTATGGGGTAATTAGTGGTGCATTGCGAGGGGTAGATACCTTAGGGCATGAGTTACACTTACTTGGGATAACTCTAACAATAACTGTTGAATTTCTATGTTTTGTGCATTTAAAATCTGAGCCTAACTATAACAACCATGTAACATTTTGTTTTATGTATAGATATGTAGTTAGGCTCACATCATTTTAAACGTACAAAACCATAATGTAAAGTGACTTTAATTACTATATGTTTATACATTAATTTAAACGCCGGCAAGCACGGCCTTTTCACGTACATGGTGGGCATTGGCTCAGGACCCATCCAACCCCGTGCCCGGTAGAGGCGAGCGAGAGAGAGAGGAAGACTTTCTGGACTTTGATCAATGATATACTTAGAATGAGATATTTTAGGACAAATTGAAAAGAAAAATGTATTTGTCAAGTAAAAAGAGTGCAATCATATTTTGGTATATACCTTACATATTTGAATTCTAATTTGAACACTCAAGGCGAGAGCTTGATACCTTCACCTCTGTGCCACAGGTGACTCTTTACTATGCAGTTCTAGACAAAGATATGATATTCAACCCGAAGATTTTGATGGCAAAAAGACGTAAATATTTCATCACTAGGAATGTTTAGCAGTCAAAACACTAGTAAATAAACAGACACACTGCCATGAGATACCAGGATTTGTACCTTCAACCCACTGAATGACAGTCCAAGAGCTTTACTGGTAGGCCAGAGGTGAGTACTTTCTGCTGTGCATCATAATGTAACTATAACATTTGAACCAAATAACTTGTTTGTGCGCCACATTGAAGTAATTCTATGGAGAGGCTATTGTTATTGCAATGGTTTCTCCATAGAATGACTTAAAAGTGGCACAAAAGCATGCTTGCTGCCAGGAGAGGACCGAGGGGGGAGCCTGAAGGCCCCTGGGGTTCTAGCTGGCTCTCCATGTCCTGCGGGAGCTGGCATTGCTCCTGCAAGCAGGGAGCTGCTTTAAATAGCAGCTCCTTGCTTGCGGGAGCAATCTTTTCATCTCTTTCCAACATGCATGTTTGCGTGCTGAGAAAGAGATGAAAACCCGACTTTCAGCAAGCAAGAGCTCTTGGACAGCTCCCACTTGCTGAAAGTGAAGTTATATTTGCTTGGCCACCAAGCAAAAGCAAACAGCTACCTTCTGAGGGTGGGCACCTTGGAAGGTAGCAGGAGTTGGCCCTGGCGGATGGGGGTTCCCAGGGCCATCTATGGCTCCAGTAGGGGGTTGTGTGGACCCCATTCATCTTTTGAAATTTTGCCCCAGGAGATAGAGGGTCCGCACAGAACCCCTTCTTCTATCTATTTGCAGCCCTGGGGAGGTGGCAGTCCCTGGGGCAAGCAGGGGTCCGTACGACCCCCCTATTTTTTCTTTTTCAAGGTGGTCCCCAGGATGTGGGAGCCATGCAGCCCACTGCATATTTCAAACTTATAGTTCCAGGGAGGTGGAGGCCCTCAGGTGGGAGGGAAGCAAGGTGAGCTAGTGTGGGGGAGCAACAGATAGGGAGCTGTAATTAGAAGCAATGGAGGAAGAAGTAATTAACAGGGTGAGATCAACACTGAGTGTGTGGGGTACGATGAGGAAACTACATATGAGGAAAAGAGCCAATGGGGAGGAGGGAGCAACACAGAATGCTCTGAAAGGAGTTGCATTATTTGGGGGGGTGGAAGCACATGAGAAAAAGATCTAAGCAAACATTGTGGTGTGCTTAAAAAAAGAGACAAATGGAGACCCCCTAAATGTGAGTAGTAGAAGGATGTAAGTTAGCCAATCAAATGGATGATAAAGATGTATGGGAGAGACAAAAAAAAAAAGATCAAGCCATTGAGCAGGCTATCAAATAAGAAACTAACAAGTTAGACTGACAGTAGTGCTAAATGGTGATAAGCAATAGGTAGGCTCTACGCCTACTGTGAGTTTTTGGTATGGTCCACTCGAGTTTTTGGCTAAAAGCAAAAATGTTTTTGAACACAAGAAGCACACATTACCATAGCAGTCCCTGACAATGAAGGGAATAATTTTCTGTGTGGATGTGCTGTTTGTTATAGGGCACGATTTTATCACTCACAGTGAAGTTAGCGAATGGCCGAAGTGGACTAACCTGTTGCTCCATGCTCTGTGCTGAAGTGGGCAGAAGAGAATATGAATGACAATAAAAGGCCAATTGATTAGGATGGCTGGTTGAAAGTCCCTATAAGTATGATTTTATAAATAATTTTAGTGAAATAAAAGGCCTTGGCTAACGCCAGATCTAAAAACAAGAGTCCCCATCCCGAATCAAACCCTAGCAGATACTGACATGCAGTTCCCCTGTGTTAGCTGTGAAAGGAACTTGGCTTAATGAGTTGTTGATTCCAGACTACTGTTGGAGTGCAGTTATTATAATAAAAATTAACATGAAATGTTTGCAAATTAATGCCTAATGATGCCGCATAGAAATTGTATTGCTGTATTTGACTAAACGCGTGTTTGAAATGTGCCCAAGGGGAGTGGCCACCAATGTATGCGATGATTAATGAAATTGACTAATAATGAATTATTAATGTACTAATGTATAATTTTATGTTAGCATTAAGAATTACATGTTAAGGTTTTTGCTGAATTAATTTCTAGGCCTTAGCATGAGTCGGGACCTAACTGCCGGTCTCATATTAAATGTGTTTTTCTAACGTGCAATGTGTTGACTTGCTGAAGGACATGTAGCTGTACTTTTCCAGAAGCTAGAAGATGTGTGTAACCGTAGTAAATTCTTTCCAATGAGACTCGACTTGCTCAAGGAGACATTCTTGCTGAATGCAACAGTGTAAACTTGCAACTGGTACAAGGTCGCCTGAACTGGTAAAGACAATGGAACTACTGACTGAGCCTGAGAGAATAAAAATGTTTACCTGTCATTCTACCCGTTGGAGACGTCAATTACAGGAGCCAATAAACTACGTGAGAACTGTTCTAAAGTAACAATTCTAATGAGGTGATTACCTGATTATTGGATGGAGATAATGATGCACCAAATTTTGCCCAATTGGAAATTAGGGGACTGTACAACAAGTTTGATATAATCCTGTGACACAAGGAGAAATCAGCCATTACATACCTTTGCTGTTCGATTCTTCAAATCATCCTTATCCTTGTCCTGCCCGATTCATACTTTTCCTCCTTATATTGAGAAAATTATTGACCTAGTGATTTATATGCTGATTAGTTGTCTCGTCCTAAGGTGTCTTCAATCAGGGTCAAAAGATTCATTGACCTAAAATGAGTCCCAGACAAAGTAAATTACCTAAGATGGGACATGTTATCAGTTCTGGTAGCAGAGGACGGTTACGGCCCTTTGGGGGCCATAGGACGAGGGACCATTGTTTTAGGATTGTTTTTTAAATAATGCAAATTGGAGGTATGATGTACCCTTAAGTCCTAAATGACTTTCCCGGAATCTCGGAACTTGCCGAAGTGAGTGGGGTATGTTTGCGGTGTTCTAGTAATAGGTATGAGTGAAGTAGAACTTGCGCTTGCTCATCTTATGCATATCGCAGTTGAATTGTGAAGTCTGGGAGGATTTTTAGGCCAGCCAATGTTTTAGTAGGAGTGGGCATACTCTGCAGTATGAGAGTAGTGAAGTCGGCGAACTTCATGTGAGTGTGGCGCTTGGTGCTCAAAAATTGTCCACGTGGTTGTTGGTGATGTACGGACCCGGCGTGGTCTAAGACTCCGGAGTATATTGATAAGTGTAGGAGACACTTGGTTTATGTTGTAATTTGCGCAGTTTAATAGGTCAATCGGGCGTGGTTGACGAGTCGAGTTTGAGTCAAAGTGTGTGAGTGAAGCCTTCGATGGAGATTTGGTAAGTTCCAAAGTGCACTAGGACGAACCATTGACAAGTCCAGAGTGGAATTTCCGGGCCGAATTCTGCTTGCGAGTGCGGGATCTGAGAAGGAGAGAGTAGCGGCCGAGGCTTCAAGGGAAATCTCTGTAAAGTTCTGAAGTGATTGTGTTACCCTTCCTGTAGTAAACTGGCAAATTTGAGTTTGTTGTTAAGGTGCTCGCAATATATTGCATTAGTTTTGCGTGGATTTAGATTGAGGAAGACAAGCCGCAAGACTTTGTCAGGCGCAGTGTGTGTGGGTGTGAAGTCATTGGAGCCGCGCTGGGATACGTCAGCTAGTAAGAAGGGTTGCGCACGGATTGGCAGCCGTCCGTGAGAGGCAATTGGTTGAGAAGGTAGGTGAAGAGTGTTCTGAGAACTAAAGTCACTTCCTGGTTCGATTCTAAACAAAATAAAAGACGCAAAAATGAAGTTTTTCAAGGCTTTTCAGAGTGCTTTGAGGGGAGATACGTACATTACAGCGAGTGTGGGGGAGCCTACACCGCCAGAGGATACTCCGGCTTATGCTGTAATGGAGGAGAAGGGAGTCACGCCATGTCTTTGGCTAAAGCAATGGTGCAAATTAACACAGAAGGATGGGTGTTTGGCGTTCCCAGAGAAATGAACCTTTAAGATAGAGGTTCTAGAGAATTTGTGGAAAGCGTTAAATGAGCAAAAGCCGCCTCCGAGTCCAGCTCAGTTTGAGGCATTAGCGATTTGGGATTTAATGGCCATGCGACAGAGGCAACAGAAATTCGAGAGGAGAATGAGAAAAGCAGAGAAGACTCTAGCGGATGCTAGGTGGGATAGTGAGGCAAGGATGTGGAGAAGGGAAATAGTAGACAGAGTTAGAATGTTTCCGGCAATAACCCAAGAGACCGAAACACAGGGAAGAAAGGCCACTTGTAAAACAGACAAAGGCTCTAACAAGCAAAAGGAGACTCAGAGGTCCTGGGTAGATGCAGACGATTCAGATGACGATGAGTTTCTCAATCAGTTGTTACATGATCGACCACCACCATATGCCATAAATGACATCAGACCGAATACTAGTGCAGGTCCTGTAAGTTCGTCACAGAATCAGGGGATCACGAATACAGTACAGGCATATAATGTTACCACATCAGCTCCGATACAGAATGGTGCTAGTGTATCCACTGCACCGAGACGCAGATACGGTTGCAGCCACCACCAGTTCAGAGGCTCTACCCTGCTGTCCCAGTATTAGAGACGACTACAAGTTTGATGGTGCCGTCTGATCCAGTATACACGAGATCAAAGTTAGTGCAGATTGAGCCAACTCCACAATTGCTGCCCCAGCCGCAGCAACAGGTGGTTCCGAATTACACCTCGGTCACAGGACCGCAGTCAGTTACAGCACCTATTATGAATCAAGCTATGGGAGTCAATGCTCCATCGGGATTACGAAATGGACAGACACCAGCTGCTATATCTTTGCCAATCACCGTTGGTCCGCCAGTACCGCTATATGCGCAGGCAAAACCTAGTGTGTGTGACCAAGGAGTAATGACTCAAGAGGCGATAAGAGGAGGGTACTCAGGAAGCTCCCAAGGGATGACACCGGGAGGACAGGCAGCAGAGAGATCTACATCCTTGTTGGACTTCAGTCCGAATGGGGTTCCTTTAGAGACAATGAGACAAGCAGGTTTGGGTCTACTAACCCCACAGGTAATGAGTGCAAACACATCGCAAACTCCGATGGTGCAGGCTGGAAATATCTTGTTGTGAGGCTTAACGGCGCAACAGTTGACTGGATGGTTAGACAAGCTTAACACTCCACAGACTACTCCTGTGACAGCAGAGAGGTCTGAAAGAGAGGAATACCTGAATTTTGTGAGGTTGGGAGTGGAAACAGCTGAGCTAGTAGAAGGGAGCATGGGAGTGAACAGATTAGAATCATACACTGAAGCAGAATTAAGATATCTGTGCCCGAAAATAACCAAAGAAGTGAGTAAGGTGCACCAGAGGTTAGCGAACGTGGCAGACAAATACGGCATAGACTTAGACAATACTAAATATCTGAAGAGGAGTTATAGGTTAGACTTTGAACCTAAAGATTTTGATCATTTGAGATCTACTGGGATGAAGGCACACCTTAACGAGATACTGCAGAGTGCTCAAGCTTGCGGAGCATTAGAAAAGTGGGAAGGCAGATGGGCAAAGAAGAGAGATAAGAGGAAAAGTGACTGCCTGGAACCGCAGCAGGCGGAGGCTGCGCCAGACACCAGAACAATAAAGATGTTACCGATGAGAGAGACAGCTGGAGGGGTTCTAGTTCATGTACCATGGTCTAGAGGTGACATTTTGTCATTTACAAATGATTATCCCAGGTTGAGGGAAAAGCCAATAGAATGGTACCAGCAAACGGATAGGTTTGTGAAGCTTGCAAAATGTCTCTGGGAAGACTTGAATACACTGTTTGAGATTATAGTTCCAGCTGATTTGTGGCTTGAGTGCAAGAGGAGTGTGGATTGGCCAACAGCGGAACCGCCAAGGCACAGGACTACGGGAGCACTGTCTCTTGAGGTGATGAAATACTACTATAAGGTGATTGAGTTTTTTAACCAGAAGGTGTCGCCGCAGAATATTGATTGGCAGAAAATTGATTGAACGGCACAAGAAGGTAAAAGAGTTGATACATGCCTACTATGAGAGATTGTTAAAGGCGTTCAAACACTATAGTGGCACAGAGATTATAGAACCAAAAGACATGAATCACCTTGTGTTCAGGTTCGTTGAAGGACTGGGGCCAGAGATTAGCCAGATGATTATGAATCATTTGATCTGTTGGCAAGCTAAACCGATTGACGAGGTGTTGCAGTATGCGAAATACTGTAGTGATAAGATTGAGTTGAAGAAGAGAAAGCTGAAAGAGAAGGTAATGGTGATGCAAATTAAGGCAGCTCAGGCAGGATAGACTTTGAACCTAAAGATTTTGATCATATGAGATCTACTGGGATGAAGGCACACCTTAAAGAGATACTGCAGAGTGCTCAAGCTTGGAGAGCATTAGAAAAGTGGGAAGGCAGATGGGCAAAGAAGAGAGATAAGAGGAAAAGTGACTGCCTGGAACCGCAGCAGGCGAAGGCTGCTCCAGACACCAGAACAATAAAGATGTTACCGATGAGAGAGACAGCTGGAGGGGTTCTAGTTCATGTACCATGGTCTAGAGGTGACATTTTGTCATTTACAAATGATTATCCCAGGTTGAGGGAAAAGCCAATAGAGTGGTACCAGCAAACGGATAGGTTTGTGAAGCTTGCAAAGTGTCTCTGGGAAGACTTGAATACACTGTTTGAGATTATAGTTCCAGCTGATTTGTGGCTTGAGTGCAAGAGGAGTGTGGATTGGCCGACAGCGGAACCACCAAGGCAGAGGACTACAGGAGCACTGTCTCTTGAGGTGATGAAATACTACTATAAGGTGATTGAGTTTTTGAAGCAGAAGGTGTTGCCGCAGAATATTGATTGGCAGAAAATTGATCGAACGGCACAAGAAGGTAAAAGAGTTGATACATGCCTACTAAGAGAGATTGTTAAAGGCGTTCAAACACTATAGTGGCACAGAGATCATCGAACCAAAAGATATGAATCACCTTGTGTTCAGGTTCGTTGAAGGACTGGGGCCAGAGATTAGCCAGATGATTAAGAATCATTTGATCTGTTGGCAAGCTAAACCGATTGACGAGGTGTTGCAGTATGCAAAATACTGTAGTGATGAGATTGAGTTGAAGCAGAGAAAGCTGAAAGAGAAGGTAATGGTGATGCAAATTAAGGCAGCTCAGGCAGGTATGCAGGGAAATGGAGTACAGCAGATGGTACAGCAGCAACCTCAAGGGAACGGAATGTTCCAGGCGCAAACAAGAGGCAGAGGTCGGGGACGTTTTGTGAACCGTGGTCCAGACTTGAATACTGTTGTGGTTCAAACTGACGTGCAAGGGATGAAAAAGATGTCACCATGCCATGCGTGCGGGGGGCATGGGACACTGGAAGCGGGAATGTCCAATGATGGTGCAGGATGGTGTTGTTCAACAAAGCAATGATGACAGTGCATTTCAAAATGTGAGGGGTCCAAGAATGAGGGGTCCAAACCCAAACTTCCAGAATAATACGGTTCAGATGCAGGGTCTCTGGCCTACGCAACAAGTGCAAATGCCACGTGTTCAGCCAGCGCAGGTGCAGCAAATACAACAGCAGATTCCTGTGGTACCTAGACAGCAAATGCAGTTGCCTTTAGCTTCGATGGGACAGCAACAGGTGATGCTTCTTCAACAGGTCACAGGTCAAACAATGAGTCAAAATAATACAGTACAACAGTTCTCATTGCATGGTGAGAATGGAATAAACGATGAATGGTCGGATGACTGTTCGAATAGTGAGGAGTGCAGGCTTGCAGCGTCCCTAGAAGTAGATCAGAGGGGCCCTTATGTTCAGGGAAAGCTGATGGGTCACAAGGTTTCGTTCCTGGTTGACACAGGAGCTACACGCTCTGCAGTCAGAACTGTAGAGGTTCTGAAATTTCTGCTTTCAGGGCGTCCTATAAAGGTGGTAGGAGTAGCAAATCAGCTCCTGACTAATCCAATTACAGATCCAGTCCAAGTTGAAATTGGTACCTTTCAGGGATTACATAGGTTTGTAGTCTGTGATTCAAGTCCCGTGTCCCTACTGGGGAGAGACTTGCTGTGTAAGACAAGGTGTTCAATCACCTGTTCCAATGAAGGAATTGAGGTGCAGACAAACAGTGATGATGAAGGAGACGATGGTCAGATCTCAGAACCAGAGACGGAGACCACAGATGAGGAGTACCCTTTGATGAGCTTCTTCCCGATGTTCACCGTGACCGATTTGCCAACAGAATTACAGGGAACAGTGACAGAGAAAGTGTGAGACTTGACAGGAAAAGAAGTAGGACTGATAAAAGGAGTAGAACCAGTCAAAGTAGATGTGAAGCCAAATGCCGTGTTTCCCCAAGTACCGCCGTACCACATGGCACAAGATGTCCTCATACAGGTGACGCAGATAATTGCAGACTTTGTGAAGCAAGGGGTCTTCAAAGAAATGATGAGCAGCCCATGTAATTTGCCAATAATGGGATTGGGAAAGTCTTGTGGGAAAGTTCGAATTGTCCAAGACCTGAGGAAAATTAATGAGATAGTGGTAAAATGCCGCCCCATAGTGCCAAATCCAGCCGTGATCATGTTCCAGGTCTCATGTGATGCAGAATGGTTCACAGTCGTGGACCTGTCTCAAGCGTTCTTTTCTGTGCCTCTTTGTGAGGACAGCCAATTCCTCTTCAGTTTCTAATTCCTGGACAAGGTTTACAGTTGGTGTCGAATTCCTCAAGGGTTTTCAGAATCGCTTTCCATCTTCAATCAGATATTGAAGAAGGATTTGGAATCATTGGAACTGCCTTTTAGTTCAACTCTAGTACAGTACATTGATGATTTGTTGATTGCGTCCAAAACGAATGATGACTGCAGCTATGATACTATTGACTTACTGAATCATTTGGGAAATGTGAGAAAACAGGGCTGATTGCAGAGGCCCCATAACTTTTTGCCCCCATTTTCCTCTTTTTGCTGGTGTTTTCCTGACTTTGATGGTGCCCTGGGTACTGCTAACCAGTCCCAGGGCCTGTGCTCTGTGTAAAATGGATATGCAAATTAGGCTAATTATAATTGGCTAAGTTAACCTACCTATAAGTCCCTAGTATATGGTAGGGCATGTAGGATTAGGGACCACAGCATAGGTGGTGCACACCTAGGTGCACTGCTGAGGTGCCCAGTGTCATTTTAAAAGCAAGCCTGCCTTGCTGGCTGCTTTTAAATTAAAGTTATATGCAAATTCGACTTTGGAATTAAAGGTACTTCCAAAGTCTTAAACTACCTTATTTTTACATATAAGTCACCCCTAAGGTGTGCCCTATGTGCCCCTAGGGCTGGGTGCCATGTAACTATAAGCAGGGACTTTATAAAAATAGATTTATAAGCCCTGGTGAGGTAAAAACAGCCAAATTCGTTTTTCCCTCATTGAAGTAAATGGCCTTCATAGGCTAGAATGGGCAGACTTTATTTTAAATTTTAAAGTCTCCTTAAATGTTACATACCAAGAATTTGGTATCAAATTGATTGTTGTAATAAATCCCACAACTTCCAGTTGTTGGATTTAATATAACTTGTCCAGGTAAAAAGTTTAGACTTTACCTAAAAAGTTGCCAATTTCAGCTCTGCATTGTTTTTGCTGCTGTGCTCTGATTGGCCAGCCTGCAGCAGCTTCTGCCAGGCTGCCTTGATTAGGTGTGAAGTGGCCTGGCTTCACACAAAGGAATGTGCTTGGGGGAGAGAATCTCCCCTCAGCAGATGGTGAGGCAGGAAGGGGGAGGGCTGCCAAACTGGTCTTCAAAGGCAGAGAAGGACATTTGCAGCACCCAGCAACACCCCCACATCCTGCAACCCCAGACAATTAGGTGCCCCCTTGATTAGATTAGGAGAGGGCAGGAGAGGGGTGTGTTTATGATTTTTAGCCACACCAGTGGGTGGGCTCAGCCAGATGTAACCTCCAAAAATCAGATTCATCCATGTTGGATTTTTAGAGACTGTTGCCTTCTGGGATGGATTTTTGCCACACTTCCCAGGAAGTGGTCATCACAGGGGGACGACCCTGTCCCTGATTGGAGAACCAGGGCCCCCCTGCTTTTCACCCAGGAGCAAGGATAAAACTGGCAGACCTGCACCCACACCTCAGATCCCCTTCAGAATTCAACAAGAAAGGAACTAAAGAAGAAGAAGGACTGCCCTGCTGGACCCCTGGCCTGCACCTGGACCCTGCACTCAGAAGGACTGCACCAGCTGCATACTTGGGCTTCACCACAAGAAGGACTTTGCCTGGCTTCAACCGGTTCAAGGAGGGACTCCCTGTTTGCTACAGGTGAAAAATTGCTAAACCAGAGTCCCCTGCACCAACTCCTGAAGAAAGCGACCAGCTGACCACTGTCCAGTGGCCAAAAAGGAGTTTGCGCCAGGTGCATTCTGGGAGTTGAAGTCCGCACCCCCCAAGGACCATCACAGAACTTCTGGACCCTTGGGGTGAGCTGTGGACCCCAAAAGAACCTTAAAAGAACATCTGGGTGAAGCCCCAGAAGTTTGGAAAAGATTTGAGAATTTTTGGAAAAAAGCTCCAGAGAGGGACCGACCCGCCGCGGAAATTCTAGCCGGCTTGCCTCAACCGCGACCCGGCCTGACTTCGTGGTTCGTCCCGGTAAAGAAAAACATCCAAAAAAGAGACTAAGTCCGAACGTAAAAAGTTGACCGGGACCTCCCAGCCATCGTATCCGAGAAGGGCTCCATGGACGTCGGATCAAGATCCAGGTTTACCCCGGTCGAAGGATTTTCATCTCGAAAAAACGACTAAGTCCGAAGGTAAAAGTCTCCACCGAGGAAACCCACATCGCGTATCCGGACAAGGGCTCCAGGAGGTCGGATTCAACTGGCAGGTTCGTCCCGGTGAAGAAAAACTTCAAAATAAAGACTAAGTCAGAAGGTAACTTTTTAACCGAGGCCTCCCGCGACCTGTAGCCGAGCAGGGCTCCATCGCGGTCGGCCTGAAAGTTTGACTTTGCCCCGGTCGAGGTGCAACCAGATGACCCGATTGGCGCTTTTTGTTTCTAAGCGCTAGAAAAGTAATAATTCTTTAAAAATTCATATCTCCGGTTCCCCTGAACCGATTTTAATAGTTTTTCTGTCATTTTAAAGATAAAAATATAAACTATTTTTATAAATTGGTTTTGGATTTTTAAACTGTTTCCTGTGTTTTATTTAATTACTGTTTTGTGATATTTGAATGCTTTACAATTTGTCTCCTAAGTTAAGCCTTGACGCTCGTTGCCAAGCTACCAAGGGTTGAGCTGGGATTAATTTACTGAGACCTAACTGTACCTATGTGGAGGTTAGTGGCTTGTTGCTAGGTGTAGGTACCTACCTGCCCTACCAATAACCCATTTTCCAACAGGAAAGAACGGACATAAAGTGTCCCCAAAGATGCTACAGTACTGTCAGAAAGAAGTGAAGTACTTAGGCCACCTGATTGAGAATGGGTCAAGGAGAATATCCAAAGAAAGAGTGACAGCCATATTACAGATGAGTCCCCGGACATCCAAAAGAGACGTGAGGATGTTTTTGGGAATGGTGGGCTACTGATGCCAGAGGATTCCCAACTTCTCGATTATCTCTAAGCCTTTGGTGTGGTTGACTGTCAAGGAGGTTAAGGATGGCCCGGATACCTTAACTATGTCCGAGAAAGAGATGAGGGCATTCATTGAACTGAGAGAGTGCATGTGCCGGGCTCCAGCTTTAGGTATGCCTGACTACACAAAGCCTTTTGTACTGTTTTGTCATGAACCTGATGCCTGTTTTTTGTGTGTCTTGACACAGGTCCATGGAGGTGCAAACCGCCCAGTGGCATATTTTTCAGCTACTTTGGACCCAGCTGCAGCAGCCTTACCGTGTTGTCTGCGTGCAGTTGCAGCAGTTGGTCAAAGCCTCACTCAATGTGAAGGTATAGTGATGGGACATTCCTTAACGGTTATGGTCCCACACTCATTCGAAATACCACTCACCCGAACCAAGACGCAGCACATGACAAATGCTCGTCTAATCAAATATGAAACTATTATATTGGGGTCACCTAATGTATCATTGAAACGCTGTACTGTGTTAAACCTGGCAACTTTGCTTCCCAATGAAAATACAGATATTGATGAGGCTGAGGAAGTAGAACATGATTGTCTTGAGGTAACAGAACTGTACACCAAACCGAGACCTGACATTAAAGATACTCAATTGGAGGAGAATGATTACATTATCTTTGTTGATGGTTCATGCCTGAGGGACTCAGTAGGAGTACTGAGAGCCGGGTACGCAGTGTGTACAATCACTGGTATCCTAGAAGCATCTTGGCTCGAAAGGGTAGACTCTGCTGAAGTGTCTGAATTGGTTGCTCTTACTAGGGCATGCCATGCCGCTGATAAATTAAAAGTCACTATCCGTACGGATAGCAGATACGGATTTGGAATTGTTCATGATTTTGGCCAGCTATGGTCACAGAGGGGTTTCATGACCTCTTCTGGTTCTCCAGTGAAAAATGGTGAAAGAATTAAGGAGTGTTTGCAAGCGATTCAGTTACCTCTTGAAATTGCCGTGGTGAAATGCAGCGCTCGTGTGAAATCACAAGACTTTGGGGGTCATTCTGACCCTGGCGGTAAAAAACCGCCAGGGCCAACGACCGCGGGAGCACCGCCAACAGGCTGGCGGTGCTCCCATGGGCATTCTGACAGCGGCAGTACAGCCGCGGTCAGAAACGGAAAACTGGCGGTGTACCGCCGGTTTCCAGCTGCCCTGGGGAATCCTCCATGGCGGCGCAGCTTGCTGCACCGCCATGGGGATTCCGAGCCCCATACCGCCATCCTGTTCCTGGCGGCCGAGAATGGCGGTATGGGGTGTCGTGGGGCCCCTGGGGGCCCCTGCAGTGCCCATGCCAATGGCATGGGCACTGCAGGGGCCCCCGTAACAGGGCCCCACAAAGATTTTCAGTGTCTGCCATGCAGACACTGAAAATCGCGACGGGTGCAACTGCACCCGTCGCACCCCTTCCACTCCGCCGGCTCCATTCAGAGCCGGCATCCTCATGGAAGGGGGTTTCCCGCTGGGCTGGCGGGCGGCCCTCTGGCGGTCGCCCGCCAGCCCAGCGGGAAACTCAGAATAACCGCGGCGGTCTTTTGACCGCGCAGCGGTATTCTGCCGGCGGGACTTTGGCGGGCGGCCTCCGCCGCCCGCCAAAGTCAGAATGAGGGCCTTTGTGTCAAAGGGAAACAGATATGCAGATCAAATCGCAAGGTTTTGTGCATTGAACTGTATATCATTCAAGGATCAGTGGGAATTGATACCTGAAACTGAAAATGAAACATGCACAGGTTATGCAATGAGGGAGGTTGACACAATGGAAGAGTTAAAATTGTTGCAGGGACGTGCCAGTAGAGAAGAAAAACGTTCTTGGCTGAAAATGAATGTGTACAAAGACCTAATGATTTGTGGGTTTCAGATGAGGGGAAAATGGTTTTGCCAAACAGTCTTTTGTCACAGTTTGCAAGGTTTTACCATGGGCAAGCACATATTGGAAGAGAAGCCATGATCAGGTTGTTCAAAGTCGATTGGTTCAATCCAAAATTCAGACAAGCCGCAGAAGTAATCTGTCACAGATGCATCATCTGTCAGCTGATTAATGCAGGGAAAAGTGAGTTTGAGCCACATTGGGAGAGCAGGAGGTCCACTTAGCAGGATGCAGATGGATTTTATTGAGATGCCTGTGTGTGGAGTTCTGAGGTACGTATTGGTGATTGTGTGCATCTTCAGCCATTGGATTGAAGCTTACCCTACACGTAGGAATGACAGTCTCACAGTAGCGAAGTTGCTGCTTAGGGAGTTAATACAATGAAAAATACACCTAACAAGAAAACAGGACTGTCTCCTCATGAAATTCTCATGGGCAGAGCTATGAGATTGCCCGCAGTGCCTGCAAATGCTCTTGTGAATATCACGGATGATATGGTGTTGGACTACTGCAAGGGTCTGGCTGACGTGGTCCGCTCTTTCTCCCACCAGGTGGAGGCAACCACATTGCCACCGATAAATTATCCAGGTCACAATCTGAAAGCCGGTGACTGGGTTGTCGTCAACAAACACGTGAGGAAGTCATGTTTGGAGCCACGTTGGAAGGGGCCGTATCAAGTGATACTGACAACTACTAATGCTGTGAAATGTGCGGGAATTCTGAACTGGATCCATGCCAGTCATACGAAAAAGGTGACGTGTCCAACTGATGAGGAACTTGAGTTGTCGAAATTAACAGCTACAGAGAAGGAAGTCTCAGGGCCGGAGAGTAATCAAAGGGAAACTGAGACTGAAGGAGAGCCCGTTGAGGACGGCTTGGTCACTCAAACAGCAAACAAGATCCAGAAGGGTGACAGTGGGCCTATCTCAACTGAGGCACCAGGAGGACCAACCCAAAGAGAGGTTCTCCCAGAAGCAGACAGTTACAAGTTTGAAGTTGAACCCCTGACAGATCCAGAAGGCAAAGGAGTTGAGGTAGAAGGAAATCAAAGTGTTCAGGCTCCTCCTGAGCCACTTGCAGATCCATCAAGAGAAAACACCATAGCACAAGAGGAGGTCATTGAACAGCAACCTGAAAAGCCAAACAGTAAAAGGACACGGAGAGGTGATAAGTGGCCAGAATTGCAAACTGAAAGAGGGAAAGTGAACATTAATAAAACAATAGAGGAAGAGGTCGATACCACCAGGAAAGAAGATCTCAGTGAAGGAGAATTGCAGGGTGACCGCAAGTTGAAAAGAAAGAAAATAGCAAACAGAAGATACGTAGGTCCTGAATGGGCTAATGCAACGTCAGCCGAGTGGCAACAAGAGTTCTTGGCATTTTGTTTTGATCGTGAAGTCCCAGGTCAGTATTATGGTACCTGAAGTCGGCTATAAATAAAAGAGACTGTGTTAAGCCGAAATGGAATAAAGGGAATAGTGAAAACCTGAGAAAAGAGACTGATAAATAACCGGATGTGACACTACTAACCTGAATTGACTTCGAGAACCGAGTGTGACAAGCTGCCAACTGAATTTACAAAAGACCCTGGTGTGAATGAGAGAGCTTTAAATACTTGCTGAAGAAAGACTTTTGCATTAGCCTTGTGGAAAAATTATTAACCATCCTCTTATTAGTTGATTACGGTTGTGGTACTTTACTTTCTGATTCTTTACAGATCATGCCTAGGTCAGGAGATGGCGTTGAGGGGAATAAGCGCTGTAAATATTTGGGTATTGCTTTGGGTGTTGTGTGTGTGATATTCATTATAGCTCTGTTTGTGGAAATGCGTTTTGTAGTGTAGCCATTTTTAATATAGCTTCATGCACGTTAGTTTAACCTGCTAGGCCGCTGTGCACTTTGCCCTAGATACATTTTATTCAGTCTCGCACTGAATTTTACAATAACCAGTTTTACGGTCTTGTTTTACTTTCCTTCTATCACACTGTTTAGCTTAGTTTAGCACTGTGTTCTCAAATAATGCATCTTGCTCGCCCTGTGCTTCGGTCAAGGCTACAGTCTGGTGGAGAAGTATGGCTCAATGGTTAGAGCGGCTAGACCCTGGTGCAGAAATCTGGCCCGGGACCAGGGTTCAATTTCTGCGTTGGCGGGTCTTGGGCTCAATTTCTTCAGACTTGATAATTCTCGCATCGGTGCCTAATCTAATTCATGGGTCCCACTTTGTAACTCTGGGCAATAGTTTGCTTAATCTCCACAACGGCCCCAACAGCGCTGGAATGCCTGGCTTCACCTTGGAGGTTGCCCAGGAGTGGGCACCTCACAGGGAAAAGCCAGGAGGAGTTCCACAGCGGTATGCGTACAGCACCTTGAGACCCTAACGGGTGAGTAGTGTGCTATACAAGCATGAAGTTTACAGTTTTACAGTTTACAGTCTGGTACATTGCCGGTAAACGTGGTAGAAGTTTAGTCTCCAGTATTCGTAGAAAATACACATCCTTATGTAGGGACATTGTATTAGAACATCTGCGTGTTAGTTATAGAAACACTTCCTAGTCCTAATACACGTCAGAGGGAGATTCCGGCCAGGAACATACAACTAGATGCTGACTGCCCCGTTGCAGATGCTGATGCAGATTACAGGCCTTTGCTCGGGTATGAGGGTTGATGTCCTCCCGGGGTAACCTGAAAGGCAGGCTTAGAGCTTCACATGCTGTGCTCAGAATATAACTTAGAGAGAACATATTCTGGTGGCACTATGATAGCCTTATTCTTGTGCTTCACTCTCATCGTTACTATTTCAATCCTATTGTGTTGTGTAGTTCTGGTTATTGCAGCTCACGCTTTGCTATCTAAAATGCAGTCGTTTTATTAAACCAATCTTTAAAACTTTAACTGCCTTTGTCATTTCTATATGAGATCATACTGTGTATGAGAGAACCGGTTGTGACCTGAGTAACCACAACTTCCCTGGGAAGTGCTAAGATGTCATGCGGTCGGCTGCCCACTTTTATTCTCTCTTTTCTCTTTGGGAGAGAAGAGGCACTGCCAGTTAGCCGGAGCAAAACCCAGATTTAGAGTGACAAGGGTCCTTCACCATAGTCCCCCACACTGTGAACGATCTTGCCATTCAAAATCCAGTAGTGTCATTAGGATAATGAGAGCCTACGGGACATGGCACCCAACGTTTGGTCAGGCTCTAATTTTCAGGTCCACCGCTTTATCTCGGTCTCATATAATATAATAACCCCTCAGTTCTGTATACGGAGATGTCCGTGGTGCTGAGGATTTCCACCACCGCCGTATAGGTAACCCTATTTTACAGCAGGTGGGTGTTCAAGCTTGAACCTTAAAAGGAAAAAAGACCCTGTCTTGGTGTGCCTTCTTTGAAACTTTAGTGCCTTTATAATGGCAAATCCCCAGGCTGTCCAAATAGCTCTCAATATGAGACAACCACTTACGACACATTTATTAGCACATGGACTTACAGCACAGGGAGGCCCAGTCACATTTGTGGTGGACGCTCACGCAGCTTATAGGACAGAACTGTCCTATTCTTGGGTCACATTTCCAGCAGTTGATGGGAACACAAATATATTCCATACATATACAGTTGCGAACGTGCCTGGGCAATACAGGGCGTACGCATACTTAGAGATACCTCTATCTTATCAAGAACATAATAATTGGCTTGATGACGCCCTACACCATACAATATTACCAGTACGGTTAGGTCCACTAAGTAATGAAGATCCTACCTGGCCTTTGTTGGCCACATAAACACCTCATCCTGCGTTTGCGAACATGGTGGTGGCTGAGGTTTGACGCATATATACTGAACTAACAGCAATATATAGACGATTAGTACAATTTGTGATGCAGACACTAAATACAAACCAAGCGCGTGCTGCTCCAGCACAACCACATGCAATGACACCAGGTATAAATCTGGTGACTGTACACTCTATTATGGGTAAAGTCCCAGCCAAACGGGAGTAGACTCCGTTTTGGTGGCACAAAAAATTAATGCGCTGGACGAATACGGGGCTGCCCCACCCTTAGATTTAGGAATGCAACTGATGGGCAAATTTGCCACGGTTTCTTCAATTATCCTAAGTAATCTTAAAGGGGAAGCAGTTGCACTTGCAGTGCGCATGCGTCTTCGTGACGTTCCGCAACAAGATCAGGAGCGGGAACTGCCTAAAATAATAGCGGAAACATATTCCAGTATCGGTCAAGATAGCCTTGGTGCCAGACCACAAAAACCTCAGTTTCAGGGTAAAATTAATAAAGAGAATACTAAACAACAACCTGAGGGTAAAAAGAAGCGCTGGGAGAAAAAAAGAAAGGGGAGAATCTCCACGCACGGAGACCCCACAGAATAGGTATCATCTCAGAAATAGAGAGAATATAAAAACTCCTGATAGTTATCAATATACTGATACACGCCAATCTCGTTCCTTTCAGGACTTGTCACAGAAGAGAAATGAGAGAGGTGGGCGATCAGAGTGGACCACAGAGTATGTGAAACCGAGACAGGAATCACAACGCTCTTCGGAGGTTTCTGTTAAGAAGGAAGAGAAAAGGGTAAAACAAAAACAACAGTTTAAAAAGAAAAAAGTGGCAGCAGTCTCAGTCAGACATGCCACTCAGGAAGAGGGTTCTCTTGAACAACAAGAACTGGGCTCTAATATTGCTAGACAGCGCGGCAGAGGTCACAATAGTTCACAGGAATCTTCTAGAGCATCTGGAGGTGAAAGCAACTGATGAGTTCATACAAGTAGAAACAGCAGATATGCGGGTCTCCGAACCCGATAGGGTGGATAGAGTAACTCTACAATTGGAAGGAGACATTGAATGCACAATACACGCAATCTTCTGGGATCGTGTAGTTAAAATATATGACATTTTGCTGGCCGAACAAGATTGTGGGGGAGCCTACACCACCAGAGGATACTCCGGCTTATGCCGTAATGAAGGAGAAGGGAGTCACGCCATGTCTTTGGCTAAAGCAATGGTGCAAATTAACACAGAAGGATGGGTGTTTGGCGTTCCCAGAGAAATGAACCTTTAACATAGAGGTTCTAGAGAATTTGTGGAAAGCGTTAAATGAGCAAAAGCCGCCTCCGAGTCCAGCTCAGTTTGAGGCATTAGCGATTTGGGATTTAATGGCCATGCGACAGAGGCAACAGAAATTCGAGAGGAGAATGAGAAAAGCAGAGAAGACTCTAGCGGATGCTAGGTGGGATACTGAGGCAAGGATGTGGAGAAGGGAAATAATAGACGGAGTTAGAATGTTTCCGGCAATAACCCAAGAGACCGAAACACAGGGAAGAAAGGCCACTTGTAAAACAGACAAAGGCTCTAACAAGCAAAAGGATACTCAGAGGTCCTGGGTAGATGCAGACGATTCAGATGACGATGAGTTTCTCAATCAGTTGTTACATGATCGACCACCACCATATGCCATAAATGACATCAGACCGAGTACTAGTGCAGGTCCTGTAAGTTCGGCACAGAATCAGGGAATCACGAATACAGTACAGGCATATAATGTTACCACATCAGCTCCGATACAGAATGGTGCTAGTGTATCCACTGCACCGAGACGCAGATACGGTTGCAGCCACCACCAGTTCAGAGGCTCTACCCTGATGTCCCAGTATTAGAGACGACTACGAGTTTGATGGTGCCACCTGATCCAGTATACACAAGATCAAAGTTAGTGCAGATTGAGCCAACTCCACAATTGCTGCCCCAGCCGCAGCAACAGGTGGTTCCGAATTACACCTCGGTCACAGGACCGCAGTCAGTTACAGCACCTATTATGAATCAAGCTATGGGAGTCAATGCTCCATCGGGATTAGGAAATGGACAGACACCAGCTGCTATATCTTTGCCAATCACCTTTGGTCCGCCAGTACCACTATATGCGCAGGCAAAACCTAGTGTGTGTGACCAAGGAGTAATGACTCAAGAGGCGATAAGAGGAGGGTTCTCAGGAAACTCCCAAGGGATGACACCGGGAGGACAGGCAGCGGAGAGATCTACATCCTTGATGGACTTCAGTCCGATTGGGGTTCCTTTAGAGACAATGAGACAAGCAGGTTTGGGTCTACTAACCCCACAGGTAATGAGTGCAAACACATCGCAAACTCCGATGGTGCAGGCTGGAAATATCTTGTTGTGAGGCTTAACGGCGCAACAGTTGACTGGGTGGTTAGACAAGCTTAACACTCCACAGACTACTCCTGCGACAGCAGAGCGGTCTGAAAGAGAGGAATACCTGAATTTTGTGAGGTTGGGAGTGGAAACAGCTGAGCTAGTAGGAGGGAGCATGGGAGTGAACAGATTAGAATCATACACTGAAGCAGAATTAAGATATCTGTGCCTGAAAATAACCAAAGAAGTGAGTAAGGTGCACCAGAAGTTAGCGAACGTGGCAGACAAATAAGGCATAGACTTAGACAATACTAAATATCTGAAGAGGAGTTATAGGTTAGACTTCGAACCTAAAGATTTTGATCATATGAGATCTACTGGGATGAAGGCACACCTTAAAGAGATACTTCAGAGTGCTCAAGCTTGGGGAGCATTAGAAAAGTGGGAAGGCAGATGGGCAAAGAAGAGAGATAAGAGGAAAAGTGACTGCCTGGAACCGCAGCAGGCGAAGGCTGCGCCAGACACCAGAACAATAAAGATGTTACCGATGAGAGAGACAGCTGGAGGGGTTCTAGTTCATGTACCATGGTCTAGAGGTGACATTTTGTCATTTACAAATGATTATCCCAGGTTGAGGGAAAAGCCAATAGAGTGGTACCAGCAAACGGATAGGTTTGTGAAGCTTGCAAAATGTCTCTGGGAAGACTTGAATACACTGTTTGAGATTATAGTTCCAGGTGATTTGTGGCTTGAGTGCAAGAGGAGTGTGGATTGGCTGACAGCGGAACCGCCAAGGCGCAGGACTACAGGAGCACTGTCTACTGAGGTGATGAAATACTACTGTAAGGTGATTGAGTTTTTTAATCAGAAGGTGTCGCCGCAGAATATTGATTGGCAGAAAATTGATCGAACAGCACAAGAAGGTAAAAGAGTCGATACATGCCTACTATTAGAGATTGTTAAAGGCGTTCAAACACTATAGTGGCACAGAGATCATAGAACCAAAAGACATGAATCACCTTGAGTTCAGGTTCGTTGAAGGACTGGGGCCAGAGATTAGCCAGATGATTAAGAATCATTTGATCTGTTGGCAAGCTAAACCGATTGACGAGGTGTTGCTGTATGCAAAATACTGTAGTGATGAGATTGAGTTGAAGCAGAGAAAGCTGAAAGAGAAGGTAATGGTGATGCAAATTAAGGCAGCTCAGGCAGGTTAGACTTTGAACCTAAAGATTTTGATCATATGAGATCTACTGGGATGAAGGCACACCTTAAAGAGATACTGCAGAGTGCTCAAGCTTGGACAGCATTAGAAAAGTGGGAAGGCAGATGGGCAAAGAGGAGAGATAAGAGGAAAAGTGACTGCCTGGAACCGCAGCAGGCGAAGTCTGCGCCAGACACCAGAACAATGAAGATGTTACCGATGAGAGAGAAAGCTGGAGGGGTTCTAGTTCATGTACCATGGTCTAGAGGTGACATTTTGTCATTTACAAATGATTATCCCAGGTTGAGGGAAAAGCCAATAGAGTGGTACCAGCAAACGGATAGGTTTGTGAAGCTTGCAAAGTGTCTCTGGGAAGACTTGAATACACTGTTTGAGATTATAGTTCCAGCTGATTTGTGGCTTGAGTGCAAGAGGAGTGTGGATTGGCCGACAGCGGAACCACCAAGGCACAGGACTACAGGAGCACTGTCTCTTGAGGTGATGAAATACTACTATAAGGTGATTGAGTTTTTGAAGCAGAAGGTGTTGCCGCAGAATATTGATTGGCAGAAAATTGATCGAACGGCACAAGAAGGTAAAAGAGTTGATACATGCCTACTAAGAGAGATTGTTAAAGGCGTTCAAACACTATAGTGGCACAGAGATCATAGAACCAAAAGTTATTAATCACCTTGTGTTCAGGTTCGTTGAAGGACTGGGGCCAGAGATTAGCCAGATGATTAAGAGTCATTTGATCTGTTGGCAAGCTAAACCGATTGACGAGGTGTTGCAGTATGCAAAATACTGTAGTGATGAGATTGAGTTGAAGCAGAGAAAGCTGAAAGAGAAGGTAATGGTGATGCAAATTAAGGCAGCTCAGGCAGGTATGCAGGGAAATGGAGTACAGCAGATGGTACAGCAGCAACCTCAAGGGAACGGAATGTTCCAGACGCAAACAAGAGGCAGAGCTCGGGGAGGTTTTGTGAAGCGTGGTCCAGACTTGAATACTGTTGTGGTTCAAACTGACGTGCAAGGGATGAAAAAGATGTCACCATGCCATGCGTGCGGGGGCATGGGACACTGGAAGCGGGAATGTCCAATGATGGTGCAGGATGGTGTTGTTCAACAAAGCAATGATGACAGTACATTTCAAAATGTGAGGGGTCCAAGAATGCGGGGTCCAAACCCAAACTTCCAGAATAAAATGGTTCAGATGCAGGGTCTCTGGCCTATGCAACAAGTGCAAATGCCACGTGTTCAGCCAGCGCAGGTGTAGCAAATACAACAGCAGATTCCTGTGGTACCTAGACAGCAAATGCAGTTGCCTTTAGCTTCGATGGGACAGCAACAGGTGATGCTTCCTCAACAGGTCACAGGTCAAACAATGAGTCAAAATAATACAGTACAACAGTTCTCATTGCATGGTGAGAATGGAATAAACGATGAATGGTCGGATGACTGTTCGAATAGTGAGGAGTGCAGGCTTGCAGCGTCCCTAGAAGTAGATCAGAGGGGCCCTTATGTTCAGGGAAAGCTGATGGGTCACAAGGTTTCGTTCCTGGTTGACACAGGAGCTACACGCTCTGCAGTCAGAACTGTAGAGGTTCTGACATTTCTGCTTTCAGGGCGTACTATAAAGGTGGTAGGAGTAGCAAATCAGCTCCTGACTAATCCAATTACAGATCCGGTCCAAGTTGAAATTGGTACCTTTCAGGGATTACATAGGATTGTAGTCTGTGATTCAAGTCCTGGGTCCCTACTGGGGAGAGACTTGCTGTGTAAGACAAGGTGTTCAATCACCTGTTCCAATGAAGGAATTGAGGTGCAGACAAACAGTGATGATGAAGGAGACGATGGTCAGATCTCAGAACCAGAGACGGAGACCACAGATGAGGAGTACCCTTTGATGAGCTTCTTCCCGATGTTCACCGTGACCGATTTGCCAACACAATTACAGGGAACAGTGACAGAGAAAGTGTGAGACTTGACAGGAAAAGAAGTAGGACTGATAAAAGGAGTAGAACCAGTCAAAGTAGATGTGAAGCCAAATGCTGTGTTTCCCCAAGTACCTCAGTACCACATGGCACAAGATGTCCTCATACAGGTGACGCAGATAATTGCAGACTTTGTGAAGCAAGGGGTCTTCAATAAAATGATGAGCAGCCCATGTAATTTGCCAATAATGGGATTGGGAAAGTCTTGGGGGAAAGTTTGAATTGTCCAAGACCTGAGGAAAATTAATGAGATAGTGGTAAAATGCCGCCCCATAGTGCCAAATCCAGCCGTGATCATGTTCCAGGTCTCATGTGATGTAGAATGGTTCACAGTCGTGGACCTGTCTCAAGCGTTCTTTTCTGTGCCTCTTTGTGAGGACAGCCAATTCCTCTTCAGTTTCTAATTCCTGGACAAGGTTTACAGTTGGTGTCGAATTCCTCAAGGGTTTTCAGAATCGCTTTCCATCTTCAATCAGATATTGAAGAAGGATTTGGAATCATTGGAACTGCCTTTTAGTTCAACTCTAGTACAGTACATTGATGATTTGTTGATTGCGTCCAAAACGAAAGATGACTGCAGCTATGATTCTATTGACTTACTGAATCATTTGGGAAAGAACGGACATAAAGTGTCCCCAAAGATGCTACAGTACTGTCAGAAAGAAGTGAAGTACTTAGGCCACCTGATTGAGAAGGGGTCAAGGAGAATATCCAAAGAAAGAGTGACAGCCATATTACAGATGAGTCCCCCGACATCCAAAAGAGACGTGAGGATGTTTTTGGGAATGGTGGGCTACTGATGCCAGTGGATTCCCAACTTCTCGATTATCTCTAAGCCTTTGGTGAGCTTGACTGTCAAGGAGGTTAAGGATGGCCCGGATACCGTAACTATGTCCGAGAAAGAGATGAGGGCATTCATTGAACTGAGAGAGTGCATGTGCAGGGCTTCAGCTTAAGGTATGCCTGACTACACAAAGCCTTTTGTACTGTTTTGTCATGAACATGATGCCTGTTTTTTGTGTGTCTTGACACAGGTCCATGGAGGTACAAACCGCCCAGTGGCATATTTTTCTGCTACTTTGGACACAGTTGCAGCAGCCTTACTGTGTTGTCTGCGTGCAGTTGCAGCAGCTGGCCAAAGCCTCACTCAATGTGAAGGTATAGTGATGGGACATCCCTTAACGGTTATGGTCTCACACTCAGTCGAAATACCACTCACCCGAACCAAGACGCAGCACATGACAAATGCTCGTCTAATCAAATCTGAAACTATTATATTGGGGTCACCTAATGTATCATTGAAACGCTGTACTGTGTTAAACTTGGCAACTTTGCTTCCCAATGAAAATACAGGTATTGATGAGACTGAGGAAGTAGAACATGATTGTCTTGAGGTAACAGAACTGTGCACCAAACCGAGACCTGACATTAAAGATACTCAATTGGAGGAGAATGATTACATTATCTTTGTTGATGGTTCATGCCTAAGGGACTCAGTAGGAGTACTGAGAGCCGGGTACGCAGTGTGTACAATCACTGGTATCCTAGAAGCATCTTGGCTCGAAAGGGTATACTCTGCTGAAGTGGCTGAATTGGTTGCTCTTACTAGGGCATGCCACGCCGCTGATAAATTAAAAGTCACTATCTGTACGGATAGCAGATACGGATTTGGAATTGTTCATGATTTTGGCCAGCTATGGTCACAGAGGGGTTTCATGACCTCTTCTGGTTCTCCAGTGAAAAATGGTGAAAGAATTAAGGAGTGTTTGCAAGCGATTCAGTTACCTCTTGAAATTGCCGTGGTAAAATGCAGCGCTCATGTGAAATCACAAGACTTTGGGGGTCATTCCGACCCTGGCGGTTGACTACCACCAGGGCCGGGGACCGCGGATGCTCCGCCAACAGGCTGGCGGTGCATCCATGGGCATTCTGACCGCGGCGGTACAGCCGCGGTCAGAAACGGGAAACCGGCGGTGTCCCGCCGGTTTCCAGCTGCCCTAGGGAATCCTCCATGGCGGCGCTGCTGGCAGCGCCGCCATGGGGATTCCGACCCCCTTACTGCCAGCCTGGTTCTGGCGGTTTTGACCGCCAGAACCTGGCTGGCGGTAACGGGTGTCGTGGGGCCCCTGGGGGCCCCTGCAGTGCCCCCCTAACAGGGCCCCACCAAGATTTTCAGTGTCTGCCAAGCAGACACTGAAAATCGCGACGGGTGCAACTGCACCCGTCGCACCCCTTCCACTCCGCCGGCTCCATTCGGAGCCAGCATCCTCATGGAAGGGGGTTTCCGCTGGGCTGGCGGGCGGCCTTCTGGCAGTCGCCCGCCAGCCCAGCGGGAAACTCAGAATTACCGCGGCGGTCTTTTGACCGCGCAGCGGTATTCTGACGGCGGGACTTTGGCGGGCTGCCTCCGCCGCCCGCCAAAGTCAGAATGACCCCCTTTGTGTCAAAGGGAAACGGATATGCAGATCAAGTCGCAAGGTTTTGTGCATTGAACTGTATATCATTCAAGGATCAGTGGGAATTGATACCTGAAACTGAAAATGAAACATGCACAGGTTATGCAATGAGGGAGGTTGACACAATGGAAGAGTTAAAATTGTTGCAGGGACGTGCCAGTAGAGAAGAAAAACGTTCTTGGCTGAAACTGCAATGTGTACAAAGACCTGATGATTTGTTGTTTTCAGATGAGGGGAAAATGGTTTTGCCAAACAGTCTTTTGTCACAGTTTGCAAGGTTTTACCATGGGAAAGCACATATTGGGAGAGAAGCCATGATCAGGTTGTTCAAAGTCGATTGGCTCAATCCAAAATTCAGACAAGCCGCAGAAGTAATCTGTCACAGATGCATCATCTGTCAGCTGATGAATGCGGGGAAAGGGACCGTGGTGAGTTTGAGCCACATTGGGAGAGCAGGAGGTCCACTTAGCAGGATGCAGATGGATTTTATTGAGATGCCTGTGTGTGTGGAGGTCTGAGGTACGTGTTGGTGATTGTGTGCATCTTCAGCCATTGGATTGAAGCTTACCCTACACGTAGGAATGACAGTCTCACAGTAGCGAAGTTGCTGCTTAGGGAGTTGATACAATGAAAAATACACCTAACAAGAAAACAGGACTGTCTCCTCATGAAATTCTCATGGGCAGAGCTATGAGATTGCCCGCAGTGCCTGCAAATGCTCTTGTGAATATCATGGATGATATGGTGTTGGACTACTGCAAGGGTCTGGCTGACATGGTCCGCTCTTTCTCCCACCAGGTAGAGGCAACCACATTGCCACCGATAAATGATCCAGGTCACAATCTGAAAGCCGGTGACTGGGTTGTCGTCAACAAACACGTGAGGAAGTCATGTTTGGAGCCACGTTGGAAGGGGCCGTATCAAGTGATACTGACAACTACTACTGCTGTGAAATGTGCGGGAATTCTGAACTGGATCCATGCCAGTCATACAAAAAAGGTTACGTGTCCAACTGATGAGGAACTTGAGTTGTCAAAATTAACAGCTACAGAGAAGGAAGTCTCAGGGCCGGAGATTAATCAATGGGAAACTGAGACTGAAGGAGAGCCCGTTGAGAACGGCTTGGTCACTCAAACAGCAAACAAGATCCAGAAGGGTGACAGTGTGCCTATCTCAACTGAGGCACCAGGAGGACCAACCCAAAGAGAGGTTCTCCCAGAAGCAGACAGTTACAAGTTTGAAGTTGAACCCCTGACAGATCCAGAAGGCAAAGGAGTTGAGGCAGAAGGAAATCAAAGTGTTCAGGCTCCTCCTGAGCCACTTGCAGATCCATCAAGAGAAAACACCATAGCACAAGAGGAGGGCATTGAACAGCAACCTGAAAAGCCAAACAGTAAAAGGACACGGAGAGGTGATAAGTGGCCAGAATCGCAAACTGAAAGAGGGAAAGTGAACATTAATAAAACAATAGAGGAAGAGGTCGATACCACCAGTAAAGAAGATCCCAGTGAAGGAGAATTGCAGGGTGACCGCAATTTGAAAAGAAAGAAAATAGCAAACAGAAGATACGCAGGTCCTGAATGGGCTAATGCAACGTCAGCCGAGTGGCAACAAGAGTTCTTGGCATTTTGTTTTGATCGTGAAGTCCCAGGTCAGTATTATGGTACCTGAGGTCAGCTATAAATAAAAGAGACTGTGTTAAGCCGATATGGAATAAAGGGAATAGTGAAAACCTGAGAAAAGAGACTGATAAATAACCGGATGTGACACTACTAACCTGAATTGACTTTGAGAACCGAGTGTGACAAGCTGCTAACTGGATTTACAAAAGACCCTGGGGTGAATGAGAGAGCTGTAAATACTTGCTGAAAAAAGACTTTTGCATTAGCCTTGTGGAAAAATTATTACCCATCCTCTTATTAGTTGATTACGGTTGTGGTACTTTACTTTCTGATTCTTTACAGATCATGCCTAGGTCAGGAGATGACATTGAGGGGAATAAGTGCTGTAAATATTTGGGTATTGCTTTGGGTGTTGTGTGTGTGATATTCATTATAGCTCTGTTTGTGGAAATGCGTTTTGTAGTGTAGCCATTTTTAATATAGCTTCATGCACGTTAGTTTAACATGCTAGGCCGCTGTGCACTTTGCCCTAGATACATTTTATTCAGTCTCGCACTGAATTTTACAATAACCAGTTTTACGGTCTTGTTTTACTTTCCTTCTATCACACTGTTTAGCTTAGTTCAGCACTGTGTTCTCAAATAATGCATCTTGCTCGCCCTGTGCTTCGGTCAAGGCCACAGTCTGGTACATTGCTGGTAAACGTGGTAGAAGTTTAGTCTCCAGTATTCGTAGAAAATACACATCCTTATGTAGGGACATTGTATTAGAACATCTGCGTGTTAGTTATAGAAACACTTCCTAGTCCTAGTACACGTCAGAGGGAGATTCCGGCCAGGAACCTACAACTAGATGCTGACTGCCCCGTTGCAGATGCTGATGCAGATTACAGGCCTTTGCTCGGGTATGAGGGTTGATGTCCTCCCGGGTTAACCTGAAAGGCAGGCTTAGAGCTTCACATGCTGTGCTCAGAATATAATTTAGAGAGAACATAATCTGGTGGCACTATGATAGCCTTATTCTTGTGCTTCACTCTCATCGTTACTATTTCAATCCTATTGTGTTGTGTAGTTCTGGTTATTGCAGCTCACGCTTTGCTATCTAAAATGCAGTCGTTTTATTAAACCAATCTTTAAAACTTTAACTGCCTTTGTCATTTCTATATGAGATCATACTGTGTATGAGAGAACAGGCTGTGACCTGAGTGACCACAACTTCCCTGGGAAGTGCTAAGATGTCATGCGCTCGGCTGCCCAATTCTCTCTTTTCTCTTTGGGAGAGATGAGGCACTGCCAGTTAGCCGGAGCATAACCCAGATTTAGAGTGACAAGGGTCCTTTACCGTAGTCCCCCACACTGTGAACGATCTTGCCACTCAAAATCCAGTAGTCTCATTAGGATAATGAGAGCCTACGGGACATGGCACCCAACGTTTGGTCAGGCTCTAATTTTCGGGTCCACCGGTTTATCTCGGTCTCATATAATATAATAACCCCTCAGTTCCGTATACGGAGATGTCCGTGGTGCTGAGGATTTCCACCACCGCCGTATAGGTAACCCTATTTTACAGCGGGTGGGTGTTCAAGCTTGAACCTTAAAAGGAAAAAAGACCTTGTCTTGGTGTGCCTTCTTTGAAACTTTAGTGCTTTTATAATGGCAAATCCCCAGGCTGTCCAAATAGCTCTCCATATGAGACAACCACTTCCGACACATTTATTAGCACATGGACTTACAGCACAGGGAGGTCCAGTCAGATTTGTGGTGGACGCTCACGCAGCTTATAGGACAGAACTGTTCTATTCTTGGGCCACATTTCCAGCAGTTGATGGAAACACAAATATATTCCATACATATACAGTTGCGAACGCGCCTGGGCAATACAGGGCGTACGCATACTTAGAGATACCTCTATCTTATCAAGAACATAATAATTGGCTTGATGGCGCCCTACCCCATACAATATTACCAGTACGGTTAGGTCCACTAAGTAATGAAGATCCTACCTGGCCTTTGTTGGCCACATAAACACCTCATCCTGCGGTTGCGAACATGGTGGTGGCTGAGGTTCGACGCTTATATACTGAACTAACAGCAATATATAGACGATTAGTACAATTTGTGATGCAGACACTAAATACAAACCACGCGCGTGCTGCTCCAGCACAACCACATGCAATGACACCAGGTATAAATCCGGTGACTGTACACTCTATTATGGGTAAAGTCCCAGCCAAACGGGAGGAGACTCCGTTTTGGTGGCACAAAAAATTTATACGCTGGACGAATACGGGGCTGACCCAGCCTTAGATTTAGGAATGCAACTGATGGGCAACTTTGCCACGGTTTCTTCAATTATTCTAAGTAATCTTAAAGGGGAAGCAGTTGCACTTGCAGTGCGCATGCGTCTTCGTGACGTTCCGCAACAAGATCAGGAGCGGGAACTGCCTAAAATAATAGCAGAAACATATTCCAGTATCAGTCAAGATAGCCTTGGTGCCAGACCACAAAAACCTCAGTTTCAGGGTAAAATTAATAAAGAGAATACTAAACAACAACCTGAGGGTAATAAGAAGCGCTGGGAGAAAAAAAAAAAACACAACAAAAAAGAAAGGGGAGAATCTCCACGCACGGAGACCCCACAGAATAGGTATAATCTCAGAAGTAGAGAGAATATAAAAACTCTTGATAGTTATCAATATACTGATACACGCCAATCTTGTTCCTTTCAGGACTTGTCACAAAAGAGAAATGAGAGAGGTGGGCGATCAGAGTGGACCACAGAGTATGTGAAACCGAGACAGGAATCACAACGCTCTTCGGAGGTTTCTATTAAGAAGGAAGAGAAACGGGTACAACAAAAACAACAGTTAAAAAAGAAAAAAGTGGCAGCAGTCTCAGTCAGACATGCCACTCAGGAAGAGGGTTCTCTTGAACAACAAGAACTGGGCTCTAGTACTGCTAGACAGCGCGGCAGAGGTCACAATAGTTCACCGGAATCTTCTAGAGCATCTGGAGGTGAAAGCAACTGATGAGTTCATACAAGTAGAAACAGCATATATGCGGGTCTCTGAACCCGATAGGGTGTATAGAGTAACTCTACAATTGGAAGGAGACATTGAACGCACAATACACACAATCTTCTGGGATCGTGTAGTTAAAATATATGACATTTTGCTGGCCGAACAAGATTGGCTGCCTGATTTTGTTCGCACCTGCCCTGCTGGGGAGGAGGTTATTAAACCATCCTTTTCGCCCCTTGTTCCAGAGGAACTCGCTGAGTACTATTCTATAGAATGGGCTCTCGCACAAGCACCTGCCTTATATGGAAATCACGTAGGGTGGGACAGGGATTCTCCATACCATGTAATTCCCATTAAAGGTGAACCGCAGCCACAACCGCAGTATCCCATAAAACATGAAGCAAGGGCACCGGTGAGAGAAATACTTACGTAATTAGAATACCAGGGAGTGATTGAACCCTGTGTCTCGCTGATGAATAATCCCTTATTCCCTGTAGCTAAACAGGGCCATTCATGTAGAATAGTCTTAGACTACAGACATTTAAACGGACATACACGTACATATGCTATACAAAATTCGCATAGCACTGCACTAATGAGCAACATTGTGCGGAAAAAATATAAAACTACTTTGGATATCTCGAATGGATTCTTCTGCCAGAATATAGCACCTGAAAGCAGAGATTTAACAAGCTTTAGCGCACTAGGCTCCCAGAAAAAAATTCTGTAGTTTGCCTCAAGGGTATAAAAAACAGCCCAGGACTGTTTTCAGCTCATGTGACTGCTATCTTACACGAGATAGACCCTAAAGCGTTGTCATATGTGGAAGATATATATCTCACGGATGACGAGTTGCTATGACAGTTAAGACGGGTAGCCCGCATTGTTGTAGGGTTTGCCGAAATCGGCTACAAATTTAACTTAAAAAAATCTAAAATTGCCTTCCTCAGCGTCCTGTTCCCGGGATATGAGCTGTCGAATGAAGGGAAGAGCCTAGCGCCACAATTTTTAGAAAAGTGTGCACAATTGCAACCACCAAATACGATTAAAAAACTACAATCATTGTTGGGCTTTCTAAATTTTGGCAGAACATACATTCCTGATTATGCTATGTGCATAAAACCATTATATAAATTAATACGTCCAGATTTTTCAAGCAAATTCTGGACAATTGAACATACGCATACTCTTCGAGAGTTACAGGCAGATATGCTAACAGCAAAACATTTACACACACAGGACAATAAGACGCATTTGGTCATCAAGGTGATAGCTGGGGCCATTGGGTTTACTTATGTCACATTTAATAAAGGTAAGACAGTCCCGATTACATACAAGTCACACTTGTATTCTGCTGCTGAACAACACTTTGTACCCACAGAGAAAATTCTCACTGCTGTACAGATGGCTGTTATTAAGGAAAGACCTCTTGCCCAAGGAAAACGCATTATTGTTGTTTCTCCTATTCCGGCCCATGAGGCTGTTACAAAAGCTAGCATCCCAAACGCAAAAGCACTTCACCCACAATGGATACAATGGGCTACATCTTTAACAGCCACTGATATAGACTACATTTTTGACCCAAAGTTACAAACTCAGGAATTTCTACAATATGAAGTTGAATATCCAGTTCCCGCTGACACATTGCCTATTGATCAATATCAAGTAGTCATGTACACCGATGGCTCTGCGCAACCAGCGATTGGAACAAAACATCAATATTCTGCTGCATGTGCAGTTGTGAGCGGCTATATGGAGGGGGAGAAATTCTGTCCCCAACATACCTATACACAGACCTTAGGGGATTGTACAGCACAATTGGCTGAGCTAAAAGCTCTACTAATGGCACTAGAACATACAGATCCAACACAGTTCACAGTGATTGTTTGGGATTCTTATTACTGCGTCCAGTCTTTTAATGAATACCTGCATTACTGGCGCTTGAATGGGTTCAGAGATTCGAAAGGCAACACCATAAAACACAGACTACTGTGGGGGAATGTAGCAGACCTGAAAGAGACGCTACCCCAAGTCCATGTTGTGCATACACATGGACACCAGCGCGTTGGAATACACATTGCTGGAAACACTTTGGCTGATGAAGCCGCAAAGTCGGCAGTGGCAGTTGCCACTGTAGCTACAGTGACTCGTTCGAGTTCCAAACCAGACACAGACATTATGTCTGCCATAAAAGCTACGGTTGATGGTACGCCTTATCCTAAAGGATTTCCTAATAAATATCAATACTTGATGGGAAGTATGCTGAACGCTGAAGTTACAATTCCAGGCGTAGGTGTACGCGACATCCCCAATAAAGATGTAAGACCACAATTGATTAAAGCAGCACATGAGGGGGTAGCATCTGCACATGCTGGCGTGGCTGCTACAATTTCACTCTTGCAGGTCCGTTATTGGTGGCCTGGTCTCTATAAAGGGACTAAACAGTATGTCCTTTGTTGTGACATCTGTCAACAAATTAAAGTTTCCACAGCTAAACGCCCGCCCCAGACACCCCTCTTAATCTCAAACAGACCATTACAATGTATGTACCTGGATCATTGCGGTCCACTAACACCGGATAATGCATACAAATATATACTAGTCGCTGTTGATTCTTGCTCCAGATTTGTGTGGGTGTGGCCACAACACTTGGCTGATACTCGGACTGTTATTAAAGATTTGCAAGTCTTTGTCGGTACATATGCAGTTGCGGCATTCCATTCGGACCAGGGCCCTGATTTTGCCTCAAGGGCATTCAGGGACACCATGGCTTCGTTGGGGGTGCAGCTCAAGTACTCGTCTCCATTTCATCCCGAGGGAAATTCTGTTGTGGATCGATTAAACCGCAATTTAAAGCAATCCTTAACAGCCAGAGTCTTAGGTAAGGGTCGTAGTTGGCTAAACCACCTGTATGGAGTTCAGAGAACACTAAATAACTTGCCTAGAAGGTCCCTGGGGGGTCGTACTTCATATGAGTGCCTGTTCGGAACACGAATGTTTGTTCCGGATCTTGATGGTCCTGGTGTGGAGGCGGCAGAAACACCTTTTGACATAAATGATCGTGTCACTGTTTTACAGGAATTACAGCAGTTCCGTGAGGATAACTCTTCTAAAAGTGCTGCATCCACAGGAATTAAGAATCTGCCAGTAACACCTACCGGCTGGATTCCCAGGGTTGGGGATCTTGTGCGTGAAAAGGTCGCAGTGAAAAAAGAATTTGACCCTTCTTATCGTGCACCAGTCCCTGTGTTGGGGATACACGGAACAAGAACTGTTATTCTACCCCCGTTGCCAGGTGCCAAAGAAAATCGCTTTGTTTCTATTGACAATGTCAAGTTACAACATGTGGCCGATTCTACACAGTCGACCAAGAGGAACGTCCAGTAGTTGCCGAATACCTATCACTACTGGAGAAGAAGTTTTGCTTCAAGTTCTCTATACCAACACTGTCGCCTCTCCGAGCTTGGGGAGGGTGGATGATGATCTCGCATTAGTTCCACTAACAACGAGCAACTTAGAAACATTTGATCAAGTCACCATGACTAGAAATGTGACGGACGGTGCTGTCTACAGTGTACCACCACGGGAAAAAACCGACTCCTCCATTGACTACGGCAACGCCTTTTGCACGAACTGCCTCTGGTTACTTTGCCGACAACAATGATGGTCTATCCGACTCGTTTGCCTCTTCGACTGCTGACCTGTCAGGTCCAAGTAAGCTGATACATTGGCTTAAAGATACATATTTTATTTTTCCATGGAACTATCTGTGGCTTTTATTGACTGTCCTAGCATTTTTTCTTTGTATTGGGTTTGTCATTACCTTTTTTCTGTTAATACATGGTAATTTTCTTCCAGAGAGATCAGCGGTAGAACAGGTGGAGGAGGTATTGAAACCACATTTTTCATCACATAAGGTTCGAAGAGACTTGTCCTTTGTGAACATTTCTGCAGTGCCAATTCCAGATGGGATAGTGTGGGATAAAGTAATGTTTGATATATACGGTCCCACTGAAATAATTCAAATACCGTATGTGCTAAAGTTATCCATGATTGATATAGTTATTCCAGGCATTGTATCTGATGATTGGGATGTGAAAACAGTTGACTCAATGATGACAGAATTGCAATATTATACTGTCTATGAAAATGAGGATGTTTACCAGTTTAAAGACAATTATGGTGCCATGTTTTGCTATAATTATTATGGGCACCACTTCATACATAAAGCGAGCAGTCCAAAAACGATATTTGATTATACGCAATGGGAACATTGCCCAACTCCCCCGCAAGGGAGTTCAAAAACTTATTTTGAAAAGTTTACGTATTTTTCTGGGCATCATCAAAAAAATGCTGAGTCGTATTATTTTAAGATAACTCCGACTAGGGATAAACAAATGTTGTTGACCAACACGAAATTTATATATTCGGACTCCTTTGTTTCCCGGTTATCAATTGAAGGTTATGAATATTGGTCAAAAAATGTTGATTTGAAAAGTGTTTGGGGAACAAAAAATTGGCAAACCAAGGGTGGAGAAACATTGTTTAGAGCATGTCTCATCCCCGTTCAAATGATTTTTTAAAATGAAACAGTACAACAGACCAGTTACTTAGGCTTAGCTACAATCCGAGTATTAAACATGCCCAGGATACCTGCCCCTGCAAAATTTTATAACTGGCAAAAGTACACAAATGCAACTTTTTGTAAGCTTAATGAATGGGTCCAGAATGGTACATTTAACACTTCACTGACACGTCCAGGCGGGTGGTTATTGTGGCCAATAGATACCAACGGGTATTATCAACATTTTGTCACCTCCTCGGGGGGTTTCCGAACAAGTAGATCAGACCCTCGCTATATATCACTAGAACATGCTGAAATAATTACAACATATAAGGTGGGAAAATTGTGCCAGCAATGGCTAAAATCATCCTCGCTAGATGCAGTTAAGACACATCTCACTCTCCTGTCTAATAACACTGACTTACAAGATTTTTTGTCAGGCCCAAAGATACCACGTAGGAAGCGTTTCTTGTATGAAGTATACAATGAAATATGGAAGCTTTCCCAACAAGAGGCTGCAGCCCGGTTAAGGCAGATAGATCAGGAAAATCTGAAAAAAGCATTAGCTATTGTGGGTAATGGAATTCACACCTTGTCCGACCGGTTATATACAATTAACAACATTGTTTCTTCTGCTATAGACATTATACGATCTGATATGTCTTCTTTATATCATGGACAGAGTCAGACCAGGTCCATTATGCAGTTGGGTTGGACGCTTCAGACATTGAAGGCGGGTCGCATTCCGTGGCAGCACATCAGTGCCAGGGAAATATTTTTTTCCTTTAATTTAACGCGACAACAACAACTAATGGCTAAGAAGGAGGTGACTTATGTCATGCTCAACATTGAAAAGTTAGAAAGATTGCCTTTTACAGTGGCCGAGATTCCCTCAGCAGAGTGGTTTGATACATGGGGTTATTAATCTGCCTATTTCTACATTACAATTCACTTCTTGTTTGAAACATGTTCCGGTAGGCAGATATGAAAATTTGGGAGATAGTTACATCCATGAGGTGTGGGAGCTTCCCTTCTTGTACAAATGCCTTAATGGCATGAAAGAGGTCTTTCTTAGCAGCAGTGAATGTGAGAGTTCAGTCAGCCATTCGATGATTTCTAAGCAGCTGTCCTTGCATGGGGCGTGTAATGCCTCGGTTGCAAACTTGGCTTGCTATCTGAAGGGAGTTCCAGTCCCCTTGATTAAACGCACGTTCCACGTGCTTTCAAACGGCAGCTATGTCCTCCTCAACAGTGAAGACTGTTGTGGCATGCGGCCGGAATAGTTTACGTTGTTTCGGTCACTAAGGTCGTTACTTGCTGCAGGAACGTGTTGTTCCCCCCACTTAAATTAGGCAGGTAGCGGATATTTGGCCTCACATTGCTACTTCCAAGGTGAATTTTGACAAGTTAAGTAGACTGAAAGCTTTATTGTTTCAGAAGCATGTGGCCCTTACATCTGCACAAGAGACCTGTACGCTTCAGGTGGCAAGGTCATCAGCGGAAATACAGTCCCTGTTAAATACAATCTTTCCGAGACACTTTGGTGAACTCGTGGGACGTATATTTAATGCGTCCAGCATGGCTGGATTAGTACATTTTTTCAATTGGTTCATTCCCACCTTTTCCTCTATATTTGGTTTAACACCTTCGGCTATTCATTCAATTTTCGGAAGCATTTTTGGGGGATTTCCGATAACTTTGGCTTTATTAGCCGGCATTTTGCTGTTATTGTTGTTTTTCCGCAATGGCTGTCCCGCCGAAACAAGGACGAATGTGGGCGCATGATGGAGCACTTTTGAGCAACACTCCTGGAACATTTGGAGTGTGACTGGACTTTGTCATTTAGACCGGTTTTGGATTGTGTGCAGCCCGTGTTTCGGTGCCGTTGGTGCTCTTTTGAACATGCACTGGACATTTGTCTCTCACAGCAACACTCCCCAGTGATTGATGCTGTTCTGTTGATGTTCTCGATGAGGGTTCATTACCAGACATGCGTGCTGCGGCTGCGGCTGCGTTTGCTTAGAGAAGCTGATTACGAGCTACCCTTCCTGGAGGAAGTTGATATTAACTTGTTCGTAGGCACTGCACGGGATGCCGCCTTGGTTGATACTGGGGCTCTGGAGCACACCTGCTCCTTGGTAGTTTTTGGCGTGGATTTACCGGTTTTGTCATCTGTCGAGGTGGAGAATCTCCTGCTTTCCATGACTGATGCTTGATTTGGAACTATTCTAAATTGACATTTTCCTTTGAATTCGGCATTTGGCCGCATACTCATTTTTAAATTTGCAAATTAGTATGCTTGTGTGTCTTCTTAACTTGTTGAAATTTGAATAGGTTTTTAAATATATTTTAGCTTAGGGCATTTTAGCGTCAGCTTAAACCACTTTCTACCGACAAGGGGAGGGTGTAGTGTAGCCATTTTTAAAATAGCTTCATGCATGTTAGTTTAACATACTAGGCAGCTGTGCACTTTGCCCTAGATACATTTTATTCAGTCTTGCACTGTTATTTTACAACAACCAGTTTTGCGGTCTTGTTTTACTTTCCTTCTATCACACTGTTTAGCTTAGTTCAGCACTGTGTTCTCAAATAATGCATTCTTGATCGCAATGTGCTTCAGTCAAGACTACAGTCTGGTACATTGCCGGTAAACGTGGTAGAAGTTTAGTCTCCAGTATTCGTAGAAAATACACATCCTTACGTAGAGACATTTTCTTAGAACATCTGCGTGTTAGTTATAAAAACACTTCCTAGTCCTAGTACATGTCAGAGGTAGATTCCGGCCAGGAACCTACAACTAGATGCTGTCTGCCCCGTTGCAGATGCTGATGCAGATTACTGGCCTTTGCTCAGGTATGAGGGTTGATGTCCTCCCGGGGGAACCTGAAAGGTAGGCTTAGATCTTCACATGCTGTGCTCAGAATATAACTTAGAGAGAACATAATCTAGTGGCACTATGATAGCCTTATTCTTGTGCTTCATTCTCATCGTTACGTATTCAATCCTATTGTGTTGTGTAGTTCTGGTTATTGCAGATACCGCTTTGCTATCTAAAATGCAGTTGTTTTATTAAACCAATCTTTAAAACTTAAACTGCCTTTGTCATTTCTATATGAGATCGTACTGTGTATGAGAGAACCGGTTGTGACCTGAGTGACCATGACTTCCCTGGGAAGTGCTAAGATGTCATGCGCTCGGCTGCCCAATTATCTCTTCCCTTTGGGAGAGCTGAGGCACTGCTAGTTAGCCGGAGCAAAACCCGGATTTAGAGTGACAAGTGTCCTCCACCGTGGGTCAGACTTAGTCCCCCAGACTGTGAACGATCTTGCTGCTCAAAATCCAGTAGTCTCATTAGGATAATGAGAGCCTACGCGACAATTTGGTGGATGAAAGTGAAGCTAACAATGCTACAGTTTCTGAGACTGCTACACTAACACTGTGGGATAAGTTTGAGCAAGATACAAGGTACTTGCATGACGAAACTAAGACAAAAGGGGAGCTGTCTACTAATGTTTTCTATCGCTTGCTGAGTGAGTATGTTGACACTATGGATGCGAAGGCTTGTTACGTGTGTACACAAATTTGCTTGTTACGTGCGTACACAAATTCCTCTTTCAGTCCAAGAAGGAGTTACATATCACAGCTTGCCATTAACCTACGGGATTAGTTTAGTTTGTTTCTATAATCAAGAAGAAGTGCAATGTTTTTACTCGAACTATGATTCAGTATTCTCTTATGTGCCTATCATAGAAGATTTGAATAGTGTAGCTAAGTATTATGCTATAAAGCTGATTAAGGGATTCTTTGAGCCTAGAACGACAATTAGTGGTTCATGTGCGCACCGCAATAATTTGACATGCTTGCTTACATCTGTAGAAAAGAGCTTTCTAGATCACACTGAAGACAGAAGGAAAGTTTTAAAGGGGAAATTAGAAAAGGGCTTGCAGCAACGATCATTCCTTAGTAATGGTAATAATGGGGTTAGGGAACAAGGGAAGCTAGCTTTAGATACGAAACATGTAGGAAGGCTTTGCGTAACGCGACCAAAGTCATATGACACTGTGTTTGTGGGAACGAGTGAGTGTAAGCATGTGTTTTTGTTTCAGAACAAATGGACTTTCATGTTAAATGGAATGGTTCAAGCGATCCCAGGGGTTTATTACATTTGTGGACTTAGTGCTCATTACCGTCTTCCAAAGGGATGGTATGGGACATGTTATTTGGGAATAGTTTTTCCAAAGATCTATCAACTAGATGATTTAAAGAAATTTCCGAAAGTGACGGAATTACTTCGTGCTAGACAAAAGAAAGAAACTGCTGCTGGTGCAGTAGGAGACATATTTGGAGCAATAATTTCTTCAGTAGGAGTTGTTTTGAACTCCATAAAGATTCGAAAGTTGTCTACTATTGTGGATAACATGCTGACAAACTTCACAGGGGCTATACTCCTGATGGATACTGAACTTGCTGCGGAGAGGGCTATGACTCTTCAAAATAGGGTTGCTTTAGACATTCTTTTAGCGAAAAGTGGCAGAGTCTGTAAGATGCTTAGTGAGCGCCACTGTTGTGCCTACATACCGGACAATAGTAATGAGATTAGAAGTATGCTCACTAACCTAACAAGAGATAGTGCAGATTTGAAGGAACTGAAAGAACCAGGAGTCTGGGAAAAGGTTGGAGAAGGGTTTGCGTGTGTGTGTGAAGTTGGTTTAGTGGTCTTTGGCATGGGTTCTTGGGAAAACTAATACAGGGAACAGTAATTGCTTTGGCTTGTTTATTTGGACTATGGGTACTAAGCAAACTTTGCAAAAGAAGTAAGGTAAAAGGGGGCAAAATATCAAGCGAGGAGGGAGGAAAAGAAAAGGGAGAAAATGTTTAGAGCAAAATACAAAAAGGCGAAGCAGAAAGAGGAAATCGAAATGAAGGAATTGAAAAGGTGAAGGATTGTTAAAGAATGGATTTGTGTGATGACAGGTGTCATCTGAGGAGGGATTGTTGGAGTGTAGTTATTATAATCAAAATTAACATGAAATGTTTGCAAATTAATGCCTAATGATGGCGCATAGAAATTGTGTTGCTGCGTTTTACTAAACGCATGTTTGAAATGTGCCCAAGGGGAGTGGCCATCAATGTATACGATGATTAATGAAATTGACTAATAATGAATTATTCATGTACTAATGTATGATTTTATGTTAGCATTAAGAATTACATGTTAAGGTTTTTGCTGAATTAATTTCTAGGCCTCAGTTAGCTTGAGTCGGGGCCTAGCTGCCGGTCCCATATTAAATGTGTTTTTCTAACGTGTAATGTGCTGACTTGCTGAAGGACATGTAGCTGTACTTTTCCAGAAGCTAGAAGATGTGTGTAACTGTAGTAAATTCTTTCTCATGAGACTCGACTTGCTCAAGGAGACATTCTTGCTGAATGCAACAGTGTAAACTTGCAACAGGTACAAGGTCGCCTGAACTGGTAAAGACAATGGAACTACTGACTGAGCCTGAGAGAATAAAAATTTGTACCTGACATTCTACCCGTTGGAGATGTCAATTACAGGAGCCAATAAACTACGTGAGAACTGTTCTAAAGTGACAATTCTAATGAGGTGATTACCTGATTATTGGATGGAGATAATGATGCACCAAATTTTGCCCAATTGGAAATTAGGGGACTGTACAACAAGTTTGATATAATCCTGTGACACAAGGAGAAATCAGCCATTACACGCCTTTGCTATTACCTAGGCACTTTGTCACTCTGACTTTGCTGTTTGATTCTTCAAACCATCCTTATCCTTCTCCTGCCCGATTCATACTTTTCCTCCTTATGAGGGAAGTGTTCCATGTTGCCTGTCTTGCTGAACTTTGCTGTGTTTCCTGGCTGATGGCGAATCAACTGATGTCCTGAGGACGAAGACTGACTCTGTATGCTGACCCATTACAGAGGGGAACTATGTGATAATGAAATTGTAATTGTCTGTTTGTCTTTCCTTTCTAAGTACCAACTGCTTCTTTTGATAGAGACCATAGTTGGATGTTTTCTAAATTTGTGTTGCTAAATAGTTTTGCATGAAGCCCAACATGCTAATGCTAATTCGAGGTTAGTTAAGGAGTTCATTAAAATGGACACAAATAGACAAATGACTGAATCAATGCTTTGTTGAATAATGCGCTAATGATGCTCTGCTAAAGTTAATCCATGTTGACGTCGTGCTTTGTTCTGATGTTTATGATCTTTGCTTTGATGAAATCTTATTCTAGTTGCCATATTGTGACATTGCTGATGTGTTTTCTGGTTTTGAGACTAATAAACATGCTAGTAGAGTGTAATCAATAGGGAATAAAATAACGTAAATCATACTAATTTTGTGTGGTCATTCATGGTTGAAAGGTCATGGTGTGATCAAACTTTATTGATGCATTTATCTAGATTGGTTTACTTTGACATATTGAACATTGAGAAAATTATTGACCTAGTTATTCATATGCTGATTAGTTGTCTCGTCCTAAGGTGTCTTCAATCAGGGTCAAAAGATTTATTGGCCTAAAACGAGTCCCAGACAAAGTAAATTACCTAAGACGGGATGCGTTATCACTACTCCCAGGCGTACAAGTATTTATTAGAGTGAATGGAAACGACACATTCAGAAACTGAGCAACTCATTCAAAAATTGATCAACTGATTTGTTTCTAAAAGTGTATTTGGGCTTTTGGCTCATTCTACCAAAAGGTATTCACAGCAAACACTAAGATAAAGGAAGAACGATTTTTGGTCGATAAACCTTGACACAACCATAGACTTAAAATGTGTCTGCCTGAAAATAGATTTTGGGGGTCATTCCGACCCTGGCGGTAAAACCCGCCAGGGCCGTGAACGACGGAAAGCACCGCCAACAGGCTGGCGGTGCTTTCCTGCCCATTCTGACCGCGGCGGTAAAGCCGCGGTCAGAAAAGGGGATTTTTCCCCTGGCTGGGCTGAACCTCCATGGCGGTGCTGCAAGCAGCGCCGCCATGGGGATTCCGACCCCCTTCCCGCCAGCCTGTTTCTGGCGGTTTTTACCGCCAGGAACAGGATGGCGGGAACGGGTGTCGTGGGGCCCCTGGGGGCCACTGCACTGCCCATGCCAATGGCATGGGCAGTGCAGGGGCCCCCTAACAGGGCCCCAGCATGATTTTCACTGTCTGCATAGCAGACAGTGAAAATCGCGACGTGTGCAACTGCACCCGTCGCACCCCTGCAACACCGCCGGCTCCATTCGGAGCCGGCTTCTGTGTTGCAGGGCCTTTCCCGCTGGGCCGGCGGGCGCTCCCTTGGCTGGCACCCGCCGGCCCAGCGGGAAAGTCTGAATGGCCCCCGCGGTCTTTTGACCGCGGAGCGGCAAAGTGGCGGCGTAAGTTTGGCGGGCGGCAACCGCCGCCCGCCAAACTTAGAATGACCACCTTTATCTTTCAGGGTTTAACCGCAGTAGTTCATTGTTTCATACAGTTGTAGTGGTAGTGACGAAATGTTACTGCTAATGTAATGTAAAATGCCTACATAGTTATGGTTAATATAATGGGCGAGGTTTGTAGTGCCACTTTAGTGGTGTGATACATACCGATAGATTTAGGAGGCTGACAGCAATAGAAATGTGTGCACAGTTTTAACACAAACTCAATCTTTCAAGTTTTACACTGAAAATCCATAAATGTTGTGATAATTACGAGTATTATGCACAGCAAAACATGCACTGTTATAAATAGAAAGGGTTCACTATCTTGGAATGAGTTTTATATACAGTCCGGGTATGGCCTTCCTTGTCATAAACATATGGAGATTCAAAGTTTTTTGGGAGATTTTATGAGCCCTTGATAAATACAATCCTAAAAATTTCTGACCTTAAACTATTTTTATGGTCAAGTGAATACCACTGCCATATTCCCCTGGACGTGTAGTACTTCTTCCACAAACCACAGTAGTTTCCGTTAACACACACGTCTAAATAAGACTCTTACCCATTCAGCCGCCAAATCAAGCGCAATGATTCTTCCTTTTTATTATAGTGTTGTCATCATAAAACAAATATATTTTAGCCAAAGCTGAACCGAGAAATACTCCCTCTGGCAAACATGAAAGGTTGTTGGTTTAGTATGGAGGGCACGTCTTTGCAAGTGTGACAATAAGAGCGGAAAAATGGACATACTTACATGATCAGTACTGTCGAAGACGACTTAGGAAGGTACTTACGCCTCCATTACGAGTGGCTCATCAATTGAGATGAGGCCCCATCAGAATCATAATGTATGCTGAAATATAGTATGTTAGGACTAGTTTGCTCAGAGCTTCCACTTTCTGCAAGTAGTCTATACCCTATGGAGAGCATTATAATCACAATTCCAGGTATGGTGTAAAGGGTATAATGTCGGGCTTTATAATATTAATGTCCCGGATGTCAATGGCTGTAAAATTCTTCTGACAGCTTTAAGATTCTGCCTGTTGACAGGGTTGCTTACGTTTCATTACATAGTGACCAATAGGCATGGGAAAGCCATGAACATAGGCGGCAGATATATACAAAAAGGACGTGTATTTTAACTACCTCACTGAGTATTTGAATATCCATGGTACCTACCAGGAGCTACCCACTTTTAGGAATTTGTAGCAGTTGCTTGCAACTATGCACCATTTTTGGACTCATCCTCAAATACAAAAGAATATCTAACTTCTGAATGGTGTATAAAAAGCTCTATCATTCACTGATTAATCTACCATCAACAAAATACGATTCAGATTCAGTAAACAGTGTGTGGAAGAGCAATAAAATTGCTAAAGTACAACAAATGAAGTAATAAACTAGATTTTGTGAACCCTGTAATTTTACCCTTGTGGTCATTATATCATCACGAACTATAGGAGAAGCTAGTGAAGAATAATTGATGCTTGGTTGGTCCTAGAATCAGTCGAGTGGTCCCATCTTTTCTTTGACTTCAGATGATAATGGAGTTCCATTTATAACGTTAACAGGGCTGTTTATCTTTATTGCATATCAAAAAATTGCTCTATGATGTAGTATTAAAACGTGTAGGCCTTTTAATTTGTTTTATTTTAGCTTGATGTTTATTTTCTATACATGTTCTTGTTGTGCTTTATTTTTCAGAAAATACAGAACATATTTTTAAAAATCCATAAAAGATGCTAGGGGTAAGTAAGTGATGCTTCATTGGCCCCAGAATGAAGGACCAGTTTCGCTCTAGTTATGGGCTCATCATCTGCGCACAGCTTGGTTCAAGTGACACAGTGAGCACAAAACCCATGTCTGGGTATACCCATGGCATTTAGGGCGGTACATAAAACAGACAGATGCATTTGCTAGTGGTTAAACAAATGGCAAGCATTCCTCCAATCACCTTTTGTATTTTTCATGTACTGCTGTAAGTGGCATGGGGATGTATGATGGAACAACGCATGCGCAAACCAAGCATGCCTGAATAACACACTCGGATTGCGTTGTCTCCACGCATGCCTTTACCACACATGCATTTGCCACGATTTTTGGCTGTAAAAGGCATGTGTGGGAACGTCATGAGTAGTTCTAGCATGCCACCTTCCCACCTGCCCTAAAAACATAACTACCTGGCCACCCACCCGCCCTAAAAACATATCTATCCCCCCACCTGCCCTACAAACATAACTACCCCGCCCCCACCTACCCTAAAAACACAAGTACCCCAACCCCCACCACCTGCCCTAAAAACACTACTACCCGCCCCCACCAGCCCTAAAAACATAATCACCCCACCCCCCATCCGCCCTAAAATCATAACTACCCCCACCACCCACCCTAAAAAACACAAGTACCCGACCCCCACCACCCACCATAAAAGCACAACTATCCGGACCCCCCGCCCTAAATGCATAACTACCCGACCCTCCACCTGCCCTAAAAACATAACTACCTGAAAAAAACCACCCTCCCTAAAAACATAACTACCCCAGCTCCACACCCACCCTAAAAACATAACTACCCTGCTCCCACCCACCCTAGAAACACAAGTACCCCGACCCACCACCTGCCCTAAAAATGCTATTACCCTATCCCCCACCCATTCTAAAAACATAACTACCCGCCCTAAAAACACTACTACCCCGACCCCTCCCCACCTTTCCTAAAACATAACTACCCCGACCTCCCACCACCCGCCTTAAAAACATACATACCCCCCAAAAAAACAGAACTACCCCGACCCCAACCCCCGCTCCTTAAAAAATAACTCTGCCTCCCCCCCTTGAAAACTACCCCCAAACCTGCCCCAGTCCCACTTACCTGACTGCATCCTCTCCCGATGCACTCTCCCTTTTCCTCTGCCTTAATCACGCATTTGTATTGTTGAGCACATGCGTAGTTAAGGCAGAGAAGAAGGGAGTTGTTTTTCCGGCAAGCTTGATGATGCTTGTGTGGTAAACGATAGTGCCGTTCTGGTCTTGTTCCTGACATTTCCAGTAGCATAGGCATGCCCAGACGTGGGTCCACATGCTAGCTGTGTCACTGGAACCAAACTGTCCCCGGCTGATGAGCACATAACTAAGGCAAACTGGTCCTAGGTTGTTTGTGTTCCAGTTCAGGGAGGACCTGGCTTGGCAGTTTGGGCTGGAAGGTTTCCATGAGGAGCAGGGTCAGGAGTGTTTTGCATATGGTTGGGTCCAAACTGAGGTGGCATGGTGAGCATGGAATGATGGGTTGAGAACTATCCCCGAGCGATTGCCAGTGGTTAGACAAATTACAAGCATTCCTCCCATCACCTTTTGTGTGTTTCGTATTCCAATTTTCTGCATTTCCATGTGTAATTTATGAAAAAGTGTTCAATAAAATACAAGGCCTAAACAGCAACTTGATATGGAGTAAAAAAAACTCCACAAATAAACTTAAAATAACATCAATCGGAAAAAGCGAAAGGGCATTTGGCTTTACCTGGTCTGTGATATTTTGATAGGCAAATTTTCCCAACGTTGGTGCCCTGACTGTATACTCAGATAGGAAGTAAGATGTATGACAATTACTTCTTTACTCAAATTATGGGAAAAATCAGTTTTCTAGTGTCTCACGATTTTGTGCAGCTGAATATTGAAGGCAATAGAAAATGGTTTTATTTAGCATTTAATTAAATATATAGGGCCAGATTTAAAAAGGCCCTAACACCACCTTAGCCACATTAGTGTAATTTTGTACGCTAATATGGCATTAGGTTGACAAAAACGCTGCACAATATTTACAATGCACGCATTGCACCACTTTGTAAACCCTTGCGCCACATCGAGTCTTCACCAGGCATAATGTATTCAAGAGGGACGTTCAATGGGCCTCCTTTCACTTTGCAGGATCAGCGTCAATATTTTTGGTGCTAATCCTCGAAAGCGTCAAACTAGAGTCAACATTTTTGACACTAGTTCCCTAACTTGCGCCATGGTGTGCCATATCATAAATACGACACGCACATGGTGGTGTTGGGGGGGGGGGAACAAACGTATGCATCATGACAGAATTCACCACTTTTCATACATTTCATCATTTCATACATTTGCCTCATATGGCCTTAAATTATCTAGCAAAGGTGTAAATACAAAGATCCAGAGTGGCAGTGGATCATATCTCTAAAAAAATTGTTTTCCTTTGAAGATGAGCTACTGGGTTTCCTACTTGTATCCACAGAAGGCCACACAAGCCACAATTTGTGAGCAGATTGATAGTAAATGGCAAATGAAAACCTCATTGCAGATTCGTTCTTTAGATTTGAAAAACATAAGAGAATTAGATTTTTCTGCTTTGCAGGGAGCAAATTTAAGGTGTATGCAACTATTTGTCCAGTGACAGATATACTATACACCAACATTTATGAATAATAAAAATTCAGATATTTCACCAAAATGCTAAAGATGTAGTCAGAAGGAAACATGGCTACATGTGATCTGGACGTGTTAATGTTTACAAGAATTTCGACAAAAGGTTTTGGATGCTATTAATACTAGTATACCCAATCCCATACAATGGGATGCACTATCTATATTAATGCATGGTTCTAGACATGTGGGTTTAACATCTAAAGCATCAAGGCGAGGATGGTTCCTTGATATGTGAGATTCATCATTATGTCAAATTGGCAAGCAGCCCGATCACCCTCCTTTAATCAGTGGGTGAATACATTGTGTATGGTGTACAAAAAGGAGAAAATATACACAAAATAGATAAGATAACACATTGAATATGGTATGGACCTCTTTAGAGAAGTGTCTATGGTTATTATACATGCTTGGTATGCTATTAATTTTGGATGAAATGGTTATCTTAAAAAAATCATGATAATATTTTCTGTAATGATAAATACGAGTTTTATGAATCTAATGGAAAAAAAGACTTTTTCATGGTCAAGTACACACCATACCACATAGGAAGGAATATCCCACCAGCTATTCCACTCCAGTCACGGGACAAAAGCCTGCACATGCCAGCTTGAGCCAATGGCACCCATACTTGTAATCTGACACAACTAACATTTTTCTAGCTAATGCGTCAAGAATCTTAGATTCTATTAAGGACACAGAGGCTTTCTTTTTCCTTTACTGCCAAAACAGCAGCCAATGAAATGCAATAAAACTTCAAACTACATATCCCATGAGTACATAAAATTATCCAATCATAACCTTTCCGTCAATGATATAAAAGCTCCAAATACAAAAGTCCATCCACTTTCTTTGCAATAGAACCAAAACAAGAGAAAGGTCACCTTAAAAACAACTTGCAGACAACTTCTCCGATCCATACAAACCTGGGAGAACTGTCAGCCACTGATGAAGCCAATCTCCATCGCCGGCCTCCACCTATGGCTAGGATTCCTAAACTGTAGCAAGTCTTCAATCGGATACTGAAGTTCAAGTAGAGGTAGTGTACAGCCCTGGTGAAGATAACATACAAAAACTAATATCCACACATATAGGGATGGATCATTTCATCAACAATCATCATATCTTGAAATACAAAATATTCATATGAAATGGCATAACACAGTTTTCTAAGGTGGGATAATCCTCGCCTCCTTGTACTTAATAGAATCTAAAATTCTTGATGCGTTAGAAAGAAAGTTTTAATTCTATGACAGTACCGGAGGCTTCAGATCATGTTAGTTTAAAGTTTATTCACCATCCCTGACATGAAATCCACAATTCGCTTATGATAGAACACCTTAAAGGTAGAATCAGCTGACCAATCTGCCGCAGCCATGATATTCTCCAAACTTGCCACACTTTAGAGGCCATAGCTTCTCTGACAGAGTGAGCCCCAAAGATAGTCACATCTATACCTGCTTCAGCCAATAGCCATCTGATCCAACAGGCCAAAGTCACAGCAGTAACTGGGGAGGTTTCTGTAAAGAAATGAGTAATTGACCAGAAACATCCTGTCTGAATTCACAGGTACAATCTTCATAAATTTTGATACATTGAACCACACACAACTCCTTGTCATGCAGAAAAGACAGGTATGCAATACAACATGACAAAGTTTTTGTATGTCTTAAAATAGAAAACTATACCCCTGAGAAAGTAAATACTCTACCTGCTAAATCCAAGGCCCGGACATCGGAAACTGGTCTACAGGAAAGTAAGCTTAGCTAAGAATTGTTTACGTGACAGATCCTCATTACATAGAACTACCTTAACATCCCACAAGGTAGAATATTTCAGCTGAGGGGGCTTCACCATACGAATGCCTCAAAGAAGCTTACAAATTAATGGATGTTCCCCCGCTGGTTTTCCCTGAATATGGGGATGACCTGCAGAAATAGCCAACCAACAATTATTAATCGTCCTGTAGGCAAAACCTTGTGAGACTAAGTCAGAAAGAAAATTGGCTATGACATGAATTTCTGATCCCAAGGGATCAAAACTTCTTTCACTGCACCAACATAGCCACTTCCTCCAAGCTTGCTCATGTTTTTTATGAGTAGAGGGGGCCCATGATAGTGATAAGAAAAAACAATGCTGATTCTGAAAATTCGGGTACTTGCCAGCATCTCCTGAAAGATTCCACGCCATCAGTTACAACTGGCCGTGTAGAATCAGAGGGTGTGGACATCCTACTAGGTCCATCAAAAGATCTGTGCATACCGGTAACATCACCAGAGACTCACACGAGAGAGCCATCGCTGACGGGAACCAAGGCTGTGCCCAACAAAACAGAGTCCCCAAGATCACTTCCGCCACTTGGCAAAATAACTGGACCAGAACTTGCGGAATCGTGGCAAAAGGAGGAAATGCATACAGAACCCTGACCAGGGTTGAAGAAACTCATCCTTCCCTGTTGCCTGAGGGTCCGACCTCCAACTGAAAAAACTCGGTATTTGATTGTTCAGCCGGGAAGCAAATACATCTATGGGACATCGTCCCCACTGCTGTTGAAGTGCTTGGAAAATTTACAGTTTAAACTTCCAATCACTGAATTCCTGAAGGAAGCGAGAATTCCAATCTGCTGTCATATTGTAATGACCTGCAATATATTCTGCTATAACCTAAATCTGGTTTTGCTGACAATAATGGGAAAAATCCTTGGCAATCTCCACCAACAGGCGATATCTGGTACCTCCCAGGTAACTTATATACCTTACTGCCGACACATTGTCCATCAGGAGGAGAATACAACAGTGGACCATGTGTGGGGATAGCGATCTGATCAATAAGGCCCATGCCAAGAGCTCCAGGCATACTTCACTTCTTCCGGGGACCAACGACCCCCCCATTCTCCACTGAGCCTCACTAGGCTCACCAGCCCCACTGGCTGGCATCTGCTTCTGGCAAGCGTCGATGTGGAAGAGCCATCAGGAGATCTCGGTCTTGGCTTCCTCTGAAAGTAAGACCAGTTCCGAATATTGTACACCCTTCTGAAGATGCAAGATCTTCAATCTCTGAAGAGCTCTGTAATGCAGATGCCCCGCAAATATAGCCTGAATTGAGGACGAAGAAGACAAACTAGTCCTGCCAGCATCCTCAATGATATAGTCTGAGAGGCAAGGGCTCTCATCAACTCTTTCTTGATCAACGCTTGTTTGGATAGTGGGAGAAGCAACTGAACGTTGATCGAGTCTATCTGAAACCCTAAGAACTCATAAATTTGGGATAGCACAATGCTGGATTTCTCTGTGTTGATGATAAACCCAAGATCCTGGAGCAATTGCACCATCAAATTGAGATAGCAAATGACTGTGTCTTTCTCCGGAGCCATAATCAGGATATCATCGAGAGAAATGATAAGTCTCACACCCGTTTCCTCAAATACTGAACCACTGTAAGCAGAAGCTTAGTGAACGACCAAGGCGCTGAGGACAGACCGGAGGGCAGGGCGGAGAACTGGAACCAATGAGGACCCCATTGAAATTGAAGAAACCGCCTGTGGGGTATAAAAACGGGCACCGAAAGGTAGGCATCTTTGAGGTCCAACCGAACCAAGGAATCATCGTTTCTTAACATATATCTGAGCAATTGTATGCCTTACATTTTGAAATGGCAGCATACTATCAAAGAATTGAATCGTTTGAGGTTCAACACAAGCCTAGAACTTCCACCTTTCTTTTGTACTAAGAAAATCATACTCACAAACCCCTAGGGTTAGGTACAGTCTCCACTACAGCTCCTTTCTGCAGTAGTGCAAAAATCTCCTCCTCTATGAAGGAGCGATCTTCGGAGGGAAAAAGAAGAGGGAGGGGCATTCTGTGTTGGTGAAGCATAAAACTCTAGCTGGAGCCCTTGAACAGTCTGTAACACCCACGGATCATGTGTGATATTCTGCCATGCAAATTAGAAAATTCTGAATTCTGCCCCAATACCACTTCTGAAAAAGGAATAAATCTTAACTGTGATATTGGTGTCAGGAGTGGAACCACCTCCATGATAGCCTCTGGAGGAACATCCACGACCACCTCTGTAGCAGGTAGGATAAAAAGTTGATGAACCATAGGCACCTCCTCTGCCTCTTTGAGTGGCAATTCATGAAGCCTAGTAACCTGAAGCATCCTGCCCGGGCATAGGGAGCATTGCTGAAGACCTTTTTTATGGAAGTTTGTGCTTTGTCTAGCGCCATGAATGTTGCTACCTACTTGCCCAGATCTTTGACAAACTTATAGCTGAAAAGCAGGCCATTGGTCAGAGTCCTGGATTCATTAGAGACCAAATCTATTATATTAAGATCCAGGAGCATGAAAAAAGAGTGCTGCTGCTCACTGGACATGGCACAGTTCACATTGCCCAAAAGACATATTGCTGTTTGTGCCCACTCCAAAACGACTTCCGGATCCAGGTGCGTGCTCGCTTCTTTAGCTTGGATTGTCAAATGTAATATTTTCAGTAGCGTTCCCAAGAAATCCAAAAGTTTATCTGGGCAGCCGCGCCACACACTGTCCAACTCTTTTTAGGGAGTCCTTCATGAAACTGGGCTCCAGATCCGGAGTATCTGCCACTGGTCGTGGGCATTCTGATCTAAGAATGTTGCAAACTTCTTTTTCAAAGCTCTCACGCAACCTGTGATGTACATAGTGTACCACTTCCACACACAGAATTCACTCCATGGAGCAATGATGAATAATGTCTTCTGGTGTAAAGAGGAGATTCTGACCACCAGGAGCCGGTATGTCTGAGGATAAATGATGAGACTTGCCTTTCTTCTTCAGCAGGGGTGAGTCTTTTTGCGAACCCTCTGACTCCGAGGTTGAAGAAGAATGCTCATGTGAATCAACCTGAGGCTGTGATGGCATGCGGAATGTACTTGCGGCCTCACGAGGAGCAACTCTTCCATATTCATTATCACACAGTACCGAGGCTGCCATCTGCACTAAGATCTCAGCTGATGAAGATCCCCCTGAACGTTGTAACTGAAGGTTAGGGACTTCCATAGGATCATATGGATGCGAACATGCTGGCTGACTGCCCTCGCCAAGCAGTTCTCTACTATCAAAATTAGTCAAGGGTTGAGTGAATGGCTTTAAGGCCTTCATCAAGGCCCAATTCACGGAGTCTTGCACATGATGACCAAGTGGCTCCACTAATCTCTCCTCCATTTGGTGCTCCAGGGGCATCTCTTGCAAATCCTGAATCTGATCCTCCTCATCGGCATAATACGCCATTATGCTGTGGCTAGGAGGTGTGGAGGAGTTCAAGGGGGGAAACCCCTGCAGCAGGTGATAAATGCAAGTTAGGAGTAGTAATAAGGCAGTAATACAACTGCCTGGTCAGGCAAAAGGATGTGTGGAGTGAGCCACCTGCTGAAAATAGAGTAATAACAGTTTTTCCCTTGGGCCAGGCCCTGAAATGCTTATCACAGCTGGGTGATCTCCGAGGCCAAAATGGGATTGCACTTGTGCTGCGACCACAATGAGCCGATTGGAAACTGAAAGTGTTCTGATCCGGCCTAATGCGTATGCATGTCAAGCACAATAAAAATAGGACTCCATTCTCAAGTTCAATATGCGAAAGCTTTGCCGGTCTCGCTCCCGCTCCACGTCTGGCCCTGCGCTAGGGATTGGAGTTCTCAGTGACGGCATGATAAGTGCAATGCGCACGTGACAATAATGAAATAAATCCAACAATGAAAAGCCACTAAAAAAGCAATACATTTCAATTAATATTGATGAGCACTTAACTGGCTGCTGCAGCAGCATAAAAAGAGGACAGACTTTTGTGTTTGGAGCTTTTATATCATTGACGGAAAGGATAGGATTGGATAAAAATATGTACTCATGGGATATGTAGATTAAAGTTTTATTGCACTTGATTGGCTGCAGTTTTGCCAGTAAAGAAAAGAGAAAGCATAATCTGATGCCTCTGGTCCTGCCATAGAATCATACAATGCAGGAAACCTGCAGTGAAGTCCATAAAAGTACCCTTTTTCCAAAATGTTTCCACACTTGAAGGTATGATTGCCATAAACGCACAGAATCTTAAAATGATAGCTTAATCAGAGGATTAAAACAAATAATACCCAAAACATTCAAATTGAAGTGGGTGCGTGAGAATTAAAAGGTAGCAGAGGAGTTTTACTTGAGCTAGAGTAGACTGGTATATTCAAACAAGAGCACATAATTTAAAAAGGGGAAAACCATGCAGCTGGGACAGTTCTGAGTAAATGGTCATTCTACTAATCAGGTGCGATCTCAGTTTAAGATTAATATTAATATATAAGGTAAATCTAATGTCTGATCTGTCTGAACGACAGTCCCAATGTCTCGATTTAGTCCCATTTAGTTTGATTTTCGTCATTTAAAATATCTCAGCATTGGTGAGCGGGGTCATCATGGCCATTTTTAAAGTTAGTTTTCAAAACTTTTTGTGAGAAGAGCTGTCTCAATTGTTTTAATATACATGTGGGCAGACAGATTTGGGTTCAAATTAAAGTTTAGTGGAGCGCCTAGTGTATAAATCATCATATACAATTAAAAGACATAATATTTACATACAAACGTGCTTAACAGCATTTAAATATCCAGCAAGTCCAATTTCAGTGTCTAAAAAATACTTATTCTCTACTTATTTGCAGAATGCCTCCTTACACAAGAATTTATTAAAAAGGCTGTCTTTAAAACTTTTACACTATTTCAGAAGTAAGGGACAATCAATTAGTATATACCGCAATGTACAATTCAAATGTAATCTGCACAGACACTTCTCTTCTTCTGTTTAAACTCTTGGATAACAAGAGGAAAACTCATTACCTTAGGATTTCCAGGTACTGGAGGGAGTAACTTTGTGTGTTTATGTGTTCCTTATGAAAGGGCAGCATGCTCTAAATCATAGACAAATGGCTGAAGTGGGCTGATAACATTGCCTCTTAATGCATGCTTGAGTGGGTAAAAGATAAATGTGAATGACACCAACCACAGATTAATAGAAGAAGTCTGGCTGAAACCCTATAAGTAACTATTTTATACATATAATTTTAGTACAATCAAAAGGTCTTGACTAACACACCTAAAAAAAAGTAAATCTGTCTGGCATTGGCTAGAGGCCTCTTTCAAGAAAGAAAGAATAAAGATAACTTAATACAGCTGACAGTTTATCTACTTAATTTGATGATATAAAGATAATCTATGTAATGGCTGCAATATTTTTGTTATGCAATATATCGCACATGTGACCAACCAACCTCCAGCCAGGGACCACCATCCAGGAGGGCTGGATCCAGGCCAAATTTTCAGGAAAACTACTTTTAGATTTAGATTCATTCTAGCTAAGTGTATCATATGAACAACACATACAAACACTTTTCACAACACTGATAGGTGTCTGGGTTGCAAAAATTATAAAAATGTAGAGCCTCTTTAACAGTCGAGCACCTTTAGTGCTCAACATTGGCTTAAGCCAGCACCTTCCTTGTGCAGCATAGATCAGACAAAGAAAAGTGTGAAGCAATTTCCCTCAAGATATTGTCACAGCGCAATAGCAGTGCAGACATTAAAAGGTCCATTCATAAACTGCTCTTTGCAGCACATTTACTTTCACATTAAATAGTCCCTTGATAGACCCCATTAATGTTTTAGAGACATATTATTAAGCCTTTTAACAAAAACAACTGTAATAATACAATACAGGTACTACATCTGTACATCAGCCATCTTGAAGGAGAACACATACATACTCATAATCACTCAATAAAAGGGTCAGCACAGTAAACAATACAAAACAACTCACAAGAAGACCATACATGAATACTCAGGAAACAACAATGTTGGGTGCATGGACTCCTGAGGGGGTCCCTAAAATGTTGCCTCCCCTCTCAAGACTCCGGAAAGAGGAGAAAACACATAAAGCCGAGTAAGGCATAACAGTTTATTCCGATATTGGCTGTGGGGGTTAACCCTCTATCTGGACCATAAAGAATCAAATTTCATCATCTAGGGACCACCCATTGTGTGTTCTTGGGGCAAACGTAATGTCTCTGTAGGCAAACCACTACCCCACACCTTGCCATGTTTCTGAGGGCAACCCTGGGCCTCATATACTGGGGCCTCTAGATATATGCATTGATCAGGCTCTCTGCATCAAGACTTTACAAAGGGGCTTGCGTATCCTTTCAGTTACAGGAATTGCCACGTTTTGCACAGATTAAGGTAACCTCCAGCAGGGCCATTTTATATGGTTTACTATCCAGGTCAATATAGATACACATAGCCTCAGCTTAGGGCCTTTAGGGAGCTTCAACCATAAAACGCACCACAAGGTTGTCAAAACCTCCTCCCACAAGGGCCAGAGCATCCCACAGTCCCAAACTGTGTGGAGTAATATCCCTTATGCAAGGATGCAGTGTAGACATAATGGGGTTGCTAGCAAGCTTCTCTTCCAAAGACTAGATCTAGTAAAATAAGACGGATGAAGGTACTGGTATTGGATAAGGTGGTATTGTGATACAAAGGCTGCTGTTCTAGGTGCAGCCAGCACCTCCCACCAGTTCTTGTCCTCTAAAGGGCACATATCTGCTTCCAACGCACTCCAGAGAATAGCAAAGGTGTTGGAGGTATTAATCACCAGGGATTTGTAAATCATGCTATTTTATGGTATAGCAGTTTGTCCACGAGTGGTTTTGCCTTAAGCAGACTATATTTAGGAAGGTCCTCAAGTTTGCTCACCTAAGGCAACAGGGCATGCCTCAATTGCAGATAGTGAAAAAGTTGAGTATGATGTAGGCTGAACTCCGCCTGAAGATCCGTGAAGGACTTTCTGTCTATGGCATCTATTACATCTCCCAGGCGAGAGATGCCAATCAAATTCCACAGGCAGAATCCTGAAAGGGCAAACATTTGAGGGAGGGCCGATCCCACCCATGAGGGGGTCTCAAATTTAAGTCTGTCCCCCATCCAACGTGTCTTGTAGTATTCTGCCAAAAGGTAGGGAGTGCCTTGGCAGCTAGAGGAAGGACAGCCCACTATACGCCCCCATACAGCAGGTGGAGCAACAAGGTCTCCAGCATCACCCACTTCTTCAAGGAAAATGTTGGTTAGCGCTCATGGTCGAACCATCACTCACTGACAACCACAAGATAGGCTGTGCTGTAGTAATTGAAAATATCCAGGCTAGAAATCTGAATGGATATACAAACTACTCCTCTGCCCCACAAGAGGCTGTGCAGAACCACATTGACTTCCCGGAAAAAGGATTTAGGAACAAAGAAGAAAAATTCTGCAGGGCATAAAGCAGCCGAGGTAATGTCACCACTTTGAATATCGCCAATCTACCCAGCAAGGACAGTGGGAGAACTGACCAGTATTTTACGCTGATTGTCGTTCTATCAATTTGAGTCTGAATATTCGTTGTCCACTCTCTGTGTGGATTTCAAGTAACGAAAATGCCCAAATAACGGAACCCGTCCAGAACAACGTACATATCTTTGTACCATGTGTAATCCACAGGGGGCGTGCCCAGGAAGAAAATAATAGATTTACATTCATTGAAATGGAAATTACAAAGGATCTGTTTCAACCACTGACCTGACTCAGCGAGATCACTGAGATAAAATAAAACATTGCCAGCATATAAGGAAATGTGATCTTCTAGGTCCAGTGCCTAGTGAATCTCATCATCAGCGCATCAATTTGATCCATTCGGCTAATAGCTCAATAATCATAGCAAATAAAAGGAGAGACAGTGGCAGCTCTTCCTTGTCCCTTGGCATACAGGAAAGGAAATATTGACCATGCCTCCAAGACGAAGCCGAGCTGTAAGGTCGGTATATAGTAAATGAACATAGCGGGGGAACCAGTGACCAAAATTAATGCATTATAATAATAAAAACATGTAAGACCAGCTCACTGAACCATCTCAAAGTCACCTAGAAAAAGGGCTGGAGGTCCTGGAAATCTGTCTCCCAACATCAGGGCATTGAAGTATTGGCCCTCATTATGACATTGGCGGTAAATCCCACTTACCTCCATGCTGACTGCCGCCAACATACCGCCACGGGTATCCGCTAACCATATTATGACACACACATACCAATCCGTCACTATACAGCCACATACACAAGTCCGCCAGCCCAAAGGTCAGTGATAAACTGGCAGCCACAAAACTCACACTGTTACACCAACAGAACAATGCCCACAACATTATGACCCATGAATCACCACGGGGGACATTCAATGGCGGTAAACCATTGGTGGTACATACCCCTGCGCTCAAAATACACACACTAACAAAACAACACCACAATTCAAACAACACACACCTGATACCCATACGCACACCACACCCACACCACTATAAAACACACATCACCCACAACCCTTTACGAATACAAACCATTGGCACAAGACAGACACCATGACCACAGACAAGACCAGAGCCACACACCACCTACACCTATACACCACCCACGCACCCCACATCACACACCCCAACACATCACCCTACACACCCTCACCCACACAACTCACAACACACTCATGGCACTTCAACGACACCCCAGGTTCTCTGAGGAAGACCTAAGGGTCATGGTGGATGAAATCATCTGGGTAAAAACACAGCTATTTGGATCACAGGTGCAGCAGATATCTATTGCTAGGAAGATGGAGCTATGGAGGAGAATCGTGGACAGGGTCAACGCCGTGGGACAGCACCCCAGAACAAGGGATGACATCAGGAAGAGGTGGAACGACCTACGGGGGAAGGTGCGTTCCATAGCAGCAGGACACCAACTCGCTGTACAGAGGACTGGTGGTGGACCCCCACCTCCTCCCCCACAACTTTCAACATGGGAGGAGCAAGTCTTGGCAATCATGCATCCTGGGGGCCTGGCAGGAGTAGGAGGAGGGCTGGACTCTGGTAAGTCAATTCTCTATTACTATTACCCCACTACCTGCATGCCATCACATACCCCCACCCTCACCCTCACTCCCATCACTCCACCACCTCCCACACACCCCACCACCACAACCCACTCATCCCAATGCCAAGCCCTGCATCAACACCAATGCATGGGCACCCCTCACAGACCTGCATGGACACCTATCACCAAAGCATTCACACTTTGAGAGAATCACCTGACCCACCAAATAACAACTCACACAAGGCAAAGCTGCCAGGGCAACAACAACCATAGAGGGCAACACACCCATGCACAATATGTCACACGCAGAAGCAATAACACTGCATTTACATCCCCACAGGCAACCCAGCCAATGTAACTGGCAAAGAGGTGCCAGCAACATCCAGTACCCTCCAGAAGAGGCCCACAGTGATGACAGCAGCTCTGGTAACCTGGATCTGGATGACCAACCTGGCCCATCAGGGACCTCCGGACAGTCAGTTACCCAGGCACACTCTCACACCACTACAGAGCCTGCCCCCTCAGGAAACACCACCACAGCACCCACCCAGTGGGCCCACACCTCTGTTCCCAGGACACGTCAACGAGCAGTGTGTCAACCACTAAGGGACCGCAGGCCAACCAACAAACACAGGACAATCAGGGACCTGGGGGTCAGTGGCAGTGGGCACACGGTTTTGGGGACAGAGGCACAGGACAACAGGGAAGCTGGGCGGACTGCTGTGCGACAGGGGGATGACAGGCCCAGGAAACCTACCCTCCAGGAGGCATTCACCACGATCCTGGGAGCATACCAACATTCCTAGGATACACTGGGCCAGATCATGGACAAGATGCAGGAGAACATGCAGCTGCAGGAGGGACAGTACCTGGGGATCAGGGAGGACTTGAAGGCCATTAACACCACCCTGGTCTCCATTGCAGGGGTGCTGGCAGACATGGCCAAAAGTATGAGGGAGGCAGTGGCACACCAGCGGGCCCCTGACACTAGCCGGACTACTGAACAGCCCTCCACCTCTGCTGTCGCTAGTGGACAGGAGGCTCTGCCACAGGACCAACAGGCCACCAGCACCCCTCCCCCTGCAGAAGAAGAACCACCCGCAAACGTTCCCTGCGATCCAGGCAGAAGTCAGAGACTATTGCCAAGACCCCTGCCAGGAAATAAGACTCTACTAATTGTCACCCTTGTGGCCCACTCTGTCAACTTGTCCACCTTGAACTGCCATTGCTCCCCTTGCTATCTCCCCTTGGACACTGCACCTGTGCTAACCTGGACTTTCCTCCATCATCATCCCAGCCCATTGCACTACCCCCTCTTCTTCAGAGCACTGCAATAAATACACTTTGATAAAATACAAGTATGGTGTATGTCAAGTGTTTTCAAATTGTATTTGATTTAACCAGGTTCAAACATTGCAATTAAACTGTATAGTAATGTTTGCAAAGGGAAGACCTGTAGTTGGCTGCAATGAACACAAAGGGAGCAATAGTGGGGCACTGACATCTGCAAAAAGAGATGCCAAAGGGTACAGGGAGTGGGCATAGAAGTAGGAATTCACAGCCTGCCAGTGACAATGTCACACATCAAACTGTCAATTATATGTGAAATAACACGGTCTTACCTGTGTCTCATTGGAAGTATTAACGAATCACTGCACTTCTGTTGTCCTCATCCTCATCCTCTGCCTCCTCATCTTCACTGTCCACAGGGTCTGCTGCTGCCACACTGCCATCTCCAGCCTCCTCCTCCTGCATAAAAGGCACATGGTGTCACACGGCAAGGTTTTGCAATCTACAGCATGCCACGTTGATCTGGCAGACCTTCTTGGGTGAGTAGCAAGGGGATCCATCTGTTAGATGGAGGCACCGAAACCTGGCATTCACGAGCCCGAAGGTCCTTTCTATAATCCTTCTTGTTCGCCCATGTGCCTCATTGTAACGTTCCTCAGCCCTTGTCTTGGCATTCCTCACAGGGGTCAGTAGCCATGAGAGGTTGGGGTAACCAGAGTCACCTGTAAATATCGAGGGACAACTGTTAGCTACACACTCACCCTTAGGGCCCACAACATACCCATACACCAACATCCACTGGGTGGGAACCAGGGCTCACCTGTTAGCCACACCCTGTGCTTCTGGATTTGGGCCATCACATTTGGGATGATGCTATTCCTCAGGATAAAGGCATCATGCACAGACCCAGGATGCATTGCATTGACGTGGGAGATGTACTGGTCCGCCAGGCACACCATCTGGACATTCATGGAGTGAAAACTCTTTCAATTTCTGAACACCTGTTCATTTCTCCAGGGGGGACAAATGCAATATGTGTTCCACCTATTGCCCCAATGATGTTGGGGATATGTCCCATTGCATAGAAGTCAGCTTACACTGTGGCCAAATCCTCCACCTGGGGGAAAACAATGTGGCTGCACATGTGTTTAATCAGGGCAGATAACACTCTGGTCAGCACTATTTGAGAGCATTGGCTGTGACATTCCTGCTGCCAAGCCCACTGCCATAGCGGGAAGTTGTCCGAGGCTGCAGGGGATGGGTTAGAGCCTCCCCCATCACTACCAGCAGCAGCATCACCACTGCCATCACTGAACAGCCGTCACCACCGGCGGACAGTGTGTAGTCCTGAGTCCATGGGCTGTTGTGCGGCCTGGCCACTGCAAATCCTGTGGGTATGACACCCAGCTGAGAGACTGTAACCTTGCACTCCCCAAGATCTACATCACAGGGCATGATGACCCCTCCAGAACCAGTGGAGAAGACATCCACTAACCCCATCCTTCACGGGATGAAGCTCACTGGGCATGATGCCCCCTCTAGAAACAGTGGAGAAGACATCTACTAACCCCATCCTCCACAGGATGAAGATCCCAGGGCATGATGCCCCCTCCAGAGCATGTGGGCAAGTCTCCCATTTCAAAGACTGTGGCCTTGCACTCCCCAGGACAGAGCACAGGGCATGATGCCCCCTCCAGAGCATGTGGGCAAGTCACCCACTTGAAAGACTGTGGAACCCCACTCCCTAGGACAGAGTGATGGGCATGTTGCCCCCTCCAGGACCAGTGGCGTTGTACCATCTTCCAGAGGGCCCCCCCCCGTACCTCTGAGGTGCCTGGCAATTTTCGACCTGATGCCCCTGCAGTGTTCTCTCCGTGTTGTTGCAGGAGTGAGATGTGGCCCACGAACATTTAGGACTGAGCAGTGTCCCTTGATTTGTAAATATGTATATACATTTTTATCTGGATGCACGCACTACTGCTATATTTATCTTATTACACTCTTTTTACTCTATTGTAGTTATCCTTGCATTATCCCTGAGTGGTACAGGGTCAATATGTTATGTTACTGCATCTGCTTGTGTGTATGGTGTTGGCGGTGGGGGTGTTGCGTTTTGCATGTGTGTGTTACTCTCTTTTTTCTCCCCCCTCCCCTAAGTGCTTGGCGGCAGTACTCACTGTCGTCGTCTTCGCCGTCGTTGGTGTTTGTAGTGGAGCAGCACGTAGAAAAGCATGGGGAAGACATGCAACTCAGGCTCCATGACGGCGTGGTTGTTCCCTTAGTCTCCATAGGTGAGTTGTTTCCCTTCTGTGCAGTGTTTCCGCCAGGTTTTTGATGTCGTTGGTGCCGCCCCAGAAAAGGTGGCGGTTTGCTGTCTCATAATATAGTGAGCGGAACATTGTCTTCCTACTGGCTGTAGGCGGTTACCGCCGTGGTGCCTGTTAATTCCACCCTGGCAGTCGGTGTGTTAAAGTGGCTGTCTGAGTTGTTTCCGCGGTGGTAATAATACCGCAGTTATTACTGCCGGCCTGTTAGCAGTATTACTGCCACTTTATCGCCGACCACCAGGGTTGTAATGAGGGCCAATATGTCTAATGGCCCTTTTGGGCAACAACCAGATTGGTCTCTGAAACCCAGTGACCCAATGACTGGCATTAACCAATTGGCCAATGCCTTTGCTAGAATCTTGGTCTCCAAGTTCAATAAAGAAATCAGACGAAAGAAGGAGCAGCTCTCAGGGGGTCTCCCAGCCTTATGAATCACCACAATCTCTGCCATACAGAGGTATGATAACAAACACCCTTTATCTGTTGCTTCTAGAAGCATGGAGTGTAATGGGCCAATAATCTTTGAGGCAGTAGCTTTAAACAATTTCCCTGAGAACCCATTAGGGCCTGGGGCCCTGCCCTCCTGGAGCTGGGTCATGGCTACTAAAAGTTCCTGTTCCCTGAGCTCAGTTTCCAGCGAGTCCAGCTCCACATCTGGCAACCCCCGTAGTGAAAGCCCACAGAGACAGATCTCCACCTCTGCCCCATCTAGTCTGTCCTCCCTCATGAAAAGCCAGGCATAGACTTCTAGAAACGCATCTGCAATCTCTGTTGTGTTAGTGAAATCCACCCTCGATTGACCGATTATGCTCACAATCGGGTCATGTTTGAGTGTGTTACTACATATCCAGTGGAGAGTCTTGCAGGCTTTATTATCCCTTTGGTAGATATATGCGACTGGATGGCATGCCCCACCTTCCATGGCTCATCCATGTGTAACTGCTTGATACTATCCTGAGAGTGGATAAGATTTCTGAGGGTTACTGAAGACAGGAGAACCTGCTGTAGGTTTTCCAATTGGTGCACTCTAGCTTCCAAGTCCAATAGTATCTGATCCCATAGTTTGTTAACCCCGGATTGGCAACTGATAATGTTTCCGCGGATGGTGGCCTTAAGGGTCTCCCAGACCGTGCCCAGGGATACCACAGAGCCAACATTTATCTGCAAAAAAGAATCAGCTCTAGCAGAGATGTGCCACCTATGTTCAGGTGTGGAAAGGATTCAAGTAACCAGGCACTAATTTTAAGCTGCCATATAATCTCAACGGGGGAGTGGTGGAGAACATTTATAACCCTATGAATATCACAAGGGGAGAAGAAAATAATCGCTATGGGAAAAGGACTGGTGTGCTCAGGAGTAGAAATTGTAAGGCCTCTCATGCGGGTAAAAAACCCACCAAGGGTCCATAATGCCAGGGCCATGAGGAAGTCAGATAATGGCGAACATCAGACCCCCCATCCACAATCCCCTGTTAGCGGTCTACCCCCATGTCCACCACACCGTTGAAATCTCTCCCCAGGATTCTAGGTCCCTCCGAGAAACCCACCAGGAGAGCCCCACAGTCCCCAAAAATAATGCAGATAGTGGAGGGGGGGCACAAGATCCGGATGCCATCCAGGAGGCCTGAGGTCACCACATATCTTACCAACCTATCATACCAAGACTGCGTAACCTGAAGAGGAAGTCCTCTGCGAATCAAAATGGCAACCCCTGTGGAACCCTGGGTGAACCCGGCATGGTATATCTGTGCAAAGCAAAGGTGAGCAAGGAAAGGGCACCTATTTCCCAGCAAACACATCTCCTAAAGAAGCAATATATCAGGATTATGTCTGTGTGTGACACATAAAACTGCACATCTCTTTATACGTTCCAGGAGCCTTTTAACCTTCTAAGGTAAACTTATGAGACCAATGGCACCAGTACGTATGTGGCTCATCATGTGATGGCTGGATGCATGTAGGCAATAAGAGGGTGCATCAAATAATTTGTCCAGTGTAAGCAGCTCCCTCAATCCCAGCCAGAGACTAGAGGCAGTCCGGCGGTACCCTACCACCCAGATGACGGTAGGCAGGACCGCTTGGGGCCACACTTACTCTGCTTCCTGCGGTCACGAGAAACATTCAGTCAGACTCCGCCAAGCCTCAACTGGCGGCTCCCACTCCGGGTTGCCTTATGGCACTAGCAGGGCTCACAAGGCAGCAGCAATGGTCCCACAGGAAGGTCCAGAAATCGCACTCAGCAGGAGGAATGTTTTTACGGTCTTGCCACCAAGGATCAAAACGGTCATGTCAGGATTATGAAGAGGTAGGTCAGAGCTCTTGTAAAGTTAGGCCACTATTTTTGGCAGTTCAGGCACGCCCCCGTTATCTTACTCAACAGACATTACATTCCACTTCTTCCTTCGCTATCTCTGGAGATGAGCATGAACAATTGTTTTGTGATTGACAAAACTAAACAAAACAGTATAGAAATCCATTTTCTGCATCATAAATAGCAAACACCTGTTGATAGTTCATACCAGGGCTGATCTGGCCAAGAAAGTAGGACCAGGCAACAAAAGAAAATTGGCTACCATTAATAAACTGTTGACGCAGATATGCTAATTAGAAATTATTAATAAATGTTTATGTGATTTAATTGACGAAAAGTTCGCAGAGAAGTTAATCGTAGAAGAATAATGTGCACATTTCAAAATGTGCCCACAGGGAATGTCAGTCACTTATACGAAAATTGTACTGAAATAGCTAAAATTGTGTGAAATAATGAAAATGTATAAGAATAATGTAGTAATATGTCATATTAAGATGTATAACCTATGTTTTGCATTAATTTGTAGAATTAACTTAGCTGAGGTTACAGCCTAGTCCTTTCCAGGCCTCACATAAGAGCTGAAATTCTATCGCACTGCAGAGAAGCTAGTGCATGACCTGACCTTGAGCCACCCCATGTTAAAGTTGCTTAGCCAGAATTTTCTGCAATCTACCAACAGACAGGAGATGATGAAGTCAATTTGATACAATTATGTGTAGAGTAGGCAAAATGTACTTTCCCAGGACTTGAACAATGGGAGCACTGACTAAAGAGGAACATGCAACATTTTCGATACCTGTAGAGCCGGGTATTAGAACTCAAAGATTTTAAAAATTTATATTATTGGTTAGAGTCATATCTGCCAATTGACTGACCAATTAGGAATTAGGGGGATGGACTGGAAAACTGTCATAAAAAGTAATGACAAGGCGCTAAGAATTCAGAATTAGGGAGAGTTGCGGGAGATGCGAGGGGAGACTTGACTACGTCTGGAGACGCGGTTCGAGATTCTGTCATTGGGCTAATACTCTTGAGAGCCTGATGTATTGCTGATCTATTGATGACCTGAGGACGAAGACTGACTTTGTTGCTGATCCATTCAGTTGATAGGTAGCTATAACAATGTGACCGATTAACTTTGTGCCTTTTCTTCTAGGTACCAACTGCACTGTTTTATAAGCTTTCCTCTTAGCTAGATGTTTTTCCAAATTCACATTTTCTAAATTGTTTTGCATGAAGTCCCACAAACTAATGCCAATCTGGGATAGTTAAGTGTCCTTCAGGTGACTTGACAGTGACAAATGATTGACGGACCGGTTTTCTGAACTCTGCTATTAATGTTGCTATATTCATCTTTATTGGCTTATGTAGAAGCATTCGATCGTATGTTTTCTCAAGTCTTGATTAGATTGTGTTATTGGTGTTTGTTAATAAACTAACTCTGAACTGACTAAATAAAGATTGAGTTGACCCAATGAATAGAATTGTAATTAATAGGGAAATAAAATGTATTAACGCTTTTTTGAGTCATGGTTATTCATGAATTTGTTGGTTATAATTGTTTTTATTTATTAATGATTCTCGTAGTGGTTACTGATTAATTGCATTGATTATTGATGCCACTGATCACTACGCGATCAGGATACTCCATGCGATCCAAAAGGTTCATCGGCCTTTGCGTGTCCTCTTGTAAGTTTACTTACTAAGGACCAGGTGCGCTAGCAGTTTTTGGTAGTAGCTTGATGGTTAGTTTCCTTGGAGAACTGGTTATGCTGTGATTAGTGGTTGTGGTGGTAGTTTAAGTTAGAGATAGTTGTTCATTTTATGAGGTTTAAATTTTTTTTCTGAAATGGCAATTGTAGCAAAGATGATGTCCCCTTGAGCCCAGGAACGACTTTCCCAGATCCTGAATACCCCCTAGAAAGATGGGTATGTTCTTGGCGTACTTGTGATAGTGTTAAAGTGGTAGGTTGCGCTTGCAAAGGCTTAAGCAAAACGTAGGTGAATTGTGATGTGTGGGAGATAAAAAAGGGAGTTTGCGTACTCCAGTTGAGGTTTAGTAGGCGTGTGCATACTCCGCAGTATAAGAGTAGGGAAATCGTCGAACTTCATATGTGTGTGGCGCTTTGTGCTAAAAAATTGTCCATGTGATTGTTGGTGATGTACGGTCTAAGACTCCAGAGTATATTGACAAGTGTAGGAGACACTTGGTTATATGTTGTAATCTGTCTGGTTTAGTAGGTTGGTCGGGCATGGTCAACAAATCGGTGTGTGAGTTAAGTGAATAAGACAAATTTTTCGACTGAGATTTGGTGAGTCCTATGTGCACCAGGACAGACCCATTGATCAGTTGACAGTGAAATTCACGGGTCGAATTTTACTTGCGAATGTGGGAGACTGAGAAAGAGGAATAGCTACATGAGCGATAGTGCCATCAGTGAAAATCCTTAAGGTCTCTGAAGCGATTGTGTACCTTCCTGTAGTAAACCAGCAGGTTTGTTTTCGGTTATTGTTTTTTGGTTAAAGTGCTTGCAATAATGTTGCATTAGTTTCGAGTGAATTGAAGTTTAGGAAAACAAGCCGCAAGATTTTGTCAGCCGCAGTTTGTGAGTGTGACGTCAGTGTGTGCTGCGCTGGGATAGTTTGGATAGTAAGAATAGTCGCAAGCAGATTGGCAGCCGTCCGCAAGAGGCAATTGGTTGAGTAAGCGTGTGAAAGGAATCCTGGGAATAAAAGTCATTGCCTTATAGAATCGAAATAAATACAACAGAGAAGATTAAGTTTTTCAAAGCGTTCATAAGCGCCATGAGGGATGATTCTTACATTAAGGCGACAGTGGGGGAGCCAACCCCACCAGAAAATTCTCCGGCATATATTGTGATGAACTGCGAATGACATTATATGAGACAAAGCCATTACCGAGGCCAGCACACTTTGAGGTTTTAGCAGTTTGGGAGCTGGTAGGCAGACAACAACAGGAAATGAAATTTCAGAGGAGAATAAGGAAGGTAGAAAAGTCCTTGGCAGAAGCAAGGTGGGATTGGGAACAGAAAAAGTGGAGAACTGAGACATTACAGGGTATTAAGTTGTTTCCTGCAATCACAGAGGAAGATGAGTCAGGAAAAGAAGATGCTGCTAAAACTGATAAGACTTCAGGGACTAAGAAGAAGAAAAAGGCTTATGTAGAAGAAGAAGATTCAGACGTTTGGATCTTATTACACAATTGTTGAGGGATCGACCTCCTCCCTATGCAATGCATGTAGGGTGTCCAAGTACTAGCTTTGTCCCAACTGCTCCAGCACAAGCATCAGGGACAGTGGGACCAGTGCAGACAGATAATGGTCAGGTACAAGGGATAGTACAGAGTACTCCTAATGCAGAGACTACTTCGGTGGTCCAAGCACAGATGCCTCCACTATTGATACAGAGGATTTATCCAGATGTACCAATTCTTGAGACGACTTCGAACTTAGTGGTGCTGTCGGAGCAAGTAGTTCCGAGGTCACTGCTAGTTTGGACTGAGCCGACTCCAATGTTATTTTCTCAGTTTACGCCAATGATAGGAACACAGTCAGATGTGACACCAGTGATGAATCAGACTATGGGAGTGGCTTTTCCACAAAATGTGAGTGTCAGAACAGCTCCAGATGCAATATCGCTACCGATTACTATTGGTCCAGTGGTACCATTGTTTGCACAAAAGAAATCAGATGCAGGTGAGCAGGATGAAATGTCACCGAGCCTTGTGAGAAGGGGAGCGAGTGATCATGTGCAGGTGGTATCATCTGTGGGTCAGACCTTTGATGGATCTAGACCTTTAATGGATCTTAGTCCACTTGTTGCACTACCAGATGCGGTAAATGGCTCAAGTGCAAGTCAGAGCTTGAAGCTTTTGATAACGTAGACTCCAAGTGCAGTGGTACAACAGGTACTGTTGCCAATTGCAAGTAACATCTCGTTACAGGGATTGATAGCACAGCGATTGAGTGAATGGTTGGATAGTTTGAATACTCCTCAAATTACATTTAAGGGTGAAGGGCAGATACATCGTGTGTGATTAGCTACAGAAAGGACTGAGCTAGTTGAAGGAATGGTGGGAGTGAACATATTGGAATCCTACACAGAGGAAGAGTTGAGGTACTTGTGTCCAAGGATTACAAAGGAGGAGAGCAAGATACATCAGAAATTGGCAGATCTGGCAGACAAACATGACACAGAGATTGAGAAAACCAAACATTTGAAAACGAGTTACAGGCTAGATTTTGAGGCGAAGGATTTTGAGCACATGAGGTCAGCAGGGATGAAAGCACATCTAAAATAATTATTGCAGAGTGCTCAGATTTGGGGAGCATTAGAGAAGTGAGAAGGCAGATGGGCAAAGAAGAAGGATAAACGGAAACGAGATTCACAAGAAGGGTCTGAAGGTGTTCGGAAAGAAAATGATCCAGTAAAGATATTACCGATGAGGAAAATTCCATGGGGGCAGTTCGCTCATCCCCATGGCACAGAAGTCACAGATTGTCATTCACAAATGATTACCCGAAACTGAGGGAGAAGCAGGTTGAATGGTATCATCAGACAGATAGATTCGTGAAGCTTTCTAAATGTCTGTGGGAAGACTTGAATACATTGTTGGAAATAGTGGGTTCAGCTGATTTGTGGGTTGAGTGCAAGCGAGCAGTGGATTGGCCGACGAGTGAACCGGAAAGGGATAGAGTTACAGGTGCACCATCACCTGAAATTATGAACTATTATTATAAGGTGATTGAGTTTCTGAAGACGAGAATCTTGCCTAAAAATATCAACTGGCAGGGGATTGACAGGACGGTGCAGGAGACGAAAGAGTCAATACATACCTATTATGAGAGATTGTTGAAAGCATTCAAAGAGTGCAGTGGTAAGGAAGCAATCGAGCCAAAAGGCATGTTGCACTTTGTGTTCCGGTTCGTCGAAGGATTGGGACCAGAAATAGGGAAGATGATTAAGAGTCATTTGATTTGTTGGCAAGCAAAGCCGATTGATGAGGTGTTGCAGTATGCAAAATACTGTAGTGATGAAATTGAGTTGAAGCAGAAAAAGCTGAAGGAGAAAGCAATGGTGATGCAAATTAAAGCAGCTCAAACACGAGTGCAAGGAGCTTTGGTGCAACAGATGCCGCAGTAGCTGGGAACTGTCATGTTCCAACCTCAAATGAGAGGTAGGGGTCATGGAATCAACATGACTTGTGGACCGGATTTGCATACTGTAGTGGTTCAAAATGATGTGCAAGGGATGAAAAAGATGTTACTGTGTCATCTGTGCAGAAACGTGGGACACTGGAAGCGGAAGTGTCCACTGATGGTGCAGGATGGTGTTGTCCAGCAAGGTGGTGATGTCAGTACATTTCAAACTGTGAAAGTCCCTAGAATGAGAGGACTTAATCCGAATGTTCAGAACCAAGTGTAGAATTTCCAACACATGCAGCAGCTGCAAGTGCCGCGTGCACAACTGACACAGTTGCAACCAATGCAGCAGCAGGTTCCCATGGTACCTAGACAGCAAATGCAGATACCTCAAGCCCCGATGGAACAGCAGCAGATGATGCTTACTCCGCAGGTCACAGGTCAGAGACAAGACAGAAGTAATGACACAGTGCACCAATTCCCATTACATAGTACAAATTAAATCAACGATGAATGGATGAGTGACAGTTCAGATGAAGGGCTGTGTATGCTTGCAGCGTCCTTAGAAGTAGATCAGAGAGGGCCTTTTGTGAAGGGAGAAGTGATGGGTCACAGAGTCTCATTCTTAGTGGACACAGGAGTTAAACGCTCTACAGTGAGAAGTGCAGAAGTTCCAAACTTACCTCTTTCAGGTAGAACGGTTCAGGTTGTAGGGGTAGAAAACAGATAGTTGACAAATCCGAACACAGATCCGGTACAAGTTGAGATTGGTAATTACCAGGGACTGCATAGGTTTGTACTCTGTGACTCAAGCCCGGTATCCTTACTGGGAATAGACTTATTGTGTAAGACAAAATGCTCTATTAGTTGCTTGACTGCTGGAATAGAGGTTCAGAATAATAGCGACGATGAGGAAGAACAGACCACCGAAATAGCAAATGAAAATGTTATTAAGGAATACCCATTGATTGAGTTTTTCCTGATGTTTACTGTGAAGGAATTGCATGCAGACTTGCAGGGAACAGTACAGGAAAACGAGTGGGACCTGACAGGTAAAGAAGTGGGTTTGATCAAGGGAGTGGAACCAATTAAGATTACTTTGAAGCCAAATGTAGTGTTTCCTTAGCTTCCACAATATAACACAGCACAAGATGTCCGGCTGAAAGTGGCACAGATAACTGGAGATTTTCTAAAACAAGGGGTTTTGAAAGAAGTGTTAAGCAGTCCATGTAATTCACCGATAAGGGGCTTAAAGAAGCCATGTGGAATATACGGAGTCACAGTCTCTGTTCAATCAGATCTTGAAAAATAATTCGGAGTCATTGGAACTACTGTATCAATCGACTCTAGTGCAGTACATTGATGACTTACTGATTGCATCCTGGACAAGGGACGAGTGTAAGGATGACTCGATTGACCTGTTAAATCATTTGGGAAAGCTTGGACATAAGGTGTCACCTTTGAAATTACAGTATTGTCAGAAATCAGTGAAATACTTAGGACACCAGATTGAGAAAGGGTCAAGGATAATCTCCAGAGAAAGGATTACAATGATACTGCAGAGAAGTCCTCCGACTTCACAAAGAGATGTCAGAATGTTTCTGGGAATGCTAGGGTATTGTCGACAGTGGATTCCAAATTTTGCTGAGATTGCCAAACCATTACAGCAGCTGACACACAAGGATGTCACAGACACCACTACACTAGATGAGGATCAGATGAAAACGTTCACTGAGTTGAGAGAGAGTTTGTGCAGAGCTCCATCGTTGGTAATGCCTGATTACACAAAGCCATTCACCATTGTTTAGTCATGAATGTGATGCTTTTTCTTTGTCTGTTTTGACACAGGTCCATGGAGGTGCTTATCGTGCAGTAGCCTATTTTCCAGCTACCTTGGACCCAGTCATAGCAGCTTTACCAGTTTGTCTGCGTGCAGTTGCCGCAGTTGGTCAAAGTCTTTCTCAATGTGAGGGAGTAGTGATGGGATACCCTTTGACGGTACTGGTACCACATTCAGTTGAGATTTCACTGACAAGAACGAAAACACAGTATTTGACTGGTGCAAGACTGACAAGGTATGAGACGAGCATATTAGGTGTTCCAAATGTAACATTGAAAAGATGTACAGTGTTGAACCCGACAACATTACTTCCAAGTGATACTGTTGGAATTGAAAAAGAGGAGGACATAGAGCATGATTGTCGTGAGGTGACTGAATTGTGTACAACCCCAAGGCCTGATATCAGAGATACACAATTAGAAGAAAATGATCAAATTGTCTTTGTTGATGGTTCATGTCTCAGAGATGGTACAGGAACATTGAGAGCAGGATATGCTATTTGCACAATCACATGTACTATAGAAGCTTCCTGGCTTAGAGATCCATATTCTGCACAAGTAGCAGAACTGGTAGCTCTTACTAGGGCATGCAATGTCTCTGCAAGATTGAAAGTCACCATCTATACTGATAGTCAATATGGATTTGGAATCGTTCATGATTTTAGTCAATTGTGGTCACAAAGAGGTTTTTTAACCTCTACTGGTACACCAGTAAGAAATGCCAACAAGATAAAAGAGTTGCTGTATGCAATACAGTTACCTGAAGAAATTGCCATGGTAAAATGTAGTGCACATCAAAAGGTACAGGATTACATCTCACTGGGAAATGCATATGCAGATCTAGTTGCAAGGTTTTGCGCATTGAACTGTATATTGTTTAAAGACAAATGGGGATTAATGCCGGAAGAAGACAATACCTGTACAAGTTTTGCACTGAAGGTGATTGATACTCTGGAAGAGTTGAAAACATTGCAGGATAATGTTGACAAGGAAGAAAAATGTCTCTGGGTTACGTTAAAATGTGTCCAACGTCCTGATGAAATTTGGGTTTCTAAGGAGGGTCAGATGGTCCCGCCCAATAGTTTATTGTCGCAAATGGCCCGCTATTATCATGGTCAGGCACATATTGGGAAGGGATGCCATGGTTAGATTATCCAAAATTGACTGGTTTAATCCTAAATTCAGGCAGGCAGCAGAGACAGTATGTCATCGCTGTATAGTTTGTCAGCAGCTAAACGTGGGGAAGGGAACAGTGGTGAATTTGAGCCACATTGGACAAGCAGGAGGTCCATTCAGCAGAATGCAACTGGATTTCATTTAAATGCCTGTGTGTGGAGGTTTGAAGTATGTGTTGGTGATCGTGTGTGTCTTTAGTCACTGGATTGAAGCATACCCCACAAGAAGAAATGACAGTCTCACAGTAGCAAGGCTGTTGCTTAGGGAGTTGATACCATGTTCCGGGTTTCCGATCTCTTTAGAATCAGATAGGGGAACTCATTTCAGTAATGAGGTGATTAAAGTCTTTTTTGCAGCATTAAACATCAAGCAAAAGTTGCATTGTACCTATCACCCTGAAGCATCAGGAATAGTGGAACAAATGAATGGTACCTTGAAATCAAGAATTGCCAAGATGTGTGCAGCTACGAATCTGAAATGGCCAGATGCATTGCCTTTGGTGTTGATGTCAATGAGAAACACACCTGACAGGAAGACAGGGCTGTCACCCCATGAAATCCTCATGGGTAGAGCAATGAGATTACCAGCAGTTCCAGCCAATGCACTTGTCAATATTACAGATGATATGGTGTTGGACTACTGCAAGGGTCTGGCTGAAGTGGTTCGCTCTTTCTTTCAGCGGGTGCAGGCCACCGCCCTGCCACCCATCCACCATCCAGGTCACAATCTGACAGATGGAGACTGGGTCGTTGTCAAAAAGCACATACGCAAGACCTGTTTAGAACCCCATTGGAGAAGTCCCTACCAGGTGATGCTGACAACTACAACTGCTGTGAAATGTGCAGGACTCCCGAACTGGATACATGCAAGCCATACAAAGAGAGTGGTATGTCCACCAGAGCATGAAGAAGTATTGTTGAGAGCACCAACAACAGTGAAACAGGCCGCCGCACCTGAGCCAGAGAGGGAGCCAACAGAGCCTGAAATTGAACCCGAACTTGTGGAAGATGGTTCTATCACCCCTGTAAGAGACGAGAGTGAAGAATTGAAGGAGGGTGTGCAATAGTCCATCTCAACGGATATAGCAGGAGAACCTAGCTCAGCAGAGGTTCTCCCAGAAGCAGACAGCGCTGAAAAGCAGGCAGAGCAAGTGCCAGACCAAGAGGGTGAAAGTGCTGCGATGGATCAAAGTCAAGGTGATTTGATTTCTCCTGAGCCTGTTGAAGGTCCATTAAGAGAAAACACCATAGAAAAGGAAAAGGAGAAGAGTCCAATCTTGAGAAGAATATTGACGGAAGGAACAAGAAAGGGAGATAATTGGCCTGAATCGCAGATTGGGAAGAAAAAGGAACTGGTTATAAATGAAACAATAGAAGAAGAAGAGGAAACTACAAGAAAGGAAGAATTAAGTGAAGGTGAATTAAGAGGTTACCGAAAGTTGAAAAGAAAGAGAATAGCAAGTTGACGACACGCAGGTCCTAAATGGGCATATACAGCTACCAATGAATGGCAACACGAGTTTATGTCTTTTTGTTTTGATCGAGAAGTCCTGAGTCAGTATTTTGATGTAACCTGAAGGTGATCGAGAAGCTGAATTGTTGAACTATTCTGAAAAAAAAAACTGTTGAAAATAAAACTGAAAGAGACATTGATAACCTGATATGACAATTGAAAACCGGATGTGACAAGCTGCTAATCGAATTTGACAAAGGAAAAGGGGTTCCTGGATGTGAAATTGAACTATGAGAAAATAATTTTTGCTTCATTTCTTATTTTTACAGCACTTTATCTAAGAGTTACTTCTGCTTTCTGATTCTTTAAAAGATCATGGCTGAGCTAAATAATCAAGATAGAAATATTAGGCGCTATAGATACAGGAGTATTGGAGTGACATTTATGTGTTGAATAATGTTTATAATAATGATTGTGGGTATGTCTGTCCATTATGTGAAAAGAGCTACTATTACTTCTGCTCCTGAAACTACTACACTAACATCTTTAGAGAGGTTTAAGTTAGATGAGAAATACTTGCATAATTATACTAATGCTGAAGGAGAGCTTTCCTCTAACATTTTCTATCGATTATTGAGTGAGTATGTTGAGACAATGGATGCGAGGAATTGTCTTGTGTGTACGCAAATTCCTTCATCAGTAGAGGAAGGAGTAACATAGCATAGTCTTCACTTAACCTATGGAATAAGCTGTAGTTTGCTACTAACAAGATTCTATAACCAAGAGCACATACAGTATTTTTATTCAAAACATGAGGTAGTGTTTTCATTTGTTCCTATTATTAGATACCTGAGTAAGGTGGCAATAGAACATAAAATAGTACTAGTTAGAGGATTCTTTGAACCAACACTAACTTTTGGAACCGCATACGCGCACAGAAACAACTTGACATGCTTGCTCACACCTTTAGAAAAGAGCTTTATAGGGCATACTGATGATAGGAGAAAGGCATTGAAAGAGAAATTAGAAAAAGGGTTAGAGAAAAGGACCTATAAGAATGATTATGCGTACACTGCTATTAAAATGCAAGGGGAATTAGCATTAGATGCATTACACGTAAGGCCAAAATCATTCACTGACACTTTATTTGTGGGAACGAGTGAATGTAGGCATGTGTTTTTGTTTCAGTTTAAATGGACTTTAATGCTGAATGGTCAGGACCCTGCGATTCCTGGAATCTACTATATTTGTGGACTTAATACTTATTACCGTCTTCCTAGAGGATGGTATGGGACATGTTATTTGGGGATAGTTTTCCCTAAAATTTATCAGATAGATGACTTAAAGAAATTTCCGAAATTGACTGAATTACATCATAAGCGATAGAGGATGGAAACCTCTTCTGCCATTGTGGGAGATATTTTTGGTGTAGTTATTCCTTCAGTAGGAGTCATTCTAAATTCAATCAAGATACGAATGTTGGCTACTATTGTGGATAACATGCTGACAAATTTTACAGGGGCAATACTCCTGTTAGATATTGAATTAGCCACAGATACAGCCATGACACTTCAAAATAGGCTTGCTTTAGACATTCTTTTAGCGAAAGACGGCTGAGTCTGTAAAATAATTAATGCTAGGCATTGTTGTTCATATATACCGAACAATGATGAGGAGATAAGAGACTTACTCCCTAACTTAACTAATTCTTGTAAGGATTTGAAAGAACTGAAGGAACCAGGTGCTTAGGAAAAGGTTGGAAAAGGATTTGCTTCAGCTGGTAATTGGCTTAGTCAAATATGGAATGGGGTATTATTAAAAATCATACAAGGAATATTAATTGAAATTGCTTGCATATTAAGGTTATGGGGTGCATGTAAATTATGTCAAAGGATAAAATTGAAAAGATCCAAAAACAATCAGAGGAGGGAAGAACGAAACAGGTAAGAATTTATAGGGAAGATTTAAGAAGGAGACAAAATACAAGTGAAACAGAACAGTGAAATGTTGGTAAAAAGAAAGGTGTGATGACATATTTAGTCATCAGAGGAGGGACTGTAGACGCAGATATGCTAATTAGAAATTATTAATAAATGTTTCTGTGATTTAATTGACGAAACATTTGCAGAAAAATTAATTGTAGAGAAATTGCATGCACGTTTCAAAATGTGCCCACAGGGCATGTCAGCCACTTACACGAAAATTGTGCTAAAATAACTAAAACTGTTTGAAATAATGAAAATGTATAAGACTAATGTAGTAATATGTCATATTAAGATGTAAAACCTATGTTTTGCATTAATTTGTAGAATTAACTTAGCTGAGGTTACGGCCTAGTCCTTTCCAAGCCTCACACAAGAGCTGAATTTCTAGCACACTGCAGAGAAGCTGGTGCATGACCTGACCTTGAGCCACCCCATGTTAAAGTTGCTTAGCCCGAATTTTCTGCAATGTAACGATGGACAGGAGATGATGAAGTCAATTTGATGCAATTATGTGTAGAGTAGGCTAAATGTACTTTCCCAGGACTTGAACAATGGGAGCGCTGACTGAAGAGGAACATACAACATTTTCGATACCTGGAGAGCCGGATAATGAAGACATTGTACAGTGGACCAATCTGTGTACTGTGAAAGAGGAAATATTAGAACTCAAAGATTTAAAAAATTCATATTATAGGTTAGAGTCATATCTGCCGATTGACTGACCAATTAGGAATTAGGGGGATGGACTGGAAAACTCTAATAAAAAGTCATGACGAGGGGCTAAGAATTCAGAATAAGGGAGAGATGCGGGAGCTGCGAGGGGAGACTTGATGACGTCAGGAGATGCGGTTCGAGATTCTGTCATTGGGCTAATACTCTTGAGAGCTTGATGCGTTGCTGATCTATTGATGACCTGAGGACGAAGAATAACTTTGTTGCTGATCCATTCCGTGGATAGGTAGCTATGACAATGTGACTGATTAACTTTGTGCCTTTTCTTGTAGGTACCAACTGCGCTATTTTATAGGTTTCCTCTTTGCTAGTTGTTTTTCCAAATTCACATTTTCTAAATTGTTTTGCATGAAGTCCCACATGCTAATGCCAATCTGGGATAGTTAAGTGTCATTCAGGTGACTTGACAGTGACAAATGACTGACGGACTGGTTTGCTGAACTCTGCTATTAAAGTTGCTATACTCATCTCTATTGGCTTATGTAGAAGCATTCGATCATATGTTTTCTCAAGTCTTGATTAGATTATGTTATTGGTGGTTGTTAATAAACTAACTCTGAGCTGACTAAATAACAATTGAGTTAACCTAATGCATTAGAATTGTAATTAATAGGGAAATAAAAATTTGTTAACGCTTTATTGAGCTGTGGTTATTCATGAATTTGTTGGTTATAATTGTTGATCTATCAATGATTCTCATTGTGGTTACTGAATAATTACATTGATTAATTGATGCCACTGATCACTATGTGATCAGGATACTCCATGCAATCCAAATGGTTCCTCGGCCTTTACGTGCCCCCTTGTAAGTTTACTTACTAAGCACCAGGCGCGCTAGCAAAACTTAATGGCCAAATAAAAGTGGTCCACATTTGGAAATCGGGTCACTTTGTAGCTTGGAAATACAAACTGTGTTTTTGCACGGTATAAGAGACCTGCGCTGCATTAATGTAAAGGATATCAACAGTAAAAACCGAGCTATAGACCATATAAGAGGCCCACAAATGGCCAAAAACCTGCCTAGACACTGACCTTTCAGACCCTTCCTTGTGACACTGTCAAATTTTCCGATAGGCCAATCGGACCGTTGGTTAAGCAAAAAATGTATTAAAGAAAATTAAGAAGATATTAACAACCAAGCAACTTCCATTGAACTCACCAATATTTTCATAAATATTTAAACAAATACAACAAATTCTTTGTGAAGCTGGGTTCACCAAATTGTCTGAGTCCAGTTAGTCTGTAATTTAGTTACAAATAACTTAGACTCGTTTCCACATGTTAAAGCATTTCAGTTAATCCGTAAAGAGACCATAAGAAAACGATCAAAGTAAGTTTAAGGCCCGAGCGGTTACTAAACTAAACGTGCAGCCAAAATACCGTGTCTAATGGGTAATGGTTTTGATCTTAGGTAGATAAGCTATTCATCTTCCAATTTTAAACAGCTGAAAAGTATCAGATACACATACACCCCTCCTGAAATCAGCAGTAGGAACGTCAAAATGTTTGATATTCATGCGATTCAAAAATGGAAAGACATCCTTCACAATGGGGCGTACAGCAAAGAGATTTTGGAAAAGTATTTTTCCAAAACACAGACGAGACAATTTTTAGAAAAATAATTCCAAAATGTAACATTTCAGATTTATTCGGCTTTGTGAATGTTTGTTCAATATAAAAAGATACTGCTTTTCAAAACAAATGACTTTCAATGAAGATTGTTGGCTATGCAAGGCCGCTTGGGAGTGGTACAAAAAGCTGGGATAGCTCGTGTTTTTGAAAAGGGCTGTTTGTCAAAGTGTATTTTTGTGTTTTAGGGAAGGTCAGTGGAAGCCTCCAATCTTCGTTGCAGGGAGGAAATACATAGTATCCCAATAATACTTGACCTAACATTCACCTAAACTTTGCAAATTCACTAACTCATTTGCATAATCACAAGGTTGGGTTTGTTCCATTAGAAAACGCAAAATATATTACATATTTTAGACACCATATAAAAATAAGCAAATGTGCAATAGCGAAAATATTTTGAAAACTAGTCTGCACATATTTTCACAAATGCCTTACAGTAGTGGATGCCTTGCACAAAACATCTCATCACGCCCACACTTGGGGGAGTTCTTTACAGCACATTAGTTAGCTGTTTTTGCACTAGGTACAAGGTTTCTCCTAGGAAATGGGGAATAGTATGCAGTAGCAAGGTTTTCAACTGTAATACCATAAAGTATTCCTCCTACTAATGTTTTGTCATGCAAATTCCTCCAGGTATCACCTGGGTGAATCTACATGTACAATGTACAAGCAGCAGAAAATGTGCAGAGTGAAATTGTGCACAAGCATTGCTTAAGACTGATTTTGAAATTACCACAGAATTCAAAATGAGGCCATAAAGCTGGAAACCAGTAGATACGAATATAGGAAGGTGGCATTTAGCATACCACAATCTAAATGGCTCCCTCCAGAAACCAATGCATGAAATGCCATGCTATTTTGACATCAACTGCAACAAAACAACAAAGTCATGGAAGGAATGCTTGGATTTTATCTCAAGACCAGGTGGCCAATATTATGCAATATCATTTATTGCCACCATACGTAACAGAAGAACAAAGGACACACTGTATGCTGAAAGCTGCAGCCCAACTCTCCTTTAGTGAGACTTCTTTCCAAGTTGACCACCTAACATAAATACCATTCCAGTAGGTTCCTTTTTTGGGACCAGTCCCTTCCTGTCAGGGGATTCCTGTTAGGAAACCAACCCTTCCTGTCACACTGTTCCCGTCCTAACTGCATATAAATAGCCTTTCATCAGATTACCAGTGCATTGAAACTTCTGCCCTTGCTCCTTCTGTGGATTCATCACTCCTGCTCTGCTACAGCTCCTGCTCTGCTCCTTCTGCTATACTTCAGCACCAGCCCTTACTCCGGCTCCTGCTCTTCTCCAGTTCTTCCTCTGGCACTAGCTCTGCTCCACTCCTGCCAGAGTCACTTCTGTTCCATCCCTGATCTTACCAGTATCCAAAACCTCAACCTTAGAATAATTGTCCTGTAACTGGGACCCTGCAATTGTGTTATGGCAGATTATCCCATCCGCCAAATTCTAAATAAGCCCCTGGATCTTATTACTCCGCTTATGAGAACAGTCCAGACAGAAAAGCTGGCCCCTCCATACAGGAACACAAGTAATCCCAGATCAGTCTCGGCCTACTTGAACCACATCAGTGAGGTATAGCAAGCTGGTCTCTGTCTAGAGTGGCACAGTGGGTGAAAAAAGATGGACTGGAAAGCAGCCCAAATGATCAGACTTGTTCATTTCATTCAAGAGAATCTCTGTTTCAACAACAATTGTTTGTACATCGTTGAGTTACCAGATTCATAGAATTGTCTGCATCCGAAGAGAATGAAATTGATGGTGTTTTATTCAACTGTCTATGGATTCAATGATTAATGACTACTGGTAATGTCTCTCTCTTTCATCACATCTATTTGCACATTTTCTAATATGTAACTTTGAAGTGCTTTCGATAGACAAGGAGCAGTGTTACTCCCCTAGGGATTTTGTTGCTCATCAACTGGATCTGTCCAACATTTTGATTTGACTTCAATAGCAATTGAAGAATGAATGTAAAACCCATTACGCTTTACAATACAGTCTGGACAAATAATATAGTGGAAACCATTAAGGTTTATTAACCCCTTCGCTGCCAGGTCTTTTCCCCCTCCTGTGCCGAGTAGTTCGCGCTTAGGCCCTCATAACTTTTTGTTCACATAAGTCACCCACGGCAAATTTGTGTCCTTTTTTTCCAACATCCTAGGGATTCTAGAGGTACCCAGACTTTGTGGGTTCCCCTGAAGGAGACCAAGAAATTAGCCAAAATACAGTGAAAATTTTGTTTTTTTCAAACAAATGGGAAAAAAGGGCTGAAGAAGGCAGCTTGTGGTTTTCCCCCTGAAAATGGCATCAACAAAGGGTTTGCAGTGGCAAGATCACCATCTTCCCAGCTTTCAGGAACAGGCAGACTTGAATTGCAAAACCCAATTTTTCAATTCCATTTTGACATTTTACTGGAACATACTCAATTTTTACGATTTTTGTGCTTTCAGCCTCCTTCCAGTTAGTGACCAACATGGGTGAGAAACCAATGCTGGATCCCAGAAAGCTAAACATTTCTGAAAGTAGACAAAATTCTGAATTCAGCAAGGGGTCATTTGTGTAGATCCTACAAGTGTTTCCTACAGAAAATAACAGCTGAAATAAAACAATATTGAAATTGAGGTGAAAAAAACAGCCATTAAAAATGTAGAGAAAGACAAGGGACAATAACACTTGTTTTGCTATTCTGTGTTTCCCCAAGTCTCCCGATGAAATTGGTACCTCACTTGTGTGGGTAGACCTAGCGCCCACGAAAGGAAATGGCTCAAAACACAACGTGGACACATCACATTTTTTCACAGAAAACAGAGGTGTTTTTTGCAAAGTGCCTATCTGTGGATTTTGGCCTCTACCTCAGTCAGTACCTGGGGAAACCTAGCAAACCAGCACATTTTTTGAAAACTAGACAGCTAGGGGAATCCAAGATAGGGTGACTTGTGGTGATCTGACCAGGTTCTGTTACCCAGAATCCTTTGCAAACCTCAAAATTTGACCAAAAAACACTTTTTCCTCTCATTTCGGTGACAGAAAGTTCTGGAATCTGAGAGGAGCCACAAATTTCCTTCCACCCAGCATTCCCCCAAGTCTCCTGATAAAAATGGTACCTCACTTTTGTGGGTAGGCCTAGCGCCCACGAAAGGAAATGGCCCAAAACACAACGTGAACACATCATTTTTTTTCACAGAAAACAGAGGTGTTTTTTTACAAAGTGCCTACCTGTGGATTTTGGCCTCTAGCTCAGCAGGCACCTGGGGAAACCTAGCAAACCAGCAAATTTTTGAAAACTAGACACCTAGGGGAATCCAGGATAGGGTGACTTGTGGGACTCTGTCCAGGTTCTGTTACCCAGAATCCTTTGCAAACCTCAAAATTTGGCCAAAAAACACTTTTTCCTCTCATTTGGGTGACAGAAAGTTCTAGAATCTGAGAGGAGCTACAAATTTCCTTCCACCCAGCGTTCCCCCAAGTCTCCTTATAAAAATGGCACCTCACTTGTGCGGGTAGGCCTAGCGCCCATGAAAGGAAATGGCCCAAAACACAACGTGGACACATACATTTTTTTCACAGAAAACAGAGGTGTTTTTTACAAAGTACCTACCTGTGGACTTTGGCCTCTAGCTCAGCCGCCACCTGGGGAAACCTAGCAAACCTATGCATTTTTGAAAACTAGACACCTAGGGGAATCCAAGATGGGTTGATTTGTGGGGCTCTGACCAGGTTCTGTTACCCAGAATCCTTTGCAAACCTCAAAATTTGACCAATAAAACACCTTTTCCTCTCATTTCGGTGACAGAAAGTTCTGGAATCTGAGAGGAGCCACAAATTTCCTTCCACCAAGCGTTCCCCAAAGTCTCCCGATAAAAATGATACCTCACTTGTGTGGGTAGGCCTAGTGCCCACGAAAGGAAATGGCCCAAAACACAACATGGACACATCAAATTTTTTCACAGAAAACAGAGGTGTTTTTTACAAAGTGCCTACGTGTGGACTTTGGCCTCTAGCTCAGCCGGCACCTAGGGAAACCTAGCAAACCAGCACATTTTTAAAAAATTGGCACCTAGGGGAATCCAAGGTGGGGTGACTTGTGGGGCTCTGACCTGGTTCTGTTACCCAGAATCCTTTGCAAACCTCAAAATTCAGCCAAAAAAACACTTTTTCCTCTCATTTCGGTGACAGAAAGTTCTGGAATCAGAGAGGAACCACAAATTCCCCCCCACACAGTGTTCCCCCAAGTCTCCCGATAAAAATGGTACCTCACTTGTGTGGGTAGGCCTAACGCCCACGAAAGGAAATGGCTCAAAACACAACGTGGACACATCAAAATTATCAAATACAAAACTACCTGTTTTTGCAGGGGGGCACGTGCGTTTTTGGTCCTGGACTCAGCAGCCTTCTAGGGAAACCTACCAAACCCAGACATTTCTGAAAACTAGACACCCGAGGGAGTCCAGTGAGGTGTGACTTGCGTGGATCCCCCAATGTTTTCCTACCCAGAATCCTCAGCAAACCTCAAATTTAGCTAAAAAATCATATTTTTCCCACATTTCTGTGTGGGATCACCGCACTGGGACACATTTCATACCACCCAATGTTCCCCTCAGTCTCCCGGTAAAAATGATACTTCATTTGTGTAGGTGGGCCAAGTGCCTGTGAAAGGGAATAGCCAAAAACATGTTGATATTGAGGGGGAACAAAGGGGGTCCAAAAGGGCAGTTTGTAAAAAACATTTTTAGGCTGACAAGTGCAGCAGAATTTTTATCGGTATAGATGAGACAATGCTGGGTGGTAGGAATTTTGTGGATTCCTGCAGATTCCGGAAGGTTCCATTACAAAAACGTGGGAAAAATGTTTGATTTCTAGCAAAGTTGGAGGTTTGCAGGGGATTGTGGGTACAAAAAGGGCGTGGGTGCATGTGAAACACACCACCCTGGAATCACCCAGGTGTTTAGTTTTCAGATGTGTCTAGGTCTTGTGGATTTTTCTACATGGCAGCGTCCCAAAGTCCATAAATTGCAGCCCTCACCATTCCAAGTGGGACGATTTTGAGAGTATGCCAAGTTCTCATGGCCCAAATGTAAAATTAAGACCAAAAATAATCAAATGTCTTCTTGCTTGCTGTGGGATAAGATGTTTCAGAGTGCAGTGGAGAGCTGAAAGACTGTTACCCCCCTTCAGTTGAGGTGGAGGCGTAACCAGGCCCATACTGGTTGGTAGCCACCACCCCACTATTTGTTGTGTTTTTTTTTAATTCCCTGGCATCTAGTAGACTTTCTTCCCCCCGGGGTGTGGATCAGGGGTAATTGCCCGAACAATTTTGGCCCCGTTTATTTGGGGTGGGGGTATGGCCATGCCCCCACCCTCTTATTTTTGGGAAAACAAGCTTCCCTGGCCTCTGGTGGGCTTTCTGCCCCCCCTTGGGGCAGATGGGCCTTCCAAAAATAGGCCCATCTGCCCCCAATGGGGGGCAGATATGGCCAACAGTAATGTGCTCCCATGGGGAGTGACCCTTACCAAGGGGCTGCCTCCCTAAAGAAAACACACACACATACACACACACCAATCCCTGTTGCCTAAGTGGTTTCTGCCCCCATGGGGGCAGACTGGCCTAACAAAAATTGTCTGATCTGCCCCCTAGGGGGGCAGAAATGGTCTAAATACAATTTGCCCCCCAGGGGAGCGACCCTTGCCTAATGGGTTGCTCCCCATCTCTAAAAAAAAAAAAAAAAAAACACCCAAAAGAAATTTGCCCTGGCTCCTAGAGGTTTCTGCCCCCGGGGGGGCGGAAATGGGCTAAAAAGAAATTGCCCCGCCCCCCGGGGAGCAACCCTTGCCTACGGGGTCGCTCCCCTTGCGTGACATTGGCGCAAAAAAAAGATCCCCGGTGCCTAGTTGTTTCTGCCCCCCTTGGGAGGCAGATTGACCTAAAATCGTCTAATCTGCCCCAAAGGGGGGCAGAAATGGTCTAAATACAATTTGCCCCCCCCCCCAAGTGGAGCGACCCTTGCCTAATGGGTCGCTCCCCATCTCTAAAAAACAAACAAACAAAAAAAAAAAAACTTTTTTTTTTATCCCTGGCACCTAGAGGTTTAAATAACAATGGGGCGATCAAAATAGCCTAAAATAAATTTGACCCCCTCACCCCCCCCAACCGGAGCGACCCTTGCCTACGAGGGTCGCTCCCCTTGCGTGACATTGGCGGAAAAAAAAAGATCCCCTTACCTAGTGGTTTCTGCCCCCTTTGGGGGAGCAGATTGACCTAAAATCGGCCGATCTGCCCCCAAAGGGAGCAGAAATGGCCTAAATACAATTTGCCCCTCCAGGGGAGCGACCCTTGCCTAAGGGGTCGCTCACCATCTGTAAAACAAAAAAAAAATCCCCTTTTCCTAGTGGTTTCTGCCCCCCTTGGGGGCTGATCAGCCTAATTAAAATAGGCTGATCTGCCCCCCAGGGGGGCAGAAATGGCCTAAAATAAATGTGCCCCCCAGGGGAATGACCCTTGCCTAAGGGATCGCTCCCCTTGCATGAAATTCACAAAGAAAAAAAAAAACTCCCTGGTGTCTAGTGGTTTCTGTCCCACTGGGAGCAGATTGGCCTCATAAAAATAGGCCAATCTGCCCCCAAGGGGGGCAGAAATGGCCTAAATATAATTTGCCCCCGTAGGGGAGCGACCCTTGCCTAAGGGGTCACTCCCCACCTCTAAAAAATAAAAAATAAAAATAAAATGATCCCTGGTGCCTAGAGGTTTCTGCCCCGCCCCCCCCCGGGGGGCAGATCAACCTAATAATAGGCCGATTTGCCCCCAGGGGGGCAGAAAAGGCCTTAAAAAAATGTCCCCCCTCGGAGGGACCCTTGGCCAAGGAGTCGCTCACTCATGCCAATTTCCTAATAAAAAGTAAATCCCTGGTGTCTAGTGGGCGTTTTAGCAGCTCAGAAAGACTTCAAAGGGAAGGAAATTCATTTAATTCCCTTTGAAGCCTCTCCGGCCTCCTCCACGTGATCGGAAGAGAAATGCTTTGCATTTCTCTTCCGATCGCGCTGGAAGCTGAGCTTTCCAGTGCGATGGGCGGAGGCCTCTTTGATTGTCGTCACGGGGGGGGTGGGGGGTGGAAGGGGAAGGGGTTCCCCTTCCATCCACGACCGTGGGGTGTGGGTGGGGGGGCCATGGAGGGAGCGCCTCGTCCAAGACACCCAACCGTTTAAGAGTTACTCATTACAGAAATAGTTAAAAGTTGTCAATTAGTCATTTAAATCAAATAATAGCATGAAGCTCAGAGAGCAGAACAAAGTGTAGTTGAGCTCAAATAATATAAATCATAAATCAGAGGACAGACCAAATCTTAGTAATGCCTTTAGTGACCCAGGCTTCAGCATTAGGTGACATTCATATTCATGTTTAAAAACATAACATAGAAGGCTGCAGCTGTTTTAGATTCTGTATCGGTCACCGTTGTGCTCACTTGATTTAACATTGTGCTAACTAAACTTAAATGAAGCCAAAGTTTAATTTAAGCATTACAGTAATTGCCAGTGGTCAAACAAATTTTGACTATGTGTGATTTATGTATTTAAATAGACATGTACATAGAAATAAATGCACTTCTTTGCCATATGTATTGTGATGCCTTAACAACGTTTGCAAAATTAAATGAAACATTTTATTCTCTTTTGCTGATTTATTAATTAACGTTGTAAATTATAAGTTTGAATATTATGCATGTTTATTAACTACCATATTAATACATCCATGTTTCTTGTGTTAGCATGGCTAGGTCTGAAGACCTCTTATTTGGCAGTCATTTAAAAGTGATGAATCATTCGTCTTTCTCTAACTTTAATTTTTCCATTAGGTTGGTCTTATGAATAGTGAAGGGTCCCATTGTTCAATGTACAAGAGTTGTTTTTAAATGATCTTGATTCTGGAACTTTGAGGCCTGTGGAGGAAAACGTGAAGCAAATTGTTACTATCAATATGAGCATTCACATGAGAACGCATTAAACCATTGTATACCCTGTGTAGAATTAGCATGGTTGCAAGTGATGCATAAATTGTTATTGACTGTTGTGTTCACACGAATGCAAGAGGTGTCTTCAGACCAACCCTAAGAAAACTTTGCCACATTGCAAGTTCACTTGGTATTCGACTTCTAATTGGACATTGCCCTTTTTGCGTGATATAGACCCACCAAAAAGACCAACTAAGATGCTTTATGTATTTCTAGTTTAGGGATGAACTTTAGAAGTGTCTAGTTAGTCTTCCTGTAGTTCTTGCCCCAAATTGTGTACTGGATGTTCTCTGTGCAGCCTGTGTTCTGAACTTCCCTTGATCGTGATCTTAACAGACTTTGCTGATGATCTCAATGCTTTGCTGACAAATTTCTCTTGAATGCTGGCCCTAGGAGAAGTATATTTTCTTGCTAATGCTGTGGCTTTTCCTGACCTGTGTTTTTTTTCCTAGTAGGGTTTACATGCTGACACCTACGTATTTTATTTTTCTAGCTAATCGCACTCGCCCATGATAGATGGTTTCCCAAAATATATTTGTCTTTCTTTTGACTTTTGCCCGAATGTGTTAGTCCGATCCCACACATGAGTGTCCTCATTTTGCAACCAGTGGGGACAACCTATGTCTAAACCCTAACTCTTGATTTGTGTTAATCTGATTTGACAAACGTCTGAACATTCTGATTTGAGGTATATTTCTGTTTCGCTGATTCTATCACTAATGATATGTATTATTCTTCTTGAATGTTCAATGGTGTTAATGTTGAGTAGATTAAATTTGTTTCGCCGATTAGGGCAACTCATTGTGTTAATTTAGTTTTACACTTTGATTCTGTGCACAGTTTACATGACGTTGGCTTTGTGGTTGTAAGATAAAACTTTGAAACTGTTATTGATTGAAGTTTTCCTTCTGTGACTACTTTAGTCATGATGTTTAAATTTGTTGGGTCAGTTTGAAATGATTGTTTATGGTTAACCACAGTCTTTACTTGGTCAAAGGATTCCTTGACCTCAGTGAAGTGTTTTGATTCCTGTGAAGAATGAGAAAAATGGGTTAACAGACCAATGTTGTGATTCTTCCTAAAGGTGAAATGAAGTAAGCCTCAAACCCTCAGGGAGAGGCATCTTTTATAATAAAAAATACAATGAAATCCATAGATGAATGGAATAATATTAAAATCACTTACATTTAATCAATCAGGTTAAAGGAAGAATGCTACATTTCGAAAACTACATTTGTCAGCACTATCCTACAGTTTTACATAACGTAGTTCACATCCTGGTGCCCTTCGGATCCGCAATAGTTAGTACAATTATTGTTACATTCTAAACCGTTTACATTTTTCATGAGAATCACACTGTAGTCCCAATAGGTGAGACGTTGTGAACAATCTCTCTCAGTAAAGCAGTGTAGCACAGAGTCCCAAAAAAAGGAACATCAGCCTGTGCCTGGGAAAGTGACATTATATCTCAAACATTATGTACAAGGTTACTTGTGCATGAACTCTATGTGTGCAGAGTGAGACAGAAATGATAAGATGACAATGTGCTGAAGGATGAGTGCAAGAAAAAGTTTGCCATTTTAGATTCAAAGCATACATTGACTAATGTTAACATAATCACAATTCACCCAACGGAATGTCCTTATTTTCAATTACAGGTTAATTTTTTTTTTTTGTTGATGTGATTTTGCAACAAATCATAAAACCCTGCATTCGATTCGTTCTTAGATTTACCCTTCAAATTTGGAAGGTATTTACTATTTGATTACAGAATTTCTGTGTAAGGAAAAACAGTAGTTTCTTTTGACAATTTCTGAGGTATTCGTTTGTATTGTGAACCAATCCCACGGTGTCTACTTACAAGGGTTCAGATAAACGTAGCCCTGGGAAACTGAGAGAGAAAGAAAGCTGCTCTTCTGGTCTGTCAAACAAAATTGTGAAATCTATCTTAAGACGGGGAAGCTCACTTAAACTGTAAACTTTGCACTCGTATACCGCACTATTCACCCATTAGGGTCTCAAGGTGCTGCATGCATACCGCTTTGGAACCCCTCCTGGCTTTTCCCTGTGAGGCACCCCCTCCTGGGCAACCCCCAAGGTGAAGCCAGGCATCCAAGTGCTATCAGGGCATAGTGGAGATTAAGCAAGCTATTGCCCAGAGTTACAGAGTGGGACCCATTAATTAGATGAGGCACTGAGTCAAGAATTATCTGGTCCAAGGGAATTGAGCCCAAGACCCACTGAGGCAGGAATTGAACCCTGGTCCTGGGCCAGATCTCTGCATCAGGGTCTGCCACTCTAACCATTGTGCCACACTTCAGAAGTGCTTGCACACCTGGTCCTTAATAAGTAAACTTACAAGGGGACGCGCATAGGTCGATGAACCTTTTGATTTGCATGGAGTATCCTAGCTATGATGTGACCAATGTTTCTCAACAATCAATACATACTATTTAGTAATCATTAGTCAAGTCATTAATCAGAATTTAATAATCATCACACCATGACCTTTCAGTCATGAATAACCACAACTCGGTATATATTTAGTAATTTTATTTCCCTATTAGTTACAATACTAAGTTTTGAGATTAGTTCAGACTTTATTCAATTGAAGCAAAATCTGCATTAATTCATTAGAAGGTGCCAAAAATATAACCTAATCAGAACTTGTATCAGGGTACATTCTAGAGCATTAGCGTAGGTCAACAAATGAATCAAAGGCAATAAGTTAAACTGTGTCATATAGTTCAGCAAATCAGTCCAGCAAACGTTTGTGTCTGTAGTCTGTCAATTGTCATAGAAAGTAACCCTTCTCTAATCCAAATTAGCATCAGCATGTGGGGCTTCATGCAAAACAATTTAGAACAAGAATTTAGAAAATTTCTTAGCTAAGAAAAACTATTTAGACAGTGCAGTTGGTACCTAGAAAGAAAAGGCACAAAAGATAATTCAGTCACATTGTCATATCTACCCATCCTCGGTATGGTTCAGCAACAAAGTCAGTCTTTGTCCTCAGGTCATCAGTCGATCAGCATCACATCAGGCCCTCAAAGAGTATGAGCCCAATGACAGAATCTTGAATCACCTCTATGATCTCGCAGTCTTGCTCCCCTAACATCTCATCTCTCTTCCCTCTGTCACGTTGTTATGTCAAAGTCACCCAGACTATCCCCCATTTTCTAATTGGTCACTTAATCATACGATTTTTCCCTACCCAATAAATTTTGTAAATCAAATGTATGAATTCTAATATTTCTCAGTTCTCATGTCTTCGATCGGTTCGCTTTACGATGTCCTCATCTCCGGCTCGTCAGGTATCGAAAATGTTGCATCTTCTTCTCCAGTTAGTGTCTTTATTGTTTGAGTCCTGGGAAAGTACACCCAGTGCGCTTTACACACCAATCGTTACATTTCTAGTTCCATCATCTCCTGTCCGTCGGTTCCATAGAGGCTTTAGCTAAGCAATTTTTATTAAACAATGAGCAGTTCACGGTTAGTTCATCTTGTCAGCTTTTTCCATTAAACATTAAGAAATACAGCTTCTGCATGAGGCCTGGCAAAACTAGGCCAAGACTCTTGCTAAGTTAAGGCCTACAATTATTGCAATGCACAGGTTATGTCTTTCGATATGGCATATCACTACATCAATCTAATACATTTTCAATATTTCATATATGTTAATTTCTCTTTTAATATAGTTCGTGAATCCTGGTGGGCACTCTCCAAGATCACAATTTCAAATGTGCACATTATTTTTCTACATTAATCATTTTTTACCAATTTCATTATTCAAAATACATTCATTAATACATTTTTAATTAAGACATTTGCGTTAACAGAAGTGATGGGTTTAGGTGCTTTGTAGCGATTATTAATTATTCTTGTACTAAACATATTTTTGTGGCAAGGGTTGTTTGAGAGATTATCTGACAGTTGGTCCCATATTCACGTTGCTGGGCACCAGAAGACCAGAATTAAAGTTTTGGAGTTCTGGTGTTAGTTACTTTCATTAAAAGGCTAGATTTTCCAGTGAATAGACTTCGAGAATGTGTAATTTAGGATATTTTGCAGTGATTCCACAGCTCTTTCATAATGTGGCTAGTGTAATGTCCGCAATCCTTTGATGAGGTTTAAACACTTTCTTTTTGATTGCAGTGCAGGTTGATGATTGTTTGGTAAACATTACAAAAGAAGGGTAGTTCTAGGTTGAAAAACACAAAGCACAGGAATAGCTAAAACATCATGACTTGCAGTTCTTTCATGTTCCCTCTCACACTCTGTACTTCCAGCTAACTCATCTTCTCTGCAATGACCTTTGTTTACAGAAACACAAATAAAACTATCTCCTGCAAAAGTACACTGTTTTCCAAAACAAAACTATCACGCTGTATATTAATGCATAGAACCTTCTGGTAAGATGCCATAAAATAGCAATAGCAAGGGTAATATCATTGTTCATTTTGCTACTCTTGTAAACTTAGTGAAAGTTAAGTACTGAATCAATCATCGTGTTACATGTGAATTTTTTTCAAGCACACTTGCAAATATTTATGATTTTATTTTGTGTTGTTTTGTGGTTGGTAGCCATAGCTACTTATTGCCTAGCTTTCTTCCCACGTAACTGGTATGGAGTCATTGCTGGAGTTTTAAGGACATGGCATATGAAACAGAACACTAATTGTGGTCAAAACTATATTGCAGGTGCGGAGCAAGGAAGCATAATGCTACTAACAACTTTGCACCACCTTATCTAGCTGACCATTAATTGAAGTAGAAAATTAAACTGATGAAAGACAAGGAGAAGGTTGTGGAAGAACACTTTGTGATCTCATGAGCAAAGACAAAGAGGGGGGCTTCTTCTGAAAATACAGTAAGATGGCTAGTGCAGTACATGGACTGGTGCAAAATCTCTAAATGTTACACAACCTTGATGATAGAGTAGAAATAATTTTCTGTCAAATACAAACTTCCTACTGACTAAATTAGAGGTATCTGAGCCTGTGATCAACACCATCAGTTATCAAACATTCAGTAAAAATAACTTTTCTGTGCATTCATGAAAAATATATAGAAATATGATGTTGTGGAAGTTTCCACATTTAAATTATATACTTGCATATATAGAGAGATATTTCAACTGAAGCAAAATAGTTAGAGTGTGTTGATTTAGTGTGATATGTTGTTCTCAAATAACTCACTGGAGAAAGTTGTTGCTATTTGTTAAGGCTATTCCTGCTGGCACACTGTATTCCATCCATCCATAAGTCTTTCCATTGATTATTGTAACATCTTTGTTCTACCCCCCTGTAGTGGGTGGACCGTCATCCACTGAAGATAGGTATTCAAGTAATCCACAATAACTAAATCTCCCAGGAGACGTTGTGAGGATTGGTAAGTTTCTTTATTCCAAAATGGACCAACGACCATTACGACTACCTTCCAAGTCGAGAGATAACACCTATACAGATCATTATAACATTCCTAGGGAAAGAAGTACAGCAATAGCCAGGAATAAACAGTAAACAGCATATTATATCATCTTCTTTCCTTACAAAACAACAGAAAAAACAAAAATAGAAACTTGACGCAATACAGATGAAAGATATTCAGCTCAACACAAAATCATCAAACCTGGAAGGCAACTTAACTATACGGTTGGAGCATGCACAAAATACATCACAATTCTCTTCACTTTTGTTGAAATCCTTTTCCTGAATATAATCATAACTAGAGTCTCCCTTAATGTTCCCCATTTCGTAATTAGCATAGATCTCTGGAACATCAGAAACAACATGCTCGCTCACATAAATGTTGTTCCCAATGGATATGTCAATAGATATCATATTGCCTGCATTCATGTGCATATCTCGGTCAGAACATACTTTTTTTAAATCTCAGCTTGGGCTGCAGATATCGGTGCAGCGCTATTTCTATTCCACTATCCCTTCCCTTCCAACAACAGAGAATTCTTGTTTGCTTTGATAACTTTAACTGGCATGAAAAATTTGTATTCCCTTTAAAGAACTCTTTGCAGATTTTTAATCAACACATGATCTTGCACATTTATTTGGGTTTCTTTGACCTCATATCTAATGTCATAGTTAATTTTTTGTATAATTTGTTTTTTTAATACTGTGTTTTGCAATTTAGCTAAATCAATGTCTTCCATCACTTTCAGATTTGTATTTTACATTTTGTATTAACTAAGATGGTACCAGTCTGGTTCTTGATTTTCTCCCTCTGAGAAGATTAAATGGGGACAACTCAGTAATAGAATGAGGAGTAGTAAGGTATGCCCATGTTTTCTCTTGAAGGATACAAGATACATCCACATTAGCAGTAACAGAAGTCTGGATACCTTCTTTCAAAATACGGTTTGCTCTTTCTACCAAAATATTAGATGCTGGACTGTACAATGCCACCTGAGAATGTATATATATATTATAATATATTAAATTTCCTAAAACAAATCTACTATTTATTTGGATATGAAGCACACCCCATTATCAGTAACAATGGAAGAAGGAGGACCCTCCAAACAAAAACGTTTTTCAAGAAAGGATATCACAGATTCTGCATTAGCACATTCTACAAACGAAAAATAATCTATCACTACAATTAAGCGTCTCATCTCTTTGGGCAAGATATAAAATGGATCCAAAAATCAATAACTATGTTATCCCAAGCTTTATCTGGAAAAAGAACAGAACATAAAGGTTTGGTTGTGCACTTCCAATGCTTATCAGAAACCACACAGTGTGAGCAGCTACTCACAAAATGTGATACCTGTCTGTCTAGACCTAGCGGGAAACATCCTGAACAACTAGGTCTAAACCCCTACTTGCCTGAACCACTACTGCTAAACAACTAAAAAGTCTCTACAACAAAGTATTGAACAACTACTGTCTAAACAACAATTGTGCCTGAATAACAATTGCCTGAAAGACTAATTTTAAGGTTTTCTTTTTGGTTTTTATGGTTTTTATGGTTTATTAGTTGTTTGGAATATATATATATATATATATATATATTTATATATATATATATCAAAAACTAATATCGACAGCGCTCGGGGACTGAAAATAATATACGCCCTGAACGTGAATAAACGAGTCTCCGTCACTCCAGAGAGAAGAAATGAAGCTTTTTACTAGGCGATGTGCCAATGTGTTTCGGAAAATAAGATTTGCTTGTTCACGGGTAACTGACCCGTTCCTCTTAATCTACTTAAATACACCAGGTGCACAATACCGTATACAACCAACATCGAAAAAGGACTAACATATAACATCCCCCGATTTAGATCTGAAACATGTCGGCCATTTTAAAGTGACTAAGGCAATATATAAATATATATTTATCGACTTCAATACAAAAAGCATAACTATGAATCAGCAATTTATAATCACTTATTATGTAAATCAATTTATATTCTCCTGACAAAACCCATATTGCTTCACATCCATACCGTTTTATCTCCATTTAAACTGATCTTTAAATATTATAAATATTATACATTTTATAATCTATACAATCAAAAGTAGGGGATTTGATACAACAGTATACAATATATATAGTTGGAATTAGGATGAATACACAATAAAAATATTTAACAACAGAATGTTTCATTTGTTTTCAATATATTGCTTATGCAATCAATATATACAGGTCCTATACAAAGCCCTATCACATTTGTAATGAATTTATTCTCCTAATGAAAACATTCACGTTTACTACAAAGTTAAATATAGATATATAAAAAGAATATAATAGCTCCTTTTCTTTATCAATAATGAAGTCAAACATTCAAGGTCTTCCCTATTGAATATATTCATATAAAAGCCACCTAAAAAAGGGAGATAATAATATGATTAGAATAGCATATAAACAAATATTGCATATTGTACAAAATTTACTTAAAAAATTGAAGAGTTATAGAAGAATTTTAAAAAGAGAGAAGTGCAGCATTAAACAATATAAAATTATTTTACATTATTATACAAAAGACAGACAGTGAGAGGTCTTAATCACCAACATGTATTGACAATTCTTCATCCATATTAAGTCCAATCGGATGTAGGTTGTTCATACCAATTATGAGCCTAGATTCCAGTCTCCTCAACTCAAGTACTCTATTCCCACCTCTTTCCCTTATTGGAATCTGATCTAATACAACGAATTTCAACAGATCAGCCCTTTGGTTGTGGAAATCTCTAAAGCGTCTAGCTACTGGATAGCTTTGAATTTCAACAGACCAGCCCTTTGGTTGTGGAAATCTCTAAAGTGTGTAGCTACTGGATAGCTTTTATCTATGTGATCTATATCTCTCATATGTTCTAACTTTTGTTTTTTAGCAGGATGGATGGTCCTACCTGTGTAAAATGTATTGCAAGGACAGATTAAAGTGTAAGCACAATGATCTGATGTGCATGACACATGTTTTCGAATTACATAAGGAACAGAGGTAGTGGGAAATTGAATACTTTTTGTGTTGGTACTATTTTTACAAGCTTTACATCTACAACAGGTAAAGAATCCTTGAACAGGGTTCTTAGCTTTAGGATGAGGGATTAGGCAGTTTCAAAGTGAATCATTAAAAGATTTATTTTTCTTAAATGTTAAACGGGGAAACTCATCCAAAGTATTTTGAAAAGTTTCATCCATTTTCAATACAGGCCAATATTTGGTAATGATTTTTCTTATTTCATTACTACCACTACTATACGTGGTGATAAATCTAATCGGTTGTTGCTGTTGTGGATCTAAATTTCCATTTTTGATCAATAAACTGGATCTACTTATTAGGAAAACTCTGGCAACTGCTCTGTCGATCACACATTTCTTGTAACCTCTTTGGAGAAATCTTTCAGTCATGACCTTAATTTCACTGAAAAAAGCATCGTCAGAACTGCAATTCGGGCGAGCACATAACAGTTCGCCATACGGAATGCTTTGTATTAACTTCTTTGGGTGACTGCTACTTGCATGAAGCAAGCTGTTCCCTGCAGTCTCTTCACGATATAGAGTACTAGTCAATTTATTGTTTTCTTTACTGATCCGAACATCCAAAAAATCAATGGAATTGGAGTTGATTCGACTGGAAAATTTCAAATTCAATGTGTTGTCATTCAGTATATTAACAAATGTATGTGCTGTATTCACATGACCTTGCCAGATACAGAAAATATCATCGATATATCTGGTCCATAAAATCACATGAGTCTCAAATAAATCAATATTGCCCACTATTTGTTCCTCCCACCAGCCTAAAAATAGGCCTGCGTAACTGGGAGCAAAGCAAGTGCCCATCGCCGTCCCTTGTTTTTGTTTATAAATAACTTTATCAAAAATGAAGAAGTTATTAGTGAGACAGATAAAAATCATGTCTAACAGCATTTCGGTGTGAAGGAGATGGGATAAAGATCTTGCTCTCAAAAAATGTCTTACAGCCTTAATTCCCAAATCATGGGGAATACAAGTATAAAGGCTGTTGATGTCTAGACACAGAAATAAGTAATTCTCTTCCCAAGGAATCTCGTTAATGATGCGCAGAAAATCAGTAGTATCTTTGATGTATGAAGGAAGGGATGCAACAAAGGGTTGCAAAAAGAAATCAACATGCTTAGAGGTGTTTTCTAGGAGACTGCCACTAGAGGAGACAAAGGGTCGTCCCGTGGGATTGGTTGGATGTTTATGTAACTTAGGAAGAAAATACATAGCTGGCAACCTCGTGAATTCTACTCTCAAGAATTGGTATTCTTCCAATTCTAATAGCCCCTTATCTCTCCATTCTTCTAGTTGCATCCAATACATTTTGATAGCCATTTTGGTGGTTTCTCTATTTGATCTCACATAACTGCTAGTATCATTCAATTGTCGCAATCCCTCTTATAAACATTGGGTCAATGGCAGAATTACTACATTGCCTCCCTTACCAGATCTCTTAAACACTATATTGGTGTTACTATGTAGAGATTGAATAGCCTCTCTATGTTTAGGATCCAGATTGTCCCATTTTTTTGTTTTTTTATGTCTTAACATGAGCATTTCTTTAATGACACCCTTTTCAAATACATTGAGAGCATCATTTGTAATGGGAGGAAGAAATACAGATTTCAGTCTAAATCCACTTATGGTTTATTAGTTGTTTGGAATATATATATATATATATACATGTATATATATATATATATATATATATATATATATATATATATATATATATATTAGTTGTTCAGGCAATTGTTATTCAGGCACAATTGTTGTTTAGACAGTATTTGTTCAGTATTTAGTTGTAGAGGCTTTTTAGTTGTTTATCAGTAATGGTTTAGGCTATAGTTGTTTAGGACCTAGTTGTTCTGTCACATATTCGACCTGTCCACCAGTAGGTTTCTTTTTTTTTTTGTTGTAGCAAAAAGTCCTAAATGCCCCTCATGTGCAATTTTCACAATTTTATGACCTAGATCATTAGGTGGAACAAATACGTTGCCTCTCATACATATGTCATTTTCCAATGGCAACTCACTGGCTATTTGATTTAAAGTTCTCATATTATCACTGAGATTCTTCTCTGAAGGCCAACCACTTTTGATGTATTGAACAATTTGCAATAAAACTTTATCTTCTGACATGGCTAACTTCCATTCTTCCTTTGTTATGTTACCATCACAGACTGAAACAGCAACAACTAGTCCAACTAAACATTCAGGGGGTCATTCTGACCCTGGCGATAATTACCGCCATGGCGGAGGTCGGCGGTAGCACCGCCAACAGGCTGGCGGTGCACCGCTGGGCATTCTGACCGCTGCGGTTCAGCCGCGGCCAGAAACGGAAAGTCGGCAGTACACGCTGCCCTTGAGAATCCTCCATGGCGGCGGAGCGCGCTCCGCCGCCATGGGGATTCTGACACCCCCTACCGCCATCCTGTTCCTGGCGGGTCTCCCGCCAGGAACAGGATGGCGGTAGGGGGTGCTGCGGGGCCCCTGGGGGCACCTGCAGTGCCAATGCCAATGGCATGGGCACTGCAGGGGCCCCCGTAAGAGGGCCCCACGAAGAATTTCAGTGTCTGCTTTGCAGACACTGAAATTCGCGACGGGTGCAACTGCACCCGTCGCACCTTCCCACTCCGCCGGCTCCATTCTGAGCCGGCGTCCTCGTGGGAAGGGTGTTTCCCGCTGGGCTGGCGGGCGGACTTTCGGCGGTCGCCCGCCAGCCCAGTGGGAAACCCAGAATGACCGCCGCGGTCTTTTGACCGCGGTACGGTCTTCTGGCGGTTCCCGCTTGGCGGGCGGCTACCGCCGCCCGCCAAGCTTAGAATCACCCCCTCAGTGTCTAGGTTTTCTATCACATCATCTGAATGTTATAATGGCATATGCGATAGACAATCAGCACAAGTGTTTTTTCCACCTTGTACATATTTTACTCTACGATCATATTCCTGCAAATTGGAAAGTAAATGTACAAGGCGAGCAGAAGCTTTTCCCAGACAATTTCCACTGAGTAGGTACACGAATAGTTTGTGATCCGTATATATTTACCACAACTATTTCCAAATATATACGTTTTGAACTTTTGTACAGCCCACACACAAGCTAGGGCCTCCCTCCCAATGGTGTTGCAATTGCTTTCCGCTTCAATATGTGTTCTAGATGCACAGGCAACTGTATTCTCATGTCCTTTGACCCACTGGCCAAACACAGCACCAAGACCCTTCAGGCTGGCATCCTCTGTTATAAATGATTTCCCAAATGGAATAAAAGATTTCAGGTAAGGGGCAAATAAAACCAACTATTTGATATTTTGGACCGTTGTATTAATCTGATCATCCCACAGAAATGTGTTACCTTTTTTAAGTAAATGATCTTAAAAGTTGAACCATTAATGCATAACCTGGGACAAAGTGTGCATAATACTCTCACAACCCCAAAAATGAATGCAAGGTATATTTATCAGTGGGAGGAGTAGCATCTCTGATAGCTTCCAAATTGCAAAGTTTTGGTTTTATACCATCACCTGATATTGTGTGACCTAGATATTTAATCACTCCAACCATGAGTTTGCACTTGCCTGTTTTAATTGTCATACCACAGGATTGCAGAATGCTAAAAAGTTTCTTCAAGACTTGTATATGTTCCTCAGCCATTTCAATATGCTCTCTCCCTTAAAACATGGTGACACTGGATCATATCCAATTGGCTTATTTAATTTACTTACAAGTCCCTAGTAAAGTGCACTATATTTGCCCAGGGACTGTAGATTAAATGCTACTAGTGGGCCTGCAGCACTGATTGTGCCACCCACTTAAGTAGCCCCTTAACCATGTCTCAGGCCTGCCATTGCAAGACCTATGTGTGAAGTTTCAATGGCATTTAAAAGTACTTGCCAATCCTAAAACTCCCCTTTTTTTACATAAGTCACCCCTAAAGTGGGCGGCCCTAGGTAACCCCTAAGGCAGGGTGCTGTGTAGACAAAAGGCAGGACATGTCCCCTTGTAGTATGGTAGAGTATAACTCCTAAATTCATATTACACTGCTGTGAGGCCTGCTTCTTTCATAGGCTTACCTTAGGGCTACCCTCATATACTGTTTGAGTGGTAGCCTCTGATAACAAGGTCATATCGAGTACAGTATGGCCAGAATGGTAATACAAACTCCTGCTGACTGGTGAAGTTTGATTTAATATTACTATTTTAGAAATGCCACTTTTAGAAAGTGAGCATTTCTCTGCACTTCAATCCTTCTATGCCTTACAATCCACAACTGGGTAGGTTTAGTTGACAGCTCCGTTGTGCATTCACTCAGACAACCCCAAACACAGGATGCTAAGTCACACTTGCATGCATCTGCATATTGAATGGATCTTCCTGGGCTAGGAGGGTGGAGGGCCTGACAATTACATGTCAAAGGACAGTGGCCTGCCCTCACACAAAGGACTGCCACACTCCCTACTGGGACCCTGGCAGACAGGATGGAACTGAAAGGGGACCTTGTGCACTTCTAAGCCACTCTTTGTATTCCCCCCACCTCAAATACACATTTGGGTATTTAAACAGGGCCTCTGCCCCAACCAACTCAGACACTTCCTGGAGAAGAAAACCTGAACCAGAACCTGCAACCTGCCAAGAAGACTGCCTGGCTTCCCAAAGTACTCGCCTGACTGCTTTTCTGCAAAGGACTGCTGCCCTGCTGTTGCCCTCCTGTCTTGCTGCTCTCTGGTTGTGCTGAGAAGTGCTCTCCAAGGGCTTGGATAGAGCTTGCCTCCTGTTCCCCGAGGTCTCAGGACCAAAAAGACTTCATCTCTGCAAAGAACTCCTTGTGCGGTGAAAAATCAACGCACAGCCTTCAAAAAAAGATGCACACCCTGCATCGCGGTGAGAAAATCACTGCACGCCAAACCGAAATGATGCAGCCCGACTTTTCAAGGAGAAGATCGAAGCAGCACCAGCGTTGCGACCGGAAATTCAACGCATGGCCCAATGCATCAACGCAAAGCCACGCCAGAACGACGCAGCCTGACTTCCTGAGAGCAAACGACGCAGCGCCTGCCGTATACATATCCACGCATCGCCCATCGGATCGACGCAGCCCCTGTGACTTCGTCCTGCAAGCGCCGGATTTCAATGCATCCTCCCGGGGCGTCTGAAAACCCCACAACCCGAAGTGTATCCAAGTCCGTGTGCCGGAAATCGACGCAAAGCCTTCTCTGCGTGAAAAATAAACAACGCATCACCTGTGTGCACCAGAAAAATCAACGCACACCTCCCTGTATCCATGCATCTCCTCCTCTGCGGTCCCGTGCGGAGAATTCGAAACAAGGTACTTTGGGCCAGATGTAGCAAAAAAATGTTTTGCGACTTGCAAATTGCGAGTCATAGTGACTCACAATTTGCAACTCGCAAAATATTATGCAGAAAGGTGTCTCAGACACCTTCTGCGACTCGCTATGGGTCGCAAAGACCCACCTCATGAATATTAATGAGGTGGGTCGCAAATTGCGACCCCATAGCGAGTCCCTGCACTCACAGGGATGGTGGCCTGCTGGAGACAGCAGACCTCCATGTCTTTGACTGCTTTTTTTAATAAAGCAGGTTTTTTTTTTTTTAAATTGCAGCCTGTTTTCCTTAAAGGAAAAACCGAGTTGCAATAAAAAAAAAAAATGAAACCATTTGGTTTCATTTTTTCAGAGTAGGCAGTGGTCCATTGGACCACTGCCTGCTCTGAAAAAATAATTTCAGCGACATTCTCAAAGGGGAAGGGGTCCCATGGGGACCCCTTCCCGTTTGCGAATGCGTTACCACCCACTTCAAGTGGATGGTAACTGCGAGTTGGTTTGCGACCGCTTTTGCGGTCACAAAGCAACTCAGCATCGAAATGCGGTCAAATCCCATTTTGCGAGTCGCTACCGACTCGCAAAATCTGACTCTGCATCCCGTAAGGCCTTTTGCACGTCGCAAACTGTGTTTTTCGCAGTTTGCGACGTGCAAAAGGCTTCCTACATCTGGTCCTTTGTGCTTGCAAGAGACACTTGTTGCTTTTTAGCAGACTAAAGACACTTTAAATCATTTTTACAGTGATATTGCAACATATAGTTATTGCATCTTGATAATTTTTGACCGGAATCTTATCAGATAAATATTATGTATTTTTCTAAAAACTGTGTGGTGTATTTTTGTATTGCATGACTTATTGCACAAATACTTTACACATTGCCTTCTAGGTTAAGCCTGACTGCTCAGTTCCAAGCTACCAGAGGGTGGGAACAGGATAATTTGGATTGTGTGTGACTTACTCTGACTAGAGTGAGGGTCCTTGCTTGGACAGGTGGTAACCTGACTGCCAACCAAAGACCCCATTTCTAACACAATCCAAATGGAAGCCTACAATATTTGAATGCACCAAAAGGAGTAACAAAAGTGGTAAGTGTCTAAGAGTCTTCACTAAGTGGAATTTGGTGGTATGCAGAGTGTAGATCTATGGTTGAGAAAACTTTAGAGTTTCCTACACTTGTAATCATTTCTTGAATATGGGGAAAAGGATTGCAATCCACTAACATATTTTTGTTGAGAAATCTCAAGTTAACATACAACCTAAGGTCACCTCTTTTTAGTAAGGACAATAGGTGAAACCCACTCTGAAGAATCAATAGACGTATTTATTCCCTCGGACACCAATTTGTCCAATAATTCCTTCAGGTTTTGCCTGATGTTCAAAGGAACTGGCCTAACCTTATGTACTCTTGGTAAATCTCCTTTTTTAAGCTTGATACAGTGTTCAAATCCTTGAACATTCCCTACTTTATCCATGAAAACTTTGGGAAATTTAGCTTTCAGTTCTTCAATTATTGCATCTGGAGACAAAAGAGACAGAACCGAATCACCATCAGCTGGCAGATCCCCCAGAATAATAGGTATGTCATGTCTGAGACGCAATATTATTCTGAGCTTTGCCAAGTCTTTCCCGCCCACAATATCTCTCCCATTAGTTGCAAAGTATACTTTGGTAAGAGTATGTCTGCCAAGAACCTCTAATCTTGTCCAGAAAAACCAAAGTAGTTCTATATCCTGTTCGCCAAATGCCTTTAGACTTATATCAGGACATTACAAAACATTGGATTAGAACCACAAGCAAAAATATGTGCTATCTGCAAAAATCATTACTGGTGCTCCAGAATCTGCCATAAAAGTCACTTCTTTACCATCCATTAGAGTTTCACACATGAGCCCCTTGACATGGTGCCCTTTAACAGGTACAGTTGAATTAGGTAAATCCACAGTCAGAATTACATTAGACAACCTACTCATAGACTCTTGGGTATAGTCCTCTGAATCTTTTGTGTATACATTGATAATTTTCACTTTACCCACATTGTTAGTTATGCCAGGATTGAACTTCGTGCCTCTACACACTTTTTGAAAATGTCCTATTTTACAACACTTCATACATTTCGTGTGGCTGAGCAAAAGGAACTATTCCTAATGTGATTATGTGAGCCACACCGGAAGCAAACACTTATACCTTGCATCGGTCCTTTCCTAAAGTTTGAAGACTTATCACTAACAGCACAAATTGAATCATCTTCCGTCACACAACTAACAGCCGAACGAGTGCCATGATTAGATAAAACTTTAGAAGTAACAATGAGCCTCTCAATGCTTTTCCCAATATCAATCGTCTCTGCCAAAGTGGGATTACAACAAGCTAAAAGATGCTCCTGTATTTGTTTTTTTAAAGCAATAAAATACAAATGGGTCTCTTATATAGACATCTACGTTGCTACCAACATCACATTTGGCTGCTAATACATGCAACATAGCTACATATTCTTCAACCGATTCTTCAGCTGACTGCCTGCACATGACAAAATTAAATCTTTCTAACAGAACACTGGATTCATCCGAATATAGTTTCTTCATTCTTTCTTTCCCCTCCACATAAACATTCCATATAAAATCTTCACTATGAGGTGCTGGAATGGGTGGCAAATTGTCAAAAACATGTTGCCCAACGACACCCAAATGGTTAAAACGGAGGGACATTTTCCTGACTGGTGAATATCCATTAGCATCAATTGCCATAAGATAATTCTCAAAGATTCTCAACCATTCAGACCACTTTAAATCTGGTTTTCCACCCTTATGTAAGAAGGGTGGAGGTTGAACAACCCCTTGAGTTGATGCCATCTCCCCCAAAAATAATATATAAGTAAAGCTGTACTAACAATTACTAATTATTATACTTAATTCAATAAAACTGTAAAACAGAAGAATGCAGCACAGAGGGTGTGTCACTATGAGCAGAATCAAGCAAGCACAGAATACAGTCAAGTTTACAAATGACTCCACACATGTCTTGGGATAAAAAAAAAAAAATAACACTGCTATTTCAGTAGGTGTCTCTTCAATTGGCTTTAAATAATTAAACATCACTGCACCACTCTCTTTTCGCTAGTCCAACGCTGTAGATGTCTCAATGATGTCAAAACCTACAAGACCAGCGTGCCGAATAATATTTATGCCCGCTATTTTATTTCTGACTCAACCTCATAGCAGTGTATCTAGTTGTCATATCCTGGAGATCACATTGTATTCAAGTAACAAAGTCAACATTGACACGAGGAAACTCACTGTGTCACATCTCGTCGCAAGGTATCCAGGCAACCAGCAAGCTTCTTGCACAAAGAAACATTACATTGTATACCTTCAGGTCGTTGTATCCTAGCAACATGCATGGAAGTGTCACATGTCATGTGTAGTGCATAGCGTGGTATCTAGGCAACCAGCTCGTGTAGCGCATCGTGTGGTATTCAGGCAACCAACTCGCCAGACGGTCATCATATCCGGGAGAAATTTTCACCTTCTCAAGGAAAACTAAACCGCCGCTGAAAACTCCAAACTCTCCAGGCGGTAATGTCGGACATAAAACTGTCAAAATCCAGGTCAGTGGGTCTTTATCAGTCTAGCAGAGAGAAACTCAGCTCCACTTCTTCTGGTACCAATTAATGTAGGGGGTGGACCATCCTCCACTGAAGATAGCTATTCAAGTAATCCACAATAACAAAATTTCCCAGGAGACGCTTTGAAGATTGGTAAATTTCTTCATTCCGAAATGGACCCATGACCGTGACAACTACCTTCCAGGTTGAGAGACTGCAGGCAACTGCCTCCAGTCTAACGCTCTCGAACTTGGAATGCAGCCAAAGCCATCAAGGTTCCTGACACAAGGTAACAGCCTATGCAAATCATAACAACCTTCTTGGTAAAAGAAATACAGTAATAAACAGGAATAAACAGTAAACAGCATATCACACCCCTACATGACATTACATGAGAAAGGGCACGTGAGTGAGTGTTAAGATGATAGGTTCATATAATATTTTTAAATTCTGTATTGTGATTTTCTGAAAGAATGATACTTTTGCTTGTACCATGCTGACTTACCAGTTTCCATCACATTCCGTGGTGAAATTGGCCATAAAAACCTCAAATCTGGGGGTCAGCCAGAGCGACTAGGGGCCTCATTTACGAGGCCCTAGCAGCACACTGTGCCACCAGAGAATCATCATTTTTTACGCTCTGATGGTGCAGTGTGCCAGCCCATATTTACATGGCCATGCAAAGCCACCATGCGTGGCTTTTCATGGCCCTGTAAATATGGACCCCTTTCACACATAACACTGTGTGAAAAGGGCGTTCTATTGGTGTTGCTTGGGGCATTCCTACACAACACACATGGAACCTGAAGGAATCTGACCCATTCCCAGGTTTATAAGTCTGGGAGTGGCTGCATTTTGAATTTGTTGTGGAAAGAGGAAACAGTTCTTGTGACTGTCTTTGTGCAGGAAAGTGACCCTTCCTGAACAAAAACAATCACCCCCACACGCTGGCACCCTTGCACCATGGTGCAAGGGTCCCTGGCTTGGCGCACGGCAGCAATATGTACACGAGCGCAGGGGAAGAGAACAGAAAAGCACCATATCTTCTAGATATGGTGCATTTTTGTCCTTTCCTGGTGACGTAGTGCAGTGCAGCAAGGCACTTGCTGCACTGCCCTGTGCCACAGGCCTTGTAAATGAAGCTCTGGGTTTGTACTGGGTATGCTGTCTGATTCTCTATTGATTTGCTGCCCTTTTGAGACTTGTGCCTGATTTAGATATTTGCGGACGGGTTACTCCATCACAACAATGATGGATATCCCACCTGCTGAAATGTAAATTCCACGGAATATAACGGGATTTAGATTTCTGCGAACGGGAAATCCGTCACCGTTGTGATGGAGTAATCCATGTGCCAATATGTGAATCAGGCCCCTTGTCTATTTTTCTGATTGTTCTTATTATAGCACTACTCCTGCAACCAATAGCTTTCATGGCAAATGATTTCTCTGTAGTCTGACTGACTCATTGAGACTGCTACTGCATTTTCATTTTCCTTGAATTTAATCAGTCCTTTCCAATTGCTTGTATTTTAAAATGCTGTATTGAATCTTGTCTCCAGGAACATATTGCCTCATAGTTGTTGAGGTTAACACTATCCTCAACCCTGCAACATGGGTGCCACTATAATGCTGAGTATCTAAGAGTAGAGAACCGACAATGCTCAGATTGAAAAGTTGTTTAGAGTTCTTTAATGTGGAGGATGGTACAAGTTCCAATCTGTTGAGCATTTGGACTTAAATATATTCTGATGGAGAAGTAATTAAGATCCGTTCCTCTGGTAAATTGAGACCTGCCTGCAGGCTCCCTTACCCCTCCATATCTTTTGAATAGCTAAGGTGGCTCAGAAGAAGTCAACAACTACGATGTAGAAGAGTGGAAAATAGTTATGTCAAGTTATCACTTTGTTATTAGATTAATGCTAAAAAGGTATTAAAGAGAAACAATTATGTGATGTTTAAAGTCATAGGTTCTCATTTTGGCAGAAACATCGATGTCTTCAGCAATCTAACTCTGTGCCACCCATATTCAAAATTTCATTTTCAATTATCTGAAAATTAGATGATGCTTACTGCCTGTAAATTGATTCCCACTCCATGTTCAACACCATGCTTCAGCGTATCTAGAACAAAGGAGCTAGGTTGGTATGCATTCTCAAATCTCTCTAGCTTACAGGTTACCATGCGCAAATCAAATTATAAAATCTCTACAACACGAACAACAACTCTAAATCAGTGTACCTACCAAATCAAATCTCTAGAGCTACACATACATATTTTCTAAGATTGTCAAATAAATCCTAGTTGGTAGTTCAGTTTCCTAAATTTATGTTTTCATCAACAGGCTATTGACTGTGAATCAGTGACTCTCAAGGTGACATATACAATGGAACAAAGCCCTCTAAATCAGGCTACTGACAATGACATTGGGCAATTAATATTTTCTTGTTTTGGATTGCTCAGAGGAAATGCCACACATGTCCTCCGGAGCTGGAATGCAACTATCCAAGCAGGCAAGAATTACACCTGTGCTTCTGTGTCTTTCCTTACTATCTTTTACTTCATTCTTTTTTCTATCAAGTGTCGTGCTTCATTCTGAAACATTCTGAAGTGATTTGCAAGTGCCACCTGTTGCTCATGCCCAATAATGCACAAAAATACATGCAATAAATACATGTTCATGTCAATTATAGTATCTGCCACTTCCCCTGCTAAAGCATCTTCATCCTTTGCAGGAATCAATGCTCTTTCGAGGTCAACAAATCTTTGGACCCAGTATAGGGTGTGGTAGAACCATTAACACAATTTCAATACAAAACAATTAAGTTACACAGTATGACCAATTTGGCCATACAGGAAAACTTCAGTTAGGAATAAAGTTAAGGAGAGTTATTACAAATGTAAGCTCAAAGTCATGTAGACAATTTGCAAAGCCAGGTTACATAGGTACAGAATCACCAAGGGTTGCCTAAGGCGATGAAATAAGTTCAGGCGAACTAACATTAATAAAACTAAGCATTCAAAAAGGAGAATGCACAATATTAACAGGAATATCTGTGCTTGCAAACATCAGTGAATTTAAATCAAGACATTTATAATTATAACTTTATCTAAGCACATGGAATCCCTACAATTGGCCATATCAAGAGAAGACATGTGTGAGGCAGAACACAGGCAGGCACAAGACAAAAAAAACAAAAATGGCAAAAAGAATTTGGAAAACGATAATCTCAGGCAGTAATCCACTAACTAAGGTGGGCAAAAGGTAGGTAAAAAGGGAAAGTGTCACTATGTCAGAAGCTCGATCAAGTCTCAATAAGGCATCTCAAGGGGCAAAGCAAAGAGGAAAATACCTCTCAAGGGGCTCAGCATGTGGGAATCAGGAAAAGGCTAAGCATCTCATCCTTCCGCATCTCGATCTCTGGTGAATCTTGAGTTGACCAAAATCCAACTGGTCATCAACATATCAAAGTTCAGTGTCAATCCACAATATGTTGAAGGGACTTCATCCAATAGAAATCCATCACACAACTCCAAACTGCAACAGTTCAATATTTTCACAAGTCTGTCATGGGAACATCTCTGTGAAGCCAGCCCTAGTGTTGCAGTACTCATTGTTATGGTACTCAGTTTGGATTTTTGGTAATGCAGTGTTAGTAATTGTGGCAACAGTTATTATTATCCAAGAAAAGTGCTGGAGCATCCTGGTGTTCTTCTACCGCTCCCGTGCCCATATTAGAAAGAGAGATTCAGATTCAAGGAAGTTGAGTGCATTAATTCTTCTATCACTCTATCAACAACGACCTGCCCCCCTGAAGATACAGGGTGCCTGACTGGACCGGCAAGACGTGGCAGTGTTTTGTTTCTTTCTCATCCACTCCCCCTTTCCTTTTGGGACACCTGCCAGGGTTTCTGTGTCCACCAGGAAGTGCCGAGAGGTGTTCCAGGAGGTTGGGGGCATACCATCGCCCCTGCAGACATCCTGCTTTTTTAGGTGAGTGGCACCATCTCGACATAAAGCCAAGCCACAACATACAGGGCTGCCTGGGCGATGGATTCCTCAAGGGGTACTTTCAAAGGTTTAGCGCAGGCTTTACCAGCTGATCAAGATGCTCCATCTTTATTAGATTTAACTAGGACCCTAGCGCGATTACAGAAGGAAGTTATTTCCTTAAAGCAAGGGAACCTGGAGTTGCACACTGAAGTACAGCGGTATAAACCACAAGACACCCCCTAGGAAGGAGTCAAAATAAAACAAAGATTTCAAGTACTGCAGGCCCCTCGGTTTGACCCATCTAATCATGTTCCTAGACCCAATTCAGTCCCAATGACTTCCACCACACAACCCATGCAGGTAATGGTCACAACACCAACCCCTGTGCCCTTAGCTCCTCCAGGAAGGTTTTTTTGGGGATAGTGCCAAGTTCAACATTTTTTTTAACCAGTGCCAAATACAGTTTTTGTGTCGGGCAGCTGCATTCCCCAACGATGCTGCAAAGGTAGCTTTTATCATCTCTTATTTGGGAGGCAATGCAGCTAATTGGTCTATTCCGCTGGTGGAGTGCAATGACCCTATACTGTATGATTTCAACCGGTTCAAGGAAGCCTTGCGGAAACTGTTCGCCAAACACCTCTTTGTGCAAGCCAGTGACAGTGAGTTGCTGAATTTGCGCCAGGGAAACAAGGATCTACTGTCCTTTATCACCTCTTTCAATTGGTTGGTTGCAGAGACTGAGTGGCCCAAGGAGAAGACGACCTCCCTCTTCTATTGTGTCCTTCGGGACGATCTCAAGGATGTTCTAGTCCAAATTGTGGAACCTCCTATGGAGTGTTCTGAGTTCATTGACCTGGTGGTACGATTGGATCACTGCATGAGTAAATGTAAGGGAGAAAAATTCTGGGGTGACACACGATTAGTGGTGCTCAAAACTGAGAAAAAGGAGTCCACCATTCCCACTCATGATACACCTGAGCCCATGCAAATTGGCAGTGGCGGGGCCCACTATCTAAGGAACAGAAATAACGTGGGGAAAAATTGAAACTGTGTTTATACTGCCGTAAGGCAGGGCATTTTGCTCAGGAATGTCGTAACAAGCCTACTGTTCCCAAGAAAGCCATTGCAGCGGTAACAGGGCCTGAATTCTCTCTTCCTGACCAGACGGAAAAACTAACTGGCTCGATAACTTCTGAGACCATTTTATCGAGCGCTTCTTTCAATATGGTCTCACATCTTCTGACTAATACCACCAGTCCAGTACCTCGACAACTAACTCTTATTGTGACGTTAGTGTTGTCCAGGTTTCAAGGAAGTTGAGTGCACTAACTCCACTATCACTTTGTCAACAACGACCTGCTCCCCTGAAGATACAGGGGGCCTGGCTGGACCGACAATACATGGCAGTGTTTGGTCTCTTTCTCATCTACTCCCCTTTCCTTTTGGGACACCTGCCGGGGTTTCTGTGTCCACCAGGAAGTGCTGATAGGTGTTCCAGGAGGCATACCATCGCCCCTGCAGACATCCTGCTTTTCAGGTGAGTGGCACCGTCTCGACAAAATGTTATTTGATTTTCCAGAAAGTTCAGCAAGAGTTTTCTCTTGACTAGCAAATGTTCAACGGATTGTACTAAAAATTACAACCTCTCTAATAAAGGCACAGTTTGTAATCACTAATAATCACTTTCAAAACGTAATGTGTCTGTTCATCAAAAGGTAGTGATATTTTAAAGTTCAATTCCAAGTCGATTTCAAACTCAAGAATACTGAACTGGATTTGAATTGCTTGAAAAAAGGTTTGCAAATTCCTTCTTCCAGTTATTGGCACAAAAATATGTTCATTCAGGTGCTGCGTCCTGTGAGGAGGCCCCTTTTTTCATGGTTAGCCCGACTTTTTGCCTGATGTTGATGTGTCCTAGAAGTTGGTATTGCTCAGGGTCCCTGCTAAGCAGGTTTTCTAGGCCCAAGCTCTTTCCCTAAATCTGTTGTGATGCTTGGCACAATTGGATACACTCTTACATATCACTGTAAGACCCTAGGAAATGGGTACACCAGTACCCAGGCCATGGGTTAGTAAAAGTAGGCCCTTGAGGGCAGCAGCACTGATTGTGCCATCATCTAGGGCCCTGCACCCAGATTCATCCAGCACTGCCAGTGCAGGCTGAGTGTACTGGGGCAACCCTAAAAAGACAAACTTGACACGGCACACTCCCTGTGTGCCCTGTCCACCTTACACTACATATGTTATAGATAAGTCACCCCTCTAGTAGGCCTTACAGCCCTAAGGCAGGGTGCACCATACTATACGTGATGTCACAATTGCATGAACAATATGCCCCCACTGTAGCCTTGCCAAACCTAGGAGATAGTAAGTGAACAGAGCAGCCATTTTAAGTGCATGTATGGGACACTGGTCAAACATGAGTTCCCCATCTACAGGAGTTGGTATCAAACAGCTCAGGATGATAAATCCAAACTGTTACCAGTACTGGATTTAACCCCAAAAGTACCCAGGGGCCACCTTAGAAGTGCCCCCTGCAAAAGCTAACCTAACTGGCATAGTTGCTGACTGGTTCCATCCAGCCTGCCACTTCCAGACAGCCAATATACAAACCTGGGGGAGAGCCGTGGCTCTCTGGTTTGTATAACGATGCCCTTCCTGGGTGGAGAAGCTAACACCCCCTCCCTCAGGAATGTGCACTCTCCTGTTGGTGAGCTTCAAAGGACTAATGCCCTTGAAACATGAGCCCACAGACCTGCTGCTAGCAGCAAATGGCTTCCCCCTTTGTCAACCCTCAACATTTGGCTGGAGCAAAGGCAGGAAACCACTCAAAGGGTAGGAGGAGTGGTCTCACGGAGCTTGCACCACCCCTAGGGGCTTGCATGCAAAGTGGACTCCCATTTCATTTTCCTCCATGTTGGATGGCAGGAAAATATCCAATGAGGTTTAGGGAAGTGACCCTTCCTGCAGAAAGTGGTCACTGTAGTGGGTTTAGCCACCCAAGGGTAAGTGTCCCATTGGACACTACGCGGTTCCCCCTAAAACGCCCACTAAATTCAGTATTTAGTGGGCTCCCATAGACCAAGAAATCAGATTCATCTGGAAGAAAAGGGCAGCACCAAAGAACCAGCCAAGACAAGAACAGAGGACCTGCTGCACCAGAAGAGGCTCCAAGACCCCTGCTTGCTGCACCATAGTCCTGACAATCACCGCTGCAGAGGAGCTGACCACTGGACTGATCTTAAAAGACTTCGAGGACTTTCAGGCTTTGCAAATAGCCCAAGAAATCCCTCCTGAGTGGAGGCACCACTCAAGAAACGAAAGGAACCTACAAGGAACCTGCAAACCGGTGAGGGACACTTCACCGACTGGACAATATCTCTGCAACCAGAAGTCACAGCCAGACCCAACAACAGACCAACCACAGCCCAGATGGGGCCTGCAAGTGTGCCAAGTGTGGTGGCACAGCACCCTCCCGTGCCGAGTTGTTGCAATACCCCAGGTACTGACCAGTACACATCAGACATCAGCAAAAACAGCTCTCCCAGAGCTGCAACTGGACCAGGAGTAGGCCCCAGTCAAGGGACTTCAGTGACACCCAGACCCCCCCAACAGAGCACTAGCAACATCCTGCAAGACCCAAGAAGAAGACTTACATCTAGCTTCAAAGGGTCCATTTGCGCACAGCCTCCAAAACCTCAAAAATGCTCTGCCCCTGGCCTCCCTGGGCCATGCATTGCGGGATCTGCTGTGTGCCCCATGTCCTCAACCCCTTGTGACCTCAACAGCCCAAGGGGACCCCCAGGCACCAACTTTAAATCTGCAAACCAGCTTCTTTCCCGAGTGGCCACTCCAGGTGGCCCTGTGCCTGTGCCAAGAGACTTTCCAACACAGCTCCCGCAAGAACCGGGAGCCGCCTGAGGCTCTCCAGCTGGCACAAGGTGCCCACTGACTGTTGCGACCACCCTTCAAAAGAAGTGACTGGTAACCCAACTGTATGATTTTTAATGCATTTTTAAAAGTGACTGTCTATTGATTCCTATGGTAAGTAATTTAGCACAGAAAGACTAACTTTATTAAAACTTTGAAAAGTCATATCTCAAAAAGTACCTGATGTATCTTAATGATCTTGGTCTTAAAATGTATATAAACATCTGAAGTATTTTTATTAATTCTGGTCTTGAGTTATTCATTGAGGGTGTGTGGTGCATGATTGGATTTGTGAGTACAGCAAATATTTAACACTCCTCCTTGATTTGCCTAACTGCTCGACCAGCTACCTTGAAAATTGGAGCATTAGGTGGTCTAATTTTAGCTCTGGAAAAGAAAGTGTGGTTGCCTGGACCCCCTGCACAGTGTGCCTAGTTTTGCACACTACATTGAGGGCCAGCCACCTACACATATCTCTAGCTTGGCACTCTTTTTCTCTTTGACCTCCTGTTTGCTCAGCTCTCATCATCAATTTTACTGTGACTCAACTGTTCAGTTTCTTCAGCAATAGTCAGAGGCACTTATGCAGCTGTCACATTCTGCTCTTTAGGCAAATTGCCTCTTGGTACAGCTCTATTACTTACAGCAAATGGTCCTTCATCAGCATCTGAGCTAGCATGAGTCAACTGATTCTGTCTCGACCTTCCGCACCATCCACTGTTGTTGACTCACTCAGAACCCCATCAGACCATGCTGTAGCAGTCACTTGTTCAGTCCCAACAGCTTGACAAGCCTGGTCTCACTCACTGTAACCAATCCTTCTGGGACAGGTGCTGTTTCATCTAAGGGACCTGGAACTTTGCGAGTGTGACTCAAGTGTACCCAGTTGGGGAGACATGTACACTTCACAGCTGCAGTGTATACCAAAACCACCTAGTGAGGGCCTTTCCAACGTGGTTCCAGACACATTTTCCTTATGTGCTTCTTCATCATGACCCAGTTGCCTGAAGTCAGATCATGGCAACTCTCCTGCTGCGGCTGTGATGTAGCTTCTCCAATCTGACGAGACAAAGAACGAACCACGTCAGCCAGTCCTTTGCAATAATTCAGCACCAAGTCATCCATAAAGTTCACAAGTGCATTTGCAGGCATTGCTGGCAATCTCATGGCTCTCTCTATGATAATTTCATGAGGGGACAACCCAGTCTTTCTGTTGGGTGTATTGTGCATACTCATCAAGACAAGAGGCAAAGCGTCTGGCCATTTCAATGTTGTAGAGGCACATACTTTCACCAATCAGGACTTCAAAGTTCCCTCAATCTGTTCTACAAGTCCTTAACCCTTAGTTCTGTAGTTGCAATGCAATCCTTGCTCAACTTGTAATGCCACACATAACATTTTTAGGACCTCACTGTTGAAATGAGTTCCTCTGTCTGACTGGAGAGAAGTCAGAAATATGGATCATGGTATCAACCCTCTAAGTAGCACCTTTGCTGTTGTGAGACTTTCATTTCTCCTAGTGGGGTAGTCTTCAACCCAGTGTGAAAAAATACACACAATGACTAAGACATATCTCAGTCCACTGCACACAGGCAGCTCAATAAAATCCAGTTGCATTCTGTTGAATGATCCTCTGAATCTACCAATATGGCTGACTGTGACAACTGCATTTCACTACATTCATCTGTTGGCATGTGACATATCTGTGGCACACGGCTTCTGTGATCACTCTGAATCTGGGGTTAAACCATGTTCGTTTGAATGTTCTGATCATTGCATCTCTACCAAATGTGCCTGTCAATGTTAATATCTAGCTATAGGGGACAGCAAGCTATTTGGCAACACTGCTCTTCCATCACATGAAACTCAAACATCATCTTAATTTTTCTTATCACATCCTGCTCTGACACAACTTTGTTGCTCTTCCTCTGACACTTCTTCATGCAATCTCTTAAAATCCTCCCATGTATCAACAGCAGTTGACAGGAAATTATGACTTGTCACATCATGCGTATTGCTGACCCACTCTCCATTGAAGGAGGTACAACTAAGGGCACAGCATCTGGCCACTTCGTCTGCAGAAGTCTTCCCCCAAGATTACATAATCAGTAAACTTTCTGTGAGTTATACGCTTGACAACAGCAATTTTGGCAGACAACTGTAATGCATTCAACAAATTGTAGATCTTATCACAGTTTCAAATAGGGGATCCAGAAGAGGACCACAACTGTCCGTAATCATGAATGACAACAAAACCATACTGACATCAGTAAAAATTGTCACGATAATCTCTACAAAAACACAGCATGCTCTGGTAGGAGCGACTAATTCAATTACTTGGGCAGAAAAGACTCCTCAAAGCCAGGAAGTTTCTATCACACCTGAGACTGTGCAACTCCATAACTACCTCTCAGGGTACCATCTTTATCTCTTAACCCCTTCGCTGCCAGGCCTTTTCCCCCTCCTGTGCCAGGCCTTTTTTTGCCTATTTGGGGCAGTTCGCGCCTAGACCCTCATAACTTTTTGTCCACATAAGCTAACCAAGCCAAATTTGCGTCCTTTTTTTCCAACATCCTAGGGATTCTAGAGGTACCCAGACTTTGTGGGTTCCCCTGAAGGAGGCCAAGAAATTGGCCAAAATACAGAGAAAAGTTCGTTTTTTTTTAAAAAAAATTGAAAAAGTGGCTGCAGAAGAAGGCTTGTGGTTTTTCCCCTGAAAATGGCATCAACAAAGGGTTTGCGGTGATAAACTCAGCAGCTTCCCAGCTTTCAGGAACAGGCAGACTTGAATCAGAAAACCCAATTTTTCAAAACAATTTTGGCATTTTACTGGGACATACCCCATTTTTGCAATTTTTTGTGCTTTCAGCCTCCTTCCAGTCAGTGACAGAAATGGGCATGAAACCAATGCTGGATCCCAGAAACCTAAACAGTTCTGAAAAGTAGACAAAATTCTGAATTCAGCAAGGGGTCATTTGTGTAGATCCTATAAGGGTTTCCTACAGAAAATAACAGCTGAAATAAAAAATTATTGAAAGTGAGCTGAAAAAAACAGCCATTTTTCTCCACGTTTTACTCTGTAACTTTTCCCTGCAATGTCAGATTATCGAAAGCAATATACCGTTATGTCTGCTGGACTCCTCTGGTTGCGGGGATATATAGGGCTTGTAGGTTCATCAAGAACCCAAGGAACCCAGAGCCAATAAATGAGCTGCACCCTGCAGTGTGTTTTCATTCTATACCGGGTACACAGCAATTCATTTGCTGAAATATAAAGAGTAAAAAATTGCTATCAAGAAAACCTTTGTATTTCCAAAAAGGGCACAAGATAAGGTGTTGAGGAGCAGTGGTTATTTGCACATCTCTGAATTCCGGGTTGACCATACTAGCATGTGAATTACAGGGCATTTCTCAAATAGATGTCTTTTTTACACACACTCCTATATTTGGAAGGAAAAAATGTAGAGAAAGACAAGGGGCAATAACACTTGTTTTGCTAATCTATGTTCCCCCAAGTCTCCCGATAAAAATGATACCTCACTTGTGTGGGTAGGCCTAGCGCCCGCAACAGGAAACGCCCCAAAGCGCAACGTGGACACATCCAAATTTTTGGAAGAAAACAGAGGTGTTTTTTGCAAAGTGCCTACCTGTAGATTTTGGCCTCTAGCTCAGCCGGCACCTAGGGAAACCTACCAAAGCTGTGCATTTCTGAAAACTAGAGACCTAGGGGAATCCAAGGATGGGTGACTTGCGGGGCTCGGACCAGGTTCTGTTACCCAGAATCCTTTTCAAACCTCAAAATTTGGCTAAAAAAACACATGTTCCTCACATTTCTGTGGCAGAAAGTTCTGGAATCTGAGAGGAGCCACAACTTTCCTTCCACCCAGCGTTCCCCCAAGTCTCCGGATAAAAATGATACCTCACTTGTGTGGGTTGGCCTAGCGCCCGCGACAGGAAACACCCCAAAGCGCAACGTGGACACATCCAAAATTTTGGAAGAAAACAGAGGTGTTTTTTGCGAAGTGCCTACCTGTAGATTTTGGCCTCTAGCTCAGCCGGCACCTAGGGAAACCTACCAAACCTGTGCATTTCTGAAAACTAGAGACCTAGGAGAATCCAAGGAGGGGTGACTTGCGGGGCTCAGACCAGGTTCTGTTACCCAGAGTCCTTTGCAAACCTCAAAATTTGGCTAAAAAAACACATGTTCCTCACATTTCTGTGGCAGAAAGTTCTGGAATCTGAGAGGAGCCACAAATTTCCTTCCACCCAGCGTTCCCCCAAGTCTCCCGATAAAAATGATACCTCACTTGTGTGGGTAGGCCTAGCGCCCGCGACAGGAAACGCCCCAAAGCGCAACGTGGACTCATCCAAAATTTTGGAAGAAAACAGAGGTGTTTTTTGCGAAGTGCCTACCTGTAGATTTTGGCCTCTAGCTCAGCCGGCACCTAGGGAAACCTACCAAACCTGTGCATTTCTGAAAACTAGAGACCTAGGGAAATCCAAGGAGGGGTGACTTGCGGGGCTCGGACCAGGTTCTGTTACCCAGAGTCCTTTGCAAACCTCAAAATTTGGCTAAAAAAACACATGTTCCTCACATTTCTGTGGCAGAAAGTTCTGGAATCTGAGAGGAGCCACAAATTTCCTTCCACCCAGCGTTCCCCCAAGTCCCCCGATAAAAATGATACCTCACTTGTGTGGGTAGGCCTAGCGCCCGCGACAGGAAACGCCACAAAGCGCAACGTGGACACATCCAAAATTTTGGAAGAAAACAGAGGTGTTTTTGCGAAGTGCCTACCTATAGATTTTGGCCTCTAGCTCAGCCGGCACCTAGGGAAACCTACCAAACCTGTGCATTTCTGAAAACTAGAGACCTAGGGGAATCCAAGGAGGGGTGACTTGCGGGGCTCGGACCAGGTTCTGTTACCCAGAGTCCTTTGCAAACCTCAAAATTTGGCTAAAAAAACACATGTTCCTCACATTTCTGTGGCAGAAAGTTCTGGAATCTGAGAGGAGCCACAAATTTCCTTCCACCCAGCGTTCCCCCAAGTCTCCCGATAAAAATGATGCCTCACTTGTGTGGGTAGGCCTAGCCCCCGCGACAGGAAATGCCCCAAAACGCACCGTGGACACATCCCATTTTTCGAAAGAAAACAGTGCCTACCTGTGGATTTTGGCCTGTAGCTCAGCCGGCACCTAGGGAAACCTACCAACCCTGTGCATTTTTGAAAAATAAAGACCTTGGGGAATTCAAGATGGGGTGACTTGTGGGGCTCGGACCAGGTTCTGTTACTCAGAATCCTTTGCAAACCTCAAACTTTGGCTAAAAAAACACATTTTCCTCACATTTCTGTGGCAGAAAGTTCTGGAATCTGAGAGGAGCCACAAATTTCCTTCCACCCAGCATTCCCCCAAGTCTCCCGATAAAAATGATACCTCACTTGTGTGGGTGAGCCAGGTGCCTGCAACAGAATAAGGCCCAAAACTTGAACAGATAGAAGGGATAGCACAGCGAGTTTATAAGGGCATATTCTTTTATACATCTTTAGACGGACTCTGCTTTGGGGACCCACATAAGTGAGGTGTCATTTTACTTTGGAGACTGAGGGGAAAACTGGGGAGTAGGAATTTTCTGCTGGAGCGGTGATCCTACTAAGAAAAGTCAGGAAAATATGCTTTTTTATGCACATTTTGAGGTTTACAGAGGAGTCTGGGTAAGAAAATGTTGGGGGAGCCACGCAAGCCACACCTCCCTGGACTCCTGGGGGTGTCTAGTTTTAAAAAATTTCTGGGTTTTGTAGGTTTCCCTAGATGAAGGCCGCACCCAGGACCAAAAACATAGGTGGGCCCTCCCCCCCCAAAAACAGGTATTTTTGTAATATATCATATTGATGTGTGCACATACGTCCGTGATGTGCCAAACACTAAAATTGTGAAAAGAAATACACTTAGGTTATGTGAAGAAGACCCCTCACCCACCAACCAAGTTGGTGGCATGCTTCATCATCGGGGTCCCACCCGAGGCACCTAGCGTGTCACAGGTGTGCTGCGACGCCTGATTACAGCGGAGCAGGTTTTGTCATTTTTACCACACATACTGGTTGGATTTGGTACGAGGGTGAGTGATGGTTCAGTGGATCAAATTTTATTAACAAGAGATTTCACAAAAATGAAATGCACTGCTAATAACTGAAAGGCAAAAAACTGAACCAATGACTCATAGCTCGTGAGCTGTAAAGCCGCGACAAGGCACCAACAGCTTTACAGTCCATTCACACACCTTTCATACATGACATGCACAAGACCATTCACACCGCCAGCCACGGGCCCAGCACATTACAACACTCACATCGACAGACCGCGCCACTCAAGGGCCCATCACTTACATACGCCCACATGCCTGATACAAGAATCACACCAGCTGATGGGAGTGTGGACTGGCGTTTGGATGGCACCGCCAGCCAAGCGCCACCCCACGCACACCGCCAACCAAGCGCCACCCCAAGCACACTGCCAGCCAAGCGCCACCCCACGCACACCGCCAGCCAAGCGGCACCCCACGCACACCGCCAGCCAAGCGCCACCCCACGCACACCGCCAGCCAAGCGCCACCCCACGCACACCGCCAGCCAAGTGCCACCCCACGCACACCGCCAGCCAAGCGCCACCCCAAGCACACCGCCAGCCAAGCGCCACCCCACGCACACCGCCAGCCAAGCGCCAACCCACGCACACCGCCAGCCAAGCGCCACCCCACGCACACCGCCAGCCAAGCGCCACCCCAAGCACACCGCCAGCCAAGCGCCACCCCACGCACACCGCCAGCCAAGCACCACCCCAAGCACACCACCATCACTTTTTTTGTTTATAAACAACAAAGAAACCACTCATTATAAAATAAGCACAAAACTACAAACACAAAAGCTCTAACTAAATACATGACAGAGATGCCCACCGTGAAACATATGAAAATATAAAACAGACAGCTTACGCTCAAGGTATTTCCCAGATTTTTTTTGGGGTATGGTAACTTCTGTAACAGCCGGGAACACACAGCCCAGGCTTTGAAGGGCATTCGGGGCAGTACATCCGACTCTCCCTCCGGATTAATCTCCGGGCACATACTCTACATTTCTTTGTGGGCATGTCTTTTTTGGGAGTGGGAGGAATGTGATCTGGAAAGTGCTGATCTTTCAATCTAGCCACATCCTCCACCACTTCTACTCTAGGAACTCTTGCCGGTTCAGACACAATAAGGCTTTCTATCACCGACTCCTGAAATTTAACAAATGTCATCCTTGACTCAGGTGAACAATCCTTGTATACAATAAAGGCATTAAAAGTTGCCAAATGAAATAAATGTAGGGCCAACTTTTTATACCACACATAAGACTTACGAAGAGCAGTGTAAGGTTCTAACCTCTGATCTACTCTATCAACACCACCCATGTGCCTATTGTAGTCCAAAATGCACGCAGGTTTGCGCACTTCCGCAACCTGACCCCAAACAGCCACAGGGGAAGTACTCTCATCATGGATGGTCGATAGCATGTGCACATCCCTCCTGTCTGAAAATTTCAGAGCTAGCAGCTCATTATTCCGCAAGGCACTGCACTGTCCCCTCTCAAGTTTTTTACAGACAAGCTCCCTTGGATAGCCTTTCCGGTTAGAACGGATTGTGCCACAAGCAACAGTGTCCACCCTAAACAACTCCTTGAACAACTGCACTCCAGTGTAGAAATTATCTACGTACAAATGGTGACCTTTGTTAAACAGCCGTCTAGCAAGTTCCCACACAATTTTTTCGCTAACTCCAAAAGTGGCCGGACAACCAGGAGGGTCAATACTGGAATCCCTACCAGTGTAGACCCGGAAATTATACACATATCCTGTACTGCTTTCTGACAGCAGATACAATTTAATCCCATACCGAGCCCTCTTACTAGGAATGTACTGCTTAAAAACTAAACGCCCCTTGAAAAGGACCAAAGACTCGTCCACACTTATCTCTTTGCCTGGAACATAGACCTCTGAAAACCGATCCACAAAATGATCAAGGACAGGCCTAATCTTAAAAAGGCGGTCACAATCAGGGTGATCTCGTGGCAAGGCTAAAGCATTGTCTACAAAATGCAGCATACAAAGAAGAAGCAAATACCGATTACGTGTCATAGTTGCAGGAAATATAGCAGTTGCCATCAAGGGACTAGTAGACCAATAAGAAGCCAGTGACGGCTTCCTGATCAACCCCATCAAAAAAGACAAACCTAAAAACCTTTTCATCTCTTCCAGATATGTGGGAACCCAATGAGTAGCTCTAGACTGAGGCTTAAGTCTGGCAGCATTGTCCCGCAAATATTGCTCTGCATACACATTTGTCTGCTCCACAATCTCTTCCAAAAATACATCGTCCATAAACAAGTGAAAGAAATGGACAGGCAGAAAGTTTTTCGTATTAACTCTACACCCTGGGAGACCAGTAAATGCAGGTAACTGTGGCTGCTCCATGTTTGGGGCAATCCAGGTGTCAGGTCTTCCAATGGGAAACCCTTCAGCCCCAGGCTGCTGCACTCTTGGCACATCAATGTCCTCCTCTAACACAGGCCCTTCATCTGCACTGAGAGTAGCTTCCTCATCAGAAGAATACTCTCGGACAGAAAACTCACTTCCAGAATCTCCTGCTTCCTCCTCTGCCTCAGATGCAGAGTCAGTATCGTAATCATGGTCTGAAGACGACTCAAAGAGCATGCGAACAACCTGCTCAGCGGTCACTTTGCGGCTAGCCATGATCCTAACAACAAATGGATTGCCAACAACAACTAGCACTAAAATAAGTAATAAACAAAGTGTAGCTTTATCACAAAGAGTTATGTACTACAAAAAACTATACCACTCAGTTGCCTGAAATAGCTACTCACCAAGCAACTACTCTGCACAGACACAGCAATCACCAATGATATCCCACTAAAAAGAAAAAAGAAAAAAGCAAATTAGACATATGACAACACAAACATCACTGTGCTCAAGTCTAAGGACAATGTCAAACACACAATACTGCATTTAGTACACCACCTACAAACATGTCATTCATGCATGTCAACAATACTCCTTTGGAGTAAATTGCTTTCACTTACCTAAAACATGCAACTATGCAAACCACAGGACAACTACTGCCAAAACCGCAAAGATCCACAGCAAAGGAAGCAAAAGCGTTGAACTAGAAGAAAAAGAAGAAATAAATTGTTATAATCACAAATACAAATACTTTGCCAGTTGACAAACACCCCACCACCAAGAACTTAGAAGTTGTCCCTGGTACCTAAGTGGATCCTGCCCCCCTCGGGGGTAGATGGGTGTAAAAAAATTGGCCAATCTGCCCCCAAGGGGGGCAGAAATGGGCAACACCTCTGTGACCCCTTTCAGGGGGCGACCCTTCCCAAAGGGGGCACCCCCAGCACAACACAAAACAAAATAAAAAAATCCCTGCCGTATTGGTGGTTTCTGCCCTCCTTGGGGGCAGATGGGCCTACAAAATTAGGGGCAGAGATGGCCAATACAAATTTTCCCCACCTTAGGGGGGCGACCGTTGCCCAAGAGGTGCCCCCAAACACACACCACACACACACACACAACACAATCCCTGGCGCCTAGTGTGCTTCCACCCCCCCCCCCCGGCCCAGATCGTCCAAAAAATGGCTGGTCTGCCATCGGGGGGGCCGAAACAGAAAAAAAAAAAAGCTCCCCAGGGGAGCGACCCTTGCCCAAGGAGTTGCCCCCAAAATAAACAATAAAAACAAAATCCCTGGTGTCTAGTGGATTTCGCCCCCTCTCCCCCCTGGCGGCAGATCAGCCCAAAAATTGGCAATCTGCCCCCAGGGGGGGGGGGGCGAAATACTAAAAAAATAGCCCCCCAGTGGGGCGCCCCCAAAAAAAACTTTACAATAAAAATAAATCCCTGGTGTCTAGTGGTTTTCGCCCCCCCCTGGGGGCAGATCCGCCAAAAAATCGGCAGATCTGCCCCCGGGGGGGGGGTGAAATGCCCAAGGGGTCGCCCCCAAAATACACATAAATAAAAATATCCCTGGTGTCTAGTGGTTTTCGCCCCCCCCCCCCCCCGGGCAGATCCGCCGAAAAATCGGCGGATCTGCCCCCAGGGGGGGGCCAAATACAAATAAAAATTGCCCCCGGGGGCGTCATCGGATTGCCGTGGGGGGGGCGGGGGTGGAAGGGGAAGGTCTTCCCCTTCCATCCCTGCCTGGGGGGGGAGAGGGGTGGACGGGGGGCGCGCTAGCGCTCCCCCAAGTTCCCCTGTGCCTAGGACGAGATGATCTCGTCCAAGGCACAGAGGAACTGTAGCCTTGGACGAGATCATCTCGTCCAAGGCACCGAACCGGTTAAACAGGAACCACCAACAAACACGACACAGTCATTTTCATCTAAGGGAACATCTTGAATGTCAGGTCTTGGTTTGGTGCACAATTCAGTACCATCGAGAAAGTCACGCTCAACCATATCCTCGCAGTCTCTTGCATTTTCAACAGGTTTTGTCAATAACGTAGCAGGGTTTAATACTGTATATCACTTGATGTTTATGTTATATGACGCAAGGTTAACAGCTCATAATGGGTCAAACATGCACTAGTCAGGTACTGGGTCAACAAACTTTTGACTGAGTGGGGAATAAAAATATTCAGGGGATGGCCCATAACAATGCCTTTGCACTGTTGAATGCTGACGCTCAGAGCAGTGATTGCCTTCAAACAACAGGGCAATGCTGATGCTACAAGATCAAGTTTAGCAGAAAAATATGCCACAGGCTTGTTTGTATTTCCATGCAGTTGTGTCAAAAGTGAGATGGCGCATCCATCCATCCATCTCACAGCAAAACTAAGAAAAACATTTGTTTTAATCAGACACTCCCAGAGCTGGGGCTCAGCATAAGCTTTCTCTCAGCTCTGTGAAGGCACATATGCAGTTATCATTCAATTGCACCAGACTGGATACATCCTTGTGTGTCATCCTCTGTAAACACTTGGCCAAAATGGGAACGTTTGGAATCTATTGACGACAGTAGTTATCCATTCCCAGTAACATTCCGACTTCTTTCTATGTTGCAGACAAATTCATTTTAATAATTGCTGAGATTCTTTCTTGTGACACTTTCCTCAAACCTTTCTAAATATGGTGACCTAAATATAGGACTTCTTTCTTGAAACACTGTCATTTTGCTGGGGAAACCTTATGACAATTTTCTCCTGTATGATTCAAGAGAGCAATTGTATCTCCCCTGCATGCTTCTTGGGTGTTTGATTCAACAACCTAGCCATCTATGTATTGGCCTTAAAATGAATAATAGTGATTTTAAGCGTCTCCAGACTCTTTTTCAAGATCTGGTTGAAAATAGATGGTGACTCAGTATACCTTTGTGGGACTCAGCACCATGCCAAAACCTGGCTGCTGAATTTAAACGTGGAGAGGAGTTGACTTTCCTCATGCAGTGGCATGGAAAAGAATGCTTGGCAAAAATCATTCACAGTAAACCATTCTGCTTCACAGGGAATTCAGAATAAAATAATTGCAGGATTCTGTACCACGGGATAACATGGAACGACAATCTTGTTCACTTTTCTCAGATCTTGGACTATGATGTACTTCTATTGGACTTCCGCAGTCCTGAAATTGATGAGTTACATGGTCTTTCCATTATCCCTTTCAGAATTCCTTGTTCAAGCAAATAATTAATTAAAGGGGTGATTCCAGCAATTGTCTCTGGTGACATAATATACGGGGGTGTTGGATACCATGCTTTTGAACTTCTTTGATGAGTCCTAGTTCCTTTTCTGTAAAATCCCAAACCTTTGGTGTCACTATACTTTTAAATCTTCAGGCAATTCATTACGTCATCATTGGGTACAATGTGACACTTGGGTACTTCGCCTCAGATTTTACAGGGCACATCTTTGAATTGGTTTTTCGAGGGTTTGCAGCTAATGGAACAGTTTAGCTTGCACAATAAGTCATGTCCGAGCAAGCTTACAGGACTTGAATCACAGACCACAAATTGGTGCTCATCTTCAAATTAACCTTTTTTAATGGGAACATACTCGTACAGGGTTGGTCAATTGCTTATTCACAACACCTCCAACCTGGATTCTCTTTTCTGAATGGGGCAGGTTTGGCCCTTCAGCTGTTCTGATAGTGGACCATGCAGGTCCAGTGTCAACTAGGAATGACACATCATGGCCAATGATGTTGGAATTCACATAGGGACCACGTTGATCTACTTCTAAGGATGCACCTTGCAAGAAATCCATATTATCATAGCTATCAGCTTGAAGAATTTCTGAAAATTCTTCATCACCCAGATCCATTAGGGGAAACTGTGATGCTATCTGATTTACATTTGAGTTTGCAATTTGACTCATGCTTTGTTGGGGAACAACCATTTGCTGTTGAGCCATTGGGGCATTCAGGGTCTTTAAGCTCTTTGGATTTGAACCTGATTATTGCCTTGTACCTGAGCAACTCCTGTTTTCTACATTGGACTATTCACATTATTAAATGAACGCTCCTGTCCCCAATGACCAAAATGTCCGCACACCTGGCACGGATTAATTATCTTTCAAGCCTGGACATCAAGATCTCCTCCACTTTGATCTACGTGAACACCACACCCTCTACTTCTAGGCTGGATAACATTAGTCACCTGCTGTGATACTCCTTGCATTGCACCAGTGTTCTCCGTCAGCTGTTGACTCTGACTAGCTTTCTGTGCAGCTTTCAATTGCATTATTATCACCTCTTCTTTCAACTTTTTCTGCTCCAATTCCATTTCATCACTGCAATACTTTGCATAACGCAGGATCACATCAATCAGTTTATTTTGCCAATAAATCAGGTGCTGCTGAATCATTTCACTTATATCTGGCTTCAATCCTTGCACAAATCTGAACGCAAAATGACCCATATCAATTGCTTCTATAGTAAACCCGGCAAGTCTTTCATAATGAGCATGAATTGACTCCTTAGCTGTCCTGTTAATATTCTGCCAATCAATATCTTTTGAGGGCAATTAGCTTTTCAGAAACTCAATCACCTTGTAGTACTTTTTTATCTTCATGTGACACACTTGTTAGTGGATCTCTTTTGGATTCACTATCAGGCCAATCAACATTCACTTTATACTCAGTCCACAAATCAGTTGGAACCACAGTGTCAAACATGTATTCAAATCTTCCCACATGCATTTTGAAAGTTTGACAAATCTCTGTTTTCTTACGCCATTCCACAGTCCACTGTCTTAATTTCTGACAATAATCTGTGAATGACAAAATATCACTCCTACTCCAGGGTTCATGAACATAACCTTCACCTGGTATTTCTCTCAGGGGCATCCCTTTCACATTGTCCTCGGCTTGATTTGCTCCTGCCAGAGGAGCATTTGGCTTTGCTTTCTTCTGATCTCGTTTCTTCACCTATACACCTTTCCACCTATGTAGGGCTCCTTTTTCCTGAATGTATGTAATCAATTCCTTAATGTGCTCTTTCATTCCAGGAGATCCCATGATTACTGTTGCCTTTGTGCTAAACTCTAATCTGTAACTTTTTTAAGGGCTTTAATTTATTTAAATCCACACCATATTTCTATGCTACTTCAGCTAGTACTCTTAAGTCTGTTGTGCATGTTGGGTGACACATTTGCACACAAACCGTAGTTCATCTTCTGTGTAAGTTTCCAATTGAGCTGTGTCTAATATTCCTAAAATCATTTAATTTAATTCCAATTTCAGTCTGGGCATGTTCACTGATCTATCTCTCTCTTGCATCTCTTCTGTTTTAGCATTGCAATTTGTCACAACAGTTGCTCTATGAGGATTCAAATTGTTTAACCAGTCAGCTGTTGGGCAGTGAAACCTCACAAGTTTATGTTATTTTCCTGGGGTACTTCTGCTCACAATGGTCCTACATTCTGCTGATTCAGGGTATTAAAATTTTACATACTCTCTGGCTTGTTAAAAGGTACTCCTCCTTACGGAGCGCTACAATTTACATTTGGGATCTGTTCAGGTTTGGGCATGAAATAAGGTGAGGTTCCCTGAGGAAACTTTGCTTTGGGAATAAATCCTGTCTGACTTTACATTGGGTTTGGATCTACACTTTGTGTAGGGTATAAGGGGTCTAACAAGAGAAGCTGTTCTCTCAATTACAGAATTGTTTGAATACAATAATGACTGCTATCCAATGGGTGATAACCCAGGAAATATAACTGGTGTATCAGGAACTGTCGGGACATTTATTGAATGGGCAAACCTTCCAGTTGTATCTGAAGCATACAATGGGACAACGGGACCTATAGTCACAGGGAATGTTAATGCATCTGGACCCATATGATTTGTCTGATTCTGAGGAATTGTAATTCCTGTACTCTGTCCTGTTAAGACAGTACTCAAACTTTGTCTTGTTTGGCTCAGGGTAACATTGGGCATTGACTGACCTGGACTTAACAGTGGCAGAGATTGAATTGGGGTGCAATTTGATACAGGCGGATTCACATAAGGTGACAGCACCACCTGATTCACAAGGATTTGGAACAACATGGTTCACAATGGGCCTTGGTACAGGCTGAATCATATAAAAACTCTGAACTGCTTTATTCACTATAGGAACTTGTACCACCGAATTTGCAGTTGTACCTGGCACTATCTGATTCAGGGTCTGTGCAACTTGAGCAGTTGGTACATTCAAGGGTTACATTTTATGCTGTTTCACTTTTTGCTCCTGCCTCAACTGAATGATACAGAGGCAGATGATTCATCAAGATCTGATTTATAAACTCATTGTCTGAATCACTCTCATGTGTTACTGTATTTTTATCCTCGGCTTCTGACATCTGTTCTGCCTTTTCTGTCTTTTTCCTAGGCTTATGTTTTGTGCTTTCACTGTCTTCATTAGAAAGAGCCAGAAACATTCTGACTCCCTTAGGCTTGTCTGATCTACATGTCTTCTGCTTGGCATCCATCTAGCTACTGCAAGTGTCTTAATTGGTTTCTACATTGTGTTCTTATATTTATTTGCCATTCTTTCTAATGCTATGAGTTCCCAAAAACTAAGAGCTTCAAATTGTGGGGGTCTTGGAGGCTGCTTCATCTCAGTAACCGCCTCAACAGTAAATGCCTCAAATTAACTAAAATTCTCAAATTAAATGTTCCATGATGGGGAAATGCTAAAGCACCTTCTTTCTCAGTAATCTTGCAACATTCTTCAAGCCACACACATGCATGTAATCCTTTGACAGATGATACATCATAACCTGGAGTTCCTTCAGATGGGGTTTCTATACCCTCTCTAACTGGATGAACACATCCCTTCTTAACACTCTCTTTAATGCGTTAAAGAATGTCATTTACAGTCAATTTCAATTAAATACAATAACTTTCAATCAAATTAGGAAGTAACTTAAATCACAAAATCCCTTTCTCTCCATGATTCAACAAAAATCAACACAAACCTGTCCGTCAATGCCAGCGAGGCTTCACACCAACAGTCGTAATTGTATCCCATACGATTGCTCACAAACAGCTAATGCAAAATATTGCTACCAAAAACCAACAACTTGTCTGCAAACTGCAGGGTAGGAACTCTAACAATTCAAAACTGTACAGAGATTCACTTTCTGGCTGTATTTTTCACAATTACATAATAAGTAAAACTTGACCAGCAGTTCTCACTCGCTTGATACAGATCCTCAGTGTGCACGCAGGATTCACTTAATACCAACTAATAACTCACGCTCATTCAAGAAAAAACTATTGGCACCATCATCTACGTCTCATGACAAGTGCCTCACTGCAGACAATAAATTAACCAAATGTCTTCTACACTTGTGCGTTATCTCAGGATCTTAGACCATGATGGGCTCGTCAACAACAACAACCGCAGGCATTTTTTTCAAAATGCTCCACAATCAATTCAAGTACGGCAATTCCATAAGACACTTCACAACATCACACTTTACCGCAATCTTCAGACCAAACACTAATCAAGCACAAAACTCTATTAATACTCACACATCTGTCACTTGTAGGCACAACACTAGAACTTCATCAATCCTGCGTACGGACCATTGGAAAGAATTCATGGTGGACACTTTTTGGGCTAAGTAATCACACTGATCAATCCTATCTAGGGAGATAGGTGGTTCTCCCCCTTTGTGGGACAAACCATCCCTCTGCTTCCAGATCTGCTGAAGCAGTTTCATCCTTCACAGGAATCAATGTCCTTTCGAGATCAGCGGATCTTTGGACCCAGCATAGGGTGTGGTAGAACTATTAACACAATTTCAGTATGAACAAATTAAGTTACACAGTATAACCAATGTGCCCATACAAGGACAATTCTATTCAGGAATAAAGTTAAGGAGATTTATTATAAACTTAAGCTCAAGGTCATGTAGACAATTCAAAAAGGCAGATTATATAGGTAGAGAATCCCTAAGGGTTGCCCAAGGCAATAAAATAGGTTCAGGCAAACTAACATTAATAAAACTAAGCATTCAAGAAGAATAATGCACACGATTAACAGGAATATCTGTGATCCAGAAATCAAGCAATGCTCAGGGTTAGAAAGCATCAATAAATGTAAATCAAGAGTTATCATTTTAGCTGGGCACAGAAAACCCCTACAATTGGCCACATCAGGGGAAGACATGCGTGGGGCAGAACACCTATAGGCAAAAGACAAAAAGAACAAAAAGGGCAAAAGTAATTTTGGGCAGTAATCTACTAACTAAGGGAGGCGAAAGGCAGGTAACAAGGGAAATCATCAGAATGTCAGAAGCTTAATCAAGAGTTTTCTGCATGGGAATTGGAAGAAAATCTATAAGTCTCAACAAGCCATCTCTAGAGGCAAAGCCAAGAGGATCATACCTCTCCAGGGGCTCAGCCTGCAGGAATCAGGAAAGCGCTCAGCATCTCTTATTCAGGCACCTCGATCTCTAGGGGATTGTGATCTGGTCCAACTGGTAATTGGCATGTCAAAGTTCATACGGCATTTAGATTCACCAAAGGCGTCAATCTACATTACATTGAAGGGGCATCATCGAATAGAAATTGATCACACGACTCCAAATTGCAAATATTTCCTCAAGTTTTGTCATGGGAACATCTTTCATCCATGTAGCTCCACACAAGTTTGAAACAATTGAATGTAATGTCAGTCCACAGTTCAGGATGTTCTACATTCAAGGACATTGTTTCACTTCTCTCTATGTCTCAGTCAATAGGGGTCTATTTGCAAAGGTAGTCATCTAATTGGAATGAAGTCTAAAAGAAAGATTCACATTAAGAAATGAATCAGCATTTTCTACGGAGTCACGAAATTCAGATCTAGCAGGCCTCATTTAGACTAATGCAGTTAATTAATATAGCAATTAATATATCAAATATAACACATTTTAATATGCAAACTTTAATTTCTACATTAATAATTCTTCATTAGCATTTACATTTCAATACTTTAAATGAAATACATTTCAGTCAATAGAACTTAGAACTACATTTCTCTATGTTTGCACACATATTTAGTTAATTAATCATTAGAAATTCAATATTGTTCCAATACATTCTATTAGTCTAGAGTCTAAATTGTATCATAATATCAGTTTAGTCCTTCTAACATTATATTAATGTACATACCACCTATGCCCAATTCTACAGTATAAACAAATGCACATTTAAAATAACTTGCCAGTGCAGCTGCTACATTCAAACCATTAGTACATTGGTCAACATAATGCATAAACTGTCAGATACAGATGACTTTTGTGACAAAAGGGACAGCACAAAACTTCAAGGATGTTACTCTGAATGGAATAAACAAACTGATGAAGTAGTTCAATGTATATCTTTTCTCACTGCTCTTTGATAAACTCACATATGACACCACTGTGCTCTCCTTGCTTCTCTGTTCTTCATTTTGTCCTCCAAATCCTTACTATGACTCCCCTCCCTCTCTCTGTCCTTCCACTCACCTTTGCCACTCATTTCCTTCCAAATCTTCCTTTGACTTTTAGATGTACAGGAACCATGTCCTGCATCGTCTCAGATTATACACAACTGACATATAATTAAAGTAATATATACAGAGCATATAAGAACAGCTCCTGTGCAAGGATTTTTGGAGGTCCATTGACATGTTGTTGTTGAGGTGTTCCTTTTACTATAGAAAATTGAATTTTCCGGACATTTAGTTCAATCTCATTGCCATTTGCGCGGCCACGTAAGGCAACTTCCTCAAGTGGCCTTAATTAACCATCAGCCATGTACATGGCTTGGACAGCCTGTTTTAAGATGGATTAGACAAAAGCGGATGACTGCATTGATTGATGAGGGACCTCTACTGGCACTTCCTCCTCTGCCCTAGAAATGCCCTTGTATACGCCGGTGTTGATGAAGATTCAGAAATGAATTGGCAGGGATCATAGGCTGGAGTGATTTTTTGAACTAACATGAAAATGGGTACACTGTTAATTGGTAATGTTCATTTAGCATTACCGCTCCCACTTGCAAAGTGAAACAGCTATACCCTGGATAAAAGGCCATGGTGCAAAATTCGTGAAATAGTTGAATGGTATAGCCAAGAAGACAGCTGTGAATGCTACAAAAACAGATGAAATAAGAGCTGGGGAGGAGAGCAGCATGGAATCCAAAACACCTGTAGAAATGTGTGCTGATTAAAGGCATGGGACGCGAAAAAAATTGATAATCGGCTTGCAAACATTGATTGCAATGGGTAGTCTCCATTCCTGAGTGAAAGACTCATAATGAGCAGGCTATGCCACAAGCCTAAATGACTTTATTATGTGCTAAAAGTAATTTGCGGTGCAATATTATTGAAGTTCTTTCAACCCATCACTCGTAACTGACGTCCATCTTCTATAATTAAGGAGAACTAAACTAGATCTCAAGCCCTATTAATCTACCTTCTCAATTTAGCATGTTCTAATGGTTCTTTCTCTAAATTCCACTCTTTAAAATTTTTCTGGAGTGAAGACATTCTGGTTAATACATGTTTTTGCTCTTAGTTTTATATATTTCCACTAGGAAATGGCTGCAGTGCGTTAAAGAAAATTACCCCATTAATAAATATGCAAATTTTGGAATTGCACAAGCTCAAACTGGCTAAATGGAAATTGTGTTGAAGTCACATAAGATGTCTAAATGAAGAGCAGGGTCGAATTGGCCTATAGGGCCATCAGGCAGTTCAGTTCAGTTCCCAAAGACCGGTATTATGGCTGTTTGTGGGCCTGTGCTATTGCCTGCTGGGCCGGTATTTACTGTTAGTTCCCCCTCAATTAAATCCAACATTGCCTGCAGCAAGCTCAAATACATGTAGTCTTCCATATCTTGCAAAACACTTACACAGCATGACTTTACAAGTTCTAAACTGCCCTCATTTGCACAAATGAGCGATATTACAGCTAGCTAATTCATGAATATGGGCAATTTTTATTTTGCTGCCCAGGTCTTCTTTGTGTCCCAGTCCTACCCAGATGAAGAGGATGATATTAAACGAAAAAAAGGCCAGGGCACACCGAAGAAAGTTCTGTGTGGTTGATCCAAGTGGTCATTCAATCAGAGTCGAAGTCCAAAGCACCAATGGAACTCAACATTTATAAATCGGTGAAAAGGTGTGGTCCATATCCAGGTCACAGACCACATATGTTACAATCAATCCAAAATACAGCCAACAGCCGACACGTGTTTCGTCTCCTAGACTTTATCAAGGCTTTCGATGTAAGACGATGAACATAAGTAGGTACAGAGGAACAGGGTTCCATTCAAAACATGCTTTGTTTACTGCCTCTAAGGTGGCCAATGAAATCCAAAAGTTGGAAGTGATGACTGGCCCTGATAAGCCAGATACTGTAAGATAGTTCCGTGCCACAAGGCGTCAGTAGGAGAAATGATCCCCTAAATACTACTGCATAGAGATGTCTCATGACTGCCCTGAAATACAAGGTTGTTAAATGATGGACTTTAAGAACTAGAATGTAATGGCATCGCACAAGTCATAGTTCATAGATGATGTGCAGAGTCAGACTGGGACAAAAAAATAGGCCCTGTCACCCAAGTAAAAGTGGCCTTGTTAACAAACCAGACCGATAGAAATGTGCATATCAAGCCATAATCGAACGTTATAAGAGTATTTTGCAAGGTATGGGAGACTACATGCCCTTGTGTTTGCTGCAAGCAATGTTTGTTTTAATATCGAAGCAATCAACAGTAAAAAACGGCTCACCTGGCAATAAAACTGCTAAAAACCCGGACCACACCCTGATCTTTGAGACCAGTCCATCGGGAACTGCCTGATTGCCAAGTAGGCCAGTCTAGCCCAGGTGATGTGAGAGTGTGCTGCAACACATGTTGGTGTACATAAATTGGTGTCTGCTTTCATCAAGAGCTAACATACTTTCCATAAGCTGACTGGCTAGATTCAGAAAAAAATATATCTGCTTAATATTGCCCCATGTGGGAACAGGTTTCCAGCTTTCAGAAATTCCTTACCATTTTCAGAAATCGGTCTGGAAATTCATGACGCTGCAAAATTTCTTTGAACTCTGTTTCTGGTGTGAAAATGTATATGTTTGCAAAATAAAGTCAGTAGGGCCAAAGTGAATGTGCTTTTGCTAACCGATTGTTTTCTTCCCAGGAAAAATACTTTACACTGCCTGAGAAAAGGCCTTCATTATACCTTCCACCTGTTTGTAAGTTGCTCCCATCTGCCTTCTGCCCCTGGTGATGGTGATAACGCATCCAGCCTTTATAAATTACCTGTATCTGGACACGTTGGAGGTCGGTGAATCTTTTAACCGAGTCAGGCTCTCCTCATCCTTAATAGTTGAGACACTCAGATCAATAATCAATAACTGTTGTAATCGGTAATCCGTACTCAATTAATAGATCAATATAATACATCAGAAATCAATAACAGTTGGTATTTCGGCGCACCATGACCTTTCAGTCATGAATAACCACACCAGTTTATTAAAAGTTAGTGAATTTATTTCCCTATATTAACAAAGCTAGCATGATGTATATATGTCTCAAAACCAATTGATATATGTATATGAACATTACTAGCTGTCCATAACGGCGGAAGAAAAGCAATCTTCGTAAAATCTGGATAATGATACACTCCGTTATAGCAATGCAAATCACCAATGTGACTAACTGTATTTGACTAATTGCATACATTCAGTCAGCATAACAAGATTTCAATTCTTCATGATACATTGAATGAAAACCTCGACTAACCTCTAATTAGCATTGGCATGTGGGACTTCATGCAAAACGAATTTAGTCAACACAAATTTGGAAAACTTCTAGCTAGGACCCTATCAAAATAGCAGTTGGTACCTAAAAGGAAAAACACAATGCATAATACATTTATCCTTTCATATTTACCAAATACAATCAGCATTCAAGAAAAGTCTTCGTCCTTCAGGTACCGGTTGATCAGCATGGGGCAAATTTCAAAAGGGGCAAAGTTAAGGGCAAGCTTCCTTGCAACGGCAAGGAGAATGGGGCAAAGTTACTGCATGGGCAAGACGGGGGCAAATCAAAGTTAAAGTCTCTAGGGTGAGAATTCTTAAAGTCTCTTTCTCTCAGATAGAGAAAAGGGCATCAGGGTGTCGTCCAAAATGGAGTCTGGCATCAGGCTTCAAACTGGCATCGAGGAAAATGGCTGACTTCTCTTTGTCCGGTGGGTTTAAGTAAGAAACATTCCAAATTTTGTATGGTCTTCCATTGGAGGGTTCATAGGTTGGCTTCAAATTGTCCAATAAAAAATTGTCTTTTACTAGCGCCCATTTATGCATACACTGTCCTTGGAGCCTTGGAACACAAATCGTATCATGGTTTGCCAATTATTTTACTATCTGTACCTTCATTGTCCGCACCTGCAGAGACTGACCTTGTATCAAAGGGGATGTAACCGGCCTAGCACGAAACCTTGGAGATAAGTGTACCAGCCAGTTTCTACTGGAAAAATACAACTTCAAGCAGGAATATATGTTTCATTAGTTTAAGGAAAAAATCACGCAGTTAGAATTTGAAACCAAGCAACTAGGCCAAAGCCTGTACTAAATTTAAGCTAAGCAAAACAGTTTTCAAACAAGAAATCATGGCATACAATTGCGATTATGACGGATTACTACATTTTTTATACTTCATGATTAATAAAGCTCGTTTAGAATGATGGCGAACTACCCCGAGGGCACATTTTCCCTTGTACATTATTTCTTTTACTAAAATCACACTTCATTATGTGTATTCGATTACACGGTATACATGAATATATGTCGTACCTTCTTTTTCTGCGTCATCAATCCCTCCTCTGATGACTAATTATGTCATCACATCAAATCTATCCACAAATTTTATTCCATTTAAAATTCTGTATAGTAATTTGGCACTTCAGTCAATTCCCTTTTTCTTTTAGTCCCTTTTGACTTCTCCCTATATATTTCCACCATTTTGTTCTCTATTTTCTCTTCTCTTTTTATTTTGTTCCTTGCTTTTAACATTTTGAAAGCTTTCCATATTCCCCAAGAGCCTAATAAACAAATTAATATTATCAATATTCCTTTTACTATTTTTAGTAACAATCCGTTCCAAACGTTGCTGAGCCAATTTCCCACGGAAGCAAATCCCTTTCCAACTTTCTCCCAAACTCCGGGTTCTTTCAATTCCTTTAAATCTACACTTTCTTTAGTTAAATTTGTAAGCATCGTTCTAATTTTTCCACTGTTGTCTGGTATATATGTACAACAGTGACGCGTGCCAAGCATTTTGCAAACGCCGCCATCCTTTGCTAAAAGAATGTCTAAGGCAAGCCGATTTTGAAGAGTCATAGCTCTTTCTGCAGCGAGTTCAGCATCCATCAGGATTATAGCTCCTGAAAACTTTGTCAGCATGTTATCCACAATAGTAGACAACTTTCGTATTTTGATTGAATTCAATATGACTCCTACTGAAGGAATCAAAGCTCCAAATATATCTCCTACCACACCAGCAGCTGTCTCCCTTTTCTGAACACAATGTGATTCAGACAGCCTTGGAAACTTCTTTAAGTCGTCTAGTTGGTAAACCTTTGGGAACACTATTCCCAAATAACACCTCCCATACCATCCTTTAGGAAGACGATAATAGGCGTTGAGTCCACAAATATAATATACTCCAGGAATAACTGGGTCTTGTCCATTCAGCATGAACGTCCACTTAGATTGAAATGCATACGTATGTTTACATTCACTCGTTCCCACAAAAACTGTGTCATAATATGATGGAAATCTATGTATACAAAATCTTCCTACATGCAATGTATCTAAAGCTATTTTCCCTTGTGTCTTTATTGCAGCAAAAGCATAATTATCTACAGACGTCCTTTCGTGTAATTCCTTCTCTAACTTCTCCTTCATTTCATTCTTCCTATCATCAGTGCGGTCTAAAAATTCTATTTCTACTGGTGAAAGCAAGCATGTAAGGTTCTCTCTATGTGCGTGAGCTGTGTGAAAAGGTGACATCGGTTCAAAGAATTCCCTCATTAATTTGGCATAATAATCTCGAGCTATCTTACTTAGGTGCTCTATTATGGGGACATATGCAAAGGTAACATCGTAATTAGTATAGAAATAGTGAATGTCTTTTTGAGCATAAAATCTGGAAGCTACTATACTACATGTAATTCCATACGTAAGAGGCATGCTGTGATACGTTACCCCCTCCACTACTGAGGTAGGTATTTGTGTACACACATAACAATCTTTCGCATCCATGGTCTCAACATACTCACTCAGTAAGCGATAGAAAACGTTAGATGAAAGTTCCTTCTTATCATGCAAGTGTCTCTCGTCTTGCTCGAGTCTCTTCAGAGCTGTTAGTTCAGTAACGATAATAGGTTTAGAAGTAGAAGCATCATTCGTCTCACTCTCACTTTTACCATGCATTCCAAGAACTATTGCTACGATTATTAGTACGCATGCGGTTATTAAGCCTATACACATGTATTTACAATACTTCATTTTACGCCCCTGTGTAGTGAAGCTAGTCATGATCTGTATAGAATCAGAAAGTTGAAGACACTTTTTCAAAGCGTGTTTGCAGGTATTTTCAAAGCTGAACGAGTTCAATGTTCACACAGTTTTCTTTAGCAGCTTAGTCTCTTATCGGTTAGCAGCGTTGTCTCAAAATCGGTTTCAAAGTCAATTAAGTTAGCAATGTCTTAGCCGGTTGAAAAATCAATCAAGTGATCAATGGTTTCAATCAACAGAGTCCATAAAGTTTTTATTTCCAAAATGAAGTTCTGCCTCTTCGTTCTCAAGACTGAGGGATACGAATTCATCTGACCAATCGTTATTGGCTACGTACGCCCACTCCGGACCGGAATACCTCCTGCTCGGTATCCTTTTCCTTTTCAATTTTGCATCTCTCTTTGATTCTTTCTCACTGGTACTTTCCTCTTTGGCCAAGTCCTTTTCTTCACTTGATGTTGGTACTACAACAGACACTTCCTTTCTTTTCTCTTTCACTCTTGGCCCTTCACTGTCGTTCAACGTTTCTCTAGTTCTTAATTTTACTGGCGATATACTTGGTCTTCTTTTTGCACTGTGTCCACTTGATGGACCTGTGATCTCTTCTGAAGAAGTTTGAGCAGTTTCGTTCTGTTCTGCCTTGTCCCCTCCTTCTGGGGAGTCAATCAGGTTTTCCTTTTCTTTTTCTGTATCGTCTGCTTCTGGGAAAGCCCTCCTCTGATCAGGCTCTCCTGCTTCTTCACCTGTTTCGAGCCCTTTGTCACCGTTACTTTCTTCAGGCTCTTTGTTACCTTCAGCTGCTTCGTCGCTGTCTGAGGCTCCTCTTTGGCCTTCCCCAAGTGAATCAGTTGCTTCGTCCTCAGAGAATATTTCTCCCTCCTCTATTTCTGCCTGTTCGCTTCTAGTTCTGTTACGCTCTGCCTCAGCGCTTAGTACTTTGTTATCAGGTACTGGTAACTTCAGCGCTTCAACTTCCTCATCTGTGGGACACAACACCCTCTTTGTGTGACTGGCGTGAATCCAGTTGGGAACTCCCGCACACTTCACAGCGGTGGTAGTCGTCAAAATCACTTGGAAAGGTCCTTTCCAACGGGGTTCCAAACACGACTTCCTCACGTGCTTCTTTATCACGACCCAGTCACCTGCTTTCAGGGCGTGTCCTGGACCTTGGATCGGTGGCAAGGTGGTTGCCTCCACCTGGTGAGAGAAAGATCGAACCACATCAGCTAGACCTTTGCAGTAGTCTAACACCATATCATCTGTAATATTCAAAAGCGCATTTGCAGGAACTGCTGGAAGTCTCATAGCCCTGCCCATGAGAATCTCGTGTGGGGACAGTCCAGTCTTTCTGTCAGGGGTGTTTCTCATTGACATTAGTACCAAAGGCAATGCGTCAGGCCATTTCAAGTTTGTTGATGCGCATATTTTCGCCATTCTTGATTTCAATGTGCCATTCATTTGCTCCACTAAACCTGATGCTTCAGGGCGGTAGCTACAATGCAGCTTTTGCTCAATGTTCAGTGCTGCACAAAGCAATTTTATTACTTCATTATTGAAGTGACTTCCCCTATCTGATTCTAAAGAGATCGGGAATCCGAAACGTGGTATTAACTCTCTCAAGAGTAGTTTTGCAACTGTGAGACTGTCATTTCTGCGTGTAGGGTATGCTTCAATCCAATGACTAAAAATGCACACAACCACCAACACATACTTCAAGCCTCCATGCACAGGCATCTCAATGAAGTCCATTTGCATCCTGCTGAATGGACCCCCTGCCCTTCCAATGTGGCTCAAATTTACTACTGTTCCCTTCCCTGCGTTCATCTGTTGGCAAAAGACGCAACGGTGGCAAACTGCTTCAGCAACTTGATGGAATTTAGGGTTAAACCAATCAGTTTTGAACACCCTAATCATGGCATCCCTCCCAAGATGAGCTTGTCCATGGTAAAACCTGGCTATCTGTGTCAAAAGGCTATTTGGAAGAACGAATTTCCCTTCACTTGAAACCCATAATTCATCTAGGGCCAGATGTAGCAAACGTTTGCGACTCGCAAATGGGCCGATTCGCAATTTGCGACAGTGCAAAATCGGAAATGGGATGCAAAAAGCCCATTTCCGACTCGCAAAAAGCGATGGGACCCGTTTGCGAGTCGCATCCGTTGCGACCCCATTTTGCGACCCGCAAATTGCAAGTCGCAATTTGCGAGTCGCAAACCTTATGCAATTGCAACTCGCAAATTGCGACTAGTCGCAAAAAGCCCAGTTTGCAAGTCGCATTTACCACTAACTCAGAGCAGGTGGTAACCATTACCAAAGTATAAAAGGAGACCCAGAAGGCATCTGGGTCACTCAAGATGGCGGACATATACCTGATAGCAGTGAGGAGGAGAGTCTACGCAGCCCAGCAGAGGAGGAGGAGGGGCCACAGACAGGAGAAGATATATAGAACAAGGCAGACCCTTTTCCAGCAAACTGAAGAGGAGATCTATGATAAATACCGCCTTAGCAGCGCTGCCATTCTAGAATTAATAGATTTACTAAAACCACAGCTAGAACACAAGACTCTGCGTGGCTGCGCCATCCCTACGCATGTGCAAGTACTATGCGCACTGCACCTCTTGGCCTCAGGGAGCTATCAGGGGGTCATTGCCGTGGCAGGTGGGGTATCCCAAAGTGCAGTGTCAAGGTTCCTCAGGGCATTCCTAGATGCCTTAGTAGCGCACAGGTCTCAGTTCATATACTTACCAAGGAATGAGGCAGAAATTAACAGCACGAAGCTGGACTTTTACCGCATTGCCCACTTCCCCCATGTCATTGGATGTGTAGATGGGACACACATTCAAATATGCCTCCCCGCTAATCTGGAACATATTTTCCGCAACAGAAAGTGTACCCACTCACTCAACATACAGGTTGTTTGTGATGCCCATTACGTCATCACGGACATCGTAGCTAAGTTTCCAGGCAGTACCCATGACCATGACACAACATAGCCACCCGACGTGGGCTACCTCTCACCCCTGCAGACCCAGATCCTGATGATGAAGAGCAAGAACAACCACATCGCCATCATGGGGATTGGAGTCTAGCTAATCAAGGCAGACTGAGACGGGACCACATTGCAACGCAATATTCTGGACGGTACGTGTCAACTCCCACCATACTCACCTATTAACCATTTGTTAAGTGGAACAAAAATAACTGTTTTATTAATGTCATGAAGAAACTATATACAAGTTGAAATTGGCCATGGGCAGGAAAATGCCAACCAGTCATGTGGCACATTAACGCCATGTGCCACATGAATCTGTCCTGGCTGTTATCTATGATCTCCTGCCCCTCCTGCCAGCCTGGCTGGTCCCTGCTGCGTCCATGGTGCTGTGCCTACCACTCCTCAGCACCCTACTGTGAGTGGCAGAGACACTGCTCACTGTTGAGCCCTCCTCCCAGGTGTATTTGTTAACTTCCTGGCTGTGATGTCATCATCATGTGCCAGGAAGTGTTTCCAGGGTGTTCTGGTATGTTTTCTGAAGTGTTCTGCTGCATCTGCAAGCAATTTTGAAGGTATTCGCAATTTGTGACACCCACTCGCTAATTGCGAGTTCGTTTTTGCACACTCGCAAACAGCGACCTCGCAAACTGCAGACTTGCACACAGCGTTGCGAGTCCGGCTGCGAGTCGCAAAATCGGATCGCTTTTTTTTCTGGCATTCCAATTTGCGACTCGCATTTTGCGAGTTGCATCAACTCGCAAAATGCGAGTCACAATTTTTATTTTTGCTACATCTGGCCCCTAGTCTCTTTACACATTGTGATTTGGTCCACGAAAGTTTCTCATCCTCAATAACATCATTCTGTAGGGATTTCAATTCGTCCATCGTATCTATCACCTTTAGAGTAAATATTTTGCTTGGTTTGAGTTCTGGTTCACTTATCAAATTCCATTCATCCCTAAGCAATATACAGTTCAATGCGCAAAACCTTGCGACTTGATCCGCATATCCATTTCCCAGAGAAACATAATCTTGTCCCTTCGAATGTGCACTGCATTTTACCACTGCTACTTCTCCTGGTAGTTGGATGGCATGTAACAATTCCTTTATTCTTTCGCCATTTTTCACTGGCGATCCTGAAGAGGTCATGAAGCCTCTCTGTGACCACAATTGTCCGAAATCATGCACTATTCCAAACCCGTACTGGCTGTCAGTGTAAATGGTAACTTTCATCAATGCAGAGAGTTGGCAAGCTCTAGTAAGGGCTACCAATTCTGCTACCTGTGCAGAGTAAACTCCTTGAAGCCAAGATGCTTCCAAAACACCTGTTACCGTGCATACAGCGTACCCTGCTTTCAATACACCCAGTGCATCTCTTAAACATGAACCATCGACAAAAATAATTTGATCATTTTCTTCCAATCGGGTATCTTTGATATCAGGTCTTGGTTTGGTGCAAAATTCAGTCACCTGAAGACAGTCGTGCTCGATGTCTTCAGCGTTCTCAATTTCAGCATTTTCACTGGGAAACAAGGTTGCTGGATTCAACGTAGTGCACCTTTTCAGCTGCACATTAGGTGATCCCAGAATTATTGTTTCGTACCTTGTGAGTCTAGCACCAGTCATGTGCTGTGTTCGGGAACGTGTCAAAAGTATCTCGACTGAGTGAGGGACCATGACTGTTAAAGGGTGTCCCATCACTATTCCTTCACTCTGAGTGAGGCTGATACCAACTGCGGCTATGGCGCGCAAGCACCCTGGCAGTGCCGCTGCAACCGGATCCAAGGTAGCTGAAAAATATGCTACTGGTCTGTTTACGCCACCATGGGCTTGGGTCAAGACAGACAAGGAACATGCATCACGTTCATGACAAAACAATGTGAAAGGCTTTGTGTAGTCAGGCATACCTAAAGCTGGAGCCCTGCACATGCATTCTTTCAATTCAATAAAAGCATCCATCTCTTCTCCTTTCAGTTCAATTTCATCCAATGCCTCCTTCTGGGTCAGTTTCAGTAAAGGTTTTGCTAGGGTTGAGAAGTTGGGAATCCATTGGCGACAGTAGCTTACCATTCCCAAAAACTTCCTCACCTCCCTCCTCGTCTTTGGGGGACTCATTTGAAGTACATTTGTTATTCTTTCCTTCATTATTCTCCGTGACCCTTTCTCAATTTGGTGACCCAAATATTTCACTTTCTTCTGGCAGAACTGTAATTTTGAAGGAGACACCTTGGCCCTCATTACAACTTTGACGGGCGGCGGAGGCCGCCCGCCAAAGTTGCGCCGCAGGAATACCGCACCGCGGTCTGAAGACCGCGGCCGGCATTCTGAGTTTCCCGCTGGGCAGGCGGGCGGCCGCCTTAAGGCCGCCCGCCAGCCCAGCGGGAAACAACCTTCTCACGAGGACGCCGGCTCGGAATCGAGCCGGCGGAGTGGAAGGTGCGACGGGTGCTACTGCACCCGTCGCGTATTTCACTGTCTGCTATGCAGACAGTGAAATACAAGCGGGGCCCTCTTACGGGGGCCCCTGCAGTGCCCATGCCATTGGCATGGGCACTGCAGGGGCCCCCAGGGGCCCCGGGACACCCCCTACCGCCATCCTGTTCCTGGCGGGCGAACCGCCAGGAACAGGATGGCGGTAGGGGGTGTCAGAATCCCCAAGGCGGCGCAGCATGCTGCGCCGCCTTGGAGGATTCTGACGGGCAGCGGAAAACCGGCGGGAGACCGCCGGTTTTCCTGCACTGACCGCGGCCAAAGCGCCGCGGTCAGAATGCCCTAAGGGGCACCGCCAGGCTGTCGGCGGTGCTCCCGCCAACCGCGAGCCTGGCGGTCACAGACCGCCAGGCTCGTAATGAGGGCCCTTGTGTCCATTCCTTCCCAAATGGTTCAATAGGGCAATGGTGTCAGCTGTGCAGTCACTTTCTGTCTTGGATGCAATCAGTAAGTCGTCAATGTATTGTACTAGGGTTGACTCGAATGGCAATTCTAACGCTTCCAAGTCTTTCTTTAGAATCTGATTGAAAATTGACGGTGACTCTGAAAACCCTTGAGGAATTCGACACCAACTGTAAACTCTGTCTAAGAATTTGAAACAAAAGAGAAATTGGCTGTCCTCATGAAGAGGCACCGAAAAGAATGCTTGTGACAAGTCGATGACTGAGAACCACTCGGCCTCGCAAGGGACTTGAAACATTATCACAGCTGGATTTGGCACTACAGGGCAGCATTTAATTATGATGTCATTTATTTTCCTCAAGTCCTGCACAATTCGGACCTTTCCACTTGGCTTTATTAGTCCCATGATTGGTGAGTTACATGGACTGCTTAACACTTCTTTCAGTACTCCCTGTTTTACAAACTCGTCAATGAGTTGGGCGACTTTCATGAGGGTGTCTTGTGCCATATGGTACTGTGGGGTCTGGGGAAAGGTTACATTGGGTTTTACAGCCACTTTCACTGGTTCCACTCCTTTCACCAATCCCACCTCTTTTCCTGTCATATCCCACACTTCTTTTCCGACTGTTTCTTGTAACTCAGCAGGAATATCTGCTTCAGTAATCATTGGGTAAAGGGTAATCAGGGGATATTCTTCATCGACAGTTTCTACTTCGTCCCCTTCTACACTGTCCTCTTCTTCCCCATCACTGCTTGTCTGAATTTTAATTCCATCGTTTGAACACATAATCGAACATCCCAATTTGCACAATAGGTCCCTCCCTAACAGTGATATCGGGCTTGAGTCACATACCACAAAATTATGTGTCCCTTGATAGTTACCAATTCTGACTTGTACTGGATCTGTGATTGGGTTCGTCAGGTACCTATTTGCTACTCCCACCACTTGAACCGTTCTCCCTGAAAGTGGCAAATTTGGTACTTCAATGCTCCTAACAGTGGAACATGTAGCTCCTGTGTCAACCAAGAATGAAACGCGATGACCCATAACTCTTCCCTCCACATACGGACCCTTTTGATCAACTTCCAAAGATGCTGCAAGCACACAATTTCCCTCCTCATCTGAACTTTCACTCTCCCATGCATCGTTTATTCCACTCTCGCTGTGTAGTGGGAATTGGTGTACTGTGTCATTTTGACTCATTCCCTGACCCGTGACCTGTTGAGGAAGCATTGCTTGCTGCTGATTCATTGGTGCTAAGGGTATTTGCATCTGCTGATTAGGTACCATAGGAAACTGCTGTTGCATTGGCTGCAATTGTGTCATTTGCACACGAGGCATTTGCACCTGTTGCGGTTGCATGGGTTGTAGACCCTGCATCTGGTTCATATTGTTTTGAAAATTTGGGTTCGGACCTCTCAGTTTCGGTCCTCTCATAGTCTGAAATGCATTGACATCATTGTTTTGCTGACCTACACCTTCCTGCACCATCATTGGGCACTCCCGTTTCCAATGCCCGACGATTCCGCACGTGTGACATGGCATCACCTTCTTCATTGCCTGTATACCATTTGGAATCATAACAGTATTCAAATCAGGACCATTATTCACAAAACCTCCTCGACCTCTGCCTCTCATCTGCGGCTGAAACATAACATTTCCCTGTTGCTGCTGCTGCGGCATCTGTTGTTGAAAACCTTGCAAACCTTGTAAACCTGTCTGAGCTGCTCTGAGCTGCATCACCATCACCTTTTCTTTCAATCTTTTCTGCTTCGTCTCAATCTCATCACTGCAGTATTTTGCATAATTCAACACTTCATCGATCGACTTTGACTGCCAACAAATCAAATGCGATTTAATCATCTGGCTAATTTCGGGTCTCAGCCCTTCCACAAACCTGAACACAAAATGGAACATGTCTTTTGGCTCAATCGTTTCCGTGCCACTGTAATTTTTAAACGCTTTCAACAACCTCTCATAATACGCGTGTATAGATTCTTTAACCTCTTGAGCAGTCCTGTCAATCCTTTGCCAATCCACATTTTTCGACGCAACCTTGGTTTTCAAGTGCTCGATCACCTTGTGGTACAAACTCATTACCATAGGTGATGGCGCACCTGTGTCCCTATCTCTCTCTGGTTCACTCGTCGGCCAACCTACAGCCCTTTTACAATCTTCCCACAAATCAGCCGGAACCACAATTTCAAATAAGGTATTCAGGTCTTCCCAGAGACACTTTGCGAGTTTCACAAATCTATCCGTTTGTTGATACCACTCAATCGGCTTCTCTCTTAATTTGGGAAAGTCATCCGTAAAGGATTGAATATCGCACCTGTGCCATGGTACATGCACAAGTTTTCCCCCTGCTGTCTCTCTCATTGGTAGCATGGTTATCAGATCGTCATTCTGTTGTTTTTTCTCACTTCGTTCTGAAGTGTTTTCCTTCTTTTTATCCTTTTTCTTGACCCACCTGCTTTCCCACTTATCTAAACATCTCCAAACCTGTGCACTCTGCAGTATCTCTTTAAGGTGTGTTTTCATCCCTGCGGATCTCATGTGTTCAAAATCTTTTGTCTCGAAGTCTAACCTGTAACTTCTGCTCAGGTGTTTGGTCTTACCTATATCGATTTCGTTTCTGTCTGCAATTTCTTGTAACTTCTTATGTATGTTGCTCACTTCTCTTGTAATCCTAGGGCACATGTATCTTAGTTCTTCCTCTGTGTATGATTCTAATCGGTTCAAACCCATTGTTCCCTCTACCAGTTCATCTGCCTCCATGCCCAACCTTATTTTATTCAGGTATTCTTCTCCCTTCCCACTAGCTGTACTCTGTGGGGAATTCAGGCTGTCGAACCATTGTGTTAACTGTTGTGCGTTCAGTCCCATCAATGTAGCAGTTACATCAACTGCCATCGACGGTTTCTGTAATGTTTCAGTCTGTGAGGTTAACGGTACTAATAGTGGTGGATGTGATCTTACCACGGTTGACGGAGCGCAAATTGGAATTCGACTAAATTCCGACAAGGACCCAGATCCATTTGGCAGTGCCGCTATCGGAGTTGTCTCTGGAGTGGTTTCTATGCATCTTCTCCCTGTCCCATTCTGTATCATTAACCCTTGGTCGCTGGTGCTTGAATTTGCCTGTATGTACACTGGTACTGGTGGACCTACAGTGATAGGTAGAGATATTGCATCTGGATTCTGTCTGTTCCCCGAATTCTGTGGCATGTTAATCCCCACATTGTGGTTCATCTTTGCTGGCATACCTAACTGGCTTTCTACCACTCGCACTTCTGGTGTCTGCTTTTGGGGCATCGAGAACTGTGTTGATTCAGCTTGAATCAATGTCGGTCTCTGATAGTTTTGTCCTCCCTGCGCCATTGAATCGGAAGTCATTCCCACATTATGCTCATCGCAACAGTGCCTTTGAACCTGTGGCTGATAGTTATCAGCAGGTTTCAATGTTGGCACGTCTGGGTACATTCTCTGAATCCGTGGTATTCGTGGTGAGAAAGGCATGTCAGAGCTGCTCGGTCTCTGAGATACTCTCAAATTTGGTGTTACATTACCCTGTATTGGTTCAGGAGGGGCAGTACTAATGCTTGAGCCTTTTTCGCTTTCCATGTATGGTGGTGGGCGATCATTCAGCAATTGTATAATGAACTCCTCATCATCTGACTCGTCTCCCCTTTTCGAGTTTTTATTGCTCTCTCCTTCTCTGGACTGACTCCTGTTTGTCTTACAGGTGGCTTTCCTTTCTTCCGTCTCCGCTTCCTCGGTAATCGCTGGAAACAATTTAATCCCCTGCAATACGTCTGATCTCCAAACCTTTTGTGTGCTGTCCCATCTAGCATCCGCTAGTGTCTTTTGTACTTTTCTTATTCTTGTCTCAAATTTCTTTTGTTGTTGGTTTCTAGCTATTAGCTCCCTAATTGCTAATGCCTCAAACTGTGCTGGCCTTGGAGGTACTTTCATGTCATATAGCGCAAATCTCAGATTTTCTAAAACCCTTAGGTTAAACGACCCGTGGATAGGGAACGCTACACTTCCATGTTTCTCTGTTAATTTACACCATCGTTTTAACCATAGACATGGCGCTACACCCTTTTCTTCAATGACGATGTAAGCTGGTGTACCCTCAGGCGGTGTTTCTTCTCCTACATTTGCTTTAATATACACATCTCACTTCATGGCACTCTTAAATGCTTTGAAAAATTTAATCTTTCCGTCTTTTGTTTTTCTAAAATATGTAATCAATAAGTGACTTTAATTCCCGGAATACTCTTCGCTTGCCTTTCCCCTTCCAATTGCGCTTCACGGACTGCGTCCAATCCGTGCGCGACCCTTCTCACCAACCGACCTATCCCAGCGCGGCTCCTAGTGACGTCACACTCACACACTGCGGCTGACAAAGTCCCGCGGCTTGTCCTCTTTTCATTCGGCTTCCCTCATAAACTAATTTCTGCAATATAACGCAAGCACTTTACCAAAAGAATAAAACAGATCTGTCGGTTTACTACAGGAAAGGTACTACAATCGCTTCAGAAACCTTAGGGATTTTTCACTAGCCTCAGCAGTTATTCCATCTTTCTTGGTTTCCCACTTTCGCAAGCAAAATTTGACCCGCAAACTTTACTCTCAACTGATCAATGAACTATTCTAGTGCACTTTAGAATTCGTCAAATCTCAAAGTCGAAGTTTTCTTTCACTCTGCAACATTCATACCAACTTGTTGACCACGCCCGATCAACCTATTAAACCGACCAGATCACAACATCAAACAAGTGTCACATACACTTTTCAACATACTCCGGAGTCTCTTGACCTCGCAGGGCCCGTCTCAACATCAACAACCACGTGGACAATTTTTCTGCTCAAAGCGCTACACACACGTGAAGTTCGACGACTTCCCTACTCTCACACCTTTGGAGGAACACTCCTCTAATATCTTTTAACTCCTTAAATCCTCACAGACTTCTCAATTAATCTGCGGCGATAAGCTGTGCAAGCGCGAAACCCTAACTTCACTCATACCGTCACTAGAAACGCTGAGACCATTCTCATCCCTTCATGTTCCTCATTCGCAAGCTCCGAGATCCCGGGAAAGTCATTGGGGACTTAGGGCATCATCATCTCTCCAACTTGTTTTATCAAAGAAAATTCTAACCTGACTCTGTCTATTGTTCGGATGGGGTCCCAAAGGGCTAAACCATCAATCTCTGCTACCATCTACTGATAACGCGTCCAGCCTTTATAAATTACCTGTATCTGGACACGTTGGAGGTCGGTGAATCTTTTAACCGAGTCGGGCTCTCCTCATCCTTAATAGTCGAGACACTCAGATCAATAATCAATAACTGTTGTAATCGGTAATCCGTACTCAATTAATAGATCAATATAATACATCAGAAATCAATAACAGTTGGTATTTCGGCGCACCATGACCTTTCAGTCATGAATAACCACACCAGTTTATTAAAAGTTAGTGAATTTATTTCCCTATATTAACAAAGCTAGCACGATGTATATATGTCTCAAAACCAATTGATATATGTATATGAACATTACTAGCTGTCCATAACGGCGGAAGAAACGCAATCTTCGTAAAATCTGGATAATGATACACTCCGTTATAGCAATGCAAATCACCAATGTGACTAACTGTATTTGACTAATTGCATACATTCGGTCAGCATAACAAGATTTCAATTCTTCATGATACATTGAATGAAAACCTCGACTAACCTCTAATTAGCATTGGCATGTGGGACTTCATGCAAAATGAATTTAGTCAACACAAATTTGGAAAACTTCTAGCTAGGACCCTATCAAAATAGCAGTTGGTACCTAAAAGGAAAAACACAATGCATAATACATTTATCCTTTCATATTTACCAAATACAATCAGCATTCAAGAAAAGTCTTCGTCCTTCAGGTACCGGTTGATCAGCATGGGGCAAATTTCAAAAGGGGCAAAGTTAAGGGCAAGCTTCCTTGCAACGGCAAGGAGAATGGGGCAAAGTTACTGCATGGGCAAGACGGGGGCAAATCAAAGTTAAAGTCTCTAGGGTGAGAATTCTTAAAGTCTCTTTCTCTCAGATAGAGAAAAGGGCATCAGGGTGTCGTCCAAAATGGAGTCTGGCATCAGGCTTCAAACTGGCATCGAGGAAAATGGCTGACTTCTCTTTGTCCGGTGGGTTTAAGTAAGAAACATTCCAAATTTTGTATGGTCTTCCATTGGAGGGTTCATAGGTTGGCTTCAAATTGTCCAATCAAAAATTGTCTTTTACTAGCGCCCATTTATGCATACACTGTCCTTGGAGCCTTGGAACACAAATCGTATCATGGTTTGCCAATTATTTTACTATTTGTACCTTCATTGTCCGCACCTGCAGAGACTGACCTTGTATCAAAGGGGATGTAACCGGCCTAGCACGAAACCTTGGAGATAAGTGTACCAGCCAGTTTCTACTGGAAAAATACAACTTCAAGCAGGAATATATGTTTCATTAGTTTAAGGAAAAAATCACGCAGTTAGAATTTGAAACCAAGCAACTAGGCCAAAGCCTGTACTAAATTTAAGCTAAGCAAAACAGTTTTCAAACAAGAAATCATGGCATACAATTGCGATTATGACGGATTACTACATTTTTAATACTTCATGATTAATAAAGCTCATTTAGAATGATGGCGAACTACCCCGAGGGCACATTTTCCCTCGTACATTATTTCTTTTACTAAAATCACACTTCATTATGTGTATTCGATTACACGGTATACATGAATATATGTCGGACCTTCTTTTTTTGCGTCATCAATGGATATACTCTGGCCCTGTCAAAATCAGATTTCCCACCATTTCCAGGGTTCGAAGGCATTAGAGCAGGCTCGGACTGGGGAGCCAAAAGCAGCCTTGGCAGAAAGCTCAAACCAGCCCAGGTTCCTTCATCTCCTCGTGCTAAGTCTCTCTTTCTATGGACCCATTCTCTTTCGTCTCTCTTCTCCTGCTCTCATCCCTCACTCTGTACCTTCCTCCACCCTCCCTCTCTTTTTCGCTCTCTAGAACCCTCCCCATGCCTGCGTTAATTAACCTCAGGGAGCTGGGGAAAGTGACACAGGCGTCAGAGGTGGCCCTGGGCTTCTGCCTCCAATGGTTCCAGCCCACCAGGGAAATGCCCGATGGAATAATTGGGCTGTCCTGCCCTCGGTCAAAGAAAAGTTAGAGAACACTCGGAAAGGTATTGGTTTGTGGATATTCACAAACTCAAAGGCGTTGCCGCCCAATAATGTTCACTCGACAACCACTGCTTGTAGATTTACCCGTGCCCCAAATCTTTGAGTGAGTAAATTCATGTTCGAGTACTAAACAAACTTTTCTGAACTAAAAAAGTGATCTTGCGCGTGTAAATGAGCCTACGTGCACATTGACGTTTGCCTTAAACACAATTAGTTTAGAACCAATGTGTTTCAGAAACAATTTATAGAAGCAAAATGAAATACAATAGCCTCTGTCATGCAACTGGGTGAGTTTGACCATCACATGAAGTAAGTATTGATACGAGAAACACCCTCTGACAGTTAAGTACAGCACACACGGCACTAAACGTTTTAGTTGCAGCAGCGTAATCACATTACAAAAATGTACAATTTAAATTATACGCCTAGTAGGGTTTGGACAAGAACGAGATACACATGGAAAACATTAACTATTAGTAATATATGAAAAAATGTTGGTTTCTGCCAGCCTTCCAAAAGTGTGTATAAGAGGAGCGTGAACACGACATGTCTGGACTTTAGTGGTGGCTACCTCGTTTACTCTTCAACTGTTGGCAAACCATTCCCAGTCGTCTCACACAGCATCATGCATGTGGCATCATGTGGGACCTTCACTATGTTTTGTTATCCACGCGATTCCCCATAGACCGCTCCCTATGGGTACCAACGCAGCAGCATGTCTGGCTTGGGACGTATCCAGATCCGGAGCACTTTGCCTTCATCTGTGGTCAGGCGTAGCTCGCCGCTGACCTGCCCTTCAGGGCATCCGTTGAACTCAAACTTTTGTTCAAAATCCAATTCAGATTTGTGTTTAGGATTAATCTTGGCAAATTGACTTGAACTGTAGCCATCTCAGCTTGGCTTTAGCAAACTGTTTTCAGAACACAAATGAACAACCACAGAGGAAATAGAAAATGGGCGTAAAGATTTAGGAAAATGGAAATAAAGAAGCTACCGGGGGCATTAGGGACAACAGATGGCATAGTGTACAGCCTCTAGCTCCTTGTTCCTATATATCATATTTTATCCTTCGATTTTTAATTTGTTTAGGAAAAAAAGTGCAGAGGTCTGAAGTTGAGTGACAGGGTTACTGAAAGCCATAGTCTTTTTTCCACCGCCTTCCACTTACTGTTTTTTATATCATTGGTGCAGGTTCTTTTCAGCCCTGCGTCCCTCTTTCCCTTGCTTCTCCTTTCTCCGTTTTCTGCAATTTGTTATCTTGTTGTGGGCCAAAATCAGACTTTGAAAATTAGGTTTTAGCCCCCCAAAATGAGCACAGGTACCCACCGCATGAAACCACCTTCACAAAGTAAGCCATAGGTCTAATGAGTGTGGGAGTGAATGGCTTAGTGAGATGGATTTGTAGAAATGTCAGCATATTCTGACGGATTCACAGCAATTGATACATATACCATTATTCGCCAAGGCAATTTATGTTGCAAATGCACACACTCTGTTACAAGGACCTTGGTGAACTGACGAAAATTAGAACTATCCTGTTTTTGTTCATACAAATGAAGAAATACCCATCCTAAAGTTTCAAAAGAGACAAAAGACAAATATTTGGTCCCTGTCTGTGTAATATTCAGAAAGCCAGATGGCCTGATAATAGAAGTTCTTGCAATAATAATGATTCCACCCTCGTCTGTGATGAAGATGCTCAACAGGCAGTGTTAATTTGAAATGGTGGTTTCCAGTGCGGGGCTCCGGCACTTATTTTTGATGGCTGGCACTTATTTTTCTGCCTCAGGCATTTACTGAGAGCAAAAGACACATATGGAAAAGACGAAGGATGAAAAAATGAAAAAGCTGAATGAGCCGAATTATAAGGATGCTCTACCCTCAAACCATGGGACTGCAACGGGAACTAATGGGTTATCCATTATGACTTGGAATCTTGCTGGCCTTGCTAGGAAACTGGATGATGTGGACTGGGTTGCCTACATAAAGTCTCAAGATGTGTGTCTTTTCCAAGAAACCTGGGTCGAGGGCCAATCAAGTATGGATGGGTTTCTCTCTTTTAATATCCCTGCACAGCCTTCAGAGAAAGCAACCGGTCGTGCAAAAGGGGGACTTTTAATTCTTTTAAATTTAAAGCTCCTATGTGGTTATAAGGTTTTAGAATTTGATTGTCCCGACTTGATGGGCTTACAAATTTCTTTTCATCAAAACTTTAACATAACTCTTATCAATGTTTATGCCCGTTCTGTTGCATGTGGTTCAGAATCACATATTTTAACTCTACTTTCTGACTGTTTAGACACCATACAAACCAATTCCTATTTAATTATTGCAGGGGATGTAAATTGCACTTTCGAACCCTCTGCATTTCTTAGTGATTTAACTGTGGAAGAGGACGAATTATGGGGGACTGCACAATTGGATGGTGATAGTCATCGTCCACGCTCTCGTGTCGCAGCACAGCTTGCTACATTATGCTTAAAGTTTGGCCTAAGGGCTTGCAATGGTCGAACTCCTTCTGATTTAAACCTTGCACTGACATTCCTACGAGGTTCTGTGGCCAGCGTAATTGATTATTTTTTGGTGGATGTGCGTCTTTGGCCGTTGCTGCTAGACATGAGGGTAGATTCAAGGTGCAAGAGTGATCACTTCCCACTGCTGCTTACCCTTTCTGGGAATATTTTTGGTAGAACCTCGAATATGCAACCATCAATGGTCCCTCCCCCTATTTTAAACAATGCTAATACAAAGGTGAGGTGGCCCAAAGTTATGTCAAACCCCTATTTGTTACGTAAGATTTATCAAGTGTTTTTAGATAATTTGTCAGTTTACGAAGACCTTGAGCATGAAGCCATCCCACTTCTTGATATTCACGAAGATATGATGGTCAAACTTCAAAGTGTTTTTTATAAAAAGGCAGCCATGGTAAGCCGGCAACACAGGGGTTCGTCTAACCGTAGATGGTTTAATGATGCATGTATGAGGGCTAAGACCGAGCTAAAAAAGGCCGTAAAGGCCGGGACCCCGGGGGTGATTAAACAAGCAAGATCTATGTATAAAAAGACAATTTTACAATCAAAGAAAACTTGGGAAGATGTTATTTGGCAGGATTTGTTAGATGCTACAAAAGCAAACAACAATACGCTTTTCTGGGAACTGTTGACTAAGCACGAGAGAGGGGGTAGGTCTAATCTAAGGAACCATATCCAACCCGGAACCTGGGTGGAGCACTTCTCTCTCCTGTATGAAGGAACTAACTCCACTGGGGCTGTTGATTGCGATAAAGTGGGATTAGGCCCCCTAATTTTACCAAATACTAACCTTGCCACTTCTCCACCTGATGGGAATCTATATAACTCTGAGAGTTATATTTGTTTCTCTTTAGAAGAAACTGCAGATGCTATCAACTCTTTAAAGTCAGGTAAAGCCCCAGGTCCCGATAAAATTCCAGGCGACCTTTACAAATCAGAGTTATAATTATGGACCTGGTATATTAACCTACTGTCAAATAAAATCACAAAAGGAGGACAGATCCCTGAGACGTGGAAGGGTGCAGAAATTATCCCAATCTATAAAAAGGGTAATGTAACTCTTCCAATCAATTACAGACCTGTCAGTTTAATCGACAATTTACAAAAAATCTTTGCCAAACAGCTGCTAGTTAGACTATCGAGCTGGGTGACGGAGCAGCAGATCCTTTCACCGCTTCAGGCAGGGTTCCGCTCTAGAGTTAGCACGGTTGACCAGGCTTTTAGGTTGACCGTGCTACACTGGAAATACGTAGTCTTGGCAAAGCAAACTCTATATGTCGCTTTTGTTGATCTGCGTTCTGCTTTTGATTTGGTCCCAAGAGATAAGCTTTGGGGAGTGTTACACAAAATAGGTGCACCACCCGACATTATCCATCTATTGATACGCATGCATGAAGGCACATACGCGCAAGTAAGATGGGGCAATCAAGGTGAATTGACTAACAAATTTCCCATTAAAAGAGGTGTCCGTCAGGGATGTGTGCTTGCACCACTTCTATTTTCTTTATTCATCAACGAGGTGGTCCAAGAATTAACGACATGCCAGAATGATGCTCCCACCCTAGTCAATCAGAAAATCCCTATTCTCCTTTTTGCGGATTACTCTCTATTGATTTCAAAAACCCCTATGGGTTTGCAAATTCTTGTGAACAGATTTAAATCATTCTGCTGGAATTTCGGTTTAGAGCTGAACTCGAAGAAAACGAAATTGATGGTGCTTCGCTATGGCCCTCGTAAGAAATGTACTATTAGGTTAGATGGAGCTATTTTGGACCAGGTTAGCTCCATTGACTACTTGGGTGTGAGACTTACAGATTCACTCCTTTGGGAGGAACAAGTTGGCAAGAGTGCTGGGCTTTTGCAACATCGGGCAGCATCCATATTGCGCCTTTATAGGAACACGATCGCTAAAGTTGTGTCTCCAGCAGTAAAGATTTATGTGGCTAAGGCACAGGGTGCTGCTGTTTACGGCGCAGAGATTTGGGGCATGTCAGATAGCAGTAGGATAACCAAAATTGGAAATAGCTTTGCACAGGTCTTATGTGCTTGCCCTACTAGCACCCCATTAACCCCCCTATTTTTAGACCTAGGGTTTAAACGAATGGCTGACCTAATTATCTTACGGCCTCTATTATATTGGGTGAGGCTTTGGATAGTTCCCGAACTGGCCATATATAAGTCTTCTTTATTAGAATTGTTAAAAAGCCCTAACTCTACGTCCATCCCATGGATCAAACGTGTATCCAGTTGGTTTTGTACACTGGGATTGAGGAACTTTTGGGAGAATCCCCAGTAACTTGTGAAGTCCCATGCAATAGCACTGAAAGGAGCTTACTGGTCCCACATATGTAATAATTACATTTCACAAAAATCGAATGGTCATTTAACTAATTTGTTTATTGATTTCAAATGGTACCCAGAGTTTGAACTATATCTAGATATAATACCTGATTTACTAGGCAAAAGTTTGTATGCCAGATTTCGATTCGGAACATTACCTTTGAAGGCCTTGACGAGCAGATGGGGACCTAAGTTAAGCTCCGATATTTGTCCTGCATGTGTCACTTCTTCCGAAACAGTAGAACATTTTATGTTTTTTTGTCCCGCTTACTCAACCCCAAGGTTTAAATGGATTCGCAAAATCTGTCGGGAATTGAACTTAAGGAAATATGTTTTAGCTTTGAGGATTTTAAAAAGCCATAATTCAAATGTGACAATTTATGCAGTAAGCAAGTTTTTAGTAACAGCATGGCGCATACGCATCTTTATTTACAATGATTTGAAATTGTTCTAAGTCGGGCAAACATGGATTTTACTCTTTTAAATTTTGCTATGATATTATGATGTTTACTTATATTTATATTGTATTGTATTGTATTGCTTTGATGGTCTGTTGGCCGAATAAAGCTTATGTGTGTGAAAGAAAAAAAAAAAAAAAAAAAAGCTTAAAAAAGGGAGAAAGCAGAAAGTTGCAAGAGTGAGCTGAAGGTCAGGGAATGGTTGTAAATGGATTAAGGCCTGAGATGACTTCAGGATTACACTGCCTCAGTATTCTGTGCTCACACATTTAATTGCAGAAGCCGGGTTATTCAGGGGAGAGCTTTGGGCACGGCACATTTTTATTTACAAATTAAGTACTGTCAACAGGCTGATTGACATAACTTTTGTTGTGATTTGGTGTGGCTTACACTTGTTGTTCACTAGACTTATTACTGAATTCCAGGAGTAAGTCTAACTCCTAGAATTTGGTAGAAGTCCAGGAGTACTACAAACAGTAAGTAGCAGTAAATTATTTGTGAATCAGGCCCTTTGTGTATGTACCTCAAAAAAGAAAGTAGGGGGGTCAATCCGAGTTTGGCGAGCGGCGGTTGCCACCCGCCAAGCGGGAACCGCCAATTGGCCGCTCCGCGGTCAGAAGACCGCGGGGGCCATTCTGACTTTCCCGCTGGTCCGGCGGGCGCCCGCCAAGGGAGCACCCGCCGGCCCAGCGGGAAAGGGCCTGCAACACTGAAGCCGGCTCCGAATGGAGCCGGCGGTGTTGCAGGTGTGCGACGGGTGCAGTTGCACCCGTCGCGCTTTTCACTGTCTGCTAAGCAGACAGTGAAAAGCATACTGGGGCCCTGTTAGGGTGCCCCTGCACTGCCCATGCCAGTGGCATTGGCATTGCAGGGGCCCCCAGGGACCCCAGGACACCCGTTCCCGCCATCCTGTTTCTGGCGGTGAAAACCGCCAGAAACAGGCTGGCGGGAAGGGGGTCGGAATCCCCATGGCGGCGCTGCTTGCAGCGCCGCCATGGAGGATTCGCCCAGCCGGGGCTAATCCGGCGGGAAACCGCGGGACCCGGTTTTCCCACCACGGCTTTACAGCCGCGGTCGGAATGTGCAATGAAGCACCGCCAGCCTGTTGGCGGTGCTTGGGTCAGAATGACCCCCAATGTGTGTGTAACTGAAAACGTGGCAATTCATTACCTCTTGTTGTAAAAGCAGTAAGGGGGTACAGTGATAAACACGGTCCCTTAAAATGCTTTTGGGTGGAATTGTAATTTGGAAAATACTATTCAACAGAATATTTGAAGTACATTGTGTTCATGGACCATCAGTGGTGTAAGCCTATTGCTCTGTTGCAGTAGGACTGCCAAGGACACCAAAACATGCTTCCAAAAAAGGATATTCTAGCACTGTAGAAATCCTGGGACCTGTAGTGTGTTTCTGGCCTAGGGAGGACCTAACCTGGCAGTTTGGGCTGGATAGTTTCCATGGAGAACAGGATCAAGACTGATTTGCATATGGCTGAGTCCAAACTGGAAGGGCGTGGTCAGCAAAAAAAACAATGGATTTAGGAACGGATATGTGACTGGGGATGAATGTTTGACATTGTTCAGCATTCCATCCATCATCTGGTCTTTTTGCACATTTAGAAAGTTGGCATTTTCCTGCTTTTTGCCCTGTTTGCCATGCAGCATGACTCCAATACACATCTAGGCTGGGGTGACAGCTGGGTTTGTGCATTCCCCTTAGACAGCCACACACAAAGGACACTTTTGTGTGGTTGATGAGCCATAAACATCCTAATGAACGATCCTGGGAAGGGTGAGAGAAAGGAGCTAACCTCACACCTGATTAGACAGTGTCCTGCTTCAACACAAAGGGCTACTTACCTCCCTGTATTGAGTCGTCTGGAGCCAGAGCAGGAAGAAAGGACCTCTGTGGACTTTAAAAACCCTTCTTTGAAGTCACCTTCACTTCAAAGGCACAGCTGGGTGTAAGTACTGGACCTCTGACCCTTCCAACTCAGTACACTGCAGGACCTGTGAAGACCTCTATCAGGAAGAAGGACTGCTGTGCTGCTAAAAGGACTGCCACTCTGGACTGTTGCTCTGGAAGAACTGGTTTACTGTAGTTCTGCCCGCCCTGCTGCCTTCTGCCTTGCAGAGGAAGGACTGGACCCATCTCACTTGAGCCAAGCGTAACTCCAAGGGCTTTCTGACTTGCCTCCTACTCTTCTGAAATCTTTGGAACAGCACTTGGACATTGCTTGCTGCACGTCTTCCCCTGTCAAGTGATGCCAATTCAGTCCTGGGTATAAAGTGCTGCAACTGCCAGAGCCTGCACATTGATGCTGTTGCATCTCCATCAACATCGAAACATCACCACTGCTGCGAGTTTTGAGGACATGGCATCACCATCGATGTCGGGGCATCACTGTGCTGCAAAAACGAGGAGCACCTCAATGTCTCCATTTCGAGGCATCTTCATCTTTGCATGGCTCGGAACTGACACGTCTCCTACATCTTCGGGACTGACTACAGCGCATCACTTTCTTTGCTCCTCGCATTTTGCTCTTGACATCAAAGCAACTCTGAGTCAAGGTACTGTTTTAGCGGACAGGGCTAGTCCCTGTATCTGACCCACGCTCCATCGCTCTTAGCCTGAACTTTGGATTTGACCCAGTATAGCCTGACAGGACAGCCCCGGTTTGCGCTTTATGCTTTTAAGCACTAGTTTCATTTATTCTTTAAAAATGTACATCTCAACTTCTACCTATTGGACTTTTGTAATTTTGGTCTAATTGGGTTTATTCAAAAAGGATCTATTTTGCTAAACTGGCGTGAAGTATTTTTTGTGGTGCTTTCACTGTGTTACTTTTTGAAGTGTTGCAGAAATACTTTACACATTGCCTCTTAAGTTTAGCCTAACAGCTCTGTGCCAAGCTACCACAGAGTGAGCACAGTTTAACATATGGTGTGTATATGACTTACCCTGACTAGGATTGTGGTTGCTGCTTGTACAGGGTGCATACAATAGCCAACCAGAAACCCAATTTCTAACAGCTACTCAATAGTATAATCCTAAAAATGTATCATAGTAATGTTTATACTAGTAATATGTCTCTCATCAACTGTACATATCAACATTATTGACAGTTAAGACCTAGATTAACAAAAGATTGTTAATTTAGGTATTAACATGCCAAGGTTTTTCTAAGAGTCATTATGTGGTAGGCCTACAAAGTAGTTACTCAAACTTCACATACAAGTAGGATTTTGAATGCATCTAGCATGCAGTATGTTGTTTAAGGCCTCCCAGTTCACTTGGAGTGAGTGTCTAAAATGAGAAGCAAAAAAGCAGTACCTTTTTTGCCTGTGTTGTTCTCTATGTTGCTCCTTGGAGGTGTCTCAATCAAACACTATTTTGAGCCTACTATATTTCACATTGACTTGTGATCATTTCAACGAATCACAGAGCTTGGCTGCTCCTGAGAAATTTAACATTTTGAGGTCACCGTTTGGTAATGGGTAATGGTTCTCATTTTTGAAAAAATACTTTTGTTGAAGGTCTTTGCGATTGGGGATTCCTTAGTTTGTTGTTCTTCTTACATGAGACCCCAAATCTTCAAATATTAGACCTTATAAAATGATTACTAATCCCAAATCTTGTTTTTTTGTAATATCTTAATGCAAAAGGTTTCAAGGTTTATGTAAATTACAAGTATGCAGATACTTTCAGCTCAGCTTGGTCAGATTGGCACCTAAGACAACTTTCTATTCTTCTGCTGCATCTAGCTATTTTTGATAATGGCATATAAAATCAAAAATTGTTTCAAACACTTGGGCTTCCAAGCCCTTGTCTTCTCTGTATGGAAAGTTGTTGTTCAAAATTATGTAAATCATGCATTTTCTAGATTTAGTTAAAAACAACTCAAATTGGATTCCAGAAACGTATTTTCCTGAATGTTTTGTGGATCTGAGAGCCACACACCACAACAATTTCTTTGCTTAAGCTATGATGATCGGCATATAAGGGTGCATCCTTTTGTCATACCAACAAGCTACTACTGGGCACTGCTCCTGGTGGGTGCTGATGACTGGCCCTACCTCCCTGAGGAGAAACCTATGAATGGTTTATATGCAATAAAAGCTAAATGCACTTCCACTATGGAGCTGTGGATGTTCAGAACTTGCCACATGCAACAGCAGTAGTGGTAAGGGCTTGAATAGTGGCCTAAAGAGCGGTGGGATGGAAGGGAAGAATCACAAAGGAAACCTTGCTCTAGTTTGTGTTCCCACCATTCTTTGAGAGGTGACATACCTGGGTGGTGTTAGACCTGGGATATGATTGGTACCTCCAAACTTGGAGATATGGTGTCACGTAGTGAACTGAAATCCTGCCCTGACTTACAAGTTACATTTTTTCCTGGCATCCTCAGACCTGTACTGGTATTCAAGAATCTGGTCTGCCCTGCTTGAATATAGCCTTGTCTGGACAGAAAAAGACAGTGTCCTGTTGGAGGAATTGATATATAATGTTCTTACCAAAACGTACAGTTGTATTATCTGTATTTTATCTGATGTCCTTCAGAGTATGGCTATCTGGTCTAGTTTTGCGGGACGCAGGGGCCCAGGAAAATGTTCTCCCTGGTTCCGGGTTCACCAACCACCAGCGCTCGGGTGGGATACCATCACCAATCTCACATATAGAGGTAGACTGAACCTTTGGACTTGCCAAAGAGTGCAGTAGTCGGAATCATTCAATCACACATCAATTACAATATATCATAAACCATACTTAACACCATAAACAATTTAAACACAAAATCAAACTCCATACCTGAATAAAGTTCTTACAATTCCAAAATCAAGTCACACATATATGGTGCGCAAAACTAAATTATAAGCATACATGAAAACCATAGGCTGACCAAAATGTCTGAAAATATTTATCCTACTAAACATCAGTACTGTTAGACACTCCAAAATAATAATGTATATTAACAACAATAAAATATGCACATTATTGTTAAAATTAAAAGCAGATAATGGTGACATCAGTAAATCATCAAAATACAGGTAATAATTCAATTTCAGGTTTCAGAGCTGGGCCATTCATATCACTAAAACAAATTTGGGCTTGCATGTGTGGGAATGGGCTAACACATGCGGGCAAAAGCAAAAATAATACAAACCCAAAAATAGTTTGAAAACACATCTAACTAGGATAACTCGCTATAAATATACGCTGGTGTAAGTACCTAACTAAAATGAAAACAAGAAACCACATTTAGTTATACCTCACCTCATGGGACAGCAGACAGTAGTAGTTCATCAGGCAGGACAGTCACTTTCCTCTAGCGTCAGTTGACAGCAGCATCAGGATGGTACAAAAAACAGGCTGCACATATGACAGATCAGCAGTTCAGAGTTAGTTGGCCTTATTAATACTGAACCACGTAACAGAATAGGGCAGTGAAGACTATGATGAGGAAGCTCATCAGGGGACTTTTAGAAACAGAGAATGACAGCAGAAATAAACAAGCATCGACAAACTCTGACAGAGTTCTAAATGGCACCAAGGCAAGGGAGAAGACTGACTTCAGTTCCAAAGTTCTTCGCTAATTAAAAGTATGCATGATCCATTCGTTGGTCCTTCAGGTGGACGCATTTCAAACACCAGATTCAACAACCAATCACTGCAGATGGCACCCCCAAATTCTGTACGTTTGGGAATCTCCTCAGCAAAAGTGCATTATCGTCAAATGATTTCACATGTTTCTAACAAAATATTACTTTCTCTAATTATTTGTTACTTGAGATCCTTTCTCACGATACACAATAAAGTAAACCAATACTTTTCAAATGAGAATGATAAGTTTCCTGTCCTGTTCGGCAGCTAGAACAAATAGTGTGACATTGTTGCTTCTGAAAAATGTCTCTTGCCTACAATACAATAGGATATTCAGCATTCACATTAACAACCAAGGAAAATAATTCAGATCAGAGGAGACAGAATAAACAAGTGATTTTCCATTTACTGCAATATGAACCTTTCCAGGCCTAGTCAAGCTAGGAAGCCTTAATACACATTAGTACATTCAATACACTAATAAACCTATTGTGCACATCACAATTCATATCAAAGCAAATTATTTCATTGCAAATATTATTTGTAACATGTTAAAACTAATTTAAACATGCATTTATTTTTCTGCACATATGTAACTTGCATTAATAAAATTCATTTATTCAAATATAATATAATTAATTCATATTTAACATTTAACATATTTAACATTTCAATAACACTTTTAATATTAATTCACATTAGAACTTCATTTAATATGAATACAAAACGCTTGTGTTAAAACTTATTATTTATTGGTACGAATGGTGGCCACATGGTTCACCATATTTCAAACGTACACATTTTACAACTCATGTTGATTTCTCTGTTAGGCCTTTAAATGTAGGCTAAATAATCACCATAACTTCTATGCCACTAATATATTAATAAAATTTGATCCCTCTCAGTTTAATAGAGGGGAGTAAAAGGGACAATACCCTTATTCACTCTAAGAAGCTGGTCATCCAATCCAGTTTAAGGCTAGTGCAATAATATTATATTGCATGTGATAGATCTAATCATGAATAATGATGCGATACACAGGCTCTCAGTGTAGACGGGTAGTGGAAGGGAATGTATTGGTGTATGACTGGTGTAAGAAGTCAGTTTATGAGGAATGTGGATTCCTAAAGACATGGAACAATATAACCACCAAGAAACAACGCTTGGTTGTAGAAGTTCAGAGTATCAGCTGCTGACTGCCTGTTGGGATGCTGAACTGTGACAGTGTGCTGCTTTCATGAAAAAAGATTTACATTTACAGTGTTTGAAGTCACTCCATCCTTCCTTTCTTGGAATGTGCTTCATCTAACAATCTTCTGCATTGTTACCCCTGTTTCTGATGATGACATTGTAATCAGCATTACACATTACACTTGTTTGATGTTCTGTTTATTATTCAAAAACACAATTACCGTATTTATTTAAAGAAGTGAAATAGTAACTGAACCAGAGTTCTTGCAAAACAAAAAATTGAAAGAATTGGTGCTAAAATGGAGGTTTTCTTCAAGTGTAACAAGGAAGTGGATGAGTGAGTGTCTATGGTTCTGGTTAAATACACAATTAAGTGAGGCACTGGTTAGAGAGCTCAGCCTAATTAAATTGAAGAATGAGGACCCCGACAACCTATTATGGTGGCAGAATGTCAATTTTCCAATATTTATTGATAGGAGAATCTAGATTTTTTCAAGTCACTGGGGGCAGCATTGATCATTATCCTGTATTAAGTTCTCATCAACAGCACTTTCAAGAACATAGCATAGTAAAACAGCGCAGTAGAATTACAATGCACCTCTGTCTTCTTGACCTCTCTTTCAATACTCTTTCTGTTTAACTTCTCTGAGCTCCTTTGCATTTTTTGTCACTTCCCTTTGCTTGCTCGCCATAAGAAACAATATCATCAGTCCTTCTATTGCCTTCTGTCAGCAAATACAGAAGTCATATTTAACTCCATGTAACGTTTAAACTATCTTCCACATTCCTGCTCTTTCGTGTCTTTAATACTATTCATATCTCAATATAATGAACCACCAGCGCAAGTTTTATAGATAGAGTGCACCTTTCCAGCTTGCATCACTGCACCACTGCATGCCTTTAAACAGGTGCACTGTGAGTAAACAGGGACATTGCACCTTATTACAATTAAAGCCCTGCCCTCAGTGCAGCTACGAACAAGCACCTGGCCTGAGGGTAACACATTCATAGAAATACAGAGCAACTGCTAACAAGCCAGTCCATGTTTTAAACAGTACAGGCAGTATATTCCTGAAAAAGCCCCTTAGCAGGCAGGTGTAGTCAGTGACTGCACATGCCTAAAGGGAGATATCTGGGGGTCCAAGAAACCCCATATCCTCCCTCCAGATGGCTGCCCTCAGGGGCACACTGACAGTGCTCCACTTTTTTGATCCACACTGGTAGTGCGCTTCCTAAGGGTCTTTTTGCCTCTGCACTGCGTCTTTAACAAAGAGTGGGTAGAGAAGCAAAGTGATTCTCTTATTTGCTACATGAGTGCTAGCGCTATCAGTATTTCACAAGGGACTTCACAAGTGTTTATGGCCCCTTCTGCAACGCCACATTGACCCTAGGAAGGCACAAATCAGACACACACGCTTATTACGCCCCTGGGGTAATGAATTTAATATGGCCCCAGTAGCGGTTCAACGAATATTCCCAGCCTTCTTGTTTCTAGCAAAATCTAGAATCTCCTGTCAATAGACTTATGAAAATTGTCCTTTTATGGCTTTTATTGTGCATGTTTAAAGCCTTTCAATAGCCTGCCCACTACACTCTCAATCAGATTCAAGCAAAACTTTGTAAACAACCCAGTATTCGTCCTATCTGGAGTTTGAAGAATTTAATCCAATTTACCTCCAGGCAAATACACCTTAGTAGCTGTGTACTCCTTATTGAAGGTCTCCTGCAACATTAAACTCATCCATTCTACTGTCACCACTGTCAAAACAGCCTTGACAGGCTTCCCCTGCTGCCCTAAATGCCTCCATTCTCCTCCTCTCACACTCACACACAACTTTAGATTATCAGGATACTGTGGATAATAAATTGTTTCTCTCATAGTCTTGGTCCTAGACACAACCAAAACAACATACCTATCAGAATTACAATGTCTAGATGTTATCTTCAATGAACTTACATCCGAAACTCTTCTGAAGGAAATCAAATCCAATAAGGCAGCTAATTTCCAACATAAATGCTTACTAGTCAAATACATATTTTCTGACTAAAGAAGAAATAATGGCAATAGTTTATCCACATCCTACATGGTGCTACACCTTGCACCTGGTGGCTTCACAACTTCATACTTTTCATATTCTTCAACATTCTGTAAATCAATGCACCTTTCCAATATATCCACAATTCACCTGTAATGTTAACCGCTGCATACCCCAAACATTTTTAAAACATTTCAGTCATGAAATTTATGGACTCTACCACAAAGGCTTCCATGCTATCTAAACTTCTTTCCACACATCAACTTGCAATACCCTTTATACCTTCTTCTTCTTGACCCTTGCAGCAGTATAGCAGCCTTATGTTAAAGGCCCTATTCCTTTCTGGATTCCCTGATAGCATCTAGACAAGACCGTTTAGGACCCCAGACTCCAGGGGAGAATGTTCCTCTCCTTCTCCCACAACTATCAGATGTTTGCCTGCCACAATCAAGTAAAGCTTGTCTATGCCATCTTCATGACCCCCGGAAACCATGCTGGTGAAACCCAATATGGTGGAATTGAAACTAACCAGAACCTTTGTCCCAGAATCGTCCACAATCTGAATTAACATAAACAGACAAACAACATAACATGTCCTGTCTGCTAATACTGCTGAAATGTACCTACTTCTGTTGTCTCCCGATCAGCCACCAACTGTTATATTAAAGTTGAAAAGACAGCCTCAAAGAAGCACCTCCAATAGATCCATCAGTGCCTGAAATCTATTAAAACAATCCAGATTGAGCTTCAAATCAGTGTAATCCCTGAAATGTCTTGAGATTGCTAATGTGGCACCATATTCTCCAAAATTCTCCACAAGACACAGGTGGTCATTCCAACCTCGGCGGTAAAAGGTGCTTACCGCCAGACAGAAGACCGCCATAGCACCGCCGCGGTCGCGGTAAACCGCCGCGGTCATTCTGACCCACACTAGGCAAACCGCCAAAATACCGCCATCCACAAAAGTCCGCCACACCAAAGGTCAGCGATAAACTGGCGATGACCAAACCTCCACCGCCACGCCAACAGAAATACGCCCATGCCATGTCTTTCAACCGCGGTATTCTATTGGCGGTACACATACACCTAAAAAACACTACCATATTGGACAATTCGAAATACACACACCTGATACACACACCACTCCCACACACCCAATACAATATAAAACACACACCCACATCACCCACAAACCCCTACGGCCAAAAATTTTGAACGAAGACCAGAGAGAGACACCACAGTCAACTACCAAGCATCCACAGGCACACAATACCAATACCCACAGAACTTCCACGCACCTTACACAACACACCACTAAATAGCACCCCACCTATCACTACACACTCCACCCCACACATCATCCACACCACCCCATGGCACCTCAAAGACACCCCAGGTTCTCAGATGCTGAACTCAGGGTCATGGTGGAGGAAATCCTACGAGTAGAGCCCCAGCTGTTCGGGACACAGGTGCAGCACACCACCATTGCCAGGAAGATGGAGCTATGGAGCAGAATAGTGGACAGGGTCAACGCTGTGGGACAGCACCCAAGAAATCGGGATGACATCAGGAAGAGGTGGAACGACCTACGGGGGAAGGTGCGTTCCATGGTATCAAGGCACAACATCGCGGTACAGCGGACTGGCAGCGGACCCCCACCTCCTCCCCCCGAATTTACAACATGGGAGGAGCAAGTCTTGAACATCCTGCATCCTGAGGGCCTCGCTGGAGTATCTGGAGGAATGGACTCTGGTAAGTCTCATCTTCACTACTTCATCCCCCCACCCCACCTGCATGCCAACTCATACCCCCATCCCTCACCCCCTTCACAACTACCCCTTGCAAATGTCTCACCATCACAACCCACCCATCCCAAAACTTAGCCCTGCATGGACACCCATCACCAAAGCATGCCCAATGCACATACCCATCACCCCCCCACCCCCCAAAACACCGTCACAACAGCCCCCACAAAGGAATGCCAGCACTGGGGTACACGGGCACCCACCCATTGCACGCCATTGGCACACACAGAAGCAATAACCATACTTTTATACCCCTGCAGGACCCAAACTCCAGGTCACCGCGCAGGAGGGTCCACAAATGTCCCCTCCACCCCCAGAAGAGGCCCACAGTGATGACAGCAACTCTGTCTCCCTGGATCTAGATGACCAGCCCGGTCCATCGGGGACCTCGGGACAGTCAGTTCCCCTCAGACAGTTACAGGCCACAGCAGACCTACCCCCCTCTGGGAACACCAGCACAGCACCCACCCAGCGGGCCCATACCTCTGTCCCCAGGACACGTCAATCAGCGGTGTGTCCACCACTACAGGGAACCCAGGCTAACCCACCACCCCAACAACAACAGGGACCTGGGGGCAGTGGTAGTGGGCACCCGGTCCAGGGGACGGAGGCCCAAGGAAACAGGGGAACTGGGAGGGCAGCTGTGCGACAGGGGGGGGACAGGCCAAGGGAACCCACTCTCCACGAGGCCCTCTCCTCCATCATGGGAGCATACCACCACTCCCAGGAGACGATGGCGATGGTCCTGGCCAGGTTTCAGGAAATCCAGCTTCTGCAGGAACAACAGTATATGGGGTTCAGGGAGGAACTGAGAAACATCAGTACCGCCATGGGTACCATCGTAGTGGCCCTGAATGAGTTAATCTCCACATTGCGGACCACTCTGGCACCTCAAAGGGCCCCTGACACTAGCATGGACCAAGAACTGGCTACCACCTCCGCCGGCGCTAGTGGACAGGAGGCCCGACAGAAGACCAACAGGCCACCAGAACCCCACCCCCTGCAGAAGGAGAACCACCCCGCAAGCGGGCCCTGAGATCCAGGAAGAAGACAGAGTAACATGTCAAGACCCGCGCCAGCAAAGGATACCGCCCTGATTGTCATCCCACTGTCCCACATTGTCACCCTGTCCAACCTTAAACTGCCCCTGCTCCACTTCCCACAGGCATTTGGACAATGCACATGTGAACCTGATAGTCTGGACTCTGCCATGGACAATCCTCCACCATCACCCTCACCGATTTGCAACCACCCATCCAAATTAGAGCACTTGAATAAACACACTTATTGCACATAAACAATCTGGAGTCTGTCTGTGATTTTAACAAATGTATTAGACATGACAGTGCCAAAATTGTTATTCACATTGTGATGCCAAAAAAACGCTGTCACACAGCTGGAGCCCATGGGGAAACTAAGCAGATGTCACACAGTGGGGCCCACAGCTCTGAAAACGGAAGGGAAAGTCACAACACAGTTACCATACACTGGGGGAAAAAGTCAGACAGTAGAGAGGTAGGAGTCTTTAAGTAAATGTAATATGCCGGTGTCTACTCTTACCTGTGTGTCACTGAAAGTATTGCTCTATTACTGTGTTCCTGTTGTCTATGTCGTCCTCTTCGGCTTCCTCTTCTTCTCTCTCCACAGGCTCCACAGCTGCTACAACACCACCATCTGGACCATCCTCCTGCAGAAAAGGCACCTGGCGGCGCAAAGCCAGGTTGTGAAGCATACAGCAGGCCACGATGATCTGGCACACCTTCTTTGGTGAGTACATTAGGGATCCACCTGTCATATGGAGGCACCTGAACCTGGCCTTCAGGAGGCCAAAGGTGCGTTCGATCACCCTCCTAGTCCGCCCATGGGCCTCATTGTAGCGTTCCTTTGCCCTGGTCCTGGGATTCCTCACTGGGGTCAATAGCCAGGAAAGGTTGGGGTAACCAGAGTCCCCTAATAGCCACACACGGTGCCTCTGGAGTTGACCCATCACATACGGGATGCTGCTATTCCGCAGGATGTAGGCGTCTGCACCGAGCCAGGGAACTTGGCATTAACATGGGAGATGTACTGGTCTGCCAAACAGACCATCTGTACATTCATCGAATGATAACTTTTCCTGTTCCTGTACACCTGTTCACTTTCTCTGGGGGGTACCAAAGCCACATGGGTCCCATCAATGGCACCTATGATGTTGGGGATATGTCCAAGGGCATAGAAGTCACCCTTCACTGTAGGCAAATCCCCCACCTCAGGGAAAACGATGTAGCTCCGCATGTGTTTGAGCAGGGCAGAAAACACTCTGGACAACACCTTGGAAAACATAGGTTGAGACATCCCTGATGATATGGCCACTGTTGTTTGGAATGACCCAATTGCTAAGAAATGGAGTACTGACAGCACCTGCACTAGAGGGGGGATCCCTGTGGGTTGGCGGATGGGTGACATCAGGTCTGCCTCCAGCTGGGCACACAGTTCATGTATAGTGGCTCGGTCAAGCCTGTATGTCAGAATGACATGTCATTCCTCCATTGTCGACAGGTCCACCAGCGGTCTGTACAAGGGAAGATTCCTCCATCTCCTCGCATTGCCAAGCGGACGGTGCCTAGGAAGGACAACAGCGAGCACAGAGTCAATCAACCCACAGGTACGTTCCCACAGCTTGCACACAACACGATTCACTATGCATTGAATGGTGTGTATGAGTGTTGAGGAAAGGCCTAGGTATGTGTGACGCAGTAGAAATTAAGCCACGTGGGCCCTTGAAATGGCGGCTGCCTGACCTGTGAAGTGTGACAATGGGATGTGAGGTCAATGCGCTGGCGTGGCACACCGTGGCGGTAGGCGTTCGAAGACCGCGGCGCAAAGCCGCATTGGTTAACATTGAAACCTATGGGTATCAGGAGCCAATGACGATGTGCGCTGGCGGTCGCGGTACGCACCGCCGTGGTACGCACCGCCGCGGTACGCACCGCCGCGGGCGTGACTGCCATTTTCTATCAGCTTAATCACTCAACACCTGATCTTCCACAGGAGAGGACCTACACTGCAAGTGCTGCTGTGACCTCGGTCTGAAAGAGACAATGGCTGCTGCGACTGGGGAAAGGGCCCCTGCCTTCGCTTCTGAAGAATTGGAGAAACTCGTGGATGGGGGTCCTCCCCCAGTATGCGCTACTCTACGGTCCTCCAGACCAACAGGTTAGTACACTGGGAGCATGCTTTGTGGGCAATGCCTTGGTTGAGTCGGGTGGATGAAAGATGGTGGGGAGGGGAGCGATTGAGTCATGCATCAGACGACAGATGAGAGCATGTGCCACATGGCAAGGGTGGGGATGGGGGGCCACTCACATCGAGCATGCAGAAGGTGATGACAATTTTTCTCTCCCTGTACATGTCACATAGGTCAGCGCCCACCAGAAAATCGCGATTTGGCGTGCCATTGCCAAGGACGTCCGGACCCTGGGGGTCCACAACAGACGGGGCACCCACTGCCGGAAGAGGTGGGAGGACATCCGCCGCGGGAGCAGGAAGACGGCAGAGGCTCTGCTGGGGATGGCCTCCCAACGTAGGCGGGGTGCCAGTCGTCAATTGACCCCCCTGATGTCCCAGATCCTGGTGGTGGCCTACCCCGATTTGGATGGGCGCGTGAGGACATCACAGAAGACACAAGGGGGTGAGTACACTCTCATTCTGGTGACTTTGCGCGCAGTGGAAGTGTCTGGGTGGGGGAGGAGGGCTGTGGGTCTCCCTAGGCCAGGGCGAATTCTGTAGGCTAGGCCCCTCCGTAAGGCATGGCCCTGTGCCCCGGCCCCACACCTCTGTAGGGTGCCAAGTTCAGGTATCCATGGCCCTGTGTCATGTATGTGTGCAGTTGTCGTCGATAGGCTTGTAGGCCATGTCCCACGGATTGCGTAGTGGACCCCAAGTGCGTGGCGTAGTGCAGGGGGCTTCTGTGTCTGTCTTGTCCGCCAACAGTAGCGGTAATCCATGCACTCAACATGTCTTTATTTCTCCCCCCCTCCTTTTTTGTTGTCTTCCTGTTCATGTGTGCATCAGCATCATCAGGCGGAGGAGAAGTGGCATCGGAGCACGAGGGAGCTGCATCTCACATGGCCATGGCGGGCCATGCAACTGATTCGGATTTCACCAGTGAGACGGAGGGCGAGGGGAGCTCCACAGCGGGGACTCGTACTGATGTCAGTGGCAGCGACTCGTCCTCTGAAGGGAGCTCCCTTATGGTGGCGGCAACATCCGTGCCCCCCGCAACAACAGGTACAGCCGCCACCCAGCGCACCAGCACCACCCTCCCAGCAGCCCCTCAGCCTTTGCCCCGTGCCCGCTCACCCAGGAAGGTGGGCATCTCCTTCGCCCCAGGCACCTCAGGCCCTGCCCCAGTCACCCCTGCTGCCCTCAGTGAGGAGGTCATTGACCTCCTGAGGACCATCATTGTTGGGCAGTCTACCCTTTTGAATGCCATCCAGGGTGTAGAAAGGGAGGTGCACCGGAGTAATGCATACCTGGAGGGCATTCATTCGGGTCAGGCTGCCCATCAGCGATCGTTCAACGCTCTGGCCTCAGCACTGACGGCAGCAAATGTCCCTGTCTCTAGCCTCCCCCCTCCAACTTCCTCCACCCAGACCCAATCCCCAGTACCTCTGCCTATCCCAGACACACCATCAGACCAGCCTGCACACACCTCAACACCCAAGGGAAGCTCATCCAAACATAAGCACCACACATCACACAAGCATTCACACAAGCAACATCCACATGCAGACATACCAACAGCCACTGCCTCCACTGTGTCCCCCTCCTCCTCGTCTCCCTCCTCCCTCCCTGTGACGTCTCCACTCACACTTGCATGCACAACATCTTCAGCCACTACATCCATCACCAGCACACCCAACAGAACACTCCGCACACGTGCAGTCACCACCCCACTACCATTTACACGTCCCCTGTGTCCTCTCCCAGTGTGTCTGTCACCCCCTCTTCCAAACCACACAAACGCAAGCAGCCACCCACCCAACAGCCATCCACTTCAGGACAGCCTCCAGCCTCCAGCCCAAGCACCTGCACCCAAAGACACCAGACTTCACACTCCTACAACCACATCCTCTTCCTCCACTCCCATACCCACTACACCTACCCGTCACTCTCTTTCCAAATTGCTTTTCCTTGCCAACCTTAACCTCTTTCCAACAACTCCCCCACCCCGTCCATCTCATAAGACTGCAATCAGCACCTCAGCCACCACCAAACCAGGACCTATCAGGACTGTTGTCCAAGGACTGTGGAGTCCCCCACCCTCAAGGGCAACAACTCCGGCGAGGAGCCAAGGCACGGCCAGCCCACCCCCGGAAAAGCACCCAAAAGTTAGCAGTGCCCGGCGCGAGAGGCCACGGACACCAGGGACCAAAATCCCTACCCTGGCTCCGTCTGGAAGTGGGGTGCCACCTGGCACACCGCCAAAGGTGTCAAAGGGCCACAGACGACCAGGGAAGGGTGGGAAGGGCAGCACGCCCGACAAATCCGGCAGCAGGTCAGCTGCCCAGGAGTGCCCCACCTGCCCCCTCCCAGGTGTGCAGGAGGACACCCAGAGGCCCGGTACAGCAGCCCAGGAGGGCCCCGCAAGCCAACGGACAGATGGGCAGGAAGGCCCTGCCAGCCACATGCCAGGTGGCAAGTGACACCCATGCCTGGGCCGGAACCGCTGAACTGGGCCCTTTCAAACAAGCACCGCTGAACTGGGCCCTTTCAATCAAGCACCGCTGAACTGGGCACCGCCGTCTCAAGCACCGCTGAACAGGGCACCGCCATGTCAAGCACCGCTGAACTGGGCACCGCCGTCTCAAGCACCGCTGAACTGGGCACCGCCGTCTCAAGCACCTCTGAACAGGGCACCGCCGTCTCAAGCACCGCTGAACAGGGCACCGCCGTCTCAAGCACCGCTGAACTGGGCACCGCCGTCTCAAGCACCGCTGAACAGGGCACCGCCGTCTCAAGCACCGCTAAACTGGGCACCGCCGTCTAAAGCACCGCTGAACAGGGCACCGTCGTCTCAAGCACCGCTGAACAGGGCACCGCCGTCTCAAGCACCGCTGAACTGGGCACCGCCGTCTCAAGCACCGCTGAACAGGGCATCGCCGTCTCAAGCACCGCTGAACTGGGCACCGCCGTCTCAAGCACCGCTGAACAGGGCACCGCCGTCTCAAGCACCGCTGAACAGGGCACCGCCGTCTCAAGCACCGCTGAACTGGGCCCTTCATCTCAAGCACTGCTCCGCTGGGCCCTTCATCTCAAGCACCGCTGAACTGGGCCCTTCATCTCAAGCACCGCTCCGCTGGGCCCTTCATCTCAAGCACCGCTGAACTGGGCCCTCCATCTCAAGCACCGCTCTGCTGGGCCCTTCATCTCAAGCACCGCTCCGCTGGGCACCGCCGTCTCAAGCACCGCTGAACAGGGCACCACCGTCTCAAGCACCGCTGAACAGGGCACCACTGTCTCAAGCACCGCTGAACAGGGCACCACCGTCTCAAGCACCGCTGAACTGGGCCCTTCATCTCAAGCACCGCTCCGCTGGGCCCTTCATCTCAAGCACCGCTGAACTGGGCCCTTCATCTCAAGCACCGCTCCGCTGGGCCCTTCATCTCAAGCACCGCTGAACTGTGCCCTTCATCTCAAGCACCGCTCCGCTGGGCTCTTCATCTCAAGCACCGCTCCGCTGGGCACCGCCGTCTCAAGCACCGCTGAACAGGGCACCGCCGTCTCAAGCACCGCTGAACTGGGCCCTTCACCTCAAGCACCGCTCCGCTGGGCCCTTCATCTCAAGCACCGCTGGCCCATTGGCGGAAGGGGCAGGCCCGCATCTGTGTTGGGCAGGGCTGCACGAAGCACTCTGGGCACTAGTCCCCCTCCAGTACCAGTGGAGACTGTTATCCACTTGAGAGACTGTGGCTTTGCACTCCCCAGGATTGAACAGTGGGCAACCCACCCACTGTAGAGACTTGAGAGACTGTGGCTTTGCACTCCCCAGGATATGGCAGTGGGCAAGCCACCCACTGTAGAGACTTGTGAGACTGTGGCTTTGCACTCCCCAGGATGGGATAGTGGGCAACCCACCCACTGTAGAGACTTGTGAGATTGTGGCTTTGCACTCCCCAGGATGGGACAGTGGCCATGGAGGCCCCTCGTGGATCTGGCGTTGTGTACTCATGTGGCTGAGGTGCCCCCCCTTCCCTTCCCCCTGAGGTGCCTGTAGTTTTTCTATCTGATGCCCCTGCAGTGTTCTCTCAGTTGGTGTCAGGTATCTTGTGTGGGCCTTGCCCATGTGATTTGGGCCCAGTGGTCCACGGACAATGACAGCTAGAATTATCGGACTTTTAATATTTATGTATATATTAGTTTTAAATGTGTGATATTTTTATAAGGCAATAATACAATATATTCGACTGTTTATGATCTATTCCTTTTGTCTTTGCATTCTTTCGGGGGGTTTGGGGGTTGTAACAGTGATGTATTGCTATGCATTGATGTGTGTGTTGTAGTTGGTGGGGGTGGGTGTGTCGCGTATGTGTGTCCCCGTAATATTTTCTACTCCCCCCTCCCCTGTGTTGTAGGTGCAGTACTCACCATTGTCTTCTGCGCCGGCGTTCGTGCTCATGGTAGAGGAGCAGGAATACAATAGCTGGTAGGATGTGTAATTCGGGTTCCATGCTGTCCAGATTCCTCGTGGGGTGTATGGAGGTGAGCGTTTTCGGTTTGAAATGTCTGTTTCCGCCGTGTTTTTATCGGCGGGGCTACCGCCCGGAAAATAGGTGGCGGATTGGTGGGTTGTGATAGGGTGGGCGGTACATTGTCTTCCGCCTGTCTGTTGGCAGTGACCGCCGCGCTGTTTGTTTGTCCCGCCGTGGCGGTCGGAGTGCTAAAGTGGCGGTCTCTGTTGGCGGTTTCGCCAGGGTCAGAATTCCATTTTTTAAACCGCCAGCCTGTTGGCGGGTTAGCCGCCGCTTTAACACCGACCGCCAGGGTTGGAATGACCCCCACAGTGTGCTCCAGACAATACTGTTAAATCTCCTTTGCCAATTCTTTTAATTGCTTTGTCTTACTGCTTCCCAGGTGGTTTATATAACGTATTGCTGATACATTGTCCAGATGCAGCAACACTTCGCTCTTCCTCAGAGTTACTTGAAACAAATTTAGGGGGTCATTCCTACATTGGCGGGCGGCGGTCGCCGCCCGCCAAGCGGGAACCGCCGAATGACCGCACCGCGGTCAAAAGACTGCGGCGGCCATTCTGGCTTTCCCGCTGGGCCGGCGGGCGACCGCCAGAAGGCCGCCCGCCGGCCCAGCGGGAAACCCCCATTCTACGAGGATGCCGGCTCCGAATGGAGCCGGCGGAGTCGAAGGGGTGCGACGGGTGCAGTGGCACCCGTCGCGAACACTGAAAATCTTAGTGGAGCCCTGTTAGGGGGCCCCTGCAGTGCCCATACCTGGGCACTGCAGGGGCCCCCAGGGGCCCCACGACACCCGTTACCGCCATCCTGTTCCTGGCGGTGAAAACCGGCAGGAACAGGATGGCGGTAAGGGGGTCGGAATCCCCATGGCGGCGCTGGAGGATTCCCTGGGCCAGGGGTAAACCGGCGGGAAACCGCCGGTTGCCCTTTTCTGACCGCAGCTTTACCGCCGCGGTCAGAATGGCCAAGGAAGCACCGCCAGCCTGTTGGCGGTGCGTCCGTCATTTTAGCCCTGGCGGTCGCCGACCGCCAGGGTTAGAATGACCCCCTTAATGCCAAAACCAACCTTTCATCTCTAAACAATTTATGTATTGTAAATTCTCCTCCACCAACCAACATTCTTCTGTCTCCATCCCATTCAAATAAGCTCCCAGAGTGATGGCAGTTCATTTTCCTATCTTGCCACGCATTATTAGAATATATTGGCCACTGATATTCATTCTTGTTCGAACTAATTTGTGAAGTGAATTAGCCTTTTTATCTTCCCTCTGCAATATTAGCTTGACACCTGAACACTCCTCTGGGAGTGAGTTGTTGCACCTTACAAATGCTTCCATATCTTCTATCAAATGAATCAACTCATCCTTTGCTCTGACTGTAAACCTCTTGTCTTGTTCCTGTGAAGTGCTCGATAATGCAATGGCCCCAGAAACACTGCCTGGATGGAACACAATAGACATAGGGGGTCATTCTGACCCTGGCGGTCATCGACCGCCAGGGCCAACGACCACGGAAGCACCGCCAACAGGCTGGCGGTGCTTCCTGGCCAATTCTGACCGCGGCGGTAAAGCCGCGGTCAGAAAAGGGAAACCGGTGGTTTCCCGCCGGTTTTCCCCTGGCCATAGGAATCCTCCATGGCGGCGCTGCAAGCAGCACCGCCATGGGTATTCCAACCCCCTTCCCGCCATCCTGTTCCTGGCGGTTCTTACCGCCAGGAACAGGATGGCGGGAACGGGTGTCGTGGGGCCCCCTAACAGGGCCCCATAATGATTTTCAGTGTCTGCATTTGACCGCGGTACAGTCTTCTGGCGGGCGGCTTCCGCCGCCCGCCGAGTCGGAATGACCCCCATATTGTCCTTGCTAACGACCTCAACACCTCTGTATTCTTTCCCAGACATGACAAACGTCTCCTTTTACTGTCTTTATCTTCCTCCCAGGTAATCTCAAAACTGATTGATCATATCTACCTTGAATCCCAGAAAACCCACCACTCTTTTGATGTTGGCACAAAGCCCTTAAGGTCCAACTTCATTTTATGAAGGCCCTGACTTCATCTTACTTAATAGAGGTCACTATCTTCTCCATCTTAGACGGTGGAAGTTGCAATCTTTCCTGATTTATGCAGAATCATTGTCATGTCTGCCATTTGATGCAGATGTTGTCTGATTTTATCTTTCTAAGAACTGCAAAAGCGTCATGTAATTCGACTAATGACACAGATATAACACCTGAAAAGACATTATGCTGGGACTAGTGTCTATTTTTCGCCATGTCAAGGTAAATAGGAACAAGTACAGACATATAACCGAAATTAGTGTATTCTGAATTCATGTCCTTTTACCTTATTTGTCCATAAGGAAACGACTGGGATGCACACCTTGATGCATGTAATCTGTTAGACATTCCTACACTTAATGTAAGAAATTCCAATTAATGATAAGATTTTTTATATAAGGACTGCCACTTGACCACTTGTTAGGAGAGGTCCTTTGTCCGGATTCTCATACAATATTCTGCCACAGGGTGTCGCACCTATAGCCACACACTTGTCACTTCTCAGATGCTACATCTTGACTGAAGCCGATAAAGCTGAATCCTGGAGGAAGATCATTACTACAGCATATGTTTGCACTTTACAGTGAACACTGTCTTCACGCCGCCGCTGATAAAGACAGCCTTTGCTGTTAACAAGGTATGAGATGCGTGTCTATCCCCTAAGAAACTCTAGACTGCAAGTTGCTGTGGCTTCCATTCTCTCTTAGGACAGCACATAAAAGTAGATGCTAGCATGTTAGGTTCTAGATGGCACTTTAACCATATTCGAAATGTTAATTTATTCTCACTATTCATAGCTTGCCTTCTTGCTGTTTTTCATAATACTCTGTGTAGCTGTGTTATATGTAATGAGAAACAGATTGTTTCTGTACTTTTACTTAAAAGTGTTCGTTCTATTTAGTACAGTGTGTGGGTGTGTGTATGATATAGTAAATAACAAAATAGGTTTGTTACTTTTACCACGGTCCCTCACCACTTCATAGGGATTGTGAGTAATACAAAATCAATGATTCCATCTCAGTAACGCATTGAGTAGTGCCCTTTGGGCGCACAATAATCAGTCTTTTACAATCATCGCTGGTGTTTTGAACCATGTTCAGCCTTGTTACCCATGGGTAGGAAAGCAAACCTTGTAGAGCTTCGACGGCGTTGTAGCTTAAGGGGCAGAATCAAGAGGGCAAGGCGAGGTGGTCTTACTTCAAATTTCTGGCCCCCAAGCTGTGGAATTCAATGCCACGGGTCCTGCACCACTTGGAACAGGAAACCACTTTTCGAAAGATACTAAAAACTTGGCTCTTCCGCTCAATGAGATACATTACATAAGGAGCAAGAGGTCAGGTGTTGCTCTGGATGAGCTGGATTGGGAGTGGTGGACTAGGTTGAGGGACCCTGAAACGAGGGGACACTCCGTTGAGGGAGTAACCAGGCACTTTATAAAAATATTAACACAACATAACATAACTTGCACTTATCTACAGCACAATGCATAAGGAGATACCATCTACCAGCATATGCTCTCCAGGTGTGCTTTTGCAAAGAATTAATATTTTCTGAAGTTATCACAGAAAAGAAAACATTTCACATGAGAAAGAAAGCACAGACACCCCACATTTAATTGAAACTTCTGCAATCAGACTTTAGCCATTTTGGGCATACGGTTATTTATTTTCAGTCTAAGTGTGACTAGTAAACGTATACAATTTGTGTGTCCACATGCTAAGATTGATATAAATACAAAAGATTTAACATGGAAAATCGCATTCACAAGGATGATCTAAACGCTCCCGAGTCCCTGGGGCCGAGTAAGTCCTCACAGTGTGTTACTTATGCAATGAGTTGTCAGCCTCAGAGCAACATATTTTCGGATTTTCAAGGATGAAAAGTTTTGTGAAAAACAAAGAAAACCCACATGAACTTTCCTGGCTTAGAAATGTCTGAGCAAAGACCAACATCTTTAAAGGCTCTCTAACATGCTTTACTCCTGGAACACCCATCATTACAGATGGGTTGCTTTTCTTGTTCTCGTAGCACTTTTGTGGCTGTAATGCCACTCGACGACCCTTTGCCTCACTAACCTCTGGCAAGGAAAAGGCTATATTTTAAATACGTGTGTGATGTACGCAGCCTGGTACATTAGTCAGACAGACAGTCGCAGTCAAGATTTTCCACTTAAATGTGCCATGCGTGTAGCACGGATTTTTATGATGTTCTTCAAACTAGTAGCAGATGTCGAATGGCTTGCAAACTCCTTGAGGTGCAAGACACATGGCATTGTCTGTAAATGTCATCATGTGGTTTAACTCCTGTTGTTGGTAGAGCGGTTTTAGAATTTTTCATGACTTTTTCAAACTTTTTCAGGAGTGGGAGACGCTATATCATTTAAAGTACGTCAGCATAAGTTTATCACCTGGTTAACACAATGCAGGTCCCCTTTATAACTGGCAATGGTACACGCAACTACAAGAGCTCAGTGCGGCCATTTGCTAGAATATTTAAATAATCCTCAACTATTTTCATAATCCATAATAAATGCAAATGTGAGATTTAAATACGCCAACACTAGCTGAAAAGGACCCCGTCCAACCAGCGGTGTGATGAAACTTGAGGGTCCCCTTGCAAAGTACGTGGAGAGGCTCCCTGTTGACTTACTCGGGAGCTGTCAGGCCCGGGTACTGTGTCGAGGGGGCTCCCCCCCCCACCATGGAGGTTACCGCAGGACTTTGTTACGCCAGTGAATCTAACACTTGGGGTTAGATTTTAAAAAGGTGGCGCTGCTCCCCGTGCAGCAACACTTTTCTTGCGCCCCTTAGCACCCCCCTACCACCACCACCATGTGTGCGCTGTATTTAAAATACTGCGCACCATGGTGCAGGGTAGGGGGGCAATAGAGTCAGAATTTTTGACGCTGTTGATGTACTGTTCAGGGCTAGCGCCAAAATGCTGACGCTAACCAAGAACAGTACATAGGGGCCCATTGTAACCGATGGTGTACCCCCTTTTAATGTCCGCTCTTAGCAGGTGTTAAAAGTAGCTGCAAAAAACGACGCAGTGGAATCTCTTAGATTCCTCTGGACCATTTTTGCAGTCCCCCTAACGGGGTAATGCCCCCTTTTGCATACGCTTGCTTAATGTGTCTCAAAGGGTTACAAAGAGGCGTAATGCATGCATTGCACCACTTTGTAAATATGACTAGGCGATTTTTGAAGCCTAACGCCACATTAGCGTGAAAAAAGTGACGCTAATGTGGCACTAGAGATTCATAAATCTAGGCCTAAGTATTACAGGAATGAGGGAAAGCAGGCAGATGTGTGGATGGGAGCAGTGAGTGGCAGGGATGGGAGAGCAAAAGGAATGGAATTGTAGGAGCAAAACATGCTTAGAGGAGGATTAGGAAACAGGTTCACACGGGTCGTGAGGGCAAAGAAGGGTAAGCAGTGCTGGAAAGTAGGGGTATGGTGCTGTATCCCTGTTCCGGCAGCTGTGTCTGGCCATATCCACGATCTGCTGACCCAGAGAATCATGCTGAATTTGTCTTGGTGTTATTTTCCAACCCACAACACATTTTAGCAGCGCTGTCTGCATTCCCTTGGAGCAGCAACATGCAGGCGCGAGGAGGCTTTCTTATTTACACATCCAGCTAGGTCCAAAACAAGGTGTGATTTAACCTCTCCCATGCCGAGGACAAGCTGGTCTCGTCCAGGCACACACTTGCCATGTACCTGGGACGAGACCAGCTCGTCCTGCACCCGGCCCACAGGGGCCTCCCTCCCACACCCCCCAGTCGGGGACGGAAGGGGAATCGCTTCCCCTTCCACTCCCGACCCCCCCATGGCAATCTGATGACGTCGGCGCACTCACGGCACACCGACGTAATCAAAAGCTGCAGCGGACGCTCTGGAAGCCATTTGCTTCCAGCGCGTGGAGAGAGAGGACCTGTAAAAGGTAAGTCCTTCTCGTTTTGGGGGGAAAACAGACACAGGGGAAAGGAAAAAGTTTTTACTTTCCCCCGTGCCTGTTTTCAATGGATTCCTGCTCCACAATCGCGGGCGAGGCTCGCGATCATGGAGCAGGAATCCCCGCAAGGCACCAGGGATTTCATGTGTGTTTATTTTGGGGAGCGACCCCTTGGGCAAGGGTCGCTCCCCTGGGGGTAATGACAAATCCGTGTTTCGGCCCCCCCAGGGGGCAGATCGGCTGTTTTTTTTGGCCGATCTGCCCCCGGGGGGGGGGGGGGTCGAAACCCACTAGGAACCAGGGTTTACATTTTCATTATGTTTTTGGGCAGCGACCCCTTAGGCAAGGGTCACTGCCCTAGGGGCAATATTTTTTTTATTGTTTTGGCCCCCCTGGGGCTAGATCGCCCATGTTTTTGGCTGATCTCGCCCCCTGGGTGGTCGAATCCCACTAGGCCCCAGGGATTGTGAGGTTTTTTTAGGCTCATCTGCCCCGAAGTGGGGCAGAATCCACTCAGGCACCAGGGATATTGTGTGTGTGTGTTTTGTGTGGGGGGGCACATTACTGATGGCCATTTCTGCTCCACTAAGGGGCAGATTGGCCTATTTGTCTGAGGCCCATCTGCCCTCAAGGTGGGCAGAAGCCATCAAGACGTGAGGAATTTTGTTGTTGTTGATACCCTTACTTTTTTTGTGCTGGGGGCACCCCCTTTTGGCCCCTTTGGCAAGGGTCACCCCCCCCAAAGGGGGTACAGAGCTGTTGGCCATTTCTGCCCCCTTGGGGGCAGATCGGTCTATTTCCCCTTAGGCACAGGGATCTTGTGTATGTGTGTGTGTGTGTTTTGTGTGGGGGGAGGCGGCCCCCCTTTGACATTACTGATCGCCATTTCTGCCCCCCTTGGGGGCAGATTGGCCTACTTTTTTTAGGCCCATCTGTCCACAAGGGGGCAGAAGCCACTTAGGCACCAGGGACAATTTCTAAGTTCTTGGTGGGGGTGTTTGTCAACTGGCGAAGTATTTGTATTTGTGATTATAACAGTTTATTTCTTCTTTTTGTTCTAGTTCAAAGCTTTTGCTTCCTTTGCTGTGGATCCTTGCGGTTTTGGCAGTAGTTGTCCTGCGGTTTGCATAGTTGCATGTTTGAGGGAAGTAAAAGCAATTTACTCCAAAGGAGTATTGTTGACATGCATGAATGACATGTTTGTAGGTGGTGTACTAAATGCAGGATTGTGCGTGAAATTGTCCTTAGATTTGTGCACAAAGATATTTGTGTTGTCATATGTCTAATTTGCTTTTCTCTTTTTTCTTTTAAGTGGGATATCATTGGTGATTGCTGTGTCTGTGCAGAATAGTTGCTGGTGAGTCTAGCTTTTTCAGGCAAGTGAGTGGTATAGTTTTTTAGTACATAACTCTTTGTGATAAAGCTACACTTTGTTTATTACTTATTTTAGACAGTGCTGGTTGTTGTGGGCAATCCATTTGTTGTTAGAAAGGATCATGGCTAGCTGCAGAGTGACTGCCCAGCAGGTTGTTGGCATGCTTTTTGAGTCGTCTTCTGACCATGATTATGAGACTTACTCTGCATCTGAGGCAGAGGAGGAAGTGAGAAATGCTGGCAGTGAGTTTCCAGTCCGAGAGGATTCTTCTAATGAGGAAGCCACTCTCAGTGCAGATGAAGGGCCTGTTTTAGAGGAGGACATTGATGTGCCAAGAGTGCAGCAGCCTGGGGCTGAAGGGTTTCCCATTAGAACACCTGACACCTGGATTGGCCCAAACATGGAGCATCCACAGTTACCTGCATTTACTGGTCTCCCAGGGTGTAGCGTCAATACGGAAAACTTTTTGCATGTCAATTTCTTTCACTTGGACGATGTATTTTTTGGAAGAGATTGTTGCGCAGACTAATTTGTATGCGGAGCAATATTTGAGGGACAACGCTGTCAGACAGATTTAGGCCTCAGTTTAGAGCTACTCAGTGGGTTCCCAAAAATCTGGAAGAGATGAAAACGTTTTTAGGTTTGACTTTTTTTTTATGGGGTTGATAAGGAAGCCGTCACTGGCTTCTTATTGGTCTACTAGTCCCTTGATGGCAATGGCTATATTTCCTGCAACTATGACTCGTAATCGCTATTTGCTTTTTCTTCGTATGCTGCATTTTGTAGACAATGCTTTAGCCTTGCCACGAGATCACCCTGATTGTGACCTTCTTTTTAAGATTAGGCCTGTCCTTGATCATTTTGTAGATCGGTTTTCAGAGGTGTATGTTCCAGGCAAAGAGATACGTGTGGACAAGTCCTTGGTCCTGTTCAAGGGGCGTTTGGTTTTTAAGCAGTACATTCCTAGTAAGAGGGCATGGTATGGAATTAAATTGTATATTCTGTCTGAAAGTAGTACAGGATACGTGTATAATTTTCGGGTCTACACTGGTAGGGATTCCAGTATTGACCCACCTGGTTGTCCGCCCACTTTTGGAGTTAGCGAGAAAAGTTTGTGGGAACTTGGTAGACGACTGTTTAACAAAGGTCACCATTTGTATGTAGATCATTTCTACACAGGAGTGCAGTTGTTCAATGAGTTGTTTAGAGTGGACACTGTTGCTTGTGGCACAATCCGTTCTAACCGGAAAGGCTATCCAAATGAGCTGCTAGCTCTGAAATTTTCAGACAGGAGGGATGTGTACATGCTATCTACCATCCATGATGAGGGTACTTCCCCTGTAACTGTTTGGGGTCAGGTTGCCGAAGTGCGCAAACCTGCATGCATTTTGGACTACAATAAGCACATGGATGGTATTGATAGAGTAGATCAGAGGTTGGACCCTTACACTGCTCTTCGTAAGTCTTACGTGTGGTTTAAAAGTTGGCCCTACATTTATTTCATTTAGCAACTTTTAATGCTTTTATTGTGTTCAGGGATTGTTCACCTGAGTCAAGGATGAAATTTGTTAAATTTCAGGAGTCAGTGATAGATAGCCTTATGGTGGTGGAACAGGCAAGAGTTCGGAGAGTAGCAGTGGTGGAGGATGTGGCTAGATTGAAAGATCGCCCCTTTCCAGATCACATTCCTCCCACTCCCAAAAAAGACTTGCCCACTAAGAAATGTAGAGTTTGTGCCCGAAGAGGTATCCGGAGGGAGAGCCGGATGTACTGCCCCAATTGCCCTTTAAAGCCTGGGCTGTGTGTGGCCGGCTGTTTCAGAAGTTACCACATCCCAAAAATTTGGGGGAAATACCGTGAGCGTAAACTGCCTGTTTTATATTTTCAGATATTCAGTTTCACATTTCTGTCATGTTTTCAGTTAGAGCTTTTGTGTTTGTAGTTTTGCACTTATTTTATAATTAGTTAGTGGTTTCTTTGTTGTTTATAAACAAAAAAAGTGATGGCGGTGTGCGTGGGGTGGCGCTTGGCTGGCGGTGTGCATGGGGTGGCGCTTGGCTAGCGGTGTGCGTGGAGTGGCGCTTGGCTGGCGGTGTGTGTGGAGTGGCGCTTGGCTGGTGGTGTGTGTGGGGTGGCGCTTGGCTGGTGATGTGCTTGGGGTGGTGCTTGGCTGGCAGTGTGTGCGGAGTGGCACTTGGCTGACGTTGCCAGCCAAAAGTCAGTCCACACACTCTCATCAGCTCGTGTGATTGCTGTATCAGGCATGTGGGCGTATGTAAGTGATGGGCCCTTGAGTGGCACTGTCTTTCAAAGCGAGAGTTGTAATGTGCTGGGCCCGTGGCTGGCGGCGTAAATGGTCATGTGCATGTCATGTATGAAAGGTGTGTGAATGGACTGTAAAATGGTTGGTGCCTTAACGCGGCTTTACAGCTCACGAGCTGTGAGTCATTGGTTCAGTTTTTTGGCCTTTCAGTTATTAACTGTGCATTTCATTTTTGTGAAATGTCTTGTTAATAAAATTTGATCTACTGAACCATCACTCACCCTCGTGCCAAATCCAACCAGTATGTTTGGTAAAAATGACAAAACCTGCTCCGCTGTAATCAGGCGTCGCAGCACACCTGTGACACGCTAGGTGTCTCAGGTGGGACCCCGATGATGAAGCATGCCTCCAACTTGGTTGGTGGGTGAGGGGTCTTTTTAACATAACCTAAGTGCATTTCTTTTCACAATTTTAGTGTTTGGAACATCACAGAAGTATGTGGCCACATCAAAATGATATATTACAAAACTACCTGTGTTTGGGGGGGAGGGGGCACCTTTGTTTTTGGTCCCGGGTGCAGCCTTCGTCTAGGGAAACCTACCAAACCCAGACATTTTTTAAAACTAGACACCCCAAGGAGTCCAGGGAGGTGTGGCTTGCGTGGATCCCCCAAAATGTTCTTACCCAGACTCCTCTGCAAACCTCAAAATTTGCTTAAAAAAGCATATTTTCCAGACTTTTCTTTGTAGGATCACCACTCCGGCACAAAATTCCTACTCCCCAGCGTTCCCCTCAGTCTCCCAAGTAAAATGATACCTCACTTGTGTGGGTGCCCAAAGCAGTCTTCAAAGTAAAATGATACCTCACTTGTGTGGGTCCCCAAAGCAGTCTCCCAAGTAAAATGATACCTCACTTGTGTGGGTCACCAAAATGAGAAGAAAAAGGGGGTCATTCTGACTTTGACGGGCGGCGGAGGCCGCCCGCCAAAGTCCCGCCGGCAGAATACCGCTGCGCGGTCAAAAGACCGCCGCAGTAATTCTGAGTTTCCCGCTGGGCTGGCGGGCGACCGCCAGAAGGCCGCCCGCCAGCCCAGCGGGAAACCCCCTTCCATGAGGATGCCGGCTCCGAATGGAGCCGGCGGAGTGGAAGGGGTGCGACGGGTGCAGTTGCACCCGTCGCGATTTTCAGTGTCTGCTTGGCAGACACTGAAAATCTTGGTGGGGCCCTGTTAGGGGGCCCCTGCAGTGCCCATGCCATTGACATGGGCACTGCAGGGGCCCCCAGGGGCCCCACGACACCCGTTCCCGCCAGCCAGGTTCTGGGGGTCAAAACCGCCAGAGCCAGGCTGGCGGTAAGGGGGTCGGAATCCCAATGGCGGTGCTGCCTGCAGCGCCGCCATGGAGGATTCCCTTGGGCAGCGGGAAACCGGCGGGACACCGCCGGTTTCCCGTTTCTGACCGCGGCTGTACCGCCGCGGTCAGAATGCCCATGGGAGCACCGCCAGCCTGTTGGCGGTGCTCCCGCGGTCGTTGGCCCTGGCGGTCCATGACCGCCAGGGTCAGAATGACCCCCAAAGTGTTTTTTTAGCCAAATTTTGACTTTTGCAATGGATTCTGGGTAAGAAAACACTGGGGGATCAACGCAAGGCACACCTCCCTGGACTCCATCGGGTGTCTAGTTTTCAGAAATGTTTGGGTTTGGTAGGCTTCCCTATATGGTTACTGAGCCCAGGATCAAAAATGCAGGTGCCCCCACCCCAGAAAAACAGTTAGGGGGTTATTACAACTTTGGAGGAGGTGTTAATCCGTCCCAAAAGTGACGGTAAAGTGACGGATTTACCACCAGCCGTATTACGAGTTCCATAGGATATAATGGACTCGTAATACGGCTGGTGGTATATCCGTCACTTTACCGTCACTTTTGGGACGGATTAACACCTCCTCCAAAGTTGTAATAACCCCCTTAGTTTTGTATTTGATCATTTTGATGTGTCCACGTTGTGTTTTGGGGCATTTCCTGTCGCAGGCACTAGGCCTACCCACACAAGTGAGGTATCCTTTTTATCGGGAGACTTGGGGCAACACTGGGTGGAAGGAAATTTGTGGCTCCTCTCAGATCCCAAAACTTTCTGTAACCGAAATGTGAGGAAAAAATATTTTTTTAGCCAAATTTTGAGGTTTGCAAAGGATTCTGGGTAACAAAACCTGGTGATAGCCCCACAAGTCACCCCATCCTGGATTCCGCTTGGTGTCTAGTTTAAAAAAATGCACAGGTTTGGTAGGTTTCCCTAGGTGCCGGCTGAGCTAGTGGCCATAATCCACAGGAAGGCACTTTGCAAAAAACAGCTCTGTTTTCTTTGGGAAAATGTGATGGGTCCACGTTGTGTTTTGGGGCATTTCCTGTCGCGAGCACTAGGCCTACCCACACAAGTGAGGTATCATTTTTATCGGGAGACTTGGGGGAATGCTGGGTGGAAGGAAATTTGTGGCTCCTCTCAGATTACAGAACTTTCTGTCACCGAAATGTGAGGAAAAAGTGTTTTTTGTGTGGAATTTTGAGGTTTGCAAAGGATTCTGGGTAACAGAGCCTGGTGAGAGCCCCACAAGTCACCCCATCTTGGATTTCCCTAGGTATCTAGTTTTCAAAAATACACAGGTTTGGTAAGTTTTCCCTAGCTGCTGGCTGAGCTAGAGGCCAAAATCTACAGCTAGCACTTTGCAAAAAATACGTCAGATTTCAATGTGAAGATGTGTCCATGTTGCATTTCCTGTCGCGAGCCTTAGGCCTACCCATGCAAGTGAGGTACTATTTTTATCGGGAGACTTGGGGGAACACAAAATAGCAAAACAAGTGTTATTTCCCCTTGTCTTTCTCCACATTTTTTCCTTCGAAATGTAAGACAGTGTGTAAAAAAGACGTCTATTTGAGAAATGCCCTGTAATTCACATGCTAGTATGGGCACCCCGGAATTCAGAGATGTGCAAATAACCATTGATTCTCAACACCTTATCTTGTGCCCATTTTGGAAATACAAAGGTTTTCTTGATACCTATTTTTCACTCTTTATATTTCAGCATATGAATTGCTGTATATCCGGTATCGAATGAAAACCCACTGCAAGGTGCAGCTAATTTATTGGCTTTGTGTCCCTAGAGTTCTTGATGAACCACAGGCCCTATATATCCCTGCAACCAGAAGAGTCCAGCAGATGTAACGGTATATTGCTTTCCAAAATCTGACATCGCAAGAAAAAAGTTCCAGAGTAATACGTGGAGAAAAATTGCTGTATTTTTACCTCAATTTCAATAGTTTTTTATTTCAGCTGTTAGTTTCTGTAGGAAACCCTTGTAGGATCTACACAAATTACCCATTGCTGAATTCAGAACTTTGTGTACTTTTCAGAAATGTTTAGTGTTCTGGGATCCAGCATTGGTTTCACACCCATTTCTGTCTCTAACTGGAAGGAGGCTGAAAGCACACAAAAAATGTAAAAATGGGGAATGTCCCAGTAAAATGCCAATATTGTGTTGAAAAATTGGGTTTTCTGATTCAAGTCTGCCAGTTCCTGAAAGCTGGGAGGATTGTGAATTTAGTACTGTAAACTCTTTGTTGATGCAATTTTCAGGGAAAAAAACACAAGCCTTCTTCTGCATCCCTTTTTTCCCTTTTTTTAAAAAAAAAGTTAAATTTTCTCTGTATTTTGGCTAATTTCTTTGTCTCCTTCAGGGACCCACAAACTCTGGGTACCTCTAGAATCACTAGGATGTTGGAAAACAAGGACGCAAATTTGGCACGGGTAGCTAATGTGGACAAAAAGTTATGAGGGCCTAAGCGCAAACTGCCCCAACTAGCCAAAAAAAGGCCTGGCACCTTAGAGGAAAAAGGCCTGACAGCGAAGGGGTTAAAGACCTCCTTTTATTTGGGTATAGTACTGGATAGGAGCTATCGGCGGCCTGACACCTAAAGCAATGGAAAAAAGAAAGGTGCACAGAATGTTATCACTTTACAAGTACTTAAGCGAAAATATGATTTGGAGGCAGGTTTTTAACTGTGTTCAACCCGCTGTGTAAAAGTTGTGCATGCACTGTAAGAATGCAAGTGCAATATTGTTAGACTTTTCATCCTTGGCGTGGTCTCCCTTAACTTTTTGCCTCTGTTCCCCAGGTTGTTGATGTGTGCTGGACTCTGATTTTACTGTTTTTGTTACTCTGGGCACTTTACCACTGTTAACCAGTGCTAAAGTGCAAGTGCTCCTTTTCAAAATGTGTATGTAATGGGTTTATCCATGATTGGCATATTTGGTTTACTAGGAAGTCCCTTTTAAAGTGCACTAGAGGTGCCAGGGCCTGTAAATCAAATGCTACTAGTTGGCCTGCAGCTCACAATTTATAAATACATCTTTGAGTAAAGTTGATTTTAAGATTGTGGGGGTCATTCCGACCCTGGAGGTCATAGACCGCCAGGGCCGGGGACCGCGGATGCACCGCCAACAGGCTGGCGGTGCATCCAGGCCAATTCTGACCGCGGCGGTAAAGCCGCGGTCAGAAAAGGGAAACCGACGGTTTCCCGCCGGTTTTCCCCTGGCCTGAGGAATCCTCCATGGCGGCGCTGCAGGCAGCGCCGCCATGGGGATTCCGACCCCCTTCCCGCCAGCCTGGTTCTGACGGTTTTGACCGCCAGAACCTTTCTGGTGGGAATGGGTGTCGTGGGGCCCCTGGCGGCCCCTGCAGTGCCCATGCCAATGGCATGGGCACTGCAGGGGCCCCCTAACAGGGCTCCACAAAGATTTTTAGGGCCATATTTATACTCCGTTTGCGCCGAAATTGCGTCGTTTTTTTTGACGCAATTTCGACGCAAAACTAACGCCAACTAACGCCATATTTATACTATGGCGTTAGAGGCGAATAGCGCCAAAGTTCCCGGAATGTGCGTCATTTTTTAGCGTGAACCCCTTCCTTGCGTTAATGATATGCAAGGGAGGCGTTCCCGTCTAAAAAATGACTCCCAGGACTTTACGTGGTATTTATACTCCCGGGCAAAAGAGACGCCCGGGAGTTGGCGTGGCTAAAAACGGCGCATTTGCGCCACATTTTAACGCCTGCTCAGGGCAGGCATTAAGGGGCCTGTGGGCTCAAAATGAGCCCACAGGTGCCCTCCCATGCCCCCAGGGACCCCCCCTGCCACCCTTGCCCACCCCAGGAGGACCCCCAAGGATGGAGGGACCCACCCCAGGGACATTCAGGTAAGTTCAGGTAAGTTTTATTTTTTATTTTTTATATTTTATTTTGGTGGCATAGGGGGGCCTTATTTGTGCCCCCCTACATGCCACTATGCCCAATGACCATGCCCAGGGGACAGAAGTCCCCTGGGCATGGCCATTGGGCAAGGGGGCATGACTCCTATCTTTCCAATGATAGGAGTCATGTTGATGGGGGATGGGCGTCGTTAAAAAATGGCGCAAGTCGGGTTAAGACGATTTTTTCGACGTAACCTGACTTGCCCCATTTTAAGACGCCCATGCGCCATTTTCCCCCTACGCCGGCGCTGTCTGGTCTACGTGGTTTCTTCCCACGCAAACCAGGCAGCGCCGGTCTGATTGCGCCGTCTAACGCCATTCCATAAATACGGCGCCCGCATGGCGCTTCAGAATGGCGTTAGACGGCGCAAAACTTTTTGACGCTAAACTGCGTTAGCGCAGTTTAGCGTCAAAAAATATAAATATGGGCCTTAGTGTCTGCATAGCAGACACTGAAAATTGCGACGGGTGCAACTGCACCCGTCGCACCCCTTTCCACTCCGCCGGCTCCATTCGGAGCTGGCATCCTCGTGGAAGGGGGTTTCCCGCTGGGCGGGCGGGTGGCCTTCTGGCGGTCGCCCGCCAGCCCAGCGGGAAACTCAGAATGACCGCTGCGGTCATTCGGCGGCTCCCGCCAAGCGTGCGGTTACCGCCGCCGGCGGGAATCAGAATGACCCCCTGTGTGTTTGAAAATGCCACTTTTAGAAAGTGGGCACTTTCTTGCTTATACTTTTCTGTGACTCTGCCTGTTTGTGGATTCCCTGTCTGGGTCAGTTTGACAGTTGGGCTGGTTGCACCCCACACTAGACTGTGACACAAAGGGAGCTGGGGTGTAGCCTGCATATCCTGATGAGCCATCTGTGCTAGGAGGGAGGGGAGGAGTGGTCACTCACACCTGAAAGGGCCGTGCCTGCCCTCACACAATGCAGTCTCAAACCCCTGTTGAGTGTCTGGGGCCTGGCCTGGGCAAGGCAGGATTTCACATTCAAAAGAGACTTTACTTTGAAGTAGGCCTACTTCAAATGGGAAATTGGGTATAAGAAGGGCACCCAAGACTACAGACTTTAGATCACTTCTGGACATCCTCTGCCTGGAGAAGAGCTGAAGAGCTGAGGAGAAGTGCTGCCCTGCCTGTGACTGTGCTTTGTGGAGCTATCCTGCAGATGCTGCTTCTGCCAGAGTTAGAGGGAAAAGACTGGACTTTATTTGCCTTCCATCTTGAGAAGAAATCTCCAAGGGCTTGATTTAGAGCTTGCCTCCTCTTGTTTGAAGTCTCAGGGACAGCAAAGACTTCTCTCTGCCAGCACCTGGACTCTCTGGAGAGACTCCTACTCTGCTCTCTGGTGCCCATCCAGTTCCTGGGACCCTGAAAGGAGAAGCTGGCAGCCTAAAGACAAGGAAATCCACGCACAGACTGCTGTGCGGGGAAAAGATTGACACAACTCCGATCTGCGGCTGAAGAAACGACACGCCGCTGGCTCCGCAGCTGAGAAACGACGCTCGCAGGAAATGCGACCGGAGAATCAACGCACGGAGCAGGAGAAATGACGCGCAGCATCGCTGACGGAGGCTGGGAGATCACAACCCGCACTGCGGGGTTTTCGGATCATCGTGCTGGCTGGATTTCCGACTCAAGTATTGCAGTGCGTGGAAAAACAATGCAAGGCCTGCCTGGACCCGAGAGTGGTGACCGGATCGACGCATGGCTCTCCTGCGGAGAGAAGAAACGACGCGCCCGACCCGGCAAAAGGAGAAATTACGCACGGTCCCGCTCGTGAGTGGAATCAATGCATCGCAAGCCCTTTTTTGACGTGCACTCGCCCGTGCGGGGTTATTTTTGACGCGCCCAAGGTACTTTTTCATGCTGACAGCGTTAGTGTGTGTTTAAAACTACTTAAAGACTCTTTTTGGATTTTTATTGATAACTTGACTTGTGTATTGTGGATTTTTGTTGTTTTGGTCTTGTTTTATTTAGATAAATATTTCCTGTTTTTCTAAACTGGTGTGTCATTTTGTAGTGTTTTCCTTAAGTTACTGTGGGGGTCATTCTGACCCTGGCGGTCATGGACCGCCAGGGCCAACGACCGCGGGAGCCCCGCCAACAGGCTGGCGGTGCTCCCATGGGCATTCTGACCGCAGCGGTACCGCCGCGGTCAGAAACGGGAAACCGGCGGTGTCCCGCCGGTTTCCCGCTGCCCAAGGGAATCCTCCATGGCGGCGCTGCAGGCAGCACCGCCATTGGGATTCCGACCCCCTTACCGCCAGCCTGGCTCTGGCGGTTTTGACCCCCAGAACCTGGCTGGCGGGAACGGGTGTCGTGGGGCCCCTGGGGGCCCCTGCAGTGCCCATGTCAATGGCATGGGCACTGCAGGGGCCCCCTAACAGGGCCCCACCAAGATTTTCAGTGTCTGCCAAGCAGACACTGAAAATCGCGACGGGTGCAACTGCACCCGTCGCACCCCTTCCACTCCACCGGCTCCATTCGGAGCCGGCATCCTCATGGAAGGGGGTTTCCTGCTGGGCTGGCGGGCGGCCTTCTGGCGGTCGCCCGCCAGCCCAGCGGGAAACTCAGAATGACCGCCTGCCGGTTCCCGCCAGGCGGGCGGCTTCTGCCGCCCGCGGAGGTCGGAATGACCCCCTGTGTGTGTTGGTACAAATACTTTACACCTAGCACTCTGAAGTTAAGCCTACTGCTCTGCCAAGCTGCCAAGGGGGTAAGCAGGGGTTAGCTGAGGGTGCTACTTTTTACCCTGACTAGAGTGAGGGTCCTTGCTTGAACAGGGGGTAACCTGACTGTCAACCAAAGACCCCATTTTCAACATTGGTGATCAGCGGTTGGGATTTGGACTTGTATTTGTACTTGACATACAGTGATTAAGTGTACACTACTATTTTGAGTGCAGACCACTATGTGACCACACACTACTTGTTTGGTGATCTTTGATTTTTCTCTTTTGCTTGGTTTTTTCCTTACATCCATTTTTGTGGTAATCTTTGATTGACTTCTGAACTTCATTTTGGAACTTTTCTGCTTTTTGGAACTTTGCACTTTTGTTGACTTTTTATCATGTCTCAATCTGGAGATGCATCAGTTGGAGCTGCTTTTGACCTGAAGAAATTGGATAGCTATACCAAGGCCCAGTTAAAAGAGTTCTGTAAAAGCTTTAACTGTCCCATGAAGAGCTCACCCAAGAAGGAGGAGCTGCAAAAGGCACTGAGGGCCTGGGTGACAGCCAAGAGCACTGGAGGGTACACAGAGGATGAGGAAGATGAGGAGGAGGAAGTGCAGTCCCTACACAATGGTATTGTGCGTGGGCCTGTTATGTCCAGGGAGAGGGTCTCCAGGGCAGGTAGCAGTGTCTCGTCTAAGGGTCTGACCCCTGAAGAATTGCAGGACAGACAGGCAGAGAGAGAGTTGGATAAAATGAGGATGGCACTAGAAGAGAAAAAGATGTTGTTGGCTCATGAGCGTAGCTTGAGAGAGATGGATCAGAGGAGCCAGTCTAGTAGGGATGGTGGCAGCCACATCACAGTGCAGCCTGAAAGGAGGGTGCACATTCCTAAAGATCTTGTGAAGGATTATAAAAGGGAGGACAAAATATATTTGTGGTTTAAGGAGTATGAGTCTGCTCTCCATGTGAATCTGGTCCCTGAAACTCATTAGGGGGCCGGTCTGTGGAAGCACTTTGAGGTAGAGGGGAGGGATACACTGACAGCCTTAGGGGATGCTCAGAATCTCACCTACTCTAACATGAAGGGTGCCTTGCTTACAAGGTATGGTCTTACCCCTGAGCAGTACAAGGATAAGTTTAGATCCTACAAGAAGAAGGAATCCCAAACATGGTTGGAATGTGTTGATTCTTATTGCAGGTCACTGGATGGTTGGGTGAAGGGCAGTAAGGTAACTACGTATCAGGGGCTTTACAATCTGATTGCTTGGGAGCACTTGTACAGTTTATGTTATCCAGACCTGTGCCAGCACCTGATTGATAGCAAGCTGACTGACTCCACGAAGCTTGTGCAGGAAGCGGACCGCTGGGAGAGCACCAGGGTCCATTAGAGGAATGGGGGAGACCACGCCAAGGGTGGGCAGGGTCCCTCTCAGAAGAAAGGGGAGGGTAAGGGTAAACAGGGGGAGTTCTCTAAAGGGCCATTCCCAGGGTAAGGATTCCCAACCCCCCAGTGAGAAGAAGCCATGGTTCTCCAAAGGGAAGCCAGTGGCAGGTGGTCCCCCACGTAAGTGCTATGCATGTGACCAGGTGGGTCATGTGAGGGGGGACCCCAAATGCCCCAAAAGTGCACCAGCACCCACTGGTGCAACGTCCCAGGGTTTGGCCAGTGTAGCGCTTAGGGAGGAGTTGGTTTCAGGTGGGTGGGAACCAGCTGAGATGACCCTTGTCTTACTAGGGGACAGTGAGATGGTCCAGAGAACCCTAGTGCCTGAAAACACTAAGAAGTACAGACAGTGGGTGACCATTAATGGACAGAGGGTGGAGGCTCTGAGAGACACAGGAGCCAGTGTGACTACAGTGAGGAGTCAGCTGGTGTCTGAAGAGCAGATAGATCCCTGGGTACTTCACCAAGTAGTTGCAGTGGACAATTCAGAGCACCTGTGCAGAGTGGCTCAGGTTCCCTTTGAATGGGGGGGGTCTCAGGTTCCTTGAAGATAGTTCTGAGTCCAACCATGCCTGATGATTGTTTGCTAGGCAACAACCTGGAGGATTCCCCTTGGAAGGAGGTGGAACACAGGTCTCACTTGGAGATGTTGGGTCTGCCTGGGTGGGTATGCGTATTCACTCAGTCAATGGCAGCCCGTCAGGGTAATCAAGAGCCCCTGGAGCCTGAAACAGTGGCCCAGGGGACCGCCAAGAAGAGGGAGGGAAGGGGGCACGGGAAACCAGCCCCAAAAGTTCCCATGGTCCGGGAGGAGGCGGAACCTGAGGGTGACGCCCCAGAGCCTACAGGGGAACTGATGGATGAACTGAGGGAGGTCCCTGAGCTGTTGCAGTGGCAGCAGGAAGGGGGGCCCACCAGGGAAGCATTCTGTGCAGCACAGAAGTCATGCCCTACTTTGGAGAGTTTGCGGCAGCAGGCTGCAGACCAGGCGGCTGGCAAGGTGCCAGGATCACACCTGATTTATTGGGAGGATGACCTTCTGTATAGCGAGCCTAAGGTTCTTGAGCCTGGGTCAGCCCGTGTGCTGGTGGTACCCCAGTGCTTCAGGGCCTTCCTACTGGGGTTGGCTCATGATGTTCCCTTAGCTGGACATTTGGGGCAGGACAAGACCTTTGGAAGGAGTGTGGGGTAACCTACAAGTTCACCACTCCCAAAGTAATGATCTGGTTGAGAGATTCAACCACACCTTAAAAGGCATGATCATGGGCCTGTCAGAGCCCTTGAGGCGGAAGTGGGACGTCCTCTTGCCATGCATTTTGTTCGCCTACAGGGAGGTGCCTCAAAAGGGACTTGGGTTTAGTCCCTTTGAGCTGATTTATGGCCACACTGTAAGGGGACCTTTGAGTTTGGTTAAGGAAGCTTTGGAGAAAGCTCTAAGTAAACTCCCCCAGGATGTATTCAGTCACATGCTGGCTCTGAGAAACCAGACTGCCCGCTTCAGTAGCCTTGCTCAGAAGAACCTGGAAGCAAGCCAAGAGGACATGAAAAGCTGGTATGACCAGAATGCCACTCTGGTCGAGTTTCAACCTGTGGCAGAAAGTGTGGGTGATGGCACCAGTGGAGCCTAGGGCATTCCAAAATTGGTGGACTGGGCCATTTGAGGTGGTGGAGCGCAAGAGTGAAGTCACCTACCTGGTGGACTTGCAGTCTTCAAGGAACCCTTTAAGGGTCCTGCATGTCAACCGCCTCAAGCCGCACTTTGAGCAGACTGAGCTCACAATGCTCCTTGCAACAGATGATGGGGTAGGGGAGGAGAGCGAGAACGTTTTTGATGCTCTGAAGGCTGCCATGTGCACAGCACCTGTGCTGAAGGCACCTGACTACTCCAAGGAGTTTGTTGTGCAAACAGACACCTCAGAGCATGGTATTGGAGCAGTACTCTCACAGCATAATGAAGAGGGCCTAGATCAACCCGTAGCCTTCATTAGCAAGAGGTTACTACCGAGGGAACGTAGGTGGAGTGCCATAGAACGTGAAGCGTTTGCTGTGGTCTGGGCACTGAAGAAGCTAAGACCCTACTTGTTTGGGACTCACTTCCTAGTTCAGACCGACCACAGGCCCCTCAGATGGTTAATGCAGATGAGTGACGAGAATCCAAAACTGTTGAGGTGGTCCATTTCCCTACAGGGGATGGACTTTACGGTGGAACACCGTCCTGGAACAGAGCACGCCAATGCTGATGGTCTGTCCAGGTTCTTCCGCATTAGTGATGAGAACTCCCATGAGGTTGGGTAGTTGCTCCCCACTTTCAGCTGGGAGGGACACGTGTTAGACTTTTCATCCTTGGCGTGGTCAACCTTAACTTTTTGCCTCTGTTCCCCAGGTTGTTGATGTGTGCTGGGCTCTAATTTGACCTGGGACACATATCACTTTGCCCATGGCCCAAAACACAATTTGCACAGGAACTGGCCCTTTATGTACCTGAGGGAAAACAATAGTAGAGTCAAGTGACATGCCTATCTGCCAAATGTTTAAGTGCAAGTCAGGAAAGCAAATACAACAGCAATAGCATGAGCCAAACATGTAGATGAAGTAGCTGGAAGGTACACACATCAAAATGTGCATGTGGTCAGCCAAATGTGAAGGAAGGAGCACAATTGAACACCCTCTATGTGAGGACAAACAAAACTCTAGCTTCTACACATGAGACGAATGTCCAATCCATACCAGGGGGACAAATCTAACACAATACATGTTGACATTGGTCAACCCAAGATGAAATACTTACCATATCAAAAAAACACAATGCAATGACACCCCAGTTGGATTACCAGCCACATATCCACACAGTGAACATCTACCCTGTCTTGGGGGACACCACCACTGCCCACAACATCAGATTTTGCCAACAACAGCAAATGTCAACAGTCAGGGTGAAACACACACAACTGTAGGCATACAATACAAATTACTCAGGAACAACTAAAAGGTAGAAAAGTAATGGCAGGACAAATGTGCACCTAACAAACAACAACTTGGGTTTATTAATAGTAAATACTGAAGAGGAAAGGCCATTGTCCAGTCCAAATTGTAGTCCATGCACATGATTATGCACAAGCTTGACTCCATTCACAGCCAGGGTACCTGCACAAGAAAGGGTATCTAGGGGGCATGCAGGCACCTTAGGCATCATGCTTGGGTGGGTTGGGGTCGGATTTGAGATGGTTGGGTTTGGTGTTGGTCAAGGGTGGGTTGTTTCTTCAAAGGGGTGGGCTTCTTTGGGGGGAGGTGTATGTGTGCTTGCAGGGGGTGGCAGGTGTGACAGGGGAGGACTTCAATGTGGAGAGGATGGGTTGGGATGTGGGTGGCATCCTGTTGGGTTTGGGAGGGGGTGGAGGTCACAGGGGAAAGGGTAAGGTCAAAAAGGAAACTTTCCTTGGGAAAACAGGTGGGGTCTTCAGAAGGGATTGGGGTTTTGGAGGTTGAGGGAGTGGTGTTCTTGCCTGTGCATTTTGATGCTTTTGGTGTGTGCGTGTTTGAGGTTTCTTGGGTTTGGGTGGTGTCTGTTACTCGTGTGATTGTGAGTGTTTGCATGTCTTGAGAGGGTGTAAGGTGGAGGTGCTGGGTGATGCGGGAGTAGGTGATATGTGTGGGTGATGGGCTCCTATCTGGGAGTATGGTGGATATGTCTGTGGGTGTTGAGTTGGTGTCTGGGGGTATGGTGTCTGAGGTGTGTGGGTCTGTGGGTTGTGAGGTGTTGTCTGGGGTATGGTGGATGTTTCTGTGGGTGTTGTGGTGGTGTCTAGGGTTATGGTGTTTGTGGTGTGTGGTCAGTGAGGGTGGTTGGGGTGATTGTGAGAATGGTGGCTTTTGTGGTGTCTGTGAGTGACTGTTGAGTGCTTGCATGCCGGTGTGCCATGTGGTGCTTGTGTTTATGTGTGAAGCTTGTGTGTGTCGAGGTGGGTGCATGTGGATGTGCCTGTGTGTTTGGGACAGGTAGAGTCACAGTGAACTTAGATTGGGGAGAGGGAGTTTGTGGGGAAAGGATTCTGGGGGGTGGATGGCTGCCTTCAGTGAGGAAGCCAGAGTCTGAAAAGGTCCAAGTACGCCAGATATGTTACAAATATTGCCTTCCAGGAACACATTTGTCTGCTGGGGTTGGCTGGCAAAATCCTGGATGGCATTCAGAATGGCAGTCTGTCCCACAGAGATACTCCTCAGGAGGTCAAGAGCCTTCTCACTCAGGGCAGCAGAGTTGACAGGGGCAGAGGGTGAGGTGCCTGGCACAAAGGCGATGCTCATCCTCCTGGGTGAGAAGGCATAGGGGGTCATTCTGACCCCGGCCGGCGGCGGATGCCGCCGGCCTGGCTGGAACCGGCAGAATACCGCTGCGCGGTCAAAAGACCGCCGCAGGTATTCTGGGTTTCCTGCTGGGCTGGCGGGCGACCGCCAGAAGGCCGCCCACCAGCCCAGCGGGAAACACCCTTCTATGAGGATGCCGGCTCCGAATGGAGCCGGCGGAGTGGAAGGGGTGCGACGGGTGCAGTTGCACCCATCGCGATTTTCAGTGTCTGCATGGCAGACACTGAAAATCTTTGTGGGGCCCTGTTACGGGGCATTGGCATGGGCACTGCAGGGGCCCCCAGGGGCCCCACGACACCCCATACCGCCATTCTGTTCCTGGCGGCCAAAACCGCCAGGAACAGGATGGCGGTATGGGGGTCGGAATCCCCATGGCGGCGCAGCAAGCTGCGCCGCCATGGAGGATTCCCCAGGGCAGCGAGAAACCGCCGGTACACCGCCGGTTTTCCGTTTCTGACCGCGGCTGTACCGCCGCGGTCAGAATGCCCATAGGAGCACCGCCAGCCTGTTGGCGGTGCTCCCGCGGTCATTGGCCCTGGCGGATTTTACCGCCAGGGTCAGAATGACCCCCATAGTCAACTGGGTAGGGAACAACAGGGAGGGTGGTGCTATATTTGGGGGTGGAGAACAAGAATGGTACAGGAGCAGGTCCTGATGAGTCTACCGCCACCAGGAGTGGCCCCTGGAGATCAAATGACGATGTTGATCCTGTGTTCTCTGTAGCACTCCCCTCACCCTCCGGGCCACTGGGTTCCTCCGTGTTGATGGTGTCATGACTGGAGGTACCGTGGCCAGATGCTTCCCCACTTGATTCTGCCCTGTCTCCTTCGCTTGCCTGGGATGATGCTGAAAATACAAAGAGACATAGGGTCACTACATGTTCCATAACACTTAAACAACAGCTGTGTTTAGCAAACATTACCATGACGTAAAGTAGGCCCCAGCAAAATACACCTCCAAAGTGTCTCCTACATTTGCCACACCATATGCCTGCATGCCACATGAACTAACAACAGTTGGCCACAGGAAATTCACAATCACAGACAACTCCAATTGCATGGGTGACGTTGTGCAATCACAGTACCCATTGAACAAGTAGGAGACCTTATCACCTTCAATGGTTTGCCTCATGTAGCATTCCTTAGTTACCTGTTGCCATGCAATAGTAGTACAATGCCAAGTTAATTTACACAGATCACACACAGTCATGCATACAGCTAATCGTCATATATCCAATACTATATTGTGAAGAAATGATGGCCCAAAAGCCTGACCTGTTGCTAACAGGAGTACAGTAGCCTGAAGAAGATGACATGGAAATACCAAAGTCAGCGTAAATAAATAAAAAATGCTCACCTCACCGTGTGTAAATTGTCCAAATGGAGTCATGGAGGTTGTACTAATGTTGCTCAGATAGATAACACATTTAACACAGAAATGTACACTGGAGACAAATTGTGCAAAATGTCTGGGAGCTATGGGCCAGATGTAGCAAACGTTTGCGACTCGCAAACGGGCCGATTCGCAATTTACGACAGTGCAAAAACGGAAATGGGATGCAAAAAGCCCATTTCCGACTCGCAAAAAGCGATGGGACCCGTTTGCGAGTCGCATCCGTTGCGACCCCATTTTGCGACCCGCAAATTGCAAGCCGCAATTTGCGAGTCGCAAACCTTATGCAATTGCAACTTGCAAATTGCGACTAGTCGCAAAAAGCCCAGTTTGCATGTCCCATTTACCACTAACTCAGAGCAGGTGGTAACCATTACCAAAGTATAAAAGGGAACCCAGAAGGCATCTGGGTTACACAAGATGGCGGAGATATACCTGATAGCAGTGAGGAGGAGAGTCTACGCGGCCCAGCAGAGGAGGAGGAGGGGCCACAGACAGGAGAAGATATATAGAACCAGGCAGACTCATTTTCAGCAAACTGAAGAGGAGATCTATGACAAATACCGCCTTAGCAGCGCAGCCATTCTAGAATTAATAGATTTACTGAAACCACAGCTAGAACACAAGACTCTGCGTGGCTGCGCCATCCCTACGCATGTGCAAGTGCTATGCGCACTGCACCTCTTGGCCTCAGGGAGCTATCAGGGGGTCATTGCCGTGGCAGGTGGGGTATCCCAAAGTGCAGTGTCAAGGTTCCTCAGGGCATTCCTAGATGCCTTAGTCACGCACATGTCTCACTTCATATACTTACCAAGGAATGAGGCAGAAATTAACAGCACCAAGCTGGACTTTTACCGCATTGTCCACTTTCCTCATGTCATAGGGTGTGTAGATGGGACACACATTCAAATATGCCCCCCTGCTAATCTGGAACACATTTTCCGCAACAGGAAGTGTACCCACTCACTCAACATACAGGTTGTTTGTGATGCCCATTATGTCATCACGGACATCGTAGCTAAGTTTCCTGGCAGTACCCATGACTCATACATTTTTAGGCATAGTGGGATACATCAACGCCTGGAACGTGGGGAATTTGGAGACGGTTACCTCCTAGGTAGAGCCACAGACACTTGCAGACATACACACAGGTCACTGTGCACGACAATCTGGACTTCCTAACCGTGTACTTTTGTGCCCAACAGGTGACAGTGCATATGCTCTCAGGCCTTGGATCATGACTCCGTTTTTAACACCCAGAACTGAATCGGAGAGGCAATACAACAGTGCGCATAAGAGGACCAGGAACCTGTTCGAGCGCACCTTTGGACTGCTGAAGGCAAGATTCAGATGCCTCCACCGCAGTGGAGGCGCCCTCCAATACACCCACATTACCGCTTTCAAAATTGTGGTCGCATGCGCCATCCTCCCAACATAGCCACCCGACGTGGGCTACCTCTCACCCCTGCAGACCCAGATCCTGATGATGAAGAGCAAGAACAACCACATCGCCATCATGGGGATAGGAGTCTAGCTAATCAAGGCAGACTGAGACGGGACCACATTGCAACGCAATATTTTGGACGGTACGTGTCAACTCCCACCATACTCACCTATTAACCATTTGTTAAGTGGAACAAAAATAACTGTTTTATTAATGTCATGAAGAAACTATATACAAGTTGAAATTGTCCATGGGCAGGAAAATGCCAACCAGTCATGTGGCACATTAACGCCATGTGCCACATGAATCTGTCCTGGCTGTTATCTATGATCTTCTGCCCCTCCTGCCAGCCTGGCTGGTCCCTGCTGCGTCCATGGTGCTGTGCCTACCACTCCTCAGCACCCTACTGTGAGTGGCAGAGACACTGCTCACTGTTGAGCCCTCCTCCCAGGTGTATTTGTTAACTTCCTGGCTGTGATGCCATCATCATGTGCCAGGAAGTGTTTCCAGAGTGTTCTGGTATGCTTTCTGGAGTGTTCTGCTGCATCTGCAAGCAATTTTGAAGGTATTCGCAATTTGCGACACCCACTCGCTAATTGCGAGTTCGTTTTTGCACACTCGCAAACAGCGACCTCGCAAACTGCGGACTCGCACACAGCGTTGCGAGTCCGGCTGCGAGTCGCAAAATCGGATCGCTTTTTTTTCTGGCATTCCAATTTGCGACTCGCATTTTGCGAGTCGCATCAACTCGCAAAATGCGAGTCGCAATTTTTATTTTTGCTACATCTGGCCCTATGTCTCCAAAATCCACAACACAATGAATCAGCTAGCCCGTGGGAAAACATCGCTCTTGATTGGTACCCCTGACAATAATGTATTCTGATTGCATCAGCAGAAGTCAATAGTCCTTACCATTTTAGAGAGGCGCAGGGATTCTCCAGTACTTACAGAAGGACCTCAACATGTTGCCCAATGAGAAGCCATATCACTGTCGACATTTTTGTCCTGCAAACATAGATTTCCATGGATGAATGGTTGTACACAATCACAAATGAGTGTGACATAACCACAAGTCACTCCAGGATGCATGGCAACACTGCGGTAACAAAACTTCCTCATTCCACATGGGCAAAGCACTTTGCTATATGATGCCACATCCACGGCGTGGAAATGGATATTGTGGGTAAAAATCTGTAGTCATAACTGTCATGTGCTTCATTGCTACTGCAGTTGTACATGCCAAATGACATGTAATGACGGGTGAGGGTATGTGCGAGTCAACAATCAATGGAGACACACTCCTGTCTGTGGCACTACATGAATTGTAGTCCCATGACAAATGTCCAGTTCTAAACACGTTAGCATGAACACATATGTGAGGAAATACAGAAATCATCCTTTGATGACAGGCAGAGCATGCATGAAACAGCAGTGACAATGATTTGTCAGAAGTGAAAGCAAGAAATGCTAACGTAGGCACAAGGAATGATGGCAAGAGTGATGTCACACAAATCATGTCAATGGATATTCCCCACTTACCAAGGGAAAGTATTGCTCTGTAACTGCAGCCAAAGTGTAATGTATGTTCTGTAACATGCATGATGGCCACTGTCACTTGAGAGACAATGGTGAGGCATCAGCACTCGTGATACACTGAAGACAGCTGGTTTCTGGGAGACAAATGCCAATATATTCACTTGAGCAGACACATGGCTGAGGACAGTGATCCATTATGTCATTTTGTTTGGGCTGTCACACTGAAGAGTACTGGACTGTTGTGTACAAATTACACCTGCAACAACAAACAACATTACCTGATTGATCACTGTACACAGCCATGTGTTGGCCTGGTGAGTAAATTGTTTGCGGACTGTACTCGGTTGTGCTCTAGGTCCCTGGACTAATAGGCAAGGCACATCAGTATGCACCAACTTCCATCCCTACAGAAACATTTACTCATCTTGTGTCAACACCAGAGCAGTACGCGCTCTACTGGCGACAAAAATGCAAAAACCCAGCACTCTCAAAACAACATAATTTATGCATTGTGCTGATATGTTGTGGTTTAACCTTTTGCATTGCAGAGTTCAATCCTGAAAACATATTGTTTATATGCTTACAAATACTGTTCCTTTGCAATGTATTGCTGCAGGTTTTCAGAGTGTGTTAGGGTGTGGCCCCTTTCCAGGGCCTTCCAGAGACTTAACCTACAACATACCTGGGCGTGGTTGTGGGCTGGGCCAAGACTCATAAAAGAGAGCCAGCCCAACTCCCAGTGCTCACTATTCAGAGGTCCCGGTGCAGAGCAGCAGCTTCTTCCTGAGCTCCTGTCCCGGCAGCCTATTTGGATCTTCCAGACTTCTGCCCTTCATCCTTCATTGGTGATCATTGTTCTAGGCAGTAAGACGGTGGTTGGACTGTCCCGACACCGTTATTGAGAATTTTTATATTCTTGGTTTAATTCTTAAATGAGTAACAGATTACTTGCGCGCTACCATTTCTTGACATTTATATGGTAGTTTACAAATAAGCAAGACGCGCGATTTATTTCATAAAGGTTTGACTTTGTTATTCATTGCGTGCTACCATTTCTTGACATTTGCATGGTGGCTTAAGAATCGGCAAGACGCGCGATTCGTTTTATGCTGTTTAAACATTGTTGTCCATTGCGCGCTACTATTTCTTGACATTTACATGATGTTTTACGAATTGGCAAGACGCACAACTCGTTTCATGAGGATTTAACTTTGTTGTTCATTGCGTGCTACCATTTCTTGACATTTACATGGTTGCTTAAGAATCGGCAAAAGAAGCGCGATTCGTTTCATTGTACTTTGATCTTGTTATTTATTGTGAGCTGTTATTTCTTGACATTTACATCGTGTTTTACGAATCGGCAAGATGCGCGATTCGATTAATGATGATTTGACTTTGAAATTCATGGCATGCTACCATTTCTTGGTATTTTACATGGTGACACTCGAATCGGCAAGGCGCACGATTCTCTCCTCGAGTTTAATTCATGTTGTTTATTGTATGCCACTATTCTAAGATATTTATTATGTAATATTCGAGTTGACAAGTTATGTGATTTGTTTCCTGAATCCATATTGTGTTATTCATGGTGCACAATCCTTTTATGGTATTTACTATATATATATATATATCTGCAATATGAGGAATTTGTGTTGAAACATTTTAAGAGCACACAGAAGGCCAGAGTTTCTAGATGCAATATTGTGTGGTCCTAGTATACATTCTCAAAACAGGATTTATATGACTGGTTTAAAATTTAGTCAGAATGTTTTTCTGATTCTCATGTAAAGGAGAGTACTTGAATAAGAAAGTTTTCATTTAATTCATCTTGATTCCCCTACAGGTATCTGGCCATCTTGAAACTTAGTCATTTTAAACTTAACTCTTAGATTGTTCATGTTTTCAGAGTCACTAGGCTTAGAATCATAGTCTAGTATTGATTTCAGGAGATATAATTTTCATATTGTGTGTTCTAACCTTTTTCTTACTACAGGTCCCCTTCCCAGCTGTTCCCTTCCTAATCCCCTCTTCCCCTCTTGAACTCTCTCAGTCTCTGTGATTTATCTATCAGAGTCTTGGAGCTGTTCAGTGGTGGACGTGTTGGGAACGTGCACAGACCCCGAGGATCTGGTGACTCTGACATCTTGTGTATCACACATGGCTCATCCCCAATCTTCAGGGGAGTTGGCCAAACCAAACACATCAACTTGGCAATCTATTAGGCAGGAATATGCCCTGGACTCACCCCTTGTAGCTGCTGTGCTCCCCTTAAATGCCCATCAAGCTTTGGGTAGGCCACCACCAGAATGCAGGCTATCAAGGGGACAGGCTCCGATGTGTGCCTCGCTCATGTTTGGATGACAGGCCCAGCTGGACCTCAGCGATTTTCCAGTTCCAGCTTCTCAGGTGATCCTGCCTCTTCTGACAGTGGGCGATCCGCCAGCTATGGACCCCCAGGCTCCCTACCTTCTGGGCAATGGCTCTCCAAATCCCTTTCTTTTGATGGGCGTTGACATGTACGGATGCAAGAAACAAATCAAAAGGTTACAAACATACCACAACTGTAAAGCTCACATGTTGATAATAACTAGGACATGACTACACACTTTTGGAGTTATCTGCACACTAACACATTACCCTGCTCATGTCCTACACTGACTAAGCAAGCCTACTGACATCAGGTAGCCCAGGCTCAAGCAACATGTACTTTGATGCGAGGCACAATGAAATACTACACACCATTGTGGCTTACAAAGGGTAAACTCCTTGGGCCTGACAGGGCCAACACATTTACACTCTGCAAAATTGACTCAGTGCATACAGTCACTACAGGCAATTACCATAATACAGAACTCACCCTTACACTGGCATGGTGGGCACATAAAGTCTCTTCTCTGTGCATGCATGGACTACCAAATGCAGACTAATGCCACTTCAGGGTGGGTTTCTGTGATATGTACCTGTACCACGGAACATACCTTCGACCATATGTGGCAAACCTACAGAGATGGCATCCAACATACAAAGATATGTTTGGTTTAATTCCTGCTATGTAACCATGCTACTGAGTCACATGTCATGGCGTTCCTGGAATCTACATACTATCTGCACTGTGGGGTTGTCAATTGTGCAATACACCTGTACTGGAAAAATTTGACTTATGTGAAGGTGAACAGAGCTGTGGGTCTAAGGGGCATGCCATGAGTCAAAGGAATATATTGACAATGATGCTAAATGCACAAATGAGTAATTTACCTCAGTACCCATTCCTAATCTAGTCAATGGACTGAGGCATTCAGGGCACGTTTTGCCACTAGAGCCTCATATTGGCCACACAACAGAATCTGCAGGTCTACAGTGAGTGGGCACAGTGCCACAGTTGCATAGCCACAGTGACTCTCCCACAGTCTGGAGTATGTCCCATACTGGGAGATAAATTTGACAGTTTCTGGTCTCTGCAGGCTGAGCAGATGTGACACTCACACTTCACAGTACATCATGTGGCCACCATCAATTGTGTGTCAACCTGAAGGGCACAGTGAGTCATGATGTGCCTCTCAAACAACCGTTTGGCAAGGCCTGACGTGGGGTAAAAGTTCTGTGACACAATATACACTGCTTACAAGATCCTCAAATGACTCAAACAAGATGCATACACAGCTTTTGCTGCCATGCACATATGTGTTGTGTATCATTAACAACCATCAGATCCAAAGAAATGTCATTGTATGTCAGTAAAGTCTCCTTGCCTAGATATATGCACCCAACACAAGGAGAATCTAGGCCTCAAACCACATCACACAATACAATGTGAATGTCCAAAACATATGGGGGGTCATTACGACCCTGGCGGACGGCGGAGAAGCGGCGGTAAGACCGCCAACAGGCTGGCGGTCAAATCTTTGCAATTATGACCATAGCGGTTACCGCCATGGTCATCCGCCTCTTCTCCGTTCCGCCCGCTGGGCTGGAGACCTGGGTCTCCAGCCCGGCGGTCGTCACTATACCGCCGGCGGTATTTGGACCCGGCTGACCGCCATGGATTTCATGCGGTTTGGAACCGCCATGAAATCCATGGCGGTAAGCACTATCAGTGCCAGGGAATTCCTTCCCTGGCACTTACAGGGGTCTCCCCACCCCCCACCCCCACCCCGACTCCCTCCCCTACACCCCCCACTACCCCTGCCACCCCCCAAAGGTGGCAGGACCCCCCTCCCCACCCCTACCCCCAACATCACAACACTCATTCACACCCGACACGCACGCAGGCACCACCAACACACATACACGCACACACACCGACATACATGCCAACAGCCACACACACAGTCAGACACGCACATCCACATTCAAACATACACGCACACATCCATACAGACATACATGCACTCATTCCTAAACACACAACACCCCCGCAAGCATACACGCATTCACACACCCCCTCTACATACACACACGCACACCCCCATGCACGCACACAACACACAACACCCCCCCACCCCCCTCCCCTAACGGACGATCAACTTACCTGGTCCGTTGATCCTCCGGGAGGGGACGGGATCCATGGGGGATGCTCTGTCGACACCACACCGTCAACAGAACACCGCCACGCCGAATCACAGGACGTGATTCAGTGGGCGGTGTTCTGTTGACGTGGCGGTGGAGGTGGAGCAACCTCCACTTCCCCGCCGACCGGCAGTATGGCTGTTGGCGGCTCTCCATCCGAAAAAGGACGGAGGGCTGCCAACACTCATAATACACCGAGCGGAAAACCGCCACCACTGGCGGTCTTCAGCACAGCGGTCCCTCGGCGGTCTTGACAAAAGACCGCCGAGGTCAAAATGACACCCATAATACTTTTCTCCAACACCTGCACCATGTACATTCCACCCCACAAACTATGACAAAAGGCACACAATGAGTCTAACTGGCACACAGGGGCACATTATAGCCTGTGAGGAGGGAAAGGATGGTGTTGAACAGTGTCAATTGTGCCTATGAGATTGTTACCTGCTCCTCTGGTGAGCCATAGAGAGAGTAAGGTCCTCGTTCACAAGCTTCTCCAGCTCCTCTGAATAGAAAGCAGGGACCCTTTCATGATGGCATGATTGTTCCCAGAGGCGGCACACATCATTTGAAGTGGTGGAGGTGTTGATGGCAGCAGTGTCAGGAGTCAAGTGACAGAATTTGCTAAACGCCGCGTACAAATATGCCACGTATGCAGTCATCACTGCCGATGGCCACAGCCATTGGCCCGCGACTGCTACAGGCAACATTGTTAGCCTATGGCTTTTTCTGCCACGGTTGGTATTACCCACCGCATGGACGACTTCTGCCTGTGTGCGTGGCTGTTTCTAATGCCCAATGGAGTTGGTCAGGCATCCGCCATTTTGGCAGTTGGAAATACAAAACATGACCCTGTAAAATGGTCACAACAACAATATATGTGTCAGATCATCGCAATCCTCTTAAATCAGTCCTGTTGTGTAGATCCTACTACACAATCACCAGTGCAGTGTGTTGCAGGGCACAGATGGCACATGAGTGGTGCCCTGTCCACCACGGCGGAAGGTAGTTTTGGCAGTTGGAAAAGACTGTGAAATTACGAGGGGCAATTAAGTAGCAGGTAGTTGAGTGTCACCCGAATCCATGTTGTGAACACGTCTTGTCAACCATAGGGGTCACATTTGACCATTGTGCAGTTGACAGCTGTGATGTCTACTGGGTATAATGTATTTCCAGCCTGAAATGCTTTGTCACATAAAATGTTGTTGGAATACATCACGTATGTTGGTGTAGACACAGTGATTAATGCACACACTCATGTATTTTCACACATAGGTAGCCTAGGAGAGGGAGGATGGGACAAGGTCCACTGTACTGCCCTTGGCCAGATCTTCAAACCATGGAAAAACACCACATAATATAACTGTCTGAAGAAGCAAACAATAGTGGATTTATGCCGTCAGTTGGAGCCAGATCTGATGCCTGCAAATAGTAGTCCAACCTGCATACCACCCATTGTTAATCTCATGGCAGTATTGCACTCTCAGACACAGGGTCCTTCCAACATACAGTGGACATATCTGGTGCTATGTCCCATCCTATGTTCAATCTTGTGTTGAAAGATTTCCTATCAGCAATGTTGAAACACATTGACAGCTATATCAGGTTCCTCTGACGTGAGGATTTAGCCAATGTGAAGACTGACTTCTATGGTTTTCCCCACCTCCCACATGTGGTGGGAGACAATGATCGCACACATGTTGCCTTGGTGCTACCGCAGGCCACTGAACAAGTCTATTGCAACTGGAAAAACTTCTGTTCTATCAACGTGCAAGTTGTCTATTTATCTGATGTCTACATCTCAAATGTTTACCCGTTTGGCTAGATCAATCATCAATCATGAAGTGAGTGACTCATTGTTGCACTTATGTCCCATTCCTAAACAGGAAACTCAGCATATCCAAACCGTCCTTGGTTATTGACATTAGGAATCCAAATACACAGGGAAAGTCTGCTTCAACGAGGTCCATGGAAGAACACTGCGGGCAGTGGAGTGGGCTTTTGGGCTCTTGAAGACCAGATTATGCTGTCTGGACTAGACTGATGGAGCCCTCCTCTACTCACCCAGGAAAGCGTGTCAGATCACTGAGGCATGCTGAATGCTCCACAACATTGCCCTGCAGAGGAAAATCCGGTACATCCCAGAGAAGGGGGAGCCTGCACTGCCATCAGGTGAGAATCCTGAAATGCCAAAAGAAGATGACAGTGGTGTAGGGGAAGGAGCTGACTTGTGACAAGATCTCATCTACAGCTTCTTCTCATGAGTGTAAGTATGTCATATGATGCCATGGCGTTGACTGTACAATGTACTGTAGTTGTGAGAATGTGTGGAGTTCATTCTTTGAAATAGAGAGCTGACACCCAGGCAAGATCAGCCAAAGAGTATTTGATGAGATATTTTGTGACACATCCTCACCTTGATAATGTTGCTTTGTTTCTGTCATATTTATTGCAATGTACTTTGTGTTTCAGATACTTGCCATGTGACTTGTGTCACATGTATAGTTTCATGCCTATACTCCTTGTTTTGTTCTATGTTCAGGTACCTTCACCATAACATCTTCATGTGGCCATTTCAGAGTTGTGATATTGGCAGGTATGTGATGCTGTTCTGACATACAAAGTGCACATTAATTTTTCAAGGGAATGTAGGTCATAGAGTTTGGGTGTAAGAAACTTCTGCCAAGACAGCTTTCACAGTGATAGGATGGCTGTTTTTGAAGACTCTAGTGGACTTGTTTCTTGTCCTGTGTTGGCCCTGATGCATCATGTGTGTCATCATGTGGTCAGAAAATAAGTTTTTGTGGGCCACAACCATGTCAGTTATCCTTCACATTGGTTAAACACTCTTTTTGTATGACCTGTATGTAGCTGTATGTGTTTCATCATTGTAGACCAAAGTGCCTGTGCCAAATCACCGACTTTTGTTTGTGTCATACCACCAAATGCATGAGCACTGGATTGCAATGAACCTTTGATCAGAAATTGTTGTACTGCCATCTTTCTGAGTCTTGCATTATATGATGTTGGTTTACTTTGGCGAGGTGGGCGATATGACTACAGCTGATGACATCAACTACTTTAATGCTTGCCTTTTCTACAGGACAATGTCTGACAAATCCCTTTCTTCCATGGTCTAGAGGTCTGTACCTGTAAATGTGCTCATTTACCCAGTGTGAGCCAATCATGTATGATTTGCTATTTTTCAGACATATTGACAGCCAGCTGGTCAATTTAACAACATTTCTTCTTTGTAAAGGCACTTGTATGCATGCTTTTGTGTGGAATGGTTGTAATCCTGAGCTGGACACTGTGTACATGCAACATAGCCCATCTTGAATAAGTACCTTGGATCATCATCATATGGTTCACATAGTTTGACATATCTACATGGCAAAATGTCAATGGGTTAGTGACAGTGAATTTATTGGAAAGCTACAACTAACAGAAAATATATGTTACATGACTCAACAAAAATCAAATGTGAAGGGGCCAGTCGTGGTGAATTAAATCATTGGAGTAGATGCCACAACATTGGAGGTCCAAAGTCCAGAGTATTCCTCCCATTAGAAATGGAAAGTTGTTCAGGATCAGTACACAGAGTGGATATGTGACACACAATAGGGGACATTAAGGAAGAGGATTCTTGCTGGCAGTGGTGGGTGACTTGCCATCCCCACCTCCTGGATTCTTGCATGGACGTCCCCGCTTGCAAGGGGTATCAGCTGCTACAGAGAGAGGGGTGATGCGGCTGTTTTTGCCTCTGTCAGGGCCTTCCATTCTGTGTCTTTCACAGATATAGTTTGGCATGATGTACTTGTCACACAGGAAGGGGTATATGTTGGGAGAAATCACTGATCAATGTGGTGTTAATTTCCTGCAGCACCCTTGTTAGGGTGCCCATTTCAGTATTATGGACATCCATTTTGTCAATCATGACCCTCTGTAGCTGATTAATGTCCCGGAGTTTAGTCAAAACCTGGCCTATCATGCCTTGGGACGCCTGACAAACCCTCAAAACGTGGCTGATGGTGTCCTGCCCGACAGCAGTTTCCAGTGACCTCACCCCACTGGCCCACAGAAACCCTCCCACACACCCTACCCCCATAAGCCTGTGCTCTTGCCACAGGGAGCACTCTCTAACTGGGTCCTGGACCCTCAGTGTCCAGAGTGCCAAGTTGCACCTCAGGATCCAGGACAGGGGGAGCACGATTGTGGGAACTGTGCTAGGTATACAGCTTGGGGGGGGGGCGCATCGTTGACTGGATAATGAAGCAACAAGGCTGGGATGTGATGTTGTGAGCACAGTGAGACTCACTGTTGCACCTGACCAGGCTTCCCAGGTGGGCCAGGACCTTCCTCCATTTCCACTAGTCCAGGAGAGTTCTCATCAGTAAGGACTTCATCCAGGGGGTAGTGGTAATCCGTTCTGTAGCTTCAATGTGCCCAAAGGCAGCTCGACCTGCTGATGAAGAATGTACATTGCTACTGGTTCGAAGTGTAACATTTACCTCCAAAGGTTTTGTGTTACTGTAAGCAGAGACATTAAGTTGTAGGTTATCCTAATGTGCCAAGTTATCATGGTATTGGGTTTTTTGACATGACGTTTGAAGCATGCACAAACTATTTGACTCAAGCAGCTCATGGGATCTGCAGATCAGTGCACTTTGGAAGATGGACTGAAAATTACATCTTCCCAACAGTGAAGCCAACACAGTGGAGAGGCAACATATGGCTCTGACGATTTGGAGGCCTAGTTGAGTGAGATACAGACAAACACAGGACTTTGTTGTATATGTGACTGGAGTCATCATGTGCACAGTGATGTGTCTGCTGCCAATACCAATCTGGTGATGCAGCTTGAGGCCTTAGGAATAATTATTGTACACACTTGGTAAAGTGTAATTTCTGTCCTCAATAGTTTCATCTTGGATTCACAGGTCAAGATAAAGGCTTGAGGCCTTGGGAATACTTTTTGTACACACTTGGTAAAGTGTAATTTCTGTCCTCAATAGTTTCATCTTGGATTCGCAGGTCAAGATAAAGCTAGATAGACAGACAGGTCTCTGAGTTGAGCATGATCTGTATACTGCTCACTCCCAGGTCAGTAAACTTCAATTGAGAGTTAACAAACGGTCATATGGGCAAGTGAACCCTGGCTGGTGGTTGGAGTTTCAGAAACAGTGCCTTCTGGGAGTTGCAGGCAGGTCACTCCCTCTACTTCCCAACACCTGACAAATGAAATACTCCCAGGTGAGTGAAGAGCATCAGAGAGAGTGCAAACAGGTGTATTTGAACAAGTGAACACTGGGCTGGTGGTTGGAGTTACAGAAACAGTGCCTCCTGGGAGTTGCAATCAGGTCACGCTCTCTACTACTGTAGGAGGCTGGCCTGATTTGTAGAGGATACCTAAGGTACTTACACATTATACCAGGTCCAGGTATCCCTTGTTAGTGAAAATTTGGCAGTGTTCTAGCAGCTTCGGCTGTCTAGAGGTAGCTGTAGCAGAGCAGCTTAGGCTGAACGAGGAGACATGCAAAGCTCCTGCAATACCACTATAGTTACACAGTACACATACACAATAAAAGACAATACTCAGTGTTACCAAAAATAAAGTTACTTTATCATAGTGACACAAGGCCAAAAATATCTTAGAGACAATACTCCTTCTGGAGGTAAGTATTATACACAATATATACACTAGTAACCAAAATCAGGTAAGTAAACAGTCATAGTATAGTGTAAACAGTAGAAAATACAATAGATTGCAATGGGCCAAGGGGCAACACAAACCATATACTAAAATAGTGGAATGCGAATAACCAATTCCCCTCTAGGCAAGTATAGTGTGTAGAGGGGCACTGGGAGTGTAAGAAAACACCAAAGGTAAGTAAAGTACCCCACCCCAGAGCCCAGGAAAGCAGGAGAAAGTACAGCAAATTTCCTCAGGACACAGAACAAGTTCTGATAAGAGATTTTGCAAGAATCAAGCAAGACTGCAAGTAATAAACAATGCATTCCTGGACCTGAAGACCTGTGGAGAGAGGAGACCAAGGGCCATATTTATACTTTTTGACGCAAAACTGCGCCGGCGCAGTTTTGCGTCAAAAATAATACCGCCGGCTAACGCCATTTTGGTGCGCCGTGCGGGAGTCAAATTTATAGTCTGGCACATGGCAGCGCAAACCACAGGTGGGAGTCATTTATTTTGACGCACACCGCAGCGTCAAGTCGTAAAGCAAAACGACGTTAACGCGGCGGAAATGACTGTGGGTCGATTTATGACCCCGCAAACTGGATATGCGCCGTTTTTTGATGCAATAGCGTCAAAAAAACCCGCGAACACTGCCAGTTCACCAGAGGAGAGCCAAAATGGATCCCAGATGCCACAACAGACCCCAGGAAGAGGACAACAGACCAGGAACCAGCCAGGAGGACCCACACAAGAACCAGGACACTTATAAGAAGAAAAGAAAGTGTTGCTTCAGTGCAGAGGAGCAGGAAATTCTGATTAAAGAGGTGACGGAACATCAGCACCAACTGTTTGGCACCTCAAAATTGCCAATTAGTAGGAAAGAGGCTATATGGCAACAAATTGTTGACAAGATCAACAGTGTGGCAGAAGTGCGCAGAACAGTCATTGAGTGCAAGAAACGCTAGCATGACTGCAAGCGCAGGACCAAGGAAAAGATGACTAGGAACAGGAAGGCAGCACTGCAGACTGGAGGTGGGAGTCCAGCACACCAGGAGGCCCTGGACCACATGGAGGAGATGGCGCAGCCGTCATCCCTGAGGAGATCATCACAGGGATTCAAGGACAGGACAGCGCAGACTACCAGGAGACAACGCACATGCACGGTAAGTCGCATGGGGAATTGAAATGCACTAATGTCAACTGCAAACGGGGGTGGGGGAATACCTACTACACATTGCATGTAAGTCTTCATATACATGGATTGGCATGGGTAAAGGGGCACGGCATGGGGGCATGGCCTGCACAGACAGAAGCTGGGGCACACCATTACACTACACCAACAACAGTCCCATGGGGGCACGCTGCCATGCCAACGATGGAGCAAAGGGAAAGCCACGCCAGGAGGAAAGGGCACAACGTCAAACTGACATCCCGGCACACGTCAGCCACCATACCCCCCACATTAACTAGGGCCCTGTTAACAACCTCTAGCCATACCGACAACTGGAATGTAACTGCGACAACAGTTGCCACTACCACCTCCGCTCTGTGTGCAGCTCAAGTAGCCAATAGCAGTAACCTCCCCATGGATCATACACACCTAAATTAGAGGGTTGAGGATGACAACTTCAACAGTCCCCTGAAAAAAGACAAAGGCCCCAGTACTGTCAAATGTCAATGCCCATAGTTGTTGCAAACATCAGCCAATGTAAACAACAGTAGGAGCTACACAGCCCTAAGGACATACCCATGCTGCATCTGTCAGGGACCATCCTGTGCCAGTGTCACAATGTAACATCCCAAATGTCATACTGCTCAGACAACAGCATTGAGGGGGGGACACATGTAACTGGTCACTGACATACACCTACACAGTCAAAGGAGGAAATAGGACACTGATACGATTATCAGGGTAATCCAATGTATCACACATTCCCAACATCAGCTGTACACATTACCAGTGCCAACATCCATATCGTGCCCTTACATTGCTATGCATAGGATATGCTACATGTCAACTACATTTAAGTGGATGTGAAAGATCAGAGACTGGGGCAGGTCCAGATTGTTAAGTGTGCTGCCAGTGCCATCAGAACACCCACAGCCTCACCATGAGAATGGATGTAGACGGAGGGTTGAGTAGGACAAGAAGGTGGCAATTTACTATTTGGCCAAAACCAACACCTAGAAGAGATGATGCCGACAAGTCTAATAACTTAATAACATACATGTGACATGCAGGTGGGCCATAGGCCTGGGAGAATGCCCATCTGAAAGACTGGAGCAATAAACATGAAACAAGATCACAATGTGAAATCATCACAAGGCAGGCATGTCACATCACTAATGTCACAACACAGACACACTAATTGTACCCCGTTTCATTGCAGAGGAAGATGGATCTCCTGCGGATATGCCTGTCCCTGATTTCCCTGATGACATGGATGACGAGCTGATAAACATTCCCCAGGAGACCATCCAAAAGGTCTTTGAAACCCACCATACCCCACCTTCAGTCACAAGGAGGAACACAGAACAAGCAGCCATCGCAGAGGATCCACCCACCACCCCAATTGTAAGACCTGCCAGCTCCAATACAGCTGAGGACTCAAACGACACAGGCACCAGCTTTGAGAGAACTGTAGTTGGGGTACAGCGGGAGCTGGCCAAGGAGGTGCGGTGGGGATGCAAACTATGGCAGCCAGCCTAGAGGGGGTGCGTTTGTGCATGATGTAATCTGCAGATCAGGCAGCAGCTATGCAAGCCCTAACATCTATCTTCCAGGAACAGCAAAAAACCCAGAAGGAAATCAGCACAGCTGTAATACAGTTGACCCAACACCTACCACAGCAATCCTGGAACGTGTGCACGAATGCAACATTGAACCCCTCAGGGCCGACCTGGCTGCCTACCATCGTGATGTGGCTGCTATTCTTAAGAATCAGCAGATCCTCTTTGCTGCAGTACTGCCCTTAAGACCTTCACAGGTAGCAGCGACCGGGATGTCTGACTCCACGTCTTCTAATACTGAGGTGTGTGTTGCTCCTTCACAACCACCACCACCAAGAACAGAGGATGCAACACACACATCAGAAGAAGAAGACGTGGAACAGATCACCTTCACACGGAAAAGTACCCAGAAGCACTAGTCCCTGCCACATGGCCAACAATTACCAAGGTCCTGCGCTTTGTAACATGCCAGTCTTACAACAATTCTACTTAATGACTGTTCTGCTTACCACTGTATATCTTGTCAACCTGCCCAGTGTTTGTCTCTCTCGTACTCATTGCGAAATCCTGTCCCTCTGCACTGTCTGAAACATCACCCCAGCATGTCAAAAGCATTTCCGTAACCCCTTGTGTAGGATCACAATGTAAGATGTCACTCTAATAGACTCACAATCATGGACAATGTACAGATAGCAGTACAGCACTTTTCAATAAATAGCACTTACACAACAAATCTGTCTCTGGGTAATGTGACATATCAACTGTGAAGTAGATAACTGAAATGTGCCTACTGTCAAATTACGTAGCTTGTCAATACAACTGTCCTGATATTATGTAGTCAGATAAATCTGCACAGTGCCCATGATTGCATCATACTCTGCCCATCCTGAGGGACATATCTGATGAAGTGAGAAACCATACACCATCATGTTGTGTTGGACAGAATAATGCTTCCTCAAGGGATAGCTAAGTCATAAAATAGTTGCAGCAAAATGTTGTCACCATGCAATACTAACACATATAACAGTGCACACTAATCTAAGCAAACACTACAAAAACTGCATGAATGAAGCTGTCTGAGTTTACATACAAATAAGTACTCATGCTGAACTGTGTCACAAATGGTGTATGTGAGTCATGAAGACAAGAATACAAGAGTGCCTACGAGAACTCATCTTATAAGGGTGTCCTTGATCATCATACTGCAGTCAGACCTCAAACTGTTCCCCAAATACCAAGTCTGGAAGTACTGTTTGTGATGTAGAAAACACACTTATCAACAGAAACACATTGTGATCCATGTTAACTGTGATTGGTGGTTGCAATGAAGGGTGGAAACTTTGCAAGGTAGCTCTGGGCTAGCTGCCAATCGTACAGCTCAGTTGGGAATTGTTTGTAGCATAGGACACAAATGAAATAGAACATTCAGGTACACTGATTCCAAGCCCAGGATCAAGTACCATTTAACACATACTGTTAAGGGTTAGCTAAATATTTATTAAATACTAATCACAGAAGAGTAAACTGAGGGAAAAGTCTTACCTACCCTAATCTACCCTGACTACTCATTACCCACAACTGTCCCTAACTAACCTAAGCAAAACTTACTTATCACATGTAACAAAACGTTCTAAACATACACCCCCAACCCCCGTTATGAGACGGGACACATGGAGGACAACACATACTAACCTAAACACATACTATCCTATACTAAACAAATATATATATATATATATTTTTTAAACACACAAGAACCCCAACATAGCCCCCCACCCACCCACCCACACATGTGATAAGTAAAAAGAGAAAGAATCCGGACCCCGCACCCACTAATACTAACTAAACTAACAGCCTACTGTATACTAACCTAACACTAAGCCCCCTAAGCCCCCTAAGCCCACTAAGTATAAGAACAAGGAAAGAGGAGGGAGGGGAGGGAATCATGTCCCTATCAAAAAAGTCTAGAGGTTGGCCCTGCGGAGGGTCCTCTTGATCGACTTCACACGCTGGTTAATGTGGCGAACATCCCGGTTCAGATGGCTTAACTTGCGCAACACACGGTCCATCTTCCGTTCCATGTTGTGAAATGCTGCAGGGTCAACAGATGGAGCTGGGGCAGTCTGGGTACCGGTGGAGGAGGTCTGTGTGTGTATGGAGCAAAGGCCAGTGGGCTGTCCTGCACCTGTAGCAATGCTTGGGCCTGGAAGTCTGGCAGATGTAGGGACAACAGTCCCAGCTGTGAGTGGGGCCACCTGGCTTGAAGTGGTGGTTGTGCTGGTGGTGGCTGTGGTGGGCAAAGTAGGGCCACCCTGTGGGAAGGCCCTGCATGCCCCGGAGGCCCGTTCATGGCGATATCGACAGGCCATCCTCCTGAACCCCGACTCTACCAGCAGGATGTGCTGGTATCTCATGGCCTGCCGCTGGAACTCACGGACCTGGTCTGGAGTCATGTTTGCAGCTGTGAAGACAAATGCAAATAATCTACATTAGGAACTGCATTGTGTGAAATGGCACAAGAAATCAATCATACAATACATCTACTGTACTTGTAACAGCTCATATCACAATACAGATCATTGAATGTCCCTGAGGAAGTACATGGCCTGCCAGCCTACAAATGTCGCATCACACATAGCACATCCATAACCTACAAGATGGGTAACAACTGGCATTGACTTGCCATCTGAGTTCTGCCAGTTATCAGCTAACAATCATGCTTCATATCCTCCGCCAATACCTGGGCTACAAATGTCAGTGTACGGAATGCAAAACTAAAGCCACATGGTCTGCAAGTTGTAACAGGACTTGCCAGTATAGTACCCATGTGCCAAACCTGAGTGTGTATACTAGGTTCCGACCAAACAGTCACTTTTTCACATATATGTGTAACATACAGGTAGCATCAGTCCTAGGTACCCCATTCACAAACCCATGCCTGTGTTTGAGGGTGGGGGGGTGGATAAACAACTATCAATTCCAAACAACATGGACACTGAGGAGTGTACAGAAAACTCCACACATGTTTGTCTCCACACACACACCACAGGTAAGGTCTATCAACAATTAGGAGTCTGCAAACCCTTGACCAATCATAGCGCCACACATGTCAGGAAATGCAGAGCTTGGTACACAGCAAATACTTCCAGTAAGGCATGACTTACATCAGACACAGAGTTGCAAGATCATGATTAGCATGCACACCTAGGCCATTGCACTCAAGTTCCACATACTTGTAGCACTACATGTGGAAGTACATGCTGCTAGGAAGTTCTACCTAAAGTTTAATAAGTACCTTGTTAAATAGGGAAGCAGAAGTCTTTTGGAAAGCAATTTGCTGTACCAATCTTGGAGAATGTGGGTCTGACAGGCTGACTAAATATGAGCTGACTTCCAGTGCGACTCTTCTTGGATCAAGTGTCATCAACATGACTCACCCCAGTACTCACTGTGGTGCCTACAGGAATAGCCTACAATCCCTAGATAATACAATAGGATACGCATTGGCCAACTCAAAATGTTTGAGAAACTGAAATCCCACTCATGGAACAGGACAAATGATTGCCCAACGCATCACACCTTGCTATGCGTTCAACACACAGGAGTCCATAACCAGCAAACACAACACATAACAGACATATCAACACTTACTGGAGTTGTCGGGGTCCTCAAATGTAGCCACCTCTCCCACAGTGTAGAGTGCCGGTCCACCTGTAAGGCATGGAAGGAAGAAATGTGCTCGCAATCTGTGCACAGACCAAGAATTTCATAAACATATACAATGTGTAGGCTGAATAAGGAAATGGCAGCCATTCAGACATGATGATACTGCATCTGATATATCACAGACAACTTGTACATACCATGGGTCTCCTGTGACAGTTACACACATATCTGCACATATGCAGTGGCCCTAACTATCATGTGGTGTCAAACATGCCCCGTCATTGGTGACCAGATTTTTTTTGGGAGTGTAATCGTCTCATCATGTGCATCCAAGAGAGACATCCAAAGCCTGGTTAATTGAGGAGTGCTTTACCAGTCAAACAGCCTATGTGGCCATGACACATTTATTACATATAGGTACAATGTACAGAGGGACAGGGACTTTTGTGAGCCCTCATGTTGTTACAGTTTCTTCATTTGATGTGGCCCAGCTATGGTGATTTGCACCAACCATGGAGATGTGAACCCATGTGCATACCTTTGGACTGCCATCCCTAATTAGAATGTGGCACAACTAACTCCAACAAACATTCTAAGACAGTGGTTCCCAGCCTCTGGTCCGGGGACCCCTGGGGCTCTACGAAGCTTTCTCAGGGGTTCCGCGACTGCTTAGAAAATTAAATAATATTGACAGATTAGGTCCCCAGCTTTAACTAATGCCTGAGTGGGGGGTCCCCAGATTCCAATAATGATTCAGTGGGGGTCCCCTGGTTCCAGTAATGATAAAGTGGGGGTCCACAGAAGTCAAAAGGTTGGGAAACACTGTTCTAAGATGTTGGCTGAGGGCACCTTACACCTTTTCACGATGTTTTCAAATCCAGATCTGACATGTATCCAAAAAGATAAAGGAGCACAATAATCCCTAACATTCATAGAACTTCCGTGAACGCTTTCCTTACACACTCACCAGACTCACATGAGACATATGTCTGAGCCACTTTGCTATCATCAATTGACGTGAAGCCAGCACTCATTTTCTGCATCATGTAGTGATTCTAAAGTCAGTCTAGCTATTGCGTCAACAAAGTTAGCCAATATGTTGGTACATATTTACTTCTCTGGCAAATGTGCCCAATATAGACATGATTGGCTCCTATTTTGTTTGGTTGTCTGACACAAAGGTAGCACCAATTTACTTCACGGAAAAGTATCCTGTAAGTTTGCTGAGCAGGTGCTACCTAACAGCTAGCAATTGTGATCCTTCCCATAGTGCATCAGTTATCCCAGTATGTTTCCCCAGCATTACACACAGTCAGCAACTTAGCTGGCAGACATTGTACAAATCATCTGATATCACTACAGAGCATTTAATCATGCACATTTACATGATTAGTACTCACCAACAGGGCCACCAATCACGATGCCCAGGTGGTCCAAGAGATCCTGCTCCCTGGTGATGAGGTCAGCCCACCGGTGCTTCAGCTGGTGGTCACTCCTCTGGCTGGCATACACACGCTGCAGGTGATGCAGCACCTTTCCCCACCAGATTCTGCGAGCCTCTGTGTGATACCCCTGTATCACCTTGCCCCCTGCCTCGATCATCAGTGACAAGAAATGGCACACAAGCCATATGAAGCCCTCCAACTCCTCTTCACCCATCCTGCCGAGACGTGGCCTACCAGACATTGTAGAAATGTCAAAGGAAATAGGGGTTAAAGAAATAGAAAGGGGAAAAGGGGAAAGTAGGGGTACAAATACAGAAGAAAAGTAAACTTAACCACTTAAAGAGCCCAACTATCCCCAAACTACCACTACCCACAACAGACTCCCACAAACAACAAAAACACTAGATAAATGGACAAATGTACACAAAACACAATAGGACAGTATACACCAACAATATTTATTTCACAAATTGACAATAGAGACAGCACACAGGACACAAAAGCACAAAATCTATGGACACCACTCTCTACACAGCCACACAGTCTAGAAGAATCATAGACTGCAAAGTGAAAGTGAAAGTATACCCACTGTACATGATCTGTAAACAGGATATCAATTCAATTCAATTTCAATTCAATTTATTTTATTTATGATTTGGAACTCGACTGAGGTCCACATAAAAGAAGAAAGCAGAAAAATCACATTTACCATTTACATCTAGCTGAGAACCACATTAAATTTACAATATTGGTGAGCAGAAGGTCGGATCTGCAATTTACGCTTTACATCCAATCGAGTACCAAAAGGTAAGATAAATGAAAAGTATAGTGAAATATTGCATCAAAATCCTATGCCACCTGACTTGCCTTACAACGAAAGTTTCTTAAAATAAGCTAAAAAAACAATTAAAAAAATTTAATATTTTAAAACAAAAACTTTTGAACATACAGAGCTTGGAGAAACTCGGGCACTGACAATAGAGAAAACTGAAGACGGATTGGATCTAGACATTTACGCCGAAATGAGGCAAGAGAAGGGCAGACAAATAATAGATGGTGTAAATCTTGAGAATCCGCCAGACAGAAGTTACACTCTTTTGCAGTACCGTACCATTTTGCCAATAGTGTATTCAAAGGGAGCAATTCCTGTCGGAGCAACGTCCAAAAGCGCCTAACACTATGAGGGATGTTCCAGGTGAAGTACGGTTGTGTTTTTTTTATTACTAGGGTGTTAACTATAGTCGCAGAGAAACTTCTTTTTTTACAGCAGAAGCTCAAGGCCCACGTTGCACTCTTCAAAGTCACCCTCAAGAGCAATGGGGAGAGTTCTAGAACTTGGCTGCGATCCAGCTCCAGCATCTCCAGGGCAGTAGAAAAATTCTTACAAAAGGCAAATTTGGGCTTGCTATTATCTAAGAGAAGATTTCTTCAGAAATGATCTTAAAGTGTTTTCCTCACTCTTTAAAATTAAGGTAGCCAATCGTATAACCCCGCTAATCCTTGAGCATACGTGCTTCGAAGCCCCATTTCCAGCCTCAGAGCCGCCACTCAGGCTGCCGTATTAACAGCTAGTAATTTTCTGAGAATTGTACCTTCTGCCTGATTTAAGAACCCCATTTGGAGGTGTCAATGAGTTCCACCCCATATAGCAGGGATGCAGGAATTTTAACTCGATAAGCAGATAGAAGGTAAGAGAAGTGCCTTCTCCCCGTAGCTGTATAAAGGGCCCCCAGACCTCTTGCCTGACATTCAGCCTTTGCTTTATTAGAGGTGATGTGGGCAACATCGCTAAGGTTCCCGCTCACTATTTCCCTAAAAAGGGATAAGATTTGACGATTTCAAGGATTTGGTTGCCCAATGTCCACTGATAATTGGGGAAGGTCATCTTTTTTTTCCCCAAGAAACAAAGGACCTTACTTTTAGATACATTAATCTTCAAATAATGTAAGTCAGAATATTTTGATAAGCGCTGCAAGCGGTTCTGTAGGCCTTTGGGGGTTAAATCAAGGTTTAAGATGTCGTCCGCATACAACAGGCAACAAATTGGACGCCCACCCACCAGTGGGGGAAAACCCTTACCCTTGGACAAAAAGGAGGGGAGATCTGAAATATAGAGGGAAAAGAGCAGGGGAGCCAATAGGCATCCCTGTTATAACCCATTAGATGTAAAAATCTTATGGGATAAACCTCTATCACCCCTCAAGATGATTCTACACCAGGTATTGGAGTGGAAGGCAATTATTAACTCCAGGAGTGGTAAAGGTATCCCCAGGCTGCATAGCTTAGTCCATAAAAGATCTCTGTCTACTTTATCAAAAGCTGTGGAGAAGTCTATGAAAGCGGCATAAACAACCCCACCTCTCAGTTTTACATTTTTTTCAGTAATGGTTTGCAGCACCATGATGTTATCTAGAGTGTTATGTTTGCGCCTGAATCCGGATTGTTCCAAAGGGATTATGTTATTCTCCTCTGCCCAAGACATTAGTCTAGAGAGTAGACATTTGGTAAAAACTTTTCCCACTGCATCAAGGAGGGCAATCTGACGATAATTACCAGGACAAGATCGATCACCCTTTTTAAATAAGGGTACAATTATACTGCCGACCCACGAGGAAGGTATACATCTGGAATAGAAACATCTACTAAAGACCACATGTAAAATCTTAGTCCAAGAGCTCCTAACCTGTTTTATAACTGATAAAGGCAGTTCATCTGGCCCCATTGCAGCGGAGGGGCGCATTTCACCGATAGCACAGTCAATCTCTTTTATTGACGGGGGAGGTAAAGTGAGAATACCTGGTGACTCTGGAAGCCGGAAAGGTACGACCCCATTTGAAGCATACAGGGAGGAGATGAAATCTGACCATCGGGCTTCGGAGATTGGAGCAGGGGGGACGACGAATTATAGACCCACAACCTTGACCCACTAATGCCCAGAAACGCCTACCCTGGCCCTTTGTAGCGGCTTCCCAGAGCTTAATCCAGAGCCTGTCCCCCGCTTCTTTTGCAAGGCGGATCTTCAGCCGCTTCTTTCTCCTTTTTAATAGAGCAACCCTGATTTTCCTTTCCCCAGAGAAAACTAAAAACTGGGCCCTAACCATGTTATTTATTTCTCTGTTTAGGTCAAGCAATGCACGGGGAATAGCTTTCCGGGCTACTTTATGCCCGCTAGACAAGTTGTTAGACACCAATTGCATCAGGAGATCAGAGAAGTATTGCAACTCCATTCCCTCCCAACTAGTCAGGTTAGCAACTACAGATGCTAAAATCGCAGTGACACCAGATATCCTCTTAAAATTCCATTGGGTCCTCCCAGTCTTATTAGAAAAACTCTGGGTAAACCCACCAGATTTCCATGAGTCTAGTGACAATATGGAGGTTTCTAGAGTGATAGAAAGCAGGTTATAATCGCTATAGGGGGAACATAATATCTTAAGATCTTCCAATAGACAATAAGAGGAATAACCAAGTACTAAGTAGTCCAGAATGGACCTTCCCCGTGAAGAAATATGTGTGAAGTAGGCAGGGGAGTCCGAAGTGGACCTACCATTAGCGATAATACAGTCATTTTTTTTTAGAAGACTGAGGAGAAGTTTACCTCTTTTGTTTGTTTTAATTAAAGGGGGGGAAACACAATCTGGAATACGCAGCGCTGTTTCTCTCTCTACATCGCGCACTTGACATAAGGCGAAATTGGAAACTTTGCAATTTAAATCTCCCATTAGTGCTATCAGTGGAGGGAACTCAGTATCTAAGGAGTCCACAATAAAGGCAAATACCCTTTCTAACAGAGAATCATGTACAGCCTCTGGGGGCACATAAGCATTAATTAGAAGCAGTGAAGTAGGACCTAGCGTAGTATTATACAGATGAATCGTAAGTGCCATAAAGAGGTTGCTGGGATCTTTATAGCAGGAATAGTCCCAATTGAGAGAGTTGGACAGTAGACAAGCTACCCCCCCCTTAGCATGACCTCTTCGAGACGAAGAGGCCTTACAATCGACTACAGAATAGTTGTCCCACAATAGATCCATGGCTGCCCAAGTCTCCTGGAGACAAATTAAATCTGGTTTCAGTGTACTGAGGTAAGATAGTTTTTCCCTGATAAATCTGACCCCAGCAGCATTCCAAGAAATTATTTTTAAACCTCTATTAGGAAGAAGGTTGGAGTAAGTCCCTGGACCCCCGTTCTTGAACAAGGGCTCCCGAGAGCCAACCCCAATCATCCAGGGCATAGGTGGCTTAAAGATTCAGAGCGTATCGTGTCTCCCGCAATAGCACCTGTCTATCCTTCCCTATTAAGGATACTCTGAGGGCCTTTAGATCTAATCTAGATCTACATAAGGAAAAATCAGTGCCTTTAAAGTGGTCTGGGGATTGGGGTCTCACAGGGCTCTTAGTCACGAACTTTTCCCCTCCGAAAGCGAGGTAGGGTAAGAGTGGAATTACATCAATCCCCCTACACTGCAGAAAGTCAGCGTGAGAGAGGGCCGGGTTCGCCACATGCAAGGAGCGAAAGGCGACCCTCGTCCTGAGACCTCCACTAACCATCCTTAGGCAAACAAGGTCAATATCATAGCTGGTGATGTGTTTCAGAAAGGTAGATTCAGAAAAGCATCTTAACAAGGTGGACCTATTTAGAATTAAATCGGCATCAAAAATGGGAAAAAAGTCAACAATCTGAGAGTTTGTGTTATAGCTTGCAGAGGGAGCTCCTTCCCTAGGCTACGAAATAGAGGGTTCAATAGGGATGGTCTCCCGTCTGAAGGGCAAAAATGGGGAAACAGTTGGATTCAAGGCTGGAATGGAAGAAAGGTCAGTTGAATGCATGCTTACAGGACCCCTTTTAGTGGAGTTGGGCCTACGTAGTGAGGACGGACTAGGCTGCTTCACGTGTGGCTCTATGTGGGTTCGGGGGGAGGTTGCCCCATCAGTTATCACTTCGGGGAACAGTACTTTCCTTCTCTTTTTCCTGCTAATCCGTCGATTTAGTTTCTTCGATCTCTTATGTTTTTTCCCACCTTTGGCGATAGTTCCCCTCTCAAGGACTTCTACTGGGGATAGCAAGTGGGGGGAGATTGTTGGCCCATTTTTTTGGGTGACTGCTCTTTCGAAGATGGGGAACACCTTCACAGGGAGCTGATGGCAATGTGCCCGGTGATTGCCTTTCAATGTGGGAGAGTCAAAGATAAATCGAACGAAATCCACAGGGCTAACCGGCATTGGCTTTATATCACTAGGACGAATGCCTTGAAAACTCCCCACTTGGGTGCCTGCATCCATGGACGTGCGCATTTTTTGTGGTGCCCTGGGAAGAGCCTGGGAAGCCCTCTGGTTGACTACAGACTGTCTAGGAACAACATTAGGCTGAGTCGGGTCAAGAGATACAGGCTCCTTTTGGTCTTTAATCATCTCAGCCAAAATTGCTGTTACAGAGTCAAGAATACAGTCTGAGCCCCCTATGAATTTCTCCAGGAGCTTTAAAATAGAAGCGAGGAGATTTTCCAAATTAAACAAAGAAGCTGAGAGCCTGACCTCTGAATCCAGAGGAGGAGTGGGCTGGATTCCGCTGATGTCCAGGGCCGGCGACACAGACAAATGAGATTGAATGTATGATGAGTCTTGTAACGACGGAGTACTATTAAACAGCTCCAGACCAGTAGGGGTCGGCAGGCCCTTGGACCCGAAGAGCGCAGGCGGACTCAAGGGTTCTTTTACCTGGGGGCCGTATCTCTGAACTAAAACTGGGTCCAGGTCCGGCAGAGTGAAGTCACAGGGTCCGATAGCCATAGACGCTGAAGAGGTGATGGCAGCATTTTCCTGAGAGTTGTTCGGGTCCCGATCGGCTTGGGAAAGAGAGCTGACTGACCAGGCAGAAGAAAGAGAGGGAACATACAGCGGCCCGACTGGCTCCAAACGGGCCGGACAGACCCAGTAGGCTCAACAAGGGTGGCAATAGGGCCCTGCTCTAAGACCCCAGCTCCTCCTCTCTGGCTTGTTTCCGCCTGAGATGGCTCGCTTGAGAGCCCCCCTGAAGACTCCCTAGGAGGACCTCCAAGGGACTCTGAATCCGGGGATGCAATGGAAATAGCTTCACCTTTTGATTCCTGCGATGAAGGATTCTCTTTACCCCAAAAAGAGAGAAGATGCTTCTGCGGTTGTCCCTTCAGCAAGAGAGCTGAGTTGGTTTTGTTCCGAATGGGGTTGGATTTGGTTTTCAAACAAGATCTTCCTGGGAGAAGGCGACCTGAACGGAGCTTCTTCAAAGTCATAGTGAAGAGTACCCACGGTCGGGACGCAAAGAGGCTAATGCAGCTGACTTACAATTGAACGCAGCACAAAAGATCAGGCTCACTCTTTACGAATTTCACCCACTTTTTCTCCAGCTGACCCAGACAAGGTCAGCTTTATGGGCATCCAAAGCCGACCAGCAATGGCCTCCGGCTGCTCGTTGTTCCTCGATGCGCTGCGTTCCTTGGCTCACTGCTGCCTAGTCTGCGTCAGTGACGGACAGTCCGCGAAAAACTACAAGCAGTGCCCGCTAGGCACCGGCCTAGCCCCCCTCGCAATAACGTTGGCAAAGGCAGGAGTGGCTGGAGGAGGGACTGTAACTTGGAAGCTAAGCTGCAGAAGCAGAGAGGCTGAATTCTCCCTCGCCTCCCACAAGCCGCACCAGAACGAACCGCTTCAACAGGGGTCCGCGAGAGAGGCCGCGGAAAAGGAAACTCCTCAAGGTGGCCCAGGCGGGAGGGAAGCGCTGCTAACTACTGCGGCGAAGGGGCTCCTAGGTCCACAGGCCCACGCAGTGCAGACCCGAGGTGCTAACCCGACAGAGCCTCAATCCACCTCCCAGTGATGCGGGCGTAATTAGGCGTGCCGCGAGGGGAGACTGGAGCCTGATAAGACAATCAGATGAGTCCTCCTTCTGGGGCCACAGAGGCGCAGGGCTCGCCCTCGTCCCCACGCAGGCCGCACCCAGCCGGGCCGTTTCAGCGGAGGTCCACGAGATGGCAAGACGACAAGTTGAGGTGAGTAAAGGCGCGAGAGAAACCGCTCACCTGGACTGGTGCGCGGGGTGCGCTAGTAGCAGCAACAAGGGGACGGAAGACTTTCCGGCAGGAACAGAAAAACAGACGACAGGCGATGTGCTACAATACGATGCGCCGGTCGGCGGGGCGCTTCCCAGCCCTTCCTGCCGGCTCGCGTCCCTGCTCGTGCTCCTCTCACTCCTCTCTGCTCTCAACTTCTCGGCCGTGAGCCACCCGGTGCTGCTGACGTCCAACGTCCGGTACTGATGCTCTCACTGGGGGCCGTTTTCTTGGCAACATCCAGCCATCCTATTACATCACTTCCTGTATAAAATGTCCGTTCTTTTTCGCGTTATGCGTCATAATTCTTTCACGCATACAGTTTGTGCGTCATTTTTTTTTACGCACAGGAGTGAAAATTAGCCCGCATCCAAATAATAGTAAATAGCCTGTACAATTATCTGGATGCGGCCTAATGTTCACTCCTGTGCGTAAAAAAAAATGACGCAAATTCAGTATTGGTGTACAAAAAATGGCGCATAACGCTAGCAACGTTAAAATTTCAGTGCATGAACTGGTTTTGGGCTTTTTTTCTGTTTTTCTGTTATGTTACATTTGGGACACATCAGAGATAGCCTGATGGCACCCACTATGGTGTTGATGGTGTATGTTCACATGTGTGACATCACACTGCAGCGGACCATGATCCGCTACTTCCTTCACAGTATTTTGACGGTTGGCTGACGCACTAGATGGCCATATGTGTGGCCTGCATATATGTATTGCACAAATTGGGCATGTTTGGCATCAGGAGAGGATAGCAATATGACGCACATATGTACAATACCTAAATGCCTTTGGCTCAATGTGTGTGCTGTGGCAACTAATGTATTTGTTGACCAAGTGTGTGTGTATCACATGATGCATTATTGCACGTATGCTTGTATGAATGTGACGTCCATGTGTCCAAACCTTAAATGCAAGTCATTGTGGAAATGAGAGAGGACATGTGTTAGTCATTCATGTAGCAACATCCGTAATGTGGACTTCCAAGATTTAGGGTAACGTAGACACCACATATGACAAAGCATGCACCAGATAGATGGCAGACGCTTGTTCATGTCAATGGTCCACATTTTCAACATCCTATGTCCTAGAGTTTTGGTAACAGCTTCCTAGGCACTAGTTGGTGAATCCCACAGTGAGTCATACACATGCATTGAGGAAGTGGGTACCATGTTGTTTGCCCAGACAGACAAAGGTGAATCACAAATGTATGATGACACCACAGTTGTGGTCATATAAGTGAGCCACAACTCTCAAGTGGCTGTGGTGGACCAGCAGACGAGGCAGCACGTGTCCACATATTTCCAGTGATCATAAGTTTCATAAATAATTAAAACAAGACTTTTAAAATGATATCTAAATCTTACCCTATTGCAAGGTGCTAAATGCTAAAATAATGCAAATCAGTTTGTTACTAGAAGAGCGTATAAAATTATTCTGAAACAAATTTATACATAAATTAAATCATAAAAACTTCATGCAATAGCTCCTGTTTATAAAAGTTAGAAGTCAGGAGTCAGACGATGTAAAAGGGTACCCTAGATTGGCCAGTTCTCTTAAGTAGATTGGTCAGATAAATTGCGTCTTGCCATTTATAAAATAGTATATAATATATGCTAAGGAACTATAAGTCACTTTGATTGGGGTAGCCCACTGGGCAACATACACAGAGAAACAGTCTGATATCCTCAATAGATCACACTGATAGTTACATTTAAAATCTCAATCTGTTGTAACAGGGCACTAGTCCGCTAACTTCTGGACCGTTCTTCAACCGGTGGATTAAGATCTATGATAATCCTGTTACGGATTATCCATGCTGCTGCCAAGTATTTGGAAACAGAGCTCACTATCAGCATGGAAGTGTCATATTTACATATTCTATATACACTAGTTCGGTTTTGTGTTAGCAGTGTTTTGCACAGAGGAATGATCCACTTTCCTCGTGGGCTTTTGTACAAAGGACAGAAAAATAGGACATGCTCAGAAGTTTCCTTGCATAGATGACAATTTATACATTTGTCAGACAAAGGACTATTGGACAACCAGCGAGCCGTGAAGCTGTTGACCACCAATGTTCCGTATCTGAACTGCAGTAGTAAAGAACGAGCACGGGCTGGTATAGGGAGATCGAGGAAGCTTTCAGGCCAAGGTTCGTGCTTAACCAGCAGAAACTCTGCTGTCAGCCGACCTAAACCATTTGAGCCGAGAGATTCCTCATAGAGTTTTCCCCAATATCGGTCTTTAATCAGCAGCCTAGCGTTAGCAGGAATCGTCTCGGGCTTCTCCCAATAATGGGAAAAACCCAAATTGACCCAAGCTGCTTTCATCTCCCTTAACCAACGAACTTTTTCCCATCCATAGCAAGGTGGCAATAAATCTTTGACTGCTGTCCTAAAAGATTCGAGTTCTTCCGTTTTCCATAATCTAACCCAGTACAGAAGTGGCCTTAAGTATGCTGTATCTTTAATACTGTTTAAGCCCAGGTCTAGTCTTAGGGGGAGCATCGGCGTGCCCTTCCCTAGTCTGGATATGTGTCTAAGGAAGTTATTTTCTTTGGATTGAAGGGTGTCCAGTTGTCTATGTGATCCCCAAAGTTCCGCTCCATAAAGGGCAGCGGGACGGATTTGAACTTTGTAAATTTCAGAAATGAGAGTCAGGGGGGGGCTTGCTGCAGTGCTAGCCTTCCGTCCTATCACTCCACATCTTTGGCTGATGGTAAGTGCCCCTTTCCTTATAGCTGCATCCCAGCTGCCCTTATCAGATAATCTAATACCCAGGGAATCGTATTCCGTTACCCTCTCCAGGTGAGCTGAATCCATCTTTATATTTGCTCTAAGCTTCTTGTTCGGGGCGCTGTATATCATGAGTTTGGTTTTCTTAACATTGATATCTAACCCGTAATCTCTGCAGAATGCACAGAACTGGTTAACTAGATTCTGGATTCCCATAGATGTTTTGGCCAGCAGGATAGTGTCATCCGCATAAAGTAAACATGGCACTTTGATCCCGGCTAACTTTGGGGAGTCATTAGTGCAGTTTGCTAAATACTTAATACAATTATTTATGTATAAAAGAAAAAGGGTGGGGGCCAAGACACAGCCCTGTCTGGCTCCTCTCTCAATAGCCACTGGATCAGTTAAGTTACCATCCTTACCACTCCTAATTTGTGCGTAGGTATTCTCGTGTAATCGGACGATAAGTTTCAAGAGACCATGTGGAATACCCATATTGGCTAGTGTCAGCCATAACTGGTTTCTGGGGACCAGATCAAACTCGGCTCTAAGATCAATAAAGACTACAAAAAGGTTGCCCCCTCCTACTTCCACAGTCTTCCATTTGATTGTTAAAAATCTTAACACCTGATCTATAGTACTGACTGCTGGCCTAAACCCTGCTTGTAGGTCGGAAATAACATTGGATTCCAAAATCCATTCTTCTAAACAAGACAAAATTTGCTTTGCAAAAAGTTTTTGGAAGTTATCAAGCAAAGAGATTGGGCGGTAGTTAGCAGGGTTAGAGGGGCTGCCTTTCTTAAAGATGGGGACTATCTCCGCTCCCATCCAGGAGCTTGGGACAGGCGCTCCTGCAGCTACTGTGTTGGAAATCAGGTTCAGATATGGGGCCCATATATCTGGGCTTGTCTTCTACAAATCGCCTGGAATTTTATCAAGGCCAGGGGCCTTTCCCCATTTCAGTGAGGCAATGGCAGCCTTGGTTTCTGCCAGGGTAAATTCAATTTTAGGGGTCTCAAAGATCATAATATGATTCAATTCCCTGGGAGTAACACCAGCGATCCCAGAATATAATCGGGAAAAGTGATCTGTCCACTCTACGGGAAGTATTGAGGCACCAGGCGAACGGTCAAGTTCTTCACTGGCGTCAGCCACCAGTTTCCAGAATTTCGAGATGTCATTTATTTTAGCAGACTCCAGGAGGGAAACCCATCTGGATTCATCCCATCTCCTACGGGCTCTGCTTAGTTCCTGTTTGTAGTCTTTCCTGGCTTACCTTATATGGTCTGGCTGACCCCCTTTTAAAGCTCTCAATAGTTTGTGCTGTGTTTCCCTGCATACAGCATTGAACCACCTTGCGTTGCACTTCTTTTTAACTTTTTTGGCAGACTCTTTAGTAAAAAGATATTTTAGAGAATTAAATAGTTGTGTGTGGGCTGCTATAAGCCCACCACTATCTTCTAAAAGCTGAGGTATGCGTTCCATATGATCAGCCAACTGTCTGTACACAGATGCCAATGTGGCTGAGTCGGTACTCAAGGATTCCCATTTAACATTTCGTCTGTTATTGGTCAATGAGAGCTGTTGCTCATGGGTCTTGAGGCAGGAGGCTTCAAGTAGGGGTAATATGTTCCTAAGAGATAAAATCAATGGCTCATGATCGCTTTCCTCATGTTCTACAACTTTCATGTCAACCATAATACCCCACAGCCGGAGATCCAGCAAAATATAATCTACCTGGCTCTTCTGTGTTCCACGTCTAAATGTAGGGTGAAGATCAGGGTCCGAGCGAGAACGACCGTTGCAGGCCCGCAGGCCATGCGCAAGTGTAATATCCACTACCTGATGTGTTAGTCTGTTCATTTTTGGTCTTTTGGTTGACACCAGTTGGGGAATACCCCAGTAGGCGTCCTCATCTTTGTATAGTTCCTGAGCCAGCAGGTAGGGTTCAAAAGTGATGTTAAAATCTCCTGCGATAAGAATAAAGTGGGAAGGTGATTTGCAAGAGAGGAGGCTATCCAAAATAGTCAATGTGTCCGACTCATATTTGCTACCCAAGCTCCTATTATAAATGTTAATTATTAGAAGTGGTTTCTCACTAAGGGATGTTATTGATAAACCCATCAAATCGGGACAACCCAAGTCAATTGTTTCAATCCGACATTTAAGGGAACAACTGAGCCATATAAGCAACCCACCTGAAGGTCTCCCTGAGTTCACCTTAGTTGCTGGGACCCAGTAACTTTTGTAACCAATTCTGTATTTGGGCTCCAGAGCCCACGTTTCTTGAAAAAGACATATTTTATGTTCATCTATGAATTTGCCCCACTCAGGATTACTCATTTTGTTATCCAGCCCTGCAATATACCAGCTGAGAACGGTGTCTAGACCATCTATTTTGTCTTGGAGAACTTCAGCTACAAAGTTCTCTCTTGCAAATGAAATGTCGTGAGGAGGTTTTATACCCTTTTCGATCATGTCTATACCAGCCTCATTGGGGTTTCCCAATAAAGTCTCACCCAAAATATTACTTGCTCTGTCTGAATCGGGGCGTGGCGTAAGCAGTTTGAATGTCTGAAATGGTGGTGTATACTCATGGTTACTGAGGCCTATTAGGTCCAAGGCTAAATTGGTCTCATTCACCTTGCCCTCCTTACTTGCTCCCCCGATACAGATTTCCAAACTCTGGTCACAGAAGGAAAGCCAGATACTGGTTTCCATCTTAGAATGGTCTAGCTGGGCAGTTGCGGAGGTTGGTGTGGACTCTTTGGTGTCTCTAATAGGGGTCTGGTCGGCCTCAGAATTGCCTAACCCTACTTCATATGTTTCTATATTTCCAGTTATAGGGTACTTCTTGTCCCGGTTTTTCGAACCTTGAGGCTGGAGGGGGCTATATTCAGTGCTAGTTTTTAGTCAATCAATTTCAGAAAGCGAGAGGGGGCTGCATCTCAACTGGGGATCAGGCTGCATCTGCAAACTAGTGGCACCTCTGAGTGGCATTATCGCCCCCCCAGTAGCTGGTACAGCATTGTGAGGATAGAAAGCCTGGAGCCTACATAGAGAAATTTCTCCCCCTAAAGGGTTAGATTGGCACACATTCAGGGAGAGCTGTTGGACAAGGGAAGGTGCATTGAAGTTGATAACAATGCAATCTCCCATGCCGGGATTCTTAAGTGGGCCCACCCAACCCACCCTCCTCACCATTAGTATTGAGGGTACCATATGAAATGCAAATCTAGCGTATCTGTGTAGCCAGTGAATGACCTTATTTTTCAATTCTGTAAATGATTAGGAAACGTTGGATTTGAGCTTAGGAACACTCGTGATAACAAGTACATAAGGGCAAGCTTCCGGTGGTAGGTGTAAAGTTCTCATATTAGGTCCTTGATCCCTATGTATCCGAACTGCTGGAGGGTGGATCTGATCAGGGATATCTTTGTGGAGTCTTGTGCCCATAATATTAGAAGAAACAATTTCGTCGGTCCCCCTTGAAAAGAGGGGAGCAGTCTTAGAGCACTTAGTTTTAGGGGCATTGACCAGTCTGATATTTGGAGCCTTCACTGGTTGATATAAAGAATCAGGACAGATTGTTCGAAGGTTATGGACCGTGCCATGAAGGGTTGTTCTGGGGCAGAATATCCTCTCCTGCCTTCTGCGCTGCCTTTGGGGTCCCTGCTGGTGTTGTGGTAGCTGCTGTTGTAGCTGCTGGGCTCTGCGTCTGCGTGCACGCTGGATAAGAATCACCTCCATGTTTCCCTTTTGCTGCTCTGCTGCTCTGCTGTTGCTTCTGTGTGTTCTGATTAAATACAGGTGTGTTTGCCCCATTTTAATGCCTGCCCTGACCCAGGCATTACATTTTGATGCAAATTGGGCTGTGAGTCATTTTCCGGCTCCGCTTCCCGGCCGTGCGTCATTTTTGCCCGACAGCATAAATACGACGCACGCCCGTTTAAATCGTGTTTTGGATGGGAATGCCTACATTGCATATGATAAACGCAAGGCGGGTTGCCGCATCCAAAAAAAGACACACACGGCGGACTTTTGTCATCCGTGGGCTCGGGTGTCAAAGTTTAAATACTGGGCTACGTTTGCGCTGAATGTGCGTCAAAATATTTGATGCACATTTGGCGCAGACGGAGTATACATATGCCCCTAAGTCCAGAAGTCGAAGAAGAGTCCAGGAAGGGCAAGAGCCGCTGCCAACCTAGAAGCAGGTGCAAAAGTGGATTCTCTGGTCAGAAGAAAAGCACAGAAGAGAACCAAAGATGATGGCTGCGGGTTCCTGCTTGGTGCAGGTGATGTCCCACGTCGAGTAGTTGGATGCAGGCTGTTTGCGTCACTGGATTCCACCAACAAGCCTTGGTTCAAGCAAGTATGTGGTTTGTGTCAAAAAGGAGCTACCTGGACCCAGGAGGGACCTGGAGTTCTCAACTCAGACTGAGGAGATAGAGGTGGCTCTCAGCACTTCAGGGAGTCCTAAGAAGACCAGGAGGCACCCATGGGAGTCCCAGAGCACGGGGACAATGAAGATGCAAAGTGCGGTTGTTGCAGCACTACACTGGAAGGTCCCACCCCACTGGAGAACAACTCAGGGAGCTGTGCGTCGCAGGACGGAGTGCTGAGGATCTGGGCTATGATGTGCATGAAGGATTATTGGAAGAAGTGCACAAAAGCCCGAGGAGCTGCAGAAGATGCGGTGCACAGGAGTACTGTTGTAGCACGGGAGGCAAGCTCTTACATCCACCAAATATGGAAAGCTGGACCTTTGGACAGTCTTGGTCACTTTGGTCCACCACCTGTGTTCCAGGGAGCACCCTTGTTGTCAGGAGAGGAGTCCCAGAGTACCGGTCATTGTCGCAGAAGGGTGCCTGCAGAAGCAGGGAAGTGACTCTGTCACTCTATGGGAGATTCCTTTGGTTCTTCTGGTGCAGGGTGAAGACAGTCAGTCCTCAGAGCGTGCACACCTTGGAAACTGTTGCAAAAGCTGGCTGAGCTAAAATTGCAGGTCACAGAAGTTGTCCTGGATACTTTGTTGCAGTTACAGCAGTTCCTGGAGCAGTCTGCGGTTGATCCGACGGTCAGAAGCTGAAGCAGAGGATGCAGAGGAGTCCCAGAGGATCCTTGCAAACAGAATCTGAGGAAACACCCAGAGGAGAGACCCTAAATAGCCCTGAGAGGGGGATTGGCTACCTACCCAGGTATGCACCTATCAGGAGGGGTCTCCGACGTCACCTGCTAGCACTGGCCACTCAGAGGTCTCCAGAGGGTCCCCACACCTTGGAATCCAAGATGGCTAACGCCAGGGACACTCTGGAGGAGCTCTGGGCACCAGCCCTGGGGTAGTGAATGGACCTTTCCTTTGTCCAGTTTTGTGCGGAGTCCCTGAACTGGTGGAGACTGGATTATGCAAGGAGGGCACCATTTGTGCCCTTCAAAGCATTTCCAGAGGCTCTGGGAGGCTACCCCTCCCAAGCTGTCAACACCAGGACAGTGCGCGCTCTACGGGCATCTAGAATGCAAAAACACAACACTCACAAGATAATGTAATTTATGCATTGTGATGATATGTTATTGTTTAACCTTTTGCATTGCAGAATTCCATCCAAAAGATTAATTTTTAAGGTGCTTATAAATACTGTACATTTGCAATGTATTGCTGCAGGCATTCAGAGTGTGTTAGGGGAGACTTTCCCTGCAACATGCCTGGGCGTGGTTCTAGGCTGGGCCAAGACTCTATAAAAGAGAGTCAGCCCAACTTCCAGTGCTCACTATTCAGAGGTCCCGGTGCAGAGCAGCAGCTTCTTCCTGAGCTCCTGTCCCGGCGGCCTATTTGGATTTTCCAGTCTTCTGCACTCATCTCTCATTGGTGATCACTGTTTCCAGGCGGTAAGACGGTGTTTGGACATTTCCCAAAACCGTAATTGAGAATTTTCATATTCTTGATTTTAATTCTTAAATGAATAACAGATTACTTGTGTGCTGCCATTTTTTGACATTTGTATGGTGGTTTGCAAATAGGGAGGACGCGCAATTTATTCCATAAAGATTTAACTTCGTTATTACATTGTTGTTCATTGCGCGCTGATATTTCTTGACATTTACATGATGTTTTACGAGTTGGCAAGACGTGCAACTCGTTTCATGAGCATTTAACTTTGTTGTTCATTGCGCGCGCGCTACCTTTTCGTGACATTTACATGGTGGCATTCGAATCGGCGAAACGCGCAATTCACTTCTCGTGTGTAATTCATGCTGTTCATTGTGCGCTACCATTTTCTGGCATTTACATGGTGGCATTCGAATCGGCAACACGCGCGATTCTTCCCTTGAGTGTTTTTTCATGTTATACATTGTGCGCTACCATTTCTTGGAATTTGCATGGTGGCATTTGAATCGACAAGACGCGCGATTCTTTCCCTGAGTGCTTTTCATGTTGTTCATTGTGCACTACCATTTCTTGGCATTTGTATGGTGGCATTTGAATCGGCAAGACGTGCAATTCTTTCCTCGTGTATAAATAATGTAAATTACTGTGCGCTACTATTCTAAGACATTTTCTTGGTAGCATTTCAAGTTGACACGTTGCGTGATTTATTCTTTGAATCTACGTTGTGTGATTTCATGGTGCACAATCCTTTATGGTGTTTAATACTCATATAAAAATCTGCAATGTGCGCAATTCACTTCCCAATGTTTTTTCTGAGATGAACACAACAATACCAGAGTTCTAGATGTAATGCTGTGTGTTCCTGATATATATTCTTAAAAGGAGATTCATATGGTTATTTAGAAATTGCTCAGAGTGTTTCCTGATTCTCATGCTAAAGAAAGTACTCGAATCTGAAAGTCCTATTTAACTTTTCCTGTTTCCTCCTCAGGCGTTCGCTCATCTAAAGCCTAGTCAGTTTTAGGACTATTCTAGGGTTGTTCATGTTTTTCGGAAAAGACGAAGCTTAGAGTTGTAGCATGGTACTGATTTCATGAGATGTAATTTTGATGTTGTGTTTTAACCTTTTGCTTCCTACAGGTCTCTTTCCCAGCTGTTCCCGTCCTAATCCCCTTTTCCCCACTTGGACTCTCTTAGACTCTGTGATAAATCTAATCAGAGTATTGGAGCTGTCTTGTGGTGGAAGTGTTGGGAACGTGCACAGACCCCGAGGATCTGGTGACTCTGACGCAAGCCTGTAACACCTATTTCCAAAGGGAGACGGTGTAACACCTTCCTCCCAAAGGAAATGCATTGTTCTGCCTTCCTGGTATTGAGCTGCTCAGTCCCCAGGAGGGCAGAAACCTGTCTATGAGGTGGCAGCAGCTGGGGCTGCAGTGGAAACCTCAGAGAGCTGGTTTGGCAGTACTGGGGGTTCATGGTGGAGCCCCCAGGGTGCATAGGATTGGCCCCCCAATACCATATGTGGATTGGGGGGACAATTCCATGATCCTCACATGGACATATTCGGAGTTACTATTGTGAAGCTACATATATGTATTGACAGATATATAGTGCACGCTTATAATGGTGTTCCAGCACTCACGAAGTCCGGGGTATTGACCCTGGACAATGTGAGGGCACCTTTGCTAGTGCAAGGGTGCCCTCACACACAGTAACATTGCACCTAGCCTTCAGTAAATGAAGGTTAGACATATAGGTGACTTATTAGTTAGTGCAGTGAAAATGGCTGCAAAATAGTGTGTGCACTATTTCACTCAGGGTGCAGTGGCAGTTTGTATGGTTTGTATGAGCTGCTTATGGGTGGCAAAATAAATGCCGCAGCCCATAAGGATCTCCTGGAACCTCAATGCCCTGGGTACCTAGGTACCATATAGTAAGGACTTATAAGGGGTGTCCAGTGTGCCAATCAGAATTGGAATAGGGCATCACCAAAGTATAGTGACAAATTTGGTAAGTAGAGAGAGCATAAGCACTGGAGTTCTGGTTAGCAGAACTTCAGTGACACAGTTAAGCATACTGACAACACACATAGGCCACAAACTATGAGCACTGGGCTCCTGGCTAGCAGGATCCCAGTGAGACAGGCAAAACGCACTGACAAACAGGCAGAAATTAGGGGTAACATGCTAAGAAAGATGGTACTTTCCTACAACTACACACACATACATATGGTGTCCTCCCAGGTGAGTACACTTCAATTGAGAGTTACCAAACAGGGATATATGGACAAAGGAACACTGGGCTGGTGGTTGGAGTAACACAAACAGTGCCTCCTTGGAGTTGCGGTCAGGTCACTCTCTATACTTCCCAACACTTGACAAATGGCATACTCCCAGGTGAGTACACTTCAATTGCGAGTTACCTAACAGGAGTATTTGGGCAAGTGAACACTGGGTTAGTGGTTGGAGTTACAGAAACTGCCTCCTAGGAATTGCAGTCAAGTCACTCCGTCTATTTCCCTGCATTTGACAAATGGCATACTCCCAAGTGAGTGAAGAGCATTAGAGAGATGTCAAACAGGAGTGCTTGGGCACATGACCACTGGGCTGGTGGTTGAAATTACAGAAGCAGAGAATCCTGGGAGTTGGCAAAAGCTGAGCTGTGAGCATGCAGGACAATGCAGTTTTGCGACAGTTTTTTGTTGTAACTTACCAGACTCTACTCCCCCAGGTATTCATGCCAAGACCTCAGGATGCAGGACGGTCAAGACCTTCTCCTCCCAGGAAACGTTTGCCTTCAGCTGCTGCCTGGAGACCAGATAATGCACCTTTCCTCACAGATTGTTCCACCACTTCCTAATGTCCTCCATTGTGCACATGGTGCTGCCTACAGCATTCACTCTGTTGACGATTCTTTGCCGCAGTTCCATTTTCCTACTGAGAGGGGTGTGCTAGACTTGGGCTTGAAATAATTATGGCTCTACTCTTATCATTTCATCCATCATGACTTTCAACTCATCGTCCGAAAAATGGGGATTTTTGGAACGTGACATGGTGGACAACTAAAGTGGGTGACAGGTGCAGAAGTACAATAGGGAGTTAATGGACCAAAGTGTGTGCAGCATGTTCTATGTAATGGTGAAAGAATGGGTGCCTAATTGATGTAATCTACAAAAAAAGGTGCTCTGGGTCCTTTGGCTTCCTGTGGAAATGCAAAAGATCGTGGATTGTGAAGGGGCGTGTTTTAAAGTGTGATTTGCAGATGTGTGCATTGAACCAATGTGAGTCAGCTATATTGTTTTTGATTTCATCCAATGTACACTTGTCTGTTACTTTGCTGGACGTGTACCGTAGTGGTCGACCACCATTGGCTAACAGCCGCAAGGAGACCACCACGGCAACTGTGTGTTTGTAATAGGCGTGGTGGTTAGCTGCGTCGCTGAAGGTGCTGGAGGTCAGACCGTCTAGATTCTAGGACTGCTGAGTCACTAGTGGTCTGCCTTTTTTGCCTTGTGGGGCGGCAGTTTTGTTTGCATCGTAATACAGAGGTCTTCACACCGTCAGCACAGCGATCTTTTCGGGATGGTGGTCAGACCACCAAATTCGTAATCAGGCCCTTAGTGATAGTGAGACATGGCCCAACTCTTGCCCTCTAAAAATTTCAAGTAGGCTAAAAATTTAGACAGAACCAGCAGCAGTGGCGCAAGTTTCTTCAAACTATCTGAATGAGTGGGAATCAGCAATACAAACTTCCCGCCAAGCACATATAACATAAGTGGCTGTAGTTACAGCTTATCTTACTCAAATAATGTACATAACAAGCACAGCAGAAATGGAAACCTACCTCAAAAACAAAATTTGGAAGCACAGACTACAGAAAGCCAACTGGAAGGACATGTACCTACTGTTGGGCATAATTACTATGAGGTTTACTGGCCATGACAGTTTGTGCTGGAGAGAGATCTGAATAGTCAAACAAAGTAACTTCTCAAGGAATAAGATGTTTCTCCATTTTTAAATATGTCTCAGTATTAAATAAAACAAACAATTCAGCATAAACAGTCATGATGAAAAATGCAAAATATCTTGCCTATGGAGCTGTTGATGGCGGTCATCCATCTAAATATAAATTTCACAAGTAATGAAATACAACTTGTTAGCAAATGCCGACTTGATAGTTGTGCTCTCAAACCCTGATCATTCTGTTGCCCAATTGAAGGTTGTATTGATGAAGTACAGCAGTATTATCGGACATGGGATTCATAAGAGAAAATCAGAAATCTTAGAAGCTGATTAAGGAAACATTTTGATAGGTGGTGTCTCAGATGAGCTGTCTTGAAAAGATTTTCTAATACATACTGGTACGGTAGAAATACCCTGACCCCAAGGCACTTGGTGGATGGGGGACCAGAGAGACCTAAGGCCAAAATGAAAAAATAAACTGTGCCACGGATACAGTGGTACTCCTGCAGATCCCAGCACTGCCCTACCTTGAGACACCGAGGTAGTCCTGTGGAAGTAGGCACTCAAGCTTTGTCCCCATTCGACTGCAGTACCATGCAAGCTTTCCCCGTGAAGCTTGTACAGCACCGACCTACTTTGTGAGTAAAGTTTGACAGGGCGTATCATAGGAGAAGCATGGTACTCAAACAATTATTTTAATAATTAAAACCAAAATGTGGGTTGGGCATCCCCAGGGTTTGCATTCAGTTTCTGGCCAGAGGCTAGGCCCTGTGGACAACTGGGTGAAGGGCCTAGCCAGAAGCATAGCCAGAAGCATGGCCGCTGGTCATGGCCAAAGGATGTGTACCGCACAAGGTTAGCTGGTTGTGGGGCACAGGACCAGCCCCGCTGCCCAACCCCCTCCCCCACCCACTCCGCATGGCCTGCATTCAACCTCCTCTGCACACGGCCAAAGGCTGTGCACAGTGGAGAAGGTGACTGAATATGATCAAAAAAACAGAAATTAACTGAAAACACCAAAGGCTAATTTGGAGTTATATTTTGGTATGCTAAAAAGATCTTACCTTATGTGAAACCTGGCCAGCAGCGTTTTGGCTTTGGCAATTCTTGTTTTGTTCTGTCATGATTTTTGCAAACCCTTATTGGTGGGGAAGCTGCAAAGTCCTCATCAATCTACAAAAAATCATTGGCTAGAGGCAAAAAAATGTTTTGGTCTCAGAAACGCACACATTACCATAGTAATCGTTGGCACTGAAGGGAACTAAATTCTGTGTTGATGTACTCCTTGTGAAGTGAAGTCATTCATTGACTGAAGTAGTCTGACCTTTTGCCTCATTATGCATGCTGGAGTGGGTGGAGTGTGAATGTCACAACCCAAGACTAATGGATCAAATCTGACTGAAAACCCCCATAAGAAACTATCTTATACCTATCCTGTTAATAAAATTAACAGGTCTTGGCTAAAACCAGACCTTAAAAAAAGCAATTTGGTTGGGCACTAGCTGCCAGTCTCTTGTCTTTATTAATAATTTGTGCACTGTTTTTTGTAAATCTTAATTTGTATTACATAATGGGAGTCAAAGCAATGTATACATGGGGAAGGTTGAAAAGATAAATTATAGAGAGGTTTTCAAAGACACATAGATAGAGAGGGTTGTATAGACAGACATATAGATAGATAGATAGATAGATAGATAGATAGATAGATAGATAGATAGATAGATAGATAGATAGATAGATAGATAGATATGGCACAGTTTCAATTGGTTAAATAATAGATAAATATACATATAAGTACAACATAACCAAGTACTGGAAGCAAATAAGAAAGCCAAATAAGCAGGACATGCAAACAAAACAGTTTTACAAGTATAACTGTAGTCTTCAATTGAAATGCATGCCAGCATGAAATACATGGCACGTGTTATTCATAGGGCGCACTATGCTAGTTTGTGCCAAGGCACACTTTTGAAAAGGCGCACCTGCTGCAGGGCCGTATGGTGTGTCATATTATCTTGAACGCACTGCCCCCAAGGAGGCCGCAAACTCATGCCTGCTTGCGGGGCAGAGCGTTCAGTGGCACCCCACTTCATGTTTGACAGAGCGACAGCTGCCTACACTTTAAAGAGGGGACAGAGCTCTGCCTGCAGGTAGGTGCAGTGATTGTCTGCCCCCCACTGGAGAATGTCTGGGGGGCATGGGCTGCTTGCACACATGCACTGCCTGCACTTTAAATAGGGAACAGAGATACACCTGTAAGGGAGTGCAGTGAGTGGCTGCCCACCCTCAGGAGGATGTCTCGGGGTGCCCACGGGATGGACCTTCCCTCTGCAGAGGCTCCCCTCAGGAGACACAAAGACAGTGTGCTACGTTTTGTGGTGCACTGTCAGGAAGCCCCCTAAGGGCCTGTTTGCCTCTGGTGCTCCGCCTGTGACAGGCCACGGGCATAGAGGCAAGTGATTCTCTCATTTTCAAGGGACCACATCCCCATGCAAATAAGGGAGCAACTTTTCAAGATAGTGCCCCTTCTGTAATACTACATGGAGCACATGCAGTATTAGAGAAGGGGCTGCACAAGCATCTGGTGTCCCTCCTGTGATACTCTCATGACATGAGGGTACAAAAAACAGCCGCAATCACCCTTTGAACTTAGGGGTCACTTTATATAATACATCCCAAGGAATACAGTTGCAAATGCACTTCATTGTGTGCATACTAAAAAAAGGCTAACTTTAAAAAGAATAGTTTCAATAGGACACAGTCCTGTATGCTGTAAAATAACAGGTTAACTAAGGCTACTCCAAAAGGAATTTATAACAGTATTAGTAGGGAAAAGGAACTGATAAAGCTGAAATGTACTCTGTACTTACACGTGGTAAAAAGCAACCTGCTATTAAATCAGGCTCTACGCACAAAGGCAACACTAATTGTTCATAAAATTTAAAAAACACAATGACACTGAAGCGAGCTACCTTGTGTGAGGATGTGCTGGATTGTGAAAGGGCTAAATGCAGTCACTGAAAGTGAATCAAGCCAGAGGTTAAAGCAGGCTGATCCATTGCCCCATGCAGTATGTTGTAGAGGGCAGAAGAAAAATGTGAATGAGACAACATCAGACCAATGGATGAAGAGAGCATGCCTAAAGCCCCTTTAAATAAATATATGATCCAAATAATTGTAGTAAAATCAAGAGGTCTTAGCTAACACCAGAACTAAAAAACTAAATTCACTAAAATAATCAATGGCTAAAGCAATGTTATAGTTGGGTATAGTAATAAGATCTTATTTATTAAGGTTTTTTAACAAGTTACAGAATCATCAAGAGACAGAACAGTACAGTAATGAAGAAAAACATAAACAAGCAGAGCAAAATGTAAATCAAAGTATTCAAATCTGCATTCAGCGACAGTCATCGGCAGTAGACTGGAGCCCAACAGATGTCCCAGGTCTCAGTTTACATGTACAAAGAGCCACAAACAAGGGTGTAGAGTGTGAGTCCAATACCAGAGCAAGGACATTTATCAGTCAGGGGCCATCTCCCACAGCGTGTCACATAGTCTTGCAGTCACAGAGTTTAAACTCACTAGTTGGGGATCTCTTTATGCATGGCGGAGTCATAAGCAGCAAGTGCCATAGAGCGGTCTGAGAGTGAGGAGATATAATTAGAGAAGGGGACCAAATGTATAATGGACAAGAGTGCAGTTGGATTAAATCCTGAGGAGTTGCAGGACAGACAGGCAGAGAGGGTGAACTTGTTGGAGTTAGAGAAGCTTAAGATGGAGAGGGAGATGGAGAGGGAGATGGAGGAGAGAAGGCTGGCCACTGACGAGAAAAAGATGCTCTTGGCTCATGAGCTCAGTTTAAGGAAGCTGGATCAGAGGAGCCAGTCGAGGAGAGATGATGGCAGCAGTACCTCAGTGCAGCCTGCAAGGAGGGTACACATTCTTAAGGATCTGGTGAAGGATTGCAAGAGGAAGGATAACATATATCTGTGGTTCAAGAGGTATGAATCTGCTCTACACATGAACTTGGTACATGAAGCACATTGGGGGCAGGTCTGTGGAAGTACTTTGAGGTAGAGGGGAGGGACACTCTGACATCCTTAGGGGATCCTCAGAGGCTCACCTACTCTATCATGAAGGACACCCTACTCACCAGATTTGGTCTCCCTCCAGAGCAGTATGAGTAAAAGTTTATGTCCGATAGTAAGATGTAATCCCGAACTTGGTTGAAGTGTGTACACTCGTTTTGCAGGTCACTGGATGGTTGGGTGAAGGGCAGTAAGGTAACAGCTTATGAGGGGCTTTTCAACTTAATTGCTTGGGAACACTTGCACAGTATTTGTTTTCCAGAGCTGCATCAGCATCTAATTGACAGCAATCTGACTGACCCCAGAAAGCTTGCTCAAGAAGCAGACTGGTGGGAAAGCACCAGGGTCCAGAAGAAGTGTGGGGGAGACCACGCCAAGGGTGGGCAGGGTCACCATCAGAAGGAGCAGGGGGTAAGGGTAAACAGGGGGAGTTTTCTAAAGGGCCCCAACCTAGTTCCCAGGGTAAGGATTGTCAGCCCCCAGTTGAAAAGAAACCATGGGTCTCTACAGGGAAACCTGCAGAGAGGATTCCCCAAAAGTGCTTTGCATGTGATCAGGTGGGTCACATGAGGGGGGATCCCAAATGTCCCAAGGGGACATAGGTACCCACTGGTGCTCAGTCACAGGGTTTGGCCAATGTAGCACTTGGGGAGGAGTTGGTTCCAGGTGGGTGGGAGCCAGCTGAGATGACCCTTGTCTCACTAGGGGACAGTGAGATGGTCGAGAGGGACCTCATGCCTGAAAACACTAAGAAATAAAGGCAGCGGGTGACCATCAATGGACAGAGGGTGGAGGCTCTGAGAGATACGGGAGGCAGTGTGACTACTGTGAGAAGTCACCTGGTGTCTGTAGAGCAGGTAGTTTCCCATGTGCTTAACCAAATAGTTGTGGTAGAGAACTCAGAGCGCCTGTGCAGAGTGGTGCAGGTTCTCTTTGAGTGGGGGGGGGGCTCTCAGGTTCCCTGAGGGTAGCTGTGTGTCCAACCATGCCTGTAGATTGCCTGCTTGGCAATGACCTGGAGGATTCCCCTTGGAAGGAGGTGGAACACAGGCCTCACTTGGAGATGTTAGGTCTGCCTGGGTGGGTGTGTTTGTCCACCCGGTCAATGGCAGCCTGTCAGGATGATCAGGAGGCCCTGGAAACCTGAAAGAGTGGCCCAGGTGCCGGCCAGAAGGAGGAAGGGCAAAGGGAGTGGGAAGCCCGCTCCAGAAGTTCCCACGGTCCGAGAGGAGGCTGAACCGAAGAGGAACTCCCCAGAGCCTACAGGGGAACCAGTGGCTGAACTGGGGGAGGTCACTGAGCTGGCCCAATGGCAGCAGGAAGGGCAACCCACCAGGGAAACATTCTGTGAGGCACAGAAGGTATGCCCTACTCTGGAGGGTTTGTGGCAGCAGGCTGTAGACCTGGCATCTGGCAAAGAGGCTGGAGCACACTTGATCTAATGGGAGGATGGCCTCCTATATAGTGAGCCTAAGGTTGCTGAGCCTGGGGCAGCCCTTGTGCTGGTGGCACCCCAGTGCTTTAGAGTCTTCCTACTGGGTTTGGCTCATGATGAGCTTTAGCTGGACATTTGGGGCAGGACAAGATCTTTGAGAGGCTTGTCACCCACTTGTACTGGCCCCAAATGGGCAGGCACTCAAAGTTGCACTGCAGGTCTTGCCAAACTTGTCAGGCAGGTGGCAAGAGTCGGGGGAAATGTAAGGCTCCCCTCCATCCTTTTCCAGTTGTCACCACCCCCTTTGAAAGGGTTGGTATTGACATTGTGGGGCCTCTGGATCCAAGGACAGCCATGGGCAACAGGTTTATCCTGGTCTTGGTGAGGTCAATCACTGCCCCTGTGGTGGGACGTGCATAGATCGGGGTTTTTACCCGCATGGGGTTCCCCAAGGAGGTAGTATCTGATAGGGATACCAACTTCATATCTACATATATAAGGTCTCTGTGGAAGGAGTGTGGGGTAACCTACAGTTTTACCACTCCTTACCACACCCAAGGAAATGGTTTGGTTGAAAGATTCAACTGCACCTTGAAGGGCATGATCATGGGCCTGTCAGAGCATTTGAGGCGTAAGAGGTACGCCCTCTTGCCATGCCTTCTGTTTCCCTACAGAGAGGTGCCCCAAAAGGATTTTGAATTTAGCCAGTTTTTAGTTGTTGTATGGACTCCCTGTGAGAGGACTTCTGAGTCTGGTTCGGGAGGGCTTTTAGAAGGCCTTCAGTAAGCCCCCCCAGGATGTATTCAGCTACATGCTGGCTTTTAGAAACCAGATAGCCCGCCTCAGGAAGCTCACTCAGGAGAACCTGGAAACAAGCCAGGGAGAAATGAAACACTGGTATGACCAGAATGCCACTCTGGTTGAGTTCCGGCCTGGACAGAAAGTGTGGGTGATGGCCCCAGTGGAGCCTCGGGCTCTCCATGACAAGTGGTCTGGGCCTTTTGAGGTGGTAGAGTGCAAGAGTGATGTTACCTATCTGGTGAACTTGCAGACTCCCAGGAACCATTTGAGGGTCCTGCATGTGAACCACCTCAAACCTCCCTTTGAGAGGTCCCATGTGGCAATGCTCCTAGCAACAGATGATGCGGTGGAGGAAGAGAGTGAGCCTCTTACTGACTTCCTGTCTGCTAAGGAGAAAGATGGGTCTTGGTGTTGGGACAGTTTGCCTCATTGTTTTCCTTGATCCCAGGGGTCACTCATTGATGTACACATGATGTGGACGCTGGGGACAGTCCACCTGTGAAACATAAAGTTTACAGGGTGACTGACAAGGTTAGGGCCAACATTGAGGATGAGGTATCCAAAATGTTAGCTCTTGGGGTTATTGAATTTTCAAGTAGCCCTTGGTCCAGTCCTGTTGTCTTGTCCCTAAAATCTGCTGCTCCTGGTGCCACTCCAGAACTCAGGTTCTGTGTGGACTACCAGGGACTCAACGCAGTCACGAAAACTGACGCACACCCCATCCCCTGAGCTGTTGAGCTCATTGACCGGTTAGGGGGTGCAACATATCTCAGCACATTTGATTTAACGTCTGGATATTGGCAGGTTGCTCTGACTGAGGGGGCTAAGGAAATGTCTGCATTTTCTACCCCAGATGGGCATTACCAGTTTAGGGTGATGCCCTTTGGGATGAAAAATGCCCGTGCCACCTTTTAACCAGGTGTTGGCTGGAATGGAGGATTGGAGTGCAGCCTACCTAGATGACATTGCTGCGTTCAGCTCCACTTGGGAGGAACACTTGCAGCACCTCTGCAAAGTGTTAGAGGCCCTGCAGAAGGCAGGCCTCACTATTAAGGCAAGAAAGTGTCAAATAGGGCAGGGTTCTGTGGTGTACTTGGGACACCAGGTGGGGAGTGGCCAGGTGGCAGCCCTACAGCCAAAGATTGACACCATTCTGGCTTGGGAGCACCCAAGACCCAGGCTGAGGTGAAATACATTTTAGGTCTCACATGTTACTATAGGAGGTTTGTTGAGGGGTATGGCACCATTGTTGCTCCCTAAGCAGAGTTAACTTTCATGAAACATCCAATGAAAGTGATCAGGATGGAGGCCTGCCAGACACTTTTTGATGCCCTGAAGGCAGCCATATGCAAGGCACCAGTGCTAAAGGCACCTGAATTCTCTAAAGAAATTGTCATGCAGACTGATGCTTCAGAGCATGGTGTGGGAGCAGTGTTGTCACAGCTAAATGCAGAGGGCCTAGACCAGCCTGTAGCCTTCATTAGTTGGAGTTTACTTCCCATGCAATGTAGGTGGAGGGCAATTGAGCATAAAGCTTTTGCTGTGGTCTGAGCACTGAAGAAGCTGGGACCCTACTTGCTTGGGACTCACTTCTGGGTTCAGACAGACCACAGGCCCCTCAAATGGTTAATGCAGATGAGTGGTCAGAACTCAAAACTGTTGAGGTGGTCTATCTCCCTACAGGGAATAGATTTGATGGTGGAACACTGCCCTGGATCAGAACACGCCAATGCTGATGGTCTGTCCAGATTTTTCCGCCTTAGTGATGGGAACTTCCATGAGGTTGAGTAGTTCTCCTCATTTTCAGCTGGGGGGGGCACATGTTAGACCTGGCATCCTTGGTGTGGTCTCCCCTGTCTTTTGTGCCTCTGCTTCCCATGTTTTGACTGTGTGCTGGACTCTGTTTTTGCTGTTTTTGGTACTTTGGGCACATTACCACTGCTGACCAGTGCTAAAGTGTAAGTGCTCCCTGTGTAAAACGTATGTGTAATTGGCTTTTACATGACTGGCACATTTGATTTACTAGTAAGTCCCTAGTAAAGTGCAATAGAGGTGCCCAGGACCTGTAAATCAAATACTACTAGTGGTACTGCAGCACTGGTTGTGCAACCCGCATGAGTAGCCCTGTAACCATGGCTCAGACCTGTCCCTGCAGTGTCTGTGTGTGCAGTTTTAACTTACCAAATCACCCTGGAAAGTGTACCCACTTTTCAGGCCCAAACATTCCCTTTTTAAACATGCAAGGCACCCCTAAGGTAGGCCCTAGGTAGCCCCATGGGCAGGGTGCAGTGTATCTTAAAGGTGGGACATGTACTGATGTGTTTTATATATCCCAACAGTGAAATGCTGCCAAATTCGGTTTTCACTGTTGCAAGGCCTATCTCTCTCATTGGTTAACATGAGGGATGCCCTTAAATATCTTTAAGTGCAGTTTCCCTTTGGGAGCAGATTGAATCTGCAGTTTGGTGTCTCTGAACTCATAATTTAAAAATAGATCTTTTGGTGAAGTTGATTTTTAAATTGTCAGTTTTAAAATGCCACTTTTAGAAAGTGGGAATTTTCTTACTTAAACCATTCTGTGACTCTGCCTGCTTGTGTATTCCCTGTCTGGGTCAGACTGACAGTTGTGCTATTTGTGAATCCTCTCTAGATAGTGACTCAAAGGAAGCTGAGATGTAGCCTGCATATCCTGATGAGCCATCTGAGCTAGAGTGGAGGGAGGAGTGGTCACTTACACCCGAATAGGCTGTGCCTGTCCTCACACAAAGTAGTCTCCACCCCCTAGCTTGTGTATGGAGCCAGGCCTGGGCAAGGCAGGATCTTGTGAACAACAGAGACTTTCCTTTGAAGTTTGCATACTTCAAAGGCAGAAACGGGTATTAGTAGTGGACCCAAAACCCCAGATTTTCAGATCACTTCTGGAACCAATAGGAAACTCTGCCAAGGAGAAGAGCTGAAGAACTGGAGTAGGAGTACTGCCCCTTTGCCTGTGACTGTGCTTTGCTGGGTTGGCCTGCAATTGCTGCTTCTGCCTGAAAGAGGACAAAGACTGGACTTTGTGGTATGTTCCTGCTTGTAAAGAATCTCCAAGGGCTTGGACTGAGCTCTCCTCCTGTTTTGAAGTCTCAGGGCCATCAAGACTTCCTCTGCCAGCACCTGGACTCTCTTCTGACACACCTGCCCTGCCAAGTGGTGCCCTTTCTAGTCCCTGGGCCCTTGAAATGTGAAGCTGGTAGAACAAGGATTGAAATCCATGCACAGGAAGGTGTGCAGGGAATATTCGGATGCACCACCTGCAACGCAATATTAAAAACGACATGCCACCCACCTCGTGGCTAAAATAAATGCACTACCTGTATCGCGGCTGAGAAATCGACCCATCACCTGCATCACAGCTGAAGAAACGACGCTGCACCCGCTTGTGGCTGCTGAAAACAACGCAAACCCCACACAGCGTGGTTTTCCAACACTGTGCAACCGGATTTCTCAGGCATCGTTGCTGGGCGTCAAAGTCATCGTGAACCTGCGCGGATCCGAGGTGCCCTGTCCGGAATTCAATGTATTGCACTCTTTCATGGGAAAAAAACAGCACATCACATACACGAGCGGAGAAGAAATGATGCACGGCCTCACTTGTGAGTAAGGAATCGACACATCACTGAATTTTCCAATGTACACTCGTCTGTGCATCTTTATTTTTGACGAAGACCAGGTACTTTGTGTAACAATATTGTTTTCATGGTTTTCTATGGAGTAAGATTCTTATTGTTTTAAAGATTCATATCTTGACTTGTGTATGTTGGATTTTTGTCATTTTGGTCTTGTTTGATTTAGATAAATATTGGCTATTTTTCTAACCTGGTGTGGTGTCCATTTTGTAGTCTTTTCACTGTATTACTATGCGTGTTCGTATAAATACTTTACACATTGCCTTTGAGATAAGCCTGACTTCTTGTGCCAAGCTACCAAGAGGGTGAGCAGAAGTTCTATGAGTGTGTATCTCCATTGCCAGGACTAGAGTGAGGGTCCCTGCTTAGACAGAGTGCTAACTGACTACCAACCAGAGACCCCATTTCTAACAAATGGTATGCAAAACTAAGTTGTAAACATACATAATATCCATAGGCTGACCAAAACGTCTAGGAAGATTCAGCCTACTTAACATCATCACTATTAAACACCCCAAAAGAATAACACAAAACAGCAGAACTATAATATGCACATTAAAATCAGATTTCAAAACAGATGATGGTGGCATCAGTATATCATTTAAAATTCAGTTAATAACAATCAGTTTTCAAAGCTGGGCCATCCTTATCTCAAATGACTTGCATGTGTGGGAATGGGCTAATAAATGTGGGCAAACAAAAGAAAGACAAATATAATTTTACAAAAATCATCTAACTAGGCTAACTCACTATAAAAATACACTAGTGTAATTATCTAAGCTGAAAAGGAAACAAGAAACCACATTATAAATTATACTTATCCTCTTGGGACAGCAAACAACAAACGTTTCATCAAGCAGAGCAATCGCAGTTTTGTAGTATAAGAAGACAACGGCATCAGGACAGTGCAGATCATGGGCAGCAAATTGGGCAGGTCAGCAGTTCAGAATTTATTGGGCATATTAGCACTGAACAGCATAAGAAAGTGGGACAATTAGAAATAATTAATTTAATTATTTATAAGGCATCCATCAGTCATAAGGATTAAGGAGAAGAGAGAGCAGCACCCCCTCAAGGGTCATCAGCCAGCTTCGACTCTGTTCATTTCAAAAGTATCTCCCTAACTAGAAATGTCCACAAGTTTCTGATTGGCCCTCCAGGTGGGCTGATCTTGCGCACATAAACCAACATCCAGTGGTAACCCCTGACACCATCAAGTTTGCAACTATTCTGGATTTTCTCAGAGCAGATGTGTAGTCATCTTGAGGAATCCATAGTGTTTCGCCAAAATATGATACTTGTTATTCGATTGCAACTTTGGGATTCTTTCTCACAGTACACAGGATGAATTGAACAGTTCTCATATGAAATTAATAAGGCTTACTGTCTTGTTCGACAGCTAGAACAAATCCTGTTACATTTGTTAACATTGAAACATGTTCTTGGTCTTCAATACAATAGGATGTTCACCAACACATCAGCAACTCAGGAATGAATTCAGGCCAGAGGGAACATGTATTTTCCTCTACTGCTTCAAAAATGAATCTTTAGGCCTACTCTGGCTAAGAAAACCTAAGTTCACAAAAATACAATTAATACACATAAATCCTGTTGTGCACTTTACAATCTGAATCAAACATGCAAAGCAAAGTATTTAATTGCAAACATTATTCACAACACATAAAAACACAATTTAAACATGCATTTCTTTTTCTGTACACATGTAACCCATGTTAATAAAATCCTTTCAAATCTATATAAGTACGATTGATTCATGTTCATAATATACTTCATTTCTAATATTCATCTACTAGTAATACTTTTGTTAATAATACAGTAGCTCACTCAATTATGTATGCACAACAACTTTTCTGGCAAAACACGATGTCAAACAAGAATGGAGGCCAAATTGTCCACCATCATTCAAACGTGATATTTAATTTCTCTGTTAGGCTTTAAATTGAAGGTTTATAAGTCACCATATGCTAACTTCTATGCCACTAATGTATTAGTAAGTTTTGATCTCTATCATTAACATAGGCTCACAGACAGCATTCATCTGTAGTGCTCGGTACCCCCTTTAGGCAGGCTCAACCTTGGTGTCCAACTCTTGTAGAACTATCTTCAGATTATCCAATATGGATTACTAATTTTCCCAATCAGTTTCTCAATCCCAGGGGATCTTGTCACCTCCTAATTATAGACGGCTCCCCGTCCCTCATCACTTGGAGGATTTCGTCTCTTCCTGGAGAACTCCAGGAATTTCATAGGAAGTTGTCCAACTCATCAACACATCAGCCTGGTTAGTCTGCTGTAGCTGATGTCTGGAAAGGTGTTCAAATCCCCTTTCAGCAAATGTAACACTGGTGGTCAATTTTCTGACTTCTTTGGCTGCACTGGGGAAAGCTTATTGAATGAGCACTCAATATATCATCTGTTCTGCACGCTCCCCCAAGAGTTTCTTTCCACGTTCATAAAAGCACTAAAACCAATTTGATGTCCCTTCACTATCCTTTACCCTTCCCAACCCAAGTTGTGGGTAGAGAATTGCTTGAAATGTTATATGCTAAGGACTGCAGATTTGAAAATGTCCTCTACCTCTGAATTCCTAATTTCCTTTCAGAAACCTCACAAACCTGTCTCTGCTCCAACCTTGGCCCCTTGATTTAAATTGTTTATGACTTTAGCTGGTATTAATACTGAATACTGAGGGGCTATGGTCTCTAAGGCTGTCTGGGCGGACGCGGATTTACGTGACATTTTCAAACCTGCTGATTGTTCTAATGTTAATACATTCAGAACGTTTAATTGCAGCCCTATGAGTTATTTGTCTGACTGTGATTTCAATACTTTGAGCAGGCATAATAGGAGCCTCCGGTCTTATGATAAAATTTAGATTTTCCTAGCCTTGGTGTAAGACAAGCTAGGTTTTATTAAAGACACAGAGGCAAATATTATCGAAACCACTGTTTTATTAACCCTCCCTGTTTTTTTCTCAGCAGTTCCAGTGCCATAAACCAGCACTCTTGCCCCAACTTAACACCATTTGCTCCTATCTGTCTTTGGAACTTCCTGGGTGGTTTGTCAAGTCATCTCCAGTCTTCTGGAACATCAGTTTTCCTCAGTTTTTCCTGAACTTTATGAAGGACCTTTTGACTTTCTTGACAATGATATCTCTAGTTTTGATCTTTTTTCCTATGTTTTACTCTGATTGACTCCCTTGCAAGAAAAGAGATGTTGTTGCTCTCAGTCAGAATAATTATCATTATACATGATGTCCAATTGGTTGGGTTATTGGGATGTCATATTGGTAGTTATGTTCCCAGGCTTTGTGGGTAGTGTAGTGTTCTCTTTTCTGCTTGGCTGCTATTTAATAAATGCAAGAAAAGAAAAGCATAGCACTTGCCTCTGTGTCTTTAACAAAACCTAGCAAGGCTAGGAAACTCTCATTTGTGCTCCCAATTTAGCTTATGGTCCGCTTTCCATAACTTCCATGGGAACATCATAATAGAAAACAGTTTTTTCAAACATGGTTCATCATACATCAGCAGAAGGTCAGCATTTTGTCACAGGATAAAATCACTTTAGAACACACCATAATTCCTAAATTCATTATGGTACCACTAACACATGATTTGTAATGCAACTAAAACCAGTTATCACCCTTTATATGTTTTCCTTTTAGTGACCTTCAAAAGCTGGCATGGACTACAATGCATTTCAAAGGTGACCATGTCCCTAAGTCCTGTAGTGGCTGCCGCAAATATTGTTCAGGTTATGGCCAGCCTGTCATGATTGACTACCCCCTTCAAGTGGCCAATCAGAGTATATCTGGACACCAACAGTCCAGATATCACAATCTTTTTAACCTCTTCATGACCACCTCAGACACCACTTTCATTGCCAATTCCTCAATAATGGCTGGTTGGGTTTACAGTAAATAACAAAAAGCATGCTTTTTGAGTAAAGTTTAACTTTTCACCAAATTTGGCGTTTTTAACCATTTTTCCATATCGTATCACAGAATTTCATGTGGGAATTAACGTTGAAAATCAGTATTTTGGGGAGCCATGTTTTTGTTGGCTCTCGACTGACATTTCACGGCAAAACTTCCCTGAAAAGAGATGAGATGGATGAACCTTCATTAGGAAGGTTGCATGACCTACACAGGGCGAAACAATTTGAGTGGGTCATGATGCCTCACCTCTACCTAAAAAATAGTAATAATTAGCATAATATACTCTATGCTTCTGAATACAAATCATTATTTCAGGTGTAATGGATTTAAAGAAAAAGTATTAGACCTAAACCAGGATGCAAGGAGGTACATTTGTGCAATAAAGTAAAAGCAAATTCATGACTATTACAAAGTGCATGAGCTCCACTTTGATGTGACAGATGCAGTTGCAAATACCATAAAAGTTCTTACATCTAAGTTTATAGATCACATTATCATTAACACTATCAATGTGACGACTAATAATACAGTATTGTTTATTGGTTTGAGTATGTGTTGGTATGTAATGGTGTTGTGCTTTTAGGTTTTATTACTTATTGGTACAAATATTATGAGGTCATAAGCGTTGTATTTGGTGTGCAAGTTATGGTTTGCACAGCTGCTGTACAAATTGTGTTGTGAAGCTGACTGAACTGGCATTTTGAATTTATTATTCTTTAGCATTATTTTTAGCATTTTTAGGGTTCTTCAGAGCATAAGGATAGTGTGATTCGGGGACCCTTAAAGACTCTTGGATGAGTGTTGGATTGTTCTTGGGTTCAAGCCCTCTAGTACAGGTCTGTGAACCAGAGATTGGGCCTAGCAAGGATCCAGGAGGTCTTGCCATGGTATTTACAGACCCTGACGGTAGGGTTCATGAACTAGGGAACCTTGTTGGAGGTCCACCAGCCCCATTTATGGGTCCACAAAGAAGATAATAAAATTTACTTTTTTTCATTTTAACCTCAGGGTTGTTTTTTGGGACTTCCCCCCAAGCCAAGAGGTCAGAGGAGGGATGTTTCTCTAATGCTTCCTTTACTTTAACTGTGCAGGATGCCGGGACTGAACCTGTTGCCCTTTAATGGTGGCTGCAACAGATTTTTCTTGTTTGCGGCCAGCCAATCAGATGCTTGCAGTCAACAGATCTGGCTTTGGATCTGTGAAACTTGAGTGAATGATGGAAAAAAGCTCCCTCATACAATCAAATAAATCCAAAGATGGCACATGCACCAGGCTTGCTGACCATCTTCAGATTAAAGGTCCAGATAGCTCTTTCTTTTTATTACTTTCAAGCCCACCAACAAATTCTAGTTACACTGATATCTCAAACACCAATGAACAGATTTACACCAAAGCACAGACAGGCACTCCCTTGAGTAAAGTTCATGGCAAGTTTTGTGTAACCCCTTTCAGCCATTTTTTTCAGTAAAGAAGAGTAAATAATTCTAAGGTGTTTAAAAAAGGAAAAGTCACTATTTTGAGTCACATGATTCCCTCCTGCCCTTTGACAGATCTGCCTTTGTTAGTGTAGAAGCAATGCGCCGGCAAAGAGAGGTTTGCAGATGATGGCTAGGCTTCCATCACTCATCCACATGGTTTTACTTTCCTTACTCTATAAGAAGAAAGTATTGGCAACCCATTAAAGATGTAAATAGATTGGTCGAGAGGTGTCACAATTGAGGGCTTCCACACGTGGGACATCATTGGTCTATCCAAACTGGGGGATGTTTAGGACAGCAATTCAATATGCACACCCCAGCACCTATTCAACTTCTACACAATGCGCAAGACTCAATTCTATTGATTCTATTGATACAACTACGTCATGCACTTGAGGCTTCCCTAGACTCCCAGCAACCCCTACCACAATACAACCCTGTAGGAAAGTCCTCCTTTTTGCCCTGGTCACCCCCAAACTTTTTGAACAGATACTGGTGATTACTGACTCTTGGCTGTGCCCTGGGTACTGCTTAACAGTCCCAGGGCCAGTGCTCTGTGTAAAGTGGATATGCAAATTAGGCTAATTATAAATGACAAAATAATCCTACTGTTGGAAAATGGGTTATTGGTAAGGGCAGGTAGGTACCTACACTTAGCAATAGGCCACCAACCTCCACTAAGGTCCAGTGAGGTCTCAGTAAATTAACCCCAGCTCAACCCTTGGTAGCTTGGCAACGAGCGTCAAGGCTTAACTTAGGAGACAGAGTGTAAAGCATTCAAAGATCACAAAACAGTAATTAAATAAAACACAGGAAACAGTTTAAAAATCCAAAACCAATTTATAAAAATAGATTATATTTTTATCTTTAAAATGACACCAAAACGAATAAAATCGGATAAGGGGAACCGGAAATATTAATTTTTAAAGAATTATTGTTTTTTTAGCGCCTGGAAACAAAAAGCGCCAATCGGGTCATCTGGTTGCACCTCGACCGGGACAAAGTCAAAGTTTCAGGCCGACCGCGATGGAGCCCTGCTCGGCTAAAGGCCGCGGGAGGCCTCGGTTAAAAGTTTACCTTCACACTTAGTCTTTTTTTTTAAAGATTTTGTTCAGCGGGACGAACCTGCCAGTCCAATCCGACCTTCTGGAGCCCTTCTCCGGATACGCGATGCTGGAATCCTCGGTGGAGATTTTTACCTTCGGACTTAGCCGTTTTTTCGAGGTGAAAATCCTTCGACTGGGGTAAACCTGGATCTTGATCCGATGTCCATGGAGCCCTCCTCGGATACGCTGGCTGCAAGGTCCCGGTCAACTTTTTACCTTCGGACTTAGGCCCTCATTCGAACTGCGGCGGGCGGCGGTAGCCGCCCGCCATGCGGTAACCGCCATATGGCCGCTCCGCGGTCAAAAGACCGCTGGGGCCATTTCAACTTTCCCGCTGGGCCGGCGGGCGCTAGCCAAGTTAGAGCCCGCCGGCCCAGCGGGAAAGGGGCCTGCAACACTGAAGCCGGCTCCGAATGGAGCCGGCGGTGTTGCAGGTGTGCGACGGGTGCAGTAGCACCCGTCGCGCTTTTCACTGTCTGCTAGGCAGACAGTGAAAAGCAGGCTGGGGCCCTGTTAGGGGGCCCCTGCACTGCCCATGCCATTGGGGCCCCAGGACACCCGTTCCCGCCATCCTGTTCCTGGCGGTAAAAACCGCCAGAAACAAGGGTGGCGGGAAGGGGGTCAGAATCCCCATGGCGGCGCTGCTTGCAGCGCCGCCATGGCGGATTTGGGCAACCGGGGGAAATCCGGCGGGAAACCGCCGGACCTGGTTTTCTGACCGCGGCTTGCTGCCTGCTTTTAAATGTAAAGTTATATGCAAATTCGACTTTGGAATTAAAAGTACTTCAAAGTCTTAAACTACCTTATTTGTATATATAAGTCACCCCTAAGGTGTACCCTATGTGCCCTTAGGGCTGGGTGCCATGTAACTATAAGCAGGGACCTTATAAAAGTAGTTTTATAAGCCCTGGTGAGGTAAAACAGCCAAATTGGTTTTTCCCTTATTGTAGTGAATGGCCTTCATAGGCTAGAATGGGGAGACTTTATTTTAATTTATAAAGTCCCCTTAAGTAACAGATACCTTAAGTTTGGTATCACATTAATTGTTATAATAACTCCCACAGCTTATAATTGTTGGATTTAATATAACTTGTTCAGGTAAAGAGTTTTAAACTTTACCTGAAAAGTTGCCATCTTCAGCCCTGCAGTGTTTTGCTGCTTTGCTCAGATTTGCCAGCCTCTGGCAGCCTGGCCAGGTTGCCTTGATGAGGTGTGAAGTGGCCTGGCTCAACACAAAGAGATGTGCCTGGGGGAGGAGATCTTCCCTCAACAGATGGGGAAGCAGGAAGGGGGGGGCTGCCAAACTGGTCTTCAAAGGCAGGGAAGGACATTTGGAGCAACCCAGCACCTCCCTCACATTCTGCAAACACAGACAACTAGGTGCCCCCTGGATTAGATTAGGAAAGGGGAAGAGAGGGGTGTGTTTAGGATTTTTAGCCACACCAGTGGGTGGGCTCAGCCAGATGTAACCTCCAAAAATCATTTTCAGCCATGATGGGTTTTTGAGGAATGTTGCTCCCTAGGATTGATTTTTGCCACGCTTCCCAGGAAGTGGTCATCACAGGGGGAAGGACCCTGCACCTGATTGGAGAACCACGACCCCCTGTTTTTCACCCAAGAGCAAGGATAAAACTGGCAGACCTGCACCCACACCTCAGATCCCTAGCAGGAAGAACTACAGGAGAAGAAGGCCTGCCCTGCTGGACCCCTGACCTGCACCTGGACACTGCACTCTGAAGGACTTCACCCGCTGCACACTTGGGCTTCAGCACAAGAAGAACTTTGCCTAGCTTCAACTGGTTCAAGAAGGGACTCCCTGTATGCTACAGGTAAAAACTTGCTAACCAGTGTCCCCTGCACGAACTCCTGAAGAAACTGACCAGATGACCACTGTCCAGTGGCCAAAAAGGAGTTTGCGCCAGGTGCATTCTGGGAGTTGTAGTCCGCACCCTCAAGGAGCCTCTCAGAGCTTCTGGAACCTTGGGGTGAGCTGTGGACCTCAAAAGGACCTTAAAGGAGCACCTGGAAGAGGATCCAGAAGTTTGGAGAAGTTTAAAAAACTTTTGGAAAAAAGCTCCATGAAGGGAACTCTAGCTGGCTTGCCTCAACCGCCACCTGGCCTGACTTGCAGGTGTGTCCCAGTGAAGAAAATCTCCGAAAAAGGGACTAAGTCCGAACGTGGGAAGTTGACCAGGACCTCCCAGACAGTGTATCCAAAGAGGGCTCCAGGGACGTTGGATCAAGATTCAGGTTTGCTCCAGTCAAAAGATTTTTGTCTCGAAAAAACAACTAAGTCCGAAGGTAAAAATCTCCACCGAGAGCTACAGCGACGCGTATCCGAGGAAGAGTTCCAGGAGGTCGAATTAGACTGGCGACTTGGTCCAGCTGAAGAAAATCTTCAACAAAACGGCTAAGTCAAAAGGTAATCTTTTGACCGAGGCCTCCCACGATCTGTAGCAGAGCAGGGCTCCATCGCGGTCGGCCTCAAACTTTGACTTTGCTCCGGACGAGGTGCGACTAGATGACCAGATTGGTGCTATTCATTTCTAAGCGCTAAAAAGCATTCATTCTTTAAAAATTCATATCTCCGGTTCCCTTTATCCAATTTTATAAATTTTGGTGTCATTTTAAAGCTATAATTATTTCCTATTTTTATAAAAAAATTAAACTATTTTCTTTGTTTTATTTAATTACTGTTTTGTGATATTTGAATGTTTTACGCTTTATCTCCTAAGTCAAGCCTTCTAGGTCGTTGCCAAGCTACTAAGGGTTGAGCTGAGTTAAATTTACTGAGCCCTAACTGGACCTAAGTGGAGGTTGGTGGCCTCTTGGTAAGTGTAGGTACTTACCTGCCCTTCCAATAACCCATTTTCCAACAAACCCTCTAAATGCACATGTCACAAAGTCACAAATCGGCAGGAAAAGTATTTCCACATTATCTGTACCTTGGTAAATAATACCCATGAGCCAATGGTGGCACTACAGGACAGATGGCAGCATGATGAAGGCCCCTTAGAGGAGGAGGGCTGGGTAAAAATCAGAATGGCTCCTAGAGTACTGGCATTGCCTACAAAATTGTGACTAATTCAACCTAAATACTGACATCACGATGAGTACATCCCCACATGGTTTCATAGGATAAAAGATAATTTGGACCCTTGGTGCCTGAGACACCCGAGGCACTTTCTATCACACGATTGTGGAACGGCCTGTCATACAAAAGTACTGGTAGAACATTTTCACTACATTATTAGAAATTGCGGGTAGGACAGTCACACTGAAACCAAAGCTTATCTTATTGGTGATGATGGATGAAATGAGAAGGAGTCTGTATATGAGTTCACTTGTCGCCATGGTATTCCTCATTGGCAAGAGAGCCATAGCATGATACTGGAGCTCTATACATTCACTGCCAATGGACTAATGCTCATGTAAGATGGACATTTGTGCCATGACAAAAAAACTCACATATAAATCACATGGCTGCTCAACAATGAACACAAAAAGCATACTGGTAAGAGAAAGGTAAGGTCCCACTATATATGCGAGATAGATTAGTGTCAATATGCCAATTATTCACTGAAAGTCATAAAGGGAACTGCAATGAAAATTTTGTGTTGCTCCACTTCGAATTTTATTTCAGACGACACATAAGTTCCAGTTGAGGTACAGCAAAAAGAGTCCCACAGAAGGGCAAAGGCTCAGCCAACAAGTGTTTCGCCCATAAGGCACGTAAGCCAGGGCTTTGTCAAGGCTGAAATAAAGAAACAACATACAACTAAAAATATAGTTCGATTATATTATAATGGAGAAAAAGGAGATGAACACCGAAAAGTGAAGACCCGAGATCCAGTGGAAAACTCATGCGACACAGGGGTCTAATACGCAAGTAGCTTGTTTGAATAATTAGTGATCCATAAGAATGGGCTATGAGAGAAAGAAAGTGTGATTACAAAAACTATATCGTGTGCTCATACAAACTGGAGAGTGTATAGTTATAAGAAAAAGAAATACAAAGGGAGGCGTGCACATTTTTACCTTCAAAGTATAGAATAGTGTACAGCAAGAAGTTGTCTTAAAGTCATGCTGGTAATGCTTGATATTGCCATATCCATGGGATTTAGTAAAAGTGGGAGAGTCAAGGGCAAGTGTGCTCGTTAGTCTTAAAAAGCGAAAAGATACCATAATCTAAGAAAAAAATAGAACACGACATACAATTCCAGACCTACCATTCTCTTTAGGGAAATTTTGGCGTGCAATGCAAACAGCTGTTTAAGCAATAATTCATATGGTATTCTGCAAAATGAATAATTATACAAGGCATGTAACATCTTAGTGAAGTTAGCTACCCCTTAAATGAAAAGAGAATTAAACAAAATAATAGTGCCTCGTTATTGAAGAGCTTGTTATAAACACGTGTTTCGCCCATAAGGCGCGTAAGCCAGGGCTTTGTCAAGGCATTCTCTTTAGGGAAATTTCGGCGTGCAAAGCAAACAGATGTTTAAGCAATAATTCATATGGTATTCTGTTTTCAGAAAATACACACTTTAGGATTCAAGCGTTCGCGTCCGTCGCCATTGTATTAAAAAGCATACTAATTACATTGTGAGTGTCACAAGATTTATTTTGGCTTAAGAAAATGATATCCTAGCTAGTTCATGACATATTTGGCAAAACATAAGTCACCTAATCAGTTCACGGTGATCAATCAGTAATACAGCTGATTTCACATTTATATTTGTATTCAAATTCAGATTTGGTCCATAATTGGTACTGCTGCAACAACCTTGGTATTTGTTGAACAATGTAAATTTAATTTAACATTGTTCTATATATAAAATATATTTTTATATAAATATTTTCCTTCTATATTTTTGTATTTTACATTTTTGTGTTGTACATCTTGGTTAATTGTACTGTTATTTCAAGATGTTATATTTTAGTGGTTTATACTATGGTAGTAAATATTTTTGTTTTTACTGTTGATAGTATTGAAGTAGGTATTGATTTGTACATTATAGGTACGCAAAGTTATTAATTTTTCTGTAGCTAGTTTTCCATCACAATTTTTTTCAATTCAAAATCAATATTTCACAGTCCACCTTGTCATATACAATCCAGCTTTCTATAATTCTATAATTTCTACTAGTACTCTTTGGCACCTTCCTCCTCTTACCACAGAGCTGTAGAAGGTGAGTTGGTGTAACTGCAGTCGATATCTAGAGCAGCTGGATTGCAACTGCCTGGCTTAATTGTTTGCCTTCAGAAGGGTACACAAGCAACCACTGACTAGTTCCGGGCTTATTAGGCATCACCAGTGAGATATAGCTCTGATCCTGTGGCAGAATAAGTAAGGAGCCAACGTCTGGGTTGGGTCTAATCTAAGGTGCATTGGTGGGCAAAAGAGCAATGGCTTGGTATGCTATTTCAGGTGATTTCCAGTGGTTAGACAAACTGCAAGCATACCTCCCATCACCTTTTGTGTGCTTGACAACTTTTCTCAGCTTTTTGGTGCTCTCATATTGTCAGCTGTTCATCTATCACAGTCCTCCTTCCTTTTCTTATCCGAAACAAAGCTAACTGACCCATAAATTAGGGTATGTGCTTAATATGAACAATGAAAAGAGAATCTATGCTGAGATCATCAACTGAAGGCCCCATCATTATTTTTGTTGTTGTTGTGTGTTTACAGTTTTAAATTGCAAATATTGTCTCAGTGTGTTTTCAGTAAACTAAACAGAGTTATATAAGAAAAGTAGCCTAAACGTCATCTAGATTTACAGTGTAGGCTGGAAATGTCGAATTCCAAGTATTGATGAGACTGATTATCATTAAAAAAAATGTCAAGAGACAAAATATTGAAAGGTAAGTATCTACACATTTCTTAAACCTAACTCCACATATAAGTATTTTGGTGATATATATTTACATATATATATATATCTTCAAAAGAGTTAAGAATAGTAAATCCTTCCCTTCCTCTGTGCTCCTACCATTAGATATTTTGTCCCTCGAATTTCTTGTAATGATATTATGTCCCATCAATATTCTGGATTCAATATTCCCTGCCGTGATATAGATTTACAATGGATCACTGTAGAAGCACACATAATTTATAAATGTCACCAGAAGGACAAAAAAGGGCATTGTACATGAATAGGGTACCTGAAAGTCAGTAGATAATGGGTACCCTCTGGCATGGGTTAAAAGCAAGTAACAAAGGTCATTGATGCAAAATAGTGCACAAAACTGAGTGTAAAGAGAAAACAGTGGAATTCAAGAGGTTGAGTGTCAGAAAATGAACCTTTTTTGAGTAGTCACCCCCGTTTTGTGCTTCAATCAATCAAATAAATGTCGTAAGCACACTATTCACCTGGTTGGGTCTCAAGGCGCTGGGAGGGGCTGTGTTACTGCTCGAAAAGCTATGTTTTTTGGTGCTTTCTGAAGGTTAGGAGGTCCTGGGTCTTGTGTAGGTTGGTGGGGAGGGAGTTCTAGGTTTTGGCAGCGAGGTGGGAGAAGGATCTGCCACCGGAGGTGGTGCGTTGGATGCGGGGGAATGTAGCGAGGGCGGCGGAGCGGAGCTGTCGAGTTGGTATGTGGAAGTTGACTCGTTCGTTGAGGTAGGTCGGTCCAGTGTTGTGGAGGGCTTTGTGAGCGTGGACAAGGATTTTGAAAATGATCCTTTTGTTGATGGGCAGCCAGTGTAGGGATCTGAGGTGGGTGGATATGTGTTCGTGGCGAGGGAGGTTGAGGATGAGATGTGCGGCAGCGTTCTGGATTCGCTGGAGTTTTCTTTGAAGCTTGGCTGTGGTCCCTGCATAGAGGGCGTTGCCGTAGTCCAGTCTGCTGCTTATGAGGGCGTGGGTGACTGTTCTTCTTGTTTCTAAGGGAATCCATTTGAAAGGCTTGCATAGCATGCGAAGGGTGTTGAAGCAGGAGGATGATATGGTGTTGATTTGCTGAGTCATGGAGAGAGACGAGTCCAGTATGATGCCAAGGTTGCATGCGTAGGTGTTGGGGGTGGTCCGAGGGTGGTGGGCCACTAAGAGTCTTTCTATGCTGTCTTGTTGGGACCGAAGATGATGATCTCTGTTTTGTCTGAGTTCAATTTGAGGTGGCTTGCTGTCATCTAGTTGGCGATGTCGAGGAGTCCGGCGTGCATGTTATTCTTGGCGGTATCTGGGTTCCTAGTGAGGGAGATGATGAGCTGGTTGTCGTCAGCGTATGAAGTGATGGTGATGCCGTGGGAGTGGAGGATATTGGCGAGAGTAGCCATGTAGATGTTGCAGAGAGTGGGGCTGGGGGAGGATCCTTGGGGGACCCCACAGATGACCTTGGTGGCTGTAGTGCGGAAAAGGAGGGAGACAAACTCTTTGGGTTCTTTCGGAGAGGAAGGAGGTGAGCCAGTCCAGGGCTTTGTGGCGAATTCCAGCGTCGAAAAGGAGTGGGCGGAGGGTTTGGTGGCATACAGTGTCAAAAGCTGCAGAGAGGTCTAGGAGGATGAGGGCGACGGTCTCGTCCTTGTCCAATCAGGTTCTGATGTCATCTGTGCAGGCGATGAGGGCAGTCTTAGTGCTGTGGTTTTTGCGGAATCCAGACTGGGGGACATCGAGTATGTTGTTGTCTTCTAGGAAGCGAGACAGTTGTACTTTTACTATCTTCTCCATGACCTTTGCAGGGAAGGGGATAAGAGAGATGGGTCGGTAGTTTGTGAGGTCTTCAGGGTCTGCTTTGGGTTTTTTGAGAAGAGCGTTGACTTCGGAGTGTTTCCAAATATCTGGGAAGGTTGCGGTGTCAAAGGAACTGTTGATGACAGCCCGGAGCTGGGGAGCAATGATTTGGCTGTCCTTGTTGACGATGTGGTGGGGGCAAGGGTCTGTTGGGGAGCCTGAGTGAATGGAGCTCATGGTTTTGCCGATTTCTTCGTAGTTGGTGCGGCAGGGTGTTGTGGTGTTGGTTGTGTCGGTGGTGGTGATGGTGGGTGCTGACGATGTGAAGCTGCCGTGAATGTCTGTGATTTTGCAGTGGAAGTAGTTGGAGAGGGAGTTGCAGAGGTCTTGGGAATGTGGAGGGTCGATGGTGCAGGATTTGGGTTTGGTGAGTTCTTTGATGATGGCAAAAAGTTCCTTCCTGTTGTGTGTGTTGTTGTCTATGCGTTCTTTATAGAAGGACCTTTTGGTGGTCCGGATGAGTTGGTGGTGTTTGCGCATGGCTGTTTTGAGGGCGGAGAAGTTGCTCATTGAGGGTCTTGGTGCCAGGCTTTCTCAATTTTTGCGGTATTCTCGTTTGGAAGACTGAAGTTCTATGGTGAACCAGGAGGCGGTCTTGATGGTGCAGGTGTTGTTGTTTGTTTTCAAAGGGGCGAGGGAGTCTGCACAAGTTTCTAGCCATCGTGTGAGGTTGAGAGCGGCGGTGTTGGGGTTGTTGTTGTTGGGAGGTAGAACTTGGCCAAGGTTGGAGATCAGGTGTTCTTTGGAGATCATGTTTCACTTGCGGTAGGGTGTAGGGCGTTGTTGGTGGTGGGTTTCAGGAAGGAGAAGTGAACGCAGTGGTGGTCAGTCCAGTGCAGTTCGGTGGTGTGAGTGAAGGTGATGCGGCTGCTGGAGGTGAAGATGGAGTCTAGCGTGTGTCCGGCTGAGTGGGTGGGTGAGGTGACCAGTTGCTTGAGGCCGAGGTTTGCAAGGTTGTCCAGCAGGGCTGTGGAGTTGCAGCCGTGGGTGCTTCCCGGTTGGAAGTTAAGGTCACCAAGGAGTATGTAGTCTGTGGAGGTGAGGGCATGGGAGATGATAGTATTGGCGATGGTGTCACAGAACGGGGGCGGGGTCCTGGTGGTCTGTAGATGAGGGTTCCTCCTAGGGTGGTGTTGGCATTGATGTGTACCTGAAAGTGAAGGTGTTTTGCGTTGCCTAGGGTGTCGTTGGTGTTGGTGGACATTTTTATGGAGTTTTTGTGTATTATGGCAATACCTCCTCCTGGTTTGTTGGTGCGGTCTCTACAGGTGATTTTGCAACCTTCTGGGATGGCTAAGGCGATATCAGGTTCTGATGAGGAGTTCATCCATGTTTCAGTGAGGAGGGCGATGTCAGGAGAGTTTGTGGTGAGCAGGTCCCAAAGCTCGATGGCGTGCTTGTGGACAGAGCGGGTGTTAAGGAGGATGCGGTTGAGGTGATTGGGGGGTTTGGTGTTGTTGTGGTGCTTGTTGGTGTTGCTTGTATTCGAGTGAGTGCAGGAGAAATGGCATGAGTGGCATGTGAAAGGTCCGTGTGTATGTTTGGGGTTGGCCTGGGCGCAGACGGGGTGCTGGCCTGGGTCGAGAGCAAGGAGCTCTATGGAGGAGTAGTGGCGCTTGGGGGGGCTGGAGGAGCGTGGACCAGGGGGACGGGCGCTGGGCGTGGTCCAGGCGGGGATGTGCGCAGACGGGCTTGCCTATGGTATGCCTCTGGAGCGCCAACAGCGCGTCCGCTGCGGGGCCACGCAGTGGACGCCATTAAAAAGGGGAGGTGGGAGGGAGGGAGGAGCAGCTGGGAGGCGGGAGGGAGTGTCCAATGGGGGCGCAAGAGGGTCGGGGACGCAGTGGACGCAGCGGCTGGGTCAGAGTAACTGGCGAGAGCCGCAAAAGATAACGGGCACAATTATAAAGCGCAAATACAAAGTGGAGCAGAAAATGGACACAGTTTAAGGTAAAAAAAGTGTGTAAATGAAAAACCAAATACAAGGAACGAAATACGAGATATAAAAATGAAATACGCGGTATACTAGACACGCCTACCACTAGGCACCAGGGATGAGGCGCAGGCGAGTGCCAGCGTGTGGAGGAGGGACTTGAACTTCTTTTGCAGCAACGGCGGGGTCAGGTGCACGGAGGCAGGTTGGTGGAGCCGAGTGTACTCCTGGCCCAAAGCAGGTCAGGGGGTCACACTAGGCGCCACGGCCGCCATTAAGAAGGGAAGGTGGGAGGGAAGAGCAGCTGGGAGGTGGGAGGAAGTGTCCAATGGGGGCGCAAGGTGGGCGGGGCCACAGGGGACGCAGCGGCTGGGTCAGAGTAACCGGCGAGAGCTGGAAAAGATAACGGGCACAATTATAAAGCGCAAATACAAAGCAGAGCAGAAAATTGGCACAGTTTAAGGTAAAAACAGTGTGTAAAACGAAAAACCAAATACAAGAAACAAAATACGAGATATAGAAATGAAATACACGGTATACTAGACACGCCTACCACTAGGCACCAGGGATGATGCGCAGACTGGTGCCTGCGGGTGGAGGAGGGCCTCGAACTTCTTTTGCAGCAACGGCGGGGTCAGGGGCACAGAGGCAAGCTGGTGGAGCCGAGTGTACTCCTGGCCCAAAGCAGGTCTCAATTTTATTACTGGGTTTTAGGCACTGCACAATGGGGCACTACTGTCCAGTGCCTAGTGGGTGTGCTTTAATCCCTAAAGCATGCAGAAATACACCCATAGCCCAAAAAGTTAAATGTCATCTATCGCTGCAGCACTTATTGTGCCATCCACTAGTGTCACAAAGGAAAATGTGATTTCAGGCTTACAGTTGTCACCTGACTGCTGCAGTTTAAAACCTACAGTAGAATTTTCGATGCACCAGGGATGAGGCGCAGGCGGGTGCCTGCGGGTGGAGGAGGGCCTCGAACTTCTTTTGCAGCAATGGCGGGGTCAGGGGCAGAGAGGCAAGCTGGTGGAGCCGAGTGTACTCCTGGCCCAAAGCAGGTCTCAATTTTATTACTGGGTTTTAGGCACTGCACAATGGGGCACTAGTGTCCAGTGCCTAGTGGGTGTGCTTTAATCCCTAAAGCATGCAGAAATACACTCATGGCCCAAAAAGTTAAATGTTAAATGTTAAATGTCACCTATCGCTGCAGCACTTATTGTGCCATCCACTAGTGTCACAAAGGAAAATGTGATTTCAGGCTTACAGTTGTCACCTGACTGCTGCAGTTTAAAACCTACAGTAGAATTTTCGATGGGAGAAAGGTGTCTGTTAGAAATGGGGTTTTTGGTTGGCAGTCAGGTTACCCTCTGTCCAAGCAAAAGCCCTCACTCTAGTCAGGGTAAGTCACACACAATCCAAAATCAGCCTGTGCTCACCCTCCGGTAGCTTGGCACGAGCAGTCAGGCTTAACTTAGAAGGCAATGTGTAAAGCATTTGTGCAATAAATCATACAACACCATAGCATATCACCACAAAAATACACCACACAGTGTTTAGAAAAATATATAATATTTATCTGGGTATCTTCAGGTCAAAACGATCAAAGTTGCAATATGAATTTGTAAAGATATCACTGAAAAGTGATATAAAGTGTCTTAAGTCTTTAGAAAGTAAACAGAGTCTCTTTCAAACACAAAGTACCTGGTTTCTGGTGGAAAATCTCCTCAGAGGGCCACAAAGGAAGAGATGCGTGGAAAAAGGGTGTGTGCGTCGATTTCTCCCCAGCACACACGGACTTGCGTCGTTATTTTCCACGCGGGGAAGTCGAGCATCGTTTTCCGGCGCGCGGACAGTCTCTTTCTGTGGGTCGCGGGATTACCAGATGTCCCGGGTCTGTGCGTGGATTTTCCTGCTTGTTTTCCGGCTGCGCGTCGTTCTGCGGGGCTGTGCGTCGAAGTTTCGATCTCACGGCAGGCGTCGCGTCGATTTCTCCGGCGGAGTCGGGCGGCGTTGTCCTTGCGAGGCCGTGCGTCAAAGTTTTGATCTCACGGCAGGCGTCGCGTCGATTTCTCCTGGAAAGTCGGGCGGCGTTGTCCTTGCGAGGCCGTGCGTCAAAGTTTCGATCTCACGGCAGGCGTCGCGTCGATTTCTCCTGCGGAGTCGGGCGGCGTTGTCCTTGCGAAGCCGTGCGTCAAAGTTTTGATCTCACGGCAGGTGTCGCGTTGATTTCTCCCGGGAAGTCGTGCGGCGTTGTCCTTGCGAGGCCGTGCGTCAAAGTTTCGGTCGTCCCGAAGACGTTGCGTTGATCAGCGTCGGTGTGCGGCGTTTTTCTTGCCGCGGAACAAGCTGTGCATCGAAAAGTTCGGCGCACGGAGCGTCCAAGAGGAAGAGGGAAGTCTTTTTGGTCCTGAGACTTCAGGGAACAGGAGGCAAGCTCTATCCAAGCCCTTGGAGAGCACTTTTACAGCCAGACAAGAGTTCTGCATGGAAGCAGGCCAACAGCAAGGCAGCAGTCCTTTGTAGAAAAGCAGACAGGTGAGTCCTTTGAGCAGCCAGGCAGTTCTTCTTGGCAGGATGTAGTTTCTGGTTCAGGTTTCTTCTCCAGCAAGTGTCTGATGAGGTAGGGCAGAGGCCCTGTTTTATACTAAGTTGTGCCTTTGAAGTGGGGGTGACTTCAAAGAGTCTCTAAGAAATGCACCAAGCCCCCTTTCAGTTCAATCCTGTCTGCCAGAGTCCCAGTAGGGGGTGTGGCAGTCCTTTGTGTGAGGGCAGGCCCTCCACCCTCCCAGCCCAGGAAGACCCATTCAAAATGCAGATGTATGCAAGTGAGGCTGAGTACCCTGTGTTTGGGGTGTGTCTGAGTGAATGCACAAGGAGCTGTCAACTAAACCTAGCCAGACGTGGATTGAAGGGCACAACAAGATTTTAGTGCAAAGAAATGCTCACTTTCTAAAAGTGGCATTTCTAGAATAGTAATATTAAATCCGACTTCACCAGTCAGCAGGATTTTGTATTACCATTCTGGCCATACTAAATATGACCTTCCTGCTCCTTTCAGATCAGCAGCTGCCACTTCAACAGTGTATGAGGGCAGCCCCAATGTTAGCCTATGAAGGGAGCAGGCCTCACAGTAGTGTAAAAACGAATTTAGGAGTTTTACACTACTAGGACATATAACTACCCAGGTACATGTCCTGCCTTTTACCTACACAGCACCCTGCTCCAGGGATTACCTAGGGCACACATTAGGGATTACTTACATGTAGTAAAAGGGGAGTTCTAGGTTTGGCAAGTACTTTTAAATGCCAAGTCGAAGTGGCAGTGAAACTGCACACACAGGCCTTGCAATGGCAGGCCTGAGACAGGGTTAAGGGGCCACTGAGGTGGGTGGCACAACCAGTGCTGCAGGCCCACTAGTAGCATTTAATCTACCTGCCCTAGGCACATGTAGTGCACTCTACCAGGGACTTACAAGTAAATTAAATAATCAATCATGGATAAACCAATCAGTAGTACAATTTACCCAGAGAGCATATGCACTTTAGCACCGGTTAGCAGTGGTAAAGTGCCCAGAGGTCAAAAGCCAACAACAACAGGTCAGAAAAATAGGAGGAAGGAGGCAAAAAGTTTGGGGATGTCCCTGTCAAAAAGCCAGGTCCAACAGTGTCCTTTTCAATATTGTAACTCCATGTATGCTTTGCAGTCCACAAGGCAGCGGGGCATGTAGAAATTTAAGGTTAACATGTACTTACAGTGGCTAGCACCCATACCCATTTTCACTGTCTGAGTACTCTGGCTGACCCACAGAGAACAATGGGACAGTAAGTTACATATTGGTTTTGATATCTCTAGATTTGGACCAGCTAGAAATATGATTTAAGCACTATTTTTCATATTTATTGAAAGACCAACTAAATGTTGAAGTCACATTTTTAACAAATATTAAGGAAAAGTAACTGTTAGAAAGTCAACTTTTCCTTACCTGAATCTCCTGAGGCTAATTTGCATTAGCTCGCCATTAGTAGCCCTGATGATGTGTGAACAGTGATCACAGAGCAGACACAATGCCTTGGATGGTGGGAGATGTTTTCTGATTCCCTGGCAGGAAGACAAGTTGGGTCATACCCAGGAATTTAATTTACGTTAAAGGTGTCTCCCTTGTCAGTAACAAATGTTAGGTTACTCCTGGAAAAGCCCCAGAATGTATCTTTCCAGTGAGGCAGTCTGAGAATTTGGGTTATGAGGCCTGCACAAGTAATAGATCCACAGCTATACCTTCACTGGGAACCATGTACCACATAGTTGCCTGGGTATGGATCCTCGAATTCAGTGAGAGTGGACTGCCCAGGTCTTCACGTCTGGGACTGCCAGAGGTGTGGGCGACCCCTTCAAGTCGCCACTATTCTGCCGATCCTAGAAAGCGCCTAAGCCAAGAGTGCCTTCCAAAAAAAGCTACTATTAAAGGAAAAAAACAACTGGACAAAAAAGCCTCCAGAAGATGGCAATCGCAGGAGAAGGCAGCTGGAATATAGGTAGTAGCAAAAACAGGAGCAGATGGTACTAGCAGAATAGCACGACAGGAACCAGGAGTCAGAAAAACAGAAAACGTGACATGATGGTCAGGACCTTCTTATGTACCTCCTTATATACAGAAATACCAGGAAATGGAAAAAAGGGAACCATGATTGATTGGGAAAAGCCTATAGGGAGAATAAGAATGGCAGCCATATTCAATTGGGTCAAATATACTTCTTTCCCCAGAATGGAGACACCGAGGACAACAACGGGAGGCCAGCTTCCGTGATATAGGCAAACAGGATTAGCACAGCTGCCCGCTGGAGATCCCTGCACCATCACCAAGGGAGAAGTGGCATGCATTGCATCTGCCTGAGCCTACATCTGAGGCCAGAGTCGGGCTCGACTGCGGTGCCACAATACTACCAGCACCGCATCATAGTAGTTGAATATCCCAGAGTAGCAAAGCCTACTCAGGGGAGGTGCTGTGGGCTAGGAATCACCATTCACTGGCGCACAATAATTACACTTTAAAAATGGCACTACTCAATACTATATATAAATTTATAAATACATACATCAGGCATATTCAAATACCTTGGAAAAACTATGAAATTACATTTGACCTCAAATGGGTCATGACCCTTAAATCACAGTACCCCACCACTGACAACACCAGCTGGAACATCATATTACAGGGGTGTCACAATAAATTAAACAGACCTATTGGTTTTGTCAAGGGGGTCACAACAACAACATATCTGGCAAGCATATTTGCTTTGTCAAAGGGCTACCATAAGACAAATACTGCACAGGTTACAAATCATGATCATTTCACTGAATTTAATATCTATGTGTAAATGCAACCAGTAATGTCAATAAAACATTTCAACATTAATCAAAAATGACTGTCAGCATTGAATTATGAACAAAGCGTTTGAAATGAACATCACATGTGTATGTCTATTTTATTCACACATTCAGGTCACATACAATATCACCATTGAACCAATCTCTAGAGGGTACTGCACTCCCAGCTGAAGAGCTCTAGTCTTGGATGTGCTTAAATGCAGGCTGAAAAGCCAGGGGAGCTCATAGTTTCCTTGACCCAGCAAAGTTTGTGACACTATTCCAAAGATAGGCAGGGGCTAGTGCCCTCCTGCAGCTCCCAAGAACTTTTTTCATATATGTTGGCGGTGGTCCTGCCTATTGTGAGGCAACCATATGGCAAGGAAAATATGCAGATAAGCCTCTCCTAAGGCATTATGGGGCACTCTCTCCAAAGAAACTGTGAATATTTTATGAGCCGCTACAGCCATGTTTGTTGTTCAGCTGTGCTGCCTCGCACCACATGGTTTCATTTTGTCTTTGTCTTTTTTTATTTAATTTTTTCTAGGGGTGCCCGGTCCCACTTGAGCACCCCCACTTGTCTTTTGTTCTGGTGGCAGCATAGGTAAGTCACCACCGGTGGCCCTTCCCGGCTACCTACTGGCTGGCTCCTTTTAACTTCTTGTGCAGCAACCAGAGCTAGATCCTCCCCTGCCCACTCCATGTGGGCAGGGTGCTGACTTGTGGTGACTGTCCTGCTCACCACAGAGACAGGTGGACGGAGTGTGCCTCTCACCATTTTGGGGAGAATGTAGGCACACCCCAATCCTCTCCTTTCATCAGGGACCTTGAGGTGAGGTCCTGTAGCTCTTTCTCTAATTTTAGGTGGAGCGCACTGGCCCTCCCCCTTCTCCTTGTGTCAGGGGTCTGGAGATGGATCCCAGGCCGCTTTGTGCATTAACCAGCCCATGGGGTGAAGTTCTCGGCCTATACAGAGCTCTAGCAAGGGGGCTTTGGTGGTCCTCTCCTCTTTGTAGATGCAGAAGTCCAGATCTTACCCAGCTGGTCCTTAGGAGGTGTAAGGGAACCAGTCTCACTGGTCCAGTCTCACTGGTCCTGGAGAGATCCACTGGTCCTGAGGTCAGCCGTGGGCAGTATCCTTAGTCCACCTTAGTTCAGGGGGCTTGTACTTTCAGCTTTCCATAGATGGTGCTATCCAATTTTAATTTCCAACTCTAACAATAACATGTCTCCTTTTTGCAAGAGTTTTTAAATGGAGGTTGGAAGCTTTAGAAGCCAAGCATCCCTGGCCAATCCTAGGGTGCCACATCACCCCTCCACCCCATCCCAACCCTCCTGCATAGCATGCTGGGGCAATTCAAGATGGTGTCATCAAGAAGTCATTGTTCACATCTCCTATGGGGACCTCACCTCCTTCCCTACCTGACATCACTGCCAGGATCTTTCCCATTAAAGCCCCCTCCTTTATTGTCTCCAGAGGTCTGGGCTTCAGTGTTTCCTCACTGGACCTGAATTGCCTTAACCCTAGTACAGTGTGACAGCTAATCAAGAAATAAAGATTTTTTCCCAACCACTTTCTCCTCATGAGCAGATTGAAGCACTATTAATTACTGCACGGAGAGGTCTTGGTTCCTTCTGCTGGGGAGCAGAGTAATACTTTAGCCCCAGCAGGGTAACTAAAGGCCTAGACTCTGATCCTGAACTGAGCCAGAGAAATATGAATTTTCAGGACGACCCATATGATGTACATGTAGGATTCTGGTACCTGTGGATTCAAACTGGGCCCATGTTTCACCCCAGTTGCCTACCTTACAAGGCTTTGTAGGTCTAAGAGAATAAAAACAGCAATCTAAGGCATCCACCTATGTGTATATTGCAGTGTTGCTGCATACAAAACAGTAAACTACGCTGTCTTTATCTGTGAGTACCCACCAATATTATAAGGTTATCCCAGGGCAACATTTTTACCTTCTAGAGTCCCCTTTGCACAGATACAGGACTCTGTACATCGGTAGTCTCCCATGCGCAGCCCACACATGTGTGCATGTATAACCAGCCAGGTGCCCCATCCCCTGGCTGCATTGCTGGGGCCTTAGCTTAAAAGGCAGATAATGGCAGTAAACATGCACAGTCCATATGATTATGGTGAGTGAGACACACGTTGTTAGACTCACCCAAAGTAAAAAGTCCAAAACTAGGTGATGAAAAAACCCAAAAAATCTAGCATACTAAATGGGCAGAACTCAACTGCAACAGGTAGGCACCATACCCAGGGATGGGGATTCCACCTAGAGCTGGTTTGATGTGACCAAGAAGGAAGGAACTGCTCATTTCCCTGGCCATAGTCCTGGGTGGACACACAGGTCCTGTACAAGGGGAGAAGGGTTTCCCCATCTTGGATTTTGAGCTCGAGGGGAACTGTGGGGATTGTTTGCAGGAGGGCAAATAGGATCTATTGCAAAAGTGAGTAGTTCCCCCTAAAAATATTGACCAAATTAGTTAGGAAGGAGCCACCCCCAGCCATTAGCTGGTGTTAGGCATACATGTGCCAGCCCAAGGCATCCTCTTCAGAACACATTCTGCACCTGCCAAAGAACAGAAGAGGACTGGACCTGCTGCCATTGGCCTGAAAGGAGCCATGAGTGACTGGACCTGCTGCCTCTTGTACCCAGGACAAAGATGTGGGCTCCATGGGTCAGTTGGCTGACCTCCTGTGAGACAACAGAGCAACAAAAAGCTGCAAGAGGCCATTTTCCTAAAGGCTTCAGCTGACCAGTAACAAAAGGGGCATGCCTAGACCCTACTGGTGGTCTTCGGAGGAGGGACCTTTGTCTCCCAAGTGCTGTTCCTGAGGTCCTGGGAACCTCGGCTGTATCTAACTGGACTTCTCTTAATACCTCTGAAAACCTGGGACTAGGAAAATCTTTGGACTTCCAGCTCTCCTGAGGACTGGGACTAACCACCCCTGCCAATGCACCCAAGACGTGGCCTTGATGGGCTAAGAAAACATGTTCCTGCTGCTCGAACATTCTCCACAGCAGCAACTATGGTTTAGTGGACCATAGAAGGAGTCCAGCTTTGTGGAACTCAATGTTGGATATAGCCATAGCCATGCTCCACTGAAGGATTCTGAGCTTCAAAAAAGAGATGTTAAAAACATTACTGGGGAAAGGCACCAAAAACCTCCGGAACGTGAGAGAACTTCTCCCACTCTGATCTTTTTTTTGTGAGGACTTCCTCAGATGAAGCCTGCTGCTTTGCCCCAATGAAAGATTTTGGGATCCAGAAAAAATAACATTGGGGGTCATTATGAACACAGCGGTGTTTACCGCCGTGTTCATGCTGGCAGTCATTTCACTGACCGCCAGCCACCTTGAGACCAAGCCAACCATATAATGTACATTCTGCTGGGCCAGCGGGTGGAAACCGTGTTTCCGCCCACCGGCCCAGCAAAATGCAGGGCCCAGACATTGCCAATGGCTCCACATGGAGCAGCCGTCAATGCCGCTGTGCGGCGGGTGCAGCAGTACCGGTCGCACAGATCACTGCCCGTAAATTGGGCAGTGACCTGAGTGACGGGGCTCTGCACGGGGGCCCTGGAGTACCCCTCCCGCCAGCCTTTCCCGCCAGGATAATGTAATCCGCCATCGTCAGTCTGCCTGTCGGCGGTAGTCTGGCGGTGGCAGAAGGCCGCCACAGGCGGACCTCCCTGTGTGTATTATATGGCGGTTCAGACCGCCATTCTGGTGGCGGTCTTTTCTGCCACCGCCGGCAGGGCGGTCTGAACCACCGGGGTTCATAATGACCCCCTAAGAGCCTGATTTACAGTTTGGCTGAGAGGGTTCTTCTGTCACAAATGCAACGGATATCCTGTCCACCGTATTATGATCCCATTATAGCCTACAGAGATCTAAATATGGTAGATGGGATATCCGTCATGTTTGTGATGGAGTAATCTGTCTGCCAAATTCTAAATGAGGTTGATATATCCGAACCTTGCACACTCTCAGCTGGCCTCGAATCGCTCCTAGGTCCAAATCAACCAAGGCCATTGACTACTTTGGCACTTTGCTTTTTTTATCCTATTGTTCCTTAAATCTTTAAAGGCTGATACTTGCAGTTCCCCTTATAGGATCGCTGCAGTTTTAGTTTCATTTTGTTCATTACATTGTACTCTACTGTTCTAAATTGGGGTGGCATTTTTAATCTGTTTTGTTTTTGACTTTTTTGGGTACTTGTCACTGCTTTACATGTTACAAGTTGAACCTGACTCTTCTGTGCTGTAAGTAGTGGGGGTTCATCTGAGGATTAAATTACTGAAATCTTTGTTTGGACCTTATAAGTTAGCAACTTAAATAATGGTGGTGGACTACCATCCATCCTAATGAACAATTCACTTTCTAACAATGAACTAGAGGTATAAGAGAAAGAGGCTAGGAAGATGACAAATCTTGTGTAGTCAAGGAAATTAAACAATGTTAGAGGAGACAGGGAATAGACCAGAAGAGAGCAGAAGAAGCATCCAAGAGGTGGAAGTGATAGCAACTGGATTTAAAAATAAAAAGCAAATACGCCATAGAAAAACATGTTTTTTCTCTTATATATAGAGCCAGAATAGAATTCTATGTAGAAAAAAGTCTCATCTCTTTCTTGTAAATAGAAGGAACCATGGTGGTACATAGAGCAGAATGAGTTCCAAAATCTTATTACACACCATTGGCTCCCTGAGCCAAGGACGCTCTTTTTTAAAGGTTGGGGATCAAGTAATAATGAATCTACACTTTGAAGTCTTAATTGACCTACTGATGACTTCAACTTCTTCATTAGGTTGTTGCTCAAATATGGATTTACCTTGAAGAAATGAAAGACAAGAGCCATTTGGCAAAATAGGAACAGTTGGTTTAATTAAGCGCAACGGCCGAGAGAGTGCAGTACAGAGCCATGGTCTGATTACTGTCTAAGTTAGAGTTCTGAGCACCTTTTAATTCAATTTTGAAGGGTTATAAAACAATTATATACATTCTTTGCAGAACAGAATTTGGGCTTAGTCATGGAGTCACAAATCTGACCATCTGATAAAGTGCTCATGTGGGTCTCGGCCTTGAGTGGACAAAATGCGGGCCAGTAGGTAACATGTCCAAAGGTCTGGCATGGGAAGCATGTGATCACTGCCTGTTGTGTTTGTGCGCTGTGTTCTGATTGTCTGAGTGTTCCTAGTTGCGTGCAGCATCTAAGTTTATGGTGTTTTGGGAACACACACCCCTCCGGCCAAATGTGTTTTATTGAGGGCCAGTCTCCTACGACTATTGTGGTGTTGCTCCCTATCTGAGCAATCATACTGAGTTTTTTCTGTTTGTGCATTTGTCTACGGGCTACATGTCACATCGTCTGTGATATGTTAATCAGTTGTTTCAGACCTATGTTGTAGGGCTTGCTTGACCACGTATTCCTAACTCTGGGTTGATGAGGAGGCCACATCAGGTAGAACCAACAACATTGATGTGAGTTCATTGTTATGCATACACATATCATGGAGTACATTGGCACTGTTTTTATCTTCATCAACATTCCCCCCTCTAGTTGAATTTTCAACTACACTATCCACCCCATACTTCTAGACAGTGACATTGTTTGAGGTTTGGCATGTTCCTGCATTTTTGTAATTTGGGAACTGCATTTTTACAGAAAGAAACCCCCGCTTGTAGGAAACAACACAAAAACAGCACAGGAATGAGAATCAAAAACAAAGACATGCACAGTCTGGTCACCCACTGGGGGAATCAGGAAAACCAATCAAATAACCAGACCTGCTCAAGGGCACCTCCCTCCTTCTTCATGTCGGCTTGTAGACTATGCAGTGCTTGGATGCCAAAAGTTAGTATCCTATTGTTCAGGTCATTACCTGGATAAATAAACAATAGAATGTGTCAATCTTGGAGCAAACCACTCCCTCCATCGCAGTCCTCTAACACAGCAGATGCCTCTGAATTCTTCATTGATGGCATTTAGGCCTAGCTCAGTATTGTTGATCATTTTCAGCATGTCCCACCTTGTTATGTGCAACCAGTGGGTGCTTGCCTTTTGTCAGTGGGGTGAAGAAGGATATGGACCGTCCTGCATTTACTTGTCGGGGAACAGTCTGAAATCTTCTGAAATTTCCTTGTACTGAGCCCAGCCAAGAAAATCAGCAGTTCTTTTTTCTCGAGCCTGATGCAACAGAGTTTTTTTCAACTCAGACAGGTCTTCTCCAGTGATGACGAGGGTTGGGGTATGTATGGTCAGGAGGGAGCAGAGGCCCTGTCATCCAGAGATGAGCTGAGCGTAGGCAAATTGTCCACACTCCCAGCAGAAGTCCATAAGCGCGGAGGTGTCCCAGTGTATGTCAGGTACATGCAGTATTGCTTCACAGTTCTCTTTCGTGCCGAACAGTATCATCTCCTTTCCTCTGAAACACAAGGAATAGAGTGTAAGTTTCCTTACAATTAGGGTTTGCTTCTTCCCCTCCAACCATGTGTACCTATCTATCTCAGCATCCCAGATTTCCTGACATGAAGTGTCTATTCTGGTACGCAATCCTCCCCTAGATGAGACGCATTTCCCCTTGTATCATTAAGGTAGATGGCCCTACACAGGAACTTCATGTCTGAGGTTCTTTTGTTATTTAGAGAAGACTACCCCGGACATGCTAAGGGCCACCCTGGGACCACAGATGGAAGCAGGAGTGGATGCGTTTGTGCACTGGTGTGGTGGTTCTGCTACCTCCAAAAACCTCTTCTCTTGAAAGTCTCTGTGACGTCGCGAGGACCTGCAGCGCCCCACTTTGCGGACCGCGGTCAGATCGGAGGTCCGAGTCCTGGACATCTGTTTCTGCCGCAGGCCGCGTTTTGAGCCGCGTTTTGGGCCACTGTCTATTTTTCGGTCCACAGCGTGACCAGTCAATCTTTCTTTGGGTGCTGCTTCGCGCTGCGCCCGCTTTTCGCCCTTATAATCTCTCTTACCTATTCTTTCTGCCTTTTTTCTTTTTTCTTGTTTTCTCTTTCCTTATGGTTTTCCTCTTAGCCATCTTTTCTTCGTCCCAGGAATCTGTTTTTCCTTCCCTGCATGCTTTGCTTCCTCTTTTACACCATGGCTATTTTTCCATTCACTCAAATGTGGCTTTTCCCAATTCAAGATGGTGACTTTGGAACTTCCTGCGTGTCACTTCTTGTTTTCCAGTATATAAGCACAGTTGGTCTTCTGTTCCTTGCGTTGCAAACACTTCTGTTCTTGTGGTGCTCCTCGCTCCTGTTTCCGGTGATTTTTGGACTTCTCCTGTTTTTACTTGGCTTCAGTATTGCTGTTTCCAGTTTATATTACGCTTCTCTTTTTTCTTACCTCCTTTCCAGGACTTTCTTGATTCTGAGGTTTTTCCCAGGACTGGGTTTTTTCCTTTGGGACTCCTTCTGGAGGTCACTGTCTGATTGGTGTTACTCTATCAGCAGCACCATGGCTACTGGAAAGGGTTGCCCTTACCTTGGTCAGCCCAGAACCAGCAAGACACCAGGTGGTGTCTCGAGATTGACAAACAATCGCGGTAAGAAGCATTCAGATCGTGACAGCCTCAGGACCCAACAATGTCCTCCCCTGTTGTGCCATGCCTGTGCATCCTGTCTAGCTCAGCTTGAATGTTGCTAGACTCGGTGTAAAGGTACAGTGCGGTGGGATTGGTCTCATATCTGGTGAAGTTTGCTACCACTCTGTGGGGTTCCACCCTACTAGATTGTAACTTGACTCTAATCCTACATAGGTACAGATGGTTGAGACATTTTACTTTCTCAGGGGTTATCTCCTATGAGAAATAAAGCCTATATGTGCCTACAGCGTGTAGTATCAGTGAACAGACGTAGCATGATCTGGTCGATGTCTAGGTGTCCACGGCAGTCATATGCTGATACCATGTATTATGTAAGAGTTCTCTGTGTAGTGCATGTGGAATACTGACATAAGGTTCAGTGTAATTGTAAGTGATGTTGGAAAGGCTCATACGTAAGCGCTATAGTAATGTTGAGATGGACTCCATGTGACTAGGCAGATATCTGGCTATGGATGGATACGGTCATGCCCACAGCAGAGGATATACAATGGTGCAATAATACATTACTTTTGGAATGTTGTAGGTCTTAGGATGGTTTTCCGGGGAAACATAAGGTGGTCGGGTGTCTATGCTCTTGGCAAAAGTGCTGCGGTACCGGGGGTGTCTTGGCTTTTCGAAAAATAATTTGTAGAAAGGATGTCCATAAAAAAAATAGTCTGTAGTCTTTGTCTTTCCACACTTGAGTCTTGACAGAGTTCTGGAAGTTGTTGCTGAAGAGGTTGTAGACTGCTGCAAAGGTGGTGCACTTGGGATTTGGTCGCAAAACTGTTGGCTAAGAGCTGTGGGTCGTAGGCTAGCTTTTGAAAAACATACATCATTATTTAGTCTCTGGAGATTCCTGTGCCTTTTTTTCTTACTTATGTTCTGTACATTTATTTTGGAAGTGTGGTAAGTATTTTAGTCATGGGTCACCTGAGTTTTGTTTTGCGGGCCATTTGGCCCGCCCCTCTCGACATGACAGAGGAGTGTGTTTCTGTGGGGTGATCTTCGTGGGATTATCTTTTTTTTCCCTATTGTCCCTAATGTCTGTGTGCTTTCACTGATGTGGTTGAAACCTTTAGACCTTCATGTGTGGTGCGGTTTGAACGGAAAAGGGAGTGTTGCAATTTGGGTGTTTCTGGTGGTTGCAACATTTTCTGAGGACACATGTATGCCCCTTTAGTTCCTGCACGTAGTGTGCAATGAGGTTCTCCCTAACAGAGTCAAGTGTTTTTCTCCTTCTCTTGAAACTTTGTGATGCCGCTACCTTTTGGGCTTCTTTTGCAGGTCGCTGACGGTTTCCCTAGATCTTCATGCAATACTGTTTTACTGTAGTATGCCAAAGGGGGTTGGAGTGGTGCTCGGTGGCCTCCATATGACTTTGATGCAGCAATGGCTGGGATCAGGCCTATTGCTTCCTCAGATGGTGTGTGTGAGCAGGAGGCCTTGTGTGATCTGACCGACAGGCCAGACCCAGTGGTGAGCATATACATGTGCCTTGCGGGGGGTTGTGATAGTCATTTACAGAGTCCCTTTTTCTCCTTGCACCCCTCTTCTCAGATCTAGGGGGTTTTGGTCCTGCTGCCACCGGCCATGGCTAGGGACTTCTGATCGCGGACACGCTGCTTTTTATTTTGGAGGGACATAATCTGATGAGCAGAGTTTAGATATTTGGAAGCCCTTTAGGGAGAAAAGTAGACAGAGCATTTGCTTGTCAGGTGCTCAGCCAGGACTCGTCGAGATTGCCTGATGAAGATGATGAACTAGTATGGCTGATTGCTGTTGTGAATTTCCCTACCGACTTGGTGCCATGTAGTTGCCTGGCTACAGGCACTAGAAACATCTTTGTCTTGGGACTGAAAAGGTGCCCCCATTAGCTGGTGGCGTGTTCTTGAAGAATGGGGTCCTTTTGACTTGTAGCCCATCTGTAAGGACTTGGATGTGAGACCCGGGTGATTGCTTTTATGCGATATTTAGGGGTGCCGCCCTGCCCCTCTTCAGACTGCCCCCCCCGGGCCGTGGCCAGCAAACTCCGACATGGGGACCAGCAGTGGAGTGGGACCTAGGCACCCTGCAGGCACCCGAATGGCAGACGGAAGTATGGATTCCTGATTGACAAAGTGTACAGCAGCCCTCAAGTAAAGGCGTGCGTTTTCTCCTAACGTTGTCACTAGACTTTATTTTTATAATGAGTTTTAAAGTGGGTATGATGTGTATGTAAACCTACTGGGGATTTCGAACCAACAGCATACTTGGATTTTGCGATTGTATAAAGGCACTGCCTTCCCAGACAATTACCCCCCGCAGTGGGCCTGTGCTGGAGTGGTGTGGTGGCTGCCTGACTTTCCTGTAGCTGAATGTAGGATACATTTGGGTAAGCCTGGGCTTGGTTTTGCAGATGGGGATTTTGCTGGGTCTCTTTCATCATGATACGCCTTTAGGTGGCATCTGTAGGCCTTGTGGCCCATTCTGCCGCAGTAGTAGCACTCTCCGAGGTCTGGCTGCTGCCAGCCTCCCTGACCTCTGCCTTAATTACTGGGTGGAAACCCTCTGAGGTTCTGAGGTAGAGCTCCCTTTAAGACTAGTGCCATTTGCATGCTTGCTGCCAAAGCGGTTCCCTCGAGGGTGGTCTTTTTTAACTTATGTTGAACTAGCTTAGCGGTGTCTCTTTGGGCTTGCTCCTGTTTTTCCCTGTCATTTTCCAGCGTCTTCCTGTGTTAGTGTATTATGCAGATCTGTATTATCTGCCAAGATTAGGGGCCAGATGTATCAAAGTACCGGTTTGCATTTCTTAAGTAACAAATTTTAAGAAATTGCTATTTGAGAAATGCAAAATGGTATGTAAGAAAATAGCGAATCCCTAATAGCGATTTCTTAAAATTTGCAATTGCTATTAGGGAATCGCTATTAGGGAATGAGACTCCATTCATCCCTATGGGCCTGAAGGCCATAGGTGCGAATGGTTTTGTATTTCCCAATTTGCGAATTCCTGTTAGGAATTCGCAATTTAGGTAATGCAAATTCATGGATGCTGGGGGCCTAAGGCCCCCTTTGATGCACCCCCCCAAAGACATTGTGCACATGTAAAGCACACATATGCCCTAGGAGCATGTGTGCTCCACATGGCACTTTTAAAAATGCATTTTAAATGCATTTTTAAAATTGCACATGGTTACCACCAAATTGGATTTGGTGGTAATTGCATTTCCTAAAAGCCCAGTTAGCATTTAGGAAATGCATGATACATGTGCTTTGCAAATAGGAATTCCCTGTTTGCGATTTCCTATTTAGGGCATCACAATTTGAGATTCCCTATTCAAAGTCTCTATCTAAGGAATTGCTAAAAATTGCGATTCCCTAAAACTGCACTGCACTGCCTTTAATACATCGGGAAAGGGTATTTTGCATTCGCAAACAGTGGAATGTTGTGATTTGCACCGTTTGGGAATGCAAAACTGTTTGATACATCTGGCCCTTGGTATCTAACCCTACTACGCTATCCAACCCACTCCGTATTTTGGTGGGCAGCCCCATTTTTGAGGATGTAGAAAAGGATGCAATCTGGTGACCCGCATGAGTCCACGGCTGTCCTGTCTCTTGTCCCCATCGTTCCCTCACTCTGTGTAGAAAGTCAGTCATGGTTTTGCCAGGCTTCATGCTCTCCACCAATAATCCTTCTATGTCCTGCAGTCAGGGAACATTTCTCTCAGGGTCATCCATACCTGGTGTCTGAATGAATTGAATGCAGCCCAGTCATGCTCAGTATTAGTCGGCATGACTGTTGGGATGTTGGGTTGTGAAAACACTGTATTAGTCTGCTCTCCAATGATGCGGCTGAGCCAACTCTCGACATCAGCTATTGCTAGGTTTATACCTGCAGTGTTTTTCTCAAAACATTGCAAATTTCCTGCCTCGTCCATCAATGGGTGTAGTTTGGTCCGGACCTCTTCTTTGTCCATCTGCGCCCATAGCACATAGATGGTCCCTGACGTGCCCTTCTGTAACAACAAGCATATTTTGGCTTGGATGATCTCCAGGGGTTTTTCCTCAAAAGCACTCCCATCTTCTCATGCATTCCTGTATGTAGGGGAAGATACATTCTGGATCTCCCCCTCTGTGCCAGCAGCATTCTTCCATGATGGCCATGTCCTCTTGTTAGAAGGATCCCTCCTATGGCCAGGGTTTATCATACTGACCCTCCCTTTTGATCCAGTGGGCCAGCAGGTGGCAAAATTATTGCATTGTGCAAAGACCTCACCTTTTTCTCTAGTCACTATCTCTCTAGGAGTCAGTCTGTCTGACTTGCGTGTTCAGGGGAAGCGGTGGACGTCTTCATCGCAGCTCTCCTCACACATGCATACAGGTGCCATTTTGCTTATCCTGTGCCTTAATTGGGTTTGGACTAGGCTACCCTGATCCCTTATTTCTTGGTCGGCCCCTCTCCTACGCTGATGGTTTGGCAAAGTTGGGGTTCCCGATGGGGGGGGCCTTCCTTCTGGTTCTACTTCAGACTCCTCTTCGCGAGAAGCCTAGGGCTTGGCTCCACTGTCCTCTGGGGGAAGGCGCGCTGCTCTATTCTCCCTTTGCGCTTCCCAGGTAAGAGCTTTCTCTTTCTCTCTCTTCAAACTGCACCTTTCATTTAACTCCAATCTGGGCTGTCTCCTTCGCTTGGTGCTGCACGTGCTTCTCCTTTGTGGAAGTGTACCCTCAAGCTTACTTTCTTTCATCTCTTCTGCTGCCGGGGCATATTTTGGAGGAGTGTACCCAGTTTCTCTATCTCCAATGTCAGACCCTGGAAGGGCTGGAAGTTTTTACTCCGCTCCACTGTTGGTGTCACTGTCCAGGACCTCTATGAATGTCTCAGTCAACTGAGAGCATTCTACTGTACTGGCTGATGAATATGCTCCCTGCAGTACTGGCATTTGAACGATGGAGTGTGGCAGTTGGGGGGGTCAAGCTTGGGGGGCCCCTAGAGCCAACCTGGGTTGGGACTGGTGTCTCTCCAGCCCTAGATCCAGCAGCAAGCTGGTGATGAGGGGCCCTCTGGGCCCCAAATCCACTGGATTGGTGTAGCCTGGGACAGGAATGGCTGAAATGGCAGCCATCAGAGAGAGTACCTCCATACCTATGTATGGTGGGGGGGGGGCTGAAGCCTTGCTTGTGGGTTCTGGATGGATGCAGGCCAGGGCCACCTCAAAGATGGCCTATAGATCTAACAGTGCCTCTCTTTTAGCCTTCTTTCACCCTACGAATTTGATCTGAATGTGTATCCTCATGTGCTCTATTGTATTGATGTCATTTAACGAGACATAGCTTTTCAATATAAAATATAGCTGGAATAGTTTGTCAGCACCATCACGTCAACAATGCATCAATTCAAAACCTACAGTGGAAGTAACGAAGGAGAGGGAAAGAAGAAAAAAAGATAGAGAAAAAAATGATGACTTTGTCAAAAAAAAAAACCTTATCCGGCTCCTACCACATGCTGTGGATTTGAGGGAGGCTCTGTGCTGTACATGGGACTTAGGCCCATATTTATAATTTTTGACGCAAACCTGAGCTACTGCAGGTTTGAGACAAAAAGTTTAATGCCAGCTACCGCCATTCCTATGCGCCCACCTGCCGTTATATTTAAGTAATGATGCGAGCTGGCGCTGCAGCATGGTTATCGTCAAAATAAATGACACTAACCGGGCAGCAGAGGTGTAGGGAAGAATAGAGCTTGTGCGTCAAAGAATGGTGCAAGTGAAAAATATTGACTCAAACCTGACTAGCGTCACTTTTTGACACACAACCCCCATGGAAATGACACCTGTCTTACCAAAGACAGGAGTCATGTCCCCCTGCCCAATGGCCATGCCCAGGGGACTTCTGTCCTTTGGGCATGGTCTTTGGGCACAGTGCGATGTAGGCACTCTAAAAAATAAAATTAAAAATACCTACCTCCACTTACCTGGGATAGGTCCCCCCCATCCATGGGTGATGAGGGTGGCAGGGGGTGTCCCTGGGTGCAGGGAAGGGCACCTGCACGCTGCTTTCATGGTCGGATACCATGGAAGTGAGCCCACAGGTCCCCTAACGCCTGCCCTGACCCAGGCGTTAAAAAATTGTGCTAAACAGGCTTAGCGCCATATTTTAAGGCCCTCCTCCTCCCGTGCGTCATTTTTCACAGGATGATAAATAAGGCGCAAATGCCTTAAAGTCATTTTTTGCATGGGAACGCCTACCTTGCATCTCATTGACGCATGGTAGATTTTCACGTTCAAAAAATTACGCAAACTCACTTAACTTTGGCACTAGACGGGTCTAGCGGCAAAGTATAAATATGTAGTTAAGTTTGCACTGGATTTGCGTAAAAAAAAAGATGCTAATCTGTTGCGAAAACAGAGTATAAATATGCCGTCAAGTGAGTCCAATAGTCGGTCAATATTGACTCAAGGACAAAGAAAGCAACAATTTTATGCGGAAAAGAAGGAACAGCTCGACAACTACAGGCCCTCCTTGGCCAAGCACAAGCCACATCTAATCTCCAGGATCCAAATCTTTTGCCTGATGTCTGAATGGCACCTTGTTTCACACCAAGGGGCTTAGCATACCATTTGCGTTACACCCTGTGGTCCAAGCAAATAACACCTCTCACTTCTTTCACACACCACTAGTGTTTAAGAGATGGATTAGTGCTGAGAAACCCTTTTAGACTATAAAATACGATTGAGGTGTTGACACTATATTACACCCAGAGCCTTTGCGTACCATCAGTGTCACGTCCAGCGGTCCAAGTGTTGAGACCACATCCCTATGTCATACTCACGGATCAATCGTACCATGTGTATCTCGCCCAGAGGTCCAAGCAGAGCCTTATAACACACTCAGGGTCATGTGTATCATTTGTGTCTACCCCAGTGGTCTAAGCAGAGCCCTATATCACACCCAGTGCCATGCGTGCCCTCTGTATCTCGCTCAGCAGTCCAAATCAAATGAGAGGTCTATTTACCTCTCTTTGTTTGAGCAGATGTGAATCCATACAAGTGGAGTTCCCTTTCTTCGGGTGCAGTCTAGATTTGGAGGTCCAATCTCTCCTAGCTGGCTCACCAAAATGTTGCTCGAATGTGCATTTACCTTAAAGAAATGAAAGACAAGGGTGTTTGGCAAAACAGGAACAGTTGGTTTAATTAAATGCAGCGGCTGAGAGAGTGCAGGACAGAGTCAGTGTCTAATGATTGTCTCTCAAAGTTACAGAGTTCTGAGCACCTCTTTGTACAATTATTCAAAGGTTTTAAAACAATTCTATAGATTCTTTGCAGAAAGGAATGCAGGCCTAGTCATGGACTCGTAAATCTGACCATCTGATAAAGTGCTCAGGTGGGTCTTGACCTTGCGTGAACAAAATGCAGGCCAGTAGGTAACATGTCCAGATGTCCGGTATGGGGAGCACGTGATCACTGCATGTTGTGTGTTGTGTTTTGATTGGCTGAGTGTTCCTAGCATCGTGCTATGGTGTTTTGGGATCGCGCACCCCTCCGGCCAAATGTGTTTTAATGGGGGCCAATCTCCTACGACTATTGTGGTGTCGCTCTGTATTGGAGGGATCGAACTGGGTTTTTCTTGTTTGTGCATTTGTCTACTGGCTATGGTCACCCCACCTGTGATTTGTTAATTAGTTGCTTCAGGCCTGGGTCACAGGGCTTGCTTGATCACATATTTCTGACTCTGGGTTGATGAGGCGGTCACATCATATGGAATCAACAACAGTGATGCAAGTTTGTTGTTTTGCACACACATATCATGGGGTATAATTACATTATTTTATCTCTAGCAACCAGGTAAGAGGGAGTGGATACGGGCCTTATCGATGATGAGGGGTGACATGTAAATTTAATGAGGATAGGTGGCAATTCATTGAGCCTTAGTAAAGCAGGGGTGTTGCAATCAGGCTTTTTTCCTTACAGTGGTAAAGAGAGCAGATGCTTGCAGGCCAACCCTCAGTGATCCCAAAGTACATTTTTTAGATTTGTCAGTAGGGAGCTGCTTTAATCAAGTTGTGAATGATCAAGGGGCTGAACTATGGTTTCAATGTCATAACCAAGGATGAAGTGTGTGATCTCCCACAGTAGTCACGGCTGGAAGCATACACTCTCATCCACAGAGTAAATTTGTGCTTGGCAGTATAGTGTTTTTCCAAGATTAATGGCTAATGATTTTGCCCAATCAATGATGGCAGTATTGCAATCAGAAATGTTCCATCTTCAATCCAAGACTGAACAGGAATGATAGAGCATATAGGTGAACTAAAAAGAAACTCAGTTCTCGATTTGACATAATGATTTGAGCAAGATGTGAAACATACTTATATGAAGAACTCTTAAGACAGAGCTGTGTTGCATCATCAGCATATTGCAGGATATTGATGGTATAAGATGCCAGAGTTCATTAAGATGATACCAAGAGGTTCAACGCATAGATTAAAGAAGTTGGGGCCAAAATGGACCTTGAGGCACTCTTTGAGGCATGGCAGAAGATTAGGAGTAACAGTTTCCTATTATGATCTTGAGAATTGATTGACTGTTCAGAGGCAGCTGCAAAATCAAGGAGGGTCTGGAGACAAGAGCTTACATTGTCAAGAATGTGTAGTGTGTCATCAACTACTTGAAGCAAGGCATTCTCAGTGCTGTAACCCTTAAGAAAAAGCCTTATTGAATGCCATCAGATAATTTATTTTGGGAGAAATGGGATTTAGGTTGAGATTCAACACAGCTTTCATTTACCTTTGAAATAAATAATAAACCTAATGCTAGACAGCAGTTGTTAGGATTTCTCACATCTGCAGAGGGTGTTTCTAAAGCTGAAGACTTGGCCAATGTTCAGATAGTCTAGGAAAAAGCTTGCATAAGTGATAACTTCACCAGTGGACAAAGAGTCAATAAGCAAGGTCTTTACTAATGTCTGCAGGAATTGGGTCTTTGGCTTTTTATCAGAGTTTTTAAAAACGTTTTTAAATTGTAACCATCTATCAATGCATAGTTCACTTCAAGGGAGAGTTTAACAGATCTGACTTTGTCATCAATGAAGTGGGCAACAGAACCACTGATTGCTAATAATTGAGGAGAATAAGTAGCCAATTACCAGCCCTGAATATTTGTTTAGGGGTATTCTTGTTGGAGTTCATTATAGCTTTGATGTGGGAGGTCAACACATTAAAAATTTATTTTTTAACATCTTCCGCCATCTCTAAGGTTATCAAGGTTACAAAGGAAGGGTTATTACCTCTAAATATGTTTTACTGCTCTTAAAGAATGTTGTTCTTGAAATAGTTATTTTCAGAACTTTTAAAGAGTTCAATCAAGCATTCATTCTATTTAGATGTATTATTAGCTTAATTAGGGAGGGTATAAGATAGATTTTTGAGGCCTTCATTGCAGAGCAGTTCATATCAATGTTTTAGGTGTTGCAAAACAAGTAATGTCCTTTTTCGGCTAGCCAAAGAATTTACTGAGCACGAAAGCATTGCAAAATGCACCAGAAAAGGATTATACTAGTTTACTGGGATTAGGTCTCAAAAAACTGGAAAATTTAATTTTAAGATGAGTAAGTCGAGAGTGGAATAATTTAGAACAAAACAATCTTTCTACAAAAATATGCTCTATATAAAGAGTCAAACCCAGACCTAAATATTAAGAACAACATTTTATTTAGATGTAGGATATTTTCTCAATTTATTTTCATTATTTTTAAAATAATAAACAACAGTTAGCACATCATGATTCACACATAATGATGTAAATAAAATCTTGATTGTAAAATGCTTTAACAACACACCACAGCATAAATCAGGGCGAAAAGATATCCCCTCAAAGTACAATTACTAATTCAAGGTTAATTTTCTTATAGATTGAAAGATTAACAGCCCTGATATATATCTGTAGGTCCATATAAAACAGCTATTATTGCAAGTCAGTACATATGATCTTTGATATCATCCCAACTGTTTGTACTCTAGTCCATGTTTGGAGAGGCTGATCCACAGGTGCTGACACATGTTTCGGTCTATAGTTGTTAGCTGACAACACACCTTCTTCAGGGCACAAAGGAATGGTTTAACAAAGAATAATCTTAACACAACAAGAGAGGAGGGGAGAGATAATTGAAACCCCATACTGCCTCCCCTAAGCGCACTTCAAAATACACAAAGAGTATGGGGTTTCACGTAGGGGTATCCTCAACCTCTGGACTGATTTGTGTGCTAAGTGTAACTCTCAAAAGGGGCTAAGGAGAAGTTCTCCTTACAGACTAGTGGTCTCACACACTATATAGTGTCATGCTTCATCATATGACCACCTATCCCATCCAGGTAGGATAGTACCACCTGGACGGACTTAACCGACGGTCTGGGACAATCTAACTATATTTTGCCCCTACATTAAACCCCATACTCTTTGTGTATTTTAACAAAGAATAAAACACCATAAGGGGGAGACAAAATAGGGCAGCTGCCCACTGGTTCTCTAAAAATACAACAATTATATATACAAATATATAAAAAGTCCTATATGCACAAACTAGTGTTTGCCATTGCCAGGTTTGTGTGACAAATAAACACCAAAAGCCCTAATTACTCCATGTCATATGGATAAAATATACACTTGAATTGAAAGAAATTGTTCAAAACAATGCTGTCACAGATCAAGACTAAATCAGATAGCTTCTGTGAGGGGATATCTTTTCTCTCTGATTTATGCTATGATGTGTCCTAGAGGCATTTTATAATCAAGATTTTATTTAATGATAGGATGATGTTTAAAGTATGAATGATATCTATGAAGTTTGTGAGTGTGATGTATTTTAGTGGATGAGGGTGAGACAGTTCTCTTGCTAAATCATTATGTTTAAATCATGATGTGTTAATTGTTGTTTATGAATTTAAAAATAATGTGTTTTCCCTATCCCGCTTCAATATAATTTTGCAGGTACGCTGAACCCTTTGTTTATATTGGTAAGTCCAGAATGGAGCCCTTAAGGTGGGTCAGTACATGACAGTGCTGAGTTACATAATTTCCTAGTAGAAAAAAGGAGAATATATTGACAATATTATCTTTGGAATCACCCTGGAGAAATGAATACCATGATGCTTTTTTTTTTTATAAGTCCTCATTTATAGCAAAAGTCAGACAGGAGGAGCCACATCATCTCGCGGTTTTGGTCAGGACCCTGGCCCACTGACTGAGACTAGAAGAGAGAACGCTCTCCTTTAGCCTTGGGGGGGCAGAACAAGTCCACCCCCACCCTCCTTGCTGTTTCGTCTTAGTACTTAATCATTGGACTCACACCAAATTGAATCTCAGATGTATAAATCAAGTTAAATCAAGTTCAAACAGATTAAATCTCACTGCACTATTGCCAGGAGGAAATGCTTCTATAGAAAGCCATGAAAGGTTCCCACATCCTAAGGCACTTATTCGAGCCTCTACTACAATCTAAGTCAGAAATTGTCTTGACTGACAGTAGCCAGTCCATGTGGGTCGGGGCAGGCTCGAGATCCACTTAATGCAGATTTCCCACCTTGCTATCAGGAACAAACAGAAGAAAAGGTGCGCCAAGGGTTTCTCCAAGCTATCGATTTTGGCGCCCTCATATAACCCAAACACGATCATTGGTAGAGTTAACTCATCACACCTGTTTATGATGGATAAGATCGTCTTGCCTAAATGTTCCCAGAATTCATGAACCCGCGGTCATTGCCACCAAAAATGGATATCATCTGCTCCTTCTAGATCACACTTCGGGCAGTTGCACTTCCTTGGAAATCCTATTCTAGAGAGCCTCCTGGGGGTCCTGTAAGCCTGATATACAGTAAACAGGTGGTTCCTCCGCAAAGGAGCAGATTTTACCATCGACCAAAGTATATTCATAGAGGCCTGCCAGAGATGCGGAAGGTCTGGAGCCGGAAAAACAGGATCCCACATCTCAGTGGGTAATGGGCAAGAGACATCTTCAGCTTGTATTAAAGCCCAGTACCACTTTGAAACTTATTTTTTTAATCTCTCTGAACCAGGTATTTCCCTTGTCCAACCTGTAGAGCACCCGGCCACAGATTCTCCTTGTGCCCAACTTTTAATCTGCATGTATTTAAACCTAGACAATTTAGCATTAGTTGCTTCGGACAGGGATTCCCAAGAGCTTACTGAGCCCCCCCTGACAATCTGTCCCCAACACAGAACTCCTCCCTCTACCAGAGGCGTAGCTAGTGCATCCTGAAGACATAGTGGAGTGCTGGAGAATTTCAAATTGGGGCCAGCTCGCTGTAATACGGGATGCCCAGCCTTGATCTTACTGCATACCAAACCCTAAAAGCGTTGTTGAGAACTTTTAGTCTGACTTTTTTGTAGAACCTGGGATGGCCAAATTTATAAAGAAACTGTGTGCTCTGGTCCCGGAAACTACCTGTCAATGCTTGGAGTCAAACAGGTGGAAGTTCCTTGGAGAGGAGTACTCTAATATTTTTCAGCTGGAATGCCCAGTAGTAAAGCTGGAAATCTGGGAATGCAATTCCACCTTCCAGCTTCTACTTTCTTAATTTGTTTCCATGCTATTGTGGTATTTTTGTAGGACCAGATAAAGCTAACTAATTCCCCCTGTAGCTTCCTTAACCAATCAGTTTTAAAGAGTAAGGGGATGGCATTAAACATGAAAGTAAATTTGGGCAGTACCATTTTTATTACATTTGTTTTACCTAATATAGAGAGCTGTAAGTGTGACCATTGAGAGAGTAGCTTTTTTGTTTCCCTAAAGACAACAACACCCACCTCCCACGCACGCAACCTTGGCATCGTTCTAGACTCATTCTTTTCCATGACCCAGCAAATCAACGCCATATCATCCTCCTGCTTCAACACCCTTCACATGCTACGCAAGACTTTCAAATGGATTCCTTTAGAAACAAGAAGAACAGTCACCCATGCCCTCATCAGCAGCAGACTGAACTACTGCAACGCCCTCTTCGCAGGGACCATGCCAAGCTTCAAAGAAAACTCCAGCAAATTCAGAACGAAGCCGCACGTCTCATCCTCAACCTCCCTCGTCACGAACACATATCCTCCCACCTCAGGTCCCTACACTGGCTGCCCATCAACAAAAGGATCATCTTCAAAGTCCTCGTCCATGCTCACAAAGCCCTCCGCGACACTAAACCGGCCTACCTCAACGAACAAGTAAACTTCCACATACCAACTCGACAGCTCCGCTCCACCGACCTCACCCTCGCTACAGTTTCCCGTATCCAACGCACCAGCTCCAGCAGCAGATCCTTCTCCCACCTCGCCGCCAAGACCTGGAACTCCCTCCCCACCAACCTACGCAAGACCCAGGACCTCCTAACCTTAAGAAAGCACCTTAAAACATAGCTTTTTGAGCAGTAACCTGCACCCCCCCCACCACAGCGCCTTGAGACCCTAACGGGTGAGTAGTGCGCTTAAGAAATAATTTGATTGATTGATTGATTGATTGATCAGGACCGAACTCTCGCTGTTCATGCGCTTGTGTTTATACATTCGGTTGATCCCCGCAGGGCCGTAGTCAGGAGTATATGTTTTGAAAGTAGTGGCCCTAGGAGTGACACAGAAGCATTCGAGAGGAGGAAATTCGAGTCAGGTGTGGTAGCATTAAAAAAATACTGCAGTAATTGTGATAGGTTAAAGTGCACAATTATTTTTTAGGTGAAAGTGGGTGACAAATGGTTTATTTTGAAGTATGTTAATCTAAAACTAACATAGTTTAGAAAGTATCTTCACAGAGGCATCTCACGTTCCACAGATAATAAGAGGGAGCACTGATGTCTTGTGTTATGTGTATATAATACATTTGGTCAATAAAACTGATCAAAATTCAAAAGATTTAAAGACAACTTTGCCAGGTTTTTGGAGATTCTCCCGCAAAAGTGTTTTATCGTAAATTGTCCCATATGGAAAATTACAAAGTACATTGGAGCAGTGACATTATTTAAAATGTCATACGATATAAACACAATTTTTCAGGGTATTTGGGGATCCTTTGAGAAAATCAGAGCCAATAACACTTTTCAAAATACAGTGGATCACTAACAAAGCTGAAATCTGGATAGAATTAAAGGATAACTTTACAGGTCATGCATCAGTACTTCAAGGAATTCAAGAGCAATATATGTTGGATGCTATGTTTTATAGCAATGTTGGAAAATAAATGTTCTTTGGCTTTGATTTAATGTCAGTTCTGAAAATGATCTGGGATTGATAGGCACATGTGATTTGGAAATGCTGCACATTAGTGAGCTCCAGTGTACGTGATAGTCCACAATCAGCAACCACCAATAAAAATGTCTGTAAAGCCCCCACACTGACCAATCACTGCCAATCCTTGAAGAGCGCCACAAATCTGTACTTATATTAGTCAGGAACTACTGTTATTAATCCGAACAAAGATGTCACCATTAAAGAATTAATACAAATGTTTTTAAAAATGTATATTTGGAAATATAAGATTTTCACCCCGAGCATCTGCTTTCCAGTTAATGAAAATAAACACATTATGCTACCAAATGCAAGCTTTTTGTTTTGGAAAAATAAACTAATTCCCCCCATAAAAGTCTGTCAGTTTATAATAGAAATTGGATTTTCATCCTTAAATGCCAGATTTTTAATTTTCAGTAGATGCATGTTTGGTGCCCAAATGTCAATGTGAACATTTATCAACCATCTACCTGTATTAATATGACATATGGACAGATTTTATCCTACAAGCCCATTTATCACTATCTCATGCAAAGGATGTTCATAATCTACTAGGGGCAGTATTGTATCAGAGGCACGCACTGCCAAGCCATGTGTGCCCATACTATGGCAAAAAATATTTGCTCTATCAGGGTAAGCACTATAGTCAGTGTGGGTGCCATCATTCCATAGATGCCCACAGTAAGCAAGAACTACCACCTTTATATCAGGACCACCAAGATAAAATGGTTAAGCCCATCATGACAAGGATGCCCACAATATGCCAAGGATTACCACTATTGTGTTAGGGTCAACATTATAATAGGGTAAGCAGCACAGGCCATAGAAGGGTGGGTACTTCACAAGAATTCCCTCAAGCCTGTGCCCGTGCAAACATGCACATTTGTTCTTAAAAAAACACACACACCAGCCGCATTCAAAGCTTTTTATATGCTCAATCACCAAGCCCTACTCTGGCAGCTAACTGGTTTGTGCCCTTCCACCCAATCCCTACTGCTTGTCAAGCCTTTTGTCACACTTACACTGCGAATGACAGCTCAATTACTGAAATAATTATTAGGGAATGAGACTCCATTCATCCCTATGGGCCTGAAGGCCATAGGTGCGAATGGTTTTGTATTTCCCAATTTGCGAATTCCTGTTAGGAATTCGCAATTTAGGTAATGCAAATTCATGGATGCTGGGGGCCTAAGGCCCCCTTTGATGCACCCCCCCAAAGACATTGTGCACATGTAAAGCACACATATGCCCTAGGAGCATGTGTGCTCCACATGGCACTTTTAAAAATGCATTTTAAATGCATTTTTAAAATTGCACATGGTTACCACCAAATTGGATTTGGTGGTAATTGCATTTCCTAAAAGCCCAGTTAGCATTTAGGAAATGCATGATACATGTGCTTTGGAAATGGCAAATAGGAATTCCCTGTTTGCGATTTCCTATTTAGGGCATCACAATTTGAGATTCCCTATTCAAAGTCTCTATCTAAGGAATTGCTAAAAATTGCGATTCCCTAAAACTCCACTGCACTGCCTTTAATACATCGGGAAAGGGTAATTTGCATTCGCAAACAGTGGAATGTTGTGATTTGCACCGTTTGCGAATGCAAAATTGTTTGATACATCTGGCCCTTGGTATCTAACCCTACTACGCTATCCAACCCACTCTGTATTTTGGTGGGCAGCCCCATTTTTGAGGATGTAGAAAAGGAATGCAATCTGGTGACCCGCATGAGTCCACGGCTGTCCTGTCTCTTGTCCCCATCGTTCCCTCACTCTGTGTAGAAAGTCAGTCATGGTTTTCCCAGGCTTCATGCTCTCCACCAATAATCCTTCTATGTCCTGCAGTCAGGGAACATTTCTCTCAGGGTCATCCATACCTGGTGTCTGAATGAATTGAATGCAGCCCAGTCATGCTCAGTATTAGTCGGCATGACTGTTGGGATGTTGGGTTGTGAAAACACTGTGTTAGTCTGCTCTCCAATGATGCGGCTGAGCCAACTCTCGACATCAGCTATTGCTAGGTTTATACCTGCAGTGTTTTTCTCAAAACATTGCAAATTTCCTGCCTCGTCCATCAATGGGTGTAGTTTGGTCTGGACCTCTTCTTTGTCCATCTGCGCCCATAGCACATAGATGGTCCCTGACGTGCCCTTCTGTAACAACAAGCATATTTTGGCTTGGATGATCTCCAGGGGTTTTTCCTCAAAAGCACTCCCATCTTCTCATGCATTCCTATATGTAGGGGAAGATACATTCTGGATCTCCCCCTCTGTGCCAGCTGCATTCTTCCATGATGGCCATGTCCTCTTGTTCGAAGGATCCCTCCTATGGCCAGGGTTTATCATACTGACCCTCCCTTTTGATCCAGTGGGCCAGCAGCTGGCAAAATTATTGCATTGTGCAAAGACCTCACCTTTTTCTCTAGTCACTATCTCTCTAGGAGTCAGTCTGTCTGACTTGCGTGTTCAGGGGAAGCGGTGGACGTCTTCATCGCAGCTCTCCTCACACATGCATACAGGTGCCATTTTGCTTATCCTGTGCCTTAATTGGGTTTGGACTAGGCTACCCTGATCCCTTATTTCTTGGTCGGCCCCTCTCCTACGCTGATGGTTTGGCAAAGTTGGGGTTCCCGATGGGGGGGGCCTTCCTTCTGGTTCTACTTCAGACTCCTCTTCGCGAGAAGCCTAGGGCCTGGCTCCACTGTCCTCTGGGGGAAGGCGCGCTGCTCTATTCTCCCTTTGCGCTTCCCAGGTAAGAGCTTTCTATTTCTCTCTCTTCAAACTGCACCTTTCATTTAACTCCAATCTGGGCTGTCTCCTTCGCTTGGTGCTGCACGTGCTTCTCCTTTGTGGAAGTGTACCCTCAAGCTTACTTTCTTTCATCTCTTCTGCTGCCGGGGCATATTTTGGAGGAGTGTACCCAGTTTCTCTATCTCCAATGTCAGACCCTGGAAGGGCTGGAAGTTTTTACTCCGCTCCACTGTTGGTGTCACTGTCCAGGACCTCTATGAATGTCTCAGTCAACTGAGAGCATTCTACTGTACTGGCTGATGAATATGCTCCCTGCAGTACTGGCATTTGAACGATGGAGTGTGGCAGTTGGGGGGGTCAAGCTTGGGGGGCCCCTAGAGCCAACCTGGGTTGGGACTCGTGTCCCTCCAGCCCTAGATCCAGCAGCAAGCTGGTGATGAGGGGCCCTCTGGGCCCCAAATCTAGTGGATTGGTGTAGCCTGGGACAGGAATGGCTGAAATGGCAGCCATCAGAGAGAGTACGTCCATACCTATGTATGGTGGGGGGGGGGCTGAAGCCTTGCTTGTGGGTTCTGGATGGTTGCAGGCCAGGGCCACCTCAAAGATGGCCTATAGATCTAACAGTGCCTCTCTTTTAGCCTTCTTTCACCCTACGAATTTGATCTGAATGTGTATCCTCATGTGCTCTATTGTATTGATGTCATTTAACGAGACATAGCTTTTCAATATAAAATATAGCTGGAATAGTTTGTCAGCACCATCACGTCAACAATGCATCAATTCAAAACCTACAGTGGAAGTAACGAAGGAGAGGGATAGAAGAAAAAAAGATAGAAAAAAAAATGATGACTTTGTCAAAAAAAAAAACCTTATCCGGCTCCTACCACATGCTGTGGATTTGAGGGAGGCTCTGTGCTGTACATGGGACTTAGGCCCATATTTATAATTTTTGACGCAAACCTGAGCTACTGCAGGTTTGAGACAAAAAGTTTAATGCCAGCTACCGCCATTCCTATGCGCCCACCTGGCGTTATATTTAAGTAATGATGCGAGCTGGCGCTGCAGCATGGTTATCGTCAAAATAAATGACACTAACCGGGCAGCAGAGGTGTAGGGAAGAATAGAGCTTGTGCGTCAAAGAATGGTGCAAGTGAAAAATATTGACTCAAACCTGACTAGCGTCACTTTTTGACACACAACCCCCATGGAAATGACACCTGTCTTACCAAAGACAGGAGTCATGTCCCCCTGCCCAATGGCCATGCCCAGGGGACTTCTGTCCTTTGGGCATGGTCTTTGGGCACAGTGCGATGTAGGCACTCTAAAAAATAAAATTAAAAATACCTACCTCCACTTACCTGGGATAGGTCCCCCCCATCCATGGGTGGTGAGGGTGGCAGGGGGTGTCCCTGGCTGCAGGGAAGGGCACCTGCACGCTGCTTTCATGGTCAGATACCATGGAAGTGAGCCCACAGGTCCCCTAACGCCTGCCCTGACCCAGGCATTAAAAAATTGTGCTAAACAGGCTTAGTGCCATATTTTAAGGCCCTCCTCCTCCCGTGCGTCATTTTTCACAGGAGGATAAATAAGGCGCAAATGCCTTAAAGTCATTTTTTGCATGGGAACGCCTACCTTGCATCTCATTGACGCATGGTAGATTTTCACGTTCAAAAAATTACGCAAACTCACTTAACTTTGGCACTAGACGGGTCTAGCGGCAAAGTATAAATATGTAGTTAAGTTTGCGCTGGATTTGCGTAAAAAAAAAGATGCAAATCTGTTGCGAAAACAGAGTATAAATATGCCGTCAAGTGAGTCCAATAGTCGGTCAATATTGACTCAAGGACAAAGAAAGCAACAATTTTATGCGGAAAAGAAGGAACTGCTCGACAACTACAGGCCCTCCTTGGCCAAGCACAAGCCACATCTAATCTCCAGGATCCAAATCTTTTGCCTGATGTCTGAATGGCACCTTGTTTCACACCAAGGGGCTTAGCATACCATTTGCGTTACACCCTGTGGTCCAAGCAAATAACACCTCTCACTTCTTTCACACACCACTAGTGTTTAAGAGATGGATTAGTGCTGAGAAACCCTTTTAGACTATAAAATACGATTGAGGTGTTGACACTATATTACACCCAGAGCCTTTGCGTACCATCAGTGTCACGTCCAGCGGTCCAAGTGTTGAGACCACATCCCTATGTCATACTCAGGGATCAATCGTACCATGTGTATCTCGCCCAGAGGTCCAAGCAGAGCCTTATAACACACTCAGTGTCATGTGTATCATTTGTGTCTACCCCAGTGGTCTAAGCAGAGCCCTATATCACACCCAGTGCTATGCGTGCCCTCTGTATCTCGCTCAGCATTCCAAATCAAACAAGAGGTCTATTTACCTCTCTTTGTTTGAGCAGATGAGAATCCATACAAGTGGAGTTCCCTTTCTTCGCGTGCAGTCTAGATTTGGAGGTCCAATCTCTCCTAGCTGGCTCACCAAAATGTTTCTCGAATGTGCATTTACCTTAAAGAAATGAAAGACAAGGGTGTTTGGCAAAACAGGAACAGTTGGTTTAATTAAATGCAGCGGCTGAGAGAGTGCAGGACAGAGTCAGTGTCTAATGATTGTCTCTCAAAGTTACAGAGTTCTGAGCACCTCTTTGTACAATTATTCAAAGGTTTTAAAACAATTCTATAGATTCTTTGCAGAAAGGAATGCAGGCCTAGTCATGGACTCGTAAATCTGACCATCTGATAAAGTGCTCAGGTGGGTCTTGACCTTGCGTGAACAAAATGCAGGCCAGTAGGTAACATGTCCAGATGTCCGGTATGGGGAGCACGTGATCACTGCATGTTGTGTGTTGTGTTTTGATTGGCTGAGTGTTCCTAGCATCGTGCTATGGTGTTTTGGGATCGCGCACCCCTCCGGCCAAATGTGTTTTAATGGGGGCCAATCTCCTACGACTATTGTGGTGTCGCTCCGTATTGGAGGGATCAAACTGGGTTTTTCTTGTTTGTGCATTTGTCTACTGGCTATGGTCACCCCACCTGTGATTTGTTAATTAGTTGCTTCAGGCCTGGGTCACAGGGCTTGCTTGATCACATATTTCTGACTCTGGGTTGATGAGGCGGTCACATCATATGGAATCAACAACAGTGATGCAAGTTTGTTGTTTTGCACACACATATCATGGGGTATAATTACATTATTTTATCTCTAGCAACCAGGTAAGAGGGAGTGGATACGGGCCTTATCGATGATGAGGGGTGACATGTAAATTTAATGAGGATTGGTGGCAATTCATTGAGCCTTAGTAAAGCAGGGGTGTTGCAATCAGGCTTTTTTCCTTACAGTGGTAAAGAGAGCAGATGCTTGCAGGCCAACCCTCAGTGATCCCAAAGTACATTTTTTAGATTTGTCAGTAGGTAGCTGCTTTAATCAAGTTGTGAATGATCAAGGGGCTGAACTATGGTTTCAATGTCATAACCAAGGATGAAGTGTGTGATCTCCCACAGTAGTCACGGCTGGAAGCATACACTCTCATCCACAGAGTAAATTTGTGCTTGGCAGTATAGTGTTTTTCCAAGATTAAGGGCTAATGATTTTGCCCAATCAATGATGGCAGTATTGCAATCAGAAATGTTCCATCTTCAATCCAAGACTGGTCAGGAATGATAAAGCATATAGGTGAACTAAAAAGAAACTCAGTTCTCGATTTGACATAATGATTTGAGCAAGATGTGAAACATTCTTATATGAAGAACTCTTAAGACAGAGCTGTGTTGCATCATCAGCATATTGCAGGATATTGATGGTATAAGATGCCAGAGTTCATTCAGATGATACCAAGAGGTTCAACGCATAGATTAAAGAAGTTGGGGCCAAAATGGACCTTGAGGCACTCTTTGAGGCATGGCAGAAGATTAGGAGTAACAGTTTCCTATTATGATCTTGAGAATTGATTGACTGTTCAGAGGCAGCTGCAAAATCAAGGAGGGTCTGGAGACAAGAGCTTACATTGTCAAGAATGTGTAGTGTGTCATCAACTACTTGAAGCAAGGCATTCTCAGTGCTGTAACCCTTAAGAAAAAGCCTTATTGAATGCCATCAGATAATTTATTTTGGGAGAAATGGGATTTAGGTTGAGATTCAACACAGCTTTCATTTACCTTTGAAATAAATAATAAACCTAATGCTAGACAGCAGTTGTTAGGATTTCTCTTATCTGCAGAGGGTGTTTCTAAAGCTGAAGACTTGGCCAATGTTTAGATAGTCTAGGAAACAGCTTGCATAAGTGATAACTTCACCAGTGGACAAAGAGTCAATAAGCAAGGTCTTTACTAATGTCTGCAGGAATTGGGTCTTTGGCTTTTTATCAGAGTTTTTAAAAACGTTTTTAAATTGTAACCATCTATCAATGCATAGTTCACTTCAAGTGAGAGTTTAACAGATCTGACTTTGTCATCAATGAAGTGGGCAACAGAACCACTGATTGCTAATAATTGAGGAGAATAAGTACCCAATTACCAGCCCTGAATATTTGTTTAGGGGTATTCTTGTTGGAGTTCATTATAGCTTTGATGTGGGAGGTCAACACATTAAAAATTTATTTTTTAACATCTTCCGCCATCTCTAAGGTTATCAAGGTTACAAAGGAAGGGTTGTTACCTCTAAATATGTTTTACTGCTTCTTGAAATAGTTATTTTCAGAACTTTTAAAGAGTTCAATCAAGCATTCATTCTATTTAGATGTATTATTAGCTTAATTAGGGAGGGTATAAGATAGATTTTTGAGGCCTTCATTGCAGAGCAGTTCATATCAATGTTTTAGGTGTTGCAAATAATGTCCATTTTCGGCTAGCCAAAGAATTTACTGAGCACGAAAGCAATGCAAAATGCACCAGAAAAGGATTATACTAGTTTACTGGGATTAGGTCTCAAAAAACTGGAAAATTTAATTTTAAGATGAGTAAATCGAGAGTGGAATAATTTAGAACAAAACAACCTTTCTACAAAAATATGCTCTATATAAAGAGTCAAACCCAGACCTAAATATTAAGAACAACATTTTATTTAGATGTAGGATATTTTCTCAATTTATTTTCATTATTTTTAAAATAATAAACAACAGTTAGCACATCATGATTCACACATAATGATGTAAATAAAATCTTGATTGTAAAATGCTTTAACAACACACCACAGCATAAATCAGGGCGAAAAGATATCCCCTCAAAGTACAATTACTAATTCAAGGTTAATTTTCTTATAGATTGAAAGATTAACAGCCCTGATATATATCTGTAGGTCCATATAAAACAGCTATTATTGCAAGTCAGTACATATGATCTTTGATATCATCCCAACTGTTTGTACTCTAGTCCATGTTTGGAGAGGCTGATCCACAGGTGCTGACACATGTTTCGGTCTATAGTTGTTAGCTGACAACACACCTTCTTCAGGGCACAAAGGAATGGTTTAACAAAGAATAATCTTAACACAACAAGAGAGGAGGGGAGAGAGAATTGAAACCCCATACTGCCTCCCCTAAGCGCACTTCAAAATACACAAAGAGTATGGGGTTTCACGTAGGGGTATCCTCAACTTCTGGACTGATTTGTGTGCTAAGTGTAACTCTCAAAAGGGGCTAAGGAGAAGTTCTCCTTACAGACTAGTGGTCTCACACACTATATAGTGTCATGCTTCATCATATGACCACCTATCCCATCCAGGTAGGATAGTACCACCTGGACGGACTTAACCGACGGTCTGGGACAATCTAACTATATTTTGCCCCTACATTAAACCCCATACTCTTTGTGTATTTTAACAAAGAATAAAACACCATAAGGGGGAGACAAAATAGGGCAGCTGCCCACTGGTTCTCTAAAAATACAACAATTATATATACAAATATATAAAAAGTCCTATATGCACAAACTAGTGTTTGCCATTGCCAGGTTTGTGTGACAAATAAACACCAAAAGCCCTAATTACTCCATGTCATATGGATAAAATATACACTTGAATTGAAAGAAATTGTTCAAAACAATGCTGTCACAGATCAAGACTAAATCAGATAGCTTCTGTGAGGGAATATCTTTTCTCTCTGATTTATGCTATGATGTGTCCTAGAGGCATTTTATAATCAAGATTTTATTTAATGATAGGATGATGTTTAAAGTATGAATGATATCTATGAAGTTTGTGAGTGTGATGTATTTTAGTGGATGAGGGTGAGACAGTTCTCTTGCTAAATCATTATGTTTAAATCATGATGTGTTAATTGTTGTTTATGAATTTAAAAATAATGTGTTTTCCCTATCCCGCTTCAATATAATTTTGCAGGTACGCTGAACCCTTTGTTTACATTGGTAAGTCCAGAATGGAGCCCTTAAGGTGGGTCAGTCCATGACAGTGCTGAGTTACATAATTTCCTAGTAGAAACAAGGAGAATATATTGACAATATTATCTTTGGAATCACCCTGGAGAAATGAATACCATGATGCTTTTTTTTTTTATAAGTCCTCATTTATAGCAAAAGACAGACAGGAGGAGCCACATCATCTCGCGGTTTTGGTCAGGACCCTGGCCCACTGACTGAGACTAGAAGAGAGAACGCTCTCCTTTAGCCTTGGGGGGGCAGAACAAGTCCACCCCCACCCTCCTTGCTGTTTCGTCTTAGTGCTTAATCATTGGACTCACACCAAATTGAATCTCAGATGTATAAATCAAGTTAAATCAAGTTCAAACAGATTAAATCTCACTGCACTATTGCCAGGAGGAAATGCTTCTATAGAAAGCCATGAAAGGTTCCCACATCCTAAGGCACTTATTCGAGCCTCTACTACAATCTAAGTCAGAAATTGTCTTGACTGACAGTAGCCAGTCCATGTGGGTCGGGGCAGGCTCGAGATCCACTTAATGCAGATTTCCCACCTTGCTATCAGGACCAAACAGAAGAAGAGGTGCGCCAAGGGTTTCTCCAAGCTATCGATTTTGGCGCCCTCATATAACCCAAACACGATCATTGGTAGAGTTAACTCATCACACCTGTTTATGATGGATAAGATCGTCTTGCCTAAATGTTCCCAGAATTTATGAATCCGCGGACATTGCCACCAAAAATGGATATCATCTGCTCCTTCTAGATCACACTTCGGGCAGTTGCACTTCCTTGGAAATCCTATTCTAGAGAGCCTCCTGGGGGTCCTGTAAGCCTGATATACAGTAAACAGGTGGTTCCTCCGCAAAGGAGCAGATTTTACCATTGACCAAAGTATATTCATAGAGGCCTGCCAGAGATGCGGAAGGTCTGGAGCCGGAAAAACAGGATCCCACATCTCAGTGGGTAATGGGCAAGAGACATCTTCAGCTTGTATTAAAGCCCAGTACCACTTTGAAACTTATTTTTTTAATCTCTCTGAACCAGGTATTTCCCTTTTCCAACCTGTAGAGCACCCGGCCACAGATTCTCCTTGTGCCCAACTTTTAATCTGCATGTATTTAAACCTAGACAATTTAGCATTAGTTGCTTCGGACAGGGATTCCCAAGAGCTTACTGAGCCCCCCCTGACAATCTGTCCCCAACACAGAACTCCTCCCTCTACCAGAGGCGTAGCTAGTGCATCCTGAAGACATAGTGGAGTGCCGGAGAATTCCAAATTGGGGCCAGCTCGCTGTAATACGGGATGCCCAGCCTTGATCTTACTGCATACCAAACCCTAAAAGCGTTGTTGAGAACTTTTAGTCTGACTTTTTTGTAGAACCTGGGATGGCCAAATTTATAAAGAAACTGTGTGCTCTGGTCCCGGAAACTACCTGTCAATGCTTGGAGTCAAACAGGTGGAGGTTCCTTGGAGAGGAGTACTCTAATATTTTTCAGCTGGAATGCCCAGTAGTAAAGCTGGAAATCTGGGAATGCAATTCCACCTTCCAGCTTCTACTTTCTTAATTTGTTTCCATGCTATTGTGGTATTTTTGTAGGACCAGATAAAGCTAACTAATTCCCCCTGTAGCTTCCTTAACCAATCAGTTTTAAAGAGTAAGGGGATGGCATTAAACATGAAAGTAAATTTGGGCAGTACCATTTTTATTACATTTGTTTTACCTAATATAGAGAGCTGTAAGTGTGACCATTGAGAGAGTAGCTTTTTTGTTTCCCTAAAGACAACAACACCCACCTCCCACGCACGCAACCTTGGCATCGTTCTAGACTCATTCTTTTCCATGACCCAGCAAATCAACGCCATATCATCCTCCTGCTTCAACACCCTTCACATGCTACGCAAGACTTTCAAATGGATTCCTTTAGAAACAAGAAGAACAGTCACCCATGCCCTCATCAGCAGCAGACTGGACTACTGCAACGCCCTCTACGCAGGGACCATGCCAAGCTTCAAAGAAAACTCCAGCAAATTCAGAACGAAGCCGCACGTCTCATCCTCAACCTCCCTCGTCACAAACACATATCCTCCCACCTCAGGTCCCTACACTGGCTGCCCATCAACAAAAGGATCATCTTCAAAGTCCTCGTCCATGCTCACAAAGCCCTCCGCGACACTAAACCGGCCTACCTCAACGAACAAGTAAACTTCCACATACCAACTCGACAGCTCCGCTCCACCGACCTCACCCTCGCTACAGTTTCCCGCATCCAACGCACCAGCTCCAGCAGCAGATCCTTCTCCCACCTCGCCGCCAAGACCTGGAACTCCCTCCCCACCAACCTACGCAAGACCCAGGACCTCCTAACCTTAAGAAAGCACCTTAAAACATAGCTTTTTGAGCAGTAACCTGCACCCCCCCCACCACAGCGCCTTGAGACCCTAACGGGTGAGTAGTGCGCTTAAGAAATAATTTGATTGATTGATTGATTGATTGATCAGGACCGAACTCTCGCTGTTCATGCGCTTGTGTTTATACATTCGGTTGATCCCCGCAGGGCCGTAGTCAGGAGTATATGTTTTGAAAGTAGTGGCCCTAGGAGTGACACAGAAGCATTCGAGAGGAGGAGATTCGAGTCAGGTGTGGTAGCATTAAAAAAATACTGCAGTAATTGTGATAGGTTAAAGTGCACAATTATTTTTTAGGTGAAAGTGGGTGACAAATGGTTTATTTTGAAGTATGTTAATCTAAAACTAACATAGTTTAGAAAGTATCTTCACAGAGGCATCTCACGTTCCACAGATAATAAGAGGGAGCACTGATGTCTTGTGTTATGTGTATATAATACATTTGGTCAATAAAACTGATCAAAATTCAAAAGATTTAAAGACAACTTTGCCAGGTTTTTGGAGATTCTCCCGCAAAAGTGTTTTATCGTAAATTGTCCCATATGGAAAATTACAAAGTACATTGGAGCAGTGACATTATTTAAAATGTCATACGATATAAACACAATTTTTCAGGGTATTTGGGGATCCTTTGAGAAAATCAGAGCCAATAACACTTTTCAAAATACAGTGGATCACTAACAAAGCTGAAATCTGGATAGAATTAAAGGATAACTTTACAGGTCATGCATCAGTACTTCAAGGAATCCAAGAGCAATATATGTTGGATGCTATGTTTTATAGCAATGTTGGAAAATAAATGTTCTTTGGCTTTGATTTAATGTCAGTTCTGAAAATGATCTGGGATTGATAGGCACATGTGATTTGGAAATGCTGCACATTAGTGAGCTCCAGTGTACGTGATAGTCCACAATCAGCAACCACCAATAAAAATGTCTGTAAAGCCCCCACACTGACCAATCACTGCCAATCCTTGAAGAGCACCACAAATCTGTACTTATATTAGTCAGGAACTACTGTTATTAATCCGAACAAAGATGTCACCATTAAAGAATTAATACAAATGTTTTTAAAAATGTATATTTGGAAATATAAGATTTTCACCCCGAGCATCTGCTTTCCAGTTAATGAAAATAAACACATTATGCTACCAAATGCAAGCTTTTTGTTTTGGAAAAATAAACTAATTCCCCCCATAAAAGTCTGTCAGTTTATAATAGAAATTGGATTTTCATCCTTAAATGCCAGATTTTTAATTTTCAGTAGATGCATGTTTGGTGCCCAAATGTCAATGTGAACATTTATCAACCATCTACCTGTATTAATATGACATATGGACAGATTTTATCCTACAAGCCCATTTATCACTATCTCATGCAAAGGATGTTCATAATCTACTAGGGGCAGTATTGTATCAGAGGCACGCACTGCCAAGCCATGTGTGCCCATACTATGGCAAAAAATATTTGCTCTATCAGGGTAAGCACTATAGTCAGTGTGGGTGCCATCATTCCATAGATGCCCACAGTAAGCAAGAACTACCACCTTTATATCAGGACCACCAAGATAAAATGGTTAAGCCCATCATGACAAGGATGCCCACAATATGCCAAGGATTACCACTATTGTGTTAGGGTCAACATTATAATAGGGTAAGCAGCACAGGCCATAGAAGGGTGGGTACTTCACAAGAATTCCCTCAAGCCTGTGCCCGTGCAAACATGCACATTTGTTCTTAAAAAAACACACACACCAGCCGCATTCAAAGCTTTTTATATGCTCAATCACCAAGCCCTACTCTGGCAGCTAACTGGTTTGTGCCCTTCCACCCAATCCCTACTGCTTGTCAAGCCTTTTGTCACAGTTACACTGCGAATGACAGCTCAATTACTGAAATAATTATTAGGGAATGAGACTCCATTCATCCCTATGGGCCTTAGGTGCGAATGGTTTTGTATTTCCCAATTTGCAAATTCCTGTTAGGAATTCGCAATTTAGGTAATGCAAATTCATGGATGCTGGGGGCCTAAGGCCCCCTTTGATGCACCCCCCCAAAGACATTGTGCACATGTAAAGCACACATATGCCCTAGGAGCATGTGTGCTCCACATGGCACTTTTAAAAATGCATTTTAAATGCATTTTTAAAATTGCACATGGTTACCACCAAATTGGATTTGGTAGTAATTGCATTTCCTAAAAGCCCAGTTAGCATTTAGGAAATGCATGATACATGTGCTTTGGAAATGGCAAATAGGAATTCCCTGTTTGCGATTTCCTATTTAGGGCATCACAATTTGAGATTCCCTATTCAAAGTCTCTATCTAAGGAATTGCTAAAAATTGCGATTCCCTAAAACTGCACTGCACTGCCTTTAATACATCGGGAAAGGGTATTTTGCATTCGCAAACAGTGGAATGTTGTGATTTGCACCGTTTGCGAATGCAAAATTGTTTGATACATCTGGCCCTTGGTATCTAACCCTACTACGCTATCCAACCCACTCTGTATTTTGGTGGGCAGCCCCATTTTTGAGGATGTAGAAAAGGAATGCAATCTGGTGACCCGCATGAGTCCACGGCTGCCCTGTCTCTTGTCCCCATCTTTCCCTCACTCTGTGTAGAACGTCAGTCATGGTTTTCCCAGGCTTCATGCTCTCCACCAATAATCCTTCTATGTCCTGCAGTCAGGGAACATTTCTCTCAAGGTCATCCATACCTGGTGTCTGAATGAATTGAATGCAGCCCAGTCATGCTCAGTATTAGTCGGCATGACTGTTGGGATGTTGGGTTGTGAAAACACTGTGTTAGTCTGCTCTCCAATGATGCGGCTGAGCCAACTCTCGACATCAGCTATTGCTAGGTTTATACCTGCAGTGTTTTTCTCAAAACATTGCAAATTTCCTGCCTCGTCCATCAATGGGTGTAGTTTGGTCCGGACCTCTTCTTTGTCCATCTGCGCCCATAGCACATAGATGGTCCCTGACGTGCCCTTCTGTAACAACAAGCATATTTTGGCTTGGATGATCTCCAGGGGTTTTTCCTCAAAAGCACTCCCATCTTCTCATGCATTCCTGTATGTAGGGGAAGATACATTCTGGATCTCCCCCTCTGTGCCAGCTGCATTCTTCCATGATGGCCATGTCCTCTTGTTCGAAGGATCCCTCCTATGGCCAGGGTTTATCATACTGACCCTCCCTTTTGATCCAGTGGGCCAGCAGCTGGCAAAATTATTGCATTGTGCAAAGACCTCACCTTTTTCTCTAGTCACTATCTCTCTAGGAGTCAGTCTGTCTGACTTGCGTGTTCAGGGGAAGCGGTGGACGTCTTTCTCTTTCTCTCTCTTCAAACTGCACCTTTCATTTAACTCCAATCTGGGCTGTCTCCTTCGCTTGGTGCTGCACGTGCTTCTCCTTTGTGGAAGTGTACCCTCAAGCTTACTTTCTTTCATCTCTTCTGCTGCCGGGGCATATTTTGGAGGAGTGTACCCAGTTTCTCTATCTCCAATGTCAGACCCTGGAAGGGCTGGAAGTTTTTACTCCGCTCCACTGTTGGTGTCACTGTCCAGGACCTCTATGAATGTCTCAGTCAACTGAGAGCATTCTACGGTACTGGCTGATGAATATGCTCCCTGCAGTACTGGCATTTGAACGATGGAGTGTGGCAGTTGGGGGGGTCAAGCTTGGGGGGCCCCTAGAGCCAACCTGGGTTGGAACTGGTGTCCCTCCAGCCCTAGATCCAGCAGCAAGCTGGTGATGAGGGGCCCTCTGGGCCCCAAATCCAGTGGATTGGTGTAGCCTGGGACAGGAATGGCTGAAATGGCAGCCATCAGAGAGAGTACCTCCATACCTATGTATGGTGGGGGGGGGCTGAAGCCTTGCTTGTGGGTTCTGGATGGTTGCAGGCCAGGGCCACCTCAAAGATGGCCTATAGATCTAACAGTGCCTCTCTTTTAGCCTTCTTTCACCCTACGAATTTGATCTGAATGTGTATCCTCATGTGCTCTATTGTATTGATGTCATTTAACGAGACATAGCTTTTCAATATAAAATATAGCTGGAATAGTTTGTCAGCACCATCACGTCAACAATGCATCAATTCAAAACCTACAGTGGAAGTAACGAAGGAGAGGGATAGAAGAAAAAAAGATAGAGAAAAAAATGATGACTTTGTCAAAAAAAAAAACCTTATCCGGCTCCTACCACATGCTGTGGATTTGAGGGAGGCTCTGTGCTGTACATGGGACTTAGGCCCATATTTATAATTTTTGACGCAAACCTGAGCTACTGCAGGTTTGAGACAAAAAGTTTAATGCCAGCTACCGCCATTCCTATGCGCCCACCTGGCGTTATATTTAAGTAATGATGCGAGCTGGCGCTGCAGCATGGTTATCGTCAAAATAAATGACACTAACCGGGCAGCAAAGGTGTAGGGAAGAATAGAGCTTGTGCGTCAAAGAATGGTGCAAGTGAAAAATATTGACTCAAACCTGACTAGCGTCACTTTTTGACACACAACCCCCATGGAAATGACACCTGTCTTACCAAAGACAGGAGTCATGTCCCCCTGCCCAATGGCCATGCCCAGGGGACTTCTGTCCTTTGGGCATGGTCTTTGGGCACAGTGCGATGTAGGCACTCTAAAAAATAAAATAAAAAATACATACCTCCACTTACCTGGGATAGGTCCCCCCCATCCATGGGTGGTGAGGGTGGCAGGGGGTGTCCCTGGGTGCAGGGAAGGGCACCTGCACGCTGCTTTCATGGTCGGATACCATGGAAGTGAGCCCACAGGTCCCCTAACGCCTGCCCTGACCCAGGCATTAAAAAATTGTGCTAAACAGGCTTAGCGCCATATTTTAAGGCCCTCCTCCTCCCATGCGTCATTTTTCACAGGAGGATAAATAAGGCGCAAATGCCTTAAAGTCATTTTTTGCATGGGAACGCCTACCTTGCATCTCATTGACGCATGGTAGATTTTCACGTTCAAAAAATTACGCAAACTCACTTAACTTTGGCACTAGATGGGTCTAGCGGCAAAGTATAAATATGTAGTTAAGTTTGCGCTGGATTTGCGTAAAAAAAAAGATGCAAATCTGTTGCGAAAACAGAGTATAAATATGCCGTCAAGTGAGTCCAATAGTCGGTCAATATTGACTCAAGGACAAAAAAGCAACAATTTTATGCGGAAAAGAAGGAACAGCTCGACAACTACAGGCCCTCCTTGGCCAAGCACAAGCCACATCTAATCTCCAGGATCCAAATCTTTTGCCTGATGTCTGAATGGCACCTTGTTTCACACCAAGGGGCTTAGCATACCATTTGCGTTACACCCTGTGGTCCAAGCAAATAACACCTCTCACTTCTTTCACACACCACTAGTGTTTAAGAGATGGATTAGTGCTGAGAAACCCTTTTAGACTATAAAATACGATTGAGGTGTTGACACTATATTACACCCAGAGCCTTTGCGTACCATCAGTGTCACGTCCAGCGGTCCAAGTGTTGAGACCACATCCCTATGTCATACTCACGGATCAATCGTACCATGTGTATCTCGCCCAGAGGTCCAAGCAGAGCCTTATAACACACTCAGGGTCATGTGTATCATTTGTGTCTACCCCAGTGGTCTAAGCAGAGCCCTATATCACACCCAGTGCCATGCGTGCCCTCTGTATCTCGCTCAGCAGTCCAAATCAAATGAGAGGTCTATTTACCTCTCTTTGTTTGAGCAGATGTGAATCCATACAAGTGGAGTTCCCTTTCTTCGGGTGCAGTCTAGATTTGGAGGTCCAATCTCTCCTAGCTGGCTCACCAAAATGTTGCTCGAATGTGCATTTACCTTAAAGAAATGAAAGACAAGGGTGTTTGGCAAAACAGGAACAGTTGGTTTAATTAAATGCAGCGGCTGGGAGAGTGCAGGACAGAGTCAGTGTCTAATGATTGTCTCTCAAAGTTACAGAGTTCTGAGCACCTCTTTGTACAATTATTCAAAGGTTTTAAAACAATTCTATAGATTCTTTGCAGAAAGGAATGCAGGCCTAGTCATGGACTCGTAAATCTGACCATCTGATAAAGTGCTCAGGTGGGTCTTGACCTTGCGTGAACAAAATGCAGGCCAGTAGGTAACATGTCCAGATGTCCGGTATGGGGAGCACGTGATCACTGCATGTTGTGTTTTGATTGGCTGAGTGTTCCTAGCATCGTGCTATGGTGTTTTGGGATCGCGCACCCCTCTGGCCAAATGTGTTTTAATGGGGGCCAATCTCCTACGACTATTGTGGTGTCGCTCCGTATTGGAGGGATCGAACTGGGTTTTTCTTGTTTGTGCATTTGTCTACTGGCTATGGTCACCCCACCTGTGATTTGTTAATTAGTTGCTTCAGGCCTGGGTCACAGGGCTTGCTTGATCACATATTTCTGACTCTGGGTTGATGAGGCGGTCACATCATATGGAATCAACAACAGTGATGCAAGTTTGTTGTTTTGCACACACATATCATGGGGTATAATTACATTATTTTATCTCTAGCAACCAGGTAAGAGGGAGTGGATACGGGCCTTATCGATGATGAGGGGTGACATGTAAATTTAATGAGGATTGGTGGCAATTCATTGAGCCTTAGTAAAGCAGGGGTGTTGCAATCAGGCTTTTTTCCTTACAGTGGTAAAGATAGCAGATGCTTGCAGGCCAACCCTCAGTGATCCCAAAGTAAATTTTTTAGATTTGTCAGGAGGGAGCTGCTTTAATCAAGTTGTGAATGATCAAGGGGCTGAACTATGGTTTCAATGTCATAACCAAGGATGAAGTATGTGATCTCCCACAGTAGTCACGGCTGGAAGCATACACTCTCATCCACAGAGTAAATTTGTGCTTGGCAGTATAGTGTTTTTCCAAGATTAATGGCTAATGATTTTGCCCAATCAATGATGGCAGTATTGCAATCAGAAATGTTCCATCTTCAATCCAAGACTGGACAGGAATGATAGAGCATATAGGTGAACTAAAAAGAAACTCAGTTCTCGATTTGACATAATGATTTGAGCAAGATGTGAAACATTCTAATATGAAGAACTCTTAAGACAGAGCTGTGCTGCATCATCAGCATATTGCAGGATATTGATGGTATAAGATGCCAGAGTTCATTAAGATGATACCAACAGGTTCAACGCATAGATTAAAGAAGTTGGGGCCAAAATGGACCTTGAGGCACTCTTTGAGGCACGGCAGAAGATTAGGAGTAACAGTTTCCTATTATGATCTTGAGAATTGATTGACTGTTCAGAGGCAGCTGCAAAATCAAGGAGGGTCTGGAGACAAGAGCTTACATTGTCAAGAATGTGTAGTGTGTCATCAACTACTTGAAGCAAGGCATTCTCAGTGCTGTAACCCTTAAGAAAAAGCCTTATTGAATGCCATCAGATAATTTATTTTGGGAGAAATGGGATTTAGGTTGAGATTCAACACAGCTTTCATTTACCTTTGAAATAAATAATAAACCTAATGCTAGACAGCAGTTGTTAGGATTTCTCACATCTGCAGAGGGTGTTTCTAAAGCTGAAGACTTGGCCAATGTTTAGATAGTCTAGGAAACAGCTTGCATAAGTGATAACTTCACCAGTGGACAAAGAGTCAATAAGCAAGGTCTTTACTAAAGTCTGCAGGAATTGGGTCTTTGGCTTTTTATCAGAGTTTTTAAAAACGTTTTTAAATTGTAACCATCTATCAATGCATAGTTCACTTCAAGTGAGAGTTTAACAGATCTGACTTTGTCATCAATGAAGTGGGCAACAGAACCACTGATTGCTAATAATTGAGGAGAATAAGTAGCCAATTACCAGCCCTGAATATTTGTTTAGGGGTATTCTTGTTGGAGTTCATTATAGCTTTGATGTGGGAGGTCAACACATTAAAAATTTATTTTTTAACATCTTCCGCCATCTCTAAGGTTATCAAGGTTACAAAGGAAGGGTTATTACCTCTAAATATGTTTTACTGCTCTTAAAGAATGTTGTTCTTGAAATAGTTATTTTCAGAACTTTTAAAGAGTTCAATCAAGCATTCATTCTATTTAGATGTATTATTAGCTTAATTAGGGAGGGTATAAGATAGATTTTTGAGGCCTTCATTGCAGAGCAGTTCATATCAATGTTTTAGGTGTTGCAAAACAAGTAATGTCCTTTTTCGGCTAGCCAAAGAATTTACTGAGCACGAAAGCAATGCAAAATGCACCAGAAAAGGATTATACTAGTTTACTGGGATTAGGTCTCAAAAAACTGGAAAATTTAATTTTAAGATGAGTAAGTCGAGAGTGGAATAATTTAGAACAAAACAACCTTTCTACAAAAATATGCTCTATATAAAGAGTCAAACCCAGACCTAAATATTAAGAACAACATTTTATTTAGATGTAGGATATTTTCTCAATTTATTTTCATTATTTTTAAATTCATAAACAACAGTTAGCACATCATGATTCACACATAATGATGTAAATAAAATCTTGATTGTAAAATGCTTTAACAACACACCACAGCATAAATCAGGGCGAAAAGAAATCCCCTCAAAGTACAATTACTAATTCAAGGTTAATTTTCTTATAGATTGAAAGATTAACAGCCCTGATATATATCTGTAGGTCCATATAAAACAGCTATTATTGCAAGTCAGTACATATGATCTTTCATATCATCCCAACTGTTTGTACTCTAGTCCATGTTTGGAGAGGCTGATCCACAGGTGCTGACACATGTTTCGGTCTATAGTTGTTAGCTGACAACACACCTTCTTCAGGGCACGAAGGAATGGTTTAACAAAGAATAATCTTAACACAACAAGAGAGGAGGGGAGAGAGAATTGAAACCCCATACTGCCTCCCCTAAGCGCACTTCAAAATACACAAAGAGTATGGGGTTTCACGTAGGGGTATCCTCAACTTCTGGACTGATTTGTGTGCTAAGTGTAACTCTCAAAAGGGGCTAAGGAGAAGTTCTCCTTACAGACTAGTGGTCTCACACACTATATAGTGTCATGCTTCATCATATGACCACCTATCCCATCCAGGTAGGATAGTACCACCTGGACGGACTTAACCGACAGTCTGGGACAATCTAACTATATTTTGCCCCTACATTAAACCCCATACTCTTTGTGTATTTTAACAAAGAATAAAACACCATAAGGGGGAGACAAAATAGGGCAGCTGCCCACTGGTTCTCTAAAAATACAACAATTATATATACAAATATATAAAAAGTCCTATATGCACAAACTAGTGCTTGCCATTGCCAGGTTTGTGTGACAAATAAACACCAAAAGCCCTAATTACTCCATGTCATATGGATAAAATATACACTTGAATTGAAAGAAATTGTTCAAAACAATGCTGTCACAGTTCAAGACTAAATCAGATAGCTTCTGTGAGGGGATATCTTTTCTCTCTGATTTATGCTATGATGTGTCCTAGAGGCATTTTATAATCAAGATTTTATTTAATGATAGGATGATGTTTAAAGTATGAATGATATCTATGAAGTTTGTGAGTGTGATGTATTTTAGTGGATGTGGGTGAGACAGTTCTCTTGCTAAATCATTATGTTTAAATCATGATGTGTTAATTGTTGTTTATGAATTTAAAAATAATGTGTTTTCCCTATCCCGCTTCAATATAATTTTGCAGGTACGCTGAACCCTTTGTTTATATTGGAAAGTCCAGAATGGAGCCCTTAAGGTGGGTCAGTTCATGACAGTGCTGAGTTACATAATTTCCTAGTAGAAACAAGGAGAATATATTGACAATATTATCTTTGGAATCACCCTGGAGAAATGAATACCATGATGCTTTTTTTTTTTTATAAGTCCTCATTTATAGCAAAAGACAGACAGGAGGAGCCACATCATCTCGCGGTTTTGGTCAGGACCCTGGCCCACTGACTGAGACTAGAAGAGAGAACGCTCTCCTTTAGCCTTGGGGGGGCAGAACAAGTCCACCCCCACCCTCCTTGCTGTTTCGTCTTAGTGCTTAATCATTGGACTCACACCAAATTGAATCTCAGATGTATAAATCAAGTTAAATCAAGTTCAAACAGATTAAATCTCACTGCACTATTGCCAGGAGGAAATGCTTCTATAGAAAGCCATGAAAGGTTCCCACATCCTAAGGCACTTATTCGAGCCTCTACTACAATCTAAGTCAGAAATTGTCTTGACTGACAGTAGCCAGTCCATGTGGGTCGGGGCAGGCTCGAGATCCACTTAATGCAGATTTCCCACCTTGCTATCAGGACCAAACAGAAGAAGAGGTGCGCCAAGGGTTTCTCCAAGCTATCGATTTTGGCGCCCTCATATAACCCAAACACGATCATTGGTAGAGTTAACTCATCACACCTGTTTATGATGGATAAGATCGTCTTGCCTAAATGTTCCCAGAATTTATGAATCCGCGGACATTGCCACCAAAAATGGATATCATCTGCTCCTTCTAGATCACACTTCGGGCAGTTGCACTTCCTTGGAAATCCTATTCTAGAGAGCCTCCTGGAGGTCCTGTAAGCCTGATATACAGTAAACAGGTGGTTCCTCCGCAAAGGAGCAGATTTTACCATCGACCAAAGTATATTCATAGAGGCCTGCCAGAGATGCGGAAGGTCTGGAGCCGGAAAAACAGGATCCCACATCTCAGTGGGTAATGGGCAAGAGACATCTTCAGCTTGTATTAAAGCCCAGTACCACTTTGAAACTTATTTGTTTAATCTCTCTGAACCAGGTATTTCCCTTTTCCAACCTGTAGAGCACCCGGCCACAGATTCTCCTTGTGCCCAACTTTTAATCTGCATGTATTTAAACCTAGACAATTTAGCATTAGTTGCTTCGGACAGGGATTCCCAAGAGCTTACTGAGCCCCCCCTGACAATCTGTCCCCAACACAGAACTCCTCCCTCTACCAGAGGCGTAGCTAGTGCATCCTGAAGACATAGTGGAGTGCCGGAGAATTCCAAATTGGGGCCAGCTCGCTGTAATACGGGATGCCCAGCCTTGATCTTACTGCATACCAAACCCTAAAAGCGTTGTTGAGAACTTTTAGTCTGACTTTTTTGTAGAACCTGGGAAGGCCAAATTTATAAAGAAACTGTGTGCTCTGGTCCCGGAAACTACCTGTCAATGCTTGGAGTCAAACAGGTGGAGGTTCCTTGGAGAGGAGTACTCTAATATTTTTCAGCTGGAATGCCCAGTAGTAAAGCTGGAAATCTGGGAATGCAATTCCACCTTCCAGCTTCTACTTTCTTAATTTGTTTCCATGCTATTGTGGTATTTTTGTAGGACCAGATAAAGCTAACTTATTCCCCCTGTAGCTTCCTTAACCAATCAGTTTTAAAGAGTAAGGGGATGGCATTAAACATGAAAGTAAATTTGGGCAGTACCATTTTTATTACATTTGTTTTACCTAATATAGAGAGCTGTAAGTGTGACCATTGAGAGAGTAGCTTTTTTGTTTCCCTAAAGACAACAACACCCACCTCCCACGCACGCAACCTTGGCATCGTTCTAGACTCATTCTTTTCCATGACCCAGCAAATCAACGCCATATCATCCTCCTGCTTCAACACCCTTCACATGCTACGCAAGACTTTCAAATGGATTCCTTTAGAAACAAGAAGAACAGTCACCCATGCCCTCATCAGCAGCAGACTGGACTACTGCAACGCCCTCTACGCAGGGACCATGCCAAGCTTCAAAGAAAACTCCAGCAAATTCAGAACGAAGCCGCACGTCTCATCCTCAACCTCCCTCGTCACGAACACATATCCTCCCACCTCAGGTCCCTACACTGGCTGCCCATCAACAAAAGGATCATCTTCAAAGTCCTCGTCCATGCTCACAAAGCCCTCCGCGACACTAAACCGGCCTACCTCAACGAACAAGTAAACTTCCACATACCAACTCGACAGCTCCGCTCCACCGACCTCACCCTCGCTACAGTTTCCCGCATCCAACGCACCAGCTCCAGCAGCAGATCCTTCTCCCACCTCGCCGCCAAGACCTGGAACTCCCTCCCCACCAACCTACGCAAGACCCAGGACCTCCTAACCTTAAGAAAGCACCTTAAAACATAGCTTTTTGAGCAGTAACCTGCACCCCCCCCCCCACAGCGCCTTGAGACCCTAACGGGTGAGTAGTGCGCTTAAGAAATTATTTGATTGATCAGGACCGAACTCTCGCTGTTCACGCGCTTGTGTTTATACATTCGGTTGATCCCCGCATGGCCGTAGTCAGGAGTATATGTTTTGAAAGGAGTGGCCCTAGGAGTGACACAGAAGCATTCGAGAGGAGGAAATTCGAGTCAGGTGTGGTAGCATTAAAAAAATACTGCAGTAATTGTGATAGGTTAAAGTGCGCAATTATTTTTTAGGTGAAAGTGGGTGACAAATGGTTTATTTTGAAGCATGTTAATCTAAAACTAACATAGTTTAGAAAGTATCTTCACAGAGGCATCTCACGTTCCATAGATAATAAGAGGGAGCACTGATGTCTTGTGTTATGTGTATATAATACATTTGGTCAATAAAACTGATCAAAATTCAAAAGATTTAAAGACAACTTTGCCAGGTTTTTGGAGATTCTCCCGCAAAAGTGTTTTATCGTAAATTGTCCCATATGGAAAATTACAAAGTACATTGGAGCAGTGACATTATTTAAAATGTCATACGATATAAACACAATTTTACAGGGTATTTGGGGATCCTTTGAGAAAATCAGAGCCAATAACACTTTTCAAAATACAGTGGATCACTAACAAAGCTGAAATCTGGATAGAATTAAAGGATAACTTTACAGGTCATGCATCAGTACTTCAAGGAATCCAAGAGCAATATATGTTGGATGCTATGTTTTATAGCAATTTTGGAAAATAAATGTTCTTTGGCTTTGATTTAATGTCAGTTCTGAAAATGATCTGGGATTGATAGGCACATGTGATTTGGAATTGCTGCACATTAGTGAGCTCCAGTGTACGTGATAGTCCACAATCAGCAACCACCAATAAAAATGTCTGTAAAGCCCCCACACTGACCAATCACTGCCAATCCTTGAAGAGCGCCACAAATCTGTACTTATATTAGTCAGGAACTACTGTTATTAATCCGAACAAAGATGTCACCATTAAAGAATTAATACAAATGTTTTTAAAAATGTATATTTGGAAATATAAGATTTTCACCCCGAGCATCTGCTTTTCAGTTAATGAAAATAAACACATTATGCTACCAAATGCAAGCTTTTTGTTTTGGAAAAATAAACTAATTCCCCCCATAAAAGTCTGTCAGTTTATAATAGAAATTGGATTTTCATCCTTAAATGCCAGATTTTTAATTTTCAGTAGATGCATGTTTGGTGCCCAAATGTCAATGTGAACATTTATCAACCATCTACCTGTATTAATATGACATATGGACAGATTTTATCCTACAAGCCCATTTATCACTATCTCATGCAAAGGATGTTCATAATCTACTAGGGGCAGTATTGTATCAGAGGCACGCACTGCCAAGCCATGTGTGCCCATACTATGGCAAAAAATATTTGCTCTATCAGGGTAAGCACTATAGTCAGTGTGGGTGCCATCATTCCATAGATGCCCACAGTAAGGAAGAACTACCACCTTTATATCAGGACCACCAAGATAAAATGGTTAAGCCCATCATGACAAGGATGCCCACAATATGCCAAGGATTACCACTATTGTGTTAGGGTCAACATTATAATAGGGTAAGCAGCACAGGCCATAGAAGGGTGGGAACTTCACAAGAATTCCCTCAAGCCTGTGCCCGTGCAAACATGCACATTTGTTCTTAAAAAAACACACACACCAGCCGCATTCAAAGCTTTTTATATGCTCAATCACCAAGCCCTACTCTGGCAGCTAACTGGTTTGTGCCCTTCCACCCAATCCCTACTGCTTGTCAAGCCTTTTGTCACAGTTACACTGCGAATGACAGCTCAATTACTGAAATAATTATTAGGGAATGAGACTCTATTCATCCCTATGGGCCTTAGGTGCGAATGGTTTTGTATTTCCCAATTTGCAAATTCCTGTTAGGAATTCGCAATTTAGGTAATGCAAATTCATGGATGCTGGGGGCCTAAGGCCCCCTTTGATGCACCCCCCCAAAGACATTGTGCACATGTAAAGCACACATATGCCCTAGGAGCATGTGTGCTCCACATGGCACTTTTAAAAATGCATTTTAAATGCATTTTTAAAATTGCACATGGTTACCACCAAATTGGATTTGGTAGTAATTGCATTTCCTAAAAGCCCAGTTAGCATTTAGGAAATGCATGATACATGTGCTTTGGAAATGGCAAATAGGAATTCCCTGTTTGCGATTTCCTATTTAGGGCATCACAATTTGAGATTCCCTATTCAAAGTCTCTATCTAAGGAATTGCTAAAAATTGCGATTCCCTAAAACTGCACTGCACTGCCTTTAATACATCGGGAAAGGGTATTTTGCATTCGCAAACAGTGGAATGTTGTGATTTGCACCGTTTGCGAATGCAAAATTGTTTGATACATCTGGCCCTTGGTATCTAACCCTACTACGCTATCCAACCCACTCTGTATTTTGGTGGGCAGCCCCATTTTTGAGGATGTAGAAAAGGAATGCAATCTGGTGACCCGCATGAGTCCACGGCTGCCCTGTCTCTTGTCCCCATCGTTCCCTCACTCTGTGTAGAACGTCAGTCATGGTTTTCCCAGGCTTCATGCTCTCCACCAATAATCCTTCTATGTCCTGCAGTCAGGGAACATTTCTCTCAAGGTCATCCATACCTGGTGTCTGAATGAATTGAATGCAGCCCAGTCATGCTCAGTATTAGTCGGCATGACTGTTGGGATGTTGGGTTGTGAAAACACTGTGTTAGTCTGCTCTCCAATGATGCGGCTGAGCCAACTCTCGACATCAGCTATTGCTAGGTTTATACCTGCAGTGTTTTTCTCAAAACATTGCAAATTTCCTGCCTCGTCCATCAATGGGTGTAGTTTGGTCCGGACCTCTTCTTTGTCCATCTGCGCCCATAGCACATAGATGGTCCCTGACGTGCCCTTCTGTAACAACAAGCATATTTTGGCTTGGATGATCTCCAGGGGTTTTTCCTCAAAAGCACTCCCATCTTCTCATGCATTCCTGTATGTAGGGGAAGATACATTCTGGATCTCCCCCTCTGTGCCAGCTGCATTCTTCCATGATGGCCATGTCCTCTTGTTCGAAGGATCCCTCCTATGGCCAGGGTTTATCATACTGACCCTCCCTTTTGATCCAGTGGGCCAGCAGCTGGCAAAATTATTGCATTGTGCAAAGACCTCACCTTTTTCTCTAGTCACTATCTCTCTAGGAGTCAGTCTGTCTGACTTGCGTGTTCAGGGGAAGCGGTGGACGTCTTTCTCTTTCTCTCTCTTCAAACTGCACCTTTCATTTAACTCCAATCTGGGCTGTCTCCTTCGCTTGGTGCTGCACGTGCTTCTCCTTTGTGGAAGTGTACCCTCAAGCTTACTTTCTTTCATCTCTTCTGCTGCCGGGGCATATTTTGGAGGAGTGTACCCAGTTTCTCTATCTCCAATGTCAGACCCTGGAAGGGCTGGAAGTTTTTACTCCGCTCCACTGTTGGTGTCACTGTCCAGGACCTCTATGAATGTCTCAGTCAACTGAGAGCATTCTACTGTACTGGCTGATGAATATGCTCCCTGCAGTACTGGCATTTGAACGATGGAGTGTGGCAGTTGGGGGGGTCAAGCTTGGGGGGCCCCTAGAGCCAACCTGGGTTGGAACTGGTGTCCCTCCAGCCCTAGATCCAGCAGCAAGCTGGTGATGAGGGGCCCTCTGGGCCCCAAATCCAGTGGATTGGTGTAGCCTGGGACAGGAATGGCTGAAATGGCAGCCATCAGAGAGAGTACCTCCATACCTATGTATGGTGGGGGGGGGCTGAAGCCTTGCTTGTGGGTTCTGGATGGTTGCAGGCCAGGGTGAGGAAATTCGATTTTTAATACGATCGTATCGACCCGCCATTTTGTGGCCCGCCGCCATTTTATGTTGCCTTCACTCAGGCAGCACAGCGAACGAAGTCCATTCTGCCTTTTCTGCTTATTCTGCAACATGGTGTTCAAAACAGCCTTCTGCCTCTATCTTTACAAGGCTGGTATTAAGGTCTGACCGAGTACACTAATCCCTGTCTGGTTTTCTAATCCTTGTTTCAACTATCTGGAGGCTCACACTATTCTCTGCCGATCTTATCTTATCGTCTGGCCTTCGCTGTCCTTTGCTAGTATTCTCTCATTTCACAACTGTCCTCCAAACGCACACAAACTTATCACACCACATGCAACTTCGTTGTGGATCGGTTAATGAATTAGTTCAAGGGAGGGGTGACAAACACAGCTGGAGGGGAGGCAACCTTAAGTCACTTGATACTTTGTTTTCCAATTCCTTCTATTGGTGCTGTCTTGTTTTCCGACATTTCTATTGGCTCTGTTCTATCTTTACATTATTCTTACTGGCTCCTTTCTATGTGTTCTGGGAGTGTATGTAGTTAATAAATGGTTTTTATACGGTATATAAGATTGTGCGCCACAAAGTAAAGTGGCAGTCTCCTGAGAACATACCTTGTGTACTTCTTGGACAACTGTACTAGCTGCAGCTAATAAAATCTGATATTTTACGCCTGACAGAGTGTCCCGTGTCTCTGTTAGTTGAGGCAGGTGAATCCAAGGAGATTTCAGGCGTACCCTGCGCCACCAGGCCCATAAGGTTCTGGTTCTTCAACTGGCGCCCAACGTGGGGCGGCTTCAGTGGTACCGGTCCTGCCTGAAGGTTGTGAGGAACCCCGCAAGAAAATTCTGGAGGAATCGCGAGCCACGTCAAGCGACCCCTGTATGTCGAAGTGGTCCGAAGGTCTTTTTCAGCGCGGTTACTCCTTCCTGACGGCTACTGACGACTGCTGCCCTGACTGCCGCCCTGCCTTGGCCCTTTCTTTAATGATGTATGGTAAAGCGAGACGATAGACGGGCCTCTGTTGGTGTAAGAAGACATCCTTAGTTAAGTATTTGGTGGGTCGCGCCCACAAATTTTGGTCTTTGTTTTGTCCTTAGGTCCTTAGATTTGGCCATTGCAGTGGCCAAAGCCGAGGGGTAAGTGCATTTGTGCTGTGTAAACTGAAAGTTTTACCCCCTTGATGTTTGTGAACAGCCAGTAAAAATCGTGAGATGTCTGGTCTGACTAAGTTTGGAAAACTTTGTTGCTTTGGTTGTAATAGGGACTCCCAGCTTGAGGACTCCTGTCCGATTCCTTCGGTTGGAACTCCCACATATGAGCTCTATTCTAAACATGGTGTTGGTCCTATTGCCTTTAATAAGACATGGACCCGATATACAAAGAAAGATGGTGTTTTAAAATGGCCAGAAAATGGTAGTTTCGAAACTGATGTGCTAGATAATTTAGAAGCAACGTTATTTAAAAGAAAAGCCCGGCCGGCAATGTTTGACTCTTTTCGCCTTTGGCGTAAGGAAGCCAAACAGAGAGAAATTAAACAAGCGAAACGAGATAGGAAAACACAGGGAATGACGATTATACAGGCTGCTCAGCAATTCAAAGATGATGAAATAGATAATGCAATGGAAATTTCAGACAGACAGCATCGAATGGCAATAGATAAATGCTATCCGACGTTGCCTATCTCTTCCCTTGATAAGAGAAAAGATTTTGAGGAAGATCCCTTAATGTCCCACTTATTGAAATTGCCTCCGCCCTATGTACAAGGTGCTAATGCACCCCCGATGTTACAGCCTGTTCAGCCGCCAGTTGTGCTTCCGCCTGCTTCAGCTTTTCCACATTTGCCTCCTCAAGTATTGCCTATGCCAGCTTTGCCTTTAACTCCTTTGCCTTCTGCTCCTTTGACAATTCCTAATGCTCCTTTAGTTAATTCACCTAATACCTTGTCCCCTATCCTTATGTCAAATTCTCCATCTATGCGTAAGCGATTTGCAGATACTGTCTCTGGTCTCTTATCACCTTTCTTTGAAGCTTTAAACGTGTCTCCAGCTTTTTCTCGAAGACAGTCTCGTAGTCAATTCCCAGACTCCGAAGAGCGAGAAAAATTGGACTCACTTGCTTGTAGATGGATCAAGAAGCGTCCCCAATATAGTACGTCTGATATTATGTCCACCTTTCTGCAATGGAATGCACCTACGTAGAGATATGTTTTTAAAGTTATGTGCGATACTCTCGCTAAAGAATGGGAGGATATGAATTTGGGTTCGGTCCCACAGGATCTGTTAGATGTTCAGGCTGACTTTGACAAAGGACTTATTGTGGGTCCTAAGGTTGAAAACGCTGTCAGAACACTTATTTCTTTCAGATCCCTATTGTTCTCACAGACTTTTCCTGATTCTGATCCTTCAGTTAGGACAGCACTGAAAAACTATCCCATGAGAGAGGTTTCTCCAATATGGAAGGAAGAAGTTGCAGCAGCAGGTGCTAATCCAGCTATTCCTGCGCATTTTCAGCGCATATGGATACATGTCCCCTGGAAAAGGTCTGAAGTTTTAGCACTTAAACAGTCACTACCAGATCCACGCAAAAATCCTGCTGGTTACTATAAAGAGTTGTCGCAAACAGTTGATGCATGTACTATGAATCTAGCAGATATTGACATGTTGATGGGAAATGTAGTTCCACAGACAATATGGGCTAAAATTCGTAGAGAGGATCACGCTCAAGAATTAGGCGGCGATTGGAACGCTATTATTGCCGCAGATAGAGGTCAAGTAGGTGGTGCAAAGCCCGACGCTTTGATCTCAGAACTCCCTGGTAGGATTATTACATTAATGAAAACAATGATGCCTGCTTTGAGAGTTAATTGGGATAAGCTAGCAGCATGTAAACAAAAGAAAGATGAAAGTGTTTCCGATTTCTTTACCCGATTCGAGGAGACATTCATTGATCACAGTGGTCAAGATATGGCTACAGAAGGGGGACAGCGATTATTTGTGGATAAGTTCGAATATAACTTGCTTCCTGAACTATCACACAAGCTAAAAGACTCCGAGAGTTCATGGGCAGTTTCTTCTTCCGCCCAGATATTGGCTACTGCACAATATTATGAAAATAGAGACAAAGAAGAAAGGGAAAAACAAGAGAAAAAGTCGAAAGAATTAAAAACTAAAGTTCTCTTGCAACAGGCTTATCCTCCTCGTTATGTTCAGCCTCAGTTTCAACAGCCTCCGCAGTTTCAGAGGTTGTATCAAAAGCCTGAACCATTCATTCCAAGACCTTTGCTAGGTCCCAATCAATGTGCTTATTGTAGGGAGGAAGGTCATTTTAAGAACAATTGTCCGTCATTGTTGCAGCGTAATGGAGCAACATCTGCTTCACGAGGTCGTGGTAGTCTTCAGTCAGCAAATAGAGGTAGAGGTCGAGGTGTGTTAACCCAAGGGCAGCGTTCTTTTGTTCCTCCAAATTCCGGAAATTACTTTGACCAGCAAAATGTTAGGTCTACACAGTATTACAGTGAGGATCAGTATATTGAAGGAGGGAATGAAAGTCTTCATTTTGAATAGGACAGCCATGGACAAAGTAAGGGGGTTACGTCAATTCCAGTGGATCAGAATGGACCTTATGTTAATGTCACTACAATGGGTGTTTCAGAGCCATTTCTTTTAGATACTGGTGCCATGAGAAGCTCTATCATTCATTCTAAACTCCCTGGCGCACCTTTGTCTGGCTTAACGAATGTATCTGTAGGATTTTCTGGCACCCCTGTTCGCAATCCAGTTTCTTGCCCTTTGCCTGTTTCAATAGGCCCTTATGATTTAGAAGCTCCACTTCTTCTGACGAATGGTTGTGGTGAAAATCTGTTGGGTTTAGATCTATTAAAAAGAATGCATGCTACGATATATTGTTCACCTTCTGGTGTATACCTCACTCTAGGACAGAAAATGACTAGTCCAATGTACTTATCAAAAGATCAATTCCCACCTGAATTGCTTTCTCTTCCCGAAACGCTTTGGGCTACGGGTCCGAATGACGTTGGTTGTCTTGAGATCCCACCTTATGTTGTTACTCTTAAGCCCAATGCTGAAATGCCACGTATTCCGCAATACAGAATCTCTACTGAAGGTGAGAAAGCACTTCTGGAAATTGTCTATGATTTGATTCAGAAGGGTGTGGTTGAGGAAACGAGAGGAAATATATGTAACAGTCCTGTTCTTCCGGTTCTTAAACGCACTGATCCTTCTCAGCCTCCTGTTTATCGTTTTGTAATTGATCTTCGGGAGTTAAACAAGATTGTCGTACCGCAGTTTCCTGTAGTCCCAGATATCACTGCTCTGTTGACGATGATACCTTCTACAGCGACTTGGTTTTCAGTTATCGATTTAAAGAATGCTTTCTTTAGTATTCCCATCGCCGAAGAGAGTAGAGATATTTTTGGTTTTTCTCTCGGAGGCCGAAGCTTCCGGTTTAAACGCGCAGCTCAAGGTTATTGTGAAAGTCCCTCTGTTTACAGTCAAGCTCTAAAATGTCATCTTGATGCTTTTTCCTTACCGTCCGGTGCCGCTCTCATTCAGTACATGGATGACTTATTAGTTGCCGCTGATTCAGAGGAGATTTGCAAAAACGTGACCGTTGCACTGTTGCGTCATTTGTTTGATCTGAATCACAAGGTTTCTCCTTCTAAATTGCAATATGTTTGTCGCGAGGTGACTTATTTGGGTCATCTCTTGTCAAAGGAGGGACGACAATTGACCCCCGAACGAATTCAGGCAATTGCACAAATGTCAGTGCCATCCACACAAAGAGAGGTGCGTGCCTTTTTGGGCATTACTTCTTATTGTAGACAGTGGATTCCGAGTTTCTCTTTATTGGCTAAACCGCTGTTGGCGCTAACTTTAAAAGATACGCCTCAGCCTCTTCCGTGGACTGACGAGTGTCAGAAGAGTTTTACTGATTTGCGTATTGCTTTGTGTTCTGCTCCTGTATTGGGTACTCCTGATTACAGTAAGCCCTTTACGCTCTATGTCCACGAAAGAGAGGGTTGTGCATTGTCAGTCTTAACGCAGCGTTTTGGAGATCAACAGCGACCATGCGCATATTTCTCAGCTACGTTAGATCCAGTAGCTAAAGCATTGCCTAGTTGTCTTAAGGCGACAGCGGCAGCAGCAATTTCTATTCGACAGTCTGCTGGAGTAGTGCTAGATAATACTCTCATTGTTATGGTGCCACATGCAGTGGATATTTTACTAAATAGGACAAAAACGCAGCATCTTACGAGTGCTCGGTTGTCCGGATATGAGCTGACGCTTTTGGCTAGTCACATACACATCAAACGATGTAATACCCTGAATCCAGCTACTTTGTTGCCTCTTCCAGAAGAGAGAGATGTCTCTGAACAGCATGATTGTTTTCTCCGTACTGAAGAAGAGACTAAGGGTAGAATTGATCTAAAAGACACGCCATTAGTGAATCCAGATGGAACACTATGGGTAGATGGTTCTTGTTTCAAGCTCCCGAATGGAGATACAGTTTCAGCCTACGCTATTACTACTTTGCATACGATTGTGGAGACAGCACGCATTAGACATAATTCAGCTCAGGCAGCTGAATTGATAGCCTTAACTAGAGCGTGTGTGTTATCCGAAGGAAAAAGAGTAAACGTGTACACTGATAGCCAATACGCTTTTGGTGTAGCGTTTAACTTTGGGCGCTTATGGAAGGAAAGAGGATTCTTTACTTCCCATGGTACTAAGATACAACATGGTCAATTAGTGACTGAACTTCTTGAGTCACTTACAATGCCTACTCAGATAGCGATCGTGAAGTGTAGTGCACACAAAAAGATTGTGGACGATGTTGGTCGAGGAAATGCATTTGCAGATGAGGTAGCGAAAAAGACAGCCAGAGACAACACAAGTCGAATGTATGTTGTAGGTCCCGCAAACTGCGTAAGAGAAAAGGGAATGTGTGAAGATACAGTAGAGAGTGTGAAATCAATTCAAGGAGAGGCTACGGAGAATGAGTTGAGAAAGTGGAAGGAAAGTACAGGAATGTTAGATGAGATGGGATGTTGGGTTGAATTATCAGAACATCAACGTTGGCTGTTACCAGATGCTTATGTACTACCTGTAGTTACTATGGCACATGGTCCAGCTCACCTAAGTGCAAAAGGAATATGTAAACTTCTGGCTCCAGTGTGGCAAAATGAGGGGATCCCAAAGTGTGCAAATAATGTAGTAAAACATTGTATTGTTTGCTTGATGTACAATCCGGGAAAGGGAACCCCAACTCCAGCAGGTCATTTTGCTCCTCCAACATATCCATTTGAGGTGTTGCAGATCGATTATATTCACATGGAACGATGCAACAACCTCAAATATGTTCTGGTGGTAGTATGTGCTTTTTCTAGATGGGTAGAAGCCTACCCTCTGAAGGACAATACTGCTTTATCAACTGCCAAAATACTTTTGAAAGAATTCTTCCCTAGGTTTGGTTTGCCGCGCATTGTCTGGAGTGACAATGGGAGCGAATTTGTGGGTCAAGTCATGCAAAAAGTTTGTGCAGGTCTTGGCATAAAACAGAAGTTCCACGCGGCGAATCACCCACAGTCGGCTGGTTTAGTAGAATGCTACAATGGAACCTTGAAGCTTAAAATTGCTAAGGTGCAAGCTAGCACAGGACTTAATTGGCCTGATGCTTTACCATTGGCTCTTCTGTCCACCAGAACAGCAGTACACTCTCGTTTGGGGCTTAGCCCTTACGAAGTGATATTTGGTCGCCCAGCTAATGTATGGGGAGTTCCTCGCCCTAAGAAATACTCAGACTTGCCATACCCGATGTTGATTGACTACTTGCATGACCTTACAACTAAATTGCGTGTTCTTCATCAACAGGTTCAGAGTGCTCTACCAGAGGCTTCTACAGACCCAGGTCATTCCATCCGACCAGGTGACTGGGTCTGCACGAAAAATTTCCAGCGACAGAGAAATTTGGAGCCCAGATGGAGAGAGCCACGCCTGGTTCTTTTGACCACAAGAACAGCAGTTAAAGTCGAAGGAAAGAAAAACTGGGTGCATGCCTTGCACTGCAAGAAAGTGCCTTTGCCCTTGCCTTTCGATCAATGGGTCCGTAGAGGCATCAGTGACTCTGAAAGTGAGAAAGTTCCGCAATTTGTACCATTCAGTGATGCGCGTCTAATTGGAACACTTTCTGAGAAAGAGGACGACGACATCCTTCAAGAAGCAATACCATCGCATCGTCGCTTGAACACGACAAATCCAGGAACATTGTTTCAAAACCAGACTGCCTCTGGACAGGAACGCTATAATTTGAGACCAAGACCAAAGAACTTGTAAATTTCTCTCCTATGTAGTACTCTATCCCGGTTGCAGGGTCACGGTAGGAGTCTTAGTTACGACCTGAGTAAGTGGCAATAGGCCTGCAGGACCTCATAGTGTCATAGGACGGTAGATAATCGTGACTACAGTGATTGAGGAAGATTGCCGTGAGCATCCACTTAGAAAGATGGAGGCTACATTAGATAAAAGAGAAAGTAAAAATGTAAAGAATAATTGTAAAGAAATATATAGTCGTTGTAGTATTGCTCTATGCGTCATTATATTGTCGTGTATTCTTTTGGCATCTGTAAACTGGATCATTATTACTCTGCAGCAAAAAGTTGTCTCTTCTCCTACCTCTACATCTTCTTCTACTATCTCTCCGCACCTATTTCACACTCTTCCCCAGCATGAACTCATCAGAAGAACTGAATACTTTAACAATTCCTTCGTCCAGTTGTTACATCAACATCAGTTAGTGATCAATACAACTGACTGTTGGGTGTGTGGACTCATACCACATACGGTAGAAAAAGGAATGCCATATTTAGTTCTTCCATTCTCCTATGAAGGTTCCGCTTGGGCTTATTTTGTCATTTTCAATAATGCATATCAAAGTAAAATTAAACAACCTGTCAGTTCACATAGTGTTGGTTCAGATTTCAGTCATAGTTTATTGATAAAGGGAATGGTAGCTATGGCTAAAATCATGGAAAAAAGTGAAGCTTCCATAGATGAAAGAAAAGCATATACCAATTGGAACATAACTAATTACATTTCCAGCCTCAATGATAAGATTGAGCAAGGAAAATCTCCTCCGATACGGGTCATACCCCAACAAGGAAATTTCTGTCTGCAAATAAATGGTAGAACTCCAAACACCGGACAAAGAGAAAGTTTATGTTCCCATACATATGTTTATTCAGCCCTGAATTCACCGCCGTTAGTACCATCTCAAGGTACATACTTCGTTTGCCACGATAGGGCTTATACATGGTTGCCAGCTGATTTCTCTGATACTTGTTATATAGCCTTTCTTCTTCCCCCTACATACACCGCTCCTGCAAACCATCATAAAAATAGATATGGCAGAGGGATTGTGGATTCGAAAGACACAGCAGGACAAGAGGGAGGAGATTTCCTCAAAGGATTTCTTCCCTTCTGGGGTCCAATGGCCAACAGCAGAAATATAAGGCAATTGGTTCGTGTCGTAGAAACCACCATAGACATCACTGTAGGAGCTTTAAGTAACATTACAGCTGAACTACAGGCTGATCGTCTTATGACCTTGCAGAACCGTGTTGCCTTAGACTTTGTTCTTGCGGACCGTGGTGGAGTATGCAAATTGATCGGATCAAGTTGCTGTATTTTCATACCTAATGACGCTCCGACAGTATACCAAGCTATCTCTAAGTTACACATAATCTCCGAGTCGATTCATCAGGACGAAGGAGATTGGTCCTTTTCAGAGTGGTTTTGGGAATTACTGTCCAAATGGGGTTGGAAGGTATTGACATTCTTTGGAGTAATTTTAGCTTTTATATTCTCTTGTTGTCTTTGTATGCACTGCGGTCCTGCCATCTGCAACCTATGTGCTACTGCATGTATTCCCAAACCCAAGTCACAAAGAGCAGAGAATATCAAAATGATGGTACAGCAACAGCTTGATGACCTCATGGCCATAGACATCGACTCAGATTAACATGAGTTTGTGTATCTTGCCTGAGTTCTGGCAAAAGGAGGGTCTGAGGAAATTCGATTTTTAATACGATCGTATCGACCCGCCATTTTGTGGCCCGCCGCCATTTTATGTTGCCTTCACTCAGGCAGCACAGCGAACGAAGTCCATTCTGCCTTTTCTGCTTATTCTGCAACATGGTGTTCAAAACAGCCTTCTGCCTCTATCATTACAAGGCTGGTATTAAGGTCTGACCGAGTACACTAATCCCTGTCTGGTTTTCTAATCCTTGTTTCAACTATCTGTAGGCTCACACTATTCTCCGCCGATCTTATCTTATCGTCTGGCCTTCGCTGTCCTTTGCTAGTATTCTCTCATTTCACAACTGTCCTCCAAACGCACACAAACTTATCACACCACATGCAACTTCGTTGTGGATCGGTTAATGAATTAGTTCAAGGGAGGGGTGACAAACACAGCTGGAGGGGAGGCAACCTTAAGTCACTTGATACTTTGTTTTCCAATTCCTTCTATAGGTGCTGTCTTGTTTTCCGACATTTCTATTGGCTCTGTTCTATCTTTACATTATTCTTACTGGCTCCTTTCTATGTGTTCTGGGAGTGTATGTAGTTAATAAATGGTTTTTATACGGTATATAAGATTGTGCGCCACAAAGTAAAGTGGCAGTCTCCTGAGAACATACCTTGTGTACTTCTTGGACAACTGTACTAGCTGCAGCTAATAAAATCTGATCTTTTACGCCTGACAGAGTGTCCCGTGTCTCTGTTAGTTGAGGCAGGTGAATCCAAGGAGATTTCAGGCGTACCCTGCGCCGCCAGGCCCATAAGGTTCTGGTTCTTCAAGGGCCACCTCAAAGATGGCCTATAGATCTAACAGTGCCTCTCTTTTAGCCTTCTTTCACCCTACGAATTTGATCTGAATGTGTATCCTCATGTGCTCTATTGTATTGATGTCATTTAACGAGACATAGCTTTTCAATATAAAATATAGCTGGAATAGTTTGTCAGCACCATCACGTCAACAATGCATCAATTCAAAACCTACAGTGGAAGTAACGAAGGAGAGGGATAGAAGAAAAAAAGATAGAGAAAAAAATGATGACTTTGTCAAAAAAAAAAACCTTATCCGGCTCCTACCACATGCTGTGGATTTGAGGGAGGCTCTGTGCTGTACATGGGACTTAGGCCCATATTTATAATTTTTGACGCAAACCTGAGCCACTGCAGGTTTGAGACAAAAAGTTTAATGCCAGCTACCGCCATTCCTATGTGCCCACCTGGCGTTATATTTAAGTAATGATGCGAGCTGGCGCTGCAGCATGGTTATCGTCAAAATAAATGACACTAACCGGGCAGCAAAGGTGTAGGGAAGAATAGAGCTTGTGCGTCAAAGAATGGTGCAAGTGAAAAATATTGACTCAAACCTGACTAGCGTCACTTTTTGACACACAACCCCCATGGAAATGACACCTGTCTTACCAAAGACAGGAGTCATGTCCCCCTGCCCAATGGCCATGCCCAGGGGACTTCTGTCCTTTGGGCATGGTCTTTGGGCACAGTGCGATGTAGGCACTCTAAAAAATAAAATAAAAAATACATACCTCCACTTACCTGGGATAGGTCCCCCCCATCCATGGGTGGTGAGGGTGGCAGGGGGTGTCCCTGGGTGCAGGGAAGGGCACCTGCACGCTGCTTTCATGGTCGGATACCATGGAAGTGAGCCCACAGGTCCCCTAACGCCTGCCCTGACCCAGGCATTAAAAAATTGTGCTAAACAGGCTTAGCGCCATATTTTAAGGCCCTCCTCCTCCCATGCGTCATTTTTCACAGGAGGATAAATAAGGCGCAAATGCCTTAAAGTCATTTTTTGCATGGGAACGCCTACCTTGCATCTCATTGACGCATGGTAGATTTTCACGTTCAAAAAATTACGCAAACTCACTTAACTTTGGCACTAGATGGGTCTAGCGGCAAAGTATAAATATGTAGTTAAGTTTGCGCTGGATTTGCGTAAAAAAAAAGATGCAAATCTGTTGCGAAAACAGAGTATAAATATGCCGTCAAGTGAGTCCAATAGTCGGTCAATATTGACTCAAGGACAAAAAAGCAACAATTTTATGCGGAAAAGAAGGAACAGCTCGACAACTACAGGCCCTCCTTGGCCAAGCACAAACCACATCTAATCTCCAGGATCCAAATCTTTTGCCTAATGTCTGAATGGCACCTTGTTTCACACCAAGGGGCTTAGCATACCATTTGCGTTACACCCTGTGGTCCAAGCAAATAACACCTCTCACTTCTTTCACACACCACTAGTGTTTAAGAGATGGATTAGTGCTGAGAAACCCTTTTAGACTATAAAATACGATTGAGGTGTTGACACTATATTACACCCAGAGCCTTTGCGTACCATCAGTGTCACGTCCAGCGGTCCAAGTGTTGAGACCACATCCCTATGTCATACTCAGGGATCAATCGTACCATGTGTATCTCGCCCAGAGGTCCAAGCAGAGCCTTATAACACACTCAGGGTCATGTGTATCATTTGTGTCTACCCCAGTGGTCTAAGCAGAGCCCTATATCACACCCAGTGCCATGCGTGCCCTCTGTATCTCGCTCAGCAGTCCAAATCAAATGAGAGGTCTATTTACCTCTCTTTGTTTGAGCAGATGTGAATCCATACAAGTGGAGTTCCCTTTCTTCGGGTGCAGTCTAGATTTGGAGGTCCAATCTCTCCTAGCTGGCTCACCAAAATGTTGCTCGAATGTGCATTTACCTTAAAGAAATGAAAGACAAGGGTGTTTGGCAAAACAGGAACAGTTGGTTTAATTAAATGCAGCGGCTGAGAGAGTGCAGGACAGAGTCAGTGTCTAATGATTGTCTCTCAAAGTTACAGAGTTCTGAGCACCTCTTTGTACAATTATTCAAAGGTTTTAAAACAATTCTATAGATTCTTTGCAGAAAGGAATGCAGGCCTAGTCATGGACTCGTAAATCTGACCATCTGATAAAGTGCTCAGGTGGGTCTTGACCTTGCGTGAACAAAATGCAGGCCAGTAGGTAACATGTCCAGATGTCCGGTATGGGGAGCACGTGATCACTGCATGTTGTGTTTTGATTGGCTGAGTGTTCCTAGCATCGTGCTATGGTGTTTTGGGATCGCGCACCCCTCTGGCCAAATGTGTTTTAATGGGGGCCAATCTCCTACGACTATTGTGGTGTCGCTCCGTATTGGAGGGATCGAACTGGGTTTTTCTTGTTTGTGCATTTGTCTACTGGCTATGGTCACCCCACCTGTGATTTGTTAATTAGTTGCTTCAGGCCTGGGTCACAGGGCTTGCTTGATCACATATTTCTGACTCTGGGTTGATGAGGCGGTCACATCATATGGAATCAACAACAGTGATGCAAGTTTGTTGTTTTGCACACACATATCATGGGGTATAATTACATTATTTTATCTCTAGCAACCAGGTAAGAGGGAGTGGATACGGGCCTTATCGATGATGAGGGGTGACATTTAAATTTAATGAGGATTGGTGGCAATTCATTGAGCCTTAGTAAAGCAGGGGTGTTGCAATCAGGCTTTTTTCCTTACAGTGGTAAAGATAGCAGATGCTTGCAGGCCAACCCTCAGTGATCCCAAAGTAAATTTTTTAGATTTGTCAGTAGGGAGCTGCTTTAATCAAGTTGTGAATGATCAAGGGGCTGAACTATGGTTTCAATGTCATAACCAAGGATGAAGTATGTGATCTCCCACAGTAGTCACGGCTGGAAGCATACACTCTCATCCACAGAGTAAATTTGTGCTTGGCAGTATAGTGTTTTTCCAAGATTAATGGCTAATGATTTTGCCCAATCAATGATGGCAGTATTGCAATCAGAAATGTTCCATCTTCAATCCAAGACTGGACAGGAATGATAGAGCATATAGGTGAACTAAAAAGAAACTCAGTTCTCGATTTGACATAATGATTTGAGCAAGATGTGAAACATTCTAATATGAAGAACTCTTAAGACAGAGCTGTGCTGCATCATCAGCATATTGCAGGATATTGATGGTATAAGATGCCAGAGTTCATTAAGATGATACCAACAGGTTCAACGCATAGATTAAAGAAGTTGGGGCCAAAATGGACCTTGAGGCACTCTTTGAGGCACGGCAGAAGATTAGGAGTAACAGTTTCCTATTATGATCTTGAGAATTGATTGACTGTTCAGAGGCAGCTGCAAAATCAAGGAGGGTCTGGAGACAAGAGCTTACATTGTCAAGAATGTGTAGTGTGTCATCAACTACTTGAAGCAAGGCATTCTCAGTGCTGTAACCCTTAAGAAAAAGCCTTATTGAATGCCATCAGATAATTTATTTTGGGAGAAATGGGATTTAGGTTGAGATTCAACACAGCTTTCATTTACCTTTGAAATAAATAATAAACCTAATGCTAGACAGCAGTTGTTAGGATTTCTCACATCTGCAGAGGGTGTTTCTAAAGCTGAAGACTTGGCCAATGTTTAGATAGTCTAGGAAACAGCTTGCATAAGTGATAACTTCACCAGTGGACAAAGAGTCAATAAGCAAGGTCTTTACTAAAGTCTGCAGGAATTGGGTCTTTGGCTTTTTATCAGAGTTTTTAAAAACGTTTTTAAATTGTAACCATCTATCAATGCATAGTTCACTTCAAGTGAGAGTTTAACAGATCTGACTTTGTCATCAATGAAGTGGGCAACAGAACCACTGATTGCTAATAATTGAGGAGAATAAGTAGCCAATTACCAGCCCTGAATATTTGTTTAGGGGTATTCTTGTTGGAGTTCATTATAGCTTTGATGTGGGAGGTCAACACATTAAAAATTTATTTTTTAACATCTTCCGCCATCTCTAAGGTTATCAAGGTTATCAAGGTTACAAAGGAAGGGTTATTACCTCTAAATATGTTTTACTGCTCTTAAAGAATGTTGTTCTTGAAATAGTTATTTTCAGAACTTTTAAAGAGTTCAATCAAGCATTCATTCTATTTAGATGTATTATTAGCTTAATTAGGGAGGGAATAAGATAGATTTTTGAGGCCTTCATTGCAGAGCAGTTCATATCAATGTTTTAGGTGTTGCAAAACAAGTAATGTCCTTTTTCGGCTAGCCAAAGAATTTACTGAGCACGAAAGCAATGCAAAATGCACCAGAAAAGGATTATACTAGTTTACTGGGATTAGGTCTCAAAAAACTGGAAAATTTAATTTTAAGATGAGTAAGTCGAGAGTGGAATAATTTAGAACAAAACAACCTTTCTACAAAAATATGCTCTATATAAAGAGTCAAACCCAGACCTAAATATTAAGAACAACATTTTATTTAGATGTAGGATATTTTCTCAATTTATTTTCATTATTTTTAAATTCATAAACAACAGTTAGCACATCATGATTCACACATAATGATGTAAATAAAATCTTGATTGTAAAATGCTTTAACAACACACCACAGCATAAATCAGGGCGAAAAGAAATCCCCTCAAAGTACAATTACTAATTCAAGGTTAATTTTCTTATAGATTGAAAGATTAACAGCCCTGATATATATCTGTAGGTCCATATAAAACAGCTATTATTGCAAGTCAGTACATATGATCTTTCATATCATCCCAACTGTTTGTACTCTAGTCCATGTTTGGAGAGGCTGATCCACAGGTGCTGACACATGTTTCGGTCTATAGTTGTTAGCTGACAACACACCTTCTTCAGGGCACAAAGGAATGGTTTAACAAAGAATAATCTTAACACAACAAGAGAGGAGGGGAGAGAGAATTGAAACCCCATACTGCCTCCCCTAAGCGCACTTCAAAATACACAAAGAGTATGGGGTTTCACGTAGGGGTATCCTCAACTTCTGGACTGATTTGTGTGCTAAGTGTAACTCTCAAAAGGGGCTAAGGAGAAGTTCTCCTTACAGACTAGTGGTCTCACACACTATATAGTGTCATGCTTCATCATATGACCACCTATCCCATCCAGGTAGGATAGTACCACCTGGACGGACTTAACCGACAGTCTGGGACAATCTAACTATATTTTGCCCCTACATTAAACCCCATACTCTTTGTGTATTTTAACAAAGAATAAAACACCATAAGGGGGAGACAAAATAGGGCAGCTGCCCACTGGTTCTCTAAAAATACAACAATTATATATACAAATATATAAAAAGTCCTATATGCACAAACTAGTGCTTGCCATTGCCAGGTTTGTGTGACAAATAAACACCAAAAGCCCTAATTACTCCATGTCATATGGATAAAATATACACTTGAATTGAAAGAAATTGTTCAAAACAATGCTGTCACAGATCAAGACTAAATCAGATAGCTTCTGTGAGGGGATATCTTTTCTCTCTGATTTATGCTATGATGTGTCCTAGAGGCATTTTATAATCAAGATTTTATTTAATGATAGGATGATGTTTAAAGTATGAATGATATCTATGAAGTTTGTGAGTGTGATGTATTTTAGTGGATGTGGGTGAGACAGTTCTCTTGCTAAATCATTATGTTTAAATCATGATGTGTTAATTGTTGTTTATGAATTTAAAAATAATGTGTTTTCCCTATCCCGCTTCAATATAATTTTGCAGGTACGCTGAACCCTTTGTTTATATTGGAAAGTCCAGAATGGAGCCCTTAAGGTGGGTCAGTTCATGACAGTGCTGAGTTACATCATTTCCTAGTAGAAACAAGGAGAATATATTGACAATATTATCTTTGGAATCACCCTGGAGAAATGAATACCATGATGCTTTTTTTTTTTTATAAGTCCTCATTTATAGCAAAAGACAGACAGGAGGAGCCACATCATCTCGCGGTTTTGGTCAGGACCCTGGCCCACTGACTGAGACTAGAAGAGAGAACGCTCTCCTTTAGCCTTGGGGGGGCAGAACAAGTCCACCCCCACCCTCCTTGCTGTTTCGTCTTAGTGCTTAATCATTGGACTCACACCAAATTGAATCTCAGATGTATAAATCAAGTTAAATCAAGTTCAAACAGATTAAATCTCACTGCACTATTGCCAGGAGGAAATGCTTCTATAGAAAGCCATGAAAGGTTCCCACATCCTAAGGCACTTATTCAAGCCTCTACTACAATCTAAGTCAGAAATTGTCTTGACTGACAGTAGCCAGTCCATGTGGGTCGGGGCAGGCTCGAGATCCACTTAATGCAGATTTCCCACCTTGCTATCAGGACCAAACAGAAGAAGAGGTGCGCCAAGGGTTTCTCCAAGCTATCGATTTTGGCGCCCTCATATAACCCAAACACGATCATTGGTAGAGTTAACTCATCACACCTGTTTATGATGGATAAGATCGTCTTGCCTAAATGTTCCCAGAATTTATGAATCCGCGGACATTGCCACCAAAAATGGATATCATCTGCTCCTTCTAGATCACACTTCGGGCAGTTGCACTTCCTTGGAAATCCTATTCTAGAGAGCCTCCTGGAGGTCCTGTAAGCCTGATATACAGTAAACAGGTGGTTCCTCCGCAAAGGAGCAGATTTTACCATCGACCAAAGTATATTCATAGAGGCCTGCCAGAGATGCGGAAGGTCTGGAGCCGGAAAAACAGGATCCCACATCTCAGTGGGTAATGGGCAAGAGACATCTTCAGCTTGTATTAAAGCCCAGTACCACTTTGAAACTTATTTGTTTAATCTCTCTGAACCAGGTATTTCCCTTTTCCAACCTGTAGAGCACCCGGCCACAGATTCTCCTTGTGCCCAACTTTTAATCTGCATGTATTTAAACCTAGACAATTTAGCATTAGTTGCTTCGGACAGGGATTCCCAAGAGCTTACTGAGCCCCCCCTGACAATCTGTCCCCAACACAGAACTCCTCCCTCTACCAGAGGCGTAGCTAGTGCATCCTGAAGACATAGTGGAGTGCCGGAGAATTCCAAATTGGGGCCAGCTCGCTGTAATACGGGATGCCCAGCCTTGATCTTACTGCATACCAAACCCTAAAAGCGTTGTTGAGAACTTTTAGTCTGACTTTTTTGTAGAACCTGGGATGGCCAAATTTATAAAGAAACTGTGTGCTCTGGTCCCGGAAACTACCTGTCAATGCTTGGAGTCAAACAGGTGGAGGTTCCTTGGAGAGGAGTACTCTAATATTTTTCAGCTGGAATGCCCAGTAGTAAAGCTGGAAATCTGGGAATGCAATTCCACCTTCCAGCTTCTACTTTCTTAATTTGTTTCCATGCTATTGTGGTATTTTTGTAGGACCAGATAAAGCTAACTTATTCCCCCTGTAGCTTCCTTAACCAATCAGTTTTAAAGAGTAAGGGGATGGCATTAAACATGAAAGTAAATTTGGGCAGTACCATTTTTATTACATTTGTTTTACCTAATATAGAGAGCTGTAAGTGTGACCATTGAGAGAGTAGCTTTTTTGTTTCCCTAAAGACAACAACACCCACCTCCCACGCACGCAACCTTGACATCGTTCTAGACTCATCCTTTTCCATGACCCAGCAAATCAACGCCATATCATCCTCCTGCTTCAACACCCTTCACATGCTACGCAAGACTTTCAAATGGATTCCTTTAGAAACAAGAAGAACAGTCACCCATGCCCTCATCAGCAGCAGACTGGACTACTGCAACGCCCTCTACGCAGGGACCATGCCAAGCTTCAAAGAAAACTCCAGCAAATTCAGAACGAAGCCGCACGTCTCATCCTCAACCTCCCTCGTCACGAACACATATCCTCCCACCTCAGGTCCCTACACTGGCTGCCCATCAACAAAAGGATCATCTTCAAAGTCCTCGTCCATGCTCACAAAGCCCTCCGCGACACTAAACCGGCCTACCTCAACGAACAAGTAAACTTCCACATACCAACTCGACAGCTCCGCTCCACCGACCTCACCCTCGCTACAGTTTCCCGCATCCAACGCACCAGCTCCAGCAGCAGATCCTTCTCCCACCTCGCCGCCAAGACCTGGAACTCCCTCCCCACCAACCTACGCAAGACCCAGGACCTCCTAACCTTAAGAAAGCACCTTAAAACATAGCTTTTTGAGCAGTAACCTGCACCCCCCCCCCACAGCGCCTTGAGACCCTAACGGGTGAGTAGTGCGCTTAAGAAATTATTTGATTGATCAGGACCGAACTCTCGCTGTTCACGCGCTTGTGTTTATACATTCGGTTGATCCCCGCATGGCCGTAGTCAGGAGTATATGTTTTGAAATGAGTGGCCCTAGGAGTGACACAGAAGCATTCGAGAGGAGGAAATTCGAGTCAGGTGTGGTAGCATTAAAAAAATACTGCAGTAATTGTGATAGGTTAAAGTGCGCAATTATTTTTTAGGTGAAAGTGGGTGACAAATGGTTTATTTTGAAGCATGTTAATCTAAAACTAACATAGTTTAGAAAGTATCTTCACAGAGGCATCTCACGTTCCATAGATAATAAGAGGGAGCACTGATGTCTTGTGTTATGTGTATATAATACATTTGGTCAATAAAACTGATCAAAATTCAAAAGATTTAAAGACAACTTTGCCAGGTTTTTGGAGATTCTCCCGCAAAAGTGTTTTATCGTAAATTGTCCCATATGGAAAATTACAAAGTACATTGGAGCAGTGACATTATTTAAAATGTCATACGATATAAACACAATTTTACAGGGTATTTGGGGATCCTTTGAGAAAATCAGAGCCAATAACACTTTTCAAAATACAGTGGATCACTAACAAAGCTGAAATCTGGATAGAATTAAAGGATAACTTTACAGGTCATGCATCAGTACTTCAAGGAATCCAAGAGCAATATATGTTGGATGCTATGTTTTATAGCAATTTTGGAAAATAAATGTTCTTTGGCTTTGATTTAATGTCAGTTCTGAAAATGATCTGGGATTGATAGGCACATGTGATTTGGAATTGCTGCACATTAGTGAGCTCCAGTGTACGTGATAGTCCACAATCAGCAACCACCAATAAAAATGTCTGTAAAGCCCCCACACTGACCAATCACTGCCAATCCTTGAAGAGCGCCACAAATCTGTACTTATATTAGTCAGGAACTACTGTTATTAATCCGAACAAAGATGTCACCATTAAAGAATTAATACAAATGTTTTTAAAAATGTATATTTGGAAATATAAGATTTTCACCCCGAGCATCTGCTTTTCAGTTAATGAAAATAAACACATTATGCTACCAAATGCAAGCTTTTTGTTTTGGAAAAATAAACTAATTCCCCCCATAAAAGTCTGTCAGTTTATAATAGAAATTGGATTTTCATCCTTAAATGCCAGATTTTTAATTTTCAGTAGATGCATGTTTGGTGCCCAAATGTCAATGTGAACATTTATCAACCATCTACCTGTATTAATATGACATATGGACAGATTTTATCCTACAAGCCCATTTATCACTATCTCATGCAAAGGATGTTCATAATCTACTAGGGGCAGTATTGTATCAGAGGCACGCACTGCCAAGCCATGTGTGCCCATACTATGGCAAAAAATATTTGCTCTATCAGGGTAAGCACTATAGTCAGTGTGGGTGCCATCATTCCATAGATGCCCACAGTAAGCAAGAACTACCACCTTTATATCAGGACCACCAAGATAAAATGGTTAAGCCCATCATGACAAGGATGCCCACAATATGCCAAGGATTACCACTATTGTGTTAGGGTCAACATTATAATAGGGTAAGCAGCACAGGCCATAGAAGGGTGGGTACTTCACAAGAATTCCCTCAAGCCTGTGCCCGTGCAAACATGCACATTTGTTCTTAAAAAAACACACACACCAGCTGCATTCAAAGCTTTTTATATGCTCAATCACCAAGCCCTACTCTGGCAGCTAACTGGTTTGTGCCCTTCCACCCAATCCCTACTGCTTGTCAAGCCTTTTGTCACAGTTACACTGCGAATGACAGCTCAATTACTGAAATACAGTTTATCAACATGTGGCTTGAGCAGCAATAAGAGTTCTTGTTACAGGCTCTGACCTCTCTGGCACACTCCAAGTGTGGCAAAAGTCATGTCACTGGCTTTAAAGTGTCATGGAGAGCTGTGTACATGTTTTTGGTCCCCTGTCTTTTACAGAGAACCAGTGAAGGAACACAATCCTAAAAACACAAACCCTGAGTGGGTGATAATCTGGACTAAGACTGCTGCCCCATCAGATATGCAGTTGTTTTCCTTGACACTCCAATGGTGTGGACATGCACAGCCTAAAAGCACAGGTATCTTAACATGACAATCAGGAAAATCATGATGGGACATATGGAATTATTTAATAGAGTGGCATGTTCATTTTTCTAAAGGGCCTGATCACTGCTGAAGTGGTGTATTGGAAAATATGTATTATTACACATCTAAGAGGTGCTCCTTTTATCAATATGGTAAGGGTAAGTGTTTGAGTGCACTTTGGGAGACTGTGACCAGATTATTAAACAGAAGTTCCTTTAGAGGATATGTCCAGCTACTGAGTTACCAGACCACCAGACCAGCAAGCCTCTTAGGACTGAAAAATTGTCAAAGACTTAGCAAGCAGGGTGAACCTATCTGTAAATTCTATGACACTGTGTCGACACGTCCAGTAGGGCATTGGGACTCCGTAACCCTCCCCACCATCTGCCATCTCTTATATATTCAATTGCCATCAGTCATTTTACTACTTCAAGGAGAATCAGTCCTTGGCCTGACTCTTGCTGTAAGAGGTCAAACCACTAGTCACTTTCAGGTAGTGCAAATGCAAGTGTACAATTAAGTCATTCTATGAATGATGTCATGCCCGGGTCTTACTTTTGAGCAACCCCATATTGCAAACAAGGTACCCTAAACAAAGTGGCATCTGGAGGCTATCCCATTGTTGCGCCATATAATGCAGTCCAGGGGCTTCATTGTGCAGCCCGCAATCAGTAAGGCATTACTTCATGCTCTGCTTCTCTCTGTCTCACCTGGGCTGACTGTGGGTAGCAGTTACTGGGTAATTTTACTCTCTATATGGTAGTCTCTAATGTGGTCCAGACATATTGGTTAGTGAAGTCGATCAAGCCCCAGTCTAAGATGGATTCAAATGCAAGCAGTAAGGCCACCCTGTTGGAATCACCTGCCCCCAGCTGGGGAGGCGGTGAGCAGGATCCATGAGCAGCTTGACTGCAGGACTTTATATAACTCCTGGCATGCTGTGTGTCTAGACCAGTGGTTCCCAACCTTTTGACTCCTGAGGACCCCCAATGAATCATTACTGGAAGCCGGGGACCCCCAGCAATTTGTACGATTTAATTTTCAAACATTAAAACAGTAATTCGCAAAAAATATAACAAGTACACACCAAACAAATACTCAAATTACTAAAGATAAAATTCTTTTATATTGAAAAAATATGCAAAAATCTAAACATTTTATTAGGAAGGTTGGCGCTGCATTTCCGGAGCGATTTCTGTTTTTATTTTTTAGGTATGCAAGATCTGAGAAAGCTTTTTCACATAAATAGTGAAGGGGAAAGGAACTAAACCATAATGGCCTCTCATCTCTCCCTAGCCTCTCTGTCACTTGTACTTCATTTGTTCTATAGCACCTCTCATACCACTGTAGGGTGTCAGGGCACTTTACAGGGGACTACAAGGTGTAGGATTAACATGTCATCCACACTGTTAGGCATTTTCTAAGAGTGCTTGGTCCTGAGAAGCACAAACTTAGGATTCAGAACACAGCACAGTGATTAGCGATGACGTTAGCAATAAGAATGTATTTCTACACAAGCAAACCTTTTTAGCAGTATAAGGAACATGAAAGACTGGGAAAAAAACAACTTTCTAATTTGTGCCATGCGATTTGCATGCAGCTCTTTAATGTCAGTTCACAGCTCACTGTGCTAGATTACTATTATGAACTGCACAGTAACAAAAGAATCTCTGTGACAAAAGCAGTAACCCACTGTGCCATGCACATAAAATTCTGTTCTTTGCATTATACACGTTCTTTGCAGCAGGCATATTAACCATCTGCGCTACCTTTGAGTCAAAACTGCCACTGTCCATAACTCCCATCTCTCTCCAGCAGATACATTAATCACTTGAGTTAGCTTGACACTTTTTATTTTTGCAGTACAAGGAGCTTTGCAGTGCGTTTAAAACTGCTCAACAAAGGAAGTAATAAATATGAAAACAGGAATGCACATGTTTGTCAGAGGCCCCAGCTGGAGAAGTGCCTTCCTCCCAGCCAAGGCTGCGGAGCCCCTGGGAATGTCTCACGGCCCCCTGGGGGTCCGCGGACCACAGGTTGGGAACCACTGGTCTAGACAGTTAGGAGGCAGAGCAGAAAGGTGTGTGGCTGCCACTGGTGGATGGAATAGAGTGTAGAGACTCAGCTTAAGGGTGTCTGTCTGTCAGCATTAGGAACCATGGGTTGGTGCCACTGGTGACTCTGTTGGTGGAAGACACTGACAAAGGCAAGCTTCAGTAATGGGTTTGGAGGCACTGGTACGAGATGGTGCATGCTGAAACTGTGCAGCTGGGAGCTTAGTACATTACATGTGGCACCACCAGAGTGCACTGTGCAACATGAGGACCTTGGAAGCAGAACAGAAGCTGAAGATGTGTAAGTGATGCACATGAGGAGTCAAAAGCAGAAGCAAATTACATGCACAGATATCAAGTCACCAGAGTGAGAAGAAGTGACTTCTTTGGTGGTCAGTGATAACAGTCAGCGTAGGCAGTCACCCAGAGCTTGCCAGACGCAGCCTCTTTCCTTAGCATTCAGCCCCTTGTAAATCTTGTACTGAGTAAATGATACCCCTTTTACACATGCATTACATAATGACATGGTCTGATCACAATGCAGCCTTCAGCAGAAGCAGGCAATGTTGTACTCAGAGCTAAAAACAGGTCTGACAAAAATTTCAGTACAAGCCCTCCAATGCAGAGAGGTACTGAACTCAGCAAGTGGCCCCAGTGCTTTCTAGTATATTTGTGAGCTCACCTGCAAGCAGAGGGGACATAAATATCAGCCCTGAATTAGACCGAGCAAGTGAGCGTAGTGAGCGTAGTGAGCAAGCCTGACTTCCAGTAGAGTATGAGGATATTCCACCCCCAGACCGTTTTGAAAACTTAAGCCAAACAAGGGTTCTGCTTAACGCTATTCTCACATAAAGTTGTAAAAAATAGGTTATGGAATTTAAGGATGATTACCCAATTACTGACCTTATAAAGATGGATGGCTGAGTTGGCGTGCAAGATTGCAACTTATGACTTGGTTGGTCTCAAAAAGATGTCAGGGCGTATAAGCAATTTAACATTAAAATAAACTGTTTATCTGATCAATGTCAAGTCTGCAACATAGGTTGCTGTCATTGGAATTTTTCGAAACTTTACAATTCTCGAGTTTTAAGACGGTAACAGTGTAGGTGAAGTTTCGTAAAAAAATGTGGCGGCACAAAACAAATCATGTATTTTTAAACAAACTTCACCACACATTTCTTTCTTGAAATATAAGAGCAACGACTTTCTGAAAAGATCAGTGATAAAAAAAACAGTATTACAGTGTTGACATTAGGCACCGGCAATATATTTTAATTACATCTGGATACACTGGCAAAACAGAACTATGTAAAAGGTTATTGAGTTGTTTACTGTGCACTGCTGGAAGAAACATTTTTATTATTCATCCCTTCCATGAAAAATATTTTTCTTTGTGTGCTCTTGCATTAAATAATGTTGAAATCCATTAATGTGTACAAACAATAGCAACACACAAATGATGTAGGTAGGGCAATATGCTTGCCCTTTCTCAGAGGCAGTCACAACTTGCAAACTAAGGCAAAGCTTTTATACCCAGTGTGCTGCTTTGTTCACATGGGGATTTTCTGAATGTTTTACGTTTAAATCAGATGCTGGACTGCTTTAATGAATGTTCACCTCAAAGACACTCTGGGGTTAGAATAAAATACGAATATTTACCCATGTTGGGGACATCTCACCTCTGCTCAGTGCAAGGCCTGATCTGCCCTTAATTCAACCGAAAGGCAAAATACGTCACTGTCTCTATTTTGTCCCTGAGAGGCCTGCTAGCCTGGCAGTCAGACCTGGATTTCAAGCACAAGGCAGATAGCAGCATTCACCGCCATGCTGCAGTTTGTTAAATTCAGGTGTGAAAGCTCTCCAGCATTCCTCCTCAATTCGCTAAGGCCATTCCCCAAGTGGTAAGTAGCCCATGTTGTCAGTCGGCAGGTTGGCACTTGGACTCACTGGGCTTCTCATAGTAAAGATGATGAGCTTGTGCAGTTAAAGCAACTAAAGAAGTACAGAAATGACAAGCATTTAAAATGCTACAGTGGCCAGCTGTGATAATTAAAGAGCCCCGTACGTGCCAACAGACCCGATTAAGTCGGGAGACTCCCGATGTTTGAAGTAAAAAATGGCTTCATTTGGTCTGTCTTCCACCTGAAATGACCTCTCCTTCAATATAAGTCAATTGGGGAAATACATTCTTCTGATTGTTTTTTTTTTTAAATCTACCCACTTTCCTCTCCTAAAATGTTGGAATGTTTGGATCTCTACTACAACATTTGCATTGCTTCTATCAGATAATTTGTGGGTACAGTTATGTGGCAGAAACTGGCCAGCAATTCTCCCTTTTTGAAAGTTCTTAGGCCCATATTTATGAAAAAGTGGCGCATCAGTGCTCATGCACCACTTTTTCTGCCCCCCCCCCACTAGCACCTAACGACACAATGGATGCACTGTATTTATAATACGGCGCACCATGGTGGTCGTAAGCACCATAGCGTCAAAACTGTTGACACTATTGTGGCGCTTTGCTACACTAGCGTAAAAAAAATTGACACTAGTGTAGCTAAATGCTAGGAGGCCCACAGGTTTCTATGGGTGCATTATTTTAACACCTTCTCTGAGAAGGGATTAAAAATGATGTCAAAAATTGCACAGTGAAATCTGTTAAATTTTACTGCGCCATTTTTGCGGGCCTCCTAGCACTGGAACGCCCCTTTGAAAACATTGTGCCTGGTGCAAGCATTATGTGGTGCAAGGGGTTACAAAGTGGCACAATGCATGCATTGTATGACTTTGTAAATATGGCGCAGGGAGAAGGCCACCTTAGCGCCGCCTTACCATCAAAAAAATGATGCTAAGTCAGTGCTAAGGCAGCACAAGGGGCTCTTATGTATGCCCCATAGTCCGGTCCAGTTTCCAAAATTACACTACAGGAAGCCTGACAGTTTAGGGTGTCATTGAGAAAGAAAGATAGGCCTGGCCCCTGTGTCACCCGCCTCCTTTCCCTTGGCTATGGCGGGATCCTGGGGTTGGCTGGACCAGGAGAGAGAGGGCGAATGAATCCTGAATTGCTGTTGGATAGGGTCTTTACGGTGAGCTGAGAACTGAGATTCGGTAAGTCTTCCAGCTTTAACTGTGTAATAAATAAAAAGATATTCGGAAATCCCTGGTATCGCATCTCTCTCACCTTGAGAGTGACCCTCATGAATTGGAACTGTCCTGTGCAGAGGTGAAGGTGACCCTGCATGCGAACAAATTAGAAATAATCTGACAGAATATTCAGAGGGATCATGAGGGAGTATATAAAAATCAGTGCCCTATCAATAGTCTCCGTCAACTGGAGCAAATCCCCACTCTTTCCGCTCACGAGCAGCACAAGGCAGTTTCCACTCAAATGGTGTGATGGATACATAAACTATCTAGGCACACAGTTCAGTCGGGATATGGAACTGGTAGTCGAGGAGAACAGTAGTGTGGCCATTGTCAAGCTTACTGACCAAATAACCCACTGGATGTCACTTCCATTGTCAGCAGCTGGCAACATTACTCTTATGAAGATGGTAATTCTTCTGAGGTTTATAAATGTATTTGTGAATACCTATACCACTTGCTAAATCATTCTACTGCACATTACAGACTCAATTGATCAGATTGGCATGGGCAGGTTGACAGTCTAAGATTAAGTGGGACATGCTCACGCTTCTCTTTTACCATGGCGGCTTTTAAAGCCTTCCATCTAAAGTTATACTACTATTAACGCTGACATTTTACTAAGGAATATTCATGTATTCTGAATGTTGAATCTGCATAGAAAATGAGTTAACATAGAAAATGAATGCACAAGTTGTAAATGTACCTACTTGAGTGACCACCAATAATCACAAAGTGTACTTATTAACAGCTTATTAATGTAAAATGATGAGCTTATATTTTGATTACTGTAGTAGTATGTAATATTAATGGTTATATATTATGTATTTGCATTAGTAATCATAGGCCTTAATTTAGCGAGGTCTTGGGCCTAGTTACACAGCCTCATGCCAAGTTTCATTGCTTAGGCAAATCGGCTAAACGTAAACGTACGGTTCTTTGACCAATAGCAATGTGGGAAGTAGTTTTAGGGAATCTAACTTAGCCAGACTGTACCGAGAAGAGAGAGCCATTCTCTTTTCCAAACCTGCACAGATGAGAGAGGCCATTCTCCTCGTTTTTTCTAACTGTCTTGAGAGGATAATTATTATTCTTTCTGAACTGCATGAAGAGACATTTCCTATCTTGAACTTTAATGCTGAATTCCAATGCATTGCTGACCGAACAGATGTCCAATTGACAAAGACTGTTACCGCTTGCTGAACCATACTGAGGCAAGGTGTAAGACGATGTTACTGATTATTTTGTCTATTTGCTTTTGTCCTTAGGTACCAACCGCTAATTTTGGTAGAGCTACAGTTAGATGTTTTCCAAATTTGTGTTGACTAAATTGTTTTGCATGAAGCCCATGCTATTCTAATCAGAAGTTTAGTTAGGATACTCACTGGTGATGATTGCTAAAGATTAACAACAGTTGATGTCTTTTCTTTGCTAAATCTCAATGTAAGTCATTTTGTTTGCACAGTTATTCTTGCTTTTGACTTGTACTGTAACTTTAGAATGTATAGTGGTCCAAGCTTTGATTAAATTACGATTCTTTAGGAGATATGGTCAACCAGTATTGTTTCTGTATGTTTATCAGTTGATTTTGAGACTAAGTTACGTGATATTAGCATGGTTAATATAGGGAAATAAATATTTTAACTTCTACATAAAGGTGGGTTTATTCATGACCAAGGGGTCATGGTGCGTGGAAATCATTGACTCACAAGATTATTGATGTTATTGATTGACATTGCTATTGATTCGTTATGGAACTCGGTCTTACAGTGGGAACTACTCTAAACACAGTCAAAAGATCTATCGAACCTTTAACGCGTCCCCTTATGATCTAATGATAAGAAACCAAATAAGGTCAGATGTGCTAACAGTGATGGTAGCAGAGTATGATGGTTAGTCTCCTTAAGAGCCCATCAGGAAGGCCCTGTACAGGGTTAGTCTCCTAAAGTGAAAACAATTTGCAGAGAGTTTGGATTTTCAGATTTGATGATACAAAGTGGAGAGCAAATGTATCCCTAAGAACTTAGATTGACTTTCCCAGAACCATGGAGCTTGCCAATGAATGTTTGAGGATATTCTTGGCATTCCAGTGATCGTGTGAATGGGATAGGTTTTGCGCTTGCACAGCTTATGCAAATCGCAGGTTAATTGTGATGTCTGTGGGGGTTTTGGGAGTTTGCGTACTCCAAATGAAGTTGTTGAAGGAGTTTGCGTACTCCAACGTGTGAGAGTAGGGAAGTTATCGAACTTCACATGTGTGTGGCGCTTTGTGCTCAAAAATTGTCCCCGTGGTTGTTGGTATACAGATCCTGCGAGGTCTAAGACTCCTGAGTATGTTGAAAAGTGTATGAGACACTTGTTTTTTTGTTGTAATTTGTCTGGTTTAGTAGGTCGATCGGGTGTGGTTGACAAGTCAGAGTGTGAGTCAAAGGGAGTGAAAGAATTTTCGACTGAGATCTGGCGAGTCCTATGTGCACCAGGACAGATCCACAGATCAGTTGAGAATAAAATTTGCGTGTCAAATTTTGCTTGCCAATCAGGGAAACTGAGAAAGAAGGAGTAGCTGCTAGAGCGAAAGGCATCAGTGAAAAATCCGTAAGGTTTCTGAAGCAATTATGTTACCCTACCTGTAGTAAACAGACAAATTGGGTTTTGATTTTGTTTAGTGCGCGCAATAATTCTGCTTTAGTTGAATGTGAATCTAAGTTAGGAGTACAAACCGCAAGACTTTGTCAGCCGCTGTATGTGTGAGAGTGACGTCATTGGAGCAGCGCTGGGATAGGTTGGTTAGTGAGAAGGGTCGCGCACAGATTGGCGGACAACCGTGAAGCGCAATTGTTTGAGAAGGTCGGTGAAAAGTATTCTGGGATTGAAAGTCACTTCCTGATTTGATTTAGAATAGATTAAAGGTCGCACAAATTACATTTTTCAAAGCATTAAAGAGTGCCTTGAGGTGGGATACTTGTATTACAACAAGTATAGTGGATATTGCACCACCAGAAGATACACAAGCTTACGTTGTAATCAAAGAAAAGGGTGCTGCGCTATGTCTTTGCTGAAACAATGAAGCAAAGTAACAGAGAGAGATGGGAGTTTAGCGTTTCCTACCCACGGAACATTCAATTTGAGGAGCTTAAAGAATTTGAGGAGGGTGCTATATGATTCGTAACCTCCTCCGAGACTAGCACATTTTGAGGCATTAGCAATCTGGGAATTAGTACCCAGACAGCAACAGCAACAGTAATTTGAGAGGAGAATGAGTAAAGGCAGAAAAGATACTAGCTGAGGCTAGATAGGACAGCGATCAGAAATTTTAGAGCACTGAGATTTTACAGGTAATTAAGTGGTTTCCTGCAATTACACAGGTCAGTGAGAGAGAAGAAAGAAAAGCTACCACAAAGACCAACAGAAGCTCCTCCGAGAGTAGGGAGCAGAGATCAAAAGAGTCTAGGAGATCTTCAACACTTGAGGAAGAATCAGATGATGATGAGTTCATTTTACAGTTACTGAGAAATCGTCCCCCACCATATGTAGCGCAAGAGAGAGGTCCGAGCACTAGTATAAACCCTTTGGCACTGACTCCGGTTAACATGATGAGCCCTGTGCAGATTAATCCTAGCATGACACGGAGCCCAATGCAGAGCAGTCTTAACCTACCTACTACTTAGGCAGCTCAAAATTCAATGCCACAGCCGAACGTCACGAGAATTTACCCTGATGTACCCATTGTGGAAATTGCCACAAACTTGATAGTGCCAGCAGGACAGGTTTTCCCAAATCAGACATTGGTCCAGACCAAACCAACTCCACTCTTACTGCCTCAAGTGCAGCCACAGCAATGCCAAAGTACACTTCTACAACAGGGAAACAGACAGATGTGTCCGTACTGATGAGTCAGAACACAGGAATTATGCACCCATATAACCCGAACTTTAGAACAAGCCCAGATGCTGCATCTGTACCCGTCACCATTGATCCAGTCATACCTTTGTTTGCCCAGGGGAATAACGGTACAAATGGACAGGGAGTCCTGACTCAGAATTGAATGAGGGGAGGGAGGACTCAATGAGAATACTCGAATAGTCTCTCCTGTGGGTCAGACCTTTGATGGAACAGGATCATGGTTAGACCTTAGTCCTCCGAATGCTGGAACCATGTCAAACATCAGTCACAGTCTGAAGTTACTGACACCGCAGTCTCCAAACTTAGCTGTACAGCCATTGCCAAATACTCACCCCAACAATGTTTCACTAAAAGGTTTGACTGTCCAACAATTGACTGAGTGGTTAGATAAGCTGAATACCCCGCAGAGTGCTCCTAGAGGAAAAGAGTACTTGAACTATACTAGACTAGGGATGGAAGCAGGTGAACTTATTGAAGGAACTATGGGTGTGAACAGAATCGAATCCTACACTGAAGCAGAATTGAGGTACTTGTGCCGGAAAATTACAAGAGAAGCACGCGAAATACATCTAAGAAATACGGAATAGAAATAGAGAAAACAAAACACTTGAAGAGGAGTTACAGGTTAGATTTCGACCCAAAAGACTTTGAACACATGAGATCTGCAGGGATGAAGGCATATCTTAGGGAGCTACTTCAAAGTGTTCAGACATGGGAAGCATTAGACAAGTGGGAAGGCAGATGGGTAAAGGAGGGAGATAAAAGAAAAAGGGATTCTGCAAATCTTACTGCAAATGTGCAGCAGGTTGACGATCCAGTAAAACATTTACTAATGAGAGAAATTCCAAGAGGGAACATTGTTCATGTTCCTTGGAGCAGAAGTGACATTCTGTCCTTTACAAATGATTATGCCGGGTTGAGAGAGGAACTATTAGAATGGTACCAGCAGACAGACAGGTTCAGGAAACTTGCAAAATACCTGTGGGAAGATTTGAACACCCTATTAGAGATAGTAGTTCCAGCAGACTTATGGATTGAGTGCAAGAGGAGTGTAGATTGGCCAACAAAGGAACCAGAGAGGGATCCGATTACAGGTGCACCATCTCCTGAGGTAATGAAGTACTACAATAAAGTGATTGAATTTTTTAAAATAAGAATTTCGCCCAAAAACATTGATTGGAAGAGAATAGACAAGACAGCCCAGGAAGCAAAAGAATCAATACATGCATACTATGAGAGATTGTTGCGAGCGTTTAAGCATTACAGTGGTACAGAAACCATTGAGCGGAAAGACATGATTCATTTTGTGTTCAGATTTATGGAAGGATTGAGACCCGAAATTAGCCAGATGATTAAGAACCATTTGATTTGCTGGCAATCTAAGCTGATTGATGAGATATTGCAATATGCAAAATACTGTAGAGATGAAAGTTGAAAGAAAAGGCGATGGTGATGCAGATTAGGGCGGTACAAACAGAGATGCAGGGAAATTTTCCACAACAACAGCAACAGCAGGGAAATGTGATATTTCAAAACCAGGTGAGAGGTAGAGGTCATGGAGGAACGGAAACTGTAGTCCCAATTTGGGTTCTGTAGTGGTTCTGAATGATGTGCAGGGAATGAAGAGATTGTTGGCATGTCACGCTTGCAGAGGAATCGGACATTGGAAGCAGGAGTGTCCGATGATGGTACAGGAAGGTGTTGTTCAGCAAACAAGTGACATCAATTTGTTCCAAAACATGAGAGGACCAAGAATGAGGGGTCATAATCTAAATTTCCAAAGTAATGTGAATCAAATGCAAAATTTCCAACCCATGCAACAGCTGCAAATGCCACGTGTGCAGATGACACAGTCATAGCCAATGCAACAGCAGGTTCAAATGGTACCTAGCCAGCATAAACAGATACCTCAAGCCCAATGGAGCAGCAGCAGGTAATGCTTCCTCAACAGGGCACAGGTCAATGGTATAACCAGAGTGATAACACAGTACACCAATTCCCATTACACAGTGAGAATGGAATAAACAATGATTGGATGAGCGAGAGTTCGGACGAAGAGGAATGTGTGCTTGCAGCTTCCTTAGAGGTGGATCAGAAAGGTCCATATGTGAAAGGAAAAGTAATGGGTCACAAAGTTTCATTCTTGGATGACACGGGAGCAACGCGGTCTACAGTGAGAACTGCAGAAGTTCCAAACTTGCTCCTTTCAGGAAAGACAGTCCAAATTGTAGGAGTAGCAAATCAGTATTTGACCAACCCATTTACAGAACCAGTTCAGGTTAAAATTGCAACTTTAAAGGATTACATAAATTCGTAGTCTGTGACTCAAGTCCGGTTTCCCTACTGAGAAGGGACTTGCTGTGTAAAATAAGATGCTCGATTACTTGCTCGAATGATGGAATAGAGATATAGACAAACAGTGATGATGAGAGTGACCCAGCTACAGAGACAGAGTGTGAGATAATAAATAAAGAGTACCCCCTGATTAGCTTCTTTAAGGTATAAACACTGCAGTACACTACAAAACCTAATGGGATCAAAGTCCCGGCATTTATAAACAATTGTATATCAAAGAATAGGAAAGAACGGACGAAATAATAGGATAGTGACATTTGTGCTACGAGAACATGATATACTGTTCAAATCGGACGTGCAGTGGGAAAAGGGGGTTAAAAGAAATATAGATAGGGGTGAGAAAGAGGGAGTAAACAAATAGGCGGGCAAACAAGGTATTGTGTCAACGGTCACTCAGGATGTGGGCAAAAAAGGATAAGGAAAGGAGGCAAATGGGCGAGCTAGTCGTGCAGCAGGGATTTGAGGGCAAAAGCACCTGGTTTCCCAGGGGCACAAAATAGGTTTGTCGCTGTGCCGATAACTGGAATCAGAACAGGTCAGGGAGCGCCGGTGCCGCAGGGCGCTCAGCCTAACATCTTAACCTTGAGGGTCACAACGCTTATATATTAGTATGCTCTAGGGTTGTGGATTGTCAGGGTAACTGCATGGTGAAAATTTTAGGACGTGGGTATCCTGTCGCCGCTTGGCTAGTTCAGGCTGGTGCCATGTATTCTACTCATGGCACGTGTTGAGGGATCTACGAAAAAGGTCACCTGAAGATGATGGAAAGGATCAATATGTAGCCTCTAGCGAGGTTAAGAAAGAGAAAGGAAAAAAGAGGGAATCAGAATAGGGAAGAAAAGAAAGTAGAGGGATAAGAGTAGTAAGGAAGAGAAAGAGAAAGTGTATAAGACGGAGGAGGAAGAGGGGGATAGGAAGTAGATAGGGAGTGGAGAGGGGAGGGAGGTGAGGGAGAGTGGGGGGTTGGGTGTTGTTTCCGGGTGGTTTGCTATCTTCCCACTGTGAGGAAGGGGGCTTACACCTGAGTAAATACTTGGGCTCGGTACTGTAGGTTATATATAATTCTCTCATGCGTGGCCATGCGGGTCATGGCTACGATCCATTCCTCCGGGGCTGGTGGGGCCTCTGACCGCCAGTGGTGGAGTATGCATATTTTTGCAGTAGCTAGTGCAGTGTGCAGCAATCTTTTGTGTGGTCTAGAGTGGTCAGGTAGGGAGGTCATATCGTGCAAGAGTATGAGGGAAGGGGGAAGTGGTGACGGGAGCAGTATTGATTCGGCTAGAGTGGAGCTCACAAGGCCCAGAGTGGTCGAACCGTGGGACAGTCGGTCAGAATATGTTTTAGATCACAGGATGTCTCTGGGCATCTCCAGCACTTTGCATGTGGAAGGAGCCCTGTCCTGTGTAGTTTCGCTGGGGACCAGTGCCAGTCGTGTAAGACCTTAAAGAGACAGAACTTTAAGCGTGCCTCCCGAGTACCTCTGTCCAAGGCTTCCAGAATGTCTTCCCAGTCGGCTGGGTCTAGGACTACTTGCAATCGGGTTTGTCATTGCAAACGTAGCCTATCCGCCAGGGGCTGGGAGTAGAGTTGTCGGGTGATTGGGTCATAGAGGCCTTCCATTACTCCCTTATGTTGCCCCCATTGTTGCAAATAAGCCACTATGGGGGAGGACTGAGACCCCCGTCAGACAGCGTCACCTCCCAAGGAGATACAGTGTTTAAGTTGTAGATATCTCCATTCCTGGCTTGGCTGGAGACCAAACTCTTCCCGCAGCCTGGGGAAGGGTTTGAGAACGTCGTTTTCTAGGACCTGTGAGAGGGTAAGGATGCCGGCCCTCCTCCATTGTAGCCAGGTTAGTACCTCACCGCCTCTCCGGAGACCGCTGTTGCGCCATAGGGGCGCCTGGGCATGGATGAGGGGATGAACCCCAAGTAATCTGTGGACCCTTCGCCAGGCTGCCCTGGACACTTTTAGAATAGGATTCACCGAGGTGACGGATGGAAGATCGTCACGGTAAGGTCCCCCGAGGTCCTCATTCGCAAACAACAGCTGTCTTTCCACTGCGGTCCATAGAGGTGGGTCTGGCGCTTTTGACAATGTTTGGGACAGTTGGGACAGTTGCAAAGCAAGAGAGTAATGCTGCACCGACGGGAGCCCCATGCCCCGTGTGAACGGCGGGCTAGGAGCTTGGCAGGTGATAGTCGCGGTCTCATTTGGCCCCACACGAATGATCTAATGAGCGCATCTATGCCTCGTAGTGTGAAGAGGGGTACCTGTAAGGAGAGGAGTCCCAGGATGTAGGTGAAGCGGGGTACTGTGACCATCCTGACCGCCTGCACTCGGTCCCACATTGAAGGGCCCTATTGGGTCCATTTTGCAAAGTCAAGTTTCGTCCGCGCAATGAGGGGTTCGATATTGTACGCCACAATGTGTGCCAAGCCTGGATTGACTAGTACTCCCAAATATTTGAGCCGTTTCGGCGTCCAGCGGAATGGATAACCTAGAAGTGCTGCCTTTGTGGTTGCTCGCCAAAGGGGAAATGCCTCACTCTTATCCCAATTAATGCGATAGCCAGAGAGGGTTGCAAATTCCTCGATGACCTCTAGCAAGGCTGGTATGGATTGTTCTAGGTCTGTGAGGGTTAGTAGGACATCATCGGCGTACCAGTAAATTTTGGAAATACCTCCAGCTAACGGTAGACCGGATATGAGGGGGGAGGATCGAATAGCTACGGCCAAGGGCTCCATCGCTAGCAGGGACAAAAGGGGCGAGAGGGGACAGCCCTGTTGTGTGCCTCTAAGGATAGGGAAAGGGTCCGAGAGGAAGCCTCCACAGTTGACTCTGGCCGCAGGCTGGTCATAAAGCAGCCGTACCATAGAGATGAATTTGTCTCCCAGGCCGAATCTCTCCATAGCCGCGAACAGGTAGGGCCATTCTACGCGGTCAAACACCTTTTCAGCGTCTAGGGATAGGGCTATCGCCGTCTCCGGTGAGTCCCTTGCAGTCCATAAGGTATGACATGGTGGTTCCTAGAGGTGCGGCCTGGTACAAATCCCACCTGAGTTTGGTGAATTAAGGACGGTATTACTTTGCGCAGTCTGTTTGCCAAAACGCTTGCTAAAAATTTGATGTCTCCGTTTAGGAGAGAGATTGGTCAGTAGCTGCCACATAGTAGAGGGTCTCTCCCGGGTTTTGGTATAATGGCTATCGTGGCGTTATTGGATATGGCTCCCAGTGTCTGGGTTTCACAGGCTTCATTCAGGGCCTCGTGCAGGATATCGATCGCCTCTTTCCCTACCCACTTGTAGAATTCCACCGGGTATCGCTCCTCCCCGGGTGATTTGTGGTAGGGGAGGTCGGAGATGACTCTATCTAATTCCTGCCTGCTTATTTCCCCTTCCAGGAGACTCCGTCCCTCCTCTGATAGGGAGGGGAGAGCAAGGCCTTCTAGGAATGTGGCAGTCTGTGTCGGGCTAGCTGTTGTTTCCGGTGTATAGAGGCGTCTCTAAAACAGCGCAAATTCATTTGCAATAGCTTGCGGGTGTGTCAGTATTTCCCCAGAGGAGGATCGGATAGCCGGGATAGGCGGCTGTTCTTTGACGAAGTTGGGCTGCCAGCAGTCATCCGACCTTCTCGCCTTGTTCGGAATGTCTCCCTTGTAGCCTCTGCAGTGCATATTCAGCCTGGGTGGTATACAGCTCGTTGAGAGCCATTTGGGCGCGCTCTAGTTTTCGGCGCCCTGGAAGGGAGGGATGCGCCGTATATTGTCTAGTAAGTCGATGAACGTTGAGCTCCAGTGCCGCCTTTTGCTCTTTCCTATCTTGATTCGCCAGTGCGGCATCTTGCATGAGCTGGCCTCGTATTGAGGCCTTAGCTGCAGCCCACATGATTCGACTTGAATTTACAGTGCCCAGGTTATCCTGGGCGAAAGTGGTTGCCTGGTCCTGCAATTGTAGCTTATCCTGGGGGGATCGTAGCGATGGATTGGTAGCCTCCAGGGTTTGCGGCCCGGGGATATTAGACCCAACTGGATAGCTACAAGAATAGGAGCATGGTCCGAAAGGCCTCCCTCTAGTATGCTATCGTCAACAGTATGGGCTACTAGATTGTGAGATAGAAGAAAGTAATCAAGCGGGGATTGGGTACTGTGTACCAGTGAGAAAAGTAAATTCTCTCTTTGACGGGTGAGTCAGCCTCCAGTGGTCTACTAGGCCAGTGTCCGAAAGTATATCAGTCTGTAGGGCCCTGTCTGCGTTGTTACATGTGTCCAGGGGTCCCGTTCTGTCCAGCACCGCATCTCTAGCTATGTTCCAGTCACCTCCTATTACATAGCGAGATGCCCCTATCTCGGTCAGGAGTCGATTGACCTGTAGAAAGAAGAGGCGTTTGGGACCCGTTGGTGCATAGTCAGAGCCCACACATAGTGTAGAGTCTCCAATCTTCAGTTTGACAAATACATAGCGGCCTTCAGGGTCGGTCCATGATTTGATGATCGTGAAAGGGAGGGTTTCGCGCAGTAAGATCGCCACCCCACACTTTCTTGGGGTGCTCTCCGTATTGGATAGAGGTGGGTTACAACCAAACAAGATGGTACCAACCCAGTCCCGTTGTAGTTTATCCGATTCGAGTCTGTCCAGGTGTGTCTTTTGCAATAGGGCAATGTCAGCCTGTTTGGAGTTAAGATAGGATAAGACTTTGTTCTGTTTAATGTAATGGATGAGGCCGTTTACATTCCATGAAACTATCCGTAGGGGTACTGCCGGTGCCTTATTCGTGGTGGGCATCCCCCCTTCTTTTGTCGACCCACCCGGGGGTATGAGCACGTGGGGTAGGGTAGTGTAATAATGGTAGGGACCGGGGGGGATGGAGGTAAGTGGGGACAGGGGTAGGAGTCTTTAGACGGAGAGAGAGGGTAGAGGAAAAAAGGATGGGGGAAGGCAGTAGACGTGTAGGATAGTAGGAAGAGAAAGAAGGAAAGAGGCGTATCAGTGGAAAAGGGGAAACTAATGGAAGTCTAAGAAGATAAAGGAAGAGATCAGGACTGGGGTCCCGATATCCGCGAACTTTAACCGGCGGGTCTAAAACCTAGGCCAAGTGAGCATCGACGCTCGGCCAGCGGGCCCCGCGCCGAGAGAGGTGGCGCGCATGGGGCGCCCAGGTCCCCCCTGTGCAGGCATCCTCGCCCGCACGCGGATCTGGATCATGCCCGGTGGGGGCAGGTGGCCCAAGAAAAGGAAAAGGGGAGGGGGGTATGAGGAGAGGGCTATGTAGAGGGCGTACACTACTCCTTTAGCAACCCAGATCTGGGGGTGGGGTAATGTTGTGTCGTTGGAAGAAAGAAAGGATTTTGTGCCATGGTTTTCTTTCTTTCTTTTTTCCTCCCTTGTTCCCCTCTCCCCCCTCCCCTCCCTCTCCCTTGAAGTGTGATGATGTTCCTTTGCGCTAGGTAGGTATGTCCATGGTCTGCTCTACTCCCCCCATCACCCACGGTAGGCCTTCCATGGCACTCACTTGAAAACCAGGGTCTTGAGTCCCCCTCAAACCTAGCGCCCCATCTCTAACCAGGATAAACTAGCCATAAGTGTCAGTAGTATGCTGATAAAATGATAAAATGATTCCCGGAGGTCCTAGGAAGTGCACAAAACCGTTACTCCAGAGAGGATAAATGAGATAGGGTAGGGTTATCGTTTCCGAGTAAGAGCGGAGGGGGAGGGGGCGGTAGAGGGGGGTGGAGAGGTTTCTGGGCCTCTGAGGGAGGAGAGGGCGGGGAGGGACATCCAGGGGCAAATGGGAATAAGCAAGGGCATAAGTAGCAGTCAAGAACAATCAAAACAATCAAAAACATTCGAGGTCTATTAAAGGCACTGGCACTCGGCGTTATAGTGTCTTAGAGATGCACATAGAACCGATACTCATCTCTCCATCTGGCCGTCTCCGCTGTAGGGCGCTTCTACGATAGCCCATGGTTCACAATGGCGTAGCTCCATAGGGGAGGATTGTGCCCGCTTGGCCTCAGGCGGAGGGCACTGTGGGTTTCAAAGGGGATTCGGATTTATCTCTATCAGACAGCTGTGTATACATCGCCACCGCCTGTAGTACTTGACCCCTGTCGTCATCGTTTTTTGTTAGTCTCTCCCGGCCTCTCCCCCTGGTTTGAGAATCCATAGCTGTTCTTTTGTCTTGGTCTAGTACAGCTTCTGGCTGGCCAGCTCCCATGGCTTGGCCCTGTACGTCCTGGGAGGGGGTGAGGGCTGTGCCATTGTTTCCATGGTTTGTGACGTGTCGTGCAGTCCCCCTAGAAACATTCTCAGGTCCTCTGGGTCATAGAAGGTCCATGACTCTCCGTTTTTGGTGATCCACATCCTGGCTGGTCCGCATAAGCCGAATTTCACGTCTTAATGATGAAGGCGGGGGCGAAGCAAGAAAAAAGCTCTCCTTAGTTCTGCAGTCTCTCTGGAGAAGTCAGCAGAAAGTCGTATTTCCAGGGTACCTAACCGGAGTGGGCCTTGTGTTCGGGCTGTCTGTAGCAGTTGGCGAGCCTGTCCATGGCTCAGCATGCAGGCTATGATTGGGCGAGGGTGGCCCTTTCCATCTTTTTTTCTTTTTTTTTTTCGTCCCCATTCACTTGTCCAGCCTCTCGATGAGGGAGATCAGTTCAAATAACCAATAATCTCCCCAGAGAGACTCTTGTCCAGGACAACCCGCGTCTCTGATTAGCAGAACCTCACCGGCCCGCCTTCAGAGCTGCCGGGAACCCGCCTTGACATAATCACAGGACAATACCTCATTCTTACGATTCCAACCAACTTTTCAGTGGGTCCCAAAATTTTTACTTCTTATTTGATTCTTTATCCCTTACATCCAAAGTTAAATTATATATTAGCGAATCCTTCCACTCTATCGCGGTCGGGGGAGAAGCACTTATCCATTTCTTACATTTCTCCCGCCTTGCTAACAGCATCATATAGAAGAGTAATTTAGCATCATTTTTTGTTTCATTCCTGAAGTCCAATTGACAGCCAAAAATAACTAAGGAGGGGCTTACCTGGTACTCTAGGGGTATAATTCTGTTCACTATCCCACCAACCTCTTTCCAGAACAAACTGAGCTGGGGACACTCCCAAAACATATGAATAGCGCTTGCTCGATCCTAGCCGCACTTTTTGCAGCTAACCGGGGTGCCTTCCGTCAATTTAGACAGTTTCTCGGGGGACCAGAAGGCCCTGTGAATGGAGAACAAATGGTTTTGTCTTAGACAGGCAGATTTGACTGTGGCATACAATAAAGTAATAGATACTTGCCATAAATCTCTTATCTGTACTCCAGGCAAGCATCCTCCCCAGATCTCCTCTGGCAAGTGAAATTCTCCATCCGCCATTTCCATCAATGTCCAATACCATTTTGCTACTTCTCTCTTTCCCACCGGGTCTTGAAATACTGTAGTAGTTTTTCCAATTCATTGGAGCCGCCCACCTTTTCCTTGACACTCTTCCGCCAACTCCATATTTGCAAGTATTTAAATTTAGAAAGGAGTCCATCTACCTTTATATTCAGATCCTCATAGGAGAGTAACTCCCCGTCAGTACAAAACTGTCCCCATTGCACCAGTCCAGCCTTCTTCAGAGGTTTAGCCAAAGTGTCTCTTGTCCATTCTGGTGAGCCCGGAGAGTCCCAGAGAGGTGCATATTTACTATAAAACGGTAGCTTGGTAGCCCTCCTTAGATCATACCAGATATTAGCACTATACTATTCCTCTAGGTTAGCGCCCACCAGAAGAAGGATATTTGGCATGCCATCGCCAAGGACGTCCGGACCCTGGGGGTCCACCGCAGACGGAGCACCCACTGTCGGATAAGGTGGGAGGACATTCGCCGCTGGAGCAAGAAGACAGTGGAGGCCCAGCTGGGGATGGCCTCCCAACGTGGGAGGGGTGCCCGTCGCACCATGACCCCCCTGATGTTCTGGATTCTGGCGGTGGCGTATCTGGAGTTGGATGGGCGCTTGAGGGCATCACAGCAGCCACAAGGGGGTGAGTACAGTCACATTCATCTGACTCTGCGTGTATTACGAGGTGTCTGGGTGGGGGAGGTGGGCAGTGGGTTCCCCTAGGCCAGGGCGAGCTTGGTAGGCAAGGTCCCTTGAGAGGCAGGTTCAGTGGAACCCCAACCCCACTAGTGGTTAGTGCCATCCACACCGAGTCAGGCTCCTGTGACTTCCATGTGTGCAGCAATCGCGCTTAGGCCTTGTACCCCATGGGCATGTGAATAATCTAGGAACAATAAGTGCATGGCGTAGTGCAGAGGGCTGCTGTGTTTGTAGTGTCCGCCAACGGTAGTGGTGTTGCATGCACTGAACATGTCTTTCTTCTGTCTCCCCCCACCCCTTTTTGTGGTCTCACTGTTCTTGTGTGCAATAGCATCATCAGGCGAAGGAGCAGTGGCACCGGAGCAGGAGGGAGCTGCATCCCACGTGTCCCTGGAGGGTGAAACAACGGAGTCAGAAGCCACCAGTGGGACGGAGGGCGAGCGGAGCTCCACTGCGGGGACACGAGGTGACAGCAGTGACAGCAACTCCTCCTCTGATGGAAGCTCCCTTGTGGTGGCGGGCCCCTCTGTGCCCCCGCATCAACAGGTACAGCCGCCACCCACCCTACCAGCACCGCCCTCCCAGAAGCCCCTCAGCGTGTGTCCCGTGCCCGCTCACCCAGGAGGGTGGGTATCTCCTTCGCCCCAGACACCTAAGGCCCTACCCCAGTCAGCCCTGCTGCCTTCACTGAGAAGGCTATTGACCTCCTACGATCCCTCACTGTTGGGCAGTCTACCATTCTGAATGCCATCCAGGGTTTTGAGAGGCATTTGCAACAAACAAATGCATACCTAGAGGGCATTCATTCTAGCCAGGCAGCCCAACAGAGAGCATTTCAGGCTCTGGCCTCAGCACTGATGGCAGCCATTGTCCCTGTGTCCAGCCTCCCCCCTCCAACTTCCTCCACCCAGACCCAATCCCGTGTACGTCAGCCTATCCCAAGCACACCATCAGACCAGCATGCACACACCTCAACACACAAAAGTGGCTCAGGCAAACATAAGCACCACACATCCCACAGGCACTCACACAATCATCATACCCATGCAAACATACCAACATCCACTGCCTCCACTGTGTCTCCCTCCTCCACGTCCCCCTCCTCCCTCCCAGTCTTGTCTCCACTCACACCTGCATGCACTACATCTTCAGCCACTACCTCAGTCACCAGCACACCCATCACCACACACCGCTCATGTGCACTCACCACCCCCACTACCATTTACACATCCCCTGTGTCCTCTCCCAGTGTGTCAGTGAGCCCTCCTCCCAAAGTACACAAACGCAGGCACACACCCACCCAACAGCCATCCACCTCGCAACAGCCTCCAGCCCATGAACCTTCACCCAAATTCAGCAGACGTACACCTCCTACAACTGCTACCTCTTCCTCCACTCCCAAACCCCCTCCATCTACCCCTCCCAGTGTGTCCAAAAAATGTTTCCTGGCTAATATTGACCTCTTCCCTACACCTCCCCTCCGCCCGTCCCCAATGGCCAGGCTTTCCAGGTCCCAACCCAGCACCTCAGCCACTGCATCCCCAGGCACAATGGTGCCAGCAACTGCGGGCTATTGGAGTGCACCAACCATCAGGGCTGTCAGTGTGCCACGGAGCGAGGTCAAGGACATTCCGCCACCTGCCAAGCTAAAAAAGTTGCCCACATCCCGGAGGGAGAAGCAGAAAACACTTGCCACCAAGGGGTCAGGGAAAACGAGAGGGGATAGTGGCAAGACAGCTGCGCCGTCATCAAAGGTGGGGAAGGGCCAGAAACTGAAGGGCAGGTCAGGGGAGGGCATGGTGGCACCGACTGAGGGACCAGTGTCACACCCGATTTCCACTTGGACGCCAACCTGTACAGCGGAGAAGACCGCCACCTGCACTGCCACCTGCACCGCTGCCACAGAGCCCGCAACCAGCACCGCCGCCACTGAGCCCGCCGCCAGCACCGCTGCCACAAAGCCTGCCGCAAGCACCGCTGCCACAAAGCCCGCCGCAAGCACCCCCGCGACTGACACCGCCGCAAGCACCACCTGCGGCCCGTGACATCCTGAGCCAGTGGCACCACCGCAGACATGGCTGCCATCCCCAGTGATCAGTCGTCCGAGGCTGGTGGTGAGCTCCAGGAGCCTGGGCAGCTTCCATGAAGCATCACTTTCAGTGGGAAAGGCATCCACTACCTCAGTCCTTGGCAGAATGAAGCACTCTGGGCACAAAGCCCCCTCCAGAACCAGTGGAGAGATACATCAATCAATCAATCAATCAATTTGTAAAGCGCGCTACATACCCGTGAGGGTTTCAAGGCGCTTGGGGGGGGGTGAAGGTGCTGCTACTGCTCGAAGAGTCAAGTCTTGAGGAGTTTTCTGAAGGAAAGAAGGTCTTGTGTCTGTCGTAGATCCGGCGGGAGGGTGTTCCAGGTCTTGGCAGCGAGGTACGAGAATGATCTGCCACCGGAAGATTTGCATCGGATGCGGGGGATGGAGACGAGGGCGAGGTTAGCGGAGCAGAGATGCCGGGTGGGGGTGTAGAAGCTGAGTCTGTTGTTCAGGTATGATGATCCGGTGTTGTGGAGTGCCTTGTGAGCGTGGGTGAGGAGCTTGAAGGTGATCCTCTTGTTGACGGGGAGCCAGTGAAGGTCTCTTAGGTGGGGGGTGATGTAGCAGTGGCGAGGGATGTTGAGGATGAGTCGGGTGGAGGCGTTTTGGATGCGTTGGAGGAGTTGGAGGAGTTTGGATGAGATACTGGTGTAGACGGCGTTGCCGTAGTCGAGTCTGCTGCTGACGAGGGCCTGGGTTACTGTTTTTCTTGTTTCTGTTGGGATCCATTTGTAAACTCTGCGAAGCATGCAGAGGGTGTTGTAGCAGGAGGAGATGGCGCTGACCTGCTTTTTACATGGAGAGTGAGGAGTCGAGGGTGAAGCCGAGGTTTCGTGCTCTGTCGGTGGGTGTCGGTGGGGGACCCAGTGTGGACGGCCACCATGAGTTGTCCCAGGCGGAGGGGGTGTGCCCAAGGATGAGGACCTCTGTTTTGTCCGAGTTCAGTTTTAGCCGGCTGTCTCTCATCCAGTCGGCGATGGCTTTTAGTCCCTCGTGGAGGTTGGTTTTGGCGGTGTGCAGGTCCTTGGTGAGGGAGAGGATGAGTTGGGTGTCGTCGGTGTAGGAGATGATGTTGAGGTTGTGCTGGCAGGCCACTTGTGCGAGGGGGGCCATGTAGATGTTGAACAGCGTCGGGCTGAGGGATGAGCCCTGGGGTACGCCGCAGATGATGTTGAAGGCTTTGGATTGGTACGGGGGAGGCGGACTCTTTGGGTTCTGCCAGCGAGGAAGGATGCAGTCCATTCGAGGGCCTGGTCCTGGATTCCTGCTGCGTGGAGGCAGGATTTTAGTGTGTGGTGACAGATGGTGTCAAAGGCGGCTGATAGGTCTAGGAGGATGTGGGCTGATGTTTCTCCATTGTCGAGGTGGCTTCTGATGTCATCTGTGGTGGCGAGGAGGGCGGTTTCGGTGCTGTGGTTGCATCTGAAGCCGGACTGGGAGGGGTCGAGGATGTTGTTGTCTTCGAGGTACCGAGTGAGCTGAGTATTGACGATTTTCTCGATGACCTTCGCCGGGAAAGGGAGCAGAGATGGGCCGGAAGTTTTTCAGGTCCTTGGGGTCCGCCTTTGGTTTCTTGAGAAGGGCGTTGATTTTGGCGAGTTTCCAGCTTTCCGTGAATCTTGCAGTTTCGAAGGAGATGTTGATGGCTTTCTGTAGGTGTGGTGCGATGGCTGTGTCTGCTTTGTTGAAGATGTGGTGTGGGCAGGGGTCTGATGGTGATCCGGAGTGGATGGAGTTCATGGTCTTGCGGGTTTCGTCGTCGCTGATGTTGGTCCAGGAGGTCAGTCGGCTGTAGCGGGTGGAGTTCGTGGTGGGTGGGGTAGGAGCGTCCGGAGTGTGAGGGGAGTTGAAGCTGTCGTGGATGTCCGTGATTTTTTTGTCGAAGGCGGTTGCTAGGGCGTCGCATAGTTCTTGGGAGGGGGTGATGTCATTGACGGTGGCGTTTGGGTTGGAGAGTTCTTTTACCATGCTAAAAAGTTCTTTGCAGTCGTGGGCATTGTTTTCTAGGCTGGTTTTGAAGGAGGATCTTTTTGCTATCCTGATGAGTTGGTGGTGTTTGCGTTTGGCATCCTTGAGTGCCGTGTGGTTGTCTAGAGTGCGTTCGAGTAGTCATATTTGCTTGAGTTTTCGGCAGTGGCGTTTGGAGGCTTGAAGGTCGTCGGTGAACCAAGTGGCTTTTTTGTTGATGTGGTTGTTGGAGGGTTTTCTGAGTGGAGCAAGGCGGTCGGCGCAGTCGTTGATCCATATCTTGAGGTTGTGTGCCGCGATGTCGGGGTCGGTGGGGTTGACGGGTGGTTTCTGGGCTAGGGCGTTGGTTAGTTGAAATTCAGTGACTTTGCCCCATCGACGGTGTGGTGGTTGTTCGGTGAGGTGGTGTTCTGTCTGTTTCTTGAAGGTCAAGTGGATGCAGAGGTGGTCGGTCCAGTAGAGTTCGGTGGTATGGTTGAAGGTGACGTGGTTGCTTGTGGAGAAGATGGGGTTAAGGGTGTGACCGGCTGTGTGGGTGGGTGTGTTGATGAGCTGTGTGAAGCCGAGGTTGGCAAGGTTTTCGGTCAGGGGGGTGGAGTTGGTGTCATTGTTGTTTTCGAGGTGAAAGTTCAGGTCCCCGAGGAGGATGTAGTCCGTGGAGGCGAGTGCGTGGGTGCTGGCCAGGTCGGCGATGGCGTTGCTGAAAGGTGCCCTGGGGGTCTATAGATAAATGTTCCTCTGAGCGTGGTGTTGGGACCGGTGCGGACTTGGAAGTGAAGGAGTTTGGCGGCGCTGAAGGAGTCGTCCAGGGTGGTTTTGACTTCGAGGGTGGCTTTGAGGACGATGGCTATGCCTCCTCTGGTTCTGTTGGTGCGGTCTCGGCACGCGACTTTGTATCTGTTCCGAATGGCTATGGCGATGTCGGGTGCTGAGGAGTTGTTCCACCAAGTTTTGGTTAGAAAGGCCACGTCCGGGTAGGTGGAGTCGAGCAGGTCCCAGACTTCGATGGTGTGCTTGCGTGCTGAGCGGGTGTTGAGGAGTATGCAACGGAGGTGGTTGGTCTTGATCCTAGGAGGTATGTGGGCTCTGTTGCAGGTGAAGCTGCAGTTGTGGCAGGAGAAGGGTCCGTGCCTGCTCTTTGGAGAGGCCTGGAAGCAGGTGGTGTCTCGGCTGGTGTTGAGTGCGCGGAGGGTGTCGGCCTTGTAGCGAATGCTGACGGTTAGGCTGTTGCCGGGGCCAGGGGTTCTGGCGCTGGGCATGGTCCAGGCGCGGACGGGTGCAGACGGGCTTGCCTTTGGCGCGCCGCGGCTGCCATAAGAGGAGGGTAGGGTGGGAGTGGCAGCCGGGAGGTGGGAGGGCCTGGCGAATGAGAGGGCTGGGGGGTGGGGCCGCAGGGGACGCAGCGGCAGGAAAAAGAAGAGGCAACAAAGGAAAGGGTGAGAAGGAGGGGGGAGGTGGGAGGGGCCGCAGGGTACGCAGCGTCGGGAAAAAGGAGGCAGCAAAGGAAACGGTGAGAAGGAGGGCGGAGGCGGGAGGGGCAGCAGGGGACGCAGCGGCGGGAAAAAGAAGAGGCAGCAAAGGAAACAGTGAGAAGGAGGGGGGAGGCAGGAGGGGCCGCAGGGGACGCAGCGGCGTGAAAAAGAAGAGGCAGCAAAGGAAACGGTGAGAAGGAGGGGGGAGGCGGGAGGGGCCGCAGGTGACACAGCGGCGGGAAAAAGAAGAGGCAGCAAAGGAAATGGTGAGAAGTAGGGGGGAGGCGGGAGGAGCCGCAGGGGATGCAGCGGCGGGAAAAAGGAGGCAGCAAAGGAAACGGTGAGAAGGAGGGGGGTGGCGGGAGGGGCCGCAGGGGATGCAGCGGCGGGAAAAAGAAGAGACAGCAAAGGAAACGGTGAGGAGGAGGGGGGAGGCGGGAGGGGCCGCAGGGGACGCAGCAGCGGAAAAAAGAAGAGGCAGCAAAGGAAACGGTGAGAAGGAGGGAGGAGGCCGCAGGGGACGCACCGGCGAGAAAAAGAAGAGGCAGCAAAGGAAACGGTGAGAAGGAGGGGGGAGGCGGGAGGGGACACAGCGGCGGGAAAAAAGAGGCAGCAAGTGAAACGGTGAGAAGGAGGGGGGAGGCGGGAGGGGCCGCAGGGGACGCAGCGGCGGGAAAAAGAAGAGGCAGCAAAGGAAACGGGATGGAGGTGGCGCGGAAGGCGGTGCGGGGAGCGACCTGCCTGCAGAAGCAGGGTCAAAGGTTGCTCCCTGCTACCGCGCCGCGGCTGCCATAAGAGGAGGGGAGGGTGGGAGTGGCAGCTGGGAGGCGGGAGGGCTTGGCGAATGAGAGGGCTGGGGCCGCAGGGGACGCAGCGGCGGGAAAATGGAGTCAGCAAAGGAAACGGTGAGAAGGAGGGGGGAGGGGGGAGGAGGGAGGGGCCACAGGGGACGCAGCGGCGGAAAAAAGGAGGCAGCAAAGGAAACGGTGAGAAGGAGGGGAGAGGCGGGAGGGGCCGCAGGGGACGCAGCGGCGGGAAAAAGAAGCGACAGCAAAGGAAACGGTGAGAAGGAGAGGGGAGGCGGGAGGGGCCGCAGGGGATGCAGCGGCGGGAAAACGGAGGCAGCAAAGGAAACAGTGAGAAGGAGGGGGGAGGCGGGAGAGGCCGCAGGGGATGCAGCGGCGGGAAAAAGAAGAGGCAGCAAAGGAAACGGGATGGAGGTGGCACGGAAGGCGGAGCGGGGAACGACCTGCCTGCAGAAGCAGGGTCAAAGGTTGCTCACATCCACTACCTCTGTCCCTGGCAGGATAAAGCACTCTTGGCACAAAGCCCCCTCCAGAACCAGTGGAGTATCACATCCACTACCTCTGTCCTTGGCAGGATGAAGTACTCTGGGCACAAAGCCCCCTCCAGAACCAGTGGAGACGGTTATCCACTTGAGAGACTGTGGCTTTGCACTCCCCAGGATGAAGCAGTGGGCAACCCACCCACTGAAAAGACTTGGGGAGACTATGGCTTTGCACTCCCCAGAATAAAGCAGTGGGCAACCCACCCACTTGAGAGACTTGAGAGACTGTGGCTTTGCACTCCCGAGAATACAACAACAATACAACTCCTCCCAGCAGTGTTCTGTCCGTTTGGAGTCAGGTGTCTAGTGTGAGCCTCGCCCATGCATTTTAGGCCCAGTGGTTCACGGACAATGATTGGTGCACTATCCGGACTTGTGTAGTTGGTGTACATAATTGTATAAACTGGATTTGGAGTTTTGACTACTGAATTTTTATTGATTACAATCGTTCAAATCATTTCCTTTTGTCCTTGCGTTATTCAAGGGGCAGTGGGGGGGTGTAAATGTAATGTTGCAGCATGTATTTGTGTGTATGGTGTTGTGGTTGAGGGTGGGGGTGTTGCGTGTTGCGTGTGTGTGTCACTCTCTTTTCCCTCCCCCCTCCCCTGTATTGTAGGTGCAGTACTCACCGTGGTTGTCGCCGCCGTAGTGGGAGGTCCTGATAGAGGAGCAGGAAGACCATCGCCGGAAGGATCTGCAGTTCTGGCTCCATGGCATCCTGGTTCCTCATGGGGTGTGGAGAGGTGAGTGATTTTCCCTTCTCTGTACTGTTTCCACCATGTTTTTATTCGTGTTGGTTCCGCTCCGGAAAAGGTGGCGGATTGCCGGGTTGTGATAGGGTGGGACGTACATTGTCTTCCGCCTGTCTGTTGGCGGTTACTGCCGCGCTGTTTGTTTGTACCGCCGTGGCGGTCGGAGTGTTAAAGTGGCAGTCTATGTTGGCGGTTCCCGCCGTGGTCGTGATTCAATTTTGTTTTTCCGCCGGCCTGTTGGTGGTATTACCGCCGCTTTAATACCGACCACCAGGGTTGTAATGAGGGCCACAGACTACTCTTTGGGTGTTGCAGTTGGTGAAATCCTTGATTTCCCATGTGGTATTGTCATTGAAAGTGACCCTCTTGGTTGCGTTTGTCAAATGACACACACTGCAGTTGCCACATGGGTAGTGTCCTGCGGGTAGTGGTAGGAGATTGGTGGTGTCCAAACTTCTCTTAGGTGGGTAGGGCCAGGTGTGCACTAGCATGTCCTTTAAACTTTTGCCACGTCTCCTCTCTTCAACCCTCCCCCCTACTCTAGTGCCCGTAATTTATTTTTTCAGGCACCCAAGGGACACCCATGATCTGGGGCCCATGCAGCCGTCTGTGTGGACACTGATGACTGCCATTTTGTAAGGTCATCGGTCTAGTGCCAGATGCGCCCACGAGTTAGGACGTCAACAGCTTTCCTCATAAATACTGGATCCCAACTGGGACCGAGGTGTTTTCGGACCCCAGTGAGGTGAGAATTAGGCTGCAAGCGGGAGTGTCGCTTTGATGAACTAAGTGCACACAATGCTTCTGACCACCTACAGCGGTGGCGACGCGTTTGGTGAGTCTAACTTTGCTGCATATATATTTTTCACTGTGTGACTACAAGCACACACCCCCTCCCGGAGGATTAAAGAGGCGAATAATGTAGACACTAGAAGTAGGTCACACATGCACCACGTGTGTTTTCTTAGAGGTGCCTCACATGTTGAAGTGTGTTGTAGTGTTTTTCTTTATGTAGTGTGTCTCGTATTTGTTTTTCTATGTGGATTACAAGTGCCATTGGGCAAGGTGATGGTGGCAATAGCACCACACCCCTGAAAGTGCAATTAGCAACTTTTATTCTTTCATCCTTCCACAGGTTTGTCCAGCAGAACATCACTACCAATGGGTATTTTTTTAATTTTAGTTGTATAGTTTAAACCACAACACAGAGCATGTAGTAATTGTGCTTTATTTTTATTAGTGGTAGGTGTACAAGGAGTGACACTAGGGAGTTCACCTTGATCCTGATAAGGACTCTAGGGGTAGACTCCAAAACATGTAGACCACTTAGGAGGTAAGGACATAACATACCCCACCTCCAACACCCCTTTTTAACCATACCACCCCTGTGAGACATATTAAATTAGTAATTCCATCCAGAGGGCAGTATTTTTAACTCACCAAGACCCCACCACTCCTATCCCTTTTAGCATTCACATTGTTGAAACCATCAGTGTTCCTACGTATTCCGTCAGTCACAACACGCCTCGTTCTGTAGCAGAACGGGAGCAAACCCAATGATGAAGCACGCCACCAAGGGGTAACCCTGGTGGGTGAGGGTTTTTCATACAAAAAAACATTTTCTCTCCCTGTGGAAGTCCCTTCGGACCGGGCCTTTTTTTACAGTTGCCAAAGTCTTGAGAAACAAACAGAGCAAATGACAGACCCCGAGGGGGAAGGCGTTGAGGCAGATCAAAGTCATTGTGGTCTGACTCCTCCTGAACCAGTTGCAGGTCCGTCAAGAGAAAGTCCTGCAGAGCAAGAAGAAGTTACAAGTTTGATACTGAAAAGAGCATTGACAAAAAGCCCATTAAAAGGAGATAAGTGGCCAGAGTCACAAACAATGAGAAAAGAAGCAATTACCATGAGAACTATTGAGGAGGAAGTGGATATGACAAGGAAAGAGGATCTGAGTGAAAGAGAGTTGAACGGAGATCGAAAGTTGAAAAGAAAGAGAATCGCTACTCAAAGGTATACAACAACAAGTGAATGGCAAAGAGAATTTTTGTCTTTTTGTCAAGACATACCAGGTCAATATTTTGGCACTTGAGGGAAACAAATGAACTGAACTGTTGAAACTATTCGCTGTAAAGAAGAAAAAGAGACTATTGAAAGCAACCGAAAAAGGCTTTTGGTAACCTGATTTAACAAGCTGCTGAACCGATTTTGACAAATTTACTGAGTTTGACAAAAGGATCCTGGAAAATAAGACTGAAAGCTGTAAATAGTTGCAGAAAGAAGATTGAAGATTTTGGCCCTCATTACAACCCTGGCGGTCAGTGGTAAAGCGCCGGTAAGACCGCCAACAGGCTGGTGGAAAAAAAAATTGAATCACGACCGTGGTGGAAACAGAGACAGCCACTTTAAAACTCCGACCGCCCTGGCACTACAAACAACAGCTTGGTGGTCACCGCCAACAGACAGGCGGAAGACAATGTACCGCCCACACTATTATGACAGGCCAATCCGCCACCTTTTCCGGGGCGGATTCAACGCGAACAAAGACATGGCAGAAACAGGACTTGGAAGGGAAAACTCTCACCTCTACACACCCCACGAGGAACCAGGACGCCATGGAGCCGGAACTCCAAATACTCCCTGTGATTGTCTTCCTGCTCCTCTACCAGGAGCACGACCGACGGCGGCGACAACCACGGTGAGTACTGCACCTACAACACAGGGGAGGGGGAGGGAAAAGAGAGTGACACACACACACAACACGCAACAACCCCACCCCACCCTCACCCACAACAACACACACACAAATACATGCTGAAACGTTACATTTCCCCCCACCAACACCTCCTGGAAAAACGCAAGGACAAAAGGAAATGATTTGAACGAATGTAATCAAGAAAAATCCATTACTCAAAAATGTATATACACTATTAATAAATATGTACACCAAGAATTCAAGTCCAGGTACTGCACCTATATAGTCCGTAGACCACAGGGCCCAAAATGCATGGGCGAGGCCCAAACAAGATACCCAATACAAACGGAGAGAACACTGCAGGGGCATCAGATCAAAATAAAACAGGCACCTCAGGGGGAAGGGAAGGGGGTCACCTCAGCAGGATGAGTGCACGTCTCTCCAGTGGGTGGGTTACCCACTGCTTTATCCTGGGGAGTGCAAATCCACAGTCTCTCAAGTCTCTCCAGTGGGTGGTTTGCCCACTGCTTTATCCTGGGGAGTGCAAAGCCACAGTCTCTCAAGTCTCTCCAGTGGGTGGTTTGCCCACTGCTTTATCCTGGGGAGTGCAACGCCACATTCTCTCAAGTGGATAACAGTCTCCACTGGTTCTGAAGAGGGCTTTGTGCCCAGAGTGCTTCATCCTGCCAAAGACTGAGGTAGTGGATGTGATACTCCACTGGTTCTGGAGGGGGCTTTGTGCCCAGAGTGCTTCATCCTGCCAAGGACTGAGGTAGTGGATGTGATACTCCACTGGTTCTGGAGTGCGCTTTGTGCCCAGAGTGCTTCATCCTGCCAAGGACTGAGGTAGTGGATGTGATACTGCACTGATTCTGGAGGGGGCTTTGTGCCCAGAGTGTTTCATCCTGCCAAGGACTGAGGTAGTGGATGTGATACTGCATTGGTTATGGAGGGGGCTTTGTGCCCAGACTGCTTCATCCTGCCAAGGACTGAGGTAGTGGATGCCTTTCTCTACTGGTTCTGGAGGGGGCTTTGTGCCCAGAGTGCTTCATCCTGCCAAGGACTGAGGTAGTGGATGCCTTTCTCCACTGATTCTGGAGGGGGCTTTGTGCCCAGAGTGCTTCAACCTGCCAACGACTGAGTTAGTGGATGTGATACTCCACTGGTTCTGGAGGGGGCTTTGTGCCCAGAGTGCTTCATCCTGCCAAGGAATGAGGTAGTGGATGCCTTTCTCCACTGGTTCTGGAGGGGGCTCTGTGCCCAGAGTGCTTCATCTTGCCAAAGACTGAGGTAGCGGATGTGATACTCCACTGACGGTGGGGCAACATGGAAGCTGCCCAGGCCCCTGGAACTGACCACCAGCCTCGTACGAATGACCACTGGGGATGGCAGCCATGTCTGCAGTGGTGCCACTGGCTCAGGATGTGGCATGGCCGCTGGCGGTGCTGGCGGTGGGCTTAGTAGCGGCGGTGCTTGCGGTGGTTATTGGGCAGCGGTTATGGTGGGGGGCTCACTGACCTTGGTGCTGGCAGCGGTGTCGTGAGCGGCGGTGCTGGTGGCGGGCTCACTGGCCTTGGTGCTGGCGGCGGGCTTACTGGCCTCGGTGTTGGCGGCGGTGTCATGAGCGGAGGTGCTGGTGGGTGGCTCACTTACTTCGGTGCTGGCGGCAGTATCGGGAGCGGCGGTGCTGGTGGCGGGCTCATTGACCTCGGCGCTGGCGGTGGTGTCATGAGTGGCGGGGCTGGTGGCGCGCTCACTGACCTCGTTGCTGCTGAAGGGCACAGTGTCTGCGGTGCTGGTGAAGGGCTCAGTATCTTGGGTGCTGGCGGCGGTGGCCATGGTGGCGGTGCATGTGGCGGTGCTGTGGTGGTCTTATCTGCCGTGCAGGTTGGCCACGACTTGCCTTTCTTTTTCAGGCCCTTCCCCACCTTGGATGGAGGCGCAGCTGTCTTGCCACTCCCAACTGTTGTCTTGGCTGAGCCCTTGGTGGCAGGTGTTTTGGCCTTCTCCCTCCGGGATGTGGACAACTTCTTCTGTTTTGGAGGTGGGGGAATGTCCTTGGCCTCGCTCCTTCTGACACTGGCAGCCCTGCTGCTTGGCGCACTCCAGAAGCCGTTTACTGCTGGCACCACTGGGACCTGGAAAGGCGGGCCCTATGGGATGGAAGGGGTGGGGGAGGTGAAGGAAAGAGGTCAAGATTTGACAGGAAAAGTTTTTTAGACACACTGGGACGGGTAGGTGGAGGGGGTTTGGGAGTGGAGGAAGAGGTAGTGGTTGTAGGAGGTGTCCGTTTGCTGACTTTGAGTGAAGGTGAATGGGCTGGAGGCTGTCGTGAGGTGGATGGCTGTTGGGTGGGTGTGTGACTGCGTTTGTGTACTTTGGGAGGAGGGCTTACAGACACACTGGTGGAGGATACAGGGGATGTGTGAATGGTAGTGGGGGTGGTGAATGCACGTGAGCAGTGTGTGGTGATGGGCGTGCTGGTGACGGAGGTAGTGGCTGAAGATGTAGTGCATGCAGGTGTGAGTGGAGACATGATAGGGAGGGAGGAGGGAGACGTGGAGGAGGGGGACACAGTGGAGGCAGTGGATGTTGGTATGTGTGCATGGGCATGATGCTTGTCTGAGTGCCTGTGGGATGTGTGGTGCTTATGTTTGCCAGAGCTACCCTTGTGTGTTGAGGTGTGTGCATGCTGGTCTGATGGTGTGCTTGGGATAGGCTGAGGTACTGGGGATTGGGTCTGGGTGGAGGAAGTTGGAGGGGGGAGGCTGGACACAGGGACAATGGCTGCCATCAGTGCTGAGGCCAGAGTCTGAAATGCTCGCTGTTGGGCTGCCTGGCCAGAATGAATGCCCTCCAGGTATGCATTTGTCTGTTGCAACTGCCTCTCTGCACCCTGGATGGCTTTCAGAATGGTAGACTGCCCAACAGTGAGGGATCTGAGGAGGTCAATGGCCTCCTCATTGAGGACAGCAGGGCAGACTTGGGCAGGGCCTGAGGTGCCTGGGGTGAAGGAGATGCCCATCCTCTTGGGTGAGCGGCCGCGGGGCACACGCTGAGGGGCTGCTGGGAGGGTTGTGCTGGTAGGGGGGGTGGCAGCTGTACCTGTAGATGTGGGGGGCACAGAGGGGCCTGCCACCACAATGGAGCTCCCATCAGAGGAGGAGTCGGTGTCGCTGGTCTCTGCTCCAGTCCCCTCCGTGGAGCTCCCCCGTCCTCTGTCCCACTGGTGAATTCTGACTCCGTAGTCTCGCCCTCCAGGGCCATGTGGGATGCAGCTCCCTCCTGCTCCGGTGGCACAGCTCCTCCGCCTGATGATGCTAATGCACACAAGAACAGGGAGAGCACAAAAAGGGTGGGGGAAAGAAAGTAGAAAGACATGTTCAGTGCATGCAACACCGCTACCGTTGTGGACACCACAGACGCAGCAGCCTTCTGCTCTATGCCATGCAGTTCCCTAATTTATCACAGGGACATGGGGTACATGGCCTATGACCGATTGCTGCACACATGGAAGTCACAGGAGCCTGACTAGGTGTAGATGGCTCTTACCACTGGTGGGGTTGGGGTGCCACTTAGCCTGCCTCACAAAGGGTCCTTGCCTACAAAGCTCGCCCTAGTCTAGGGGAACCCACTGCCCAGCTCCCCCACCCAGACACCTCCAATGCGTGCAGAGTCAGATGGATGTGACTGTACTCACCCCCTTGTGGCTGCTGTGATACCCTCAAGCGCCCATCCAACTCCGGATATGCCACCACCAGGGTCCGGAACATCAGGGGGGTCATAGTGCGACGGGCACCCCTCCCACATTGGGAGGCCATCCCCAGCTGGGCCTCCGCCGTCTTCTTGCTCCAGCGGCGAAGGTACTCCCATCTTTTACGGCAGTGAGTGCTCCGTCTATGGTGGACCCCCAGAGCCCGGACGTCCTTAGCGATGGCACGCCAAATATCCTTCTTCTGGTGGGCGCTGACTTAGAGGAATAGTACAGGGGAAAAGGTAAAACATTAACCGTCCAGACCGTCACAGTCATTGGCCCATGTTCCCACCCTTGCCCTGACGCACATACACTCACTGTCATATCATGGACGTCTCATCCCCCCCCATCTCCCATCCACACCACTACAAACAGGCATTGCCCATACAGCATGCTCACAGTGTACTCACCTGTTTGTCTGGAGGACCGTAGAGTAGCGTGTACTGGGGGAGGACCCCATCCACTAGTTTCTCCAACTCCTCCGATGTGAAGACAGGGGCCCTTTCCCCAGACATCTGAGCCATTGTCGCTTCCAGACTGAGGTCGCAGCAGCACTTGCAGTGTAGGTCCTCTCCTGTCGAAGATCAGGTATCAAGTGAGTGAACAGCGAGAAAATGTCTGTCACGTCCACGGCAGTGCGTACCGTCACCACCGGCGTACATCGTCATTGGCTCCTGGGACCCATAGCGTCCAATGTTAACCAATGTAGTATTGCGCCGCGGTCTTCGACATCCTACCGCGACGGTGTACAACGCCAGCGCAGTTACCTCATATTCCCTTGTCCCACAATACAGGTCAGGCAGTCGCCATTTCAGGGGGCCACATGGCATTAATTTTAAATGCGTCACACATATCTAGGCCTTGCATACACACTAAAACAGGCACATAGAAGATTGACAATTGTGTGCAATTAAGTTATTTTTTTTGTACCTCAGTGCTGGCTGACCCTCTGATCACTGTTCTCATCCATAGAGCACGTCTGCTGGGGCAGGTGAGGAGATGGCGGCATCCTCCGGTGTACAGACTGCTGGTGGACCTGTTGACAGTGGAAGAGCGACATGTAATAATCACCTACAGACTTGATCGTGCCACAATCCAGGCACTGTGTGCCCAGTTGGTAGGCCAGACCAGATGTCAGCTATCCACCATCCCACAGGAATCCCCCTCTAGTGCAGGTCCTGTCAGTACTCCATTTCCTGGCAAGTGGGTCTTTTCAAACTACAGTGGCCATAGCATCAGGGATGTCCCAGCCTATGTTCTCAAACGTGTTGTCCAGAGTGTTGTCTGCCCTGCTGAAATACATGAGCAGCTACATCGTTTTCCCTTAGGTGGAGGATTTGCCTACAGTAAAAGGTGACTTCAATGCCCTGGGACATATCCCCAACATCATAGGTGCCATTGATGGGACACATGTGGCCTTGGTACCCCCCGCAGGAGTGAATAGGTGTACAGAAACCGGAAGAGCTCCCATTCTATGAATGTGCGGATGGTGTGTTTGGCTGACCAGTACATCTCCCATGTGAACGCCAAGTTTCCTGGCTCAGTGCATGACGCTTACATTCTGAGGAATAGCAGCATCCCTTATGTGATGGGGCAAATCCAGAGGCACCGTGTGTGGCTATTAGGTGAGGACAAGGACCCTATACAGTGTGAATAGTTGTCTGGGGTTGTCCCTAAGGGTTAGTGTGTGTCTAACAGTTGTACCCCAACATTTGCAGGTGACTCTGGCTACCCCAACCTGTCATGGCTACTGACCCCAGTGAGGAATCCCAGGACAAGGGCAGAGGAACGCTACAGTGAGGCACATGGGCGAACTAGGAGTGTTATAGAGAGGACCTTCGGCCTTCTGAAGGCCAGGTTCCGGTGCCTCCATCTGACAGGTGGTTCCCTTTACTACTCACCAAAGAAGGTGTGCCAGATCATCGTGGCCTGCTGTATGCTGCACAACTTGGCTTTGCAACGACAGGTCCCTTTTCTGCAGGAGGATGGACCTGAAGGAGGTGTTGTGGCAGCTGTGGAGCCTGTGGACAGTGAAGAAGAGGAGACAGAAGAACAGGATATAGACAACAGGAACACCGTGATCCAACAATACTTCCAGTGAGACACAGGTAAGAAGACATCACTGCATCCTACATCTGATAAAATTGTTCGACCTCTCATATGTCTGTCACTTTCACCCAGTGTATAGACCCTAATTTGTCACTTTCCCTTTCGATTTCACAGATGTGGGTCCCACTGTGTGACCTCTGCTATGTTACCTCATGGATTAGAGCTGTGTGACATAGGTATGTTGACAATAGAATGGACATTGCTGTTTCCCGCAGTTATTGCAACTACACATTTGTGAAAGCACAGACTGACTCCAGATTGTTTTGTGGTTCAAGGGTGTTTATTTAAGTGCTAAATAGTGGAGGGGGTTGTAAAATGGTCAGGGGTGATGGTGCAGGAATGTCCATGGCAGAGTCCAGTCTATTTGTCTCACAGGTGCATTGTCCAAAGGGGCATAGGAAGTGGAGCTAGGGCAGTTTCAGGATGGACAGGGTGACAAAGTGGGACAGAAGGATGACATTCAGGGTGGTCTCAGTTCTCCATCTGCAGGGGGTGGGGTTCAGGTGTCGTGGTCCTGTGGCGGTGCCTCCTGTCCACTGGTGCCGGCGGAGGTGGTGGGCTGTTCATCGTCCAGGCTAGTGTCAGGGGCCCCTTGTTCTGCCACAGTGTCCCTCCTGGTGTTCACGAGGTCCTTCAGCACCCCTACAATGGTGCCCAGGGTGGTACTGATGGATTTGAGTTCCTCCTTGAACCCCAAATACTGTTCCTCCTGCAGCCGCTGGGTCTCCTGAAACTTGGCCAGTACCGTTGCCATAGTCCCCTAGGAATGATGGTACGCTCCCATGATGTTGGATAGGGCCTCATGGAGAGTGGGTTCCCTGGGCCTGTCCTCCCCCTGTCGCACAGTAGACCTCCCAGTTCTCTGGTTTCCCTGGTCCTCTGTCCTCTGAACCGTGTGCCCACTGCCCCCAGGTCCCTGTTGTTCTTGGGGTGGTGGGTTAGCCTGGGTTCCCTGTAGTGGTGGACACACTGCTGCTTGACGTGTCCTGGGGACAGAGGTATGGGCCCGCTGGGAGGGTGCTGTGCTGGTGTTTCCTGAGGGGGGAGGCTCTGTGGTGGCCTGTGACTGTGTCAGGGGAACCAACTGTCCCGAGGTCCCAGATGGGCCGGGCTGGTCATCTAGATCCAGTTGGACAGAGCTGCTGTCATCACTGTGGGCCTCTTCTGTGGGTGGAGTGGACTTGTCTGGAACCTCCTGTCCGGTGACGTAGGGTGGGAGTCCTGCAGGGGTATAAAGGCATGATTATTGCATCTGTGTGTGCTATGGTGTGCAATGGGTGGGTGACCCTGTACCCCAGTGCTTACATTCTTGTGTAGGACCTTGTGTGTTAATTGTTTAGGGGTCTGTGTGGGTATGTGTAGTGGACATGCATTGGTGATGGGTGTCCATGCTTTGTTGTTGCATGCAGGGCTTGGTGTTGGGATGTGTGGTTTGTGATAGTGGGACATATGTGAGGAGTTGGAGTGATGGGGGTGAGGGCGAGGGTTGGGGTATGTGATAGCATGCAGGTAGGGTGGGGGATGAAGTACTTAAGATTTGACTTACCAGAGTCCATTCCTCCAGCTACTCCTGCAAGGCCCTCAGGATGCAGTATAGCCAAGACCTGCTCCTCCCATGTTGTTAATTGTGGGGGAGGAGGTGGGGGTCCGCCGCCAGTCCTCTGAACCGCAATGTGGTGTCTTGAGACCACGGAACGCACCTTCCCCCGTAGGTCGTTCCACCTCTTCCTGATGTCATCCCACGTTCTTGGGTGCTGTCCCACTGCGTTGACCCTGTCCACGATTCTGCGCAATAGCTCCATCTTGCTAGCTATGGTGGTGTGCTGCACCTGTGATCCGAATAGCTGTGGCTCTACCTGGTTGATTTCCTCCACTATGACCCTGAGCTCCTCCTCAGAAAACCTGGGGTGTCTTTGCGGTGCGATGGGGTGGTGTGGGTGATGTGTGAGGTGGTGTGTGTTGTGATGTGTGGGGTGATGTTTAGGGGTGTGTGGTGTTTTGTGTGTGGATGTATATATGTGATGGTGTTGTGTGCCTCTGTATGCTGGTGTGGTCTTTGCTTTGCTGTCTCTCTGCTTCTGCCAAATTTTTCATTGTAAGAGTTTGTGGGTAATGTGGGTGTGTGTTTTATATTGTATTGAATGTGTGGGAGTAGTGGGTGTATGTGTATCAGGTGTGTGTATTTGGAATTGTCCAATGTGGTAGTGTTTTGTAAATGTGTGTTTATTTTGAGCGCGGCGGTGTGTACCGCCAATGGAATACCACGGTTGAAAGACTGCTGCGTGTATTCGTGGGTCGTGATATTGTGGGCGTATTCCTGTTGGCATAATGGTGGAGGTTTTGTTATCGCCAGTTTATCACTGACCTTTGGTGTGGTGGACTTGTGTGGGTGTCTAGATTTTGGCGGATTCTGAGCTGTGGGTCGTAATAGCTGTAGCGGATTTCCGCAGCGGTGTGTTGGCGGTCTTCTGCATGGCGGTAAGCGGGATTTACCGCCAATGTTGTAATGAGGGTCTTTGTTTTTTGATTTTGCTGCATCGTTATTACTTTTCTGTTCTACTTTCCGATTCTTTACAGATCATGAGTAACATTAGCCAGCTGGGTAGGAAGAATATGGCTGTAAATACTTGGGTATCGGTTTAGCTATTGTATGCCAGATATTGATTGTAGGAGTGACTGTTCTTGGCAAGAGTAAAGCCAACCAGACTTCAGCCTTAGAGACAACTACCTCACTCATAGAAATAGAGAAGTTCAGGTTAGATGAGAAGTATCTACACGTAGATAAAGCACAAGGAGAACTTTCTTCTAATGTTTTCTATCGCTTACTGAGTGAGTATGTTGAGACAATGGATGCAAGAAATTGTTATGTTTGCATGCAGATTCCTTCATCAGTGGAAGAAGGAGTTCCCTTCATAGTTTGCCCCTCACTTATGGGATAAGTTGTAGTCTGTTACTAACAAGATTCTATAACCAGGAGTACATCAAATATTTCTACTCTAATTTTGAGGTTGTGTTTTCATCTGTTCCTATAATTAAGTACCTGAATAGAGTAGCTAAGTAGAACACTATAGAATTAGTGAGAGGATACTTTGAACCTACATTAACCTTTGGCACGGCATATGTGCATAGAAACAATCTAACATGCTTGCTCACACCACTAGAAAAGAGCTTTTTGGATCAGACAGCATACAGGAGAACGGTGTTAAAGGAGAAGTTAGAAAAAGGCTTAGAGAAACAGACATTTAGAAATGATAATGCATTTAGTGAAATAAAAACACAAGGGAGGTTAGCTTTAGATGCAAAAACACGTAGGAAAGCTTTGTATATATAGGCCTAAATCTTATACTGACACGTTGTTTGTGGGAACGAGTGAATGTAGACATCTGTTTTTGTTTCAAAGTAAGTGGACAGTTATGTTGAATGGACAGGATCCAGCGATTCCTGGAATTTTTACATCTGTGGGCCAAATGCTTATTACGTCTTCCAAGAGGATGGTATGGCACATGTTACTTGGAGATAGTTCTCCCAAAGATATTTCAACTTGATGACTTGAAAAGATTACCGAAAATGACTGAGATACACCACATTAAACAAAAGCGAGAGTCTCCTTCTAGTATAGTGGGAGATATATTTGGCGCAATGATTCCTTCAGTAGGAATTGTTCTGAATTCTATCAAGATTCAGAAGTTGTCTACTATTGTGGATAACATGCTGACAATTTTTTCAGGAGCCATGATCCTAATGGATACAGAAATGGCTGTGGTAGGATCTATGACTCTTCAGAACCACCTTGCGTTAGACCAGAGGTCTCCAAACTTTTTAATGCCGCGCCCCCCCAGTTGAAAAATAAAAATCATTGGGCCCCCCCTCAGAATTTTTCACAATTATTTTATAAACATGGCAATGTTTAAATATGTCTAAACCTATTTAAACATTGCAGTTAAGAACTGTTACCTTTTTAAAACTGCAATAACATGCTTCTGCTTAAAACAAAGGCCTGTTATCTGTATAATATTTATTTTGGCCAGAGTCTGGGGCCCCCCCTGCGATCACTTGAGGCCCCCCTAGGGGGGCCCGCCCCCCAGTTTGAAGACCTCTGCGTTAGACATTCTTTTAGCAAAAGATGGCAGTTTGCAAAATGCTGAATTCGAAGCATTGTTGTTCATATATTCCTGATAATAGAAAATAAATTAGAAGCTTACTTACTAATCTGACTAACGATAATGCTGATTTGAAAGAACTGAAAGAACCAGGTGTTTGGGCGAAAGTTTGCAAGGGAATTCCTTCAGTGGGAAATCGGCTCAGCAACATTGGGAAAGGGATAGTAGTGAAAATAATAAAAGGTATGTTGATTATTGTGATTTGCCTAATTGGAGCATGGGGAATATGTAAATTGTATCATGTGATTAAATCAAGGAAATTGAAAATTGATCAGAAAAGGGAAGAAATGAAAAGGGAAACTTTGCTTAGGGAATATTCAAGGAGGGAACAAAGATTAAAAGGGATAGAGATGACAAATTTTAGCTGAAGCAGAAAATTTGTGCGGGAAGATTTAAGTGTGATGACATATTTAGTCATCAGAGGATTAACGTAGTAGTATGTCATATTAATGGTTATGTATTATGTATTTGCTTTAGTAATCGTAGATCTTAATTAAGGGAGGTCTTGGACCTAGGTACACGGCCTCATGTCCAGTTGCATGGCTGCTTAGAGAATTAAATTGTGATTTTCCGTGGCGTTGACCAGCTGCTAGTCGCTGAAATTATTTCTCATGAGAACTGCTTACTAGAAAACGTTGTACTAGCTATAGATACTTTGTATAACTTAGTGTGTGTAAAGGAAAGGTTCCCAGGAGCAGAAAATGGAAGCACTAACTGGAATATAAGCCGAAACAGTATTGTTACCTGACAAGCACGTCGACGGGAACAGGAGGAGAAAAGCTAATCATCAACATGTGAACACTGGGTTAGTAAATTCTTAGATTTGAGGTTCTACTTTCACTGGAGTAAACATAAACGTACAATTCTTTGACCAATAGCACTGTGGGAAGTAGTTTTAGGGAAACTAACTTAGCCAGACTGAACAGAGAGGAGAGAGCCATATTCTTTTCCAAACCTGCACAGATGAGAGAGGCCATTCTCCCAGTTTTTTGTAACTGTCTTGGGAGGATAATTATTTTTAATTCTGAACTGCGTGAAGAGACATTTCCTATCTTGAACTTTAATGCTGAATTATGATGCTTTGCTGACCAAACAGATGTCCAATTGACGAAGACTGTTACTGCTTGCTGAACCATACGGAGGCAAGGTAGAAAACAACGTTACTGATTATCATGTCTATTTGCTTTTGTCCTTCGGTGCCAAGCGTTAATTTTGATAGAGCCATAGTTAGATGTTATGCAAATTTGTGTTGGCTAAATTATTTTGCATGAAGTCCAAGCATGCTATTCTAATCAGAAGGTTAGTTAGGATACTCACTGATGATGATTGCTAAAGATTAACAGCAGTTGATGTCTTTTCTTTGCTGAATCTAAATGTATTCCATTTCGTTTGCACAGTTATTCTTGCTATTGACTTGTACTGTAGCTTTAGAATGTGTAGCGGCCCAAGCTTTGATTAAATTAAGATTCTTCAGGAGATTTTGTCAACCAGTATTGTTTCTGTATGTATATCAGTTGATTTTGAGACTAAGTTACATGATATTAGCATTGTTTATATATGGAAATAAACATTTTAACTTTTACAGAAAGGCGTGGTTATTCATGACCAAGGGGTCATGGTGCATGGAAAACATTGACTCCCAAAATTATTGCTGTTATTGATTGGTATTGTTATTGTTTTAGAACTGGGTCTTATGGTGGGAACTACTCTAAGCGCAGTCAAAAGATTTATCGAACGCGTACCTTTATGATCTAACGATAAGAAACCAAATAAGGTCAGGCGCGCTAACACTACCTATGTACCCAAGCACATTTTGTGTAATACTGCCAACACTCTTGACACATTTGGAGGTTGAGAGAGATGATGAAGCACCTGTTCTATTACAAGCAGTTATGGGCACAACCCCTCCTCTCCAAACACAAATAAAAAGCACAGCATTTGAACCAACAGAGCATGGGGTGGGCTTCAGAAAATGGTTGGTCTAGAAATAATCTATCCTTCATTGCTGCCCATCTGCTATCAGCCATTGTCACATGTCGCTTATGAACCAAAGGTAATCTCCCCAGTGCTAGGCCAGGCTCCCAGGCAGATGTGGTGGTGTGAACAGGGCACACCACTGTCGGAGAAGATGTGGGTGTTCTGCTACTCACAGTTGGGGCTAATATCTCCAAGAAGCAGGTTCTATATTATTATCCATTACAATTGTCTCCAATGTGTGCATTATACACCTGTAGAGCTTTGGAGGTTTGTCCTTAGAGAGGAAGCAAGCTGCAGAAGATGTGGTATACCAAAAGCAGGATTTCTCCTTTTAACCTGCTCATGCAATAGTCTCCACACATAATGGCATAAGATAATTTCCGCCCTCTTCACTATGATCGATTGAGAGCTGTCCCTGGATCCAAGCATTTCCCTCTTGGGGTGGTTGATGGGTTCCCTCCCTATCAGAGGAGTTTTTGGCCCTGGTGCTCCTGCTGGCAAATGGGCAGGCGGCTTACTTTGGAGGAGAAGATCCCTGTGAAGATCCCTGAAGTTTAAATCATGGCAAGGCTCTCTTGTTTATTTCAATGAACAGAAGGAACTGTATGCTGTACTAATGCCATAACATGGGGACCTAAAAACATTTGGGACCTGCTAAAGGCTTACATACTATTAAATACCATCTACCAGCTCTCTGGTGATGCCACAGGCCTGCATGTGTTCTTCGTTGCCCATGCCTTTGCCCCTGGAGGCCATTTGGCTGGAAGCCATTTTTTAGTCAGTGTGCTTTGGTTTTGCCATTTGCCTGCATGTGTTCTTTGTTGACCATGCGTTTGCGCTTGCTGACCATGTGCAAGGACAGCCTTGTTGTGTAGCCAGTGAGTTTTTTGTTCATTTTTTTGTTTTTGTCCCTGATGTGAGTTTAATTTCCTTGAGGATCATTGTACTACCTATGTACTTTGTCTTTTCAAGCATTTGTTCAATTATTTTATTTTTCCCTGCACACCCTGCCTGCCATAGGTGCATACCAGAAATACGTTTCTTTAAGGTTTATTACCTTTTCCCATGCACACCATTGCTGCCCTAGCTGACTCATCATAGACCCACATCAGCAATAATTTTTTTAAGGGTTATTCCATTTTTTCCTGCACCCCCTGCTTGCCGTAGTCCAAAGGCACACACCAGCTTTCATTTTTTAAATGAATATTTCATTTTCCTTAGCACCAGCTACCTCCCATGGGTGTTTCATAGGCCATAAGCGCACCACACCCCAGTAATAATTTTGTTAAGAATTATTACATTTTTCCTTGCACCCCCTGCTGCTACACCTTTTCAATCTTCATATTCTTGAAATAGTATGTTTATGCATGGGCAGAGTGGATACATTATTGCTTGTTTGCTTTTAGGTGTGCAGGAGACATCTCACTCTCAGTACTGCCAGAAAGAAGGCCGGCAGAGACACATACCACCTGAGTCCTCTTTTGCTTCCTTTTGTTCAGTTGAGTGGCAACTTCCAGAGCTAAGGAGGAACTTGAAGATGTCCCTAAAAGAAGGGTGTGCCTTGTGAGGAGGAAAAGAAAAAGGATAATGCAATCATTGGTGCGCCACCCTCCACCTTTTTCAGAAAATGTGATGTACCCACAGCACCCTCCTCTGGGTAGCAAAAGACTGGGAGCAGAGCTTTTGCATCATCAACAGCAGCCACTCCAACCTAAGGCTAAGACCAAGCCCATGTCTGTCAGCGATGCAGTCACTGCAGTCATGGTGATGAGCAGTGAGTCTGAACTGGATTTGTCTCAGCTGCAAAGTACCCAAACATCGCAGGAAAGTGGACAATAGGAGCAGCAGCCAGCAACAGATCTCCCTGAAGTAGGAGCAGAACAGGAGTTTGAGCTTGCTGCTGAGCGAAATGTTGCTCTTCAACCATTGGCTTCATGATCTCCAGCAAGAAAAAGAAAGTGCACTCCATCATTTTCTCTAAGCCCCTCTTCTTATGATCTGGTCATGGATTGGACCCGGCCGAACCTAAGCCCCGTCCCAAGAGACAAGGGAAACAAAAAGTTCCTGAAAGCCTTAGAATTGTGGAAACTGACAGTGATGACGATTAGCCAGTGATTGTTAGAATGGAGGACGCTCAGAGGACATCAAGATGACCTTTCCTATTCAACCTGCTCAGAGGGATTTGGTTACACCACCATCAGCTTCCATTTTGTAAGACCCCTGTTGAGACCTGCATCCTCCACTACCACAGTTGAAGTATGCCCTACAAAGAGCCAAATAATACAGCCTCCTACCTCCAGTTCTTTAGGCATTGGCAGTGGTGCATTTAAAGAAGTTATCCCTCCCAGTTTGAAACTTTTTTATGATTAGGAAGCAGGAGCATAAAATTGCAGTATGCTCTATTTGCCACACAAGTGTATGTCAAGGTAAGCCAGGTTTTCACTACTGTACTGGAGGCCAAACTTCCCATCTGATAAAACATCACACATGGGTTGGGAAGAGCACCTTAAAGAGATAGGTAGTGGTGGTGGTGGTGGTGGTGGTGATGACAAAGGGTAAGCATATCAGTGCACAGTGATAGAAGAATTGAGAGAAGAAGAAGGTGCTCATAAGGAAGGAGAAGATGATGGCATTACACAAAGCAGCCTTGTCCCCTGTACTGTGCCAGCATCACCTCCGCCGCATAGCGTGATTCCTTCAAGATGCACATTGAATCTACCACCTCCTGGTTCTCTCCAGAAGTCGCCTGTGCCAGTGTCACCACAAAATAAAACAATCCATGCTACTACTACAAGCATGTATGGGCAGAAGGTGCTCTAAGAGCACAACCACCCAACTGTATATAGTGTACAATGGGAAGCTGACAAAAATGTTAGCACTGGACCTCCCCCCTTTTCTTTTGTGGAAGGTGTAGAATTTGTGGTTGCCATCTACCCAAATGGAAGGTTCCCAATTAGACTTATTTTGCCAGATTTGCTATCCCAGCACTCCATCATGATGTGCTAAAACTGTTTGGATAAGTTAAGCAGCAGAGTACTGTTCACACTATCCACCTGATGACATATATGTGGACCAGTTGTCAAGCAACTGATTATATGTATATCAATGCACACTGGATCTTTTTTGTGGGGGTTAGGAAACAGCTATCTGCAGCTGCAAACATCTTGGAAGAGTTTAATAGCAAGGTGTTTGGGTAGCTTTGACCCAGATCTCTCAGAATTAAATCTATTGCCACGGACAGTGTAGTAATATAATCAAGGTCACGGCAGATGGTGGCTATTTCAGGGTCCTGTGTTTGGTGCATAGCATCAACTTGATTGTGCAGGACTTTCTAAAAAATTAAGACAGTGTTGTCAACATACTGGCCCCCTGGTGAAGAATCTGCACTAATTTCAGTTATTCTTTTAAACTTTTAAAGCCCGGAAGCAGTTGAGGATCGCTGAGTGTGCTAATGAAGTATCACTTAAAGCCCTCATACAGGCATACAGGAGGTGCCAACATGTAGGAACTCAACCTGCTACATGTCGCATTGTCTGTTCAAGGAGTACAAACCTATCGCCGACTATGTCCTTCAAAAAGGAGGGGATGCAACTGGGAAAAGCATGCCAGAGGAGGTGGATAAATGGGAGATAGTCAAGTGCCTGACACAAATGCTACTTCCTTTCATTGTTTTCACAGGGGAAGTCAGCAAGGAGGACAATCTGATAGGCAAAGCAATCACGTTGATGCATGTGCTACAGGACCAGGTAAAAAAAGTATAATGTAGCACACATCCATGTGAAGCTCACTCTAAGAAAAAAATTCTATTTAGGCAAGCACATCTTGCTACTGCTTTAATCAACCTAACTGTAAAATTGTGGACAGTTAGAAACCTGTAATAAGCATCTTGTCTAGAGGCACTACAACCAGTACCCAACTATAAAAGGACACATAGCTTTTTATCACTGTAAACCATCGTTAAGGCATACAATATTTCTTTTGTGACAAACAATAGCAAACACAGTAGTGAAAAAAAGTACACCCAAGTGACAAAAGGACACCACATAAAAAGGAAGAATAATCAAAGAATTGCTAGTTTTTCCCCAATCTCTAGTGTTTCTCCTAAAGTCAGCCTCTTTAAAAATCATAAAACATGTATCCTTCCAGTAACTTGTCTTCATTTAAATCATGAAAGGTAAGGTTTGTCTTTTAGATTGTTGACAATATTTTGACCCTGAAGAAGGATACCAGGGTCTCATCAAGACAAATGTGGCCTTGAATGTCCCTCTATCTCTCCGATCGGGAGTCACTACTGAATAGCGTTCCTCATGTTCCTTTGAAGTCCTTAAAGGCCACATTTTTTAAACTGAAGGTAATTGAGTACTATATTGAAACGGATTTGATGACAAAGTATTGAATATTTATGCACAGAGCCAAGATGTGGTCTTGTATCCTTTCTCAAACCAGAATTTAAAAACAACCATTCCCCAGGTCACTAGGCTGTTAATCCAAGGCTGCAAGGAGAGATTGTGTCCTCCAAAGAGTACATATGTGCCACATTACTTGATCTACAGAGCAAAAAAATACTGCCCACTTTCATTCCTTTTTCAGAAGGGAATGCTTCACTTTACAAGACTTGGATTGTTGATCAGGGAGAGACCTGGAAGAACAGCTGGAAGTGAGAGGCCTGGGCAGACGTTCTGGTGTTCAGCTGTCAACCTCCAGAGAGGGCCATGATTTTATCTCACATCTAAAACCATCATCACCAGCAACAGAAGAATTTAACCCAACCTCTGAAATGGTTTGGTTTCAAGTGGCAGGGCTTAAGTCAAGTATAGAGACAAAGCCTACTGGGTCGAGCAAGGAGCAGCACTAATGACCATTCAGAGGATGTTCCAAGACTATCTGGATTACCCAAAAGTGTACTTGGGCAAAGGCCATTGGTCAGTTGGTATGGGAAGATGTGACAATGTCCAGAGCTCAGCAGGCTCGCTATAAAGTATTCGGCTTGCCTATAGCCAGTGTGTCTCCTGAGCATTTGTTCAGTGCAGCTGGCATTGTTGTCACAGTCAGGAGGACCAGTCTCTCACCTTAAAATGTGGCGACAGTGTAAAAAATGAACAAACACTTTATACCACAAGAGTACACTGTTCCTGAAACACAAGCACAAGAGGAGGATGAGAGTGATTGGTCAGGCTCAACTGGGTCAGCTGATCAATTGCTGGTGAACTTCCTGAGGTTAAGGACGAACTGTACTTCCCTGACTAAGCAGGCCACAACAAAACTTTCATATGTTATCATCAAACTGCTGTGCAAAAAAAGAAAACAAGGGATTTAGAAGAACATGTATTAATTTGGTGTCTAAATAATGCAGTCCCATTTATTCACATATATGGAGTGGGGCTAGACTATTGTGCATAGAGAAAGCCACCCCACTTGGTTAAAGCACATGAAGGCAATGCCTTCCATCCCTATCCCTATTTTTTTATTCCCTAGCCGGGCTTTCAGTAAAGATCATTACTTATACAGACTGCCATTGTTTGTTGCCTCAATGGGAAAAGGGAAGTTACAATAGACTAATGTGCACTATGCTTGAAACAGGTAACTATTCTACCAATGAGTGATATATTCAGTGATTGATGATTTGTGTGGTGGCTGTGTTGTTGTAACTAATTTGTGAACTTGATTTGTAATGTTTGGAGCCCAGTGGGTGATTCTGCCTGAATGATTGCCATGCTTTCACACTTTACAATTACTTACATGCTCATATTCTTTTTCTCTTCTTTTTCATCAGCGCTACAAGTCTATCTCAATCTCATTTGAGTCGGGACTTGAAGTCGGAATGGAAATACCTCAACAGCCAGAAGAGGGAATTTATAAATATTGCACAGCTGTTTAAATAGGAACCAGCATGACTCAGAGAGACCTACTCCTGTGGACTGGAGAGGTGTGTTGATTTGGGAAATACCAAGTAATGCTGGCTCAAAAGTGAAACTCTGCTAATCAAGTGGTTGTGGTCTGAGGGGGGACTGTCACTGGACACATGTCACATGGTGGTCTCGCACAGTTAAATCTTATGACAATTGACATTTGTGAGATTGATCAGCCAGGTACAAGCAGCAAGTTGTCGGGATTGGTGGTAAAATGTTGTTCTTACTTCTTAGTTAATCACACATGACTGCACCAGTCTACGTTATGCCCTTTTGATCCTCATCCATCATGATGCTTACCTTCTCCTGGATTCTAAATATCGACATTTACTTTTTTGCATCGTACAGGCCTTTTCTTGTTCTGCAGGAAAGCTCCATAACACTCCTGCTTATCAGACCGGTTCAGCCCTGCATCCAAGATGGACATTCTGAGAAGAACAATGCAGATGCACAGTCCATTTTGGCATTTAAATAAAGTATAATTTTTCTTTTGTGAACAATAACAAGTTGTGGATCTCTTTAGGTCCCCCCTATTTTGTATTTTTCAAATCTAGGTAACAGAACAATTAGATAACTTGGGACTCTGAGGCTGAAGTACTGTTTGCACTTAGTAACTGAAATGGGTTATTCCTTGTTTTCCTTCCACAACAGATGTTACAGTGATGTGCTGCTCATCGACTTGATGATGTCTTTGTCTCACCTTTCCCCAACTCCCTGTTCCCATCCATTCATCGAATCCCTAACCTTCTTCTCCTACGTTGTGTGATCTATTGAGGTGTGACAATAATTTATTCCATAAATGGATCACACACTTGGTGGGGCAGAGATGGTAATATTGATGCCAACTCAGGGTTACAGGATCTTCTTAACTAAACAATAGCCAACACCAGCCCTTCTACCCACCCAGGCATGAAAGGGACATCCTCATTATTGTGCAGAGTCTTATTTACAACAATATTTGTCCCAGGATAGGTAGTACTAGTGTGTGATATGGCCTGATTCACAAAGGTAAAGGCACTCTTTTGGTGTAAGTTTACTTTTGCAGTGTATTCGTGTTACCAGTAACTTTATCAGTATTGTATTGTATTGTATTGTAATAGTATTTATATAGTGCTTACTACCCCTGACGAGGCATCAAAGCGCTTTTTGGCAAGTAGCACGCTACTCCGGAACCCAAAAAGAATTAGTGTTGGATTAGTATATGGAAATACGAGTACAGTTTTAGTATTATTATGAGTTAATTTGAGCCGCGGATATGAGGGTTTGTTAGTTAGATTGACTGGAGTAATGGAGGGGTGGAGGAGGGAAGAATCCAGAAGTGTTAATTGGGAGTTTATGGTGATAGGATTTAGGCTTGGGATGAGTAACGGGGGGATGGAGGAGGGAAGAGTCTGTGGAAAGGGTTAGGGAGATCATAGTAGCAGGGTGAGATAAATGAGGGAGAATATAGTAGGGTTGTTTAGGAGATCATGGTAGTAAAGTTAGGTTTGGGTGAGTTAGATGTGGAAGTGGAGGGAAGAGCTTAGGCAGAGTTATTTAGGAGATGAAAGTAGTAGAATGGATTTGGGATGAGTCAGAATGGGAATGGAGGCTAGATTGATAGAGACATGACATATGGTGATGGGTAGATAAGTGTGGTATAAGATGAGAGCAGGGATTCATAAATATCTAGTTTAACAACTTATCTAGGAGTTTTGCAATGACCTATGAACATGCTAAGCATAGAATAACACACACACATTATATATATATATATATATATATAGATAGATAGGTAGATAGATAGATAGATAGATAGATAGATAGATAGATAGATAGATAGATAGATAGATAGATAGATAGATAGATAGATAGATAGATAGATAGATAGATAGATAGATAGATAGGTATGGAAAATGTCACTTACCCAGTATACATCTGTTCGTGGCATGTTCCTCTGCAGATTCAGATTCACATGCTATGCATTCGTCCGCCATCCAGCGCCGGGCCCGGAGTGCCACAAGCCGCCCCTCCCCGAAGAAGTGCCCTCAAGCCACGGGACCGAGCGACTCCCTCTCCTCGGCCCCACTGCGCATGGGCACTGACTCCATGCCAGATCGCCTTCCCGCAGAGGGTAAGGTAGGAGTGAGAGTAAAAAGAAAAGAGATGTCCATGCTAATGGAATGGTAAATATAAATATATATATATACATATGTACAAATGTGGTTAACTTAAACGACTACAGGCTTCCGGGGAGGTGGGAGGGTGCATGCGAATCTGCAGCGGAACATGCCACGAACAGATGTACACTGGGTAAGTGACATTTTCCGTTCAATGGCATGTGTAGCTGCAGATATCCTTGCTGTGCATAGACTACAAAGCAGTTAGTCCTCCCATAAAAGCAGTGGTAAGCCTGTAGGAATTGAAGTTGTTTGAAATTATGTTCTGAGTACAGCTTGACCTACTGTGGCTTGCTGTGTTGCTAAAACATCTACACAATAGTGTTTAGTAAATGTATGTGGTGTTGACCAAGTAGATGCTTTTCATATTTCAGCCATTGGTATATTTCCTATGAAGGCCATTGTAGCACCTTTCTTCCCTGTGGAATGTGCTTTAGGAACAACTAGGAGTTGTCTTTTAGCTTTAAAGTAAAACGTTTGGATGCATTTTACTATCCATCTTGCTAAACCTTGTTTTGAAATAGAGTTAAACGTATGAGGTTTTTGAAAAGCTACAAATAGCTGTTTAGTTTTCCTGAATGGTTTTGTTCTATCTATGTAGTACATTAGAGCTCTTTTAATGTCTAATGTATGTGAAGCTCTTTCTGCTACAGAATCTGGTTGTGGGAAGAAGACTGGTAGTTCCACTGTTTGATTGATATGAAAAGGTGATACTACTTTAGGAAGAAATTTAGGGTTAGTTCGTAGTACAACTTTATGTTTGTGTACCTGTGTGAATGGTTCTTCAATGGTGAAATCTTGAATTTCACTAACTCTTCGCAATGATGTCATTGGGACTAGGAAGCCAACTTTCCATGTTAAAAATTGCACTTGACATGAGTGCATAGGTTCAAATGGTGGGCCCATATGTCGCGTAAGCACTATTTTTTAATTCCAAGAAGGAACTGGAGGTGTTCTGGGTGGAATGATGCGTTTTAAGCCTTCCATGAAGGCTTTGATAACAGGTACTCTAAACAAAGACGTGCACTGTATATTTTGCAAATATGCAGAAATTGCAGTGAGATGTATTTTTATGGAAGAGAATGCTAGATTTGATTTTTGCAAATAAAGCAAATAACATACAATATTTTGTATTGATGCTGAAAGAGGGGCAAATTGTTTAGACTGACGGTAATATACAAATCTTTTCCATTTGTTGGCATAGCACTGTCTGGTAGTGGGTTTTCTTGCTTGCTTAATTACTTCCATACATTCAGTTGGTAATTGTAAATACCCAAATTCTATTATCTCAGGAGCCAAATCGCTAGATTGTGTGTGTTGGGATTTGGGTGCCTGATATGCCCTTTGTTTTGTGTCAACAGATCTGGTCTGTTTGGGAGTTTGGAGTGTAGTACTACTGACAGGTCTAGTGGTGTTGTGTACCACGGTTGACGTGCCCACGTTGGCGCTATGAGTATCAAATTGAGCGCGTTTTGACACAATTTGTTGACTAGAAATGGAATGAGCGGGAGAGGAGGAAAAGCGTAGGCAAATATCCCTGAACAATTCAAACATAGAGCATTGCCCTTGGATAGGGAATGTGGGTATCTGGATGCAAAGTTTTGGCATTTTGAGTTTTCGCTGGTGGCTAACAGATCTATGTCTGGTGTTCCCCCCTGTTGAAAGTATTTCTGAAGTACTTGAGGGTGAATCTCCCACTTGTGTGTCTGTTGATGATTTCTGCTGAGAACATCCGCTAGCTGGTTGTGCATCCATGGAATGTATTGTGCTACTAGGTGAATTTGATTGTGTATTGCCCATTTCCACATTTTTTGAGTTAGGAGGGAGAGTTGGGACGAATGTGTCCCTCCTTGTTTGTTTAGGTAATACTTGGTGGCCATGTTGTCTGTTTTGATCAGGACATTCTTGTGAATAAGGAGAGGCTGAAAAGCTTTGAGTGCCAGGAAGACAGCTAACAGTTCTAAGTGATTTATGTGTAGCTGTTTGTGTTGTGAATCCCATTGTCCTTGAATGTTGGGATTGTTGAGGTGAGCTCCCCAGCCAATCACTGATGCATCTGTTGTAACTATGGTCTGAGGTACAGGGTCTTGAAACGGCTGTCCTTTGTTTAGATTTGTGGAATTCCACCACTGAAGGGACATGTATGTTTGGCGGTCTATCAACACTAGGGGAGTCATTACAAGCTTGGAACCGCCGTGCGGCCGCCAATGGGGCGCACTCCCGCGGTCCCCAGTACAACATCCCCGCTGGGCCGGCGGGCGCAAACCTAGTTTACGCCCGCCGGCCCAGCGAGGATGCGGCCGCAACATAGGAGCCGGCTCCTAATGGAGCCGGCGGTGTTGCGGCCGTGCGACGGGTGCAGTTGCACCCGTCGCGCTTTTCACTGTCTGCTATGCAGATACTGAAAAGCTGCACGGGGCCCTGTTAGGGGGCCCCAGGACTCCCCCTACCGCCATCCTCTTCCTGGCAGTGCAAACCGCGAGAAACAGGCTGGCGGTAGGGGAGTCATAATCCCCAGGGCAGCGCTGCCCTGGCGGATTATCAACGCCGGGGCTAAAACGGCGGGAAATCGCCGGCCCCGGCGGTGCGACCGCGGCGCTACCGCTGCGGTCGAAATATGGGTCTCCGTACCGCCAGCCTGTTGGCGGTACGGACGCCACTTTAGCCCTGGCGGTCTCTGACCGTCAGGGTTGAAATGACCCCCTAGATCTTGAAGCTGACCCTGTGCTTGTGACCATTGTTGTGCAAGGCATGCATGTCTTGCATATGGAACAATTCAAATACATGATGCCATCATACCTAAGAGTCTCATGACAAATTTGACAGTGTATTGTTGACCTGTCTGTCTTTGTGCTAATATATTGTGCAATGCTTGTATTCTCTGCGTATTTGGACTTGCAAGCGCTTTTTGAGTGTTTAGTATTGCCCCTAAATACTGTTGTATTTGCGCAGGCTGTAGTTGTGACTTTTGGTAGTTTATTGAGAACCCTAGCGTGTGCAGGGTTTGTATTACATAATGCGCATGGTTTTGACACTGTTTATAACTGTATGATTTTATTAGCCAATCGTCTAGATATGGAAAGACATGTATGTGTTGTCTTCTTAGGTAGGCTGCGACTACCGCTAGGCACTTTGTGAATACCCTTGGAGCTGTTGTTATTCCAAAGGGTAACACTTTGAACTGATAGTACTTTCCTTGAATGACAAATCTGAGATATTTTCTGTGCGCAGGATGGATGGGTATGTGAAAATACGCATCTTTGAGGTCTAATGTTGCCTTGAAATCGTGTTGCTGAAGTAGTGGGATAACATCCTGTAGTGTTACCATATGAAAGTGTTCTGACAGAATGTAAAGATTGAGGGTTCTGAGATCTAATATTGGCCTAAAGGTGCCATCCTTTTTGGGAATGAGGAAATACAGTGAGTAAACTCCTGTTCCTACTTGATTTTGTAGCACGGGTTCTATTGCTTGTTTGAGTAATAGAGATTTGATCTCTTCCTGTAACAGAGTAATATGGTCTGTGGATAGCCTGTGTGGTTTTGGTGGAATGTTTGGTGGAGTTTGTATCAATTCTAGGCAATAGCCATTGCGGATAATTGATAATACCCAGTTGTCTGTGGTAATGTTTAGCCAATTGTTGTGGAACTTTTGCAGTCTTCCCCCCACAGGGGAGGTGTGAATTGGAAAGGAAGGGTATAAGTCACTGTTTACCTTGTGAGGCCTGTGTTGATGGCTGATATTTTCCCCTGCCTCTGGGGTACTGGCCTCTATAACCTCTGAAACTACCTCTGTGATATTGAGGTTGGTAGGGTGATTTTGGCTGTGATGTGGATGGCTCTGTACTCTGGGGCCTAAATCCACCTCTAAACTGTTGTTTCCAAAAGGATCCCCTGTATTGTGTGGTGTATAGCGCACCCATGGCCTATGCGTTGTCTGAGTCTTTACGCAATTTTTCAATTGCAGTGTCCACCTCTGGGCCGAAAAGTTGTTTTTTATTGAACGGCATATTCAATGTTGAATTTCAGGTTTGAACCCGGAAGACCTGAGCCATGTGTGCCTCCCGATTGTTAGAGCAGTGTTGACACTCCTGGCAGCTGTGTCTGCTGAGTCTAGGGCGGACCTAATTTGGTTATTGGAGATGGCTTGCCCTTCCTCTACTATCTGCTGTGCCCTCTTTTGGTGTTCCCTGGGGAGATGCTGAATTATATCTTTCATCTCATCCCAATGGGCCCCATCGTATTTAGCCAGAGAGTTGGATATTCTCCATTGGTTGGCTGCCTGGGATGCCACTCTCTTCCCTGCAGCATCAAATTTTCGGCTCTCTTTGTCTAGTGGGGGTGCATCACCTGACGACTGCGAGTTTGCCCTCTTCCTAGCAATGCTTACTACCACTGAGTCTGGAGGGAGTGGCTGAGTTATATACACAGGATCAGAGGGAGGTGGCTTGTATTTCTGGGAGTTATTATTCTCGCTTTGACAGGCTCTCTAAAAATTGTTTCAGCATGTTTTAGCATTCCTGGGAGCATAGGGAGCGACTGGTATGTTGTGTGCGTGGAGGAGAGAGTATTAAATAAAAAAATCGTCCTCCAACTGTTCAGTGTGCATGGTGACACTATGGTATGCTGCAGCCCTGTCTATTACTTGATTGTACCCTGTACTATCTTAAGGTGGTGAAGGGTTTGAGGGATAGCAGTCTGGGTCATTATCGGGAATGGGATCTGGATCATAAAGATCCCATGGATCTATATTGTCGTGCTGTGAATCAAATGAATGTGATGGTGACTGCATAGGTGTAGGGCTGGTAGAAGGAGAAATATGTGGAGAGTGAGGAGGAGACTGAGAGTAGTAACTTTATGAGTAGTAACTAACTAGTAGTAATAGTAACTCCTTTTAAAGTGATAGGAGTTCCTTACTACTCACAAAGTTACTACTTATAAATGTATTGATGGAAAAGGTACTAATCATAAACTTAACTTACACTACAAGAGTGAAGTAACACCAAAAATGTATCTTACTTTAAGTTTGCGAATCAGGCCTTGTGTTGCTTATAAAGTCCTGACTCCTGAAATTATTTTTCTGTAAATGTAGATTTATTTTTTTAATACATTGAATGCTTCCTACCTGCCCAGATTGCTCAGAAGTTTCTACTGCTAGTTGTTTGTAATATATGACTTTTTTGTCATGGTGGTCTAAGTCTTGGATTCCCCACTAACCTTGTGTTTTCTTTTAGACTAGTTGCCTGTGATGGATAATCCTTCTGAATTATCCTACAGTTGGACCTCACCTCGCAAGGATTATTCAGAATAGGTGGGAGTGGGAGTGGGATCTCGCTTTGTGGTGTCTTCCCTGTTAGCGCTAGCCCACTACTACCAGCAGCATTAAGGCCCTTTGGGAAACCCTGCAATAAGGTTTAGGAAGATTGAGAGAGGTACAAGGTATTGCCTAGTCTATTCAGGTAAGGACTAGCAAAGAACTGTTCTCAGGAAGAAGAAATAGGTAGATTTTTTTATATGTTGTTGGCAGACCCCATTAGTGCCCAACAGTTACAGATGGTAGGAGAAGAGCCATAACTGACAAGTATACAGTAACATTGGTTGGTGACTTGGTGCTACAAAACCTCATCAAGCAATAAAGTAAAAAATAATTAGTCAGTTTTACGTTCCACTCTGGTGGTGGGGTATGCTGGGCTGCAGGAAAAGATGAGTATAACATAATTAAGAATAAATAAAATACATGGCAAGGGACTTCAGGCAAGGAAGGTCTGGGGGAAAGTCGATTTGCAGTATAATGTGTGACAATTTCAGAGGACAGCTTTTCATCTCAGTCTCATCACTAAACCACTATACTAACTAGAAATGCAAAGACAGATAGCGACAAAGAAAAATGTCCATTTATTTTTTTGATGTACAAAAACAAAGCCCATCAAACCCACCCATGACATGTCCACCCCACTTCCCAAGCAAAACCCTCAAAAGTCACTCCTGGAGTTCCTTTCTCCAACTTCCCTTCCAAACCTGTCCACCAACAACAGGCCCATACCATTCACCCAAGCAACAACCCCAAATATTCCCTTTGGAGTTCGTTTTCTCCAACTTCCCCTCCAACCCTGTCCACCCACAACAGGCCCACCCCACTCCTCAAGCAAAACCCCAAATGTCCCCTTTCGACTTCCCTTTCTCCAACTTCCCTTCCCACCCCCTCCACCCACAGCAGGCCCTCCTACCAAAAAAGTAAATAAAAAGGGCTTGTAGGGCACCCAGTTCAGTATTTATCTCTGCCACCTCCCGGCCAGGTTCCGCTGCCCACGCCTCAGCAGTGCCAGATTGCATAGAACAAGGTGGAGGAGGCAGTTGGATGATGATGAGGCAGGGTGGTTGGGGTGTTCTGGGCAGCAGTGCACCCTGGCTGCAGGTGGCACCTACATTGACATGGCCAGGTTTGAGGCAGGCCTGGGGGCAGCCCGAGGAACTGAAGGCCCATGCCTCCTCCTTTTCCAAGGTCACCAGCTGACAATATTCAGCTACCACGGACTCGAAATTTTGGCACTACAGCCAGGTAGCTATCTACTGGTGTGATGTTTGCTGGCCAGCTCAAGCAGTAGGAATAGCTATACAAGAAAGTAAAAAAAAAGCACAAACTGTGGTAGTGTAAATACTTGTTTATACTGCCTAAGGGGGCACGGCAGCAGAACATTGCAGGTCCCCTAACCCATTGGAATTTAATTTGGATGTGATGATTAGTCACAGGGCCAAGTGTTTCCTACACATCCATCATACATTGCATTAGCACTGACTGCAAGGAATTTAGCCAGAACACCAACATAATAAAAAAATGTATTTTAGTTTAAGAGATTTTGTAGTGAAACTGAGCAGACACTTTCTGTATGTTAATAAATGAATTAGCTGCCATTAATAAGTAAGCCGTATGTATGTTGCACAATTAATACTTGACTATATTTACAGCATTAACTAAGGCGTACTGGTGGGTCTGCTGCTCTGCGGCATGTTATGTTATTAACTTATTATAATTATTCCTTGTCAAGGAAGTCTTTTTAGACAGGGCTTTCTGACGCTTTAATGCACGGGGATACTGGTAATCTGGCATATCATGGTCTTCACCTCTAGTGACATTCCTTGGCAAGTCACCTTGATAAAAGGTTCAATTTAGGAACACTAAAATTCTCAAGATTTGGTGCAACACTGATCTATTTTATTACTTGATTGTCACCTACTTCGTCCATGCATACTGGACTCCTGCGTTTACGTTAAACCTATGGCCTTGATAAAGTATATGTGACGAAACACATGTCGGCTGTACCTTTGACTGAATATTTCTTCAACAAGAATAAACTATCATCAATTTCAATATCATGCTTTTGGACTTGGTTTTTACTGTTTCCACTTGGATGAACACCTTATGGACTACCTTTGGTGTGCCTTGGTAGCTATATCTATTTCTGACTGGTCTTCCAGTTAGCAATCATCGACATCCTTGGTGGTTGGATGTTACTACCAAGTTGGCACCCATCCTTCATGCCTACATAAAGACCCTCATATCTCTCACTTCATCTGCTTACACCCATTGGATTGGATGTGCGAACCCCTTTGGCATTAACCACTGTTTCTGTTTATATATTGCTTGTGGCACCACTGGTGGTCTATGCGCCTAGAGAAAAACATAATGCACCCATTTTCCATACCAGATTTGCCACCTAAGTAATGATTTATTTTACACAGGGTACAACAGGAATATCTCACTCCAGTTAGTTCAGCTATTTATCACAATCTTTTATCAAAAGTATCACTTTGAGGGGTTTGTTGGTTGACAACATTTTAAAAATCAGCTGGTCATTAAGTCAACCAAAAACGTTTTTCTCCTATGGAATGAATAAGGCTATAAAAGGATAAGAGCAAAATGCAATGAAGGTGTGGAAGGAAATGAAGGACATATGGTGTTGGTTGGTAATGGTATCCTGACTAGCTCACCTGGCTAGCTCACACTGAAACAGAATCCTGGTAGTATCATTCACATGATGTCTACTCCACTCCTAGGGTGCTACATCCTCGGGGTCAGGCTGACACCATGGACCACTCCTCTTACCAAGAGTTTGTCTTGACCTTCCTATAAGGATTATGCTTTTGCAGGAAGGTGTCCCTTCCTGTACAAAAACAATCCAGGGTGCCATGCCACGTGGCACCCTTGCATAATAGCGCAACAGTGCCTGCTTGGTGCTAGGCAGCACTCTGTGCAGCAGCGTACGTAGAGAGCAGGAATGCGACATATCTTGATAAATATGTTGCATTCTTGTCGTCTCCCTTTGAAGCAGAGAAGCACAGAATGTTGTCTTGCTGCCCTGCGCTGTGTGAAATTTTGATAACTCTGGGCCCTAAAGCACTCAGCAAATTGCATAAATGAACCATGGTGTATCACATCACATGCCCACTTCTTTTGGAACAAAGACATTGGATGCAACTGCAAGCACTCACTCATGCGAAAAGTGCATTTATTTATGTGAGTGGCACACACAAACATTAAAAATCCTCTTGACTGAATCTCGGGCCACATACATGGATAAAATGTCCTTTTTTCATCAGAGAGCATGTGTGGCACAGTGATTGCTGCAAAGACATCTATCCACATATTTATGTCTATCTATATATCTATCTATTATAGATTTATAGATAGCTAGATCTATGAGTATATAAATATATATATATATATATATATATATGTGTATATATATACACATAGATAAACAATTAATACACATGCAATTTGCATGTTATCATTATTGAACACATTCACATTATATATATGAAAATATAGAAAAATAGAAAAAAAACTAATAACATTAGAATTTTTTGAAAACACTAATTTAACCAGCAAAGCATAGGATAGTCTGGCTGTTAAATAAAGCCTAAATAAAATAAATCAACTACTACATAATATAAAAAAGTCTTTACCTGACTAAACTATCATATCCATCGTTATTTTTATTTAGAACTTTGAATTGTATGATGCCAAACTGTCCCTAAAGAAATCCTCCTCAGAAATTGGCAAAACCTAATTCATTCAAGAGATTTAAATGGGGATATTTGATATGACCATCTTAGCACCTACTGAAATAATTTAGATGAGGCTCTGTGAGAACGTCTTCTCAAAAATGTGGAAATGATTATTAGGATGATACATCTTAATGTGCAAAACACTGACCATCTGTAGATTGCTTACATCCCAAAGCTAAGCATGTGTCATGTGTAGCAAGAGCCGGGAGTTGTGTTCTGGACTTTGTGCAGGTGATAGTTTTGACATTTCAGTACATGCTGATTGATTAGTACAAGAAGCTTGGGGCCAGATGTATGACCATTTGGTACTGCAATTCGCATTTCCCTGATTTTTATGATTCGGGAATTGTGAGTCGCAATACCAAATGTACAATAGTGTCTTCAACACTGTTAGCAATTCACAGTCGGTCGCAAAGGGACCTGCCTCATCAATATTCATGAGGCAGGATGAAATTTGCGACCCACGGTGAATGGCTACAATCACAGGAATGGTGGCCTACTGGGGTCAGCAGACCACCTTGTCTGTGATTACATTTTAAATAAAGCATTTATTTTTTCTTTGTCATGCAGCTCGTTTTCCTCACAAGAAAACTGGATGCCTTACAAAAGCAACCCCATTCGGAAAGGAGAAGGGGCCCCTTAGGGACCTCTTCATGTTTGCTAACGGGTTACAATCAACTTGAAGTTGGTGGTAACTGCAAATGTTTTGTGACCGCATTCCCTTTTGCAAAACGTTCTTACATCCCCTTGTGTCTTTCTATTAGGAAGGGATGCCCTTAGCATCCCCTTCCTAATAGAAAGCCGCAAACCCATTTTGCAAAATGAGGATGGTACATGTCAAAAGGCATTTTACCAGTCGCAAACAGTTTTGTACATCTGGCCCATAATGGCTTATACTAAGAGCCTAATTTCAATCCCGGAAGAGGGGAATACTCTGTCACAAATGTGACAGATATCCCGTCTCCGGTATTACGATCCAATTATATCCTATGGAGATAGTAATATGGCAGACAGGATATCCGTCAAGTTTGTGACAAAGTATTCCATCCACAGAGATCTAAATTAGGCCCTAACTCTGGAATGGTCAAAAAAGTAAAATGTATTTCAGTATTTTCAAACAGAAATAAACTTTTATTCACTATAGCCCCCATTTGTGATCATATGGTGGTCAGTCAGTTAGTGCAAGGCTTCAATGCTAACAGCCCAGATTTAGAACCTGAGCTAGATGTTGGAAGTGGACTGTCATTCCTGTGTCATGGTGAATATGATTCATCCATCAGGCTAGCAGTTATCTGTCCTCCATATTTAGTGTTTGGCCTGATTGACCTCCACCCATCATAACAGAGGAAGGTTGAATGGACTTGAGTTCTCTGCCCATCACTGTGGTTCATCACTCTACACCACTCCATTGTTGGCTTAACGGCCATCTGTCTGCCATATTTAGAGTTGTCTGCCATCACACTGGGAAAGAAGGACTCTCACAGCAGTGGACAGCAATGCCAGACAGGGCTTCCAATGGCAGACGTGTCCATCCCTATTGACGGATGGGTCCGTCAGCACGCACCTGCTCAAAATCTACTCACGAGCAAAACCTGCAGCTGTCACTGAAAAAAACATGCCTCAAACCACACAAACTATTTACCACTCACAACAAAAGCCACCGGCAGGAGAGTTACTTCATAACTATTGCTTAAAATGTCCAGAATAAGACAACTTGGATGCACAGAAAATGAGTTCATTGTGACGGTTTGATGTGATAACTAGGTCAGCCCCAGTTGCTTACAACATAGTTCCAGACAACAACCATGAGCCAGAGAAGGAAAATGCGGGACAGAATTAGAGATAAAGTGAATGCTGTCTCCAACACCAGATGCTCACAGGAGGTGGAACTACCAGTGGGGATAGTTGGCTCACTCGCAGCCAGATGCCCTTGCAGTGGGTCTCCCAGGCAACACAAACCTGTCCAGTGGAAGGAGAAGGTGTGGTCCACGCATCATACTGAAGTATCAATGGAATTGCAGGCAGAGTGTAATTGGAAAATAAAAACACTGGTTCTGTCACAATAACAATGGCAACTCAACCTTCTTGTCACTCATCCACCCCTAATCACTATTGGAAATCTCTACACTAATGACACCCTATTCACAGAAGTATGCTACCTGATGTCTGACACAACTCATTAAATTACATATGTCATTACAGTCTACTATTTACTAACACTGGCATCAAATTCTCTGAAACACAATTCATATTGGAAATAAAATCAAACAGGTGTGATCCTACCTTTGGACCATAAATCATCCCCATGTAACATCTATCAAGTTATTCATAACACTGTGAGCTCTACCAACTTTTTATCATAGTCCCATAAGACGTACTAACCCTCTTAATCTGCTACAAAATCATATTTAAAATTGCCACTAGCACAAATCGGAGCAGATGAATCCATGTAACTAGGACACAAGTATACTTGTTCTAGGTTTATGATTAACATTTGAGAGTTTAATTTTATTATTTTATTTGGACTATTGTCCTAACACACCTGATCCAAATTATATATACTAGTCATGTGGATCCATTTCGTCAACTAAGTAACACACTACTGTGACACACATTACCTTCACACTTAACATTGAGAAGGTTGGCCCTTGAACAGCGCAAGGGCTACTCATCTTTATTCTAAAACTAAATACACATCCATAGTCTCATCTGCATTCACATGAAATAGAGTGATATATTGTTGAGTTGAAAAGTTGGGATGGAACAATAGGCACGGACCCTGTGGGCTTTGTGTTACCAGTGTTCTAGGTGAATATGTTGCTGCCTGGACTCTGGGATCATTGGATAGCTGTGAATAAACCGGTAAACTCATTCCTTACATTTTGTCATCCTTTCAGTGGTGACGATCTGCCGCCGGTTCCTGGTCATCCCTGCTCTTGGTACTGCCAACTAGGTGATCGAATGCCCCCTTCCTAGTGTGAGTGCCTTATTGTTCAATTTTGGCCTCCGATGCCTGGGTTTGTGGTACTAAGTGTTCTATGTTAGAGAGTTGATGCCTGGACTCTGGCATCGATAGTTGTGTATGAATAAACTGAATCTCATACCTTACGTTTTTTCATCCTTTCATGTATATGTCATTCAAGAACAATGCAAAATGGCCTGTGTCCGTTGACCTAAGTGGGTTAGCTGTCTCGCTCAACTGTGGCAGAGCACATCTTTGATAACAGATTGCCAGGGGATGGGACACTTGCCAGCTGATGCCCAAGGACTGTTTGTCAGTCTATAGGAAAATACTGTCATAGTTATTTTATAAGAATTGAGGGGTAGTGCTGTACCTGCACTGTGTATCTAGCCAGTGTGCTAAACTCTACAAAAGCGGTTGATTGAGTAACGGAGAATCAGGACACCTAGATGTCTATAACTTACACTTGCATATTCCTAGCAGAAGCTTTTCAAAGTTTGAGTGATTTATAAATGTAAAAGTATATCACTTTTTCTTTTCAAAAGGAATTATTGTAAACATAAATGCATTCTAGCCTTTGTGTTGCAGTATGAGTTTGTTGTGTGCCCACACTAACAGCCTTAAGAAGTCTAGGAATATTCAATATAAGGAATGCTGAAAACCACGAATTTGAGGGATTCTACTTCTCACAGTGCTGCTAAAATATAGCACGATAGGCCTTGGGACAGGGGAGCCAAACAAACCTAGTTTCAATGGTTGACACACACTAGGCCTCCCGTGTGAATCCCCATATCACTTTATTCACTCTATATCAGTAGTCCACACAATATTTCTTTGTTAAAATTGAAATATGGCTCCTCAATTCCATCAGTAGATTTTACAAAATTGTTGATGAGCAGTCTGAAATGATAAACATCTAAAAAGGCAAATGTCCAGTAGCAGAACATTGTAATGTATATAGGGCCAGATGTATCAAAGCTTTTTGCATTCGCAAATGGTGCGAATGCCCGTTTGCGAATACAAAAAGCCATTTCAGAATGTATCAAAGGCATTCTGAATGCAATTTTAAGGAATCGCTAAAATAGCGATTCCTTAAAATTGCGACCCTGTTTAGAGAGTCGCAAATTGCGACTCTCTAAATAAGAAATGCGAATGGGGGCTGTATCGCAATTTGCGATTCGGTAATAGCATTTGCGTTTTTTAAGAAATCGCTATTACCAAATCACAAATATGATACATTGCATTTTGCGAATCAGAAATAGCGTTTCTTAAAAATCGCTATTTCCGACTCACAAAATGCACTCTTGATACATCTGCCCCATAGTAACAATTATCCTTTAAAAAATCATATTATCTTTTAAGTGATGTAGCAAGATCAGTCATCAGCCCAAACTGCATTGTCCACTGTGCCTAAGAGTGTGCAGCAAGTATGGCCCTGCACCCTGGCCCTGCAGGTTTATCTAGCCTGCCCCGTAGTCCTCTTCCTCTCCTGCTCCATGGTGTCTAAAGAGCAACAACAACAAGCAGATGCCTATCCCCATTACCTATATCAGTGCCACCTAAAGGCCTCTCCGACCTCATATCCTCAACAACCGTGGTCACTCCTGTCCTGATTCCTGTGAAAACCACATCCATAAAACCTGATGGTGAAACAGGACACACTACAGTTGCAGCCACCCAAGCAAGGTCACAAGGCAGTTTACAAAGGGATGTGACATGACCTGCTGAGGGAGGGAGGCCCCAGGTGAAGTCATCAATGTCAAATCATGAGAAAAGACTGGATAGGTGCAGCTACGTGGCTGGAGGACCAGCTGTGCCAGATTAGTATCCTCCAAGGGACTAGAACAATCTCTTGTAGGCCCAGAATCATACCCAGTGGGCCCAAAATGATCTCCTTCAGCATCACGTTCTGGGGTGGTGCAGGATGCCTTCAGAACACTAATTGCAGTAGTATCTGATTTAAGTGTCACTTTCCATGGTCTAGCACTATCATCTGCCAGCTCGATCACAGAAACATCTACAACTGGCAGCCCCACGGAACGGTGGAGACTACTGTTCATGAGGCCACCTGTCACAATTCTCCTTGTGGGCACTCAGGCAGCTTTAGTTACCTTAGGAGGGGCTGTTCATCTGGTCCAGTTGGGGACAACACCAGAGGAATATACCACCAAGAGCAGCAAAAAGTTATGTCTTTATGTGAGAGTGTAGCCTATTTTTCTTATCCACCTCATGCCCACATATAATTGACTCATTTACTGTTGTCTGGAAAAGGACTCTAAGCAGCTGTTGGTTCACTAAGTTTTCATCCAACAATCAAGTTAACTATTTTCTGAGAATCTTAGTGGATGTCACATTTTGTTTTAATGTTCTTCAATTGTAAATAAAAAAACATATTGTATGCAATGAGCTTGTTCTAATATTTTTTAAATTATCATTGTTTTTGATTAAACCATCCATAATTCATGTAAAGATTACTATATCTGTTGCTCATTTATTATACAAACACCATACACATTTAATGAAGAATCAAAATTATAATTAATGAAGGACAACAGGTCCTCATGCGAGCTCCCCCTATGATAGTCTCCTGTCTAGATGACCCACTGCCACTCTCTGCTGCCTGATTTCTGCTTGTTTGTCTGCTGCTTTTTTCCTCTGTTCTGCTCATTTTGTGCTCCGTTTTAACTCTTCTGCTCATTTTCTACACATTTTCCCCCTCTTTTCTGCTAGTTTTTGGCTCCATTTTCCCCTCTTTTTTGCTCATTTGTCTGCTCTGTTATCACTCTTTTCTGCAAATTTTTGCCCTGCTTGCCTTTTATGCTCCTTCTCTTTTCCCATTTCCCTCCTCCCTATTTTGCCTGCCGCTCGCCACTCAGCGTGACACCTTCACCCCAGGACCTACTTAATGGAGGCCACAGAGTTGCAATGCCATGCCAGAGGCAAGCCTGTCTGCTCTCGTCCACTCCTGGACTGTGCCCAGCACCTGGAACCCTGGCCCTACAGCCACCCACCGCTACTCCACTGAGGAGCTCAGAGTCATGAATCGTGGGCACCACCACAACAACTGCTGCACCAAGTCCCCTTGTGCTACCAAAGGACCCTTCACCTGTCAAAACTGCTGCTTCTCCTCAAGCACCGAGCCACCAGCCCACACAGGACCCTGTACCATACCCATCTGAAAGGCCACGGTCAACCCAGAACCTCTCCGATGTACCCTGCTCATCGCCTAATCCCTCTGCAAACACGATATGGAAATCTGGGAAACAATCACCTCCCTCTCAATAAATGTAGCCTTCATCACCGAAACCTGGATAAACCCCTTCTCAAACCCCGACATTGCCACTGCAAAACCCAACGGCTACAAGATAATACACTGAGACTGCACCACCAAACATGGCGTGGCATTGCCATCTTATTGAAGAACACCATTTGGTGCAATGCCACCAATGACAACCCTTCACCCCTCAGGAACTCATCAATTTCCAACTACAAACTGATGCCAAAACTACCTTAAGAGGCACCCTCATATACAGACTCCCCAGGACCCCGACCAACCTTCTGCAATGCTATCCACAATATCATCACACCACTAGCCATCAACTCTAACCACTAAATTCTACTTGATGACCTCAATTTCCACATCAACAACCCCCAACTATGCCAACTCCAACACCTTCCTCGAGAACTTGAGCAGCATATGCCCCAGCCAACTGGTCCACATACCCACACACAAGCCCAGACACACTGTTGACCTCCTCTTCACCTCCAGTGACAGAGTCAGATTCAGCCCTATCACAGAACTCTCCTGGTGCGACCACAGCATCGTCCACTTCACCACCGATGATACCCAACACACCATCACCAAGAACTACAGAGCTGACTTCTGCATCTGGAGCAAAGTTACTGAATCACAGTGGATGCAGGCCCTCAGCTCATCCAAACCCAAGGCCTCATCCAACCTCGACCAGGCCATCCTGAACTTCTTCTCCTTGATCGCCAAAATGCGCTGACATAGTTGCAGTGCTGAAACCAGCCACAATCAACAAAACTTCTACAAGTGCCAGCTGGTGCAATCAGGAGCTTAGAGTCACCAAGCGCTGATGCTACAACTTGAGAAACAATAGCGATCCACCAGGAATCCCTCTGATAGAAAAGCCCACAAAGGTGCCCTTAACAACTACCACTGAAAACTCAAGGAGGCCAAGAGAGCAGCCATCATGACCCGCATTGTCTCAGCATCCAACCGCACAAAAGAACTTTTCAACATAGTCAAAGAATACTCTATTCCAGCAACCAGAAAAAACACCATCCAACTCTCCGAAGAACTCTGTAACACCCTATCAGACTACTTCCACAGCAAGATCGCCCCCATCTACAACAACTTCTGCTCCAAACCCACGATCTCCAACCTCAGCTATCTTGGCCACCCCACCGCATACCAACAGCACTATCTCCATGTGGGCATCACTCACCACTTAATTCATCTCAGCCATCATGTCATCCATTCAATCCGGGGCACCCACTGACCCTTGCCCCCACCACCTGTTCTACCTCAAAACCTACCTCATCAGCGTGGAACTCACCACCATCCTCAACACCTCCATCACATCAGCAGTTTTTCTGAACAAATGGAAACATGCAGAAATCAAATCCCTCCTGGAAAAAAACCTTTGTCAACCCCAATGAACACAATAATTACTGACCCATCTCTCTACTCCCCTACCTGGCCAAAGTACTCGTGAAGGCTATCAATTAGCAGCACCAGCTACCGGGAAAAAAACAACCTACTCCCAATCAGGTTTTCGTTCAAACAACAGCATTGAGACTTCACTTATTGCAGCCAGTTACAACATCAGAGCACTCCTCGACAACAGGAAAACCGCTGCACTGATTCTCCTCGATGTATCAGCCATGTCGACACCCTCTTTAATTTGTTAAACCACAATTGATATTGTCAATCAATCAATTAGTCATTAGTAGAGAGTATTGCTGTCACACCTGCAGGGATCTGGGCGCTGGAGTGTGATGTCTCTGTTTTAGAGCTAGGTCTCAAGTCTCTTCTTGAAGTCGGCCAGTGAAGGTGCAGTTCGGAGGGGAAGGAGTGGAGGCAGAGGGAGCTGATGTATGGGGTGTAGGTGTGTGTGTAGTGGGTGCAGGTGACTGCTCAGTATGCTGTGGTGTGGTGGATGTCTGATGGGTGGGTGTCTTGGTGCAGTTATGTGTTTTGGGAGGTGGGGGTGGACACAGTGGGAGAAGACAGACAGCTAGTGTGGATGTATGTTGGGTGGGTGTCTGCAAGTCTGGTGAGTGTGCTGCATGTGTCAACTACAGTAGAGGTGGTGAGTGCAGGTGTGGTGTATGGGTTGCATATATGGCTGTCTGCTATCGTGGTGAGTACAGGAAGAGGAGCAGTAACAGTGAGTGAAGGTGCAGTGCATGAGGGTGTGGGTGTAGAGGGGACAGACAGGGAGGCGGAAGAGGTGGGCACACTGGGGGAAGTGGACGTTGTTGTGTGTGCAGGTGTCTGTTGGCTGTGTGAATGCTTGTGGTGGGAGGTGTGGTGCTTGTGTTTTGAAGTGTGCTTCTTGTGTGTTGATGTGCCTGTAAGCGGGTCTGATTGTGTGCTTTGGACGGGTGAAGGGAGTGGGGTGCTCGAAGGGGTAGAGGAGGGTGGAGGGGGGACGGAATGGCCAGGGAAACTGGCTGCCGCCAAGAGGAGGCCAGAGCCTGATAAGATCTCTGTAGGGCAGACATGGCACTGTGACTGCCATCCAGAGGGGCATTGGTCTACTGCACCTCTGATACCAGACCCTGGATGGCATTGACGATGGTTGTCTGGCCTACAGAGATGGTTCTCAGGAGGTCAAAGCCTCCTCTGCAAGGGCAGCATGGCTGACTGGGGCAGGGGAGGAGGTGCCTGGGGTGAAGGAGACGCCCACCTTTCTGGGTGGGCGGGCACGGGCAAATCGGTGGGGAGCAGAAGGGAGGGTGGTGATGGTATGTGGTGGCGGAAGATCTCACGGTAGTGGTGTGTCCACTAGGGTCCGCCACCGCTGGAAGACCCCCATCGGAGGAGGTCTCAGAGTCACTACCCAGTGTGGTAGTAGCCTCCCCCGTGGAAGTCCCCTCGCCCCCCCACCCACTGGTCCCCTGGGCGTCCGTTGTCTCTGCCTCGGAGGATCCGTGGGCCGCTGCCTCCCCACTTGCCGATGCCGTTGATACACAATGGCCAGACATACACCCATCAGACACACCCAACAGGCAGCACCATGCACTATGCCCATGGCCATGCCCCTGACTACTGAGCAGTCATACTGACCTACACCCATCCCCTGAAATAGTATTGGAGCTGAGGTAGGTGAAACCTGACAGGGACACCCCTACACCCTTTGGGGAACATAAAGTAGATGGACACCAGTCAAATTCCCTGCTCTAAGCAGCATGAGCCCTATCGCACACACACTCATCCTTCCAGACTGAAGTATGGTCTGTGAGTACTCACCCCCTTGTGACTGCTGTGCAGCCTTCAGGCACCCATCCATATCTGGGTATGCCACCACCAGGATCCGATGCATGAGGGGGGTCAGTGCCCGACGGGCATCCCTTCCACGTTGGGAGGACTTCCCCAGATGGGCCTCAGTGACCTTTCGCACCCAGCTCCGCAGGTCCTCCCACCTCTTTCGACAGTGGGTGCTCCGCCTGTTGTGGACCCCCAGGGTCCATACCTCCTTGGCGATGGCATGCCAATGTGCACTCTTCTGGTGGGCGCTGACCTAGTAGGGTGACACAGAAATGGAACATAAAGGTCAGGCACTTGCACGATGGGAACAGCTGGCAGTTTGTCAAACATAGGACTGACAGTACTCTCAGACATGCAGGACAGTGGCACGCAGCATTCCATGCACCATGGCCCATCCTGGCTCACAGGAGCACACATGTGCAATCCACTTCATCCATTACTCACACAGTGCCCCCCAAACCCGGACTCCCCTGTACCTCTGTCCGTCCGTAGAGTCTGTCGTACAGGGGCAGGACCCCTTCCACTAGCTTCTCCAGTTCTTCCTGGGTGAAGACCGGGGCCCTTTCCCCTGCACCACGTGGAACATCCATAGCCAGAGGCAGGTGACAGCAGTACACAGAGTGGAGCACCTGTCCGCACGAGATCAGGGAGTCAAGTAATCAAACGATGACGAACGCGCGTACATTCCACGGAGGTATGCACCGTCACTGCCGGCGGCGATCATGATACGCCAGGATTCCCCATTGGCATCCATGTTAGCCAATGAAGGTGTGAACAGCGGTCAACACTGCCGTATGCTGTGACGTCAACCGCTAGCGGTATTAGGTCACTTCCACAATGAAGGGGCAGAACTACAGTGGGCAGACATTGTGCCATCACCTACGCATCTTGAAATTCATACTACTCACAATGCAGGGCCTACTGGCCACATGGACCTCTATCCATTGCGTATAGTAGCACACATGATTTACTCTGTTCCCTCCTAGTGATGTACATCTGTCATGGTTGCAGTTATTGTACAGAAACTACTATGAACAATGCACTGCATGTATTTAGCATATATGCCAATGTATGTGTGCACAATCACTCCTTTTTGTAACCCCTCATAGGTACTGACCCTTATTGCAAGGAAGGGTACCATCGGTGTACAGACCACTTGTGTATATGGGGACCATGGTGGAGCGTCAGATCATTATCACTTACAGACTCACACGTGCAACTATTCAGGACCTATGTGCATTATTGGATCCTGCACTAACTCTGGGAAATCGTAATCGGCATGCCATTCCAACTGAGGTGCAGGTGCTCTCCGCACTCCATTTCCTGGCCACAGGCTCATTTCAAGTGACAGTGGGCATGGTTGCTGGTTTCTCACAGCCAATGTTCAGCCAGACAAGATTTTTTAATACGTTTGTACTACATCTGCAATCCTATGTGCGATTCCCCCAAAGTGCTGACCTGCATGCCATCAAGTCTGACTTCTATGCCTTTGCAAACATTCCTCATGTCATAGGTGCCATGGATGCCACCCAAATAGCTACCATCCCCCCAAGAGTGAGTGAACAGGTGTGGAGAAACAGGATGAACTTTCACTCCATGAACATCCAATTGGTATGTACTGCAGACCAGTACATTTCCCATGTGAATGCCATGTTTCCGGGTTCAGTCCATGATTCATTTGTTTTGAGGAACAGTATTGTGCCACAGAAAATGGAACAACTACAAGAGGACAGAGGGTGGATCATAGGTAAGTTTGCCTGTCACTAACTGACACATTGCAGAAAACCCGCCTGTCTGACTAAGGGACATTACAATGACGACTCTGTATTGACCCTTTTTCAAGGTGATTCTGGCTATCCAAACTTGCCTTGGCTCCTGACACCAGTGAGGAATCCCAGGATGGATGCAGAGAGGAAATACAATGAGGCCCATGGACGTACTAGGAGGGTGATAGAGCATACTATACGTCTCCTGAAGGCTAGATTCCGATGTCTACATATCTCTGGGGGTTCCCTGGCCTATGGGCCTGATAAGGTATGTAGAATAGTGGAGGCCTGCTGCATGCTGCACAACGTGGCGGTGAAACATTCTATCCCCCTTTTGGAGGTGGAGGGTGCTATAGGTCCTGATCAGCTACCTCAGAGAGGTGAGGAGAGTGATGGGGAGGATGAGGAAGGGGAAGATGTCAATTCCAGGAACCAACTGATACAACTCTACTTCCAATAACTGCCTGGGACTTAAGCCTGTAATTGTGGTTCATGACTGTTACTGTCAGTGTGCCATGTCATATAGGGGGGATTGGTCATGATAGGCAAGACATGGACCTCTTCTGCATGGTACTGCCAGACAATATATGCATTCCCTCCTTGCCTAATTTGAAACACACATTACCACCACCAAGCACAAATTGACAATAAAGTTGTTCTCTGCCAGTTGCATCCATACTCCACTTTGTTCAACATTGAAGACAGGGGACATTGTTACAGGTGAGAAATGTGTTTTATTGGTCGAATACAGTGAATTGTGCTATATACAGTGATGGAAGTCGTAAGGGTTGGGTGTCCTCAAAACCGACTTGGGGGCAGCCCTGTTGGATGTCAGAGGTGGGTCCTATTTGTGGTATAGTACTTCAATTTACCCTCAACTAAGTGTTGTTGGTGAATGGGTGGGATGGTTGCTTTGCAGTAGTAGCAGTGTCAATTGTTGGAATGGGGCTTGTTCTTAGCTGGGTTTCCAGTGCCATTTCTTGGCCTGAGACTACGTTTGGGCGCCCGCTGTGGAGCTTCTTGGGGTGGCATGGTTGGCCCTTGTGATTCCTGGGAGGGTATTTCATGTGCTGTTTCTGCTGCTTGGGTCATCTGTTGCTGGTTGTCCAGGGCTGTTGTGGGGGCCTCTTGTCTGGTGTGGGTGTCTGACTGCTTGTTGTCCAACTGCAGCAGTGCTCCAGCAAAGATGGCCATTGTGGCATTGTGCTCTTTCCACTGCTCCATGGCCTGTTGGTGGTGTTGCTGCTGCATCCTCTGACTTTGCTCCAGGGTGGACACAATCTGTGCCAACCTGTCTTGGGTATGTTGGTGGGCTCCCAATACCTCTGCAATGACGTCCTGCACTGCTGCATCCATCCGGAGCCCTACCCCCTGATCCACTGGGGCACTTGAACTTGCCCTAGCCCCCTGTGCCTGTGTCCCCTGTGCAGGTCTTGACGTGCCACTTGTACTGGGGCCCTCGCCTTCCTGCATGTTGGGAGTGGGAGACTGTGGCCTCTGTAGCTGTGTTCCACCTGTCTGTGCCCTGGGTACACTGGTGTGGGTATGCCTCCCCTGGCCTGCTGGTCTTGACTGGGTGTTAGGGGTGACAGTGGTTTCCTGGGTGGGGCTGCTGCATGGTGAGCATCCAGGGCTGTGTGAGGGGCCTGCCTGCTCATCAATGTCCAAGGGTCCTTCGCCAAGGTCTTTGATGTGCCTCTGTCTCCCTGGAGTGCTGTGGCACTCCTTGTCCCCTCCATTAGGGTTGCATGGGTGGTGGTGCCTGTTGGGGGACATGGACATGTCTGTTACATATGCCTGAGTGTTTGAGGTGTACATAACTGTGCAATTTTGTGCTGGTATGACTTTCAGTGGCCTTCCAGGGTGCCTTTGTGAGGTGGACATTGCATTTAGTGGCAGTGGTGGGGTTACATTGTGTTGGGGGGTATTATTCCATTGTAGGTATGTGCAGGGGTGGGTGGCTGTGCACAGTGGGAGTGATGTGGGCCTGGTAGTGAGTTGTGGGTAATGCAGGGTGGTGGATGTGGTGGGTAATGGCTGTGATAATGTGTGGGTTATGGGTGTGGGTCGAGGTGGGTGTAGGTGGGGTGGGGTGGTGCATGCATTTCACATGTGCTGTATATGGGGTAATTGTAGATGACTTACCCGAGTCCATTCCTCTAGTGAGTCCAGTGAGTCCCTCTGGGTGCAGGATGGCGAGCACTTACCCCTCCCAATCGGTCTAGTCGGGTGGTGTTGGTGGCGGTCCTCCCCCAGTCTTCTGCACTGCAATGTGGTGCCTGGATGCCATGCCACAGACCTTCCCCCGCAGGTTGTTCCATCTTTTGCGGATGTCGTCCCTGGTGCGTGGATGGTGTCCCACTGCATTCACCCTGTTGACAATGGTCTGCCACAGCTCCAATTTCCGGGCGATGGGTGTGTGCTGCACCTCGGCCTGAATATTTGTGGCTCCACCTTCAGGATCTCGTCCACCATGGTCCTTAGCTCCCTTTCGGTGAAGCGTGGATTTTTGGGGAGGACATTGGGGGGGTGGTGGATGGCGTCGGGACTGGGGACGGGGGATGGGTGCTCCTGTGTGGGTCGATATGCGTGTCCTGTATGCTGCCGGTCTCTGTCTGGCTCTGGTGCTCTCCCTCTTCTGGTCCTGGTTTCGTTGCAAGGGATTGTGGGGTGTTTCTGGGGGTGTGTTTTAGGGTTCTGGATGTGTGTCAGGTGTGTGGGTGATAGGCCTGTTTAATGTGTGCACTTGTTACTGTTGAGTCCACTTGCCGCCCGTGGCGGTCGCAGCCGTCAATGGTCGTCCGGCCTCCACTGTCCGCCGAGGTGATTTGTGCATCATAATTTGGAGGGTGGGATGTGGGTGTGCGTGGCGGTTGCTGTGGCGGGGTGGGGTGGGCCAGGATTCCCACCGACAGGGTCCTGGCGGGGAGCGGTGGTCTGGGATTTTTTGGCGGGGTTGGGTTTTTCACTTATTATATGGCGGGTTTCCATTCGCCGCCACCAGCGGTATCCTGTTCACCGCCGACCCGGTGGTCGGCGGTCTTACCCGCCATGTTCATAACGACCGCCTTAGTGTATCATATCGGTACACACTGGTCCTCTAAACACAGTTGTAACAAATGGTAGTCTTCAGCCACACATTAGACTGTCCTCATGTTTTATGCAGACATTGGGGGTTATTCGAACTTTGGAGGAGGTGTTAATCCGTCCCAAAAGTGACGGAAAAGTGACGGATTTACCACCATCCGTATTACGAGTCCATTATATCCTATGGAACTCGGAATACGGCTGGTGGTATATCCGTCACTTTACCGTCACTTTTGGGACGGATTAACACTCCTCCAAAGTTAGAATAACCCCCATTATGTTCAGACACAGTCACAAACTACACGAAATTTTCACAGATCACCCACAGCTGATAACATCAAGTAAAAGTTCTAGACTTTGACACACACCACATGTGTCTGGTGCCTTTAATGGAACTCCTACAGTGGAATCACTCCATGACTGAGAGGAAGTGGGACGCTATTTTTTACAGAACCATTGAATGTATGTATGTATTAGGGATAGGTGGAATGTTTCATTAACATTCCGCCTGCAGACTTGGCGGAATTTGGTCACTCTACTCTATTTATAAATGCAGAGTTCCAGCCGAATTCCATTACTGCATAGCAGAATTTTTCTCCCACAAGGCTCCAGAGAATGCAAGCTTGCGAGTGCGACCAAGATTTGGAGTCCAGTAGCGCAATTTTCGAATGCACGTGGTCGCAAGCGGTCACAGTCAGGTGTTGCCACTCGAACAGATTTGCTGTACCTCGAGTAGATTTTCTGCTCGAGCTGCAGCAAAATCAGCTCAAATATCAACACTCCTCAATTGTACCACAAGCTGCATATTTTCTGCCCTCTGGCAGAAAATGCAGAATCTCACAGAGGTTTTATGTAACACCATCGAATTCCACTGAGAAAAACTCTGCGAGTTCCACCCACCTCTTCTATGCATGTATATGGTATTTCCAGAGCACGAACAAAATGCAGTGGAGCGCTGTTTTCGGTTAAAGGCAAGCTTATGGTTATGAATAATAGGAGACAAAGCTGAATTGTTGACGGTTAATGCAGTTTGGTGCACTTTTCTTTAAAGAGGTGAGTCTTCAACTTGTTCCTAAATTGAAGCACCGTAGAAGCGGGCATGAGGATAAGCGGATGTTGTTCCAGATCCTGGGTGCATATATGGAAAAGGTCTATTGTGTTTCTTTTTTACACTTCTTAGTCTGCCATATAATGGTGTCCAGGCTGCGGGTGTGTTGAGAACTACCAGAAATGGTGAGCGTCTGGATAAGCAGGGGTACTGGGTCTGATGGTCATTCTACCAATACTCAGGCGATTTGTAGTGCAGATCTCTCTATTACCAGTATCTGTGCAACACTCCAAAGTATTCACCAATGGCTTACTACTACTGCCCCAGCAAATGACTGGATGACAGAAGTGTAGGCTTTTCTGCTGCACTTTTCACAATTTGTTTTTACTAGGCCAACTACCATCTACATATTCCCTATTTTCCAATAACTCTGCACTATTTTTAATACACCTTCCACTTCAATGAGAGCAACTTCACAATCATTAACATAATCATGCAGCCTTTCCTTCAATGGTAATGGCAATCTGCTAGAACAATCAGTCTGTTATGAACTGCAGGCACATAACTAACTTTTTTTTATTAAAATCTGTTAATCTTAAAAATAATCTGGCAGTGTGGGAGAATCCCTCTGTACCCCACTTGTTGTGAGCAATTGAGTTAGGGGTTTATGGTCTGTCCTGAATTCAAATTCACTGCCCCAGGTAAACAATCTAAATTATTGTTTTTAAATAAACAACCCAGTATAAAGTTATTATGGAACTTAACTAAGTAGGATGTTTAGTATAAGTGTCTATACTTGTTTCTACACATTCATCGGAGTTCCTTTTTTGATAACAGAGCATCATTCCCCAGAAGGTGAAATGCTCATAGATGCAAATGACTACTTCTTTAATATTTTGTTCTCTTGTGTCAACATTGCCCGAAGACCTTTATCGCTAGTATCCATGGTAAGAATACTTTTCACATTAGGATCAAATCCTTGTAGAGAAGGTGCCATAATGATTTCCTGTTTTACGCTCATAAAATCACTCTGGCATTCAATTGACTGCATAGAATTTGTCATCTCTTTTAGTAATTTTCTCAATACCAAGATATTCTCTGAAATGTTACATACATACTTTTAATAATATTTGGTCAAACCTAAAAATGCGTATAATTTTTATTTACTAGATGGCTCTGGAGCATGCTCTACTGCCTCAACTAACTTCTGTTTAGGTCTAATACCGTGATGGGCAATCTAATGACTTAGGTATGTCACAACTTGTGCTGCAAGTTTGTACTTTGAAAATTCAGCAGTCAAACCCTTCTCTTTCAGTACTGCAAGGACACTCTTCAGTCACTCCAAATGCCCATTCTTATCCTTACCCATAATAAGTATATCACACTGAAAAAAAATAGAATACCATCTCTGTTTCTTACAGATTCAAAATGATTCTCTAGAAAACTGAAGCCATGGATGCATGCCCAAACAGCATTCTTACAGGCTGAAAGCAACCAACATGAGTGATAAAAGCTTATACCTTTTGCTTTTCTTGGAGGGGAACCTGGTGATACATGGATGAAAGATCTAAGGTTGAAACCATTCATTTCTATTTATTTAGGATAATAGTTCACTATTCTTGAGAAGTGGGAATCTGTCTGTCAAGATATTCTAATTTAAATCTGTGAGGTCAACAAAAGGTCTTAATTTGCCATTGGCCGATCTTGCTAAGACCAGAGGAGAAATCCAATTAGAGGACTCAACAGTTTCAATTATCCAAGCCCTTTGAAGTTTTTCAAGTTCGTTTTCCACCTCATTTCTCAACACAATTGGAACATTTCCTACTTGGTATATCACAGGGGCAGATTTGTCTTTCAGAATTATTTTACATTGGAAACTGCAAAAATTACCAACCTTTCCAGAAAAAAGCCCTTTAATAGCCTGTTCTCAACATCCACACTCTAACACTTGTTCTAGGCTATTGTGATCTGGTATTATACTTAAATTTTAACCAAGAAGTGAGGGTCCAAATTGTGCCACATGTAACTTACCTTCAGCCTTCCTCTGCTTAAATTCTATTTTTACCCATTTATTCCCTAACATAGAGATGGGTTCACACGTGTAACTTTATGGATTGATATCAGAATTAAAAAGGCCACTACCAATCAACTCAACATACTTTTCCCTCTGTACACGCTCATTAAATATAGTATAGAGTGAACATGAATCAGCTAGAATGCAAACCATATCACACACACATTTATTACGTAGTCTCTTACTTTCAAAATGCAATCATGATTAGGTCGTCCTTCATTTTCAGAATTCTCAACATTTCTAGTATCATCTACACACTTCATTTTCGGATCACTATTCTCTTCCCTGCAGACTCTGACCAAATCACCAGCCAAGCCACATCCTGAAAATGTTCGGTTACTAGCTGGGCAATGCTTGCCATTGGCTTAGTGCTCCTCACTAAAACACTATAGTATGTGATTGTACTCACTTTATTTTTGAAATTGAGAGACTTTTTGAACCCGTTCACGCTTATGATTTCTTTCCAAATCTCAACTTTATCGCTCAAATTATTTTTTTATTTTTATGATTCATCATACTTACTACTTCCTTAACATCCTTAGAATATTAAAACAACTTTTGCACACCTTCCCAATATTTCACATTTCCTTACAACTCCTAAAACATCTTTCAAATCTGCATCACCTTCCACCCACAACCCTCCTTGAACTTGTGTGCATAATGAGTTGGTCTCTAAGAAGTTCATAATTTAAGACACCAAGGGGGTGAATCCTAGTTTGGCGGGCGGCGAAGCGGGAACCGCCAGAAGACCGTACCGCGGTCAAAAGACCGCGGCGGTCATTCTGGCTTTCCCGCTGGGCGGGCGGGCGACCGCCAAAAGGCCGCCCGCCCCCCCAGCGGGAAACCCACAGCAACGATGAAGCCGGCTCCGAATGGAGCCGGCGGAGTTGCTTTTGTGCGACGGGTGCAGTTGCACCCGTCGCGATTTCCAGTGTCTGCTATGCAGACACTGGAAATCAATGTGGGGCCCTGTTAGGGGGCCCCTGCAGTGCCCATGCCATTGGCATGGGCACTGCAGGGGCCCCCAGGGGCCCCACGACACCCGTTTCCGCCAGCCTGGTTCTGGCGGTCAAACCCGGCAGAACCAGGCTGGCGGGAAGGGGGTCAGAATCCCCATGGCGGCGCTGCCTGCAGCGCCGCCATGGGGGATTCTGCAGGCCAGGGGAAAACCGGCGGGAAACCGCCGGTTTCCCTTTTCTGACCGCGGCTTTACCGCCGCGGTCAGAATGGGCCTGGATGCACCACCAGCCTGTTGGCGGTGCATCCGCGGTCCCCTACCCTGGCGGTCTCGGACCGCCAGGGTAGGAATGACCCCCCAAGACCCTCATTACAACATTGGCGGTAAATCCCGCTTACCACCGTGCAGAAGACCGCCAACACACCGCCGCGGCCGCGGAATTCCGCCACAGCTATTACGACCCACAGCTCGGAATCCGCCAAATTCTAGACACCTGCACAAGTCCGCCACACCAAAGGTTAGTGATAAACTGGCGATAACAAAACCTCCACCGTCACGCCAACAGGAATACGCCCACACTATCACGACCCACAAATCCACGAAGCGGTCTTTCAACCGCGGTATTCCATTGGCGGTACACACCGCCGCGCTCAAAATAAACACACATTTACAAAACACTACCACATTGGACAAATCGAAATACACACACCTGATACACATACACACACCACTCCCACACACCCAATACAATATAAAACACACACCCACATTACCCACAAACCCTTACTACCAGAAATTTGGAAGAAGCAGAGAGACAGAAAAGCAAAGACCACACCAGCAGACAGAGGCACACAACACCATTACTCATACACATCCACGCACAAAACACCACACACCCCTAAACATCACCCCACACATCACAACACACACCACCTCACACATCACCCACACCACCCCATGTCACCGCAAAGACACCTCAGGTTTTCTGAGGAGGAGCTCAGGGTCATTGTGGAGGAAATCATCGGGGTAGAGCCACAGCTATTCGGATCACAGGTGCAGCACACCTCCATAGCTAGGAAGATGGAGCTTTGGCGCAGAATCGTGGACAGGGTCAACGCAGTGGGAGAGCACCCAAGAACAGGGGATGACATCAGGAAGAGGTGGAACGACCTACGGGGGAAGGTGCGTTCCATGGTCTCAAGACACCACATTGCAGTTCGGAGGACTGGCGGCGGCCCCTCACCTCCTCCCCCACAACTAACAACATGGGAGGAGCAGGTCTTTGCTATACTGCATCCTGATGGCCTCGCAGGAGTATCTGGAGGAATGGACTCTGGTAAGTCAAATCTTTAACTACCATATCCCCCACCCTACCTGCATGCCATCACATACCCCCACCCTCACCCTCACCCCCACCACTCCAACTCCTCATATATGTCCCACTATCACAAACCACACATCCCAACACCAAGCCCTGCATGCAACAACAGAGCATGGACACCAATCACCAATGCATGTCCACTACACATACCCACACAGATCCCCAAACCAAATATCACACAATGTCCTACACAAGAAAGTAAGCACTGGGTACAGGGTCACCTACCCATTGCACACCATGGCACACACAGATGCAATAATCATGCCTTTACACCTCTGCAGGACCCCTACCCAACGTCACCGGACAGGAGGTTCCAGACATGTCCACTCTCCCCACAGAAGAGGCCCACAGTGATGACAGCAGCCCTGTCCAACTGGATCTAGATGACCAGCCCGGCCCATCTGGGACCTCGGGACAGTCGGTTCCCCTGACACAGTCACAGGCCACCACAGAGCTTTCCCCCTCAGGAAACACCAGCACAGCACCCACCCAGTGGGCCCATACCTCTATCCCCAGGACATGTCAAGCAGCAGTGTGTCCACCACTACAGGGAACCCAGGCAAACCCACCACCCCAAGAACAGCAGGGACCTGGGGGCACTGGCAGTGGGCACACAGTTCAGGGGACAGAGGCCTAGGAAAACCGGGGAACTGGGAGGTCTGCTGTGCGACAGGGGGAGGACAGGCCCAGGGAACCCACTCTCCACGAAGCCCTCTCCAACATCATGGGAGCGTACCATCATTCCCAGGAGACGATGGCAACGGTACTGGCCAAATTTCAGGAGACCCAGCGGCTGCAGGAGGAACAGTATTTGGGGTTCAGGGAGGAACTCAAATCCATCAACACCACCCTGTGCACCATTGTAGGGGTGCTGAAGGACCTTGTGAACAGCAGGAGGGACACTGTGGCACAACAAGGGGCCCCTGACACTAGCCTGGACGATGAACTGCCCACCACCTCCGCCGGTGCTAGTGGACAGGAGGCACCGCCACAGGAACACGACACCGGCACCCCACCCCATGCAGATGGAGAACCACCCCGCAAGCGGTCCCTGAGATCCAGGACAAAGACAGAGAAAAATGCCAAGACCCCCACCAAGAAATGAGATCACCCTGATTGTCATCCTTCTGTCCCACTTTGTCACCCTGTCCATCGTTAAACTGCCCTAGCTCCACTTCCTGTGCCCCTTTGGACAATGCACCTGTGAGACTAATAGACTGTACTCTGCCATGGACATTCCTCCACCATCACCCCTGGCCACTTTAATACCACCTCCACCATTTTGCACTTAAATAAACACCTTTGAATCACAAAACAATCTGGAGTCAGTCTGTGCTTTCACAAATGTGTATCTGCAATAACTGAGGAAAATACCAATGTCCATTTAATTTGTCAACATACCTATGTCACACAGCTCTAGTCCATGACGTAACATACCAGAGGTCACAAAGTGGGACCCAAATCTGTGAAATGGAAAGGCAAAGTGACAAGTCAGGGCCCATACACAGGGTGAAAGTGACAGACAGATGATAGGTCTTACAATTTTATCAGATGTAGGAGGCAGTGATGTCTTCTTACCTGTGTCTCACTGGAAGTATTGCTGGATCACGTTGTTTCTGTTGTCTATGTCCTCCTCTTCTGCCTCCTCTTCTTTACTGTCCACAGGCTCCACAGCTGCCACAAGACCCCCTTCTGGACCATCCTCCTGCAGAAAAGGCACCTGTCGTTGCAAAGCCAAGTTGTGCAGCATACAGCAGGCCACAATGATCTGGCACACCTTCTTTGGTGAGTAGTAGAGGGAACCACCTGTCATATGGAGGCACCGGAACCTGGCCTTCAGGAGACCGAAGGTCCTCTCTATGACTCTCCTAGTTCGCACATGTGCCTCATTGTAGTGTTCCTCTGCCCTTGTCCTGGGATTTCTCACTGGGGTCAGTAGCCGTGACAGGTAGGGGTACCCAGAGTCACCTGCAAATGTCGAGGGACAACTTTTAGACACACACTAACCCTTAGGGACAACCCCAGACCCAGACAACTATTCACAGGGTATAGGGTCCTTGTCCTCACCTATTAGCCACACACGGTGCCTCTGGAGTTGCCCCATCACATAAGGGATGCTGCTATTCCTCAGAATGTAAGCGTCATGCACTGAGCCAGGAAACTTGGCGTTCACATGGGAGATGTACTGGTCTGCCAAACACACCATCTGCACATTCATAGAATGGTAGCTCTTCCAGTTTCTGTACACCTGTTCACTCCTGCGTGGGGGGACCAAAGCCACATGTGTCCCATTAATGGCACCTATGATGTTGGGGATATGTCCCAGGGCATCGAAGTCACATTTCACTGTAGGCAAATCCTCCACCTGAGGGAACACGATGTAGCTGCGCATGTGTTTCAGCAGGGCAGACAACACTCTGGACAACACGTTTGAGAACATTGGCTGAGACATCCCTGATGCTATGGCCACTGTAGTTTGAAAAGACCCACTTGCCAGGAAATGGAGTACTGACAGGACCTGCACTAGTGGGAGGATTCCTGTGGGATGGCGGATAGCTGACATCAGGTCTGGCTCCAACTGGGCACACAGTTCATGGATTGTGGCACGATCAAGTCTGTAGGTGACTATTACATGTCTCTCTTCTTTTGTCGACAGGTCCACCAGCGTTCTGTACACCGGAGGATGCCACCATCTCATCACCTGCCCCAGCGGACATGCCCTATGGACAAGAACAGTGAGCACAGAGTAAGCCAACACTGAGATAGGAAAAATAAAATTTTATTGCACACATTTGTCAATCCGCTATGTGCCGGTCTCTGTGTGTATGCAAGGCCTAGATGTGTGTGACACAGTTAAATTAATGCCATGTGGCCCCCTGAAATGGCGGCTGCCTGACCTGTAATGTGGGACAAGGGGATACGAGGTAACTGCGCTGGCGTTGTATACCGTTGCGGTAGGCGGTCGAAGACCGCGGCTCAATCCTGCATTGGTTAACATTGGACCCTATGGGTCCCAGGAGCCAATGACGATGTACGCCGGCGGTGACGGTACGCACCGCCGCAGATGTGACCGCCATTTTCTGTCTGTTCAATCACTTGATACCTGATCTTTGACAGGAGAGGACCTACACTGCAAGTGCTGCTGTGACCTCAGGCTGGAAGCGACGATGGCTCATGTGTCTGGGGAAAGGGCCCCTGCCATCACATCGGAGGAGTTGGACAAACTAGTGGATGGGGTCCTCCCCCAGTACACGCTACTCTACGGTCCTCCAGACAAACAGGTGAGTACACTGTGAGCATGCTGTATGGGCAATGCCTGTTTGGAGTGGTGTGGATGGAAGATACAGGGGTGGGGGGGAAAGAGGCCTCCATGATTAGACGGTGAGTGTATGTGCATCTGGGCAAGGGTGGGAACGTGGGCCAATGACTGTGACGGTCCGGACAGTTACAGTTTTTCCTTTTGCTCTGTACTATTCTTCTAGGTCAGCGCCCACCAGAAGAAGGATATTTGGCGTGCCATCGCCAAGTACGTCCGGACCCTGGGGGTCCACCACAGACGGAGCACCCACTGCCAGAAAAGATGTGAGGACATTCGCCGCTGGAGCAAGAAGACAGCGGAGGCCCAGCTGGGGATGGCCTCCCAACGTGGGAATGGTTGCCCGTCGCACCATGACCCCCCTGATGTTCCGGATCCTGGCGGTGGCATATCCGGAGTTGGATGGGTGCTTGAGGGCATCACAGCAGCCACAAGGGGGTGAGTACCGTCACATCCATCTGACTCTGCACACATTGGAGGTGTCTGGGTGGGGGAGCTGGGCAGTGGGTTCCCCTAGACTAGGGCGAGCTTTGTAGGCAAGGACCCTTTGTGAGGCAGGCTAAGTGGCACCCCAACCCCACCAGTGGTAAGAGCCATCAACAACTAGTCAGGCTCCTGTGACTTCAAGGTGTGCAGCAATCGGGCATAGGCCATGTATCCCATGTCCCTGTGATTAATTAGGGAACTCTAAGTGCATGGCGTAGTGCAGAGGGCTGCTGTGTCTGCAGTGTCCGCCAACGGTAGCGATATTGCATGCACTGAACATGTCTTTCTTCTTTCTTCCCCCCTCCCCCTTTTTGTGGTCTCCCTGTACTTGTGTGTATTAGCATCATCAGGCGGAGGAGCGGTGCCACCGGAGCAGGAGGGAGCTGTATCCCACATGGCCCTGGAGGACGAGATAACGGAGTCAGAAGTCACTAGTGGGACGGAGGGCGAGGGCAGCTCCTCGGCGGGGACAGAAGCAGAAACCAGCGGCACTGACTCCTCCTCTGATGGGAGCTCCCTTGTGGTGGCGGGCCCCTCTGTGCCTCCCGCATCAACAGGTACAGCTGCTACCCCCCCTACCAGCACCGCCCTCCCAGCAGCCCCTCAGCGTGTGTCCAGTGGCCGCTCACCAGGGCATCTCCTTCGCCCCAGGCACCTCAGGCCCTGCCCCAGTCAGCCCTGCTGCCCTCAGTGAGGAGGCTATTGACCTCCTGAGATCCCTCACTGTTGAGCAGTCTACCATTCTGAATGCCATCCAGGGTGTAGAGAAGCAGTTGCAACAGACCAAGGCATACCTGGAGGTCATTCATTCTGGCCAGGCAGCCCAACAGAGAGCATTTCAGGCTCTGGCCTCTGCACTGATGGCAGCCATTGTCCCTGTGTCCAGCCTCCCCCCTCCAACTTCCTCCACCCAGACCCAATCCCCAGTACCTCAGCCTATCGCAAGCACACCATCAGACAGCATGCACACACCTCAACACACAAGGGTGGCTCTGGCAAACATAAGCACCACACATCCCACAGGCACTCACACAAGCATCATACCCATGCAGACATGCCAACATCCACTGCCTCCACTGTGTCCCCCTCCTCCACGTCTCCCTCCTCCCTCCCTGTCACGTCTCCACTCACACATGCATACACTACATCTTCAGCCACTACCTCCATCACCAGCACGCCCATCACCCCACACCACTCACGTGCAGTCACCACCCCCACTACCATTCACACATCCTCTGTATCCTCTCCCAGTGTGTCTGTGAGACCTCCTCCCAAACTACACAAACGCAGCCACACACCCACCCAACAGCCATCCACCTCACAACAGCCTCCAGCCCATGCACCTTCACCCAAAGTCAGCATACGAACACCTCCTACAACCACTACCTCTTCCTCCACTCCCAAACCCCCTCGATCTACCCGTCCCAGTGTGTCAAAAAAGCTTTTCCTCTCAAATGTTGACCTCTTCCCTACACCTCCCCCCACGTCCGTCCCCTAGGGCCCACCTTTCCAGGTCCCAACCCAGCACCTCAGCCACCACATCACCGGGCACAGTGGTGCAAGAAATATCCGGATTCTGGAGTGCACCAAGCAACAGGGCTGTCAATGTCCCAAGGAGTGAGTCCAAGGACATTCCCCCACCTCCAAAACAGAAGAAGTTGCCCACATCCCAGAGGTAGAAGGCCAAAACACCTGCCACCAAGGGCTCAGCCAAGACAACAGTTGGGAGTGGCAAGACAGATGCGCCACCATCCAAGGTGGGGAAGGGCCTGAAAAAGAAAGGCAAGTCAACGTCGGCACAAACCTGCACGGCGGACAAGACCGGCACCGCCACATGCACCGCCGCAACGGGCACCGCCACCAGCACCCAAGATACAGAGCCCTTCATCAGCACCGTAGACACTGTGCCCTTCAGCAGCACCGCATTCAGTGAGCCCGCCACCAGTACCGCCGCTCATGACACCGCCGCCAGCACCGAGGTCAGTGAGCCCGCCACCAGCACCACCGCTCATGACCCCGCCGCCAGCACCGAGGTCAGTGAGCCCGCCACCAGCACCGCTGCCCAATGACTGCCGCAAGCACCGCCGCAAGCACCGCCGCTACTGAGCCCTCCGCCAGCACCGCCGGCAGCCGCGCCACATCCTGAGCCAGTAGCACCACCGCAGACATGGCTGTCTAAATATTCTAGTGCATTCTAATACACATCATCCTTGACTTCGGTCACAGTCTTTTTTGTCCTCTGATTGTTTTGTCCGATGCCTTATGAGCCTAATTAGTAAGCAAAATCCCTTACTTTTTGTTTCATTATTAATAGTAAATATGTCATTCACAAAATATTTTTTCCATTCTTGCCAGTTCATAACAGATCCCCCTAGTGTAAGCAGACATGGGATTGGTGGGGTTAAGGAGAATGCCTGTGCTGCAAACATGAGCAGGCTTAGTTAACTAAACAACCTGGTATAAAGTTATCATGGAACTTAACCTAGTAGGATATCTAATGTGCGACTGCAATTGTTTTACAGTGCAGTGTAATCTGTTTTTAGAATGTGGGGAAAAGTAGAATAAAGACAAATGCATGTGATAAATAGCACTTGTTAGTAGTGGTAAGAAACATCACTTAGTAACTTATTTACGTTAACGCTGTATTTGACTAAAAGTGATGATCAGACTAAAATAAACTAATAATTTGCCAAGCTTTGACAAATGCTCTTTCAAATTTCTAAATTCTGAAGTTTACATGGTTCTAAATTTCCATCAAACCCAGTTGGGATGTACACAAAACCAGTCAGTAGTGAGCAGCACTCCAAATTCCTGCTGAAGCAAAATGCTTTACCGACACTAACACGTATCTCTGCTCACTGCACATTGCTAGCGCACTTGTTTCAATAAAAATTATTAATGAGATGCCCTGACACTTCCTGATGCATGGCTTCCTTGATTTGAACAGTGGAGCATCTGGACCTGTTTTCAAGGTCTTCTAACTTGTGCAGGAGCTCCTCATTCCTGTCCCATTATTTCAACAGTTCTTGTGATGGACTTCCAGCTTCTCTTCGCGTGAGTCACCCGTCTGTTTAAGGGCTGTGACCCATTGGCAAAGGTCATCCACGTCCTTCCTTATGTCCCTGACATCTGCTGCCCTGTCCCATTTCAAAGCAACTAGATCTTCTCTGAGGGATCCAAACACCCTCTCCAAGAATGCCCACATGACTGGCGCTTTAACCTCCTGTGGCCCTGAATCAGATGAGGAAGCAGGCAGTGTTGGAGGTGCTGGGAATTCCCATTGTGGTCAGGCTTCTTAGCGTAAGGCTTGGCAAATATGTCGTTGAGGTTGTCATTCTTTCTGCCACAGTGGGAGTACATGGTGGGAGTATAGTGTGCTGCGCATCCAACTGGGTGAGAGGTTGGTCCGGGCGCCCCGAGGTCCTGTGGAGACACGTGCATTCCAAGAGTAGGTGAGTCACACAGCCCTTATGAGGAGAGGCCCAGAACCACTGCCCCAGCCCAACTCTGTCCCTGTAGTGCATCTGGCAGACAGCACATGCAGACCCTCTAGACTCAGGTCCACAAAGTTGGGTTGCAGTGAGTATACCTCATCACGTTCACCCTTAGTCCCCAATGAGCAGCACTATGCAGGCAGATGTGTGCCTCCACCTCTGTAGGTTCCAGCACATGAAGAGGCAGTGAAGGCATAGTCATGATGTCCCAGTGCAGAGCGCCCTTTCTCTAGATATGGGGAGCGTGGTTTGTAGATCTGCCTGTGCACATCGTCTCCAAATCCGGAAAATTCCTGAGTGCACCTCTTGCACAACAAGGTTGCAATGCTTCCCTTATGCATATTTCTTCATATGGCGTTGCATGTGCTAATGGATGTGGGGCAGCCGTTGTTGCTGGGGTCAGGTCCAGGTTAAGATATTTCTTGTATTATTTCAAGGGTGCATGATGTAGAGGCTCCATGGAGAGTACAAATGCAGGCTCAAAGCAGGATGTCTGCCCTCTGGACGTCCAGTACCAAACATGGAGATACATCTAAGGTTGAGTCTCCTAGGCCCAGAGGCCCACACCAGACCAGGCCAACATGGCATACCTTGGGCATTGGCAACGTTATCCTGTGAAGAAAGACCACACCTGGTGCCAAGTGCACCAGCGCAGTGTGACTGCAATGGTCTGATCCTGAGGGGCAAGGAAAGGCTGCACTGGTGTCTGCGTGTGCGAGGGCACCGTCAACGAGATCTGATCGGCAGAGGAGGTGGGGAATCTGGCGATCAGTGTGGCTGTCATTGCTACTCCCAGATATCTATAGCAGTCACCAGTCATCCTCTGAGGGCCACAGCAGTTGTCATCTTGAGGCCTCAGCTGGGGGGATAGTCTGTGACTCACCCCTCAAAGTTGCCAAAGAAGTGGCACAATAGGGAGTTTGGGGCTGTGTTGCCGGCTGCCCCGGCAGTCCCCTGCTAAATGTTAACCAAAGCAGGGGCTCAGAGCCGCCACATTCACCCTGCTAATGTTCCAGGCAGCGAGCTCCAGATAGACGCTGCTACTCGCGCGCCATCTTAGACACCCTTGCTCATTACATTGCTTTAAACCAACTGGGAAGGTCCTTTCAGCAGAAAAAGTGGGTGTGGCAGTTGCTAACCTCCCTGATGCAGCTTATTCTGGCAGTGGCCTACTCTGACTTGGACGGCAGCTGAAGGCAATGGAGCAGCAAAAAGGAGTTATGTTCACTCACTTGAGAAAATATTTATGTTGCTTTTAATCCTTCACGGTTTTCAGGTTGTAATAGTACATCACAAACTTAACTGATATACTGATGCCCCTGTTACAAGTGTCATAGGATAAAATAAATGTTTAATTCAGGGAATTATATATCCATCCATTGGTCACTGAGTAAGCCTAAAAATGTAAATCAAGCCATTTGTGTCTCCACAGTGGTTTCAGTACCTACACTAATACCGCTTTAATAAGTTTGTGCCTGTAGTTTTGCATCTTAACATGTACAGCCATTAATACGTCTACATATAGCCTACATTATAAGAGTGTTTTTTAAACACAAAGGTTTGATTTTAGGTTTTGCAGATGGGTATTCTATCACAAACATAACAGATAACTGCCTTTTTAAAAGTACCCTACAATATAATGGACTTGTAGTAAGGCAGAAGGGATATTTGTCACTTTTGTGATGGAGTAACCCATCTACTGAAGCCCTAAATATTATTTCATCATTTGTTTAAGAAATGATTCTTTACTGCAAACACTAAGGGTGACATTTATGGCCAAGTGAAGCAGAACAGCAAGTCACCTTGCTGCACTGCACTGCATCACAGGGAAAGGACATGAATGTGCCATATTTAAAAGAATACAGTGCAATCCTACTTTGTCCCTGCACTGGCACCGTTTTAGCAGCCTACTGCCAATGCAGGCACCCTTCCACCAAGGTGCAAGGGTGCCTTTGTTGTAAGGATTGTTTTGTGCTGGAAGGGGCACCTTCCTGCACAAAAACAATCCCTTGAGGCATATTCCTCTTTCTATGTGTGTTGCATAATGCAGCACACATAGAAAGAGAAAATATAGTTATTTCTCCTTGTTATGCCTCATGTGGGGAGGCATAGGTTTTTTTTACGTATTCCCAGCTCTACCACTTCCCGTAAATCTGGGAATGCATCGAAATCCATTGATTTTGCATGGGAACACCCACACAACACCCAGGGAATGCATCCCTGGGGCAGATTAATGTAAAGAAGCAATTGCGCAGCATTGCTTCACTCCACATTTATGATGCCGCTCAGGGCCATGCAAGGTGGCCTGGCGTGGCTTTATAAATCTCATTTTGGGCATGCATCACTCTTGCACAACATTGCATGGTGCAAGAGCTACGCAATGCGGCTCATAAATATGCCCCTCAATATATCCCTTCTTCTGTCTTACAATTAACATAGCCAATAATCTAATTGTAACATTGCAGATAGGATGTCTGTCACATTACTGCTGGGTTTACCCTCCACCAAACTTGAAACCAGGCACTTCATGAGGTGGTTCATGAGACTCACACTCCTGTGGTGCACATAAAAATTGCTGGTCATAATGTGTTGGAAGTATTGTGCTAATAAAACCCCTGACCAACTTCACCACCTCAGCCCATTCCAACCCCTGGGCTGGTTCTAAAGCCCACACCAATTTTTCCTGGAAATCCAATTCTACACCTCCATCCATTATTCCATCTGTCCCTAAGTCATCTCATGCCCTAAAACTCCCATACCGAAAGGTCTCACCATTCCCCTAAACACTCATGCCCTGAAACCCCAAACCATGTCCCGCCTAACAAAATCATGAAAACCCCACCCCATCCAAAAAACTAGTTGCTCAGACTTCAATTTGCTCAGGAGAATGGAGAGCCCCCATGAGGAGAACATTGTTGCAAAGGTCTTGGAGACAAGCCCAAGGTCAGCAGACCCCATAATAGACTGCGATGGTACACTTTTTTTGTTGAAATACTTTTATTCCCAGAGGATTAAGATTTTTGCTGTCTTTCTTTTTTACATTTATAAAAAGTTAAAGTTGAAATCTTTGTGTCAGTTGTTACTTGTAGATACAGCTTGTGTTTTAACATGTGATAATATTTGCCACATGTGAGTGTCTACTTCAATATAGAGATTACGTTAACCATTTACTGTGTGTTACATTGTGGGAGATGCAGTTCGTTCTCTTTCCCATGTGTGTTAAAGACACTGGCAGTGTTGTTGTGACAGTCTAGCAGGTGGGGCATTCATAGTGGCATTGTGTGTGACCAGGGGCCTAATTTAGATCTTGGCGGGACTATACTAATCCCGCCATGGCAGCAGTCCCAAATACTCAGTCAAGATGATGGAGTTCTGACTGACATATTTGGATCTATGGCAGTTCAACCTACCTCTGCGTCAACAGAGTATACCCTGTCACGCAAGCAGTATCCCACTGCCGACCCCTATGCTGGCGAGTACTACTCCATCACTGTCGGAATGGCAGGATTGGCTGACCATATTTAGTTATCACAGTCGTGCTGGCAGTGTACCAGTGGGGGTCCCTGACGGCGGGAGTCCGTCACAGGACGGTTCAGCATTGTACCATGGCTATGACTATTGAATGGATGCTAGCAACACACACCTGATGGTTATTGGCCAATTGTGAACACCCGCAAACCACACTATAAAGCACACTGCTTTTCAGACCATCATCCTTTGCCATTCCACTGCAGCAGAGCATTTTGATGCCCAATTTCCCACATAGAAGTGAGGGTTTGTTCATTTCCTTTTCTTCCTGTTTGTTTTTTTACTTTTCACACATTTGTTTTATTTTCCATCAACCTTTGGGGCACTAGTTAATTTGTTTAGACATTCATTATGGCAGGGAGGAGGAATACACTTTTTACAAAGGTAGAATTGCCAGTCATAGTGGATGAAATTATTAGAGTGAAGCCACAACTTTTTGGATCTCAAGTACAAAATACAACCATATCTCAGAAAAGGCTAATGTGGCCCAGAATAGTTGACAGAGTCAATGCTGCAGCAAACAACTTGCGCACACAGGAGGAAATTAGGAAGAGGTGGAACGACCTGTGGGGGAGAGTGCACTCCCTGGCCTCCAAGTACCAGAGGACTGGTGGTGGTTCTCCAAGCCCCACCTTACAACTCTTTCCTTGGGACGGGAAGGTCTTGCAGATTCTACATCCTGAAGGCTTGACAGTAATCCCTGGTAAAGTGGAGACTGGTAAATTGAATTTAGCAATGACTCACTAATCACAAATTGAGGTTTTGCCCTTAAGTTAGCTGTTCAGAATGTTTCAAGACCCTTATCCAAACATATACAGCTAAACTTGATTCACCAAAATATGTTGTTTTATCCAAATTACTAGCTTCATGGTTTTATCTCTCCTTTCAACAATGCTCAAACTTTTTTGTCAGGATGTGTGTTGTTCTCCATGGATTATCCCGTGCATATGCCTGGTTTGTTGCTTTACTTCAATGTATGTTGATTGACCTAAAATACAGGTTCCAAACTTCACCTATTTGCACATGAATGAATAGTGTCTGTCAGTGTTTTTCTCACCTACTTACATAATTTACACATGTGTGTACATATTCTAAATGCGTGTTCATTTTCTTTTTTTTTTTATTTCATTTTTATTAAACAGACATACACGCTTAACACGCGAGGTGCAGTACACACAAAAAAATACTTATCGATTAGCTAGCCATGTGCCCACTACTCCCCAAATATCTTGACCTTTCTGTATTGCCTTCCTCCTCTTACGCTCATATAGTGCATGTTCCAGCTGATAAACCGAAAAAAAGTCGACCCAAACACGACTGAGCCAAGTTGAGGCGATGCAGAGTCTATATACCGCCATGGATACAAAAATAACCCTAGACGTGCGAGGGCTGCTTGCATATGATACCCCAAGCATTATCACCCCAGGGGTCAAATCCACATCCTGATTAACTACTCCCCTGATAAACTGTCCGACATCCTTTCTCAGGGTTGTTAATACTTTGCATGTGGCAAACATATGAATTAGGTCTGCACCGTGTAACTGACATCTTGGGCAATTTGCCCCCTCTGCCCTGCCCCACTTAGCTATTCTCCCTGGGGTGAAGTATAAAACAAAAATTGTTTTGTAATATTGTGCATGGAGTGCAGCAGACAACAAAATGCTACACCCCAACCCGAAGGATTCATAAAATTCTCCCTTGCTCACATTAAGTTGCACTTCCCACTTCTTACAATACTTCTGCAGATCATCTGTCAACTTACCATTAAGTCTGGCATAAGCTGTCTTTATAGTAAACCTATCTCCATTCACCAACATCTCCATCATGGGGCATTTTACAAATCCTATGCCCCCCCCCCGTTTTCTTATGTATAAAATCCCTAACTTGTAAGTATTTAAAGAATCCCCTCTGCTTTAGACCAAATTTCTCCCGCAGGATCTCAAATGTGCATACAGTGGATTCAAGAAAGAGGTCCCTTAGGTTTTGTACCCCTTGTCTATTCCACAGCTCCATGTAGTTATCCCTAAATATCTCAGGAAGCGATGTGTTATTTGCAATCACCGCATAATAATTATATCTACCTAGTCCCATTCTTTTCCGCCAGGGGTTCCAGCACTTGTATGCAGCATTTAGGACCTTAAATTGCATCTTCTTATAATAACTGGGTTCCATGAATGTCAAGAGTACACCCCTAGCCAGAGATTCAATTAGTAATTCGTATTTATACAGGATATACCCTTCACTACTCGTGGGTCTTCTAGTGTTAAACAGAGGATGCATGAACTGTAGTGCAGCCACCAGCTGGTATAATTTAAAGTTTGAAAGGGACCAACCCCCCTTCTCCCTAGATAACGTCATATATCTACCCACATTCCTGATCTTACCATACGACCAGATGAACCGCATCACCATTTGATCCAGCATGTTAAACCTGTCAACACCAGAGCAGTACGCTCTCTATTGGTGACAAAAATGCAAAAACCCAGCACTCTCAAAACAAAGTAATTTATGCACTGTGCTGATATGTTGTAGTTGAACCTTTTGCATTGCAGGGTTCAATCCTGAAAACTTATTTTTAATATGCTTACAAATACTGTTCCTTTGTAATGTATTGCTGCAGGTTTTCAGAGTGTGTTAGGGTGTGGCCCCTTTCGAAGGGCCTTCCAGAGACTTTCCCTGCAACATGCCTGGGCATGGTTCTGGGCTGGGCCAAGACTCCATAAAAGGGAGTCAGCCCAACTCCCAGTGCTCACTATTCAGAGATCCCATTGCAGAGCAGCAGCTTCTTCCTGAGCTCCTGTTCCGGCGGCCTATTTGGATTTTCCAGTCTTCTGCCCTTCATCCTTCATTGGTGATCATTGTTCCAGGCGGTAAGACGGTGGTTGGACTGTCCCGACACCGTTATTGAGAATTTTCATATTCTTGGTTTAATTCTTAAATGAGTAACAGATTACTTGCGCGCTACCATTTCTTGACATTTATATGCTAGTTTACAAATAGGCAAGACGCTCGATTGGTTTCATAAAGATTTGACTTTGTTATTCATTGCGTGCTACCATTTCTTGACATTGGCATGGTGGATTAAGAATCGGCAAGACGCGCGATTCGTTTTATGGTGTTTAAACATTGTTGTCCATTGCGCGCTACTATTTCTTGACATTTACATGATGTTTTACGAATTGACAAGACGCGCAACTCGTTTCATGAGGATTTTACTTTGTTGTTCATTGCGTGCTACAATTTCTTGACATTTACATGGTGGCTTAAGAATCGGCAAAAGAAGCGCAATTCGTTTCATTGTACTTTGATCTTGTTATTTATTGTGAGCTGTTATTTCTTGACATTTACATCGTGTTTTACGAATCGGCAAGATACGCGATTCTATTAATGATGATTTGACCTTGATATTCATTGCGTGTTACCGTTTCTTGGTATTTTACATGGTGACACTTGAATCGGCAAGACATCGATTCTCTCCTCGAGTTTATTTCATGTTGTTTATTGTATGCCACTATTCTAAGATATTTATTATGTAATATTTGAGTTGACAAGTTATGTGATTTGTTTCCTGAATCCATATTGTGTTATTCATGGTGCACAATCCTTTTATGGTGTTTACTATATATATATATATATATATATATATATATATATATATATATATGCAATATGCGCAATTTGTGTTGAAACATTTTAAGAGTACACAGAAGGCCAGAGTTTCTAGATGCAATATTGTATGGTCCTGGTATACATTCTCAAAACAGGATTTATATGACTGGTTTAAAATTTAGTCAGAATGTTTTTCTGATTCTCATGTAAAGGAAAATACTTGAATAAGAAAGTTTTCATTTAATTCATCTTGATTCCCCTACAGGTATCCGGCCATCTTGAAACTTAATCATTTTAAACTTAACTCATAGATTGTTCATGTTTTCAGAGTGACTAGGCTTAGAATCATAGTCTAGTATTGATTTCAGGAGATATAATTTTCATATTGTTTGTTCTAACCTTTTTCTTACTACAGGTCTCCTTCCCAGCTGTTCCCTTCCTAATCCCCTCTTCCCCTCTTGAACGCTCTCAGTCTCTGTGACTTATCTATCAGAGTCTTGGAGCTGTTCAGTGGTGGACGTGTTGGGAACGTGCACAGACCCCGAGGATCTGGTGACTCTGACAGAATAGTGAGACCACAAATTATTATCCTCCTGGCTTGTGTATGTTCTCAGCATGGCCACGCTAGACGAGTTAGTCAAGGCTATCACCCAGCTCCAAGCAGAGGTGGTATCCTCCAAAGAATTGACAACTAGCTTAGCAGAGAGAGTGAGTCAGTTGCAAGATAAGGTAGAGAAGAAGGAACAAAGTCGCACAGGAGTGTCTTGGCCAGGTACTTCTTCACAGGCTTCTGGAAGTAATCCGATTTCCTTAAATGTTCCTTCTGCAATTCCTTTAGCTCCCCCAGAACGTTTCTCAGGTGACCCTTTGAAAGCGCAATCTTTCCTGGTTCAAGTGGAACTACACTTCACCTGCAGACCAAATACTTTCCCCGATGCCCAGTCCAAAGTAGCTTTCTTGTTATCATATCTGTCTGGGGATGCAGCTACTTGGGCAATTCCTCTTGTGCGTAAAAATAGTCCCTTGTTGTACAACTGGAGAAATTTTGTTCGTGAATTGGAGAGAGTTTTTGATCGTAGAACTGTAACACAGTCAGCATATCGTCAATTATTCGATTTAAGCCAAGGGAATCAAGACCTAGTGTCGTATTTAGCCAACTTTAACCGGCCGATTGCCGAGACATCCTGGCCTGAAGAAAAACAAGCGGTCTTGTTTTACAAGGGACTCAAAGAGGAACTAAAAGATATCTTAGCGCAAATCGATCCACAACCTACAGACTGTCAAGAATTAATAAATCTTGTCTTAAGACTTGATCATCGTTTAGCAGAACGTAAAGGAACGCGCAAAAAGATTGAAAAATATTTATGGCGCGTGCATGATAACAGAGACTCAAGAACTCCGAAAGAAAGAACGCCGGAACCTATGGAAATTGGAACCATCAGAAGACCTTTGACCAAAGATGAAAAGGACCTACGCAGAAAAAATGCACAATGTCTTTATTGTGGGCGAAAAGGTCATTTTGCCAAAGATTGTCCAATCAAACCAAAGAACAAGCAAGGTCCAGTTCAGAAGGTCGCAGCCAATGCACCAGTCGAGTTGGAAAACTAAAACACCCAAGATGCAGAGAAGGGTTGCTCTTGGGTGTCACTGTGGACCCTTCACAATCTAGACATCTTAAAGTGGAAATAAGAGTTCAGGTCAAGAAAAAGATCTATTTCAAAAAAGCTCTAGTCGATTCTGGGGCTACTGGGAACTTTGTTGATGTCCAATTGGTTCGTGCACGGGGGGTCCCATGTATTGAAAAGAAGACCCCAGAAATCATCCAGGCAGTCGATGGAAAACTCTTGACTGGAGGTCCGGTAACTCTTCAGACTATCCCCTTGTCGATGATTTGTGAAGATAAGAATCAAACATAAAGAGAAAATCATCCTTGACATGATCCATGCTCCCCAATATGGGATTATCCTCGGCTTGCCATGGTTAACTCATCACAATCCGGAGATCAATTGGGCAGAACGAAAAATCGTGTTCTCATCTGCGCTATGTAACGAACAATGTATCCAAAAGATTCAAGTACCAAAAGTTTGCAACTCTTACATAGCTACTGCCACGGAGAAAGAAATTCAGCTGCCCAAACAGTATTCATCTTACAAAGATGTATTTGATGAGAAAGGAGCAGAGACTCTACCTCCTCATAGATCTTATGACTGTCAAATTGATCTAGCCCCAGGTGTGATACTTCCCAACTGTCGTGTATATGCATTGTCAGAACATGAAAATCAACATTTAGGAAAATACCTAGATCAATTTTTGGAGAATGGCTTCATTCGCCCCTCTAACTCTCCTGCAGCTTCGCCTTTGTTTTTTGTTCCAAAAGCTAATGGAGAACTTCGAACTTGCATCGACTATAGGGGTTTGAACAAAGTCACCATCAAGAATAAATATCCTTTGCCCCTAATTTTGGTCTGATTGGAACAAGTAAAGAGCAAAAATCCACACGAAGCTTGACCTTCGAGGTGCTTATCATTTGGTCAGAATGAGAGAGGGTGATGAATGGAAAACAGCGTTCAAGACAAGATATGGCCTTTTTGAATACACTGTCATGCCTTTTGGTCTGTGTAATGCTCCAGCAGCATTTAAATTTTTCTTGAATGACGTTCTTAGAGAGTACCTCGACATACTTGCCATAGTCTACATCGATGACATTTTGATCTACTCAGACAATGAAAACGAACATGTCCAACATATCAAGAAAATTCTTGCAGCCCTTCGAAAACACCATTTATATTGCAAACTAACCAAGTGTGAGTTTCATGTTACCACAGTTGAGTTTTTAGGGGTTATTCTTAACCCTCAATGTATGGTGATGGCAGAAAAGAAAGTAAAAGCCTTATCAGATTGGCCCACCCCAAAGACTGTTCGTGATGTACAATGTTTCCTGGGGTTTGCAAATTTTTACCGGAGGTTCATAAATCATTTCTCCCAGACAGTGGCTCCAATCACTAAGCTACTAAGAAAGAAAGAAAAGTTTGTATGGTCCCCAGAAGCTGATCAAGCCTTCTCGACTTTGAAGGAAGCTTTCTCCACTGCCCCAGTCTTGACTCATCCTGATGTGAATCAACCTTTCATAGTGGAAGCTGATGCTTCAGATGTAGCAATAGGAGCCGTCTTCTCACAACGAAATAAAGACACTGGTCAACTTCATCCTGTAGCTTATATGTCTCGGAAGTTGAACGAAGCCAAACAGAACTATGTCATTGCTGAAAAAGAGCTTCTGGCGATTCGTGACGCCTTTAAAGAATGGAGACATCATTTGTTGGGTGCTAAATACACTGTCACAGTATATACTGATCATCGTAATCTTCAATTCATGAGTTCTGCCAGACTTTTGACCCCTCGGCAATTATGCTGGATTCTTTTTTGTGCCGAATTTGATTTTGTAGTAACCTTCCGGCCTGGTAAAGATAATCGCAAGGTTGACGCCTTGTCCCGTCAAGAGTCTACCATGTTGCCTGCATTTCAAGCCTCCAGAGCTATCATTGCTCCTGACAAGGTTCTATTTATCATAAAAACTGAAGATTTCTTTGAAGAAATTCGCAACTCTTTCACTGTTGAAAAATGGCAAACATGGGCCCAAGCATATCCCAAAAGGTCAATCAAGCAAGGTTTACCCTTTTATGACGCTCGTTTGTTCGTACCCACTACCAAACTTCGCAAGATAGTGTTTCATTGGTTGCATGTTATACCTACGGCAGGTCACCCAGGTACTCCTAAAACTCTTGAACTGATCCAATGCTATTTTTGGTGGCCTACCCTAACAAAAGATGTAAAAGCAATGGTAAATAACTGTGAAGTTTGTGCTCGCATTAAAACAAGTCATTCAAAACCAAAAGGGTTGTTACATCCACTTCCAACCCCAAGTCGTCCATGGGAGCACATTTCTTTAGACTTTATTACCGGTCTGCCAGTGGTTCAACAGCATTCAGTAATTCTGATGGTAGTAGATAGTCTCACGAAATATGGACATTTCATCGCCTGTAAAAAATTGCCCACTTCTAGTGAATTGGCAACTATTTTACTGAACAGAGTGGTTCGTTATCATGGACTGCCAAAGGTTATCCTCTCCGATCGGGGGTCACAACTGTCCTCCAATTTCTGGAAGACATGGTGTAAAACACTCCAAGTGACATCTACGCTATCTACTAGTCACCATCCTCAAACAGATGGTCAAACGGAGAGACTAAATCAGACTTTGAAACAATACCTACGTGCCTACGCTGAAAATGCACTTCATTCTTGGACATGTATGCTCTGGTTAGCTGAGTTAGCTCACAATAACTCATTCCACACTTCTATTGGCGTTACACCCTTTTTTGGTTTATTTGGCTATCATCCTGACACCTTGCCCATCACAATTCCTCAAGAAAGTTCTCTTACTCCAGCTGTGTCAGAAACCATTCAGCATTTACATCAAACTCAGAAACTTATTCAACAGCATTTAGAAAAAGCCAAACAAAAATATAAAAGGCATTATGACAAGAAACATTGTGAGGGACAGCAATGTCAACCAGGTGACAAAGTGTGGCTTTCCACAAAACATATAGACTTCAAGAAGAAGCACATGTTTAACCCTAAATTCATATGTCCTTATACTGTCCTTCAGCAAATCAATCCGGTGACCTATAAACTACAATTGCCCAGATCGTTACGGATTCATCCAGTGTTCCACACTTCCCTCTTGAAAAAGGCAGTCCAAAAGGTCCACCCTCATCCAGCTCCTGTTCTAGTACAAGGGGAAGAAGAATACGAAGTCAAGAAAGTGTTGGATTCTAAACTGAGAGGGCGTAATCTATGGTACTTAATCTCATGGAAAGGTTATGGTCCTGTAAGTAACTCATGGGTTTCCGCATCTGATATTCATGCTCCAGTACTTGTGAGAAGCTTTCATCGTCTTAATCCAAGCAAACCAGGCCCTAGAGCGCGTCTGGGAGAGGGGAGTACTGTCAACACCAGAGCAGTACGCGCTCTATTGGCGACAAAAATGCAAAAACCCAGCACTCTCAAAACAAAGTAATTTATGCATTGTGCTGATATGTTCTGGTTGAACCTTTTGCATTGCAGGGTTCAATCCTGAAAACTTATTTTTCATATGCTTACAAATACTGTTCCTTTGCAATGTATTGCTGCAGGTTTTCAGAGTGTGTTAGGGTGTGGCCCCTTTCGAAGGGCCTTCCAGAGACTTTCCCTGCAACATGCCTGGGCATGGTTCTGGGCTGGGCCAAGACTCCATAAAAGGGAGCCAGCCCAACTCCCAGTGCTCACTATTCAGAGGTCCCGTTGCAGAGCAGCAGCTTCTTCCTGAGCTCCTGTTCCGGCGGCCTATTTGGATTTTCCAGTCTTCTGCCCTTCATCCTTCATTGGTGATCATTGTTCCAGGCGTTAAGACGGTGGTTGGACTGTCCCGACACCGTTATTGAGAATTTTCATATTCTTGGTTTAATTGTTAAATGAGTAACAGATTACTTGCGCGCTACCATTTCTTGACATTTATATGGTAGTTTACAAATAGGCAAGACGCGCGATTGGTTTCATAAAGGTTTGACTTTGTTATTCATTGCGTGCTACCATTTCTTGACATTGGCATGGTGGATTAACAATCGGCAAGACACGCGATTCGTTTTATGGTGTTTAAACATTGTTGTCCATTGCGCGCTACTATTTCTTGACATTTACATGATGTTTTACGAATTGACAAGACGCGCAACTCGTTTCATGAGGATTTAACTTTGTTGTTCATTGCGCGCTACAATTTCTTGACATTTACATGGTGGCTTAAGAATCGGCAAAAGAAGTGCAATTCGTTTCTTTGTACTTTGATCTTGGTATTTATTCTGAGCTGTTATTTCTTGACATTTACATCGTGTTTTATGAATCGGCAAGACGCATGATTCGATTAATGATGATTTGACATTGATATTCATTGCGTGTTATCATTTCTTGGTATTTGTGACACTCGAATCGGCAAGACGCACAATTCTCTCCTCAAGTTTATTTCATGTTGTTTATTGTATGCCACTATTCTAAGATATTTATTATGTAATATTCGAGTTGACAAGTTGTGTGATTTGTTTCCTGAATCCATATCGTGTTATTCATGGTGCACAATCCTTTTATGGTGTTTACAATATATATATATATATATATATATATATATATATATATCTGCAATATGCGCAATTTGTGTTGAAACATTTTAAGAGTACACAGAAGGCCAGAGTTTCTAGATGCAATATTGTATGGTCCTAGTATACATTCTCAAAACAGGATTTATATGACTGGTTTAAAATTTAGTCAGAATGTTTTTCTGATTCTCATGTAAAGGAAAATACTTGAATAAGAAAGTTTTCATTTAATTCATCTTGATTCCCCTACAGGTATCCAGCCATCTTGAAACTTAATAATTTTAAACTTAACTCATAGATTGTTCATGTTTTCAGAGTGACTAGGCTTAGAATCATAGGGGGTTATTCTAACTTTGGAGGAGTGTTAATCCGTCCCAAAAGTGACGGTAAAGTGACGGATATACCACCAGCCGTATTACGAGTTCCATAGGATATAATGGACTCGTAATACGGCTGGTGGTAAATCCGTCACTTTTCCGTCACTTTTGGGACGGATTAACACCTCCTCCAAAGTTAGAATAACCCCCATAGTCTAGTATTGATTTCAGGAGATATAATTTTCATATTGTTTGTTCTAACCTTTTTCTTACTACAGGTCTCCTTCCCAGCTGTTCCCTTCCTAATCCCCTCTTCCCCTCTTGAACTCTCTCAGTCTCTGTGATTTATCTATCAGAGTCTTGGAGCTGTTCAGTGGTGGACGTGTTGGGAACGTGCACAGACCCCGAGGATCTGGTGACTCTGACAAAACCAAGATTTCTCAAACTCCAGCGGGATAGCCCGGAATAAATATAAAACCTTAGGGAGAAACATCATCTTCACCAAATTGCACCGTCTCACAATTGACATATGCAAGTTATTCCATCTGCCAAAATTATATCTAGCTTTTCTTACAATCGGTAATAAATTAGACTGAACTATCTGCCCCCAATGGTCTCGTTCAGCCAACCGCGATGGGCTTGTTCCCCACCTGTAGGAGTAGCTTTGTAAAGTTCAGCGTGATACTCCCGAAAAACTTTCTTGATTAGGTCGGGGTCTGTGACTACCTTCCCCAGCCTGTTTTTAATCTTCGAGATTGAGCTACATGTGACCCTTTGGTGAGCCCGTACAGCTAATAGATGACCTACTTTCTCACTGACTTCATAGCACTCCTTCCGTCTTACTAAATATTTTTCCACCACACTTTCCACCGAACGTTCATTGATTAACATTTTGGCTATTGCGATTTGCTGTAGGGCATCCTTAACATCTGTACCACCCTCGACCACCACGATAAGTTGCTTTTCTGCTTCGTAAAGCTTTGTGTGGAGTTCCTGTATCTGCCCTGCTTTTTGTTTCTGTCTCCTTATACTAAAGCTTAGCGTTTCCCCCCCTTATTCCAGCTTTCAATGTATCCCACACTATCTCCGGTGGGGCGGACCCCCTGGTAACTTCCAGAAATTCCCTCAACCATGTTTCCATATGCTGCAGATAAGCAGGGTTATTCAACAGTCCTCTCTCGAATGTCCAGCTTTTCCTATCATTCCGCCTACCCATGCTCTTAACCTCCAAAAGTAGAGGATTAAGATCTGACATAAATCATGGGAATAGCTTAATTTACGCCCCCGCCAAGAGTTCAGGCGAAATTAGAAAGTAGTCTGACTGGGCCAATTTCCTATGAGGAGCAGAAAAATATGTATATCCCGGATCCATCCCCTTCATTATCAACCATGCATCTACCAGACCCACTTCCTTTAACAAATTCCTAAGGGCCTGAAATACTCTTGGTTTCGATCCTGAGTACTTTTCAGTCTTAGCATCCTTTTCCTTATGTGATCTATCCCATGCTCCACTGAAATCCAAATCCCCGCAGACAATGTATGGGGCAGGCGATACTGCTAATTCCGCTGAAATGAAGTCTAGCACACGGGTCGTCATACACAGCGCCATATAGTGAGCAAAGCGTAAACTTTCCTATATCCAACAAGCACTCCACTATAGCCCATCTTCCTAGCTCTTCGACCCTCCTCCTGGTAACTTTACATTTAGTATTACTTGCTAAGATAGCCACCCCTTTCGTCTTAACTCTGTTCGGTACATGCCAGAAGCTGAAAACCAAGAGACTCCAGCAATGCTTTATCAGAATATTGTATGTGTGTTTCTTGCAGACAGCATATGTCTGCTTTTAATATTTTAAAGTCTTCTGCTCCTTTCCTTCTCTTACGGGGATCATTTAAACCACATATGTTTATGGAAGCTATCCAGAAAACGGCCATGTATAAAACTTCAAGAAATTCCTCCCAGTGTCATCATATTTCACTATAAACTCCCTGTTCATGTAGCTATTCCTGTAATCCGTTACCTCAGTCCTCCCACCCAAACCACTGGGCATTAGCCCATCCGTATCTTATTCCTGCACTTCATCTGTTTTCCCTCGAGTAACCATTTCTTTTCTTTTTTAATCCCATCTGCTGAGCCCTCCATCTCCACCAACCCCCCCAACTTCCCTACCCCATCCCACCCCTCGACCCCCCACCTCACCTCCCATCATTGCACCTCCCCTTCCTGCTTCCCTCACCTGCCAGCAACCACCCTCCCCCTCCCTGACCTCCATCCCCAAGAGCAATCAGACCACCTCTGGCCTGGATGGTGATGACCCCCAATATTGATGGGTGTGTGGAATGTCGGGCCTCTAGCAATAGCGCAACTGGCACAGACGCAAACATGTTACAGATGATATTTGAGACAATAAGGGAGCTTCAAACAGAGACAAGGGCTGAGAGTCAGAGGGCTCGGATCGCTACCAAACATCTACAGGTCATGGTCTGCAAAGATGTGAGGTCCTGCACAGAAATTGAGAAAAAATTAAGTGTAATGGAGAAAAGAACGGTTGCAGTGGAGGCAGATATCGAGGCCCTAAAAGAGCAGACGGAAACACACGGAGGGCAATTAACTGACATTATGTGGAAATTAGAAGATTTTGAGAACCGGCAAAGGAGAAATGACTTGTGTTTTTTGGGGGTTGAAGAAGGGGTGGAGGGCAACGATATCAAGGCGTATTTGGTCAAGCTCCTGCAGAGTGCTTTTCCAGAACTCAAGAAGTGGGACTGGGAGAGGGGGATTCAAAGGGTTCATAGATTCCCAGTAGTTAGACAGGAGGTGGATCGTAATGTGGAATCTAAACACCCAAGAGCTATATTGGTGTTTTTGGCAAAAATCTGTTAAGGCAGGCCATTTTTGTGAAAGCTCGCCCTGATGCCCCACGCTGTGTGGCTAATGTTACTTTCATTACTCGACCGGACTATTGCCACGTCACTGTGGAGCAAAGGTGGAGATTGCGACAACTGATTAAACTCTTCCAGGATAGGGGAGGGGAGGCGTATTTGCTGGCGCCCGCTCAGCTTAAGACAGTGGTAAAAGGGAAAGTTAAAATGTTTACCTCTGAGATTCAGGCAAAGGAATACTTGATGGAATTGAAAGCCCCGTAGAAACAGGCAGGGGTTTAAGGTATCTCAGTGGAAAGGATGGCGGGATAGCTAAGGATGCAGGTAGCTCGGCAGTCTGGGGGAGGGTTTATGGCTGACATTTGAGGCATGTTCATTTTCACTAAAGATTTTTAAATAGGTATGTTTAACTCACATCTTAACACATATTGCCAATGGTGTTTACAAACGACTGCAACTACCATGGTGTCATGTTTTTGTCTTTGGAAAACAATAGTGCAATGTGATGCTGCTCAACCACCAGTTTCTTCCACATATGCACATATGTCGAAGTGCTATACATTTGTCTTTCACCATTTCATGCTATGTATGAAAATATAATTTGTTGTGTTGATATAGTATGCTGTCACCTTATTTTTACTCCACTGAATTGATGGAGTTGCTTACATAATTCATAGTTTATTGAATCAAAGATTTGCAATCATGTTCTGCGGCACGCGGAATATAAGTAGTATTGATACACAATTTACTTTGTAGTGTCCATATGATGACCAATGCCATTAGTTCTAATAAGTAGTACCATAGTACTTGTATTTTCCTGCTAGGCCTTGGAATGGTTTAGTTCTCAATTCTGCTCACTACTGTGTTGGATTGAATGTCTGGTGTATGGAATGTATACTTTCTAAATTACATTTTTCATTTCAGGACAACTCTTCAACATTATTAGTGAGGTTTGCATCTGTGCAAATCAACCTGCATGTGTACAATTTTAAACATCACACAAAGTCCTAATCATTCCTTTAATAATAATTACACTTTTAGGTTGCTTCATTTGTAGCTGAAGACACATTTGAAGTGCAATCTAGACTTTTAATTTCATACTGTTTGTTATTCATTTTAGGTCCAACACCCAGAGCAAGTGGACCACCATCTGCAACTGAAGACATCTCCACTCCAGACCAGGATCAAGCCTTAAGTGAAGACCCCACTCCTGCAAGTCCAGAAGATGTGGAATTGTCTAGTCCATCTGGTCTGTCTGGGCAGAGAGCTACAGTGAGTTTCACTTGGCCCACACCTACTCCTTCCACCCCAGCTGCAACCACACCTCAGCCTCAGGATACCACCAGTTCCTACAATCTTGTGCCCCCCCCCCCCCAGTCCTGGCTGCTTTTGAGCCAACACACCACCACTTCCAGTTCAGCCAGGCTCCAGTGGGATGGGGCACACTGCCTCAAGGGTCATGGGAGGGAATCAGTGGGCCAGCAAGGTGAGGCCACTGGGATAACTGTCTTCCAGACCACCATCAACTGAGTCTTGGGAGCAATACAGCAGTCCCAAGGCGTGATGGCCCAGGTCCTTACAGAGCTTCTGGAAATGAAGCAGATGCAAAGGGAGCACAATGTAGAGATGCAAAATTACAACTCCAATTTGTGTTCCCTGACTGGGATCATGATGAATGCTTGACATTCATCATTACATGTGCAGGGCCTTTCCTGTACCATCTACCCTGTATGTGGTCTTTCACAAAATACATCTTCCTCAGCCACAGATAGGGTGGCCCTGACACAACTGAAAACTGCTCCACCCACTGCAGTCCCTACAACTGGGGATCCCCCCCAAAGGGAGGGGACGTTCATCCAGACCACTATGAGAGAATGGCAAGACCTCTGCCTCCATGAGACGTCAAACCTAATTTCCTCTAGTGTGTGTCTACCATTCACTCTGTGGACTATTTCATGGACACATTTTCCTTTTTTTAGGACAGTTGTGTTTTGTACATTGGACTTCAAGCAATTTAAGCTCACACTTGAGGTTGTCCTCTTCTAACCCTCCCTGGGTTCATATGTCTGCATTAAAAAAAAACAAAATGTCACTTGAAATGGTCCTACAATACTTAGATAATCCACACACATCTCATGTCTTTGTAAAAACACATTTTTGTGACATGTATGTACACATAATATTTGTGTTAATGGTGTAACTTCAAAATACATGTTTCCCATGTCTGATATGTTTAAAAAAAATAATGTGCAAACAATACAGTTGAATAGTATTTTTGGACATTTTGTTTTGTGGCTTATTTATTTTGTAATCTGTCAATGGAAGTATTAAATACACTGTGCCACTATCGATGTTACACACATTAACAGTTTACAATTGAATGTGTTAAATATTTGTAAAATGTGTTGTCAGTATCTTACATTGGCAAACAAACTAGCCACCATTTTGAGTGGGGGTGACTCACATCAAATTCAAAAAGACACTGCATTACATCCTAAAGTGGCAGGTGAATGACCTTGACGTCAGGACACTGGCTATCCAACGGACATCAGCGGAGGTTTAACACGTAGCAGGTGTAACACTTTATGACGGACACAGCCATAGGCTAACGTGTGTGACGGCTACACCTGAAACCCACTAGCTGTGTCCGTCTCTGTCAGGGAATCACATACACCGTGTACTTGTACCCGGCATCTCAAAAAACATTCACTTGCCTCCTAACTCTGCTGCCAACAACAGCTCATCCAGTTTTGCTGCGGTTACCAACCTCTGCTAGCCAGAATGCCAGGCAAAGCAAGTTACAGGACCCCTAACTTCTCCCCTGAGAAGTTGGAACTCCTCACCATGGAGGTCCTGTCTCTGTACAGCCAGCTGTATGGGATTCCCAGTGGAACTGTGCATGTTTGAATGGGAAATGTTTTTCTAAGTAACTTGTTTTCATACACTGACTAATTTGTCCCTTTTTGTTCATGAGAGAAGTGTTGTGATTGGAGTGTAATAAACCAAATAATGTATCAGGGGACATAATGATTTTTCACAACGTTTGAAAAGAAAGTCTGTAAATTGAAAATAAACATTATATGGATGAATGTGCTGGCTTTAGTCATAAATCAAGATTTCTTTAGACAAACTGCATCCCCCTTCCTTTCTTCCTTCCTTCCAGTAATTAGTAGATACTGTACCAGTAGTATGAGTGGTAAATAAAGACAAATGTAGAAATCAGAACAATGTAAAGTGAAATAAGAAAATATCAAGTAATGGATTTGTCTGATTTTTTGTTTCAATTTAAACAGCATCCTTTTTTCTGAAAGATGATTGTAAGTTTTAGCCAGGTGATGGTGCCATGTATGGGGAAAGGTATATCCTGTGCTGCAAGCCTGAATGACACAGGCTCTCAATCACTCATACAAGTATGCCCCATTACTACACACACTTGCTCATACATTTCCCAAAACTATGCTCTCACTGACACAGATGGTGTCCCTCCCATACTGCCCTTAGTCATTGTATGTGTTTAAAACCATGGTATACACCTCAAATAAATGTCTGCATGAAGCCAATGTAGCTGTGCATCAGTGTGTGGTGTGTGCTAATATTGTGCAAGCTTTCAGTAGCTCACAAAGATTTGTACTGGTCAGGAATAGCTCTCACTTCAGGAAAGGTTTCAGAACCCTGGCCTAGATGATGTTTGTGGCCTGGATTAGCAACATGGGGACATTGCAACTGTAGAGGATACTCAACAGGTCACTACAAATGTGTATTTATCTAGGAAAATGTAATATTGCTAAATAATCTGGAATGGCTTCTTAGAAATGTTTTGAGAGATGCAACAAAATGGTGTCACATCAGTACAGACAAACAAAACCTCATGCACAAAACTCTTTTGTCTTTGTTTTTTCTTACCCATACAGGTCACCAACCATCACAAAAAGGTGATATGGAAGGCCATCATCAAGAAGATGTGGACCCTGGAGACCTATCAGCGGTGCAGCATTCATTACCGAAAAAGGTGGAAATACCTACAGCGCTGGATCAGAAAGTCATCAGAAGTCCATCTTGGCCTGTCTTCCCAATGGGGGAAGTGTGTGCACTGCACCCAGATCCACCTAATGGCCCGTATACTTGTGATGGCCTATCTGGACCTTCTTTGGGTAGTTGACAGCCCATCAGGAGAGTAAGTTCTAGTGTGAGTTCAACATGTTAAATTACTTATTTTTTTGTTACAGCAACTAATTTCGCCATCAACATTAAGGTTCACATATGTCCAATGCAGATAGAGTCCTTGAATGTGTAAGATTTGCCCAAGGTGTATGATGATGTGTTTTGTAGATTATATTTTGGTAAAATATACCACCTGATTTGTGTTCACTACCAAAGAACTAGTTTGACCTGGCACATGCCTACCTAAACAACAATTATACATCACATACATGGTGCTATAAGGGACAGTACTACCAGACAGCCCCTTAGTCTTAGTTGTGTGAGGTGGATGCTCCTTCAATATTGGGAATGATGTCATGTTAACCCTATTACAGATGACATAGCATAAAATGGTATTATAATGCAGTGAATGTTCCAAATGTCACAGTGGTAGGTTTTATAGACAAACAAGAGTGAGCATGTTAGCCACAATGACTAGTAACATCAGGTTTAATGGCTACATTTCAGATTCCAAACATAACCCAGCTGTGTTTTAAAACAAAATTACTATTTCTTGCATACTAAAAGTGACAGATTTGCATGATGGCTTAATCCTTCACAACTGTCTATGAAAGCCAGTCTGTTTAGTGATGAATAATTATGATAGGCATACACATGTTGGTACAACACAAACAGCAATGTGTACACATTGGTGACAGAGTACCACATACGTGAACCATTTTACAATGTCCTTTGTTATGTCCAGAAGATCTATCAATGGTGGTGAAGAATGGAACACTTAAAAGGAATTTAGAAGATGGAAGGTTCCATCACTTATATGTTAGAGTATTCCATCTGGCAAACTCAATATAAGGGCCAAATCATGACTCATTTTGTAAATGTATAAACGCATCAAGGTGTAGTCTGTAGCCTTGTAAACACACTTTACAAATGTATTTTTAGTTTATATCCTTTTTGGTGACACAGGTTCACTATTATAAAAAACAGAGCCCACCCATTCAGAGGTGTTAAAGATTTCCTTCCCAGAACTTCCAATGGATGTGAGAGTCAAGGTAATACATGATATGGGAGCTATCTGGTCGAATAACAAAACTGTGACCAAATGGTTTCTGAAAATGTTCCCTACATGCATGAGATGATGATAATAAAGAACCAAAGTTAAGAAACCTTGATGCAGGTGAAATCTGAAAATTTGGAAAATACATTTTGATCAACGTTCATGATCAGTTCTATTTACACAGATACATTGAAACTGTTGTATCTATCATTCCTGGATCATCTGGAGAAGGTGAAGGGGACATTTGGCACATAGGTGGGGAAGCAGCTGGCCACTGTGGTTCGGGTGCTGACACCACTGACACTGAGGGACCCAGTTGCACGGAGGGTGAGGGAACTGGCACAGAAGCCATGAGCTCCAGTACATCATCTTCGGAGGCCTCCACAGAACACCAGGCCCTAGTGGCGGTTGACCCCACTACAACTTTACCACCTGCATCCTTGTCAGCCACCCAGAGAACCATCTCCACCCTCCCTCTTGCTTCCCCCTGTTGGCCAAACCTGCCCCCTAAAAAGGGTGGCACCTCCTTCATTGCAGACACCTCCCTGCCTGCCCACGGCCCTCCAGCTGCGCTGAGAAGGGGGCCTATGCGATATCTCTGTAGGCAAGAATGCACTACTAAGTGCATCAAAGAGTTTAGTGGCCAGATGCAACAAATGGTAGCTTACCTGGAAGGCATTCAGAGTGCTATGTCTGGCCTACAGAGGTCATTTTAAGGTCTAGCCTGCTCAGCGACTGCAGCCTTCCAACCATCCCGACCTCATGCCCCAACTCCTGCCTCTTTGGCATCCAAATTCCCTCTTCCCAGCCCTGTCCAAAGCACACTCACTCCTTTGCATGCATCCACGCCAACACGCACAAGCATCACATCCACACATAAATACGAAGCAAAAAACACAGGTACACGCACAAACAACATACGGACACCACACCCACCACCACCACAAACACAAGCACACCCCACAAACACCACACCTACCACCACACCTACATACTCAGCCACCACCACCCGCATACCCACAGACACTACCACCACAACCACATGTACCACCACCACCAGCAACCTTTCAGATACCACACCCATATGCTTCACCACCACCAGCATACCTGCAGACACCACACCCACATGCACAACCACACCCACATGCACCACCACATTCACAAGCACCACAACAACACCCAACACCTCAACATCACACCCATCTACACACACACACATACATTAGACATAGGAACCAATGGAAACCAAGGCCCACACATACCCAAACAAAATAAACCTAGGAAAAAACACACACATAAACATACACCACACACACACCAGTCCCACAGACATCTGCACCATCAACAGACTCATGCACATCACCCACTCCACTCCATCTACATCCCAAACCCAACTCCCTGCCAACCATCCTATTCTTTTCGCCCAAAGAAAACCTTTTATTTCCCTGGCCTTGACCCCTTCCACATCCCCAATCACATCTCCAAAATGTAAAACCACCCCTTCCACACCCAAACACAATCATCACACATCCAAGTCCATCCTTATCAAACTCAAAGCCACCCCTCCCAAAACCAAAACCAAACCCAACTCTACCAAACCCAAACCCGCACCCCATGTAGCATCATTAAAAGGCCTGCTCTGTGCCCAATATATGCACTCTCTTGAGGAGGTTGTACCTGGCATTAAAATTAGGAGGCAATTTCTGGGCCTACTGTCCAGGATTCGCCCACTGGACCATTTGGACCATTTTTGAAGAATTTAATTTATCATTCTAATTAAATGACAGAATTATCTCATTGTTTGATTAATATGTCTTTTATTTTCAATACCTGTGTCCTGGCATTGATTTTTAATTATTAGGAATAGTTTGTTAGTGATAATATTATTAGTGATAATATTATTACTGCTGTGTGTGACATGCACTTACTCTCATTTCAGACAGTGGCAAACACAGGTTTTATTATTGATATATTCAAGATGTTAATGAGTGTTGTACATTTGTGATGGATATGTTAATTTTGGTGCAAGCATTCATCATGTTATTGGACACTTACACCAAAATTATAAATGTTTCTACTTTTGTGACTGGAGAATGCATGTGTTTCTATTTTAACATGGCGTTTTAATAATATACAAATATGCATTACAGAGGAAAAATGACACTTGACAGTTGAATGACATCTAGGGGGTTATTCTAACTTTGGAGGAGTGTTAATCCGTCCCAAAAGTGACGGTAAAGTGACGGATATACCACCAGCCGTATTACGAGTTCCATAGGATATAATGGACTCGTAATACGGCTGGTGGTAAATCCGTCACTTTTCTGTCACTTTTGGGACGGATTAACACCTCCTCCAAAGTTAGAATAACCCCCCTAATGTTTAACAGAAATTTCACAAACGAAGGGGACATGTGACCTTAATACGTCTCTAACATGTTTGAAGTTTAGAGGTAACATTGGTTGTACATTCTATGTACGCCCACTTGCTGCATTGTGTAGTGCAATTGCCATATTATATTTGATGTATATAGTTCTAATTAGGTGTACTGCTTATGTATATGATATGGTAGTTTGGGGAAAATTATTGTACACACTTGTATGAACACATTTTGATTTGGTGTTGATGTGACTTTTTTTGTAGGTGTCCATCGGCATAAAGGAAGTTAGTACCAGATTGGTGAGTGTTACTGATATTTCAAGGTGTGTTTTTTGAATTTTATAACTACTGCATTACACAAATATGCATTGCACATCATTGTACTATTGCTTGAAAGTATTTTTTAAACCTGCACAAGTCCAGTGCTAATGTACATTGACAATTTTGAGAATCACAGGTAAAATAGTCACTTACCTTCGTTTCCGGCGACAATGAGGTTGATTTTTGTCTTGGTCCAGTAGCAGCAGCAAGGTTAAAACTTGTACGATCTGGTTGATGGCGGCAGAAAATGAAAGAAAAAAAAAAGGTAAGTTTTGTGCTTATATACCTCCCAATGTGCCAACTCAGTTGTGGAGTTTTGGCTGCCACAGTTACATCGGCGGGAATGCACATCATGATTGGCCTGGCACTAAAACTCTCTGGAGTCCTGCCTCCAGCCGCTTTTGTCTATTGTGCCATCGACACAAGTGTACATTCCTGGCGGTAACGACGATTCATCGACATTTACCTGTAGACCCGCCAACATCTAAATAGAGCGGCCAGCCTGTTAATTTGGCAAAAATTGATGGCAGGACCGATTCCACCAAAATCTATATCAAGTCCTATGTTTTTCTTTATTAGTTTTGTGATAAAATGTAGGAATACTTTCAGATATTGAGATTTACATTGAGTATATACTATACATTTTGGATACCTACATCTAGCTTGAGTACATTAGGACAATGACTGGCACATGGGTGTGTGTTTTGCCCTTGGTTTTATGTGCAGGGTTTAAAGACATAACATAGAAGTAATTGGGATGTGTAACGATCTACTTTCGGCTCATAGTTTCATCGTATGATAGGAAAGTGTGTAGTAAGCGGCTAAACTGGGATTAAGGGTAGCCTTAGAATAGTTGTGGGTTTTATATTAAAAAAAACAGCTTACAGTTATTTCTGGTAGACATATATATATATTTTAAAAAGTTATGGTGTTTCAGCATTATATGTTTGTCTGAGCGTGTACATTGTTAACCCCTTTGCTGCCAGGCCTTTTCTCCCCAGGTGCAAGGCCTTTTTTTGGCTATTTGGGGCAGTTTGCACTTAGGCCCTCATTACTTTTTGTCCACATAAGCTACCCATGCCAAACATGCATCTTTTTTTTCCAGCATCCTAGAGATTCTAGAGGTACCCAGAGTTTGTGGGTTCCCTTGGAGGAGACTAAGAAATTAGCCAAAATACAGCAAACATTTTGTTTTGGTTTTTTTAAATGGGAAAAGGGCTGCAGATGGCGGCTTGTGTTTTGTTCCCTGAAAATAGCATCAACAAAGGGTTTTTGGTGCTAAAATCACAATTTTCCCAGCTTTCAGGAACAGGCAGTCTTGAATCAGAAAATTACATTTTCAACACAATTATGGCATTTTACTTGAACATACACATTTTTACTATTTTGTGTGCTTTAAGCCTCCTTCCAGTTAGTGACAGAAATGGGTGTGAAACCAATACTGGATCCCAGACAGCTAAACATTTCTGAAAAGTAGGCAAAATTCTGAATTCACCAAGGGGTCATTTGCGTAGATCCTACAAGGTTTTCCTACATAAAATAACAGCTGAAATAAAGAAATATTGAAATAGAGGTGAAAAAAGCTATTTTTCTCCTCGTTTTACTCTGTAACGTTTTCCTGCAATGTCAGTTTTTCAATAGTAATATACTGTTACGTCTGCTAGACTCTTCTGGTTGCGGTATATATTGGGCTTATAGGTTCATCAAGAACCCTAGGTACCCAGAGCCAATAAAAGAGCTGCACCTTGCAATGGGAGTTTTTCATTGTATGCCTGGTATACAGAAATTCATTTGATGAAATATAAAGAGTGACAAATAGGAATCAAGGAACCCTTCGTATTTCCAAAATGGGCACAAGATAAGGTGTTGAGAAGCAGTGGTTATTTGCACATCTCTGAATTCCTGGATGCCCATATTGGCATGTGAATTACAGGGCATTTCTCAAATAGTCATCTTTTTTACACACTGTCTTACATTTGGAAGGAAAAAATGTAAAGAAACACAAGGGTCAATAACACTTGTTCTGCTATTCTGTGTTCCCCCAAGTCTCCCGATAAAAATGGTACCTCACTTCTGTGGGTAGGCCTAATGCCCGCAACAGGAAACGTAGCATGGACAAATCACATTTTCACATTGAAAACTGATGTGTATTTTGGAAAGTGCCTAGCTGTGGATTTTGATCTCTAGCTCAGTCGGCACCTAGGGAAACCTACCAAACTTGTGCATTTTTTTAAACTAGACACCTAGGGGAATCCAGGATCGGGTGACTTGTGGGGCTCTCACCACGTTCTGTTACCCAGAATTCTTTGCAAACCTCAACATTTGGCAAAAAAACACCTTTTCCTCACATTTCGGTGATGGGAAGTTCTGGAATCCAAGAGGAGCCAAAAATGTCCTTCCACCCAGCGTTCCCTCAAGTCTCAGGATGAAAATAGTTCCTCACTTGTGTGGGTAGGTCTAGTGCCCATGACAGGAAATGCTCCAAAACACAACGTGGACATATCACATTTTCCTAAAGAAAACTGACCTGTTTTATGCAAAGTGCCAAGCTGTGGATTTTGGCCTCTAACTCATGCGGCACCTAGGAAAACCTACCAAACATGTGCATTTTTAAAAACTAGATACCTAGGGGAATTTAAGATAGGGTGACATGTGGGGCTCTCACGAGGTTATGTTGCCCAGAATCCTTTGCAAACCCTTAAAATGTGGCAAAAAAAACACTTTTTCCTCACATTTTGGTGATAGAAAGTTCTGGAATCTGAGAGGTGCCTCAGATTGCCTTCCACCCAGCATTCCCCCAAGGCTCCCGATAAAAATGGTACCTCACTTGTGAGGGTAGGCCTAGTGCCTGTGACAGGAAATGCCCCAAAACACAACGTGGACACATCACATTTTCCTAAAGAAAACTGTTCTGTTTTTTGCAAAGTGCCAAGCTGTGGTTTTTGGCCTCTAGCTCAGCTGGCATGTAGCAAAACCTCCCAAACCTGGACATTTCTAAAAACTAGACACCTAGGGGAATTCAGAATGTGGCGCCTTGTGGGGCTCTCACCAGGTTCTGTTAACCAGAATCCTTTGGAAACCTCAAAATGTAGCCAAAAAAAACACTTATTCCTCACATTTTGGTTACAAAAAGTTCTGGAATCGGAGAGGAGCCACAAATTTCCTTCCACCCAGCGTTCCCCCAATTCTCCTGATAAAAATGGTACCTCACTTGGGTGGGTAGGCCTTGTGCCCGTGAAAGGAAATGCCCCAAAACACTATGTGGACCCATCAAAATGATCAAACACAAAACTACCTGTTTTGGGGGGGAGAGGGGCATCTGCATTTTTGTTCCAGGGATCAGCAGCCATATAGGGAAACCTGCCAAACCCAAACATTTCTGAAAACTAGACACCCGTGGGAGTCCAGGTGACTTGCATGGATCCCCAAGTGTTTTCTTACCCAGAATCCTCAGGAAACCTCAAATGTAGCTAAAAAATAAAATTTTACCACATTTCTTTGTGGGATCACTGCACCAGTGCAAATTCCCTACCACCCAACGTTCCCCTCAGTCTCCTGGAAAAAATGATACCTCACTTGTGTAGGTGGGCCAAGTGCCTGTGACAGGGAAGAGCCAAAAACATGTCGAAAATGAGGGGGAATCAAAACGGGTCCAAAAGGGCAGTTTGTTAAAAAATGTTTTTAGGCTGACAAGTGGGGCAGAATTTTTATCGGTATAATGCAACAATGCTGGGTGGTAGGAGTTTTGTGGATTCCTGCAGATTCCAGAAGGTTCCATCACAAAAATGTGGGAAAAATCAGTGATTTCCAGCAAAGTTGGAGGTTTGCAGGGCATTGTGGTTAAGAAAATGGTGCAGGTGCATGTGAAGCACACCTCCCTGGTCTCACCCAGTTTAGTTTGTTTTCAGATGTGTCTAGGTCTCGTAGATTTTTCTACATGGCAGCATCCTAAAGTTCAAAAAGTGCAGCCCTCTCCATTCCAAGTGGGACGATTTTGAGAGTTAGACAAGCTCTCATGGCCCAAATGTAAAACCAAAACCTAAAAAAATCAAATGTCCTCCTGCTTGCCGTGGGATAAGATGTTTTAGTGTGCAGGGAAGAGCTGAAAGACTGTTACACCCTTCTGTTGGGGTGGGGGCATAACCATGCCCATGCTGGTTGGTAGCCTCCGCCCAACTTTTTTTTTTTTGATTCCCTGGCATCTAGTAGGTTTTCTGCCCCCCGAGGAGTGAATCTGGGGTAATTGCCCCATCTGCCCACCAGTGGGCAGAACAACTTTGTCCCCATTTATTTGAGGTGGGGGTATGGCTATACCGCCACCTTCTTTTTAAAAAAAAAAATCTTCCCCGGTCTCTGCTGGCCTTTTTGCCCCCCTTGGGGGCAGATGGGCCTTCCAAAAATAGGCCGATCTGCCCCTAAAGGGGGCAGAAATGGCCAACAGTAATGTTCCCCCATGGGGAGCGATCCTGGCCCAAGGGGCTGCCTCCCCAAACAACACACACACACACCAATTCCTGGTGCCTAAGTGGTATCTGCCCTGCCTGTGGGCAGATCGGCCTAATAGAAAGAGGCCGATTGCCCCCAAGGGAGGCAGAAATGACCTAAAATAAATTTGCGCCCCAGGGGAGCGACCCTTGCCTAAGAGGTCGCTCCCCATCTGTAAAAAAAAATAAAAATAAAAAAATCTCTGGTGCCTAGTGGTTTCTGCCCCCCTTGGGGGCAGATCGGACTAATAAAAATGAGCCGATCTGCCCACAAGGGGGGCTAAATTGGCCTAAAACAATTTGCCCCCCAAGGGAGCAACCCTTGCCCAAGGGGTCGCTCCCATTGCATGAAATTGATGTCCAAATAAGAAATCCGTGTTGTCTAGTAGTTTCTGCCCCAGATTGGCATAAGAAAAATAGGCCGATATGCCCCCAACAGGGGCAAAAATGGCCTAAATACAATTTGCCCCCAGGAGAGTGACCCTTGCCTAAGGGATTGCTCCCCAAGTCTAAAAAAAAAAAAAAAGATCCCTGGTGTCTAGTGGCTTCTGACCCACCCGGAGCAAATTGGCCTAATAAAAATAGGCCGACCTGCTCCCAAGGGGGGCAGAAATGGCCTAAAAAAAAATTAGCACCCTCCGGGGAGTGACCCTTGCCTAAGGGGTCACTCCCCTTCATGAAATTGACCTCCAAATTAGTAATCCCTGTTGTCTAGTGGTTTCTGCCCCCACCCCTGGGGACAGATTAGCCTAAAAAAAATAGGCCGATCTGCCCCTAAGGGGGGCAGAAATTGCCTAACTATAATTTTCCCACAGGACAGCGACCCTTGCCTAAGGGGTCGCTCCCCACGTCAAAAAAAATAAACATAATTATCCCTGGTGTCTAGTGGCTTCTGCCCCCCATGGGGACAGATCGGCCTAATTTAAATAGGCCGATCTGCAGCCGGATGGGCAGAAAAGGCCTAATAATTAATTGCCCCCCTGGGGAGCGGCCCTTGCCCAAGGGGCTGCTCCCCTCGTGTCTAAACACAACATAAATAAACATATAAACAAATTCTCTGGTGCCTAGTGGGCATTTCTGCAGCCTGATCGCTTCACGATTGGGGGTGGGTGGGAGGCTCATGGGGGGAGCGCTAGCGCTCCCCCCCCATGAGCCGGGTGCAGGACAAGCTGGTCTCGTCCTCGGCTCATGGCAACCGTGGCCGAGGGCGAGACCAGCTCGTCCAAGGCAACCAAGGGATTAATAAATATGCATTCATTTACTGGTTTGAGGTGTGGAAAGTAGTAGAATTCTATTAGCTGGGTGTTTTATATGGATACGTAGTGTGAGGCATACTCCTAGACACGGGGCCAGGATAAACTGATGTTAGATATGATTTGGTGTCGATAAAGTTACATTTAGATGCATTGGTAGTTAACACGGAGCATTTCAAGTAGTTTAAAAAGTTACACTTACCTTCTATCTTGTTGTCCAACCACTACTGGTATAGTGTACCAGAGTTTGAATAGCAGGGACATGTTAATTGAGTTAAGTTTTGTGGTTTGGCAGGGTTTGGCTCTTTGTGTTCTTCTTCCTATAACACAGATGTGGAGCATGAACTGCCATGTTTCTGGTGAGGGAAATTATAGTCTAAGGCCCATATTTATACTTTTTGACGCAAAACTGCTCCAACGCAGTTTTGGGTCAAAAATATTACCGCCGGCTAACACCATTTCTGTGCGCCGTGCGGGCGTCAAATGTATACTTTGAAGCACAGCGGCGCAAACCACAGGTGTGAGTCATTTTCTTTGACGTACACCAGAGCGTCACGTCGCAAAGGAAAACGACGTTAATGTGGCGGAAATGACTGTGAGCAGAATTACAACACCGCAAACCGGATATGCGGCGTTTTTTGACGCAATAACATCAAAACTCGCCGCAAACACAGCCATTTGTGCAGAGGAGAGCCAAAATGTATCACAGATTCTTATACAGACCCCAGCAAGATGACTACAGACCAGGAACCAGCCAGGAGGACCCACACAAGACCCAGGACAGGGAGAAGAAAAAAAGAAAGTGTTGCTTCAGTGCAGAGGAGCAGGAAATCCTGGTTAAAGAGGTGATGGAACACCAGCACCAACTGTTTGTCACCTCAAAGTTGCCAATCAGTAGGAGAGAGGCAATATGGCAACAAATTGTTGATAAGATTAACAGTGTGGCAGAAGTACGCAGAACAGTCATCGAGTGCAAGAAACTCTGGCATGACTGCAAGCGCAGGACCAAGGAAAAGATGCCCAGGAACAGGAAGGCAGCACTGCAGGAGGGAAGGGCACAACGTCAAACTGACATCCCATCACACGTCAGCCACTATACTCCCTACATTAACTAGGGCCCAATTAACAACCTCTAGCCATATCGACAACTGGAATGTAACATTAACAACAGTTGCCACTACCACCTCTGCTGTGTGTGCTGGTCAAGTAGCCAATGGCAGTAACGTCCCCATGGATCATACACACCCAAACTAGAGGGTTTAGGATGACAACGTTAACAGCTGAGGACTCTGACGATACTGGCACCAGCTTTGAGAGAACTGTAGTGGGAGTACTGCGGGAGCTGGCCAAGGTGGTGCGGGTGGGGATGCAAACTATGGCAGCCAGACTATAGGGGGTGCGTTCATGCATGATGTCAACTGAAGAACAGTCAGCAGCTATGCAAGGGCAAACAACTATCTTGCAGGAAGTAGAAAAAAGGCTGAAGGAAATCAGCACAGCTGTAATACAGTTGACCCAACACCTACAACAGCAATCCTGTCAACGTGTGCACGAATGCAACATTGAACCCCTCAGGGCCGACCTGGCTGCCTACAATCGTGATGTGGTTGGTAAAGAACCAGCAGATCCTCCTTGCAGCAGTACTGCCCTTGAGACCCCCACAGGTAGCAGCTCCCAGGATGTCTGACTCCACGTCTACACACACTGAGGTGTATGCTGCCCCTTCACAACCACCAACAAGGGCAGAGGAGGCAACACACACATCAGAAGATGAAGACCAGGAACAGATCACCTTCACACATAAAAGTACCCGGTAGCACTAGTCCCTGCCACATGTCCACCTATTACCAAGGTCCTGCGCTTTGTAACCTGCCAGTCTTACAGCAACTGTACTCAAGCACTGTTCTGCAAACCACTGTTTATCTTGTCAGCCTGCCCAGTGATTGTCTTTCACTAACTCATTGGCAAGTCCTGTCCCTCTGCACTGTCTGACACTTCACCCCAGCATGTCCAATGACATGTCCCTTTGCACTTGTGTAGGATCACAATGGAAGATGTCACTATAATGGACTCACAATCATGGACAATGTACATATAGCACTACAGCACTTTTCAATAAATAGCACTTACACAACCACTTTGTCTCTGTATAATGTGACACATGAACCGTGCAGTAGATCAGTGAATTTTGCCTCCTGTCAATTGTCATAGATTGTCAATACAACTGTCCTGAAACAATGTGGGCTGATAACTATGCACAGTGGCCTGGATTCTACCATACTCTGCCCTTCCTGGGGATAATTTCTGAGGAAAAGAGAAACTATACACCATAATGCTGTGTTGGACAGATTAATGCTTCCTCAAGGGATGTAAAAACCAGAAAATAGTGCCTTCAAAATGTTGCTTCAAAGCAAAACTAACGTATGTAACATTGCCCACAAATATAAGCTAACACACACCAAACTGCATGAATGGAGGTGTATGAGTTTACATCCAAATATGTAATCATGCTGAACAGTGTAACAAATTATCTATGTGAGTGATGTACACTATACTACAAGAGAGCTTACTACCACTCACCTTATAAGGGTTTCCTTGGACATGAGACTGCAGTCAGACATAACACAGTGTCCCCAATACTAAGTCTGGAAGCACAGTATGTGACATTGAAAACATACATCACAAAAAAAAACACTTTGGGATCCATAGTAACTGTGATTGGTGGTTGCAATGAATGGCCGAATCTTAGCTAAGTAGCTTTGGGGTAGCTGCCAATGTTACCGCTCAGTTGGGATTTGTTTGCAGCATAGAACACAAAATGTAATACAAAAGAGACACTGTACACTCATGCCAAGGCCCTGATCTACAAGCATGTGACACATACTGTAAAGGGTTACCTACATATTTATTAAACAGTAAAAACAGAAGTGAAAACTCGGGGAAAAGCTTCTACCCTAACTACTCATTACCCACAAATGTCCCTAACGAACCTAAGCTAAACTTACTTATCACATTTAATGAAACGTTCTAAACATCAACCCCCCACCCCCCTTATGAGACGGGACACATGGAGGATGACAGATACTAACCTAAACACGTACTATCCTATACTACACAAATATATATTTTTTTGGTTTTTTGGTGTTATTTTTTAATTTTGTTAAAAAAAAATTTAAACACAAGAACCCCAACATACACACACACATAAAAATAAAGATTAGAAATATCCAGGAACCCCCACACCCCCCGCCCACTAACACTAACTAAACTAACATCCTATACTAACCTAACGCTAAGCCCTTTAAACCCACAAAGTATAAGAACCAGGAAAGATGAGGGAGGGGAGGGAATCATGTCCGTCTCATTGTCTACAGGTTGGCCCTCTGGAGGGTCCTCTTGATGGAACGCACCCGCCGGTTGACCTGTCGCACCTCCTGCCGCAGTCTGCTCATCTTCCTAAGGACACAGTCCAATTTCCGTTGCATTTGTGGAAAAGCAGCAGGGTCAATGGCTGCAGCAGGGGTGGTCTGGGTGCCAGCCGAGGAAGTATGGGCCCGTGTTGTGTCCATGGCTGTGGGCTGCCCTGCAGGTGGTGCTGTGCTTGGGCCAGGAGCACTTGCTGTGGACGATCCCTCAACGGTCCCAGCTGCTGGTGGTGCTGGTGGTGGTTGTGGTAGGCAAAGAAGGACCGACTTGTGCAAATGCCCTCCAGGCTCCGGAGGCTCGTTCATCGCGATATCTGCTGGCCATTTTTCGGTAGCCAGACTCGACATCAAGGATGTGGCAGTATCTGATTGCCTGCCGTTAAAACTCACTGACCTGGATGGGAGTCATATTTGCAGCTGTTAAGACAAATAGAAAATCTCTCATTACGTACTGCATTGTGTGAAATGGCACGAGAAGTAAATCAGACAATACATCTATTGTACTTTAACAGCTCATATCATCATACAGATCATTGATTGTCCCTGAGGAAGTACATGGCAAGCCAGCCTACAAAGGTCCTATCACACATAGCACATCCAAACCCTACAAGATGGGTAACAACAGGCATGATTTTAGCATCATAGTTCTGCCAGTTGTCAGCTAACAATCATGCTGCACATCCTCCACCACTGCCAGGGCTACAAATGTCATTGTACAGGATAGAAGTCTAGGGCCACATGATCTGCAAGTTGTAAATGGACTTGCCAGTATAGTAAGCATGTGCTAAACATGAGTGTGTATACTAGGTTCAGACAAGTGATTCACTGATTTACATGTCTGTGTACCAAACTTGAATCATCAGTCCTAGGTACACTATTCACAAACCTATGCCTGTGTCTGGGGGGAGGGGTGGACTATCAGCTAATAATTTCTAACAAAAAGGACACCCAGGAAGCTTAGGAAAGCTGGAAATGTGTTTGGCCCAGCACACACACCACAGGTAAGGAGGATCTCCAAATAGGAGACAGCCAACCCATGACCAATCCCATCGACACTCATGTTTGGAAATGCAGACCTTTGTCCACATCATTTACTACCAGTAAGCCATGACTTGCAACAAACACAGGGATGCAAGAACACCTCTGGCCATGAGTTGCATGCACACCTAGGCCATTGCACTCAAGTGCCACATACTCGTAGCACTATGGGGGTCATTCCGACCCTGGCGGTCATGGACCGCCGGGGACGGAGGAAGCACCGCCAACAGGCTGGCGGTGCTTCAGGGGCAATTCTGACCGCGGCGGTAAAGCCGCGGTCAGAAAAGGGAAACCAGCGGTTTCCCGACGGTTTTCCCCTGCCCCAGGGAATCCTCCACGGCGGCGCTGTAAGCAGCGCCGCCATGGGGATTCCGACCCCCTTCCCGCCAGCCTGTTCCTGGCGGTTTACACCGCCAGGAAGAGGCTGGCGGGAACGGGTGTCGTGGGGCCCCTGGGGGCCCCTGGGGGCCCCTGCAGTGCCCATGCCACTGGCATGGGCACTGCAGGGGCCCCCTAACAGGGCCCCATTAAGATTTTCAGTGTCTGCAAAGCAGACACTGAAAATCGCGACGGGTGCCACTGCACCCGTCGCACACCAGCAACTCCGCCGGCTCCATTCAGAGCCGGCTTCATCGTTGCTGGGGCTTTCCCGCTGGGCGGCCGGGCGGCCTTTTGGCGGTCACCCGCCTGCCCAGCGGGAAAGTCAAAATGACCGCCAAGGTCATTTGACCGCGGTACGGTCTTTTAGCGGTCTCCGCCCGGCGGGCGGCGCCCGCCGCCCTCCAGGGTCGGAATGACCCCCAATACGTGGAGCTACGTGCTGCTAGGAAGTTTAACCTACAGTTCAATAAGTACATTAGTGAATAGGGAAGCAGAAGTCTGTGGGTAAGCATTTGGCATCCCCATTCTGGGAGAATTTGGGTCTGACTGGCAGACTAATTCACTAATATGGTCCAGTGCGACTTTTTCAGAATCAAGTTTTATCCACATGACTCATCCCTATTCACATTGCCGTGCCTACAGGACTGACCTAGAATACCAAAATATGACAATAGGATAAGGATTGGCCAACTCAAAGATGGTGATAAAATTATATTCCACTCATGGAACAAAACAAATGATTGGCCAGCGCATCACACCTTGCTATGTGTCCAACACATAGGAGTCCATCACACATCACCAGCAAACACAACACATAACAGACATATCAACACTTACTGGAGTTGTCTGGGTCCTCAAATCGAGCCACCTTGCCAACAGTGTAGGGTGCCGGTCCACCTGCAAAGCATGGAAGGGAGAAATGTGCTCAATGTCTGTGCACTGTACAACAATTCCAAAGACAAATACTATGTGTAAGATTACATCAGAAAGTAAAGCCTCTCAGACATGATGATACTGCATCCTACATAGCACGGCTAACATGAACATACTCTGGGTCTCCAGTGAGTGATACACACATATCTGCACACATGCAGTGGCCCTAACTATCATGTGGTGGCAAACATGCTCCTTCATTAGTGAGCAGACATAATCATAGAGTGTATTCGTCTCATCATGTGTATCCATGAGAGACATCCAAAGCCACTTTCCGTGAGGACTGCATTACCTGTCAACCAGCCATTGTGACCACGACAAATTTATGGCACACTGGTACAATGTACAGAGGGCCAGGGACAGTTGATAGCCCTCATGTTGTTAATGTTTCTTCATTTGATGTGGCACAGCTATGATGAGTTGCACCAACCATTGAGATATGAACCCATGTGCATACCTTTGGCCAGCCATCCCTAATCGAAATGTGGCACTACAAACTCCAAATACCAGTCTAAGATGTTAGTTGAGCGCCGCTAAAACTTGTTACCTATGTGTCCAAATCCAGATCAGACATGTATCCGAAATGAAGGAGGGGCACAATAATCCCTAAGATGTTTGAAATTTCCATGATCGGTTTCCTTACACACTCACCAGCCACACATGAGACATATGTTCGGGCCACATTGCTATCATCAATTGAAGTGAAGCCTGCACTCATTTTCAGCCTCATGTTGTGTTTAGAAAGTCAGTCTAGCTGTTGCGTCAACAAATGATGGTAATGAGATGGAAATTTCTATACCTCACAGGCAACTGTGGCCTATATCTATACATAATTGGCTCCTGATTTGTGTTGCTGTTTGACACAAAAGCGGCACTAACTTCCATAATGCAAATGTATTCAGCGAGTTTGCGGAGCTCTTGCTTCCTAACAGCTAGCAATTGTGGTCCTTAACAAAGTATAAATATGACCCTGTATGTTTCAATAGCATTCCACACACTCAACAACATTGCTGGCAGATATTGTAAAAATCAGCTGATGTCACTACAGAGCAATTAAACGTGTACATTAACATGATTTGTACTCACCAACAGGGCCACCAATCACAATCCCCAGTTGGTTCAGCAGATCTTGCTCCCTGGACACAAGGTCAGCCCAGCGGTGCTTCAGCTGGTGCTCGTTTCTGGGTGTCTTATAAATCCTTTGCAGATGATACAACACCTTTGCCCACCGGAGCCTCCGTGCCTCAGTGTGATACCCCTGTATCACACGCCCACCTGCCTCAATCATTAAGGGTAGGAAATGGCACACCAGCCAAATGAATCCACCCAGCTCCTCCTCTCCCATCCTGCCAAGACGAGGCCTACCCAACATATTTGTACCAAAAGAGAAATAGGGGATAAAGGGGAACAAAGGAGAATAGGGGTAAAGTAGGACAGGAAAAATTCAAAAACAACTACTAACACAGCCCAACTATACCCAAACTAACACTACCCACAACAGACTCCCAACAAAACAAAGACAATACTTTACAACACAAATGAGCACAAAAAGCAATCACAAACAGACAATAAAAAGACCACACAGGAGAAAAATTCACTAAATATACAGAGACAAATTGAAACACAGCCACACAGTCAGGAAATATCACAGACTGCAAAGTGAAAGTGAAAGTACACCCACTGTACCTATTCTGTAAACAGGAAATCCTATTACATCACTTCCTGCCAAAAATAGCAGGTGTTTTTATCGTCATGCGTCAAAATATTTTGATGCATACAGTCTGCGCGTCATTTTTTTCGACGCACAGGAGTAGATTTGAGCCCGCATCCATATGTTTCAAAATTTTTTTAAACTCAACCAATTTTTGTAGGTACAGTGTGGAAGATACCTCTCAGGGCCAATGGTTCTTTCAGGGCATTATGCGTCATTTTTTGGCCATAAGCGTCATTTCTAGATGCATGTGCGTCATTTTTTTACGCGTGTGCGGCAAAATTTCAGGCATTAACTGGGTTTAGGTCATTTTACCATTTTAATGTAATATTACAGTTGTGACAATACTGAGATAGGCTGATTGCACCCACTTTTGGCATGACAGTGTATGGGCACATGTGACACATCAAACTACTGCGGACCATGATCCGCTACTTCATGTACAGGATTTTCACTCTTGACTGACGCAATAGCTGGCCAAACGTGTGGCCTACATATATGTATTGCACAAATTGGGCATGTTTGGCATCAGGAGAGGATAGCAAGGTGACTCACATAAGTACACAACCTCAATGCCTATGGCTCAATGTGTGTGCATTGGCTACTAATGTTGTTGTTCACCCACAGTGTGTGAGCATCACAAGATGCATTATTGCAAAGATGCTTGTGTGCATGTGGAGTCAATGTGTCCAACCCTCAGATGCAAGTCAGTGTGGAAATGAGAGAGGACATGTGTTAGCCATACATGTAGCAACAACTGCTGTGTGCACTTTCTAGTTTTTGGGTAACATAAACACCACAAATGACAAAGCATGCACCGGATAGATAGCAGACGGTTGTTCATGTCAATGGTCCAAAACCTTGCCATCACATGTCCTGGAATTTTGGATACTGCTTCCTAGGCACTTGTTGGTGAACCCACCATGAGTCAGGCACATGTACATACTAAGTGGGTACCGTGTTATTGACACGGAGAGCCAAAGATGAACCACATTTGTAATGTCACACCACAGTTGAGGTCATATGACAGAGCCACAACTCTCCTGTGGCAGTGGCGGACCAGCAGACCAAGCAGCACGTGGCCCCATATTTCCAGTGATCAATGGCACAGAGGTGTCTGGTTCATGTTTGTGGGCCAAAGTTAATCCTGTACATTTTTAGGGGTCTATGTTGTCACAGTTACGTCCAGGTCTAGTCATGAGTCAGTGGCGGATATTCCTGTATCTACTGAGTATCCTTCGGAGATCAATGGAAGTAAAGCCAATGTGGATTTGGGAACCCACATGGGGATGGTCCTACCCTGTCACTACAGACGTGTTATGAGACTGTCAACAGGGCAACCTTGGTGTGCTGAGTAGGATCATATTTCAGGATTCTTGTACCAGCAGGTGTCATTACAACATTTGTACACAGGTTGGCCTCTAAAGTTCCCACTGCATCTGGGAACATCGTAGCCTCTGTGCTGATTAATCTCGCAGCTATTCACCACGCACGGCCCATCAATATGTTGTGAGCAATGTGAATCAGCGTGTGAACTGTCAGGGTCCTAACATGTGTGGATTTTTTATGCACATTATCTGACGTTGCTGGTTCTGCTGGAGGCAACATACCCAATCCCTGCATACGGCCATGGTACACTGTCACACGTTGTTGCTCATGCATACATGAGACCAAGACAAGGGCTAGGCCAAGATTTGGGTATTTGGAGACAAGTTCCCAATTATGGTACGATAAATAAGCAGATTATGCAATACAATGTATTTGAGTATGCATTGAAGAATCACCTGACAAAATACCCCAGGAGGAATGTGAGGGTTGGGAAAGCCACTATGATACATATGTAGCCACAAGGAACCTTTAGGATAACGCACAGACAGGTGCCAGTCAGGCTAATAGGATGCAGGGTCAATCAGGATCCAGCAATTTCACAAGGTACATAATCAGTGGTCTGACTGAGACTGGTCGGAGGAAGAACAAAACAGTTGACATGGAAAACTGTGTTTGTTCTGTGTTTTGGAAGGTGACACATAAACCCAAGGGCTGAGTTACACAGCTTATTTTTCTGACAATGCAGAACAGTGTAATCAGTAAAATGGCAGCTTCTATGCTGTTCCAAGCATCTGCAAGGGCAGTGCATGTTCAAATGGCTGGTCTGCATGGAGGTGCTCACAGGTGTGTGCTGCATCAGTTTCTCACAAGTCCTGTAGGTGAGATTCGAGTTCAAATGGCCAACAGTACAGTTTCACATGGGAAGCAATCTACAGGTGATAACAGGGCTGAGATAACAGGGCTTAGAGACTACAAGCCAGTGCATTATTTAACCTGACGTCCATGCAGACAGATGTACAATGACTATGGCATACCATACTAAAGAGTGAAGCACACTGGATTAATATTGTTAGTCTGTGTGTGTATAGAGGAGGGAATATCTGGGTACACATATTACCATTCCAGGGACCTATTAAGACGGGTGGGGTGAGAACAGGAACATGGGTGTGTCTGGACTTAGGACATGGGCTGACATGTACATGGAATGTCATGTGCGCAATGCTTGTCATAGGTGTGGCACTTGTGCTCTCTATGTTCTGCTTATATGGAATTCTAGTCACACATGGTCCTTGCAAAGATAGGTGATGTAACAGTTCCTGCTGTCAAGGGTGTGGCCATACATTAATGTTACTGTTGCAATTGCACATCCACTGCCTCATGTATGATGCATTTTGTTCCATCATTGACTGATGGTGTCTTAGTTGTGTGTCATATGCTGCAAAGAATCATGTTGCCAACATGTATGTGTGAAATAGGTGTGGTCCTCTGCTATTGCCCTTCAAAGGTGAAATGTACAGGATTTATGTCATTTACAGTGTGTGTGAATGTGACTGTTGAGTAATACGCATCACAATTGCTTTGGAAATTTCTGGGTCCTGATCGGTATATCAGTAATGCTCCATGAGGCTACACTCTTATTCTGATAGTTAGAGATAAAGGTGAGCAAAAATGATTACCCAGACCATGATATGGTGATTATTATAGGTGTTTATTTACTTATGTTAATACACTGGTGATGGTGAGTTGATTCAAAATAAATTGTTGACAATATGTTGGCAACTACGCAATCCTGCAGCTGTGTTTGGTTGGTCCCCCTCATGTTGATGGCCAGCATCCTCCTCTTCCTCCTCTTCAGGCATTTGTGGCTCTGGGTCTAATAAGGGAATGTTCCTTCGTACACAAATGTTGTGCAGGATGGCACAGGTTAAAATTATTTTAGAGACCATTTCTGGTGAGTATAGGAGGCTGCCACCAGTGATGTCGAGGCACCTGAATCTCGACTTCAGGATGCCAAAGGTCCACTCAACTATGGTGCGTGTCCTCCTTTGTGCCTCATTGTAGGCACGCTCTGCTGCAGTGCTTGGGTTGCCAAATGGGGTCATAACCCATGGCTGGATCCCATAACCCCGATCAGCTGAAGGAGAAAATGACTGAGATCATGTTGATGTAGCTTGCCCCATTAATATCACCTTGCATGGCAGTTGTTCTCTTGTGTTGTCTGTGACTCATTTGTGTTTGTGTTATTGTGTTGATTCTTAGGCTTCTAGGATGTACCATCTGCATTGGGTTGTTTCCTTGGCTGAACAAGTGTTTGGCTGCTGACCGGTTGTCAGCAGTATATTTTGGAAGTTTAAGTACAGTGTGTACTCCCTATCATTGTGACTTGTGATACAGGTGTCCCTGTGTCTTAAAAGGGGGTGAGGTGATAGTTCCATACACAGAATCAATTTGTTTGCATCTATGTACCCTGGACATCCCATACCTTTTGACATGTGCAATGTATTAATTTAAACATCAGTGAGACGCTTACATTTTGCAAGGTGACAATTAGCCAAACTTCTCCATACGTTGTGATCATTGTCGTCTCAACATTTGACTGTACACTAATTTCACATGTGTGACAAGTTCACTGAAGACCTATTTCTCTACCCTTGGCAAGTTGACTCAGGTTGTAATGTGTACCTAGACTACTGCACATGGTCTAGTTCAGCTGGCTAACTTGGTTGTGAGGTTGTCGTTTTGAGTTTCAGAAGGTCCGTATGGCAGTACATCTGTTGTGTGGGTGTTAATTTGTCACAATGCGCATGTGTAGGAATGTGCACCTTCCATATAGTACCATCAAGATGTGTTCTTCGCACAGTCCACTTGCCTCTTGGTATTGGGCAATGTGAGAGTAGGAGTGATGTGAGATATTGGAATGGCCTCAATGATTGCATGTGACCTTTATTGTAGTCATCATAATGCTATGTGAGTCACGGTGTTTGACCTGCAGCAAATTACATTCTACACCCCTTACACAGTACGTATTGGCTGGAAGGGTGTTTGTTTGGGTGTTATTGATGTGTTATTGGAGTTTTATCTTCACAGATGTCATGCCAGTTGGCACCATGTGTTTGTCATTGTGTTGTTTTACATTTTCCTCTTGTGTCTGTGGAGTGGCATCAGTTTTTATTTGGAACGGTACTTTGTCCCTAGGTGTGTCTCCCATTGGGTGAGGATATCAAACATGCCTAGCGGTGTCACAACCTCAGTGTGTTCCTGTTCACATGTCGCTGTCGTGGTGTGTGTTGTTTGTCCTAGAGGGTTGCTGTGCAGTGTGTATATAAGTAGGTTTCTGTACTCACCAACAAGTAGTCCATTTCCATATTGTCCATCCTGGAAGTGTTGATTGATGGTACAGTGACGAAAGATGAATGAATCATGTACACTCCCAGGATACTTGGCCACGATGTTGGTGATCAATCCCTGGTGATCCACAATGGCCTGCACATTAATGGAGTATGTGTGCTTCCTGTTGCGGTATAGATGTTCAGTTGCAGCAGGTGGCACAAGACGTGCATGTGTGCAATCAATGGCACCAAGGATGTGTGGAAATCCATTAATGAGGTAAAACCCCTGTTTTGTCTCCTGCTGCTTCTGCTGTGTGTTGGGGAAGCAGATGTGGTGGGGTGTGAGTGTGATGATGGCATCCAGTACCTTGGGCAGGAAGGTGGAGAATGATGGCTGTGAGATCCCAGCAACCAGGGCGCCAGTGGTTTGAAAGGAGCCACTTGCCAGCATGTGTAGTACAGCTAGCAGCTTGGTTTTTGGTGGGATGGTGTAGGGTGTCTGCAAGCTGGTTGCCAACTGTGGCTCAATGTTGCGCAGCAGCTGCTGAATGGCTTGCCAGTTCAACCTGTACCTCTGGATGATGTCATGTTCCCTGAGGCCATGAAGGGTTGTCCTGGTGCGGAATATCCTCTCCTGCCTTCTGCGTTGCCTTTGGGGTCCCTGCTGGTGTTGTGGAAGCTGCTGTTGTTGTTCCAGTGCTCTGCGTCTGCGTACACGCTGGATGAGAAGCTCCTCCATGTCTTCCTTTTGAAGCTCTGCTGTTGCTTCTGTGTGGTTTCATTAAATACAGGTATGTTTGTCCCATTTTAACACCTGCCCTGACCCAGGCGTTAATTTTTGCCGCAAATCGGGCTGTGCGTCATTTTCTGACTCCGCCTCCCGGCTGTGCGGGATTTTTGCGCAGTAGCATAAATAAGGCGCAAGGGTGTTTGTGTCATTTTGTGGACGGGAATGTCTACCTTGCATATCATTAACGCAAGGCGGTTTTCCCACATCCAGAAAATGACACACATGGCAGGATTTTGACGTCCGTGGGCTCAGGCATTGTTGGAGTGTAGCTTTTATAATCAAAGTTTAACATGAACTGCTTGCAAAATGATGTGTAATGAAGCTGCATAGAAAACGCATTACTATGTTTCTAATGTACGCGTTTGAAATGTACCCACGGGGTGTGGCCACCAATGTATACGATGATTAATGAAATTGACTAATAATTAATTATTAATGTACTAATGTATGATTCTGTTCTAGTATTAAGAGTTATATGTGAAGATATTGTCAAATTAATCATTAGGCCTTAGTTAGCAAGAGTCTGGGCCTAGCTGCCTGGCCTCATATTAAATGTGTTTTCTGAACATGCAATGTGCTGTCTTCCTGATGGACATGAAGCTGTACTTTTCCAGAAGCTAGAGATGTGTGTAACCGCAGTAAATTCTTTCTCATGAGATCCGACTTCCTCAAGGAGACATTCTTGCCGAATGCAACAGTGTAATTCGCAAGAGGTACAAGGTCGCCTAAACCGGTAAAGACAATGGAGCTACTAACTGAAGCCGTGCGTGTAACTTTTCTTACCTGCCATCTCACCCGATGAAGTCGTAAATCATAGGAGCCAATGAACCGCATGAGAACCGTCTTAGATGAAATTTATAGTTAGGTGACCACTCAACCATTGGACAGAGATAGTGGTGCGCCAGATTTTGCCCAATTGGAAATTAAGAGTTTGTTCGACAGATTTAATATAATGACATGCCACAAGGAGAAATTGTCCACTCTTTTGCCATCCTTTGTCGTTCCTTGCAGCCATTAACTTATCATTATTTTGAGAGCCTTTTTCCTACTTTGAATCATCCTCTTTACTCAACATTTACTTCACCTCCTTAAGAGGGAAGAACTTTTCACCCTGTTTGCTGAGACTTTGCTGTTCTGTCCTGGATGATGGTGGATCGACTACTGTCCTGAGGACGAAGGCTGACTCTGTATGCTGGCCCATTACAGAGGGTAACTATATGATAATGAAAATTTAATTGTCTGCTTGCCTTTCCTTTCTAGGTACCAACTTCTTTTAATAGAGACCACAGCTAGATGTTTTCCAAATTTGTGGTACTAAATTGTTTTGCATGAAGCCCAACTTGCTGATGCTAATTTGAGGCTAGTTAAGGAGTTTACCGACAATTGGGTGCAAATAGGCAAACAACTGGATCTTTGCTTTGTTGAATAATGTATCAATGCTACTCTGCTAAAGTTAACGCTGTGTTTTGTCCTGATGTTTATAATCTTTGCTTTGCTTAAATCTTACTCAAGTTGCCATATTGTAACATTATTGATGTGTTTCCTGGTGTTGAGACTAATAAACTTGCTAGTAGATTGTAATCAATAGGGAATAGATCTCATAAACCTTACTAAATCGAGTGTGGTTATTCGTGGCTGAAAGGTCATGGTGAGTTTGGATTCTTATTAATGTCATGAACTAATTTAATTAATTTACTATTATGACTACTGATGAGGTTATTGACCTATCGATTGATATGCTGATTAGTTATCTCATTTTAAGGTGCCTCCAATCAGGGTCAAAAGATTCATTGGCCTAAAAAGAGTAAGTAAATTACCTAGGGCGGGACGCATTATCAGTTCCAAAGTTTAAATATGGTGCACGGTTTGCGCAGAATGTGGGTCAAAATTTTTGACGCACATTCGGTGCAGACGGAGTATAAATATGCCTCTAAGTATGCCGGACAGAGTGTTGACATTCCATCTCTATTTCTACTGTGTCTGAGGTTCACCGTTGTCAACAGAGTAAGACAAATGAAGTAGAGACGGTGGACAGATAATAAACTTTTGGCTATCAAACTACCTTGCTCTAAAATGCCACCAAATTTTGCTGCAGAATGGTAATGGCATTTGGAAAAGACTGGGAATGGCATTCGGAAATTATCATTCAGATGGATTTCCTCCATTTTAGGGCCAGACTTAAATTAGAGTATCTCTTATGCAAGCTCCGTTATCTTTGCATTTCTTTAGGTCCTGCATTTGTGTGGTAGGTAATCAGCACTCTTACATGAACCTACAGCAAAAGTAGCCTACTACTCACCTAACAGCGCGCATGTGTTGTTTGCTGCAAGGTATTGTTTACAGTAAAGGGCTTGGAGCACGCAATTACTTTCCATTGGCTCGCTTCTGTTCACTCTTCAATGCTGCCTTTAAAGGTACTGGAGCAGAATTCTGGTGCTAGTACAAACTAAATATATTTGTCAAACAGATTAAAAGAAATGGGGTATCGTGTTGTAATACTATGCATTTGCTTTTCATGTTTTGATAACGAAGAAAGCATTTGAGGGAAAATGTTTGAACATTTATATGACAGCAGTTTGTCTCTGTCCATGAAACACAATATGAGAAATAACATTTGCACATAATTACAGAGGGCAAGCCCCAATCTGTTTGGTCGCAGGTTTACAGTTTGAGCTAGAACAGCTGAGGCGATTCACTAATCCCATAACGTATTGCATTTCTGGAAGAAATCATTGTGCAACGTGCAGGTCACAATCTTTGTAAAGTGTCTCGGTGGGTTTCGCTCCATCTGCAAACAGCTGCTTCTAATCGAGAAGGCTCAAGTGGCGAGTTCATGCTATAGAAAAATGCAAAAAAGTTACAGTCCTTACAGGTTTTAATTCAGACCATCATTATTCTAGGGTTGATGAAATTGGTTCTGTTGTGCAGTAGTAAACCATTATTATTGAGTGCCAAAAACCAATGCCTTTAATAATTATGTGGTAGATAAATGTTGAATATATATATGTTTACTTACCCCCTTCACGGTCTGTGCCCTGGAGCTGAATGTAAACATTCGGACACACGCAAGCACATCCAACTAAATTCAGAAAGTGTTTCCTGTGTGGAGCAGTAACTTTGCAGGTGGATGGGATGCTCTCTTACAAACACCAGCCCTCCCAGCCAGAAATTCCTCACATCATGGACAAGGCGTAATTTATGTTGTCTGAGTTGTGTTCTGTCTGTGAGCAGGGCCTTAGGGAACAAACTCAGCAGCCCACAGAATTCTTTCCTGGCTTTTATTTGTTCTCCTCATTCTTGGTCTTTTCATGTTTCACCTAGCAAACATCGCAAGCCCCTTGGTTTGCAAAAATACCTATTTTTTCCTTACAGTGGGCTTAGAACACGTCATAGGCTGTTTCTTAAAAATTCCTCTTAAGCCATATTACACAGCACCGGGAGTGCAGTACAACATCAGTTAAAACAATTGACAAAGCCATTAAATCCCAAAGGCGAGACCTATTGGCTTTACCAATGCTTGTTTGAAGGTGATACGTCTAGAGACGTTTAAGCAACTTGATTTCAGTTGCTGAGAGTGAATCTGTAAAGTGCTTGCAGAGGTGTTTGGAAATGAGGATCCCCATTCCAGGACGAAACTAAGTGAGTTGATGTCAAGCATGAGCTGGTCACAGATTATGATAGGAAGCAGAGGCTGGGACAGTTGAACAGTGCTCCTGGAAAGAGTGAAAGAGTTGACACCACCTGAACATTGCTTTGTATATAAGACATCAATATCTATATGCAATAATGCAGCGTAGGATACAGGGATGGAGAACATGCTGGCTCGCTGTTAGGCCGGTCGCTAGAGCGCATACTCCCAGCTGTGGTGTAATTTGGTTTGAAATACACGCAGTGATCTGGATTGGATTGGAGGAGGGGTGGAAAGTGGGAAAGACATGGTAATACCCCTGCCCACGATGGTGTCTGGAGGTAACCAGACGGTGAAAGGACAGAATGGGTTTGAGACTTTGACAAGTATGGAAGAGACTCCTGAGGTAGTTGAAGGGGGAAGGGAGTAGGTATCAGAACCCAGAATGGTAGTGATGTTGCCGCAGGCCCCACTCTGGTAACCCAGAAGTCAGCTGGAAGAACTGTTTCACACAACGGAGGGCAGTAGCTCCTTAGAGTCTCTGATCTTAGCTCTTGCAGATATGAAAAAGGAGGGCTTTTCTGTTTCAGAGGCTAACCAGGCCGAAATAAGGGGGTCATGTGAAGCGCTTGAGAAAAAGCTGGATCTATTGAGCATGAGGACCCAAGCTCTGGAGGATACAGTAGATGTTTTGAAAGTAGAGCTGGTGAAAAGTTTGGTGGATATACAGCTATTAATTCCTAGGGAACAGGAAATGCAAGACAAGTTAGAACATCTAGAGAACAGCTGGCACAGGAATAATTCAAGAATGCTGAATGTTCCTGTAGGGTTGGAAGGAGATAATCTGAAGACATAAGTGGTGTCCCTTCTAAAAAAACAATAACATTAGAAGAGAAGGAAGATGACATTGCAAGGGACATTCAGAGAATCCATAGAGATTCGTTCAGGGAAACCCTAATAAAACAAGGCCAAGGAAAATTCTGGTAAATTTTCATACTTATGCTCTGAAGGAAAAAATACTGAAAGCATTGAAAGCAAAATCCTTAAGAGGGACAGATTTCCCTTTTGAGATCAGATCAGATTTAGCCCAAGCAACCATAGACTGGCAAAAGGATTTGGGGAAGCGTATGGATGAATTCAAGAAACTGGGAGCAACAGTCCAGTTCAGATTCCCGGCTATGCTTCGGGTTATGTATAATGATAAGATGTATAGCCTGAAAGACTCCAGGGCAGCTGTTGAGTGGATGGAGGTCATCAGGTGGGGGGTGCAGGTATCTGAAAGCACTTCTTAGATCAGGTTAACTCTTACACATGGAAAGATAAGTGGAGTAGTGTAGAGTTCCGATGAAGGTAGATAATATGTTCTCTTAGCTCGGTAGGGGGGGTCTCATAGGTTCTCTCAAATTGGACTAAAATCCAGTGCAGTTGGAAGCAGGGGAGGGTACTTCATGGGGTGAGGAGACAGAAAGGGGACAGTGGGGGTCATGATGATGTGAGGGGTGAGGAGCACTGGGTGGGGCACATTGGGGAAAAAATAATAAAATCCTCAAACACCTTAGACAGGACGTTTTTGGGTAGAGGAAATAAGTAAGATAGACTTCACCCAGCGAGGAGTTGGAGGTAGACATATTCAGATTTTGTCATGGAATGTTAACGGTTTGCGTACTAGAGGGAGAAGGGCTAAGATTCTGCAATAGCTGAAAGATTCTTCAGCTCAGATTCTAATTTAACAGTAAACACATTTGACGAAAGTTGAATGTGAAGCATTATTTCAATCCCAAATATGGGTCCAACTATGTGCGTGCACCGATCAAGGGGTATATGTTAAGGAGGGTTGTCATCTTAGTGAAGCACCAAGTTAAAGCAGCCTTCCTGATTATGGTAGTAGAGAAATCAGGGAGATGGGTTACAGTACATATACAATTTTAAGATACAATTTTTACATTATTAGATTGTTACAGCCCCAATTGTGATGATATAGAGCCACTAACACAGGTCTTTATGACATTTCTTGACTTTGAACATCCAGTGATTGTGGCAGGTGACTTTAAAGTGATTTTGGATAATAAAATGGATAGATCGGCTGCTAGCAGAACGGTGGGGATCCTGAAGTCACAAGCATATTTTAAAGGTATGATGGCGCAATCAGGACTGTGTGATCTGTGGAGACAGAGAGTAGGATTTCGGCGGGGATACTCCTTTCATTACAAGAAGTATGGGCACGCATCCCGAATAGATAATTTTTTCATTGATCAGGTGCCAGTAGAGGCAGTTAGTAATATAACCTATGTACCAGCTCTCTAATCAGATCATGCAGTAGTAACACTGACAATGGCACTTCAGATAAAGGAAGAGGTTAGGAGATGGACTCTGGACCGTACCTTACTGTTTGATGATGAGGTGGTCTCACAACTTCGTACAGAAACAGTGACATTTTTTAAGGCAAATAGGGGTTCGGCCTCTATATCAGTCGTATGGGATACTTTTAAGGTTGTCATAAGAGGGAAAATTATTAGTACGATGAGTCATAGAAATTGGAAATATAGGCTTGAGGCGAGCTCCTTGGAGGCAGAGCTAGCCAAATGTGAATATCAGATAATGGAGTGTTATGATGCCAAAGTTAAGGTATCACTGGAGAGTAAGATGAATCAGCTAAGGGAGCAAGTTGATGTATTCAAGTCAAGTCACACACGCTTTATTCGGTCTAATTAAACCATCAAAGCAATAACTTACAACAATAAAACCATGATCTATACATAATAAAATACAGTAACAAAGTTATAAAATGATAATGGGGATAAAATGAGAGATCTGCAAATGTACAAAAGGGTATTGATATAAAACTTCACATATGTCTCCCATCGCTACCTTTAACTTCCTCATCGACAATTTAATAAAAGATTCATTGAGTTAAAACTATCGTATGAACAGTAATTAAATTAATAAGTTAAGAGCAGGGTTCAGTTAATAACAAATCACTATGATTTTTTTTTTAAATGGGTACGTATATGCCATGCGGACGCAAGGAACTTGCTGACCGCACAGGTTAAAAAGGGGGAACAATCTCTAAACATCAACCTTAGGGCATCTTTGCACGTTCTCAACCCCATATTCCTGCAAGCGGGCCGAAGCCATTTTCGCCGGACAAGGCCATAGGCAGGACAAGTAAACATAAAATGCACTACAGTTTCTACAGAGCCGTTACAACTTGGGCATTGATCGGTTAGCGAAGTAGAGCACCATGAACTGGTAAAAGACTTCAGGGGGAGGCATCCATACCTGAACCGGACATACAAACTTTTACTTAGTTGATCGGTAATCAAATCTAAAAAGGGTTCAAAGTGGGGAAACCACTTATAATCGAGAAATTGAGATGTCAACCTACCATGTGAAGTGCATAACAGGTACTTTTTCCTAACATAGGACCAGTAAACTGATTTTAAATGATCCTTATGAACCCTCCTTAAATTATTTGGCTGGCTCCAAAAGTCACTAAGTCCCAGGGTATGGAACCATTCCAAAATGTACTTAAACCAAGGGATTGAAAGTACATTCGGTCTATCCAATAGATCTTGTAAGGACTCCTCAGATATAACTAATTCAGGGGTGGTCCAGATACGAACCCAAAAAGTCAGAGGCCTTAGGGCTATTACATCAGAAATGTGGGGGAACCCTAAGTCCCAAAACACTGGAACCAAGAGTGTACTACGAGGACATGCCAGGAGCGATCTTACGGAGTTATTTTCCCCCACAGATAGCTTGCTAGTTTTGAAGCAACCCCAAACCTCTGCGCCATAAACCGCGGCGCTCTGAGCCTTTGCTAGATACATTTTAGTAGCTGGGGAAACAACTTTCACAGTATTAGACTTTTGCAGACGCAAAATTGCTCCTGACCTGTGTGCTAAAAGAGCTAGACTTTTTTCTACCTGGGCCTGCCAGTTCATGTTGTTGCTGATTCTCACCCCTAGATAATCGATAGAGCATACCTTGCTCAAAGGAACCTCATTATATAAGATGTTACATCGTTTGGTGCAACCAAGACCAAAGGTCATAAGTTTTGTTTGACTAGAATTGAGTTCCAATCCATGGTCTGCACAAAACACACTAAACCTATCCAGGAGAACCTGAAGGCCCATAGGTGTTTTAGAGATCAAGAGGGAGTCATCAGCAAACAAAAGAATAGGAACTTTTAAGTTGTTCAATGAAGGGGCATCATTTTGACAATCAGTTACAACTTGCACCACCTCATTAATGAACAAGGAAAAAAGAGTGGGTGCCAGGACACAGCCCTGGCGTACCCCCCGCCTGATATTAATACGATCGGTAAGTTCCCCCTGACTACCCCATCTTACTCGAGCATAGGTGTTCTTGTGCAATTTTTGGATTAGGTGCACCAAATTCCTCGGGACGCCAATTTTTTTTAGGACTTCCCACAATTTCTCTCTTGGAACGAGATCAAAAGCGGACTTTAGGTCAACAAAAGCAACATACAAGTTTTGTTTGGCCAGAGTAACGTATTTCCAGAGTAGCAGGAAGAATCTAAAAACTTGGTCCATAGTGCTAATTCTTGAACGGAAAGAGCCTGGAGGGGGGATAGGACCTGGTTGGCTTGGACCCAGTCCATAAGCCTGTCTAGGACTTGCTTAGAGAAAATATTTTGTAGATTGTCAATGAGACTAATTGGGCGATAATTTGCAGGCAGTCCCACATCTCCTTTTTTATAGATAGGGATAATTTCGTCCCCGAGCCACGAATCCGGAATAGGGCCACCTGCTGCGATGGCATTCGATAATGTATTAATGTACCATGCCCAAATAACAGGTTCTGACTTGAACAGGTCCCCCGGTATCTTGTCAGGACCGGGAGCCCTAGCGGATTTCAAAGAACTTATAGCTGCTGTGGTTTCAGCAATTGTGAAAACAATGTCATCCATAGGTCCTTCAATGAGAGGTCTGCATTCAACGCCCCTTTGGTCCTCAAGGTCCTGCTGTGTAGATGAAGCGTAAATCTCGGAGAAATGAGCCACCCATCTTTCGGGCTGAATATGGAGATTTAAAGTGACATTACCCTTTCTGTGCTTGTTAGTCAGCAACCTCAAAAAAGAGCCCTCATCCCGATTTTTGACTGCCTCCAACAGCTTCTGCCAGATCTCAAATTCCCAATTTTTCTTCGCTCAGTCCAGGGCCTTGGTGTAACTAAATCTAGCGGCCCTAATCTCCTCATGTGAGTGCTTGTGGAGGGCCAATTTGAGATTGAGCCTCGCAAGGTCACAATCTTCATTGAACCATTCTCTAGATCGGATGGTATCGAGAGTATACCTAAAAGGGGTTTCTTTATGGAAAAAATTCTGTAAAATGTTTGTCAATTCGACATGGATTTTCAGGATTGGAATACTATCGACCTCCTGCTCATCAAAACCGGAGAACAGCTGTAGAAAGGAAGAATACATTTGTTTGATCAGGAATGGATAAGATGTAACTTTTGGCCAACTGACGCGAGTTTGCCTAAGGTTCGGGCAAGGAATCGGAACATCAGTGGTCTCTAGATGTTGGGTTCGCCCAAAAGCTTTACTGGATAGAGTAAGACAAAGGGGGTGGTGGTCGCTATCATAGCGGGGTTCCACCTTCATATCCAGAGTGTTTGGCCAGAACCTGATGTCGACCAAAAAATAATCAATAATGCTGGAAGAACACCCACGTTTGAAGGTGGGGGCACGATTTGGATCAGATCTAGTGCGGCCATTACATTCTCTGAGTCCAAAGCGTAAACAAAGGGAGGCCATCTGCATGGCAACACAAGAACCAATGCTAAAAGTGTTGTCCTTTGTTTGGGGAATACCCCAAGATTCATCTTCTTCAGTTGTCAAATTGCCTATAAGGTTCTTGAATACGAAGGAACAGTTTATATCGCCCCCTATCACCAGATGATTAGATGGATGCAAAAGTTCCATATACTCAGCTTACTGAGCAAGTACCCTAGATTCCATGCTGCGGGGGATGGACCTCGCGTACACATTGACCATAATCACTATAAAACCAGGCTTAAATATAAGTCTAACACCCAATAAATATAACGAGTTAAGGGATAATGCAGAATGGTCGCATTGCAATTTCTTATTCACTAAAATCATAAGCCCGCCCATAGGTCTACCAAAGCCTCCAGAGGCAGGTTGAGCTGCGACAAAATATGTTGTGAACCCCTCAACATATATTATCTCTTCCGCCCAGGTTTCCTGAAGAAGACATAAATCTTGCCTATTGATAAGGTTGACCCATCCAGGATCTCCCAACTTTTTCTCCAATCCAGCCACATTCCAAGACATGATGTTAAGTTTGGGAAGCACAAATGTGGGCCTAGCTCTCAGGGGAACGGTGAAATTCAAAGCCCTTGGTCGTTTGCCTCTGTGGGCCGTAACAGCTGCAATGGGGAACACTGAGGACGGGACAGCATTTAGTCAGTCTAGATCAGATAACCGGGGGGAATGGATCTCGGTCAAAACTGGTTGATTACTATTGAGTGGACCCTGGACCCCTCCCACAAGGGCATTAGATGGTCTATCGATCCTTCGTGTCTCGCCCCCCGGAGAGTTCATACAGAGGCCAATTCCGATGTCTCTGCCAGATTTCAGAAAGCCGGTCCGTAAATTGAAGGCATAAGATGATCGACCATGGAGGTATCGAAAAAAAGAATTGAAATGTAATAAAAATCTGAGTCTGGTTGAATATGTCTGCGTACCTCCCGAATATCAGAACGGATAACAGACAGACATTTCCTCTGTATGCGAATCCAATAAATAACTTTGTTAGTGAAAGATTCGTAAGACTCTCTCTGGTCAACAGACAACCTAGGGACCCCTGTCATGTAGATATATGCATCCTTTCTACTATGGTCATATCTCCCCTTTGAATCAATCCCCTGAATTAGTTTAGATTGACCTTGGCGTAAGACTCTGGGTGGACTTACAGGCACCTGTGCACCCTTCCCGTCCTTGGCTTCCTTGGGCAGGGAATTTATACAGGGAAGACGCTGATCATTATTTTTTGAGGCAAGATTGAGCATACGGCCGGTATCAGTGGGGTTGTCGTCGGGAAGGAATAACTCCCCTTTTTATTCGTTGCCAAGCTCGTGGGCTTCGCCCCCAACTTTAGGCATTTGGGGTACGAAGTTAAGTTATCCCCAGTGTCCAATGTTGCTAGCGCATTGGACCCCCCGGTCAGCTCAGGGATGTGGACATTCGTACTGGGCAATTTACAATAACAAATTACCTTCTAATCAGATAGTCCAGAAATTTTACCCAAAATTACCATTACCAAGGATTTTAGATCATCCAGCTTCTGGGAAACAATTTCCAGTTCAAGTGACCTTTTACGTTGAATCGGCCAGTCAAATTCCTCTGTATCAGGTTCCGCTGGAATTAAAGGTGGAGAGCAACCTAGGCTCTCACTAGAAGTAGATAGAGGTTGAAATCTGTTCGAACAGGGGATATCACTCGAAATTACAGTCTTGGAGCCTGAATGCAGAAAGTCCCTGGATTGGGTACATTCTACAACTTCAGCATTCGAAGTATGCCTCATTGGTGGTGAAAGAATTGCAGCCTTGGATAAGGGTGGCGAATGGAGGTCCACTTTCACAGACAAATGGGGTGTCCGCAGTTTTTTATTAAATAGATCCGGAATCTTCCTATGGGTCGAAGTGGCAGGGATGGGGGGAGCGGTGAGAGAAGGGCTCCTCAGTATTGCCTCTACTTCCTCAAACAAGGAGTCAATAGTTTTTAATTGGTTCCTAATGGGCTTAGGAGGGTCGTCTGCTTTCCTGCTAGCTCGTTTCTTGTGTTTTTTTACTCCAGAATGTGGCGCAGGAACATCATCTGCCTTCCGCTTCCCCATTATTGACTGCGTGGTGTCCAAAGCCAAAACTAGGGCCTCCTACAAAAATTAAAGAGGGATGGCCCGGCCTGGCCTCAGTCGGTCGCTGATGGGCGAAGGATGGGCCCACCCTTGGCCCGGGCTCCACCCGGGCGCGGCCCATTCACGTCCCACGCAGCGGCGTTGCGCGGTTTGCTTTGTAGCGCCTGCGAGTGTCCCCAGGTGTAGGGAGAGTGCAGGGGTGCCTGGGACTTGGAGTCCCACCAGGCACTGTCAGAGGCGGTGGCAGCGGCGTTGCGCGGTGCGCTTTGTACCGCCCGCGAGTGTCCCCAGGTGTAGGGAGAGTGCAGGGGTGCCTGGGACTTGGAGTCCCACCAGGCACTGTCAGAGGCGGCGGCTGCGGCGTTGTGCGGTGCGCTTTGTAGCGCCCGCGAGTGTCCCCAGGTGTAGGGAGAGTGCAGGGGTGCCTGGGACATGGGAGTCCCACCAGGCACTGTCAGAGGCGGCAGCTGCGGCGTTGCGCGGTGCGCTTTGTAGCACCCGTGAGTGTCCCCAGGTGTAGGGAGAGTGCAGGGGTGCCTGGGACTTGGAGTCCCACCAGGCACTGTCATGATTGATGTATTATTTCAAACTAGGTTGACAAAGAAATGGGAAGTGTGAGAGAACAGGGCTGATTGCAGAGGCCCCTAACTTTTTGCCCCCATTTTCCACTTTTTCCTGGTGTTTTCCTGACTCTGATGGTGCCCTGGGTATTGCTAACTTGTCCCAGGGTCTGTGCTCTGTGTAAAATCAGTATGCAAATTAGGCTAATTATAATTGGCTAAGTCATCCTACGTAAAAGTCCCTAGTATATGATAGGGCATGTAGGTTTAGGGACCCCAGCCTGCCTTGCTGGCTGCTTTTAAATTAAAGTTATATGCAAATTCGACTTTGGAATTAAAAGTAGTTCCAAAGTCTTAAACTACCTTATTTTTTACATATAAGTCACCCCTAAGGTGTGCCCTATGTGCCCCTAGGGCTGGGTGTCATTTAACTATAAGCAGGGACCTTATAAAAATAGTTTTATAAGCCCTGGTGAGGTAAAAACAGCCAAATTAATTTTCCCTCATTGTAGTGAATGGCCTCCATAGGCTAAAATGGGGAGACTTTATTTTAATTTTAAAGGTCCCCTTAAGTAACAGATACCAGAAGTTTGGTAACAAATTAATTATTGTAATAAATCCCACAACTTCCAGTTGTTGGATTTAATATAACTTGTTCAGGTAAAGAGTTTTAAACTTTACCTGAAAAGTTGCCAACTTCAGCTCTGCAGTTTTTTGCTGCTGTGCTCTGATTGGCTAGCCTCTGGCAGCCTGGCTAGGCTGCCTTGATGAGGTGTGAAGTGGCCTGGCTTCACACAAAGAGATATGCCTGTGGGAGAAGATCTCCCCTCAGCAGATGGTGATGCAGGAAGGGGGAGAGCTGCCAAACTGGTCTTCAAAGGCAGAGAAGGACATTTTGAGCATCCCAGCAACATCCCCACATCCTGCAAACCCAGACAATTAGGTGCCCCCTTGATTAGATTAGGAGAGGGCAGGAGAGGGGTGTGTTTATGATTTTTAGCCACACCAGTGGGTGGGCTCAGCCAGATGTAATCTCCAATAATCACTTTCAGCCATGATGAATTTTTGAGGAATGTTGCTCCCTGGGATTGATCTTTGCCACACTTCCCAGGAAGTGGTTATCACAGGGAGAAGGACCCTGTCCCTGACTGGAGAACTAGGCCCCCCTCTGTTTTTCACCCAGGAGCGAGGATAAAACTGGCAGACCTGCAACCACACCTCAGTTCCCTACCAGGAAGAACTACTGAAGAAGGACTGCCCTGCTGGACCCCTGGCCTGCACCTGGACCCTGCACTCTGAAGGACTGCACCACCTGCACACTTGGGTTTCACCACAAGAAGGACTTTGCCTGGCTTCAACTGGTTCAAGGAGGGACTCCCTGTTTGCTACAGGTGACAAAATTGCTAACCAGAGCCCCCTGCACCAACTTCTGAAGAAACCAACCAGCTGACCACTGCCCAGTGGCCAAAAAGGAGTTTGCGGCAGGTGCATTCTGGGAGTTGTAGTCCACATCCCCAAGGATCATCTCAGAGCTTCTGGGACCTTGGGGTGAGCTGTGGACCCCAAAAGAACCTTAAAGGAACATCTGGAAGAAGATCCAGAAGTTTGGAGAACTTTGGAGAACTTTTGGAAAAAAGCTCTATAGGGGACCGACCCGCCGCGGCAACTCTAGCCAGCTTGCCTCAATCGCGACCCGGCCTGACTTGCAGGTTCGTCCCAGTGAAGAAAATCTCCAAAAAAGAGATGAAGTCCGAACGTAGGAAGTTGACCGGGACCTCCCAGCCAGCGTATCTGAGGAGGGCTCCAAGGACATCGGATCAAGATCCAGGTTTGCCCCGGTCGAAGCATTTTCACCTCAAAAAAATGATTAAGTCCGAAGGTAAAAATCTCCACCGAGGGCACCCGCAATGCGTATCTGAAGAAGAGTTCCAGGAGGTCGGATTGGACTGGCAGGTTCGTCCCACTGAAAAAAATCTTCAGAAACATGACTAAGTCCGTAGGTAAACTTTTGACCGGGGCATCCCGCGGGCTGTAGCCAAGCCGGGCTCCATCGCGGTCGGCCTCAAACTTTGACTTTGCCCCGGTCGAGGTGCAACCAAATGACCAAATTGGTGCTTTTTGTTTCTAGGCGCTAGAAAACAATAATTCTTTAAAAATTCATATCTCCGGGTCCCCTTATCCGATTTTATTTGTTTTGGTGTCAATTTAAAGATAACAATATAATCTATTTTTATAAATTGATTTTGGATTTTTAAACTGTTTCCTGTGTTTTATTTAATTACTGTGTTGTGATATTTTAATGCTTTACGCTTTGTCTCCTAAGTTAAGCCTTGTCGCTCGTTGCCAAGCTACCAAGGGTTGAGCTGGGTTTAATTTACTGAGACCTAACTGGACCTAAGTGGAGGTTAGTGGCCTATTGTTAAGTGTAGGTACTTACCTGCCCTTACCAATAACCCATTTTCCAAAAAGAAGCAAGTAAGATTGCACATTTCAAGTATGGGGAAAGTGCAGGAAAGCTGCTAGCTTGGAAGATCAAGATAGATTTAGTTAGAAAGAATATCAAGGAGATTGTGTGTGGGTGGACAGGAGAGAAATGGACAAGTAGCACAGCTATAGAGCAGGCATTTCAGAGGTTCTTTGAGGAATTGTATATGAAAGATAAATCAGTGATGGGGAGGCGGTGAGAGAGTGGTTAAGACGTACAAGTTGACTAGAGTCGTACCCACAGAGCACGCCCAGTTTGTTCAGCAGGTTACCCAGGAAGAAATAGGGGCTGTGATAAAAACTATAAACTATTTTCAAAGGTACTGGCTGATAGACTAAGCAGGGTGGTGGGGGGTCTCCTGCACTTGGACCAGAAGTTTTTTTTTAGAGGTAGGTTTTTGCATGAATTTTCTTTTAAACTCATAGCCTCTATAAATATGGCTATGACCTATCAGGTCCCTAAGGCCATTATGACATTAGATGAAATGAAAGCATTGGACAGAGTAAATTGGACCTTTCTGGGCACAATCTTTAAACAGTATAACTTAGGGGAGACATTTTGTAGGTTGATTAGTAAAATCTATGATGCCCCTTCTGCAAGAGTTTTGGTGTATGGAAGTTTAACCCCCTCTTTCGGTATATCTAGAGGAACCAGTCAGGGATGCTCTCCATAGTCACTGCTGTTCGATCTCGATAGTGAACCTCTTGCCATGTGTATCAGGCAGGAGCCTCAAATCTCTCCTTTTCACTGTGGTGAATGGGAAAAAAGTCTCTCTATATGCTGATGATCTTATGGTGTACTCAGCAGACCTGTTATCAGCCCTCCTGGCTGTATTGAAAATTGCTTCAGACTTTGGGAGAGTATTAGGCTATCTTGTCAATGCAGAGAAGATGGAGGTATATGATCTGGAACCAGGGGGTGGATAACCTCTCAATCAAAAGCGAGATGAGGTATTTAGGGCTTAGGATAGTTCAAGATGTTACCAGGATTGCAGAGGCCAATTTGAAGAAAGCATTGACAGAAGTCATAAAGTTGATTCAAGGTTGGGTACATCTCCTGTTGACAATTTTGGGCAGAGTCAATTTAGTTAAAATGGTGATATGTGTCCGAAAGTACCCTCTTTTGTCATGGTTACCCCCTTTTTCTGCCTGATGGCAGTGTGTTTGACTGTGTTCACTGGGATCCTGCTAACCAGGACCCCAGTGATTTTGCTCTCTCTCCTCTAAATTTTGTCACTGCATACTGGTAACCCAATATTTCACCCAGAATTGGCATACTGGTGTCCCCTTATAAGTTCCTAGGATATGGTACCTAGGAACCCAAGACATTGGAGTTCCAGGGGAGCCCTATGGGCTTCAGCGTTTCTTTTGCCACCCATAGGGAGCCCATGCAAAGGCTTCTGCAGGACTGCAATTGCAGCCTGCATGAAAAGGTGCATGCACCCTTTCACTGCCATTTACACTGCACCATGTCACTTATAGGTCACCTCTGTTGCAGGCCCTCCAGCCCTGAGCTGAGGGCAGGGTGCAGAGTACCTGTGTGTGTGAGGGCACCCCTGCACTAGTAGAGGTGCCCCCACGACCTCCAGTACCATTTTACCGGACCTGGTGAGTGGATGCCATTTTAAGCATGTACTGGACATAGGTCACTACCTAGGTCCACCTACATAATGGTAACTCCAAACATAGGCATGTTTGGTATCAAACATGTTGGAATCTTACCCCAATGCTTTTGCAAGCATTGATTGTATGATTTCATGCACTCTGGGGGCTCCTTAGAGGACCCCCGGTACTGCCATTCTAGCCTTATGAGGTTTTCCAGGCAACCCCAGCTGCTGCCAACTCTCAGACAAGTTTCTGCCTTCCTGTTGCTTGAGCAGCTGAAGCACAGGAAGGCAGAACAAAGGATTTCCTTTGGGAGAGGGTGGTTACACCCTCTCCGTTTGGAAATAGGTATTAAAGGCTTGGGATAGCCTCCCTAGGCCTCTAGAAATGCATTGAAGTGCACAGATGGTGCCCTCCTGGCATAATCCAGTATACACCGGTCAGGGACCCCCAGTCCCTGCTCTGGCGTGAAACTGGACAAAGGACAGGGAAGCGACCTCTCCCCTGCCCATCACCTCCCCAGGGGTGCTGCTCAGAGCTCCTCCAGAGGGTCCCTGGGTTTTGCCACCTTGTATTCCAAGTTGGGCGGGAACTCTGGGAGCATCTGAGTGGTCAGTGCCAGCAGGTGATGTCAGAGCCCTCCCCTGATAGGTCCTTACCTGTGTAGCTGACCAATCCCCCTTTCAGGGCTATTTAGGGTCTCTCTCTTGGGTGGTTCTTCAGATTTGGATTGCAAGACTCCAGCAGGAATCCTCTGCATCCTTTACTTTACCTTCTTACTGAAGAAACTGCATCTGGACCCTCCAGGAACTCTACAACTGCAACAAAGAAGCAAAGATTACTTCTGCAACATTGTATCTTCAGCTCCTGCCAGCAACTGCAACTGTTTCCCGATTGTGCATCCTCAGAGGACAGCATTTGTTCAACCTGCGCCAGAAGAACAAAGGAATCTCCCTTGGAGTGAAGGAGTCACTCCCCTTCATCAGCAGGTACCTCTTTGCAACGACAACCGGGTGTGTGGGACCGCTCTCCTGACAAGCTGCATGTATCCTGCATCACAGGTTGTGGACTGAGGTGGTCCCAACGGTCCTGACATTCAACTGTCCAACTTTGGTGGAGGTAGCTTCCCCACGCAAGACAGTACCCCTGTGCACCTCGTGTTTTGCAATTGTCAATACTTGTTGGCATCCTTCCACAAAAGTTCTTCAAGCACCATGCAGCTCCGGCGGCCAGCGCTCCTTCCTGCGACGCATAGCTTCCTACGTGGTTCTCCGGCAGCATGGGACCCTTTGTTGTCGTGCTGCTTGGGCCTCCTTTTGCACCTTCTTTGTCCCTGTGCTGTGGGACTCCTATGCAAGCTGCCTGGTCTTCTGAGGGCACTCTGAGTTGCTGACAGTCCCCTCTGATACCCCCTTCTGAGTAGAGTCCACCAGGTCCCTCCTAGTCCTGGGCAGCGACATCTTCCGCTAACCGCGAGCTTTGCGTGTGCCAAGGCTTGTTGGCGGAATCCAGCGACGCAAACCAGACTGCAATCATCCATCCCGCGTGGGACATCGTCTGCACCAACCAGGAACCTGCATCCGTCTTCTTGGGTGCAGTACTGACTGTTGTTCTTCACTTGTGATTCTTCTTTTGTACTGTCATCTGGGTTAGCAGGGTCTCCTGTTCTCCCGGGTCTCTGCAGTGCTTCTTGGACTTGGTCCCCTTCTTCCACAGGTCTTCAGGTCCAGGAATCCATCATTGATGTCTTGGAGTCTCTTCTGGTTCTTGCATAATCTTCTTTCTTGTGTTCCTGTGTGTTCTGGGAACGTTATAGTGATTTACTCCTGCTTTCCTGGGGGGCTCTGGGGTGGGTTCTCCTTTGGTGTTTTCTAATACCTCCAGCACCCCTCTACACCCTACACTTGCCTAGGTGGGAAACTGACATTCGCATTCCACTTTCTTAGTATGTGGTTTGTGTTCCCCAGGCCCATTTCTAACTATTGTGATTTTCACTATTTGCACAGTTTTCTAACTGGTTTTACAGCTATTTCTGCATACTAGTGTATGTAATTTGGGTATTACTTACCACCTAAGGGTATATAGTCTCTATGGTAGGTTTGGGATTTGTGTTACCAAAATAAAGTACCTTTAATTTTGTAACACTGAGTATTTTCTTTCATGTGTATGAGTACTGTGTGACTACAGTGGAATTGCATAAGCTTTGCCTTTCTCCTAGGTAGGCCTTGGCTGCTCATCCACACTACCCCTAGAGAGCCTGGCTTCTAGACACTGACTACATTTCACTAATAAGGGACAACTGGACCTGATATAAGGTATAAGTACCTTAGGTACCCACTACAAACCAGACCAGCCTCCTACAATATTGCCTAGGTTTAGTTTCCTTTTCAATGCAATTCCTTTAGAATAGAGTAAGTTATATCTAAATAAGATTCAGCAGATGAATAACTCTTTTGTATGGGCATATAGAGGGCCTAGAATTGTGTGGAAGAAGTTGCGAAGAAGGACAGAAAAGGGAGGCCCAGCTTTGCCGGATATGCAGTACTATGCCTGGGTTTTTCAGTTAAAGAATGCGAGGATGCTTCTTAACTCCCCCAGTGCTTCAGGGATCGGGTGTTTGTTTAAAGCTATGTTAGGGGGGGCTAAAGGAGACAACCATTTCCTGTTCAAATTTGGAGACCCAAAGTTCTTCAAAAAGATCAAATTGAAAGTGCTGCAAGACATGGGAAAGCTCTGGTCTAGTGTCAGACAGGTATTGAAGGTAGAGTACTATAGGTTTTTGGCCCCCATTTGGGATTCTCCTGGAACTCCGGCATGTGTAGAAGATAAGTTGGCTCTACCAATAAAGAGGGCAGGTTTTGAACATTGAGGTGATCTTGCCCTGGGGGAGGGCTACCATCCTAGAAAGACCTATATGAGAAAACTGGGAGGAACCTCTCAAGATTTGCAGTTAGCTTGTTGGGTGAAGATTCTGCAAGGAGACTTGGCTCCTGCAAACCACTCAGAGCAAATGCTTGTGGGAGTTGCCCCCGGGAAGAAAGAAGTATCTTTCTGGCATTGGGAGATTCTGAAGGTTCTTGACGGAGCTTTTACACTTACAGAAGAGCTCTGGGGAGGATGTTTACCGAGGGATCAAGTACAGGACATCTGGCAAACATCAATGCAGAGACTATTTGCCGTCGTCAAACCTGCCTCTCTAAGAAGAAATCACTTTTTTACAATTCATAGAGCTTACTTATCTCCATACAAAATTCAAAAATAAGGAAAGTGGGGCCTGCTAATAGTGCTAGAAGATGCTACAGACACACACATGTTTATAGACTGTCGAGCAATATTCCCGTTCAGGGAGGAAGGGGGGAGCACATTGTCAAGCATTATGGGGAAACTTTGAAGATAGGCCTCTCTTTAATCATTTTTGTTTCTATGGAGGAGTCAGAGCAGCTCAGCGGGGACAAGAAGAAGCCTCTCTTTTATTCTATCCTCCTGACTAGGAGGGAAAGATGTTGGAAACAGGTAGGAAGAACCCCCCCGTGCCATGCAGACTGGCTAGGAACACTCCTATATACACATCGAAGATGGATATGTCCGGCAGACCCTCCAGGGGGAAACGGTTTTGGCAATTACTGTTTAGATGGGTTGAGGGACATCGGTCTCCAAAAGGGATATAGACAAGATCAGTATATATGTGATGGCTCTCTCGTTATCAAGTTCATTGATTACACTTCCTCTCAATCCTCTTGGCTAGAGGTGTGGTTTTGACTCAAGGTCCATGAAAAGGAGATGATGCCTCTCTGGGCCAAGGACTAATTTCAAAGGAAAGGCGGTATAGAACGGAAAGCTTAAGGGTTAAGAGACGACCTTGAGTCTGAGGTGAAGGAGGACAAATGAAAACAAAATGATGATGCAGCGCAACACAATAGTTTATTTTGTTTCACCGTATCCTCCAAAGATAAGTGGCCAAACCCCAATGTCATTTTAAGGAATGTCCATATTGTTGTTCACAAACTGGTGGTCTATCCCAAAGAGTAGACTGCATCTCATACACTTCAGCTACCTTCATAGAATATATTATTCTAATGATGTGTATGATAGCAATACACTGCGGGTTGTATTGCTGGTCTAAGTCAAATTAGTTCCAGCACAAATAGGATGTTTTTGGCTTTAGTGCTGCTACTACCTAAAAGGCAGGAGGCTGGACACTGAGACAGAGTGCGAGCACCTACACACAAGGAATGATTGTTGGACTTAACCTACTATAATGAACAACTGGAACTGTTTGTAAAGATGCTCTCTACCTCGTCCAGCCCTACAGACATCTTGGCTCCATTGCCCCGCTTCCTGTTATCGAAACCTTTAGTGGAAGCTGTGGCTGATTACCCATTCACATGAGTGTTTAGTCCGAAGAGGGAAACTAATTAGTCACTCACTCTGTCACACGGGGAGGGCAAATGCGGCTAATAAATTGCAAATGTTATAAATGGTACAACCCAATATTTATTTATTTATTCATTTATAGTCTTATAAAGCGCAACAGCTACGCACATAGGGTTTCACGGTGCTGGGCAGAAAGTAGGGTGACTGAAGCAGCAGCTTAAACTAGGCAGGTTTTCAGACCTTTACGGAATGCAAAGCGTGAAGTACAATTTCTCAGAGGCTCTAGGAAAGCGTTCCACAGTCTTAAATCTAAAGATGTGAAGGAGCGACCGCCCCTACGGGCCAATCGGACCCCAGGCACAGTGCATAGGGCCCGATTCATTGATTTCAACATATGTGGGCTACTAAGGCACCACCAAACCCTTGATATAACGCAGACCCAATCCAGCTTTAGCTTCATACATGTAGCACAGGGATTTGAATTGGATTTGCTTTGCAATTGTAAGCCAGTGAAGCTCTTGGAAAAGATGTGAGAGTGAAACATATTTTGGCAGTCGGTACAGAAGTCTAGCAGCTGAATTCTGGACTATCTGTAGCTGTTGAATCGAGGCCTTATCGATACCTAAATACAGCACATTGCTATAATCTAACCTCAATTAGATAAGGGCTTGAATCACAGTCCTTTGGGTTGCTTTGGGAAGCATTCAAATGATCTTTTTCACCCACTTTAGCACTGCAAAGCAGGTGGAGGTGGCCTTGGACACCTAAAGCTTCATAGATAGATTTTCATCCAACACAAACCCCAGATTTTTGACTTTGGAAGATGGATTGGGAAGAGCCCCTAAGGATGAAGGCCAATGTTGTGTACCATAAAGAAGAGAGTTCTTACCCAGGATCATGACCTCTGTCTTATCACCATTGAGCTTCAGTGAGTTATTGTTTATCCATAAGGAGATTTGGCTCAAGTCCAGTTAAAAGCGGAGGGTTCAGGATCCTGTGCAAATGACAAGAAGAAAATAATATGTGTGTCATCTGCATAAAAGAATAGGGTTAGGCTACAACTCACCACTACATCTGCTAAAGGGCACATATAGATGTTGAACAACATGGGTATTAAGACTGAGCCCTGAGGGACTCCCGAAGTAGGAACCCTTAACACCAACCTCTCATTAGCCCAAAAAAGGCCCAAAGTCATCAGTGTTTCGACTAATATAGAGTGGGCTATGGTTTCAAAGGCAGCGCTGAGGTCAAGTAAAATAAGTGCAACCATTTCCCACTCTCCTAGATGTCATCTAAGATGTTCAGTGACACCCAGGAGGGTGGATTCAGTGCTGTGTCCCACCCTGAAGCCCGAATGTGAGGGATGTAAGACATTTTGAGCCTCTATGAAGGATGTGAGCCAGGGATTAACATGTTTCTCCAGGAGTTTGGAGAAAGTGGGCAGCAGAGAGATCGTCAAAGATTTGACCAGTTGGTCGGGTTGAGTTTGGGTATTTTTATGAGTGTAAGGACTATATCATGCTTCCAGGTCTGTGGAACTAATCCCTCTAGCAAAGAGGAAAGAAGGTCCATCACCCTCTGTAAGAATTGCAAGTCTAGGAGGCCGAGCTTATTTGGAAGTAAAGGATCCAGAGGCCAACTCAATTTAATTGAATGTAGAATGGCCAAGAAGGTTGAAAAGTCCAACGGGTACCATGTCCCCATTTTAGATATTGAACAAGGAGTAAATGAAGTGTCATCATGAACTTATTAAGTAACGTTCGAGGCACAGTTGCATGGATCAGAATCAACCATTGTGCTTCACCCTCATTATCCTTAGAAAGATGGAGATGAATAGCTTCCACCTTTTTGATAAAAAAGTGGGCAAGCCCTTCGCATTGCGACTGCAGGAAAGAGGGAGGAGGAGACAATTTGCTGAGGTCAGAAGGTTTTCTAACTGTATTGAAGAGTGCCTTAGGTCAGTTTTGGGCATTGGTGATTTTATCAGAGTAGAAAAGTGTTTGTGCAGTTCTACAGTGCTTGTGATAGCGTTTTATTTCTAATCTGCACTTGGCTTTAGACTACTCATCATAAGATTTTCTCCAAACTCTTTCCCCTGCCCTTACAACTTTTCTTCTCAAGCTAAAGTGTTTCATTGAACCAGGGCGCCAGACGGTGGGACCTACCTGAGTGATTAGCTGTAGGCGGTAAGATCGTCTCTACGGCATTCATGATACACTTTTAAAATATAGGGGACTATTAAGTCAGTTATGGAGGGGTACGAGTTCCCAGTGTACCCTGGAGGTCAGTAAATCAGAACTCCTGACAACATAAATGTGAGTGTGAAGGAGAGCAAAAAGAGCAAGGCCTCACAGGCAGGAAGGGGCAAATCTTCAATTTTGCATTTATACTCTTTTCTTACAATAGCAATCCCCCACCCTGTCTTATCCTGTCTATCTTTCCTGACAATAGCATAGTAGGGAGGGAGTGTCGCAATCATAACTGGTAGTGATCGGTCATGGGACCTTGTCTGTGTTAGAAACAGGGCATCGTTGTTATTTTCACACAGAAAGTTAAAAAGGTGTTGCTGGTGTCTAGGGAGGGAGTGACAATTTACTCTATAAAATAGAAGTCATTTGCACTGCCTGCCCTAGGTGGCATTCTAGCATGGTGCTCAGTTCCTGACGCTGTATTGAAACCACTATCTGATGGCCGGAAAAAGAGATCACAACTGTTGCATGTCATGGACTCACCCTTAGATCTGGGGTCTGGCAGCTTAAAAGGTGAACAGGTCTTAGTGCTAAAAGTTGGTGGAAAGAATATGTCAGCCTTTCTGATTGAAAAAGACCAGAGTCTCAGGCTCCTGGCCCCGGTCGGACGCCGTCAGGTGAAGACTGGACAATATCATATATGTTTAACCCAGGCTGGAGCAGCTGTAAGTAAACAAAATGTCAGAGAGGTTGAACTGGGATGTGTGTGCCTAAACTGTATCAGATGTATGTTTCTGTTGTTATATCTGAAAAATATGAATAAAAAACATAACAGATATTTCAAAACAAACATTCCCTACAACAATATGCAAGTAACATTCATTTATCTCTATAGCTTCAAGAAGGAAAGGTTAGATTGATGTATATTTAAAGCATGAGTTTGTAAAATAGCTGAACATGGAGGAAGATATCTCCATTTTAAATAGTTACTGGGAATTTCCCCATGCCCCACTCACATTGGGTACTCCAAAAGGGGCTAAGCCTTTTCTATGCTTGGTGATAAGTGCAGCATTCATGGCCCAAAGTTAATGGGGGAAGATACCTAAATTAAAAAAACACATGGCAGGTGGAGTTGTGACCGGAGTGGGGAATTGACAACTTGCATCTTCGATGAGCTTGGAGGTTTGGATGGCACTTCAAGACTGAAAATTTCATCCAGGATTACCAGCTGCGAAAATCAAAGAACAACCTGCAAATAGAAGGTGGAGAAGAATGTAATCCTTGACTTATTTTGCTTGAAAGTCAGGGCTTAAGTGTTATTTTTTCTGCGATCATGGCCCGATCTGCTGAAAGCAAAACCAAAATTCAAATCCGAGATGGCCAAGCCCATCAGATACTGATGCTGCCTGGTCACCAATGAAGAGATCACAGCAAAAAAGGCTGTTGCTGGAACCTGCTGGAACCTGCGGCGTGGGGAGCAGGGTGACTTGGAGCTGCAGAGCCCCACCACCTGCTGTGTGATACCACCGAGCAGAGGAGAACAACACGGGCATAGGGGACAACTGAAACAAGATAATTGATTAAGAAGGGTCTGATCAGTAATCCAGACCAGAAAAAATTATCATAAGGCCAGGGTTCACTACTTCAAATTAGTAAGGAAACATATTATCCTAATAAAAAAAATGCAAAAATAGCAGTGGGTAGGCAACAAGATTAAGGGCCTCATTACGACCCTAGCGCACGGTGGCAGTCAAATCACTGGCAATGTGGCCACATTATGACCGTGGCGGTTGTGCCATGGTCAGGACTGCCAACACCACCAGGTCTCTTCCACTGGCGGTGCTGGGGGTGCTGGAGGTGCTGGCGGTCGTAATCCGTCATGGCAATGCTGCAAGCAACGCTGCCTTGGGGATTTCAAGTGCCTTCTCTGCCAGCGATTACATGGCGATAGCCCCGCCATGTGAAGGCTGGCAGAGATGAGGTGCATGGTGCCCTGGGAGGCCCCTGCACTGCCCATGCACTTGGCATGGCAGTGCAGGGCCCCCCTGGCCAGCCCCGTCGCAATTTTCCCTGTCTGCTTTGCAGACAGGGAAAATCGCGATGGGTGCTGGTGCACCCTACACACTACAGCATTGCCGCCGGCTCAATTATGAGCTGGAGTCAATGTTGTAGGCCGTTTCCCGCTGGGCCAGTGGGAAATTCTTAATGGGGCCCACAGGAAGGGAACCACACTGGCAATAACCTGACCGCGAGGGTTTATCAGACAGCCTTTCCTATCCGCCAAACTCATAATGACCCCATAACTCATTTATAAGGGTGACAGGCTCTCCCTGTTTCTCAGCTGCCTCCTTTGTTAAACCACATTACTTGAGAAAAGCCACCCCATTCCTCAAAATGGGGGGAATGCCTTATAAATGAGGGTTCCCTTTCCACCTCATTAGGGCTGCAACAGAACATGATGCCTCTCCAGAAGAGTCATGTTTCTAGAAAGCAGAGGGTAGGCCATTGAGAAATGTGTGCTCAAAAAGGAATGTAGGACAATTAAGAACTTGAGATCGGGTCAAGAGATAACAGTAGCAACTGAACCTACGAAAGAGAACTAAGTTCCCTTGTTAGTTCTCTGATTGAACATGATGCTTCCCCGAGCTGTTTCAGGACAGTATTATATGCAATGGTTATCAATGTTTTTGTGTTCATCCCTTTCTTTCATTCCTTTCACAAAATGGCCCATTTTGGAGTTGTCCCCACACTTGCTATTGTTAATTAGAGTTATTTACCTTTATTTGGTTTTATGTTCCAAATGGTACACATCTGTTTAGTATCTATGCATTGGCAGAAGAGAGCCATAAAACTCTACATCATAGATGGTATGGGAGGCTCTAGACTTGCCCACTCTCTGGGCTGTTGGGTTATTAGCCGTGCTGAAATGACAGGCATGGATGGTACCTCCATCCACATGAAAATCGGCAGATAATCCTAGAGATCAATTGATAAAGACACTGATTAAAACACAATTCTAAACTCCAAGGGCCTTAATTGGTCATTGAAACAGAGGGCGATATTAAAATGGCTGACCACTAAAGAAATACTCATAATAATCCTCCCAGAGGTCCAAAAGAGAAAATACACACTTCTTTAATTCCTACTGGTATCCATCCCAATTCCAAAGTAATTTACCACTCAGGGAAAAGGAGCTATACTTTTGATGCAAGGATTGACATTTAATATTGTAAGGATACACAAATATCCAGGTGGGAGGGTGTTGAGTATTCGAGGACAGGTAGACAGGTAATCCTATTCTCTATTTATGATCCCACCAACAAAGAATAGTTCTAGGGTGACCTTTTCCCTGTAATTTTCAAATTGGCCAAAAGGATTTATTTATAGGCAGAGATTTTAAATCTATCCTCGACCCTGACATCAACCACTCTTTAGCCGTATACATGCAAAGTATACCATGACAACCTTTCTGAAGGAGGTGTTGAGGACTTGAACTTACCTGAACATACTAAATATATGGATGGCCCAACATGAGGAGGTTAGAGATTATACCTTTTTCCTAATGCAAACAGAAACCATGCAAGGATTAACTACTTTCTGGTTAATAGAGCAATGTTCCCAGATCATACTTGGCTCCGTAATGGACACTAAGGTATTGTCCTACCACTCATAGGTTATGATCCCAGTGGAATTGCTGCCCAAAAAACCATCCCCTCCCTCCAGGCAGACTCACTGGCAGCTAAATGAAACAAGCATTTGCAATACAATGGATCTCGCATTTACTCAAGTTAAAGCTATTAGCGTTGTATACTCCTAACTGGACTTTTCTTGCCACATAAACTGAAAAGTAAAACAGTTTCACATAAGCGAGCTGACGGCCACCATGAGCGCAAAGTAAACACAAAAAAGGAAACAGAAGTCCACTCGACTATGGCAGGAGAGCGTTGCTCCCCATGCCCCCGCCAGCAGCAGGAGCTGCAAAATGAAAAATTAAAATGATAATAAACAGTGTTTATTATCGCTTTTATTTTTTAGGGGGCAGGGCCATGGGCAATGACAGGAACAGTACAGCACTCCCCTCTCCCCTCAGTGTGCATGTATGTTTGGCTGGCCGTCTTGGGCTGGTGAAACACACATGCACACTGGGCTCTGTCTAACTCGGCACTGTGTTCTCGGGTCGGAGAGAGCAGGCAGAGTCTCCCACTCTGCCTCGGAGTGCCAAGCCAGGGCACTCTGGCCAATCCTAATTCTGTTCTCCTGCAAAAGCAGCATCAGGATTGGTTGCTGGGCAGGCTGGTAGCCTGTGCATGCAGCGAGTGGGGCGGGAGCCAGAAGAGCAGCAAGGCTGCAGCAAGGCTGCGGCAAGGCTACAGCGGCAGCGGAGGAGAGTTTCTTTTTTTTTAAATTCCTTTATGTTGTTGTGCCACCACCCCACAGGCTTTTCCCCTACAGGAGCACCCCCTGGCTGGCATAGATTCATGACAAGCAGATCGCATGAGAGTGGCTTAAGAGGCAGTGGAAAGAGAGATCAGTGCATATTGGTATGATTAATAAGTGAGAGGAACATAATATTTTGTAAAATAATTTTAAAAAATTGGGCTTTTAAAACAGAGATGAGAGAGTGTGTGTGTGCTTTGTCAGTTTGTGTGTGGATAAATCACAGCTGAAACCTGACAGACAACTCACCATACCCAATTGAAAGCACCTGTATCCAACAATTCTTCAGGATATACATTTATTAGTGGGGGTGTAACACCCCAAATACCCCCCCAAAAGCTACGCCCCTGAGGGGGAGTGAGGATGAGTAAGTGAGAGAATGTGAGTTAGAGTGAGTGAGGTACCCAGCAATTTAGCACTGCAGAGAGACAGGAAGTGAAAAAGTAAACGCAGCTGCCTTTTCCCAAAACCCTTCATGAAGCAGAAGCAGGCCTAGAACAAGGGGGACACATTTTTAGTGTTCTACCGAAAAAAAAGGCAAAGAGTTAAGCAAAGCAGAATCTATTAAAATATCAAAGGGGTTGGTCCACCTAAAACTGATAGCATGCCTGTGTACATGGACAAAGAACAGGGAAAAAGTCAATAGAAATCCTGAAATGCTGAACTTGTTACAGGGTACAAAATATTATTTTTATGAAAATGAAAGTGTGTCCTTGCCTGGGCACAGAATGGTTTAATATAAGAATGGATGCAGGAAAATGAAGCGCTTGCTGTCCCTGCCACTTGAGAATGCTACAGACATGTCCATGCATGGGCCTTGGTGGGACTAATGGACAGGGCAGGCCCATGCATTGTAAATACCAATAGGACCACCATGGGACAGACTGGAAGAGTCTTGGTCCTCCAAAATATGTACTGGTGAGCCCACTGGCACCCCCCAGCGCAATGTAAACTCTGGGTTAAAGAGAGGTCACTGTATGGCCATAAAGATAGGGTGGTGGGTAGTTATAAAGTAAGGTTTCATTTTAAAGTGTAGGTTAGCATAGGGTCAGCACACTTACTCATGAATCTATCTTACTCAATGTAGTGGTAATCTCAGAAGTGGTAATCCCAACCGAGGTAATCCCTGCAGTGGTAATCTCAGCAGTAGTGGTAATCACAGTAGTAGTAATCTCAGCGATGCTAATCCCTGCAGTGGTAATCTCAGAGGTAGTAAACACAGTAGTGGCAATATCAGTAGTGGTAATCTCAGTGGTAGCAATCACATCAATAGTAACCTCAGCAGTTGTAATCCCTGCAGTGGTAATTTCAGAGGTGGTAATACCAGTAGTGGTCATCTCAGTAGTGGTAATCCCTGCAGTAATAATTTCAACAGTGGAAATCTCAGCAGAGGTAATCCCTGCACTGGTAATCTCAGAGGTAGTAATCACAGTAGTGGTAACCTCAGCCGTGCTAACCCCTGCTGGGGTAATTTCAGAGTTAGTAATCACAGTAGTGGTAATCTCAGCAGTAGCAATCCCTGTAGTGGTTCTCTCAGAGGTAGCAATCACAGTAGTGGTAATTCAGCAGTGGTAATCCCTGCAGTGGTCATTTCAGAGGTAGTAATCACAGTAGAGATAATCTCAGCAGTGGTAATCCCTGCTGTAAAAATTTCAACTGTGGTAATCTCAGCCGAGGTAATCCCTGCACTGGTGATCTCAGAGTTAGTAATCAAAGTAGTGGTAATCTCAGAAGTGGTAATCCCTGCAGTGGTACTTTCAGAGGTAGTAATCACAGTAGTGGTAATTCAGCAGTGGTAACCCCTGCAGGTGTAATCTCAGAGTTAGTAATCACAGTAGTGGTAATCTCAGCAGTGGTAATCCCTGCAGGAATAATTTCAACCGTGGTAATCTCAGAAGAGGTAATCCCTAAACTGGTAATCTCAGAGTTAGTAATCACAGTAGTGGTAATCTCAGCAGTGGTAATCCCTGCAGTGGTACTCTCAGGTGTAGTAATCACAGTAGTGGTAATTCAGCAGTGGTAATCCCTGCAGTGGTAATATTGGAGGTAGTAATCACAGTAGAGGTAATCTCAGCAGTGGTAATCCCTGCAGGAGTAATCTCAGAGGTAGTAATCACAGCAGTTGTAATCCCTGCAGTGGTACTCTCAGAGGTAGTAATCACAACAGTGGAAGCTCAACAGTGGTAATCCCTGCAGTGGTAATCTCAGAGACAGTAATCACAGTAGTGGTAATCTCAGCAGTGTTCATCGCTGCAGTGGTAATTTCAAAGGTGGTCACCTCAGCAGAGGTAATCTTTGCACTGGTTATCTTGTAATGAAATCAAGCTAATTTCAAAAGCAAACCCACAAACCAACCAAACGGATGGGCTTGACATGGGCATGGTTAAAAAGCCCACAGAGAGATTATACCAAGGACGGAGCGCTCTGCTGTTGCTAAAGCAGATATATTCATTAGAATTATTAATGAGTGTTTATGCATTTTTGAATGATAAAGTAAAATGAAGAAAAAAAAAAACGTATGGAAATAAGGTGCACATTTGAAAATGTGCCCTCAGTGAGTGATCACCAAGATTACAAATGTACTAATAAAATTGATTATATGTATGAAATATAGAAAAATGTATTGAATAATGTAGTAGTATGTCGGATTAAAAGGTATAATGTATGTTTTGCATTAAATTGTAGAGTTAATTTAGTCGAAGAAGTGGCCTAGTTTTGCCTGGCCTCAGTCAGCAGCTGAATTATTAATGCAATACAGAGAAGCTAATGTGTTGAACTGACCGTGAACCACTCGTTGTTTAATAAAACTGCTTAGTTAAAATTATCTGCGATGAACCGACGAGCAGGAGATGATGGAATCAATTTTGAATCAAGGACTATGTAAAGCAGACGGGATGTATTTTCCCAAGACTCGAACAATGGAGACACTGACTGGAGAAGAAGATGCAACATTTTTGATACCTGACGAGCCGGATGATGAGGACATCATAAAGTGAACCAATCAACTACATGAGAACTGTGTAATGCAAGAACTCATAGATTTGAAAATTAAGGGTCATTGGATAATGCAAAATCGTGTGACTAATTGAGCAATTAGGAATTTGGGGGATAGTCTGGGTGACTTTGATATAATGACAGAAGGGGAGAGAGCAGAGATGTTAGGGGCAGATGACCGAGGAGAGACCTTATTCTGAAATTGATGCGATTTGAGATTCTGTCATTGGCCTCAAGCTTCTGAGAGCCTGATGTGATGCTGATCGATTGGTGACCTGAAGACGCAGACTGACTTTGTTGCTGATCCATATCTTGGATAGGTAGCTATGAAAACGTGACTGAATTAACTTTCGTGCCTTTTCTTTCTACAGTATGTACCAACTGCGCTGTCTGAATAGTTTTTCTCTTAGCTAGATGTTTTTCCAAATTCATGTTCTAAACTGATTTCGCATGAAGTCCCACATGCTAATGCTAATCTGGGTTAGATGAGTTTCCTATTCTAGACATTGATTTATACAGTGACAAATGATTGACAGACTGATTTGCTGAACTGTTACTCATGCGGACGTACTCACCTTTGATTCATATGTTGACTTATGCTTTGGATTGTATTCTGTCTCAAGTTTTGATTAGATTATGTTATTGGTGGTAACTAATGAATTAATTTGATTTGAATAAAGTTTTGAAATAATCATGACTTAGAATTGTAACTAATAGGGAAATAAAATTGCTAAAACGTATATAGAGTTGTGGTGATTTATGACTTAATGTCATGCTGCAATGTTATTAACTGCTGATTAATGTTTGTTTAATGGTATTGATTTATGTATTGATTATTGATGAACATTGGTTACTACAAAGCTAGGATGCTCCACGCGAATCAAAAGGTTCATCGAGCTATACGAGTCTCCTTGTAAGTTTACTTACTAAGGACCAGGAGCGCTGGCACTGTCGACCCTAAAAATATATAGAGACCCAACAGTGAAAACAGCAATCAGAGACACTGCATACCATACTTACTTTGTAGAGCATGGAGTGATATGTCCTCTTGGGCACCATTTGGGATACAGCAAAGCCAGTTATTAGTGTGCAACGCAACTCCCTGGACTCAAACAATACTGTGTCTAAAAGACACACAGGGCCCTCATAGAAGTAAGGGGCAAGCTTGAACACCTCTTGATCGGGGAGGCAGCACACTAAGGCCCATATTTATACTGTTTTTGCACCGCATTTGTGTCATTTTGTGACACAAAAGCGGCGCCAACGTACAAAATATAGGCCTATATTCATACTTTTTAGCGCCACTTTTGCGTCAATTGTATTTTGTAAGTTTGCACCGCTTTTGTGTAAAAAAGCAATGCAAATGCGGTGCTAAAAAAGTATAAATATGGGCCATAATATTTTGTAAATTTGCGCTGCTTTTGCGCCAAAAATGGCACAAATGCGGTGCAAAAAAATGTATAAAAATGGGGATAAATTCTATACACTAAACAACAGTATTATGAACAAAGTAACATGGCTGATTGATTATTAGCTCACAAACTAAAACTTTAAAAACTCGTATATATATTGATAAAGTACTCAGTGGTGATGATACCCTTCCCGAAATGGATGCTGACAAAAGCTGTGTAACATGTTAACAATAATGTTACTCTTTAATCTTCTAATACTGCTAATTGACACATTTGCTGAAAACAAATGCAATGTGTAACATGACTGCCTCTCCGCATACACTTCTAAGAGGTGGTGAGGAGTGGATACTTTTGAAACCAGCTAACTGATAGAAAATTAAACTGTGACCTCAAGTACAGTTTCCACCATAGGATTTTAACAACTCAAATGTCATATGAGAATTGTTCAAGGCAACTGGGGGAATGTGGCTGCTGCTTAATGAGGCTCCGAGATAGTGATGTGGCCAAAAATAAGTAAACATATAACACATGCAGCAATAGTTCTCTGCCCTGTAAAGCCCACTTAAAAAAATAGCCGATGTGGCACTGACTCCCTGTTGGGCCCGTGGGAAGATGTTCAACCCCACCCCCATGGAGAAAGCTGACCTGCCCCTGTCCAGTGCTTAATTTGAGCTGATGATTACAGGCGGGACCACCAGCACTCTTTTTTGGGGACCGTAACTGTTTTTTAATAGCTGACTTTGATCCACAACAAGAGAGAGAAAGGCAGCAACTGTGGAAGGGCAGAGAAAGTCGAAAAAACGTACAAAGCGAGAAAGCAGAAATGAAAAATAAACTTCAAGAGAGATACAATGGTAAAAGGAGAATATATTGGTTGAGGAAAGTGGTATTAGGTGAAATCGTGACAATACAGGCTTAGTATTCAGCAACCCCAACATATGGCACTTCCAGCGGCGGGCTTCAAAGACTGAGTACCAGCACTAATTCTTCAACAAATTAAGCACTTCCCCTGTCCATCTGAGTTTATCAAAATGAGGTGGAGAGTGACATGAACAAGCGAAAAGCCCATCATATGGACAGCTAAAATACGCAGATTTCCAATACCTAGAGATCAGCAGGCTCTGAAATATCAGGCTTTGGTGAGGCAAACTGGCTCCTGGATCTTAGCTGGGCGGGGAAAAGTGGTAGGCAGGGACCTACTTAATCATGCACCACTAGGCTTAAAGCAGCCCAGCTCTTAATAGGGATCCAACTATATCTCTCACCTGCAGGCAGGCCACCACAGAATGAGTTCCAAGTCAATCTTTGATGGCTCCTCCATATCCCTGTTCTCTTCCTAGCTATTGTCAACTCTTCCTAGCTATTGCCTCATCAGAGAGGAAAACTCACAGTGATGAATGTCATGTTTACCACTAGAGTTTATTCACTTTCTGTGGTGTTGGTGTTCAGTGAGTACCTAGCACCAAGTTCCATTTCCGTCTACTTTAGGTAATCTTGGTTAACTAACTGGGCCTGCCCTGACTGTAGCTAGCCACGACTCATGGACTGAATTAAAGAGTCTGCCTGTCTAAGGGTTTGATGTGAAAGACGTTAGAGGTCCGGGGTGCCCTCCAGGGCACCAGATCTCACATAACTCACCAGAGGGCCTCTGTGGATATTCCAGGAACTGTGGTCACCTAATCACCTTACTTGGATCCCTTTGATTCCCCTCTAGTTGCTCTGGGCTTTGGGGAAACCTCCTAATGAATATATGAAGAGACCTATGCAGCTATTGACTGCAGCTATCAGCTATTCCCAGACTGGTAGTGGAAGCACAATAAGCCCATGTTGGAAGGAATAGCCTCATCCACCATTACATGTCAATAAAGAGAGGTCTACTGTAGGATTTGGGCATTGTGTGTGGGCATGGCAGGGTCTATGAGCTTGTCTCTATGTTTGTCCTGGAGGTCATAAGCAAATAGGGATCAGGATGATGTAGTAAGTCATCAGGAAGATAGGCCCTTGTTACACCATACTTCCCACCATATAAGCTTCCTCCTTGTTACTTGGGAATGACTGCCCTAGATGAAAAGGCCATAATACACCACCATTCACTAGTGCCCTGTGCTGGATACAGCTCATTAGCCCTCCATTCTGCCTGAGGCTTCTTCTTTTCACGGAAAAGGCACCTGCGGCATTGGGTAGTATGGCATGCGCTACTTATCCTACACACTTTGTCTGAAGGGGTAGAAGAGTCATATTTGAATCTGGATCTGAGACTGTGCCAAACTCCATCCTCCTATGAGAGAGGCAGGGGATGGAGAGGAGGGAAACCCTAATGAGACATACAGTTTTGGGTGTAGCCTGCTGGCAAAGAAGGCTAACAATGAACAATGTAGCTCCCTCTGCAGTAGGTTAGGCTCTCTCTATGTAACTGTTAGGGAAGAATTTGCTCCCAGTGTAAGGGATGGAAACATTTTTCGAGCCTGAGTTAAGTGCAGCCATGGGAATCATTGCATATAATTTCGAAGGGTACATCTGAAGGTATAAAAATGTAAAGTTAGAGAAAAGTTTACTGAGTAGCGGTGTGCAGTGGTGGCTTGCCCACGTGGGCTTCAGGACTTCGCTTACATTTACATTCTTTTTTCTGACCCTTAAATATCGTACCAGTAGTCAATAGTAAACTGTTATTCACTAGTGATGTGAAAAATGCTGACTGTCTGTAGCCTGAGGCAGCACTTCTACATGATGGCTGTGAATTATCCCCAGGCACAAGATCGGATCTGTAGATATTACTCAGCAATTCCTTGCATGCCGGTAGGTAGCATTGTGTGGCTGCATGCTGGGTCTGTCCCACCCCACAAGTTGTTTTGGGGCCACCATATAACTGCACCATCAGATGCAGAGCCCTAGGAATCATATTGTGCCAGTGTGCAGATCTCTAATTTGGAATCTTTTTAGTATGGACCAAAAGATTCTAATCTGCCGAAATGAGAGGAGGGTGAGTCAGTGAGGAATCTGTAGTTAGAGTATCCACCAGAAAGTCTTGTAGAAAGTAAGGATCTTGTTCTTCTGGCAGATACTTCTAACAGCAGATTCCTTCCCAACAAATACCAAAGCCATAACTCCCATGGTGGTGGGTCTGTAGAATGGCTCAGACTAGGAAATCCTGCTGGACCGAACAGATGAAGTGCTCCTCGATATCCAGGCACACAGAGGCACTGTACCAGCCATTAGAAAGATTGTCCAGGTCTAGTGAAGTCCCTGTCATAGCCTCAGGGACCTGCCATGCAACAAGTCCTCACCATTTTTGAAGCACTGCAGCGTCCCAGGTACAGATAGTCATGGGTTCTTTAGGCTTAGGCCCTGCAGTGCCAGGGGCTACCCGTCAATCAGGCTAGCACCTCACTCTCCCATCTTGTCACATGGTGGAACAGAGTCAGTAGCTTCATTGAACAACATCATACTCTATGACAAGATTAAAGAGTGTGATGTGCATAACCAAGAAGCAAATGCAACACTGCAGAGACATCAGCTTCCAGTTTCCAGCTTCATTGCTGTAGGCAAGAGAAAGGTGTGCCCCAAGTCTACCAAGCACGAGCATGCAAAGTAGCCAATCACAGGTATCGGAAGGATTAAAAAACCTCTGAAATAAGTGCATGTATGTATGTGTGTTTGAGCATGTGTATATGTGAACATGTGAGTATGTATGTGTGTGTGAGTGAAAGAGAAGTGAGTAAGAATAAGTGACCATGAGTGGCAGTGTAATTGTGAGTGAAATTGAGTGAGCCTGAGTGAGTGTGAATAAGTGAGATTAAGTAAAATGAGACAGTGAATGTGAAACAGAATGTATATGATTGGGAGCATGCAAATGTGACTGAGACTGACTGAGTGAGCATCAATGAATAGTGAGGGAGTGTGAATGTGTCCGAGTGTATGTAAGTGAGCATAAGGGAGTGAAAGAGTGTGTTGGTAAGTATGAGTAAGTGTGTGAGTAAAAGTGAGTAGTGAGGAAATAAGAAAGAGTGAAAGTTAGTGTATATGAGAGTGTAAATGTGCGAGTGAGTATCACTGAGACAGAGTGATTATGAAAGACTGAGGCTATGAAAGTAGAAGTAAGAGGAAGAGTGACTGTGTGAGAGTAATAATGTGAGTGAAAATGAGTGATAGAAAATGTGAAAGAGTAAGAGTTAGGGATGTGAGTTTGTAAAGGAATAACTGCGAGTGAGTGAATGCAAGTGAGCATTAGTGAAAGTGTGTTTGCTTTTGATACGCTTGTGTGTCTGCCCCTGGCCTGGCATACTGGAGGTCATTTTAGCATACTGAGACACCACAGCACAAATCATTCTTAGCATAAGGGGCATCTGTGGCAAACGTCTGGCGCTGGCACCTTATGTATGATTAATGGCATATGAGACCACTGTGGCAAAATGATGGCTCTGGCATTCTGGATGTAATTCTTGGCATAAGGGCCACTAACAGCAAAATGCTGGCACAGGCACACTAGAGGAAATTCTTGACATAAGGGGGCATCCGTGGCAAAATGCTGGTGCTAACATACTGGAGACAATCCTTTGCATTAGGAAAAGCAGCCATGGCATATGGTGCATGGAAGCAGTCAATGACATAATTCTGGAACTGGCATATTGTATGTAATTTTTGGCATAAGGGGTAACCTATGCCATATGGGGTTATCCATGACAACATGCTGTCCCAGCACAATTAAGGTAATTAATGGGGTACGGGGAAAGGTAGCGCCTACTGCACATCTTGAAAAATATGGTGTCCACTGCTGGCTTCATTGGCTTGGCACACCTTGAAAATATTTCAAAACGTAAGTATTTAAGGAGTGTCCTTTCTGGGTCTTTGGGTTTTTTGGCCCATTTATGTGAAAAAATGCATTTTAAACTACAATGTTGCGCTCCATTTTTTCAAAGTTTTCTCAGGGATCATTCCCTTATGGAAGAAGTTGGACTTAAAGGTTTTGCTCGCATACTGGAATCAAGGGCAAGTTTTATGTCTACCAGGTTCAAAGCTCACCAGATCAACACTTGCGGAAGGGTAACTGATTGTACAAATAAGTCCATACATGCATATGTTTGTAAATGTACGCGAAGTAAACAAAGATTTGGGCACAATGGCCTATATCTAGAGAGGCACAATGTAAAATGATATAATGGGCCGATGTAGATTCTGCCAACGGTGTAATATGTATTAAACATTATGCACAGTATCCGAGCTCATCACAGCACAGTTTTTACGCATAAGCAACGAATGTCACTTGAGAAAATATCATGGGGCCCTTAATAAAAAATGATTTATGAAAGAGAAAAAGTAAACACACTGAGCTGATGCAAATATCTCACTCAAAAACACACATCATTTTGGCATAAAAGCATCCAAAACTGCAGAAGGCCAGAATAATGACATCTGGAAGAATGTAGTAGCCAAAGTCAATACAATATACAGCTGATGGAATTCATAGTGGACCTAAAGAAACAGTGGTGCGATTTCAAAAGTTGGAGGAGGAAGAAAGAATACACAGAGAAGCATGTGAGGAAACCCGGATATTGACCATCTGCAAGTACAAATCTCACTGTATCAAGGGATATGGCGCTTGCCAGCACAAGCAATCACTCTGTTGAATGTTTTGGAGCGATCGGCACAGGGAACAATGGCGGAGCTCAACAGGTGGGCTGCAACGTAGGAACAGTGAATGTGCTTTGAGAAAATTGCGTTTGCATAAAAATGTGAGCATTGTATCTTACCACCGAGCATGTGACCCGAGGGGCGTAGTTACTATTGGTGTAGCATATGCAGTGCACCGGGGCCCAGAGAGGTCCACTGAACCCTGATAACTGTTGTATTTTACTACCCCAACAGCAGTCAAAGGGGATATTTTTGTGCTTTCACCACTGCCTTGCATCCTTGCTACGTTATTGACCGATCTAGAGTTAATGAAATAACACCCATTTTATTCATGCAAGTTTAACTTTGTTGTGCAGTACGTCCATTCGTGTGAATGTAGACTACAAAATTTGTTTGCAAAAAGGCCGAGGACGAAGGTACATGTGTGACGTCGTGTACGTTGCACTGAAATATGGGTTTCAATTATGTTTACTCTTCACTAGAAGATAGCTTTCAATAACGATCCCGCCAATGTCCTGGACCATATTAATCATACAGCAGTCATCTCGTGTTAACCTGAAACATTTACTCACTGACATCCCAATTTAATGCAGCACAGTTGTGGAACATTTGTCAAAAATTGCCAGAATTCCTGTCTGCCCCGCCTGGCATCCCAGAACTCCATTTTGAGGGTGGCAGAAGGCAGACAAATCAATGGTGCAGCCCCTTTGGGTCTCTCCATCAGGCCTTTCATGCGTCATTGTTGATGCTGTGGTAAATTATAGCAAACCAGCAGTCCAGTGCTTTAAGCGGCATGAAAAAGGTGATGATCTCTAAAAGGGGTAGGGCCAAAGAAGCTCAACAAGGAATCATTTCCCAAGGATGTGTCTTCCGTAATTAAGGACGTAGCTTAAAACTTGCAAATGAAAATGCAATTCTACACGAAGCAAGTTACCTAAACAGAATTTTGGTTTCTCTCTGTGAGCGTTCTGTAATTGTCTCCAGACAAATAACACAGCAATATATATATATGCCACAAACAAGCCAACCCTATTGCCTTTGAGAATGTTTGTTAGTGTTAGTGTTATGAAATAAATTAGGAATTACAATCATTCTGTTGTGAATAGTTCGAAATTGAAAATGTTTAAATTCTGAAATAGGAGGCTTAAACATTACTAAGGTATTTGGAAGGAGTGCTAGTCTTTGGAGAGTCTCAGACACGCCTATTCATCCCACTACACCACTATCCCCTGCAGCACTCTGCTACGCCTTTTTTCATTCCACATATTTCTGAAATCAATCCTAAGTCTGCATCTCACAGCTCGTTCATCTTCATCACCACCTTTTATTCTGCTTGTACTTACTTTCATCTCGTTCACTTCATCATGTACACCAAATACAGCTCACCTACTCACCTGAAAAATCTACATTTTCTTTTTGTTTAGCGCTGACAATACTTCAGCAGCTGTTTCACCCTTTTCGTAGAATTTACACCATTTGGATTCAGAATTTTATAAAGAGGCACATAATCTAAAAGCTGGTCATAATTAAAAAAATAATATTCAAACCTATCTCATTTATAAAAGATACTCAGAATTACACTACAAGGCAGCAAATAAGGGAGGGACAAGTAGTGATATGTGACACCCACTCCTGCAGACACAGACAAATAAGTGCAGATATAGCAGTCATCTGCATGCACAACACATGAATATTAATGGAGAAGGTTGAAAAAATATGTTTGTTAAGTCTACACTGCTTTTCCAAAAAGGTTGAATCAGATCTAGTTTTGGTGCAAGGATGCACACCAGCAGAATTCAAGACCACTAACTGACCAATTATCAAATAACTAATGCAGTTGCCAATAATATTAGTATCACTTGTTAGAAATTAGGACTCTAGTTGGCAGAGGTATGCACCCTGTCCATCTAGGGAACACAAACCTTATCAGGGTAAGTCGGATACACAACCTAAATTAACCTGTGCTCACCCTCTGGTAGCTTGGCACAAAGCAGTTAGGCTTAGCTTAAGGGGCAATGCATAAAGTATTTGTGCAACACTTAATTACAGTAACATAGAGAAGGACACCACAAAAAGACAAAGCACCAGTTTCGAAAACTAGAGAATACTTTTCTGAGTAAAACAAGACCAAAAGGACAAAAATCCAATCAGTAAAAGTCGAGATATAAATTCTTGAGGACTAAATGGAAAAACAGTGCTTAGATGTCACTAGTAGTCAAAAAGATACTTGAAGTCGTAAGGGACTAGTGCAGGTCCAAAGTTCAGGCTGACCATAATGGAGGGTAGGCGGGCTACAGAAACTACAAAGGGTCAGCTGAAACGGTACCTTGGATGGCGCAAGCGCTGAGGAGCAAATGCGAAGGCGATGCGTCAATATTTTCCACAGTCAGGTTACTGTGTCATCATTGAGCCTCGCAGTTGAGTCCCACGTTGGTGTTGAACTCTATTGAGATAAATGCAATGCATCATCGTTGAGCCATGCAGGCTGTGGATCTGTTGTTGTTGAGCAGTTTCTGCGTCGTAGTCAAAGAAAAGATGCACCACGTTTTTCACATGCAGTCGAGTCAATGCATAATTTTTTTAAGTAAAGAACTGCAGAAACCACTTCTGTGTCCCAGGCCTGGAGTGGGGCATCTCAGGCAAGGGAAGGACTTACAAAGTGGGACGGTTCCTTCGCAATGGTGAAGGAGTATCGCCCCTCTGGCTGAGCCAGCAGCAGAAAAATAAAACTATAGTTCACTATCGTTCTATTTTTCTGCTGCTCGCCCAGCCAGCATGTGGAGGGAAGGGTAGGGCTGGGCCACAGGAGGTGGGAGGAGGCAAGAGTGCACCTAAGTGTGGAAGTGTGGGGAGCGTAGCTTGGCCATCCTGCAAGATGGCCACCACTCTGTGAGGCTCTGCAGGACAGTAGCCTTAATCCGTCTTTAATCCTGACGGATCGGCTGCACGGAGTGGCCTGGTACAGTTCTCCTGGGTCGGGAAGCTGATGGGAGTCACGAGCGGCGAAAATAGTGCCGGCCTGGCAATAGGGGCTGAGTGCAGCCACACGGCATGTGGGGGTGGCACCAGGCCTGGGGTCTGCCTCTCTGGTCTCGCGCCAGAGCGCATCTGGCTGCCTTGAGCCCACGGGCGGCGGTGCTCGGTGGATGCCCCCCTGATGGCTGGAGGCTCTGCGGCTGGGTGTTCCTGCGCCGCGCGAGCCTTGGAGTGTGGAATACCTGTGGGCCCCGATCGGGGGTGGTGGTCGGACTGTGGCCCCGCAGGTGTGAGTGCTGGTGGTCCGGTGGCCTGGGCGAGCTGCCAGGGTGAGACGGTGGCCTCGATACGCGACCTAGGTGGGCTGCGAATGAACGCGCCTTGGGGAGGAACGAGGTGGCGCCTGAGGACGGAGAGTGCAGTAGGAGGCAGCCCCCCCTACCCTAAAGGCAGAGACTGGAGGCCCCACGGCCCACAAGGCTCTATTGGCGGCGATGATCGGGCCGTGGGCCCCACGGGTAGGTGAATCAGCGTATTGGGAGCTGCTGTAGGGGCCCGGCGGCAGTGCATGTTGCTGGAGTGGTCGTGAGCTGCCGGCCGGGTCCCATTCTTTGCCTGGAGGGGCACGCCGTCGCTAATTGGTGGCTGCTGGTATGCTTGAGTACTCACCTGTGCATGCACCCGGGTGTTGGTGGCCCCCCCCAATTCGTTCAGTTGGCCGTGGTGTGCTCTCACAGAGATGGGGAAGGTGGACCAGAAGCAGCCCAAACTTACATTTGAGGGCAAAAAGAAATGTAGCCAGGCTGGCAGGTTATCAGAAGATTTGCCCCAGGAGGACGACGCGCAGTCGCCCTCCGTGAAGGCTATGTTTATGGACCTCAAACACAGTCTGGCTAGTATTGATGCCAAGCTGGATCACTTGACTGAACAAAAGGATCGTTTGAAAGAGAGAGTGGACAGCCATGATACCTGTCTTGAGCAGGTGGAATCTCGCACCTCTGGCCTGGAGGATGGTCGACGTGGAGATGGAGAGAAACTATTGCAAATGGAACGCATGCTAGAAATTATCTGGAATAAGAATGAGGATCTCGAAGCCCACTCCTGCCGCAATAATATCTGTATTTTGGGTCTCCTGGAGTCGACGGCCATTGTGCGGATGGAGGACTATGTAAGACTATGCTGACTACGCTCTTCCCTGGTGAGCTCTCCCAGGTACTGGTGGTGGAGCGGGCTCACAGGTTGCTCGGGCCAAGAACGGTGCCTGGGACGCCGGCGAGGCCAGTCATTGTGCACTTATTGAACTATAGGGACGGCGACACAATACTTCGACTAGCTAGAGAGCGTCACCCCGTGATATATAACAACAATGAGTTCAGTTTCTTTCCAGACTACACCCCTGCGGTGCAGGCAGCTCACAGGGTGTTCCTTCCGGTTAAGCGCACTTTGAATCAGACGGATGCCAAGTATTCCCTCATTTACCCAGCCAAATTGAGAGCACAAGGGCATTTTTTTACTGACCCAAAACTGGCAACGAAATATGCTAAAGCTATTCCCAAAAAGGTGCCTCCGAACTGCTCGCAGGTTGGCGGTGGGAGTGGCAATACCCTTGGGGACAGTGACAATGATTAAAATCATTTAGTTGTTGGAGGCCACCGGAGATCCTGAACTGCGTTTTGGGGCTGGTCGAGTTTTGACTGTGTCTCAACTTTTGGTGCAGTCTGCCTTGTAATTAACTGGCACTATGATGTTCCTACCTCCATACCCCAACCGGGGCGGTTAACGGATGGCCTCGCCAAATGCCACACTGGATGAGTGCAACCACGTTGTTTGTTGCTATGTTGTGTGATATGAGTCTGGGTGTGGGTGGGCATGCAGGGCTGGCCCAATTGGGGGTCAGCGTGGATGGGGATCTGTACTGTTAATCATTTGGTTTGTTGTTTTTGTCCCTGTTCTTCCTCCCCCAATTCACCTCCCTCCCACAGCTAATGCTTCAAGTGTGGTGGATGGGGGTGCTATGTGATTTGATAGACTATTGGGATGGCGCATAAAAATAAGATTCCTGTACGATGTCTCACTGGGACTGTCAGGGGGCTGAATGATGGACGCAAGATGAGAATGCTGTCAGCCTATATGCAGCACCATGCGATTGACATCTGTATGTTGCAGGAGACTCACCTGGTTGAGGCCACGAGATCTAGGGTGAAGGCTGGCTGGATTGGTGAGTGTCATATAGTGGTGTACTCGAGCTATGCTGGGGAGTGGCAATCCTGATTAGGAGAGGACTGCAATGGCGTACAGAAAAGTGCTTACAGGCCTGCATGGTCGTTATGTCATGTTGCAGGGAACATTACAAGGTAGGCCATTCTGTCTGGTGTCGGTCTATGGCCCCAATGTTGACGACCCCGAATTCTTTGGGGAAGTATGGCAACTGATTGGATTCCTGGGCTCCGGGTCTTTACTATGGGGCGGAGACTTCAATGTGGTATTGGACTTTGAGGCAGACTGCGGGAGCCGGGCCAGGCCGCAGCACGAGGCTGCTGCGGAGGCCTTGTCCCTTATCATGGCTGAGGGTGCTCTGGTAGACCTGAGGAGGGCGAAACATGGAGCGGAAAGGGAGGGCACATGTGTCAACTATATACATGGCAGCTGGTCCAGAATAGAGAGATGGCTCGGTACCAGAGATGTGGAGCTCTGGACGAAGTCAATTGAGCATAAGCCCCATACCCTTTCGGATCATTCACCGGTCGTGCTGGAACTGCTCATGCCTGGGGGTCCCAGTCGCGAATTCTCGTGGAGGTTGCCCTATGGAGCGTTGAGAGATCAGGCCTTCAGGGAAGAGATACGTGTCGCTATAGTGGAATACTTTGCTGACAATCAGGGATCTGTATCCTCGACAGGCACTTTATGGGAGGCTTTCAAGGTCGTAATTCGTTGGATTTGCCTTGCTAAACAACACAGGCCCTCATTCTGACCTTGGCGGGCGGCGGAGGCCGCCCGCCAAAGTCCCGCCGTCAGATTACCATTCCGCGGTCGAAAGACCGCGGCGGTAATTCTGACTTTCCCGCTGGGCTGGCGGGCGGTCGCCTTCAGACCGCCCGCCAGCCCAGCGGGAAAGAGGCTTCCACGATGAAGCCGGCTCGGAATCGAGCCGGCGGAGTGGAAGCTGTGCGACGGGTGCAGTTGCACCCGTCGCGTATTTCACTGTCTGCGCAGCAGACAGTGAAATACTTGTAGGGGCCCTCTTACGGGGGCCCCTGCAATGCCCTTGCCAGTGGCATGGGCACTGCAGGGGCCCCCAGGGGCCCCGCGACCCCCCCTACCGCCATCCGGATCCCGGCGGTCCGACCGCCGGGATCTGGATGGCGGTAGGGGGGGTCGGAATCCCCGCGGCGGTGCAGCAAGCTGCGCCGCCGCGGAGGATTCAATGGGGCGGCGGTACACTGGCGGGACCCCGCCAGTGGTGCCGGTCCGACCGCGGCTTTACCGCCGCGGTCGGAATCCCCATTGGAGCACCGCCGGCCTGTCGGCGGTGCTCCCGCGGTCCTCCGCCCTGGCGGTCAAAGACCGCCAGGGTCAGAATGACCACCACAGTGTGCTAAAGGTGCTAAGGCGGGAGTTGGCGAGCCTGGAGGCACAGCTTGCTGGCCTGGAGAAACAATTGGCTTCTGGCTGGTCCGGTGACCTCCTGGCTGAACTAAGGGGAAAGTTGACACTGTATGAGGAGGCAGCACTTTGCAAGGTCTGCTTTCTGGATAAGAAAGCCAAGGCGGGGAGATACGGTGAGGGCAAGAGGGCTAGTAGAACGCTGGCTGCAATACTCCGTAGGCTGTGGGATGGGAACTATATTGTGGAGTTGACTGACACAGCGGGAGTACTCCACACCGGTACTGCGGAGGTCAAGTGTGTCTTAACTGACTTTTACCCGGACCTGTACACTGAGCAATATCTAGATTCCCCCTTCTCGGTAGATGATGTGGTTCAGGCTATACGCAGTTTACTGTGTGACAGAGCCCTGGGACTGGATGGTCTGACGCCGGCTTTCTAAAAGGAATATGCTGATGTATTGGCGCCGCACCTCCTTGAGGCACTTGAGAACGGTGCTCTCCCGGCCTCATTGCGGGAGGCTCTCAGCGTGACAATCTTGAAGCCTCGGGAAGGACCCCTGTAGTTGTGATTTATATCGGCCACTTTCTCTAATAAACATAGACAATAAGATTCTGGCGAAACTCATTGCGGCCCGATTACAGCCCCTACTCCCTTCTTTGGTGCTGCCGGACCAGTCTGCGTTCAACATTGTATAATCTCCGCACCTTCTTCACAATATCTCATATCATCGCCCTGAGGATCGCGCGGCGGTGGTCTTTCTGGATGCCACTAAGACATTTGAGTCCCTTGCGTGGCCATACATGTTTGACTTGCTGTCTATGGTGGGGCTGACTACTAGGTTCATCCAATTGATCCGCCTGCTATACTCGAAACCAGCTGCCAGATTGAGAATTAATGGGATGATGTCGGATCCCTTCCCGATAGCCAGGGGCACTTAGGAGGGATATCCACTCTCGCCGCTGCTATTTGTGGGGGCGATGGAGCTGCTTGCGGCACGCTTGCGACAACACCATAATCATAGGGGACTGGCGTTCAGACAACGTCCAATACTGGTTTCTATGTATGCGGATGATGTTGCATTGTATGTTTGCGACTTGCAGCTACACCTCGACATATTGATGGATGAAATAGTTTGATTCAGCCGATCTCCAGGATTACAATTAATTGATCAAAGTCGGTGGTGCTGCCCCTGTCTGATGCTACGCTGCAGTGCTGCTCCGGATATCCCTTCAGTTGGGTGGATGGGCCGGTGTGGTATTTGGGCATTTGGTTGAGCCGGAAGGCAGACGAGTTGTGGTCAGCCAATTACGGCAAGGCCATTTCGTGGCTGGAATATAAGGTGGCGGCTTGGCACTCACTGCCGCTCTCGCTGACTGGACGCATTGCGATAGCAAAAATTGTGATTCTGCCCAAATTCGTGTATCTCTTTGTTAATCTACTTCTTGTCCTTACAACTAGCTTCCTGAAAAGACTCAAATCCTCGCTTGTGGCAACCCAGAATTTCATGGGAAATACTGATTCTTCCGGCTGAATAAGGTGGCCTGGCGGCCCTGGATCTGGAACTTTATTATAACTGCGGGTAGGCTAATTTTGCGCATTTCTGGCTGCACCAATATTTACCACACCTGGCTCCTGAACATGGCTCAGTGTGGCCCAATAGGTTATCTGGGGTGATTGGCGGAATGCCTAGGCCCAGGCAGCGAGGAGTGTATACTGTGCCATGTACGACGCTGGCCTGGATGATACTGTTGAAACGCACCGGGGTGTGTGAGCCATTTGCGCCTTCGATGCCAGTGCGAGATGTTGTGGACCTGTCAACGTCGGAGGATAGCCAACTATATGACTGCCTCCGCGAGCTAAATATGACTACTCTGGCGTCTTGGTTTCCGGAGGAGACATTTATTTCCTTGGAGACCGCACTTGGTGCGCTGTACTGACTATTTTTCCTTAGAATTAGGGCCAGGCTACGAGCACGGTATCCCGGCTTTCCCGCGATGCCCCGGTGGGTCGAGGATTGGAAATAGTATATAAAGCGCCATCCCCGGGTAGACTCATCACAAATCTATATGTTTGTATGCAAAATACAGAGAATCCTGCTGAGTCTAAAGCTAAGATTCATTGGGAGGCGGATCTAGGCGAGACCATTCCAGATAGGGTGTGGCAGTGTGGCGGTATTGTTGCGCGCAGATGCGGGAACTCTCCCCCAACTATAGATTGCGCCTTATTAACTTTTTACACTGCTTGTATTATACGCCGAGTAGACTAAGGAGAATGGGCATTAGAGCGGACACTAGATGCGAGCGGTGTTTTGCCACTGAAGCAGACTTCCTACACCTGGCGTCGGGCTGTGGTGCGCTGCAAGAATATTGGACAGAGGTGTTGTGGGCACTTGAAGAGGTGACTGAGCTCGAACTGCTGCACACCTCTAGGATCGCCCTCCTGGGATATGTTGAGGAGATCCCCTCTGCTTACATGAAGTTAGTGGGACTGCTGATGGCTAAGCGTTGGGTAGCGCTGTGCTGGGGGAGGAACCGGACTCTCCCATGCAATGAACCGCTAAAGGATGCTGCATACTGCCAGGAACAACTAATTATATACTGAGAGCTGATGCCTAAGTGTTCCCGCCACCAAGATATATGGGCCCCCCTGCGATCCTTTCATGAGACCCGAAAATAAGGCGGTAAATAGCCATTTAACGTATTCCCTTGGTTATGGAGTAGTGGACGGCCCCCATTCATGGTAACAAGCTATTGCTTCCCATAAGTGGGAGACATGATGGCTGCGCTGATCCCCCCCTTTTCCCCATTCCCCCCTCCCATCTTCCCCTCCCTCCTTCTCTGCTCTGTTTATAACGTTTAATTGTTAACTGTATTGACGGGATAGCATTTAAATGAGCCAACTTCTTCTTTCAATTGCTTTATAGCTCAACTACCTGTTTGCTATCACTTTGAGGCTTATTACCTGATTATGTCTACTTTGTTGTATGTTGAAGTAAGGAGCTATACTCTGTTTGGTTGTGTTTACTAATAAATGCAATAAAATAAGTGGTTTTAAAAAAGTGCGGATGTGTGTTTGGATGGTTAAACAGACATGCACACTTAGGTTGCTCTAGCCCGGTTGTGTTGAACAGCTGGGCTGGAGAAACTGCACAGACCTCAGGGTTGTGTCTGAGCGACAGTCCAAACTGCTCAGACCAATCCTGACACTGCCTTGATGCTAGGGTTGGCATGAAAGCAGTGCCAGGATTGCTGGGAAGCCGGTGCTGGTGTCCCACTGAATGCTGGGACACCACATTGAGGGAAGAGGAGCAACAAGTGGGGCAGCAGGAAACAGAGCCATCATGGTAAAGGTAAGTTTATGTATTTATTTATTTTTAATTTTCACCCTCCGTCCCCTCCCCTTGAGATTTTCTGCGCCCGCCGCTGCTCACAGATGGCAGTGTCCAATAGGACCAGAATAGTTGCAGGCAGTCTTTGGTGTCCCTGAGACTGCAGGAGAACAGGGGACAAGGCAACAAGCCCTTAGAGAATCTTGGATTCAGGAATGGAGAGAGAAAGTCCAGTTCTTCTATAGGAGGCTGGCCTGGTTTGTAGTGGGGACCTAAGGTACTTACAACTTATACCAGGTCCAGTTATCTCTTATTAGTGAAATGTAGGCAGTGTTCTAGCAGCTTAGGCTGTCTAGAGGTAGCTGTAGCAGAGCAGCTTAGACTGAACTAGGAGACATGCAAAACGTCTGCATTACCACTATAGTTGCACAGTACTTATACACAATAAAAGACAATACTCAGTGTTACCAGAAATAGAGGTATTTTATTTTAGTGACACAAGGTCAAAAATATCTTAGAGACAATACTCCTTTTGAAGGTAAGTATTATACACAATATATATACTAGAGACCAAAATCAGGTAAGTAAATAGTCATAGAATAGCGCAAACAGTAGAAAACACAATAGAATGCAATATGCCTAGCGGCATCACAAACCATTTATTAAGAAAGTGGAATGTGAATCACAAATTCTCCCCCTAGGCAAGTGTAGTGTGTAGCGGGGCACTGGGAGTGTAAGAAAACACCAAAGGCAAGTAAAATACCCCATCCCAGAGCCCAGGAAAGTAGGAGTAAAGTACTGCAAGTTTCATCAGGACACACTACAAGTCGTGATAGGAGTTATTGCAAGAACAAGCAAGACTGCAAGCAATAAATGGTGGATTGCTGGACCTGAAGACCTGTGACGAGAGGAGACCAAGTTCAGAAGTCACAGAAGATTCCAGGAAGGACAGGAGCCCCTGCCAACCTAGAAGGTGGTGCAAAAGAGGATTATTCGGTTAGAAGAAGTCTGCAGAAGAGCATCAAAGAAGATGGCTGTGGGTTCCTGCATGGTGCAGGAGATATCCCAAGTCAAGATGTTGGATGCAGGCTGTTTGTGTCGCTGGATTCATCCAACAAGACTTGGTTCAAGCAAGGTGTCGGTTTGCGTTAAAATGGTGCTGCCTGGACCCAGGATGGACCTGGGGACCTCAACTAGGACTGAGGAGGCAGAGGGGGCTCCCAACACTGGAGAGAGCCCACAGATGACCAGGCAGCACCCACGGCAGTCCCAGGACACGGGGACAAAGAATATGCAAATTGTGGTTGGTGCAGCACAACAAAAGAAGGTCTCACGCCACCGGAGAACAACTCAGCGAGTTGTGCATCGCAGGATGGAGTGCTTGGTACCTGGGCTACACTGTGCACAAAGGATTCTTGGAGGAAGTGCACAGAAGCCCAAGGAGCTGGAGATGGCGTGGTGCACAGGGGTACTGTCACAAACCGGGAAGGCAAGCTCTTACCTCCACCAAACTTGGACAGCTGGACCTTAGGACAGTCTGGGTCATGTTGGTCCACTACTTGTGTCCCAAGGAGCAAGCTCGTTGTCAGGATAGGAGTCCCACAGAACCGGTCATCGTCTTTGAAGGTGCCTGCAGGAGAATAAAAGTGACTCTGTCACTCTACTGGAGATTCCTTCGGTTCTTCTGGTGCAGGGTGAAGACAGGGAGTTCTCAGTGCGTGCACACCTTGGAAACTGTTGCAAATGCTGGATGAAGGTGAAGTTGCAGGTCACAGGAGTCATCCTAGATACTTTGTTGCAATTACAGCGGTTCCTGGAGCAGTTTGCTGTTGATCTGACGGTCAGAAGCTGAAGCAGAGGATGCAGAGGATTCCTGGAGGAATCTTGCAAGCTGAATCTGAAGAGGAACCCACAGGAGAGACCCTAAATAGACCTGAGAGGGGGATTGGCTACCTACCAAGGTATGCACCTATCAGGAGGGGTCTCTGACGTCCCCCTCTGGCACTGGCCACTCAGAGATCTCCAGAGTGTCCCCACACCTTGGAAAACAAGATGGCTAACGCCAGGGACACACTGGAGGAGCTCTGGGCACCACTCTTAGGGTGGTGATGGACAGGGGAGTGGTCACTCCCCTTTCCTTTGTCCAGTTCCACGCCAGAGCAGAGACTGGGGGTCGCTGAACCGGTGTAGACTGCCTTATTCAAGAAGGGCACCATCTGTGCCCTTTAAAGCATTTCCAGAGGCTCTGTGAGACTACTCCTCCAAGCCTGTAACACCTATTTCTAAAGGAGAGTGTGTAACACCCTCCTCCCAAAGGAAATGCATTGTTCTGCCTTCATGGGACTTAGCTGCTCAGACCCCAGGAGGGCAGAACCCTGTCTGTGAGGTGGCAGCAGCTGTAGCTGCAGTGCAAGCCTCAAAGAGCTGGTTTGGCAGTACTGGGTGTCCATGGTGGAGCCCCCAGAATGCATGGAATTGCCCCACCAATACCAGATTTGGAATGGGGGGACAATTCCATGATCTTAGACACCTTAAATGGCCTTATTCAGAGTTACCATTGTGAAGCTACATATAGGTATTGACCTATATATGGTGCATTTGTGTAATGGTATCCCTGCACTCATGAAGTCCAGAGAATCGGCTCTGGACAACGTGGGGGCACCATTGCTAGTGCAAGGGTGCCCTCACACTTAGTAACTTTGCCCCTAGCCTTCAGTAAATGAAGGTTAGACATAGGCGTGACTTACAAGTTACTTAGGTGCAGTGAAAATGGCTGTGAAATAGTGTGTGCACTATTTCAAGCAGACTGCAGTGGTAGTCCTGAAGAAAGGTTTGTCAGAGCTCCTTATGGGTGGCAAAAGAAATGCTGCAGCCCATAGGGATCTCCTGGAACCACAATGCTCTGGGTACCTAGGTACCATATATTAGTGACTTATAAGGGGGGTCCAGTGTGCCAATTGGAATTGGAATATGAAGTCACTAAACTATAGTGACTAATTTGGAAGCAGAGAGAGCATACGCACAGGAGTTCTGGTTAGCAGAACTTCAGTGACACAGTTAAGCACTACTGACAACACACACATTTGGCCACAAACTATGAGCACTGGAGTCCTGGCTAGCAGGATCCCAGTGGGACAGGCAAAACACTCTGACAAATAGGGTTTTAACTATGAGTACTGGGGCCCTGGCTATCAGGATCCCAGTGAGACAGTAAAAACACACTGACACACACTCACAAACAGGCAGAAGGCAGTAGGCCAACACAGGAAAGTTAGTAGCAAAGTGTTAATTCCTCCTACAGCACAGCACACAGCAAGAAGTAGGGCAACACAGCAAAGGAGTTAGCAGAGTGGCAGCCCCTTCTGGTAGCTCAGCACTCCTTACTTTTGGCAGAATTCCTTGATTCCAGTACAGTTCTGATTTGGTCGGGTTGGGATCCAGTACTGAAACCCAAATGTGCCTTTGAAGTGGGGGGATTTCAAAGAGGCCTTTGAAGATCATATGGTCCATGCCCTTCATCCCTGGCTCCAGACACTCTACAGGTGTTTTGGAAGCCCTTTGTATGAGGAGGAGAACAGACCTACCCAGTTGTAAGTGTCGGCTCCTCCCTCCCATCTAGCCAAGGAAGACCCATCAGCCTGCTGGGATACAAATTTCACACCCAGGCTCCCTTTGTGTGTGACTTTCTAGAGGGAATGCATAAATCCCAACTGTCTTCCTCCCCAGATGTGTGTAAAGAGACAGGAAGTGTCACAGAGTGGTTAAAGTAAGAAAATGCTAACTTTCTAAAAGTGCCATTTTCAGACTTCTAATTTAAAATCTACCTTCACCATATGTTGTGATTTTAAATTGTGAGGCCAGAGACACCAAGCTCCAAATTTTAATCTTTTCCCACTTGAAAGTTACACTTAAAGGTTTCTTCAATGTAACCCCCAATGTTAACCTATCGGAGTGCTAGGCCTTGTAGTGATGAAAAACTAATTTAATAGTTTTTCACTACCTGGACATGTAAAACTTAAAGGTACATGTCAAACTTTTTAAATACACTGCACCCTGCCCTTGGGGCTAACTAGGGCCTACCGCAGGGGTGACCTACATGTAATAAAAAGGAAGGTTTGGGACTGGCAAGTGGGTGCACTTGCCAGGTTGAGATGGTAGTTTACAACTACACACACAGGCTCTGCAATGGCAGGCCTGAGACATGTTTGAAGGCTACTGTAGTGAGTAGCACAATCAGTGCTGCAGGCCCACTAGTAGCATTTATTTTACAGGCCCTTAAATTAAATATGCCATTTGTGGATAAGCCAATGTTACCATGTTTAGAGTACAGAGCACCGGCACTTTAGCAGTGATCAGCAGTGGTGAGGTGCACAGAAGCCTAAAGCCACCAAAAATGAAGTCTGAAAAACAGGAGGTCAGATGGCAAAAATAGTCAGGGGAAACCACACCAAGGATGTCAGGTCTAACAACTTTACACTTGTTTGTGAAGTAGACAAAATGGTTTCTCTCAAGTCAGATCAAAAGAGCAAAAAATCAGCACCAAAAAGCAAATATCTACTTGTTGTGAAAATTAGCAAAACTTCAGTTTATTCGAGGTGCAAATATTAGTTCAGCTAACTTCCAAGCCTACCCTACAGCAGGTTTTGTCTAATAAGGTCAAACCTACTCTTGTACTGGAGCCTAGGCTCTAAGAATTACACGATATCCAGAGCATAATCATAAATCTTCCACATTTGGATAGATGTGTCTTGATTTTAGTCAGTCTAAAATGAAAAATCAATTAAACTTCACTGCGGTAGCACTATCCACAGAACCTGTCTAAAGTTTTCTGTTGATTTTCAGTCCCATGTGTTCTTGAGTAGGGGTGTGTGGAACTTGTGAAGTTGAACTCTTCGGAATTCCGTGGAGTTATATAAAAACTGTGAGATTTCGCGGGGGTTCTGCCTGTGTGAAGTAACTTACCTGGTTTTTGCTCGTGTTGTCTGTGGAAATGACTTTAACTCTATAAATTTGGCGCTAGACAGGTCTAGCGCCAAAGTATAAATATGGAGTTACTTTTGCACTGAATTTGCGATAAAGAAATGATGCAAATTCAGCGCACAACAAGTATAAATGTTCCCCACGGTACCTTTTCTCCTCATCCGCAGAGCAAGTTCTAGCAGTCATAATATCCCACCACTCTTTAAAGCTGCATATTTCACAGCAGTTACCTGTGTAGGCAGCGGCAATGACTCAAGCAAGTTCATTGTATAATTGACATTCCGAATGGAGGAGCCGGAATAAGTCATGAAACCTCTTTGGGACCACAACTGTGCAAAATCATAGACAAAGTCAAACCTGTACTATCAGTATAGATTGTGACTCTCACATTTTTAGGGGCACAGGACATCATCATAAAAGTGATCAGTTCAGCCACCTGTGTGGGTGCCACATTGCACAAATAGGAGGCTTCCAAAACAGCTTCTAAGGTGCACACAGTGCAGAATCCACATCCATCTCTCAAACAAGAGCTGTCCACAAAGCAAAATTTGGCTCTTCCAGAAGGACATCTTGAATACTAGTTCTTGGCTTGGTACACAGTTCTGTAACATCCAGACAGTTATGGTCAACTCTTCATCATCCTCATCTGATACAGGCAAAGGCAAAAGTGCAGCAGGGTTGAGGGTGTGGCACACCTTCAGAATAACATATTCGGCTCCTAAAGTGTCCTGCTCAAACCTTTTCTGTCTTCTTTGTATCATATATTGTGTACGAGGGCAAGTTAACAAAATCTCGACTGAGTGAGGAATCATCACAGTAAGCAGGTTTCCCATCAGTATTTCTTGACACTGCTGACATCAACTGTAGCCCCCACCTTTAGGCATGCAGTCAAAGCTATGGCTACTGCATTAAGTGTGGCAGAAAAATAGGTATTGGATCATTTAGCTTTACCATAGGTCTGTTTCAGCACAGACAGCGGGCACCCTTCGCGAACATAACAGTAGAGGACAAAATATTTTCGTAATCAGGCATTCCTAGAGCAGGGGCGCAACAGGTTTTTGTCTATGAGCTCGGGGAAGGTCCTCTGAATTGTTGTCCCAAGGTAGAAAAATCAAACACATCCTTGTATACAAGCCTCTGTAGAGGTATTGTCACTGGGGAAACTATGGGAATCCACTGAAGACAGTGACTAATTCCCAGGAACATCTTGACTTCTCTCTGCATTTGGGGGGGGTAGTCATACATATTTTTTTCTTGGGACACTTCCTAGCTCCATCTCAATTTGATGTCCCAGATACAGAACCTTCCTCTGACAGTATAGCACTTTTGTAATTGACACATAGGCCCATATTTATACTCTGCGCCGGATTTGCGTAATTCTTTTAATGCAAATTCAGCGCAAACTTACTCAATTTTTATGTTTAGTCGCTAGACATGTCTAGCATCAAAATATTGCAGTTAACGTAATTTTTTGCCTGCGAAAAACTACCTTGCCCCAATGAGATGCAAGGTAGGCACTCTCAGGCAAAAAATGCCTCAAAGGCCCTAGCGCCTTATTTATCCTCCCGTGCAAAAATCATGCACGGGAGGAGGAGGGCCTTAAATAATGGCACTAAGCCTGGGACACGGCAGGCGTAACGGGACCTGGAGGCAGATTTCCATGGTCAGAGACCATGGAAATTGCCGACAGGTGCCCTTCCTTGTCCCCAGGGACACCCCCACCCACCTCTACCCACACCAGGAGATCACCCATCCGAAGGTAAGTCCAGGTAGGTGTTTTTTTTCTGTCCAATGCTGCTCGGGGGCACTGATTAGGGGTCCCCTGCACGGCGTTGCCGCAATGGCCATGTCCAGGGGACATTCGTCCCCTGGGCATGGCCATTGGAGTGGTGGGCATGGTTCCTGTCTTTACTTAGACAGGAGCTATGTCCGTGGGGCTTGTGTGCCAGAAAATGGGGCTAAACTGCTTAGAGGCAATTCTTTTGCCTCAAAACAATGTAGTGCCATAATTTGGCGCACAAGCCCCGGTTCCCCCTATGCCTCCCAGGCCTAGTTAGCGTCCTTTCAAAGGATGCTAACAGGGCCTTAGAGCCGGCTAGCACCATTCCTTAAATATGGCACCCGGCCGGCGTCTAGGAATGGCGCTAACTGGCACTATACTTTTTGCCGCAAACCTGTGCTAACACAGGTTTGCGGCAAAAAGTATAAATCTGCCCCCTAAGTCCGTCCTCTGCTAAATGATTCAATAAGGGAATGGTGTCTTGTTTTGAGTTAGGTGCATATTGAGTTACTGATGCCACAAGCATGTCGTCAATGTACTGGACCAGATCCTAGATGCATAGCAGCTCCACGGTGTCCAGATTTTTTTTGAGGATCTGATGAAAGATAAGATTGATGGCTGTATGTCTACTGATGTGGAACATTGCCTCATGCCAAGATTATATTTTCGCTCCACACGTCCTTGCATCTAATAACTTTCTTTTATTAGGTGACTTCAACTTTCATGGAGAAGATTGCTTTAACATTGAGGTAGCACAACTTTCCGCTGATCTAACAACGTTAGGTCTTACTCAGAAAGTCATAGGCCCTACACATCTTGCAGGCTACACTTTAGATTTGATATTTACAAACTCATGCTCACTACTCTGTGATGCCCCCCCAACTTCTGCTATGGACTGACCACTCCCTAATCGGCTTTCAGATTGCACCACCCAAGGTGCCTGAACATACACAGAGGGCCATAAAGAATAGAACAAGACAATAGAGTAAAATTGTCCTGGATTCTTCTGCTATGAATTTAAGTTCACACTTTTAGCTGTAGCTGCAGATAAGGCTCTTTTAGATTATCATTCAGCCTTAAACTCAGCATTTGACAAAATCGCTCCCCTGAAAACTTGCTCTAACTTCAATCATGACACACATGCACCCTGGTATACAACTGAACTGTGAACGGAAAAAGCACTGTGTAAAAAACTTGAGACCCAATGGCGCTAATTGAAAAACTGTGATGATAAGGCACATAAATTGGTTTTAACCAGGTATCACCATAATATAAAAAAAACCAAAAGGTGCATATTTCTCATCACATTAATCAGGCAGGTAACTTTTCTAAGGAGTTACTCAAAGTTTTAAACACTGTTTTAAATCCTTTTGCCTGTTCTAAAGAGATTGTACCATCACAAGCCCTATGTCTTGCCCTAGCAAATCACTTTGAGGGAAAATTATTACAATATATGAGAATTTCCCTAAATTACCTGACCTAGACAGTAAGCAGTCTATTTCCTGCTCTCAGCCCTCAAATCCTGATCTTGCATTTGGCAATTTTAAGCCACTTTTGCCTGGTTCCATTCAGACAGCTTTGAGAACTGCCAAATCAGGGTGTCTTTAGATTCTTGTCCTCGCTGTATCATCCCAGCTTTATCATCAGAGTTTGCCCCGTCATATGTTCATTATATAACTTGTCCATCACTACAGGGAAATTCCTCTCCTTCTGGAAAACTGCTCATGTTTGCCAATCACTGCATGGCTAAATTTTTTCCTGTGAGGCTCCAGAACAATGAGCAAGATTTGACGTCCCTTAGCCCCATTTTCTAACATGGGCAGACTCAGTCAAAGAGCTATTTCTTGAGAAGGATGCTGCTTGCGTAGATGTTCTACTTGAGCTGCAGCAAAATCAACTCAAATGGCTGCAAGCTCTTTGGCACCGCATTTAGCCATTCACACTTTTTTAGCCCTACTTACACTACTGGCACTAAATAGGAGCAGCAGCTCAACATGCATATTTTCTACCCTTTGACACAACTCTGCCTAATCTCACAGAGTTTTTGTGTAACTGCAGAATTCTGCAGAGTGAAACTCCATGAGTTATACCCACCCCTACTTTTTTTAGCTATTCTCACAGGTTCAACGTCTTTGATTGGAACAATATTTTTGCTAGTAAAATCCCCCACTACCCGTTTCACCAAATGTCTTAAGTCAGGTGGCAAGTCTTTCCTCATCAGAACCAGAAATAACAGTTGACTCTTAGGTTCTCAGTTTAAAGTTTACATCTTCATTGTTTGTCTGAAGCTCAACACCAGCAATAGATCACACAGTTGAGTTTGCAGAGTAGACTCCTGCTCAATAGATGGACTTGCCTCAAATCACATACTACAAACTGATGGTCCTCCTCAAGAGTCCCAATCTTCATGGGGACTTTAGCTGAAACTGTAATTGTGCTCTGTTTATTGGAAATCCCTACAACTTGGACATGTTTTCCCGAAAATTGTAGGTATGGGACCTCTTTCACTCTAACAGTAGAGCAGGTTGCTCCAGTATCTGTCACGATTCACCCTGGGCTTACCGTCGATACTTGAGAGGGATGGTGAGCGGCCCCGGTTCCTGCAAGTCCTGCTCTGGCCGAGGTAGGGGCGACCCCTTCCGGTAGCCACGGTGCTGCTTGACAATAGGAAGCCACTACAGTCTGTGCCCTCCAGAAGGAGTCCCAGAGGAAAAACCCCAAGGGGGAAAAAACCTCCAACAGGAACTCCCTGAAACAGATGGAGGACACAAGGATTAGAACTCAAGATCCTGGAAATCTGGAAGACTGAAAACAGAACAAGAACGACTGGCGTTCCAAAAGAAAACCAGCCGGAGCGTGACCACCACCGCTGGAGTGTTGCAACGCAATGAGAAGAAGAAAAGGTTCCTCTTATATACTGCTAGACAGGAAGTGATAAACAGGAAGAAGTAACACCACCATCTTGGTTTGGGAAGGAGCCATAACTAAAGATAGAAATCATACCCCCTTGTAAGAGGAACAAATGCATGCAGGGAAGAAGTGAAGTGCACAACATGCTGGGAAGGAGAAAGCATGCGTTAAAAACTAGGCATGTATACTCAGGAAGGTCTCAAGCGTGTGGCAGGGGAGTGGTGCTATGGAGGGGGGCCCAAGCACCCTAAGACAGAATTAACCTCGTGCGCTGAGCGCAGTGAGGGCCGCAACCCAATTCTGGGTCTCCGGCCCTGCCGCGCTCTAAATACAGCGCGCGGCCTGCTCGCGGGCCGCCGCGGTTTCGCTGGGTTTCGCCGCAGCGGCTCGCGGCGCAACAGTAGGTCCCCCCGAGGCCCCGGGTTTGTGAGGAAAAAGATGGAAAAAACAACGGATCAAAAGAGGGGCATGAACCGAAGGTGCATCTTCCCAGGAGCATTCACTGATAGGGTAGCCCTTCCAATGAATGAGGTACTGGAGACGACCATGGAATACCCAAGAGTTACAGATTTCCTGGACCTCGTATTCAGGCACGTTATCAATCAACAGAGGAGGAGGGCAGGTGAATTTTCTGTGAAAAGGATCAGGGATGTAAGGTTTGAGTTGTGAGACATGGAATACAGGATGTATTTTCCAAGTCAGAGGCAGGCGAAGACAAACAGACACAGGGTTGATCTTTTGAAGAATCAGGAATGGACCATAATATCATAATATCGAGGTTTAAATTTATTTTGGGTTAGTCGGAGAGGTAAGAATTTAGAGGAAAGACAGACCTTATCGTGGACCTGATAACGCAGGGCCTCACAACGTCTCTTATCAGCCATCCTTTTCATGCGTGTTTTAGTGGCTACAAGATTTGAATGTATGACACGTTGGATACCCCGTTCTTGCCGGACATATGAGGTAATGGCAGGAAGATTGGAAGTTTCTTTCAGAGGAATGGGAAAGGCCCTTGGATGGAATCCATAAGAACAATAGGAATGGGAGACTTCCGAGGCACTGTGTACTGAGTTACTCTGTGTAGCATTACAGAAGCTGCGTAAATATTGTTCGAGGCCTTGATTCAGCCATTCTGTCTGTCCATTCGTTTGAGGATGGAACCCTGACGATAAGGCCACATCTATTCCTAGGGGGCCATTACAGCCCTGGCGAATGGTGTTAAAGCTGCGGTAATACCGCAAACAGGCCGGCAGAAAAAAAAGGGAATTATGACTGTGGCGGAAACCGCCAACATAGACAGCCACTTTAACACTCCGACCGCCACGGCGGTACAGACAAGCAGCGCGGAGGTCACCGCCAACAGACAGGCGGAAGACAAAGTACCGCCCACAGTATTACAACACACCAATCCGCCACCTTTTCCGGGGCGGATTCACCTTGGATAAAAACATGGCGGAACCAGCTTTTGCAATGGGAAAACGCTCACCTGAACACACTCCACGAGGAAGGAGGTCACCATGGAGCCCAAACTCCAAATACTCCCTGCGCTTGTCTACCTGCTCCTCTACGAACACCAGCAACGGCGGCACCGAAGACAACGGTGAGTACTGCACCTACGACATAGGGAAGGGGGGAGGCAAAAGTCAGGGACACACACACGCAACACCCCCACCCTCAACCCGACCCTCGCACACTACAACACACACACCAATGCATTTCCAAACATCACAGGAACAACCCACAACCCCCCCAGAAGAATGCAAAGACAAAACCAAATTACTTGAAACATTGTAATGTATCCAAATACAGTAAGCTCATATATACAGAAATATATACACATTCAAAATATATACATCACGACTAGTAGTGCAGGTATGCACATTTCAATGTCCGTGGACCACTGGGCCCACAATGCATGGGCGAGGCCCACACTAGATACCTGTCCATAAACGGAGAGAACACTGCAGGGACATCAGATAGAAATACAACAGGCACCTCAGGGGTAAGGGAAGGTGGGGCACCTCAGCCGGATGAGTGCACGACGCCAGATCCACGATGGGGCTCCATGCCCATTGATCAATCCTGGGGAGTGCAAAGCCACAGTCTCTCAAGTCTCTACAGTGGTTGGTTTGCCCACTGTTCCATCCTGGGGAGTGCAAAGCCACAGTCTCTCAAGTCTCTACAGTGGTTGGTTTTCCCACTGTACCATCCTGTGGAGTGCAAAGCCACAGTCTCTCAAGTCTCTACAGTGCGTGGGTTGCCCACTGTACCATCCTGGGGAATGCAAAGCCACAGTCTCTCAAGTCTCTACAATGGTTGGTTTGCCCACTGTACCATCCTGGGGAGTGCAAAGCCACAGTCTCTCAAGTCTCTACAGTGGTTGGTTTGCCCACTGTACCATCCTGGGGAGTGCAAAGCCACAGTCTCTCAAGTCTCTACAGTGGGTGGTTTGCCCACTGTACCATCCTGGGGAGTGCAAAGCCACAGTCTCTCAAGTCGATAACAGTCTCCACTGGTTCTGGAGGGGGACTGGTGCCCAGAGTGCTTCATCCTGTGAAGGATTCAGGTAGTGGATGCAGTTCTCCACTGGTTCTGGAGGGGGACTGGTGCCCAGAGTGATTCATCCTGTGAAGGATTCAGGTAGTGGATACAGTTCTCAACTGGTTCTGGAGGGGGACTGGTGCCCAGATTGCTTCATCCTGTGAAGGATTCAGGTAGTGGATGCAGTTCTCCACTGGTTCTGGATGGGGACTGGTGCCCAGAGTGCTTCATCCTGTGAAGGATTTCAGGTAGTGGGTGCTGTTCTCCACTGGTTCTGGAGGGGGACTGGTGCCCAGAGTGCTTCATCCTGTGAAGGATTCAGGTAGTGGGTGCAGTTCTCCATTGGTTCTGGAGGGGGACTGGTGCCCAGAGTGCATCACGCTCCCCGTGACGGTCCCAGTTCCGTCACTGTCCCAGCTGCACATGGGATAACGATGCTTGAGTTGGCGATCTTTGCCCTGTTCAGCGGTGCTTGCCATGGCGGTCTTTGCCCTGTTCAGCGGTGCTTGACTTTGCTGTATCTGACCTGTGCAGCGGTGTGCGGCATGACGGTCCCTCAGTGCCCAGCGGGGCTGTGGCTGCCGGGGCCCTCCATGGCACTGACGCTGGCGGTGGTCTCCTGACCAGTGACGATTGTGCTGCCCTCCTGGGCACTGACTCTGGCGGTTGTCTCCGGACCAGTGACGATAGTGCTGCCCTCCTGAGCACTGACTCTGGCGGTGGTCTCCGGACCAGTGACGATTGTGCTGCCCTCCTGGGCACTGACTCTGGCAGTGGTCTCCGGACCAGTGACGATTGTGCTGCCCTCCTGGGCACTGACTCTGGCGGTGGTCTCCGGACCAGTGACGATTGTGCTGCCCTCCAGGGCACTGACGCTGGCGGTGGTCTCCTAACCAGTGACGATTGTGCTGCCCTCCTGGGCACTGACTCTGGCGGTAGTCTCCGGACCAGTGACGATAGTGCTGGCGGTGGCGTCCTGGCCAGCGGGGAGGATGGCGGCCTTCTCTGCCGTGCTGCTCTTTCCAGACTTTGGAGACTTCCTTTGCCCCTTCACCACCTTGTGAGGAGTCACAGCTGACTCGGCACTCCCCCCGGGACCCTTGTGAGCGGCTTTGCCGGCAGGAGTCTTCACCGTCTCCCGTCGGGCACTGTCCAACTTCTGGTGTTTTACAGGGGGTGGACTGGCAGTGCTTTGGCTCCGTGTCACACTGGCTGCCCTGGTGCCCGGTGCACTCCATATACCTCTAACACGCACCACTGGAACCAGACTTTTTTTGGCTGAGGGGCTAGTACGGGACCTATGAATTGAAGGGGTGGGGGTGGTGGGAAAGAGGTCAACATTGCTCAGGAAAAGTTTCTGACGAACAATGGGATGGGTAGCTGGAGGGGGTCTGGGAGTGGAGGAAGAGGAGGTGGTTGTAGGAGGTGTAACTTTAAATGATTTGGGTGCAGGTGCATGTTCTGGAGGCTGTCGTGAGGTGGATGGATGTTGGGTGTGTGGGTGCCCACGTTTGTTTACTTTGGGAGGGGGCGTAACAGACACACTGGGAGAGGACACAGGGAATGTGTAAATGGTAGTGTTGGTGGTGAGTGCAGGTGAGCGGGGTGTGGTGCTGGGTGTTCTGGTGCGAGTCCTAGTGGCTGTAGATGTAGTGCATGCAGGTGAGAGTGTAGACGACACTGGGAGGGAGGAGGGAGACGACAAGGAGGGGGACACAGTGGAGGCAGTGGATGTTGCTGTGTCTGTATGTGGGTGATGCTTGTGTGAGTGCCTGTGGGATGTGTGGTGCCTATGTTTGCCAGAGCCACTTTTGTGTGTTGAGGTGTGTGCATGCTGGTCTGATGGTGTGGTTGGGATAGGCTGGGGTACAGGGGATTGGGTCTGGGTGGAGGAAGTTGGAGGGGGGAGGCTAGACACAGGGACAATGGCTGCCATCAGTGCTGAGGCCAGAGATTGCAGGGTTCGATGAAGGGCAGCCTGACCAGAACGAATGCCCTTCAGGAATGCATTACTGTGTTGCAACTCCCTTTCGACACCCTGGATGGCATTCACAATGGTAGACTGCCCAACAGTGAGTGACCTGAGGAGGTCAATGGCCTCCTCACTGAGGGCAGCAGGGGTGACAGGGGCAGGGGCTGAGGTGCCTGGGGTGAATGTGATGCCCACCCTCCTGGGTGAGCGGGCACGGAGCGAAGGCTGAGGGGCTGCTGGGAGGGTGGTGCTGGTAGGGGGGTGTAGCTGTAGAAGTGGGGGGCACAGATGGTGCCGCCACCACAAGGGAGCTCCCATCGGAGGACGAGTCCGTGTCGCTGTCTGCTGATCCGGTGACCAATGTGAAGCTCCCCTCGCCCTCCGTCCCACTGGTGTATTCGGAGTCTGTGGTGTGGCCCTCCATGGCCATGTGGGATGCAGCTCCCTCGTACTCCGTGGGCCACTGTACCTCCGCCTGATGATGCTGATGCACAAAAGAACAGGGAGAGCACAAAAAGGGGGGGGGAACAGAAGAAAGACAGGCTGAGTGCATGGCTTACCGCTACCGTTGGCGGACAATACAGACACAGCAGCCCCCTGCACTACGCCGTGCTCTTGGCCTCTACAGATGCAGTTCCTGGGATATGGCCTACATGGCTATGACTGTCATCTGTCCACATAGATGACACAGGGGCACGTATACCTGTACTTGGCACTCTACAGAGGTGGGGTGGAGTTGCACATGGCCTGCATTCCGGAGGGGCCTAGCCTACGGAACTCGCCTTGGCCTAGGGAAACCCACAGCCTTCCTCCCCCACCCAGACCCCTCCACTGCGCGCAAAGTCATCAGAATGTGAGTGTACTCACCCCCTTGTGTCTGCTGTGATGCCCTCAAGTGCCCATCCAACTCAGGGTAGGCCACTGCCAGGATCCGGAACATCAGGGGGGTCATGGTGCGACGGGCACCCCTCCCACGTTGGGAGGCCATCCCCAGCTGAGCCTTAGCCGTATTCTTGCTCCAGCGGCGAATGTACTCCCATCTTTTACGGCAGTGGGTACTCCGTCTCTGGTGGACCCCCAGGATCCGGACTTCCTTGGCGATGGCACGCCAAATATCCTTCTTCAGGTGGGCGCTGACCTACATGACATGTACAGGGGAAGAAGCGAAGTCATTAGCAACAGCACCGTCGAAGTGAGTGGCCCACATCCCTGCCCTTGCCATGTGGCGCATGCATTCACACTCCTTCATGCTCGCATAACTCTGCCCCCTTCTAACTTACATCCAGCCCTCTCCACCCAGGCATAGCCCATACAACTTGCACCCTATGTACTCACCTGTTGGTCTGGAGGACCGTAGAGTAGCGTGTACTGGGGGAGGACCCCGTCCACAAGCTTCTCCAACTCCTGTGCAGTGAAGGCAGGGGCCCTTTCCCCAGACGCACGAGCCATTGTCTCTTCCAGATCGAGGTCACAACAGCACTTCGTCATTGGCTCCTGGGACCCATAGGGTCCAATGTTAACCAATGCAGCATTGCGCCGTGGTCTTCGACCGCCTACCGCGACGGAGTACAACGCCAGCGCAGTTACCTCACATCCAATTGTCCCAGTTTAGAGGTCAGGCAGCCGCCATTTCAGGGGCCCACATGGCTTCATTTACAACTGCGTTACACATACCTAGGCCTGGACTCAACACACTTACAGACAACTTTTTGGATTATGTTTCGTGTACTGTGTAGCTGTGGGTACATACCTCTGAGTTGCTTGACTCTGTGGTCGCTGTTGTCCTTCCTAGGCACCGTCAGCTGGGACATGTGAGGAGATGGCGGAATCCTCCGGTGTACCGACCGCTGGTGGACCTGTTGACAATGGAGGAGCGACATTTAATCATCACCTACAGGTTTGACCGTGCCACAATCCAGGAACTGTGTACCCAGTTGGAGCCAGATCTGATATCACCAATCCGCCATCCCACAGGAATCCCCCCCTGAAGTGCAGGTGCTGTCAGTACTCCATTTCCTTGCAAGTGGGTCATTTCAAACAACAGTGGCCATGGCATCAGGGATGTCCCAGCCTATGTTTTCCAACGTGTTGTCCAGAGTGTTGTCTGCCCTGCTGAAACACATGAGGAGCTACATCGTTTTCCCTCGGGTGGAGGATTTGGCTACAGTTAAAGGTGACTTCTATGCCCTGGGACATATCCCTAACATCATAAGTGCCATTGATGGGACCCATGTGGCTTTGGTCCCCCCCCCCCACAGGAGTGAACAGGTTTACAGGAACCAGAAGAGTTATCATTCGATGAATGTACAGATGGTATGTTTGGCTGACCAGTACATCTCGCAGGTAAATACTATGTTCCCTGGATCAGTGCATGACGCCTACATCCTGTGGAATAGCAGCATCTCGTATGTGATGGGTCAACTCCAGAGGCACTGTGTGTGGCTATTAGGGGACTCTGGTTACCCCAACCTGTCATGGCTATTGACCCCAGTGAGGAATCCCAGGACCAGGGCAGAGGAACGCTACAATGAGGCCCATGGGCGGAGTAGGAGGGTGATCTAACGCACCTTCGGCCTCCTGAAGGCCAGGTTCAGGTGCCTGCATATGACAGGTGGTTCCCTATTCTACTCACCAAGGAAGGTGTGCCAGAACATCATCGCCTGCTGTATGCTTCACAATCTTGCTTTGCGACGCCAGGTGCCTTTTCTGCAGGAGGATGGTCCAGATGACGGTGTTGTGGCAGCTGTGGAGCCTGTGGACAGTGATGAGGAGGAAGCAGAGGAAGAAGACATTAATAACAGGGACTATAACAGCAATATTTCCAGTGACACACAGGTGAGAACACATTTTTTTACTATTACATTTACTTTCACACTTCTACCTCAATCCTGTCTGTCAATTTGAAGCAGTATATGCTAACTGAGTGGTACATTTCCATTACGGTTTCACAGGTGTGGTTACCAACGTGTGTCATCTGCTTGCATCCTTCATGGGCTTGTGATGTGTGACATAGTTATGTTGACATAGCATTTTCGAATGGATTTTGTCATTGTCATAGCTAATACACATTTTCAAAATCACAGACTGACTCCAGATTGTTTTGTGGTTCAAGGGTGTTTATTGAAGTGCTAATTATTGGAGGGGGTGGCAAAATGGTGATGGGTGATGGTGGAGGAATGTCCATGGCAGAGTCCAGTCTATTAGTCTCACAGGTGCACTGCCCATATGGGCATAGGAAGTGGAGCTGGAACAGTTCCAATCTGGACAGGGTCACAAAGTGGGACAGTGGGATGACAATCAGGGTGGTCTCATTTCCTGGCGGGGGTCTTGCCATCTTGCTCTGTCCTATTCCTGGACCTCAGGGACCGCTTGCGGGGTGGTTCTCCGTCTGCAGGGGGTGGGGTGCTGGTGTGGTGGTCCTGTGGCGGGGCGTCCTGTCCACTAGCGCCGGCGGAGGTGGTGGGCAGTTCATCGTCCAGGCTAGTGTCAGGGGCCTCTTGGAGTGCCACGGTGTCCCTCATGGTCTTCTGTATATCCTTCAGCACCCCTACTGTGGTGCCCAGGGCGGAGCTGATGGTTCTGAGCTCCTCCCTGAACCCCAAATACAGTTCGTCCTGCATGTGCTGGGTCTCCTGAAACTTTGGCAGGACCGTCGCCATCGTCTCCTGGGAGTGGTGGTATGCTTCCATGATGGAGGAGAGGGCCTCGTGGAGAGTGGGTTCCCTTGGCCTGTCCGCCCCCTGTCGCACAGCAGCCCACCCAGTTCCCCTGTGTTCCTGGGCCTCCGTCCCCTGGATGTGTGCCCACTACCACTGCCCCCAGGTCCCTGTTGTTGTTGGGGTGGTGGGTTATCCTGGGTTCCCTGCAGTGGTGGACACACAGCTGATTGACGTGTCCTGGGAATGGAGGTATGGGCCCGCCGGGTGGGTGCTGTGCTGGTGTTACCAGAGGGTGGAAGGTCAGTGTTGAGCTGTGCCTGTGCGAGGGGAACCGACTGTCCCGAGGCCCACGATGGTTCGGGCTGGTCATCTTGATCCAGTTGGCCACAGCTGCTGTCATCACTGTGGGCCTCTTCTGGGGGTGGGGTAGAGATATCTGGACCCTCCTGTCTGGTGACGTTAGGTAGTGGTCCTGCAGGGGTATAAAAGCATGATTATTGCATGTGTGTGTGTCATGGTGTGCAATGGGTGGGTGAGCGTGTACCCCAGTGCTAGCTTTCCTGTGTGGGGGCTTGTGTGATGATGTTTATGGGTTGTTATGGGTATGTGCAGTGGGCATGCTTTAGTGAGGGGTGTCCATGCTTTGTTGTATCATGCAGGGCTTGGTGTTGGGATGGGTGGTTTGTGTTAATATTACATTAGTGAGGAGTTGGAGTGATAGGGGAGGGGGTGAGGGTGGGGGTGTGTGATAGCATGCAGGTAGGGTGGGGGATATGATAGTTAAGATTTGACTTACCAGTGTCCATTCCTCCACCGACTCCTCGAGGCCCTCTGGATGCATAATGGTCAAGACCTGCTCCTCCCATGTTGTTAGTTGTGGGAGGGGAGGTGGGGGTCCGCCGCCAGTCCGCTGAATCGCGATGTTGTGCCTGGAGACCACGGAACGCACCTTCCCCGTAGGTCGTTCCACCTCTTCCTGATGTCCTCCCAATTTATTGGGTGCTGTCCCACTGCGCTGACCCTGTTGACGATTCTTCGCCATAGCTCCATCTTCCTAGCTATGGAGGTGTTCTGCACCTGTGATTCAAATAGCTGTGGCTCTACCAGTACGATTTCCTCCACCATAACCATGAGCTCCTCCTCTGAAAACCGGGGGTGTTTTTGGCGTGCCATGGGGTGGTGTAGGTGATGTGTGGGGTGGTGTATGTGGTGATGAGTGTGGTGATGTGTAGTGGTGTGTGGTGTTTTGTGCGTGGATGTTGTGTGGGTGATGGTGTTGTGTGCCTCTGTGTGGTGGGGTTGTCTATTGCTGTGCTCTCTCTCTGTCGCCTTCGTCTCTAATTTTTGGTCGTAGGGGTTTGTGGGTGATGTGGGTGTGTGTTTTATATTGTAATGGGTGTGTGGGAGTGGTGTTTATATGTGTATCAGGTGTGTGTATTTGGAATTGTCCAATGTGGCGGTGTTTTGGAGATGTGTGTGTATTTTGAGCACGGCGGTGTGTACCGCCAATGGAATACCGCGGTTGAAAGACCGCCATGTGGATTTGTGTGTCATAATAGCATGGGCGTGTTTCTGTTGGTGTGACGGTGGAGGATTTGTTTTCGCCAGTTTATCACTGACTTTTGTTGTGGCCGACTTGTGTGGGTGTCTGAATTTCGGCGGATTCCGAGATGTGGGTCATAATAGCTGTGGCAGAATTCCGCAGCCACAGCGGTGTATTGGCGGTCTTCTGCACGGCGGTAAGCAGCTTTTACCGCCGATGTTGTAATGACCCCCCTAGTGTCTTACAGAATTGTCTCCAAAACCGGGAGATATATTGAGGACCCCGATCTGAGATAATGACTTGTGGTAGGCCATGAAGCCGAAAGATTTCCTGGATAAAGATTTGGCTTAGTTCCTTAGCCGTGGGTAGTTTTCTTAATGCCGTGAAATGTGCCATCTTTGTGAAGGAATCAATGGTTACCATTATTACTCGATATCCAACCGAAGAGGGCAAAGAGCACATAAAATCAGTGGATATAGGGGGTTATTCTAACTTTGGAGGAGGTGTTAATCCGTCCCAAAAGTGACGGAAAAGTGACGGATTTACCACCAGCCGTATTACGAGTCCATTATATCCTATGGAACTCGTAATACGGCTGGTGGTATATCCGTCACTTTACCGTCACTTTTGGGACGGATTAACACTCCTCCAAAGTTAGAATAACCCCCATAGTGTGCCATGGACCTGGTGGAACAGATAATGGACGGAGTAATCCTACTGGTTTAGTACGAGGTGTCTTGGCTTGTGCACATATGGGACAGGAAGACACATAGGGGGTTATTACAACTTTGGAGGAGGTGTTAATCCGTCCCAAAAGGGACGGTAAAGTGACGGATATACCACCAGCCATATTACGAGTTCCATAGGATATAATGGACTCGTAATACAGCTGGTGGTATATCCGTCACTTTACCGTCACTTTTGGGACGGATTAACACCTCCTCCAAAGTTGTAATAACCCCCATAATCCTCAGTATCAGCCTTGATGGTGGGCAACCAGAAAGAGCGAAGCAGGAGCTCTTGGGTAGCTTTCATTCCACAATGACCTGCGATGGGGGAGTCGTGGCACATACGTAGGGCTTCTATCTGGACTATCTTAGTAGGTAGGAACAGGGTTTTGTTGTGATAAGAGTATTCCTGGACTTTATGAAGCTGCGGTCGTAAATTGTTCATCTCCGTTGTTTCAAGGTTGGAATATTCAGATTTAACCTTGTCTAGGAATGTCTGTACTAGGCCAATGATCTTATTCTTTTCAAATAAGTTTTGTACAGGAGAATCGCTACACTCAGGACAACGACAGGACAGGGCATCTGCCAAGATATTCTGAGAACCAGGGATATATGTAATGTAAAAATCATATTGACTAAAAAAGAAAGCCCATCGAGCCTGCCGGCTATTTTGGTACTGAAAGTTTCTCAAGCATTGTAAATTCCGGTGATCTGTTCGGGCTTCAAAGGGTTCTTTCGAGCCCATAAGAAAGTGCCTCGATTCCGTGCAAGCTGTCTTCAAGGCGAGTAGTTCTCGTTCTAACACCGAATAGTTCAGTTCGGAGTCGGATAAGATGTGTGAAAGATACAATACAGGATTCTCTAACCCATCATCATCTTGTTTTTGTAGCAAGGCAGCCCCTATGGCTCTTTCTGAGGCGTCTGCGACAACGATGAACTGTTTGGTGGTGTCTGGGTGCCGTAGAATGGGAGCTTGAATGAAGGCCTTTTTTAATTCTTGAAAGACAAACTCGGCGTCTTGGGTCCAACAAAAACCTTTCCTTAGATTGTCTTTCTTAAGGGTTTGTGTAATATAACTGGTTCACTGGGCAAAGTCAGTTATAAACTGTCGATAGAAATTGGCCAATCCCAAAAAACACTGAGTTTCTTTGATGGAAGAGGGGGATGGCCAATCCAGAATAGCTTGAATCTTATCTGAATCCATGGCAACACCTACTTGGTTAATGCAATATCCCAAGTATTTTACCTCAGTTTGGTCAAATTCGCATTTTTCTGGCTTGCAGAATAGATGATGTTGTCTAAGTCTATCTAATACTTGGAGTACATGTTTAGTGTGTTGTTCTGGGTGGACAGAGAATATTAGAATGTCGTCCAGATAAACGACCACAGTTTGGTGTAGAAGATCAGAAAAAATAGCGTCCATGAATCTTTGAAAGATGAAGGGAGCATTGGTTAGTCCAAAAGGCATCACCCGATATTCATAATGGCCGAAAGGTGTTCTGAAGGCGGTCTTCCATTCATCACCTTCCTTTATCCTTAAAAGATGGTATGCTCCTCTAAGATCTAACTTGATGAATTTCTTTGCCCCTCTGACGGCTTCTAAGATGTCCTTAATAAGAGGCAGAGGGTATCGATCCTTAGTAGTAATCTTATTTAATCCTCTAAAGTCTATGCAAGGAAGCAAGTCTTTCGTCTTTTTTGGTACGAAAAAGAGAGGAGCCCCTGCAGGTGAGGAGGAAGGGGCAATCAAACCACTATGTACATTTTCCTCTAGATATTCCTTGAGGATCTTCTTCTCAGGCTCTGTTAGAGAGTACATTCGCCCAAACGGAACCACGGCATCTGGTTCCAAAGGAATGGCGCAATTGTATTCTCTATGGGGTGGCAGTTCAGGTCTTTCTGGTTTCTGGAATACATTGGCATATTCTAGATAATGCCTGGGTACTCCTTGTAGAACGTTAATGGAACATCCCACCTTAGGTGGTGTAAATAAGATACTCTGCGGGGACCAATAGTTTCCTGCTAAATAACAGTGGTGTTGGCAAAAGTGAGAGGAAAGAGAAATGGTTCTAGTTTCCCAATTAATTTAGGGATTATGCCGAGTTAGCCATGGAATCCCAGGATCACAACGTGATGCGGTGAGGATATTAAATCGAAAGAAATGTTTTCTTGATGTTTCCCGAATTGCAGACATAGGGTAGGAGTGGTATACTGGACAGGTCCCGAGGCCAAGAGTGAACCATCCACTGTGTGGACTTGTTCTGGTACTTCCTTAGGTATTTGCAGAATCTGTCTTTCCCTGGCCCAGGTCTCATCTAGGTAGATACCACTCGCTCCACAATCCAGCAAGGCCAGTGTTCTTTCTTCACGGCCGTCTGTCAAGTGTAGGGTAACAGGTAAGAGAAAAAGAGCAGTTCTTTCTTCCCTTGAGGGACAGATGGAAAGTATCTCGAAATATCCCATCCTCACCCTTCTCACAGAGGACGGGAGTTGGCATTTTCCAAGGGCTTGGCTGGACGGACGGGACAGGTACGAAGTAGATGACCAACAGCACCACAATAAAGGCAAAGTCCTTTTCTTCGTCTGTTTTCCCGCTCACTAGATGATAATGGCCCTTGTGCCATGTCAATTTGCATAGGCTCTTCATCAGTAGCACACTTAGGTTCAGAACGAGTCTCCTCGGAACGATGAGGAAGGGTGCGGGACGTCATCGAGTGTGATGGTATACGACTCCTCTTCTTCTCCACCCTTCGCTTGCTAGGGTCCGATCCATTAAACCCTTGAGATTCTCCACTCTGGCGGAGTGCACTAGTTCCTCCTTAATGTCATCGCTGAGACGCCTGAGAAACGAGGTCACCAAAGTACGCTCCACCCAGGAAGTTTCAGCTGCCAACTGTCTGAATCGTGTGATGTATTGTAAGACGTCCTGATTGCCTTGTTGAATATCGCATAGAGCTTCCTCTGCTGAAGACTCCAGTCCAGGACGCTCAAACATTTGTTTAAAGGCAGCGACAAAGCTTGAATAATTAGACAGGCTAGGGTCGTTGCCTGTCACCAAAGGGGTTGCCCATGCCAAGGCTGGTCCAGAAAGGGTGCTGATCAAATACCCAACCTTGGTCTTGTCTTGCATGAACTGTGAAGGACGGAATGCGAAGTAGACTGTCAAGGCATCCAGGAACTCTCGCAATTTGTTAGGGTCCCCAGAGAAGCAAGGCGTGGTTGCGGAGACAGTAAGAACATCGGTGGCTCTAGAAGCGAAGGCTTGTAGGAAGGCCGTATTCTCGGTACATAGCTGTTGAAGTTCTTGGGCCTGTTGTTGGATCGTCAGGAGCAAGGTTTGACTTGTTGGTTCTGTACTCACAAGGGATTCTCCATGGTTCCGGACAGCGACTGGAGTTTTGGGCGTTGCAATCTGTCATGATTCACCCTGGGCTTACCGTCGATACTGGAGAGGGATGGTGAGCGGCCCCGGTTCCTGCAAGTCCTGCTCTGGCCGAGGTAGGGGCGACCCCTTCCGGTAGCCACGGTGCTGCTTGACAATAGGAAGCCACTACAGTCCGTGCCCTCCAGAAGGAGTCCCAGAGGAAAAACCCCAAGGGGGAAAAAACCTCCATCAGGAACTCCCTGAAACAGATGGAGGACACAAGGATTAGAACTCAAGATCCTGGAAATCTGGAAGAATGAAGACAGAACAAGAACGACTGGCGTTCCAAAAGAAAACCAGCCGGAGCGTGACCACCACCGCTGGAGTGTTGCAACGCAATGAGAAGAAGAAAAGGTTCCCCTTATATACCCCTAGATAGGAAGTGATAAACAGGAAGAAGTAACACCACCATCTTGGTTTGGGAAGGAGCCATAACTAAAGATAGAAAACATGCCCCTGTGTAAGAGGAACAAATGCATGCAGGGAAGAAGGGAAGTGCACAGCATGCTGGGAAGGAGAAAGCATGCTTTAAAAACTAGGCATGTATACTCAGGAAGGTCTCAAGCGTGTGGCAGGTGAGTGGTGCTATGGAGGAGGACCCAGGCACCCTAAGACAGAATTAACCCTTGCGCGCTGAGCGCAGCGAGGGCCGCAACCCAATTCTGGGTCTCCGGCCCTACCGCGCTCTAAATACAGCGCGCGGCCGGAGAAAAGGTTTTTCTGGGTTTCGCCGCAGCGGCTCGCAGCGCAACAGTATCAATCAAGAGTGATGATCTCTCCATCCTCTTACAGGCCACTCTGGTCTACCTCTCAACCTGTGCCAAGCATGGAATCCTCCTCCACCAGGTAAGGTCATTGTGACTGATCAAAATCCAGTTCACCTACACTGTTGAAAACCTGTTGGAAACTTTCAGGGCTCATGAAAGGGTTTCGTCATCCTTTGGGTTTGGATTTGAATTATACCTCAGGTTAGCCAACTTTTGTTGCATCATTGGGGATTGGGACATTTTGACATTTGAGGTCTTTGCATTTACACATTTCTCATCACCAATGTATTCATGTTTGGCATTTGAACATTATTTTGCATTCAGTTTGCATTCAGTGTATATTTGCATTTCCAGTGTCCCACCTTGCTACAAATTTGACAAGGAGTGGTCTTCTTCAACATGGTTATGTCCATCCCAGAATTCTGATCAACCATCCTTTGACCTTTGCGTTGTGGAATAAAGTTCCCATTCTGAATAAACTGACTACCTCCTTGACAATCAACTCCTTGCATTGCTACACCAGCAAAAGGACCGGAACTTTAACTAGAATGTGCCACATATGCACCATTCTGATATCCTTTCTTTGCACATTCAGTTTTCAGCAACATGAATTTCTCCTTCTTCTGTCTCATTTCCAAATCATCACTGCAATACTTTGCATACCTCAAAACCTCATCAAGGAACTTTGACTGCCGACACATCACATTCTGTTCTTTATGGTCAATAATCTCTTGAAGCAAATTGAGAACAAATTAATGGTGGGTGGAACAAATGGAGTTTCACTGCTGCAAGTTACATATAAACTCCACAAGATTCCACAGAGTTCTGCCAATGGGAAGAAAGTATGCACATTGTGGTGCTTGCACTGTAATTTAGTGCCAGTAGCACCAGCACCACTGAAAAATCAGCACAAGTGGCACCACATGAAGCCCAAGAGCGCACTGCCATTCAAGTTGATTTCGATTCCGCTTGAGTAGAAAATCTACTTGAGCGGCATCAAATCTACCTAAGAACCAGCCCTGTGACCGTGTCCAACCACATTCGAAAATTGGCCTGCGGGATACCAAGGCCCATATTTATACTTTTTGACGCTAAACTGCGCTAACGCAGTTTAGCGTCAAAAAATTTAGCGCCGTCTAACGCCATTCTGAAGCGCCATGCGGGCGCCGTATTTATGGAATGGCGTTAGCCGGCGCTAGCAGACCGGCGCTGCCTGGTGTGCATGGAAAAAAACCACGTAGACCAGGCAGCGCCGGCGTAGGGGGAAAATGGCGTTAGGGCGTCTTAAAATGGGGCAAGTCAGGTTGAGGCAAAAAAAAACGCCTCAACCCGATTTGCGCCATTATTTTCGACGCCCAGACGCCATTTAAATGACTCCTGTCTTAGTAAAGACAGGAGTCATGCCCCCTTGCCCAATGGCCATGCCCAGGGGACTTATGTCCCCTGGGCATGGTCATTGGGCATAGTGGCATGTAGGGGGGCACAAATAAGGCCCCCCTATGCCACCCAAAAAAAATTAAAAAATATAAAAAATTATACTTACCTGAACTTACCTGAATGTCCCTGGGGTGGGTCCCTCCATCCTTGGGGGTCCTCCTGGGGTGGGCAGGGGTGGCAGGGGGTCCCTGGGGGCAGGGGAGGGCACCTGTGGGCTCATTTTGAGCCCACAGGCCCCTTAACGCCTACCCTGACCCAGGCGTTAAATAGTGACGCAAATGCGGGGTTTTTTGACCCGCCACCTCCCGGGCGTGACTTTTGCCCGGGAGTATAAATACGACGCATTTGCGTCGCCGTCATTTTTTTAGACGGGAACGCCTTCCTTGCATCTCATTAACGCAAGGAAGGCGTTCACGCAAAAAAATGACGCTATTTGCCCATACTTTGGCGCCAGACGCGTCTAACGCCAAAGTATAAATATGGCGTTAGTTTTGCGCCGAATTTGCGTCGAAAAAAACGACGCTAATTCGGCGCAAACGGAGTATAAATACGGGCCCAAATCTTGCTTGCATTTCTCAAGCCTTGCGTGAAAATATTCGGCCACGCGGCAATTGGTTAATTTGTTCAGAGCTCTGAATTCCACAAATTCCACACGCAGAATGAAACATTCTGCATACCCCTGGAATGAACTAATATAGGAAATCACTGAGATTTTTGTTTTCTGAATTTTGATGTCACTGTGCTGTTTAAAAACATATATAAGTCACTCATAATAAGCATGCACATACTCCACAGATTTTTTGAGGGGGTCTGGATATTTTGGGTCAATCAACCTCCTTCTGGGGGTAATCACCTGATTATACTTTTCCATACCAATTGGAGAAGGCGCATGATTCTGAGGATGACTCTGTGGCTCAGCAGTTGGCCAAGCTACAGCTACTTTACCTTCTGCCCCAAATCATTTGGGACCACAGTATCAAAGAACGTATTCAAATCTTTCCAGAACACTTTTGAAATTTTTACAAATCTCTCCACCTTCTCCAAGTCAGGGTGTTCTAGCAATTTTGGAAACTGATTTCTAAAAATGGAAAAATCACCACAAATGCAGGGTACATGGACATACCCACCTCCATGCTCCTCCCACAATGGGTACTTTTTGAGTTCTCTAACGGTTATAATCTTGGCCTGTGCTCCTCCTTCACACCTCCTCTATTGAACTAGTTTGTCAGTGCCCTTTGTTTTCTATGCCATCAATTACAGTACCTTTGAGTGTCACTCAACTTTTGGATACTGCCAACTAAATCTGTCACATGTAATTTCATGCCAGACGTTCTCATTTTGTTTATAGTGTTTGCACTTATAAACAATCTGAAATTCGTCCTTAACTCCTGACTTTTAGAAAGGTCGACCCCATACACCGCATCTAACACCTCCAATTTCTCGTGGGTTTCACAGGCCTGCCCTGAAGCTTCTTTATTAAAAAACAAAGGGCCTCATTACAACCTCAGCGGTCTTTCAAAAAGACCGCCGAAGCTGTGGGAGCCAGAATACCGCCATTGCCGGCGGTATTCCTGGCTCCCTATTATTACTTTTGCGCTGGGCCAGCGGACGGTAACAGTGTTACCGTCCGCTGGCCCAGCTGAAAAGTCACATCAACATTGCTGCTGGCTCGTAATAGAGCCGGCGGCAATGCTGATGTGCAGCAGGTGCAGTAGCACCCGTCGCGCAATTCACTGCCCGAAATTCGGGCAGTGAAATGCGCGACGGGGCTATGCCTGGGGGCCCCTGCACTGCCCATGCCAAGTGCATGGGCAGTGCAGGGGCCCCCAGGGGCACCCCAAGTCCCCTTACCACCAGCCTTTCCATGGCGGTGTTTACCACCACGGACAGGCTGGCGGTCGGGGACTCATAATCCCCAGGGCAGCGGTGCTTGCACCGTTGCCCTGGGGATTATACTGGCGGCATGTTGGAGAGGCCGGCGGTATGGCCTTGGCTATTGCGCCACGGTCATAATAGCTGGCGGAACACCGCCAGCCTGTTGGCGGTGTTACTGCCAGCTTACCGCCGGCCACCAGGGTCGTAATGACCCCCAAAATCTCTTCTTCGTTGTAACCATTTATTAACCTTAACTCAAGATTTCCTTTTACACGCTCCTCAAATTCTGGCTTTAACCTCAAAACATCCAATCCTCTTGAAAGGTCTCTTTTTCTGAGATTGTGACTCGAGATCTTCCTCAACCTCATCAATAGGGGCACTTATGAGGAGAGCTCCTCCTGTTCAATGTCATGCTTAAAAATCTATAGTAGTACTAATGCCATATCAAGTAAGGGGTGTACAAACAGTTAATGTACATTGGGTTGTAATGATGACAGTGGTGCTTGTGGCTCTCACTAATGGATCCGAAGTGACAAGCGGTAAACCTGTCTCTGGGGGTCCCTGATCATGGTGCCTATGAGCTATTGGTTCCGTTCATCCTGATGGATTACATTGTACACAGGTGATTGCGAAGTCAACAAATCAGCCAGAGAGTCACTTGTTGAATCACCATCACTATCACCCTTCTTCTCCTCCTTTTCACCTCCCTCTTGCGATTTCTTTCTTTTTGTTTTTCCTTTCACTATTGCAGAGTACATTTCTATGCCTTCAATGACATTTTCTCTCCTTTCTTGCTGCTGAGGGTCCAACTTTGCCTTCATCCAAAATGCAGATCTTATTTCTTGCTTTGGGCTGATATTGTTTCTTCTCTTATGCATGTGTGCTTTGGATTACCCTCAGTAGTGCAGTCTACTCCCATTCATAAAGGATCACCCAAACATCAGTCTGAATACACTCTTACAACAGTAGTTTAGTACATCCCTAGCTTAGTGTAGCTGATGGCACCCCACGATCCAACCTTAACAAACAAATCAAAACCTTAATGTAACTCAATATCTATCCCTGGATCTTGGATTAGGACAAATCTGATAACAAAACTTCAACTCTTTGCAGCAAGCACATTTATCTTCATAAGCACAAGTGATATATGTGAAGAAGCACTTCAAACCAGGATCCTCGTAGACCCAAATTAACACCATACCTCACCCCGATAACTTATCAAGACCGCAAAACATGCAACTCTCGACAACTCACAATCAAAAACACATAACCCTACTTATACTCACACACCTAGGACACTGCAACAGCTTCAGGAACTGAAGAACACAGGACCATGGCAACTTGGGATTTGTAGACAGATGGGGCAGATTTTAACTAACTCTAAGGCAAATTGAGATCTCTTGAGCCTTAGTGAAAACTGTCTCTGCTACCAGATTTGGTGCAGCGCTTTGCACTCTGCAAGTTTTGATGCACACTCAAATTTAGGCTCCATTCATGCAGTTGGATCTTTATTTGCAGATCAGGCTGATATACAAATCAATGCATTTCAATAGTGTGAAGCAAATTAGACCTCAGGAAGATGACAGCGAGTTTTGAATTTTTAAACCATAGGGTTTATTGAAGGATTAGCATGGTTAAAAGTTCATATCATCTAATTAGTTGTAAGTCAAACCAAATATATTAATGCATTAGTCAATAAATTGCAAAGCAATTCAGAGTCATAAACGCAAAGACTAACTGTGATAAGTTTCTCTCACATTAACTCAAAGCAGACTCACTTTCCCATGAAGGAAAAGTCATATTCAGCTAAGCTAAGAACGTCAGGAAAATTGGGGAGATGTCAGGCAGAAGGTGTCAGCTTGGAAAGCCTCTGAAAGGCAGTATCTATTTGAAACAAGTAAAGCTTCTGTTCATCGTGTTTGCAAGCTAATACACAATGAAATCTCTGCTAAGTGTCCTTCAGCTTCGGTATTGGCAACATAAGAAAATACACTTGTTCCAAGAGGTTCTCTCTCATGTGCTCAATTACTCCATTCTTCGATGATTGTGTATACAGTATAGTTCAACATTCACATGAGAACATACCAACAAAAGATACATTGTCAAAGTTACTGGTACAGCATTCCTCCTGGAATAAAGAAACGAAGAACATGACAAAGAAAAAATGGAAGACTAACATGGGACATTTCATTATGCGGCCCATGTTAACGGCAGACAAGTAAAACGTGATAGATTCTTAGAAAATACATTTAAGTGCTGCATCTTAATATCGTTATGTGTGCAAAATATTGATTTATTGAAAACAAATTCCATCAGGCCCGACGATGAAGCATGTCACTGGTGAGGGAGGTCCTTGTCCAATTTAGGGAAGAAACTGCAAAGTATGCCTGTACGACCAGGGGTATTTTTTCTTGCGTGAATGTTCTCACTATTTAATAATCTAATTGTGCCATGAATCATGGTGTAAAACTGTCCAATAGCACCTTATGTATGGACTTTGAACTTTTAGAATTGCTACGAAATACAACTAATTTGATTACAATTTATAGCTGACTATGCAGGCAAGATTTTAGTATGATACACAACTGAATCAGAAATATTAGGACAGCACCTTGAATTATTATGAAGCAGATATTCAAGAGTGTCTCTCTTGACCTGCCATGCCCCCCTATCACACATTGTGGAAAATACTGTTTTCTAAAGGAAAAGGGAGAAGGGCAGCAGGTTCTATTTTAAAACATAAGATGCTGCACTGGCATGCAGGGGCCAGCTCTCCCGGGCTTTTCTAGGCAAAAAACAGCATTGTCCTGCCTTCTCTGAAAAGTTTAAAAAAAAATGTAAAATACAATATATGACAGGCCCGAGACAAGGTATAATTTTTTTAAACCCATCTTCCATTTTGAGCTGCAGGACTAGTTGTCATTCCGAATCCATGTGCGAAGCCTTTTGAGGCAACAACTCGAGTTTACCAGACAAACAGAATCCTAAACACAACCAATCAGTTTTGGCAAACCTGGAAAGGTAATATCACTTGGGCTGAAATTATCTTTATCCTGTTGTATCCTAACCTAGTAAGATGATGACTGGCAGGGGCGGGGTGGCAATTGTTCCACAATTTCCTTGTGGTATGTATGTTCATTGGGTGGTATTAGAGCTGGATGGGCTGCTATCACCCAAACATCAACCAGGGCCCCATTCTAGTTGCAATCTTTTGCATTGTATGGCCGGTTTGAATTATTTTGCATGGACTGATTTTGGTTTCGACAATAGCCTTGGGAATCAGTGAACCATTCCCCAAAGCACGCACCGTGCGTCATAGATGAAGTCTACAAGATGAAGCTAAATCCGAGGGTCACTGCAAAAAAAGTGGTAACTAACGCAACAGATTTCCAACTCTCCAGTTTCAAAAACAAAAGACACAAGGACATAAAAATGTAAGGCTATGTGAATGAAGTAACCTTCCATTCACAAAACCAGTGCTGCTGTAGTGAGAAATCTGGGGTTCTTGGTCTTCTAGCTACTTTATTTCAGAGTCACGATCCACACTGTAGCAAACACAGGGCCTCGTTTACAAGCCCATAGCGGCACACAGCACCACAAGAGCGTTATTTTTTGTTAAGCACCGGTGGCACACCATGCCAGCCCATATTTACAAGGTCACGCAAAGCCACCTTCAGTGGCTTTCATGGCTTTGTAAACGTGAACCCCTTTCACACATAACTCTGTGTGAAACACCCATGGAAATGGAAGGAATCTGATGCATTCCCAGATTTACAAATCTGGGAATGCATCCGATTCCGACACCACCCCAAGGTTGGCATCAGAATGACACAACATGGAGAAATAGCTTTATTTCTCACAGTTTTTTTCCTCTTTCTATGTGTGCTCCAACCTGCAGCACACATCAATAAAGGAAAACACCTTTATGGTTGTTTTTGTGCAGAAAGGTGTCCCTTCATGCACAAAAACAATCATTCCTGCAACACAGGCATCCTTGCACCATGGTGGCAATTTGTGTGGCAGCGCAAGGAGACGACAAAAATGTGCCATATCTTGTAGATACAACACATTGCTGCCCTTTCTTGGTGGCACAGGGCAGCACAGCAAGGCACTTGCTGCGCCGCCCTGTGCCATGGGCCTCGTAAATGAGGCCCATATTTATTTTTGCTACTCAGGGTCCCTCGTTTTTTTTCAAGATGAGGCAGAGGTGTCAGAAGTAGGCCAACAAACGCCAGATCTTTGCCAGATTGTTAAGATAGCCATGCTAGATAAATTATTATACAGTATACCCAAACAATCATCCGTCCTAGACCTAAAGTTGGGTCCTCTGACAGAAGGTCTCAATGTTTATCCCACAGATTACCTTCTGTTAAATCTATGTGACTAGTACTTACAACAGGTAGTCATGTTCAAATCGTTAAAGGACGGCAGTGTATTTTATCTCAAATGTGCCTGCTTAGCTATTTCAGAAATTAGATGGAGGTTCACACCCACCACCTTCCATTGGTTTCATGCCACAAATATTTTTAATTAGTCTTTTTAAAGCACAAATCTGTTAATGGCTAAAAAACGATTATTTGTGTGAGGGAAATTTGCTGAATACACTACAATGTGCACTTGAGTTTTGCCTCCGGTGGTCAGTGATCTTTCTTATGACAGTTTTGTGACTATTCTATACTTCAAACATATCGGTTAGCATGGGTCAGTCCCATCGATTTACAGTTACTCTTCCTCGCTTATTCTGCTACATAATTTGGGTTATTGGAAGTTTGTTTGGAGTCCAGTCCTACACACAGTGCTTCATGTTGCCAACTTCAAGAGCATACCATTTCATGTTTAGGGTATAAGACCTGTGGAACTCCATGCCGCAAACTCTGACCAATCTATTTCATACCCACCCCCCACAAATCTTTAATTCCTGACTGATCAACACGTAAAGCATTAATTAAATGATGGGACATTAAGACCATTGAGGACGTTTTGTGGCTCCATCCAGAGTGTGGAGGTCATAACTCCTCTGCTCCTAAAAAGGACCGTCCACCCTGTTTAGAGATCTCAACATGTCTCTCTGCTGCGGAGGAAGCCACCACAGTAGTGGCACTCTTTTCTGCACTGAGGGTTTGCTTCCCATGCCCCAAATTAGATGTTTGTTTTCTCAGTATCCAGGCACTTGTAATTTTCTCCCAGCACAAGAGGACCATTCTAGATTTTCTCTGTTCAAGTCCACCATATGGATATAACAATAAGGAAAGGTGACTGTCAGTGTGATTTGATGGCCCCTTGACAAATGGACCGCCATGTCAAAGTTTTACACTGGCATAACCAACGGAGACTCCACCAGTGCACATCTAGCATTAACACTGACTTCAGATAGAGCAGGACCACACTGGGTTTTGCAAAATGGGGTCACACAGAATTATAGAAGTGCTCCCTTTCTCTTCTGTTAAAACTCTAAATGAAGCCCCAGTTGCCTGAGTATTAGTTGCTGAAAGTCCTAGTGGCAATAAGCAGCATAAATGGCAATTATTGCTCTCTACAAATGTTATAAAATAAATTAGCACAAATGTGGCTTAGATGCATCTGCTTCTTAGCCAGTTGAACTTCACCACCATAGGTGTTCCTTTAGGGTTTAGGGTGCCCCTTTTTGCATAAAACGGATAAACCATACTAGAGTTCATGAGCAAGAGCCAATTCTGAGGTACGTAGCAGGGAGCATGACCTAATTCCCAAACATGGCAGGGGTATTGATATTATATTGGTCATCAAAAGTCCACATAACGGCTTAGCAAGGAGAGTGGATAATCTCAGGGAGTAAGCTCAGAGTAGGGAAGTAGTCGGGGTGTGTGTGGAAGTTGTTTATTAGTTGGGATGGATTGGTGCCCATCACAAGTAATAAAGTCTCTATATTGTTAGCTCCAGTCAAAGGTTTCAATACTCTAAACCTTAGCTCAACCACGGTAGCTTTGGCACAGAACAAAAAGGCTTAACTTAACAAAAATGTGTAAAGCATTTAGAAGTATGAAAACAATTGAAAATTCCAAAATTCAACACAATAAGATTCCCACTCCAATTCATAAAAAAAGAGAACAATGTAATAAGCAAATTGACATTGAAACAACACAAATCCAATTAGGGGAACCTGAGATAGGAATTTAAGTGAAAATAGTGTCACAGAGCCAAACACACCAAAGATAATCAGTAGTCTCAGTAGACTGGGGCCTAGGTATGATTTGGGGCTGACCTTGATGTAGTGCAGGTCAGATACACCAAGTAGACGGGGCCCAGAAGTAGGGCAGTTCAAAAAAATTCAAAGTGCCAATTTGAAAGGGGGATTTGTTGTTTTTCTGTGGCACTTCTCCGCGTGGACAAACATGAAATTCAATTCCATGTCATGGTACAACCTATCCAATACTTTTTTACGGCAGGTCCTAATGAAGCTCTGCAGTCAAAGTTTTGAACAAGATCACAAACTTATTTTGGTGCCAATACAATCACAGGCGTGTGCGCATCCAATGCCCCCACAACCTCGGGGGGAACACTTAGAGACTCATGCGGGGTCAGGCAGAGGGCAACAGCAAAGTTCGGTCTAGGTCCATTGGCCACTGGTAATCAGGGATTCTTCACAGTAATGTAATCTTTAGCTTCTTTATGTTCCTGGAGTCACCCAGGGGATCATCCTCATGATACTTGGAGATCTTTCCATGCTTTGATTTTTAGTAAAAGTGAGTCCAACCTCCTCAGGTCCTTCTCACATGTCACAGATACCAAGTAAAGCAGGCTCAGTCCGCCTGGTATACTTTTGCAAGTTCAGCTGCGTTATGATGTAGATGCCTTGGGGTGCCACATTTATGCTTGGCACCAACTGGTGGGTGTGGGTGACTCCTGGGCACCCCCTAAACAAATGAAGAAAAAGTATCTTGGAGCAATCCTACCAACTTTTTTAGTAGTTGATGCGTGCCATACAGCAAACAGGCCCAAAATGCCATTTGCAAATGCATTTTCCAGATGACAACAGTCTTCTGCCACCCTAAAATTGGGCTCTGTGAGCTGGGGCATGTGTGGGAAATCACCAGTGCCCCCCTCATATCTAACACAAAAATCCAGTTTCAAATAGGCACTGTTCTGATATCAAAATCAGAGACAGAAGCCATGGTACAAAAGCAGGGTCATTCAACAACAAGAAACAGAGGATCCACAACAATTGTCTTGGCATCCTGATCGCTCCCTTTAAAAGTGTGCCACAAAGGTTACGTGTGGTGCAGCAGACCTGTCCAGCAGGATTTGACAGTGTGGTAACAACAGAATGCCCACAGGCAGTACTTTGAATATTCCCTGGAGTTCAGAGGATTAATCTGTGACCGTTCAGATTAGCCTACTGTTTGATCCTGGAAGGCATTTCATACTGCTTTCACACCTGTTCCTGGACTTGAGCACAACTTGGAGCTGGCAATGACTTTTGCTAATTAGCCTCTTGACAATTCACAGAGGTGCAGTAATTTTCAAAAACTTTTTTTTCCTTAATATTTATTAAAAATCTGACTTCATCATTGAATTGGATTTTTAATAACTGTTAAAACCAGTGATTTAATTATGGCTTGCCCCATTCTTGAGATAGCACTTTAATCATTTTAATCCATACTCTGGTTTCTACATAACGCACCTAAGCCTGCCACAGTGAAAATACGTTTTAGAGCCTTGTCACTGCAGGGACACAGTAATATTAATTTTCAACATGTTCCACTTCTAAACACCATGCACCCTACCTTGTGAATTACAAGGCCTACATGGGGGTAACTTACTAATCTTTAAAGGGAAGGTATTTACATTTTCAAAGAGTTAATTTAATAATTTGCATTGCAGGCTTTACACTACAGCAGTCAGTCTACAATAGTAGGTCTGAAGTCGTGTTTTCCTTTATCACGCCAGTGGATGGCACAGTATGTGCTGCAGTCCGCAGATGGCATTTAACATTTCATGCCATGGGTCTATTAAAGCACCATATATTGTGGCCTTATAGAAAAGTGAAATAAGCCAATCAGAGTTCACACATTAGATATTGGGCAGCAGTGTCCTAGTATGCATAATCTAAAAAAACAGCGATACAGTTCAACATAAAAATGCGGGTGGCATTTTCACGCCATATGCATCTTTTACTTTTAACTGCATTTGTGTTATTGTGCATCTTGCTGCCTTCTATTCTGTGATCTTTTTTAGGATGCATATGGTGGTGGATAAGAAAAGATCAGGCACTCTGGTACTAAATACGTAGACTTGCTTGATGACTGGAGCATTGTTCACTCAAGAGTGCTGTGAGTCCATTTTAGCTGGCTTTTCCATTGTTCAAGAGTCTGAATGGAAGAGTTTCACCGACCATGTTTGAAGTAGAATGGGCTGAACCTCTATGAAATTCAGTGAGGTTCAAGAAAAGGTGTCCTGGTAGTTAAACACATGTGACTGACATTTGCTGTGACCAACATACCAAAACTTTCAAGCCCAACAAAGCCCATCACTGCTTCTATCCTTCTGAAGTTGGTAAATTAAGTATTGAAGTTCCTGTAATAAGAGATTTAACTAAAGAAATTCAGGCAGAGATGCAGTATACCAGTCATTATGTCGTCAATGATATGAACTAGTTTTAATGGTGCTTTCCATGTCAAGTTTTTACATAAATAACACCCTCATTATGACTGGCCTTCTATGGGATGAGATAGTTATCACCTGACCCAGGCATTAAAAAATGGGGCAAAGCAAGCTTTACGCCATTTTTTGAACCCTCCTCCCTCCCGTGCACAATTTTTGCACGGGAGTATAAATATGGCGTTAAGGCCATAGAGTAATTTTTTGCACAGGAACACCTACCTTGCATCTCATTAAGGCAAGGTAGGTTTTGATGTCCAAAAAATGACTTTAACTCCATACATTTGGCGCTAGACCCATCTAGCGCCAAAGTATAAATATGGAGTTAGTTTTGCACTAAATTAGAGTAAAACAAGTGATGCAAATTCGGTGCAACCAAAGTATAAACATGCCCATGGGTCAGGGCAGGCGTTAGGGGACCTGTGAGCCTATTTCCATGGTGGAACACCATGGAATAAGCCCACAGGTGCCCTCCCCAGGCCCCAGGGACACCCTTGCCCACACCAGAGGGACAGCAGAAGATGGGGGATCCATCCCAGGTAAGAATAGGTAAGTACAGGTAAGTTTTATTTTTTTTAAAGTGCCATTGGGGTCCCTGAAATGGGCCCCCTATGTAGCACTGGGTGCAATGGCCATGCCCAGGGGACCCTGGCCCCCTGTGCTGGCCATTGGGGTGGTGGGCATGACTCCTGTCTTTTCGAAGACAGGATTCATGTGGTATGGATGGTTTTGCATCAGAAAATGACTCTAGGCTGGTTTGAGTCTTTTTTTCACTCTAACCTGCCTACCATCATTTTTTGGTGCAAAACCCTCTTCTCCCATACTGCCAGCCCCACCCGGCAAACGTAATAATTTTTTACGCTAGCCTACCCTTTGCACCGGCTTGCACCATTCCATAAATATGGTGCCCGGCTGGAGCACAGAAATGGTGCAAGCCTGTGCTAAACTTTGAGGTGCAAAACTGTGTTAGTACAGTTTTCCACCAAAAAGTATAAGTCAGAGCCATAGTATACTGGATGTTATCTTGTATATTGTTAATTGTAGTAGTGACGTCAGAGATTTGCTAGGCAGATGAAGCAGTCTGTAGATGAACTGTAGTAAAAATGGAGGAAAGAAAAGAAGGAAAAAGGAAAATTGACGCATAATGGACCGAAATAAAGAAGTGAAGGGGATAACAAAGCAGAAGGGGTAAGCGGCGATGGAAGGACATGGATGGCAGAAGAAGGGAAGAAGGAGGAGGAAGGAATAAAGGAAGGTGAGGGAGAAAGAAAGGAATGAAAAGAAGGCGGGGGAATGAGAAAGGGAAATGAGCAAGGGGGAGGAAAGCTAGATGGAAGGATGGAAGGAAGGCAGATGAAAGGGAGGAGAGTAAGGAAGAAAGGAGGAGGAGAAATGAGGAAGAATGGGAGGACACGTTTGTCTCATCAATTTAACAGTAATAAATTCAGTAAGAAATCGCTATGCTTTAACTTACGTGTATCTGCCTAATGGCAGCTAAAAGGAGGCCCCACCGCTAAGGGAGACTGGGAAATGGGCTGCCGCCCTAAATCCTGGATAGATCTTGTTCTCTCTTCACTCGAGCTGTTTGAAGCACCCGGGTGTTCACCAGTGTTTCGCTAATTACTAGTGCATATGTATAAACCGAGGAGGGCGAAAGCCCAGAACAGAATATGACATGCTATGTTTTTTGGGGTTCAGGATGTATAAAGAAATCACACACAGGCCTCATTGGTGTTCCATGACAGCACTTGAAAGGCGTGCTTCTTCCACTTACAGCTGGATAGTGATAAGGAGTAGGCAGAGTGGGCTCTGGCCCAGGGGCCCAGCCTCTCAGGGCACCCCTGATATAGCCAGGTTGTTCTACAGAAAGGCTTGCCCTGATGACCTAGAATGTTTGTTTTAAATACCGTTTCACTTTAATTTATTTTTAATGTGGGTGATGTGCGAGAGGGTATTACAGACACTTTGCAGAGAAATATTGTGTTTATGCATCATGAAACATCCATATAAGAGTTTCCTTTAGATCAAGACAGGACCACATATGTAAGAAATGAGAGAGTCGCAAATAGATTATCTGCAGTACTTTGAACTGCTGCTGTGTTACACTATTAAAAACAAGTCACTATTCCTGAATATTTGATGTAAACACATTCAGAATTCTGCGGACTGTGCCTGTGCACTGTCAGTGTCTTTGCCAAAAGGGGCATGAAAGAGCTTGGATTGGATCATAAATTCAAAGCAGTTCCACAGGGGCCAGCAAATATGTTTTGTCCAGGGCCCCCAAAATCAATAAAATGTCCCAGATAAAGAGCAACTTATGAAAAATATGTTGTAAATTTTATACCTCATAATCAGGGTCACTGTAATTATGCTGCAGGAAAGGACCAAATTATGCGACAGGGATAACCAATTATGCAGCAAGAAAAGACAAGTTATGTGGCTTAATGCAGCATGTTTTATGATAGTATTATTTCATTGTGTTGTCATTTTTAGGTTGCAGCCTACCAGGCAGCACAGCTGTCTGGTTTGCTAAAGACATCTTGGGGACATCCAGAAAGGTGACCTAGGAATGCATTCTCCTCTTTGCTTGCCATTGTTTTGTGGTGTATAACTCGCATTTTCTTGCTTTCCCTTTGCTGACTTTATGTTCTTTAGGCTGCCCAGCCTCAGTTTGCACCTTCCCTCGCCCAAACCTTATTTACAGTATCCTTCCGTGTGTTCCATTTCTGTAAACAAGCTCATAAATCTTGTTCTTATCTCGTCAAGCACACAACAACATTTAAATGAGCTATGTATGTATTTCAGAAGATATGAGAATTAGAAACACAAATGAATCACATGTTGTGCTATTTTTGAAGTTTGCTGGAAACAAATACTTTATTATGATCAAAACAAACCATTACACTACGTAATGCAATTTTTACACATTTTTGTTTGTGCACTGTGCGGTTTTACTAAGAAAACAGTATGGCTGTGCAAATGTAATGGCCATTTCAATTGAAAATGTGTTGTCTGCAATGGCAGTGTGCTACCACACCATGAATACTCCACTCTACACCACTTCACTTTACCCTTCACCACTTCGCACCTCTGCACTGTACTCTGCACCAGTCCGCTTTCATGACTCCATGCCACTGCACTCAGAACCCCACTACTCTACTCTATGCCACTGCACTCTATGCCACTTCACTCTACGCCTCTCTATTCTATGCCACTGCGCTCTATGCCACTTCACTCTACGCCTCTCTACTCTACCCTGTACCACTCTACTCTATGACAATGCACCCTTTGCAACTCTACTCTACACCACCGCACTCTTCACCACTGCACTCTGCACTACTCCAGTGTAAGCCTTACCAATCTAGTCTGTACAACTTTACTCTATGCCTCTGTATTCTATGCCACTGCACTCTATGCCAATACACTTGTTAATGCACTTTACTTTGTAGCATTCAACTGTATGACCCTGCACTCTATGCCAATCCATTGTACGCCACTCTAATCTACTCTGCAGTACTGCACTCTATGGCACTGCACTCCACACCACTTTACACCATTACACTCTATGCCACTCTGCGCAAGTACACTCTACCCTAGGCCACTTCGCTTTACTCTGAAACAATATACTGTATGCCACTGCACTCTATGCGACACTATTCCACTCTACGCCACTTCACTCTACGCCACTGCACTCTACTCCACTGTGCTCCTAACCACTGCACTCTACACTATCACACCCTATGTTGCTGCTCCCTATGCCACTGCACGCTACTCTGCATCACTGTACTTTATGCCACTGCTCTCTATGTCACTCTACTTCACTCTACACCACAACACTCTGACTCTCTAAACTGCAAAGCTGCACTCTCTACCACTGAACTCTATGCCACTCTACTCTGCACTACTCCACTCTACGTTGCAGCACTCTATGCCACTGCACTCAATAGTACTATACTCTGTACCACTACACAAATAGGACAATTTGTAATGCTTATTCGCTGGGGGTGGCATTTTGTCAAGGTTGATAAAGTAACACTAGCCTGATAACAGAAACTACAGACTCACAGTTAAGTTCCTATACATGTTACAATAACCGACATCATGAAGACATTTATTGTCAAAATACAAGTGATACATAGTTGCTGTTATTGTTAAGGCAACTCTACTGTGACATCATTTAAGTCACAAACGAGGCAATGAGAGACTGAGAAGGATTGTGTTGTGCAGTATTTGACAACTTCACAACCATGTGGTGCTTACCTAAAGAACACATCATAGCTTTCTTTGTGTCTGCCCTGGAAAGCACTACTGTAAAATTACTTTCATGCAGCTGATCAAGGATCTTCCTGCTGCGTCATTAAGCAAGGTGTCTACAATTGGTATTTGCGATAGAAAAGCTGGAGAAGTAATATTTACAAGTGCTTGTTGCTCTACCCGGAATTTTTTTTTCAAGTTGACCATAGATCCAATTATAAAGTGCCCACAACGCTCTTGAAGTCAACTAATTGATCCAGTAGTACTTTCAGTGCTTAGAGTTTGCTCTTGTTGACAATTCGCTGTTGATGAAGCAGATATGCTAATTAAAAAAATTACTAATGATTAATGTGTGTTCATTAATGAGAAAAATGCAAAGATAAATTAATATTAGAAAATAATGTGTATAATCGAAAATGTGCCATTGGAGAGTGATTACTATGTGTATTAACAGATGCTAAATAATGGGAAAATGTGTATGAAAACATATTAATATATCATAACTGGCTGCATAACCTATGTTTTATGTTAATTCATATTCTTAAATTAGCCGGACTAAAGGCCTGGTTTCACTGGGCCTTGCTTGCTCATAAGGTTGAGACTCCTAAAAAAACTTTGCGAGGACAGGTAACTGGAAGGAGGAACCTTGAACTGTTCGGAGTTCAGACGGCGCAGCTAGAACATTCTGCGATGTACCAGTGGGCAGGAGGTGATGAAGACAATTTGATACAATTATGTGTAATGTAGACTAAATGTACTTTCCCCGGACTTGAACAATAGAGGCACTGACTAAAGACTCGTGCGCAACAATTTCATTACCTGAAGAGCTGGATGATGTTCTCATCGCAAGAAGGACCAATCAATTTTATGGGACACAAAGCCTATGCAAAATTAAAGATTTGTAAACAAAAACTATAGGTTAGAATCATAACTTCCGACAGACTGACCAAATAGCAATTAGTGGGATGGACTGGGAGACCCTAATAAAAAGTCATGACAAAGGGAGCGAAATCAGAACTGTGAGGAGAAAGTTGGTGATGTCAGGAGATGCTGTCCGAAGTCCTCATAATTGGGTTTATACTCTGTGAGCCTGATACGTAGCTGACCACTGATGACCTGGGGACGAAGACTGCCTCTCTGCTGATCCATCCTGGATAGGTAGCTATGAAAATGTGACTGACAGTTTTGTGCCTTTCCTTCTAGGTGCCAACTGCGCTGTTTCTGAATAGATTTTCTCTCTATTGATAGATTTTTTCCAAATTAATGTTTCATCTAAATTGTTTTAGCATGAAGACCCACATGCTCATGCTAATCTTGGTTAGGTAGGCTGACAGGGGAGAAGTTGACGGTGACGAATGACTGACTAATGGAATTGCTTAATTACTCCATTAATGCTGATATTCACTGACTTATGATTTGGATTGTTGCTTATGTTTTCCTTTGGAGAAAAAATATGTTTTCTTTGATGAATTAATAAAGATTGATTAATAAAGGCTAAATTATCAATTGATTAGAATTGTAATCAATAGGGAATAAAAATCATTAACCTTTTCCATGAGTGATGGTTATTTCTGATTAATATGTTTTTTCTTTTTGGTTTCTTAAGTGGTTGATATTGATCTATTGATGTTGATGTTGATTATTGGTTCGGTACTCACTGCATGATTAGGATACTCCATGTGATTCAAAAGGTTCATCGACCTATACGCATCCCCTTGTAAGTTTACTTACTAAGGGCCGGGCGCGCTAGCACTGTCCTCAGGAATCCTCTTCCTATTGCAGCCCCAAACTCTCCCCTTCAGCAGCCATACTCCTGCCATCTCTCCTAAGCCTATACCCCAAGACCACTTTCCCGGGTGCTCACATATTCCTTTTTTTAGTCAATCCTTTCACTGCAGTAAGTATGTTTGCTTGATGCTTTCTCTCTATGAATCACTGCCTCTTCACACTCTGTGCACAGCTGCAAAGTCTTTGGCTTGCTTATGTCTGATATGTCTAAGTTTTCGAAGTTCTTCTGTATGACATTTTATTGCTTTATGTGTGACACTTTGAGTGACACTTTTTAGTGTGACTAGAACAAGGCAATTCTGTCCATGAAATAACATAAATGTCAGAAATGTCCTACTCAGTGCAACATAATGTTTCTGAGTGGATTTAAAACAGCTCATAATGCAAGGTGATTGTAACTTATAAACAAGAGGAGACAGAAGATGTCAGTCATCAAAGATACCGGACAGGTTAGTAGGCAAGTCATGGACTTGCCACATCCCCATCACTATCTCTACACATGTAAACACCAGTGTCACACACTGAGACACACACACACATGCACGATGAAGGAATGAAAAAATATTGCAAATTGTTCTGTTAAGGTTGTTTGTGTATAATGCTGGACCTGCAGACTTCAAATTACCATCCACAAAACATTTATGGCCTGTCACATTAATAGAGCAACTGAAGTGAACCAAAAGTACAATTCCCAGGTTATTTCGTTGTGATTGGTGTGGACTGGGACATGCACACCACAATGACACAACTTTCATGCTCTTCATTGAAAGCACTCGGGCCAGATTTAAGAGAAAATGATGGTGCACATCAGCTGCGCCAACTTTGGCAGCACCGCGCACCATCATTTTCACAACACAGGGATGCGCCGTATTTAATAGAATATGGCGCACCCCTGTGTTTACCCCTGCACCAGCACTGAATTTGCTGCCGTGCCCCAACGCAGCAACCTTTGCACCAAAGTACAAGGATGGCTGCATTGAGGGCTAGATTGCTTTTGTGTAGGAAGGGACACCTTCCTGCACAAAACAATCTTAAATGGCGATTTGCTCTTTCTATATGTGCTGCAGAATGTAGCACACACAGAAAGAGCAAAAAACGAATAGAAATGAAAGCACTTCACCTCGTTGCGCCAAGCTAATGCCACCCACAGGGTGGCATTAGATTTTGATACTTCCTCAGGTGTAAATCTGGGACAGCATCAAAATGCAACAGGTGTTGCTGTGACACGCCCACAGCAACACCCATTGAACACCTCTTCCACGCAAAGTGCTGCATGTAAAGGGGCTTTATTTACAAGATGGCGTTCAATCGCAAGAAGTGGCTTAACACCACCTTGTTAATACGTGTACAGTACATAGGGCCACAGGAGCATCACTAAAAGTGACACTTCCGTGGCATTAAGGAATTTTAAGAATGCCCCCTATTGTCTTAGGCTCACATGGACAAAATATGGGGTATGCTCTTCTTGGCAGACCCTGCAGCTTTTTTGATTTTCTAAATCACAGTCTGGTAGAGGACCATGAAAACTGCAATATTTGGCAAAGCTGTTGGGATCAAAAAAGAAAAAAGAAACAATAGGCCCACTTTATGTTATGTTCTTTTGTTTACATAATGGCAGGCAAACTCGCTTTCCAAGTAGTACTCGTGACGTACCTCTCCCTGCCATTCCTGCTTCACGTATACAGGAGCACTGGTTCCTGCTATCTGTTTTGCACCTGCCATTTTAGTTGCCCTCAGCCTGGGAATGCTATAAATTACTGCTGCAGAGCCGCAATTTAGGTCTACTTGGCAGGGACAGCAGAGAGACAGCTTTCCCAGCTCCTTCTTTCCGCTGCAGCAATTGTATGGGGAGAGAGAGCGAGCTGTCCAAGCGTGACTTTTACCTATAAAGCATATCGGCGGCTCATATCTGGAGCACAAATAAAACAAAAAACTCATTGCCTTAGTTTTTCTTTGCATTATATTCTTGAGAGGACTTGCAATTACATTAGATTATAAACTGTTGTTCCTAATGGGTGTTGTTATGAGGCGGGTTTCGCAGAAGTGCTCTACAGAGCACTGATGGAGACAGAGGGCAGCTGCCAATGTATCATCAATACATTTTTGCCATGAACACATGGGAGATTTAACACTAACATGTAACAAGGAAATGTTTGAACTGTCTTGTGAAGAACGTTCTAAACTTTTTGCAAAAACATTTAAATGAATCAACTTTGTTCTTTGTACCTTGTGAACTTTGAGATCTCCACGTTCACTATCCACAAGCAATTTTTGGTTCTCAGGTGTTATATATAGTTATTGTTCTAGTTACGCATGGATATCTATTTAGCACTTTTATAAAGCCCTTTGGGGCATATTTATACTTGTTTTGTGCCGAATTTGCAGCATTTTTTTATGCAAACTCGGAGCAAAACCACCTCTGTATTTATACTTTGGCGCTAAACCCGTCTAGCACCAAAGTTATGGAGTTTAAGTCATTTTGTTGGACATTGAAACCTCCCTTGCGTCAATGAGATGCAAGGTAGGCGTTCCTGTGCAAAAAATTACTTTATGGCCTTAGCGCCATATTTATCCCTCCCCCCGTGCTAAAATCACACACAGGGTGTGGGGGTGGGGGTTAAATAATGGTGCAAAGCTGGCTTTGCACCATTATTTAACTCCTGGATCAGGTCAGGTGGAACACCATGGAATAAGCCCACAGGTGCCCTCCCCAGGCCCCAGGGACACCGCCACCCACACCAGAGGGACACTGGAGGATGGGGACCCACCCCAGGTAAGTATAGGTAAGCACAGGTATGTATTTTATTTTTTAAAGTGTCATTAGGGGCCCTGGAATGGCTCCCCTACATGGCACTGGGTGCAGTAGCCATGCCCAGGGGCCCCTGGGCCCCTGTGATGGCCATTGGGGTGGTGGACATGACTCCTTTCTTTTCTAAAACAGGAGTCATGTGGTATGGATGGTTTTTGCGTCAGAAAATGACGCTGGGCTGGATAGAGTCATTTTTTTTTTACTCTAACCTGCCTAATGTCATTTTTTTTTTTACGCTAGCCTACCCTTTGCTCCGACTTGCACCATTCCATAAATATGGTGCCCGGCTGTTGCTCAGAAATGGTGCAAGCCGGTGCTAAACATTTTGGTTCAAAACTGCGTCAGTGCAGTTTTGCACCAAAAACTATAAAGTATAATGATGTCCCTTTATGTCACATGTCACAAAGCTCACAAAAGAGCAATATATATATATGTTAGACTGTCCTCCATAGCTTGGTGGCCAGAACATTTGCCAGGTCAGCACTAGTGCTAAGCTGATGGAACTGAACTACACATCAGAACATCCACAGAGCGTCCTTTCCAACAGAGAGCGGCACACACTTCCATATCCATTACACAGTGCTTTTAGTGTGCAAGACAACCCAATGAAAACTACTTTTATTGTGTACGGGTGGTCATACACAATAAAAATAATTGGCAAGAAGAAGTGCACACTGCTATTTGTTGCAAAGAAAGCTGAAAGAATAGATGTGTGTATGTATGTAGCTTTAAGTGTGCGTGTGTGTGTGTGTAAAGTACATTTCGATTGGCATGAAAGTACAATGGGATCATTTGGACATCTACCATGGTTTATACTCATAGTTTAAACTTAAATCTAAAACCGAACTAATAAAAGCCATCAAAATAGTGCTGCTGCAAAAATGCAGTTAAAAGCGTAGTAGTGTGCCACAAAATGTCTTTTATTGTGCTGAAATATCATGGAGGGTTTGCAAGGACGGTAACCTATGACCTATAGATTATGAATTGTTTTTGTCAGCAGTGTCCCAAGCTAGTGAGCTACCTTACCCTAAACTGATATCAAGACGTTCAGACTGTCATTCAATATCCTACTTTGGCAGGAAATTACAACAAATCTCTCTGGAACCTAGACATGTCTATTGAGCAAATGGAATAGAATTAAGAATGAACATGTACTGCGAGATATGGAACAATCTTGCTCCAGATGGATCCAACTTTATATCTTGATCCGTTTGTACGTACGCTAATGCAAAATTAGTCAACTCTATATAGCCTGGTGTCAAAGTATAGCTACAAACTCACCTCACATCATATGTGATGCCAGTCAGTCCTGACAGTGTGGGCTGAATCAAATGTCACAAATGTGGCCTCCCAAAAAGTCCTTATGATTATGACAAAACGGCTTGAATAACATTTTAGACCTTGAGAAATTTCCACATAGCATATATATATATACAACCTAAACACCTCTGCAGATTACTGAATTATTGTGTGACCCTGATGCTGTGTTGATTTGGTGCTGGAAATAAAATCAACTAATACACTTCGTTTGAAAATGCTAGGGTCTGCACATATCCTTGCAGGATACAAATGGCTTTCATAACAACTATGTGTGGTGCAGCACAGAAAATGTCACGCAAGAAAAAACTTTTGATTAACTCATTACACTCTTAGCCCCGAAGTGTCTAAGAAATTATGGGGGTCATTCTGACCCTGGCGGTCATGGACCGCCAGGGCCAACGACCGCGGAAGCACCACCAACAGGCTGGCGGTGCTTCCGGGGGCATTCTGACCGCGGCGGTAAAGCCGCGGTCAGAAAAGGGCTTCCCGCTGCCCCAGGGAATCCTCCACGGCGGCGCTGCCATGGAGATTCCGACCCCCTTCCCGCCAGCCTGGTTCTGGCGGTTTTCACCGCCAGAACCTGGCTGGCGGGAACGGGTGTCATGGGGCCCCTGGGGGCCCCTGCAGTGCCCATGCCAGTGGCATGGGCAGTGCAGGGGCCACCTAACAGGGCCCCACATAGATTTTCAGTGTCTGCGTGGCAGACACTGAAAATCGCGATGGGTGCAACTGCACCCGTCGCACCCCTTCCACTCCGCCGGCTCCATTCGGAGCCGGCATCCTCGTGGGAGGGAGTTTCCCGCTGGGCTGGCGGGCGGCCTTCTGGCGGTCGCCCGCCAGCCCAGGGGGAAACTCAGAATGACTGCCGCGGTCTTTTGACCGCGGTACGGTCTTCTGGCGGTTGCCGCCAGGCCGGCGGCATCTGCCGCCAGGCCGGCGGCATCTGCCGCCAGGCCGGCGGCATCTGCCGCCAGGCCGGCGGCATCTGCCGCCGGCGGGGGTCAGAATGACCCCCTATATGTGCTAGAATGTTATGATGCTTCCAGGGAGATTTTTTTGCTTTGGTCTTATGAATGTTGGATCAAAGTAATTAGAGTACAAGTTACACTGTCAAATCTATTTCAAGGCCTGGGGAGATTAAGGGGTTTGTCTAGAATCACATGATGCTGAGCCAGCACCGGGACTCGAACCTGGTTTCCCTTGACAGCCAGTTCCCCTCTAACTGTAAAAAATTTTTTTAAAAAAACTGCACACAGCTCAGCACATGCAGTTGTGACTTCAGCACAGGAGTGAGACAGTGCTGGGCATGAGGGGGGCCGTAATTTGTCAAATCAACCTTTATTCAGATATAAATACATACAAAATGTACAGTTAAAAAACAATATTTAAAATACATATAAAACATAAAAATCTATAAAAAAAGCCAGCTAAATAGAGCCATTAGTTTTCCATAATTCCATCCTATTACCAGTTACCATCAAGTTACTCATTCTCATAGCGTAAGTCGTCCAAATATTTATATGCTTTCCTGCATTTAATTGCATTACATTTTGTAACTGCAAAGCAGATTTCTACAGAATGCAATTTACATTAATAATTTAAAGCTTCATTAAAACAATACAATCTGGGGGCAGGGCCAACCATCATGGCTGACTGGTTGTATTCCAGTGAGGCTCCGCTCGCCGAACTGGTACATACTTTCCGTTGTGGGCCCTTAGACTCCCAGACGATGTAGAAAGCCTGAGCTGGGAGGCGGAGCGGACTGGGGTGCTGCCAGTTCCTCTCCTGATGAAGCCAGAGCCCAGACAAGGAACTTGACAATGCTCCCCTGTATGGCCCAGGTGGGGATGGCAGTAGCATCATGGCACACTTAGGTGCAATGCTGACGGGCCAGCGAGAGGAGATTCGAAGTGCAGAGACGAGGTACTTACCTACATTGGGACCATCAGCATGGCCTTGGCCAAGTTGACGGTAGGCCTGTGCCGTGCCACGTACATGAGAGTGTTTGTCACCGCTTTATCATCTTGTGAGATGCTGCCTCAGCCCCCTTGCATTATGAGGCCTGATGAGAAGTGAGACGAGGTGAAGACGGAGGACCTCGCCAACTGGATGCCTGACTTCAAGTTGGCTGCCACATGAACAAAGAGCGGAAGAGAACAAATTCTTGGATGGGGACCTGTTCTGATTTGAGGCCTTGCACACTCCTGTTAAATTATCTCCCTGTGATATCCAGCTTCAGAGAGGAGAGCGGGCCCCCAACTACGGAAGATGTCCCTGCGATGGAGAAGTGAGGTTGAGTATCTGAAGGGCATATGTGTTGGTGCTGGAGATCTGATTTATATTAGGCCGTCTGTATATTGGTGGAGCTATTGGGGCAACTGGGCTTGAGGGACAGTAGCGGTGGCCTGGAGATTGGGGCCCCATGATGAATGTTGTACGAGGGGCCCTGAACCATATAGTTGTCTCACTACTCTGCCACTAATTGGTGAAGGCACCATACTGGTTCATCTGTATGCCTCCCAAAAAGTCCCAGTCTAACAGAGTCCCCAATTACTTTTCTCTGGCGCCTGGACAACTCTCAGCAGGGGGGGTGCGCTGCCAGCTGAGACGATGGCCTTGACTAACGACGATCTCCTCTCTTCACTTTGAGCTTTTAAAATCGAGTTGAGGGAGGAACTCAAAGCAGCCTCCTTGGAGTCAGAATTTAACTCACGTCTGATTACTCTACAAACAGATGTGAACTCGGTAGGCACAAGAATGCTAGATTTTGAAAATATGCACATGGCGATAGAGCAGCGTTTGGCCCCCATGAAAGGGACTTCGGAACAATTACAGTCACAATTACAGTAAGCCCTCTGATAAATGCAAAGATCTGGAAAACAGATCAAGAAGGGAAAATATTTGTATAAGAGGTCTGGCGGAAGACACAGAAGGCCCCGACTTGAAGGTCTTTGTTGTAGGTCTCTTTCCAGAAATACTGGGGAGTCAACAACAAGAAGTTAGAATAGAACAAGTGCATAGAGAGGGCTCTCCACACAGAGAGATAGACTAGCCAAGCTGCACTGTTTCAAGACCAAGGAATAGATTCTCCAAGCAGCTTGGAAACTAGACCAGGTCTCCTTCCAGGGAGAGACGTCACCCTATATCAAGATATTGCCCCAACGACGTTGGAGTGCAGAGTACGATTCAAGCCTGTGACAGAAGCCCTCCTCAAGGCCCAGATTATATATAGATGGACTTATCCATTTGGAATTGCTTTTGAGTTTCGCAACAAGACTTACCACTGTAGGATGATAAAAGACATGGCCGCCATCCTGAATGTACCACCCCCAGAGACAAGGGCCTCTGAGGAGTCAGGTGGGGGCTCTTCACTAGAACATCCAGTCGATCACAGGGAAGATGCTTGGCAACTTCCCAGGACAAACAGACAAGACAGAAAGAAATGAGGACCCCTCAGACATATGCCTACAGTCCATTCTCTTTGACCGCTATGGGAAGAACTCGACTTGGGACGTTTTGCAAACTCTTGATCTCCCAATGGGTGGAGGTGGGGAGGGCGAGTGGATGCCTGCTCCGCACACTGAGTCACACTATGGTGATATCTCATTGCCCACCACATGAGAAATGGTGATTTATTTTTCTTTGTTATTCATTTTTGTTGTGTTCTATTTTGTCTAAATGGGATCGAGTGGGATTGCAGAGGTGGAGGCTTTCTTCATGTGGGGGAGGAGTGTTGCCTTGGGGGGAATCAGTGTTCTATAACAATGATGGGCTGTGTGGCCATACTCTTAAGGCAGTGGGCATCACTGTGATTCCTTTCTTTTTTTTGTCTTTTTGTCCAAATGACAATCCATGGCTCTTACTATGTTTTCATGGAATGTCAAGGGTTAAATCTGGAAATACATTTCAGAATGGTGCATAGCTGTTTTAGCTCTTTAAGAAACCTATTTGAAACAGTCTACTGACCTTAGATTACACCATAGTATCTACCCCCTATGATACACTTCCAATGCTTCCACAAAACACAATGGAGTAGCTCTCTTTTTTCACTCATCTCTGCACTTCCAATTTATGAACAGTAAACATGATGGATATGGTCTGTTCCCAATGTGATGGTCAAGGGGACTATTCACGGTCATCGATGTACCATAGCCATTCTTTATGCTCCTAAAACAAACCATGCCAATTTCCTTAGGATATTCCTCACAGAGTTGGGAAAGGTTTGCAGAAGGAGATATTATCATAATGGGGGATTCCAACCTTATATGGGACCCTACTCTGGATTGTACCCATGTACACCGGACACAAGCGGGCACTTTTTCCAAAGCTACAAAATCATTATTATGTCAAATGGGGTTAATTGATGCCTGGCGGATGATAAGTCCCTCTGTCTGTGATTATAATTTTTTCTCATTCCCATCATATCTATTCTAGGATTATTCACACACAGGCTCTATGTCAAGCCATCCTAAGTGCTACCATACACCCCATTGCTCTCTCAGTCCCCACACCGGGGGAGGTAGTGTTGAATTAGCATACTCCTAAAACAAGCAATCGTAGATAGTACTTTCCTGTGGAACTCTCAAAAGACCCACCAGCTAGGGCTGAAATAGGTAAAACTATAAAGGAATTCTTTACTCTCAATATGCCACAAGACACGTCATATGCTACAAATTGGGATGCCTTTAAGGCGGCTCTGAGGGGGAAATGCATTCCATTACTATTTACATTGACCCTAAACAAAACAAAGGAACAGCAATTATTGGAAGCTGAACTCACTACCCCTGAAAAGACTCATAAAGCAACTCCCACCCTCCTGCTTCAATGCAGGGTGACATTATTACGGGGCAAACTTAGGGCCATTTATGCCAATAGGGCTGAGTTGACACATCTACCCCTTAAAAAGACAACCTACGAGCAGGGCAATAAGGTGGGATCACATTTAGCACATCAGCTACGCACTAAATAAGAACAGAACTACATTACCTCGATACACGGAAGAGACGATACACTCCAAATAACTGAGGCAGGTAAAGCAGCTCAATTCTGCGACCTCCATAGACAACTATCTTCAGCTGACCATACTGAGGCGGAAGCCCAGACAGAATACCTTAATGGGATTACACTTCCTCAACTCCCCTCAGATACCCGGGAGACTCTGGATGAACCGATTACAAGGGAAGAGCTTTCAATAGCTATTTCAGCACTTAAACCTTGTAACTCCCCCGCTCCAGATGAACTGACAGCAATCTTCTACAAAACTTTTAGTTCTGATTTAATCCCACACCTACTGTCGCTGTTTCACCATTTTGCTGATACATAAACAGTCACCTCCTCCAAGAGCGAAGCCCTCATCATGGTCATTCCCAAGCCAGGGAAAGACCCTCATAAATGCTCCTCATATCGGCCGATTACTCTATCAAACTATGGATGTTAAGCTTTACACTAAAACATTAGCCACTTGGTTGGAGGACGTTATGCTTGAACTGATCCAAACTTACTGCAAAACTAACTACCCTCCCTTGCTTGGCCAACTAAAAATAGACTTTTACAGGTGAGCCCCAATGTATCCGTCTTGGTAGGGTTGAATTAATGCAATAAAAATGACAGTTCTCTGACACATACTATTCCTCTTTCAGGGCTTACCTGTAGAACCCCATAGGGACTTTTTCTGCACCCTAGGTGCCCTAATAACAAACTTCATTTGGCTGGGGCGTGGAGTTTGCCTCTCCCGAAAGCTTCTGACTCTCCTTAGAGACTGTGGAGGTTAAACCCTGCTGGATTTCCCCTCTTACTACAGAGGAACCCAACTGAGAGTCATCTCAGAATGGTCACTTAGAGAATCCGAAGAATTATGGCTGCATATGGACAGAGCAGTAGGGGGCAGAACTATCTGGGATCTCTTATGGATGCCCAAGAACACTCGCCCTTCCACCGCCACTACGTTGAATGTCTGGGACAAGGTGACTAGGACCCATGCCCTCACTACATCTCCTTCACCCCACACTCCTATACACAGCAATGAGGACTTCCCACCGGCACTTCATCCCAGACCCTTTGAGCGCTGTCGAGAAGGGGTATGTTTAAAGATCTCAGACTTATTTCATGGGGATACTCTATTGCACTTTGAAAATTGTTGCAGAGATTTCAGCCTGCCACCTACAGAACTCTTCCACTATATGCAACTGAGACACTGGGTCATGCAGCCTTCGATTCACGAAGCAGCCACCAGGGACTTACTCCCTATTGAACAATTCATAAGACAGCCAGGAAGGACTTAAGGAACGATCTCCTTCCTATATTGAAGACCACCAGGAGGGCCTACACTACCCTTCATATCCCCTTCTGGGAACACACCCTCTCCCTATTCATCACTGATAAACAATGGCACACCATCTGGCAAGACATTCCCAGATATATTCACTCAATGGGACTTCGTGAAACCAATTACAAAGTCCTCCCCAACTGGTACTTGTACCCAGTCAAGCTTAAAAAAATATTTCCAGCCACCTCGGACCTATGCTGGCAAGGATGTGGCCTCCAAGGAGATAGCCATCACATATGGTGGGAATGCCCAACTATCAAAGCATATTGGACAGAAATACTGGCCAAAATGAAAGAGATACTCGGCTACTCTATATCCAATACTCCTGGATGACTCCACCCTTCAACTTCAAACCCGAGGAGATCACCACTTCGTGTGGTTATGCCTGGGATGGCCAAAACTGCATTAGCTGCAATGTGGAAAAAATCTGAAGTGCCATCTCTTACAGAGTGGCATGCACAACTCTGGCAGGCCTTAACTATGGAATGCATGTCCAACATCCTAACTAACAATAGACCATATTTCAAATACATTTGGGGACCCCTGGTCCAGTACCTTTCCTGTGGTCTCCCTCTTTTGGCTTGCTCCACATGAAACAGAGCATTTCATCTGTTCTCGATTTGAACCACACCTCTCACTGAACATGATTGACAGATCTCCTGACCTGAATGGGGTCTGGAGTGGGAACCATTCACACCATCCATCAACCTATTTCTATGGGGCTAACTGATTGCATTACCAATCCTGATCTGTATTCAATGTTCATGCTATGATTTTTCTGTTTTTCTTTTTTACCTTATAAGCTTGCAGGGATCCACAGTTGGAGAATAACCAAATAATTGTTAAGATACACCTAGATGTATGTTTGCTCTGTTCCCTTCTCCTTTGTATTTTATGTTTGCCATATCCAGCTGCGGTTCTTTCATTTCCATTTTCTGTTTACTCATGACAAAGCTTGAACAAGCATTAATGTTTATGGTGATGTATCCTTTTATGACCTACATAGTATGTTTTGGCCAGGTTGAAAAGGTTTTCATACTGACCCTGTAATGCTTTCTGTGTTGGAAAATTTCAATAAAAAAGAATTGACAAAAAAAAACAATGTAATCTGTTAGCAATGAACAATGGTTTTAAAAACGCTTCCTAATATCATGATATAACATACAAGATAACATAAAGTGGTGTGTGGATTGTGCAAATTGGCCATTACAAGGGCAATTTGATATGTTCTTTGTCCATTTCTCCATTTTTGGGAATGCTACTACAAAGTGCAGGTTCCTAAAACACAAACAGGTTAGGTGAATATTTGGTACTGTGAACATGTAACTTTAAACATTACAGTCTATATAACCGCTCATACAGTATATCGCACAACGGTAGGTTTCCTGCCTTCTCTAACTTCCTTATCAGTCTCTCTTTGTCCCATTAACAGGTTCTTCAACATTTTTTTGCTATAATAGAGAACACCAAATGGGTGGACCAGATCAGGATTCAAATCTATACTTTTCACCAAGTTCTTCAAATGTGCAAACCATGGGATTTTATCTCGATGCTCTAAGGCAAGACAATCTCTAATGACCTCTTTTGTAAACTTTTTCCCTGCTTTAGAGCAAATTCCATGCAATGTTAATAATGCACTTATATGGATAGAATCTTCCAAAAAAGAGGATCCTAATTCCACGTGTACCATAGAGGACGAGGTTATGCTCGACACAGCAAGCAATCTACATAAAAAAGTATTCTCCAACACTTGTGACAATTGAGTATTAGATGAGCCCCATATTGCAGAATCATACATGACACTACTGTATACATTTTACTTCTATACATTTGGAAAATTTCATTAATGGGCGTATTACCTATTTTGTTTGAAAATCTAAAAATAGCCTCTGTTGTTCTCACATATTTCATTTTCAAAATTTGTCTGTGCTGGTTTCAAGAACCCAAATTAGAGAAATGTAGACCCAGGTATGTAAAGCTATTCACCTCTGCACATTTTTGACCTTGAACTGCATAGGTTTTCTTGCTAGCCTTTCCTGGCCCACAGGTCATTACATCAGTTTTATCCAGGTTCAGGCACATATCTCTTTCCTCCATAAATACCACAAAAACTTTAATCAATCGCTGGAGGCCATTAGTCTGTGATAATAAAACTGTATCATCTGCATGCAGGATGACTGGGACCAGACGGTTGCCTATTTTCGGTGTGTCAACTGACAGTTGTCGTAAATGGGCATCTTCCCCATTGATATAAAGAGAAAATAGGAGTGGTGATAGTGTGCACCCCTGGTGAATACCTCTCCCTTTCCTAAAGCCAGGGTACACTCTCCATTTTTACTGTACCATACCCGTGCAGTTAGATGACTATATAGTTGTACTAAGAAGCCAACTATATCTAAATGTGCACCCAGGTCTTCCAGAACTTTTCACAGTTTTGCATGATTGACTAGATTGAAGGTGCTACTAACATCCGCAAAGCATAGGAATACATGGCCCTTTTTTGCTATGGTCTGTTTACTTACTATCAGATGAAGCTTGATGCATAGTTCCAAGGTACGAACCTCAGGCAAAAATCCCAATGGTGTGTTGGTAAGTATCTGGTTATCAATTGCCCAAGTCTCCAGCCTTTCTAGAAGTATTTTCCCTAATAATGTAACCAAGGAGTCCAAAAGGGTGATTGGTCGATAACATTTAGGGTCTCCCCTATTTCCCTTTTTAAAAATGGGGACACTTACACTTTTAGTCCAAGAGGTTAATTTGTATCCTTTTGTGGCTACCATACATATGTGGGGCAAAATAGGGCTACATAAATCAATATATGAGTTGAAAGCATCTACTGGGACCCTGTCTGGACCAGATACCTTCCCTTTTGCACGTTTCTCAAGGGCGGCTCCTACTTCATCTAGGGTAATAGTATTTAAAAAGGGTGGCCTAATCTCAATTATTCTCAATTATTTCTATGTTTGGAGAGTGCATCAACAAATTGTCTGGATGAAAAATCATACTAAAATGGGAAGCCAATCAGATGATTGAATGTGCGTAACAATTTTGGGAATATTTATATCTCTCAAGAATGGCTGGTTTATAGTTTTGCAAAGTATGGTATTATTTCTCAATACAGCTTCTTGTTCAAGATCTTCCCATGCCTTAACCCTCAGTTGAGCTTTCCTTTTCTCTAATGCAAGTTTATAATTAGAACATTTAATGATAACTTCTTCTTTACTTCTAGGGCTGGTTTGTAAGGCTCGCTAAAGTTCTTGACTAGCTTGTAAACAGTTCTGACCAAACCAGCCTTGTTTTTTTCTCTTTATTTTCAAATCTCAATTTTAAGCTTCCTGAAACGGCCTTACTGAGCTTACAAAAGGCCAATAAAAATTCCCGTCAGCCTTTGTTCAATCCAATGCATACTAAAATTTCCTTTTTATTTCCTGTAACGATTTTCTTCATCAAATCCTCTTCATTTATATCCATCCACTTTAAAATAATTCCATTTCTTCTTTCTATTTCTAAATTTGTTGCTAGCTGTTCACTGGTTTATATAAAACTCCTAGATTGAATTCAATAATCAGATAGTGATGGTCACTAAAAATAGTAAAAAGAACAGATGATGGACGGAATGCTGAACAATGCAAATATTCACCCTGAGTAACAAAGATCTGGGTTTAATCTATCGTTTTTTTGCTCACTACGCCACCCGAGTTAGGACCCAGGCTTATGCAAATTAGTCTTGACCCTGTTCCCCATGGGAAATGTCCAGCCCGAACTGCCAAGCCAGTTCCTCCCGGGACAGGAAACAAGCATCTTAGGGCTTGATTTCTAGCTAGTTCACCTATACCACCCAGTTGTCACATGTTAGCTCTGCTCATTGGTCTGTAAAAGAATCCCAGGGGAACAGCCATAATCTCTCTCTTCATATCTAGACTGCTTTGCTGCCTTTTAGGTAAATCTGAGAGGAGATTTTTTACAAATAAAGGATGGCGGAAATTGACCACAATACAATACCCCTCTTCTCCTTTCCTTGAATGATCCACCATTGAACACGTCTCACCAATAGAATCTCCTGATGCAGAACATTTGATATACATATTTTCTTTTATAACCAATGTATGACTTTGTTATGTAGGTCTAGCCAAGGCTCCAATGTGGCTGGTCTTAATTTGGGTACATTTTTTAATACAATCACATATGAAGTCATGTCTGGAGGCAAGTGTAATATGTCCATCTGGGACATCACTCTATTTGCACTCTCACATCTATGGTTTGTGTCAATTTCTGTTTCCTGGTTGCTTGCTAATAGGGTAGATTGAGATGTTTCCCTTTGCACTATTTAATCATTTCCGTTTCCAGTTCTCATAGTCTCTTTTGCATTGGAGTCTATATTTTCAGCTGATGTAATATTGGAGGCATCTATACTTGTTACATTCCCGCTCAAAGCCATGTGACCCATGGTGGTAGAATTCTTTATACCTATCACAGTATTAACAGATTCTTCAATCTGACTCACTTGTTCCTTTATTTCCTTAATTTCTGTCAGCATTTTAGGTTTGAAATTGTCTATTTTATTGTGTAACCTCTTCAACAGAACCTCCATGCCTTTTGGGACTAAGGGACCATGGACAGTTGGCAAATCCAAAAGCTTTAATCCATTTCCTTCTGCTGTGCCCTTTCCTTAGATTGGGGGGCTTTGGTGAGTTGACTAAGTTGGGTTTCACTGTCTGCCTACTTCTGTTTTTCTTTAGGTGATTTTCAGGTAAGTCATCGCCACTAACAGAAGGTTCTATTCTCCCTGATGGATCTATATGTGCAGTTGATTGCAAAATTGAATTAAAATCTGAACCAGAGGAACCATCATCTGGCAATTCTATTTCACTAATTAAATTGACAGCCTCAGCACTTGTTTCTTCAATGGCCCCCTGCAAAAAGCACTATTTGTGGCCACAAGTCTCACTTCAGCACTAACAATCTCCTCATTTAGCCTACCCATTGCATCAGTAAGGTAGTTTGTGATCACATTAGCAGTGCTGGAAAGTTTAGTATTAGTACCAATTCTATTTAAAGTCTGCTTTTTTCCCCATAACAACAACCACTGTATGCAATGGTTCTTACCATACAAAAGAAGGCATCCAATTCCACAGTCCAAGAGGGAAAGCCCGGCTCGGACTTGCATGGCTGGGGACAGGCACAGAAGGACCTCTCTTGGCCCGGTCTTCGCCTGGGCATGTGGATGCGGCTCTCCTGCCGCTCGGCTGCTGGACGATGTAGTGCGCAGCCCCCAGCCCGATTACAGAAGCCCCTAGTCCTGAATGGACCGACAACAAAGTGCCTATGAAAGGCAAAATGAACTATACATTCTGGCATGCAGGAGGGCCACTGTTTGCCACAAAGTCAGAATGCTTTGATGTAACTCTCATATTAGGTGAGGGGAAATCCTCCATGAGCAAACATGAATGTACTACAAGCTCTCAATGAGCCAGGAGGAATGTACTATATGCTCTCTTTCAGTGGAGGAGCACTACTTCTGCCCAATCAAAAGCCGTACTCCTGACTCCCAACATGTTTGCAGAGCCAAAGCCCCTATCCTGGTGATGCCCACATAACTGGCTGGCATCAGCTGTGCTGTTGAGTTAGGGCACAAATAAGCTAGTTTATAAAGTAGGATAAGGGCTCTAACTACAGTGTGTCAGCTGCTTCACACTCGAAGTTGGACATCCTGGGGAGAAGGAATATTCAGGATTGCATGCAATGCTCTCAAGATGCCCCTATTTGGGGCTGAGATGTGTATCCAAGCCTAGTTTTAGCTTTGCATTCTGGCTCTTTATTAGGAAAGCATGATATTAAACTACAAACTCCAGATTGGAAACAAAAGAAAACAAGTGGCTGAGCTACTCATGCATGACCCGCGTAAACCCTTGAATTTTTGGGAAGTTTGGAAACACCCACCTACTATAGCAGATAAAATACCTCAAATGTAAGTCCCTTCTCAGTTTCTTGACCTTATAAACGGACACAGAGCCTCTGACTCCGTGCTTCCACATGGTACAGAGCTAATTTTTGATTTGCAATATTCTTATTGTATAAGGTAATGGAGACATTGCCTTTTATATAAAGAAGCTGAAAACAATCTAAGAAGTGGAAAGGTCTGCTATTGTTGAGACAAGTCTCAATCCAAGAAAAAAATGGGACGCTAAAGCGGCACAATGGGTGTCCAAACAATCAATGCATTTTGGCAAAGATGAAACTATGGTTTTAAATAGCAATCCTAGATATGTTCATGGACCTCCTCAATGGCTTGAAACATCCTTATAAGTACAGTAAGGGGTTGTTGGAAGTCACCCCCAAACATTTTGCCTTTTACCCTCCACTTTTGCTGAATTCATTTTTGCTGACCTTAGGACTCTGTGCACCTTACCACTGCTAACCAGTGTTAAAGTGTTTGTGCTCTCTCCCTAAAACATGGTCAAGTTGGTCTATAGCCAATTGGCATATTTAATTTACTGCTTAGTCCCCTGTAGAGTGATATACCATGTACCCAGGGCATGTAAATTGTTAATTAAATGCCATTTAAGTAGCACCTTGAAACATGTTACAGACCTGCCGTTGCATTCTCCATGCAGTATCACACTGCCATGTTAACTTGATATTTAAACCCCCCTTGCCGACCCTTACACTCCCATTTTATTACATACTTCACCCCTAAGTTAGGATCTAGGTGGCTCCTAGGGCAGGGTACTGTGTAATTAAAAGGTAGGACATGTATCTTTAAGATTTACATGTCCTGCTAGTAAAATATTCCCAAATTCTTTGTCACTACTGTGAGGCGTACACCTCCCATAGGATACCATTGGGGATTCCTTATTAATCTTAATAAGATGTAATTCCTAATTGAAAGGAGGTTTCTATGCCATGTTTGGTACCTATGGAATTGTAATCATAAACCGTGTTTAATGGTGAATTCAGATTTTTCATTACAAATATGAAAATGCCACTTTTAGAAAGTTTACATTTTTCTGCCCTTTGTGCCTGAAACCTGCCTTGTGTGACATGACTGGGTGTAGCTGACAGTTACCCTTAGTGACTTCCTCCCAAATAGTCATACAATAGAGAGATTAGCTAAACCTCAGTGGGCCATTAGCTGGCAGGTTGGGGGTTGGGGAGGCAGAGCTGAGCACAGTTTGACTTGAACCTGAAAAGGCTGTGCCCTGTCTCCCCACAGTAGACCTGACAACCCTGTATTGTCACTGCAGCCAGCTTAGAGCGAGGGCAGGGAGTCAGGAAATTCCAAGGACTTCAAAGAACCTTTCCAGAAACTTCTCTCACTTTGTAGGAGCATGACACTAGGGTATTAAAATAGGACTCTCAGACCCACACTTCAGTTCACTACTGGACCTGCAGAAGGACTCTCAGAGGACTCCTTGGTACTGTGACCTGCTATGCAGTCTGCCAGACTGCTGCTGTACCTGGAAGCAGTGCTTAATTTGTAAAAACAATAAGTGCTAGGGCTCTCTTCAGGAGGCCACTGCAGTTTGCACCACACATTGTGCAACCCTGCCATGCTTGCAATGACAGCAACAACACAACTACTAATTATCACACTCCTACAAGTGTGACAGTTGAGACTAGTCAAGATCCCCAAAGCAATAGGATTGGCTTGGACAGCAGATAATAGTAATTTTAATGTCTATTGAATTAATAATGAACTGTTGTTGTAGTCATATCCAAATTAGCAAGACAGCGCCACCTTGTGGCAGACTGTCACAAGCGCCGGTGTTGACAATTAAGTGTTGATGCTGAGCACCAGAAACCACTGGCTCAAATTAAGCACTGTTGGAAGGACTGCTTTGCTGCCTGGAACCTGCCTTGAACCCTCAGATGCCAGCTCTGCTGTTGAGTCTTTCTTCAACACCTGCTCCCAAGATTACCAGAAGTGACTCCAAAGACTAGTTTGCTTGCCTCCAGTTTGGAGCCACAGGGACATGACAGGCTCCCACCATCTTAAACCCTCACCTGGACCCAGCCTGGGTGAGTCCTGAACACCCAGGAGGTCTCCATACAGTCCTGGACCCTTGGTTGTGGTGCTAAAGGTGACCTGTTGTCCATTGTTGGCACTTTTATAATGAGCCACTATTTTGAACCATCAACTTTAAAAATTCATAACTCTGGTTCTACTGATTGGATTTTTGTAATTTTGGAATCAAATAATTTATTACTATTTACTCCTTCTAAAATGGTTTAGGATTTTTCTTGTGTTCTGTTACCACTTTATAACAGTTTGTGTGCTGCATAAATATTTTACACATTGCCTCAAAGTTAAGCCTGACTACTTTTGTGCCAAGCTACCCAGGGTTTAGCAGAGGTCAAATAATTTATTAAAATGTACTCATTCTAAATTGGTTTGGGATTTCGTCTTGTGTTGAATTTTCACCTTATAACTGTTTGTGTGCTGCATTTTACACATTGTCTCAAAGCAAAGCCTAACTGTTTTTGTGCTAAGCTACCCAGGAGTAAGGACCGATCAATTTAGTGATTTTTTGTGGTTCACCTTGCAAAGGATTGTGGCTGTTGCTTGATCAGGGTTCACACCCCCATTGAACTAAAATCCCAATTTTCTAAATGTGGTGCTTTACCTCATATATAACACTACTAGAAATTCACGAAGAGTTTCCTGGTGAGCACAAAGGCATCAACTACTGAGGATTTCTCTGCCACAAGCTTGGAGATATCCATATAAATCCATATCAAGGGGTGAGAAGTAGGCTATCCAAGGCGAGTTTTGCCCCCAAATTTGGGGACACCCACAACAATTTATTTGTGGGCATTAAAGATATTCCCTACAGCTGCTTCCCCCCTTTCAGGATGGTGAAGGGGTACGGATCACTCTGATATTTAGTTGAGGTATACAGGCAGACGTTTCTCCACAGGGAAAAAGATTTTCCTACAGCGAAAAACATTTGCATTTTGCAAAGGAGGCTTCATTCTCCTTGTGCAGAATTCTACGATATGTATGACTATGCAGAGTAGGAAAAAAAGCATTTGGCACATATCACATGACATTCCAAGCAGCACGCCAAAACACCTGTGCCAGAGCCAGCTTTCCAGGTGTACTTCTGGGGATGTTTGTGAATAGGAAAAAGTATAAAAGTACATAAATGTCCAATCATAAGTTTATGTTTTTCTTGCTGTCTGCATTTATTCATATATATATTTTAAGGTCTACTGCTATAAAATATATCAAGCACTTCTTGAACATTACAACACAATAAACAATCATATCTCAGCATCTGCAGCTGGATTGAATAACACTTTGTTTATACGTCGTATTAGGCTGTTATCAACAGTTTGTCTCTTTTTTTAAATCCAGAATTTTGCAGCTGGAGCCTATTGGCCAAAGGTCCAAGTGTGTGAAAAAGTTTGGCAAGTGCACTTGTCATGTGAATCAGCCAGAGGCCATCTTGCAGCACAGCCTCAGCACAAATCTCAAGGCAGAAGGTATGGGTCCCATTATTTTCATGAACTCACATCCTTTTAGCCCATCCTTGAGCCAGCAATAGACCAATGTGTAATGTCATCTTCAATGGCAGCTACTCAAGTTGTCATTATACAATCAATTCAAGAAAGGATAACAATTGGAAAGAAACCAAGGTCCATTTTAAGAAAGCAAACACATCTGTTATTTTTTTAAAGAAACAAGATTAGAACACTCTCTGCTTTTTTTTAATAGAGGAAGGTTTGCCCACTGTCCACTTCGCTTTTCTGGTTTTGTTTGAGGTATTTCATTTTGTCTTGGTGCATTCCAGCTAAAGAGGTAATGCCTCACTCAGAATATGTGAGTAGATAAATCGCCTGACAACGGACAAGTAAACACAAACCCCAACATGACCAAGCACAAATTTCGTTTAACCTTAGATTTCGACGACAAAACTTGTTGGGCCGAGCTGCAGAAGTAAAATACATGTCAGCTAAAGATAGCTCTAATTAGATATTCTGAGTTATGCAATAAGCCTTTGATTGGAATATACCAATAACAAATAAAATATTTCTTATAAAACCAGAAAAAACGTAAGCAGTGAAGAGTTCTATAGTGGGGTTCTTTAAAACCATGCACAAAAACTGGGCAGGGGGGTCACTTTCAGCAGAGTCTACGCACCTCCCAAAAGAACAACCTCATTATCTAATTAAATAGTAGCTCCCCTCACTTGCCAACAATAGATCCTCTTCATCAAACTTCTCTCAAGTTATTTTTGCCAAGGTTATTCATTTAGGGCCTCATTTATGAACATTTGGAATTGCGATTCCATGCGAATTGCAATTTGGTAATCGCAATTCCAAATGTAGGAAACTCCGTTGAGTTTCTTTTGCAATTCCCGGTGGGTCGCAAATACACCTACCTCATTAATATTAATTAGGTAGGTCGCAATTTGCGACCCACAGGGAATCGCAAATGTCACAGGGATGGTGGCCTGCTGTTGTCAGCAGACCACCATGTCTGTGATTGCTTTTAAATAAAGCAATCTATTTTTTTCAAACGCAGAAAAACGGGCTGCGTTTAAAAAGAACAAAATGAAACATTTCAGTTTCCTTTTTTTAAGAGTAGGCAGTGGTCCGTGGGACAACTGCCTGCTCTTAAAAAAAAAAAAAACATTTTTGCATGAATTCACAAAGGGGAAGGGCTACCAGATTTCGATTTTTTTGCAAATCACAATTAAGTAATCGCTATTAGAATGTATGAAACTCCAGGTGTTTCATATAGCAATTCGCAAAGGCTCGCAAGTGGACCTACCTCATTAATATTCATGAGGTAGGTCGCAATTTGCAACCCATTGCAAGTGGCTACAATCACAGGGATGGTGGCCTGCTGGGCTCAGCCGACCACTATGTCTGTGATTACTTTTCAATAAAGCAATCTTTTTTTTTTTCTAAATGCAGCCCGTTTTCCTTCAAGGAAAACGGGATGCGTTTAAAAAAGAAAAATTAAAAGTTTTCTTTTAATTTTTTAAGAGTAGGCAGTGGTCAGTGGGACCACTGCCTGCTCTTAAAAAATGTTTTTGCATGCATTCACAAAGGGGAAGGGGTCCCTTAGAGATTCCTTCCCCGTTGCGAATGGGTTACCACGTACTTTCAATGGGGGGTAAAATGTGAATGTTTTGCAACTGCATTTGGATCACAAAACATTCATACATACCTCTGCGATTCGGTATTAGAAAGGGACACCGCTGACACGCCCCTTCCTAATACCAAATTGGTATGTAGTCGCAATTCCAATTTGCGATTCAGTAACAAGTTACCGAATCTCAAATTGGACTTGATACATACCAGAATGCATTTTTTGCAATCGCAAATGGCCCAACGCAAAAATGTTTGATACATCTGGCCCTAACTGCACTTGTTTTGCGACCACATTGACAGTCACAAAACAATCATACATACCATTTAGATTCTGTATTAGGAAGGGATGCCTTGAACACACCCCTTCCTAATACCAAATCTCAAAACCCAAATTGCTATTTGGGAACAAGTTGCCGAATCGCAGTTTGGGCTTTGTACATCCCAAAATTCTTTGTTCATGTGGTCCTCAGACTTTCACACTTAGTATTTGGTGTGTGTCCAAAGTTGCAGAGGTCTTTCCTCAACCTTGAGATTTTTTTTTTAAAGTTCACAATCTTCATGAACTTCTTGAAACTTTCTTGCTGGAGAAAGCATAGGCCAAAAGTAGGTTTGCAGACGAAATCGAAAAAAACATCTTTTATTTGGGAAAATAACATTTTCTCGTTTTTTTTTATAGGAGCATTTTATCTGCATGAAAAGTGGGGCAAATTTAGAAAAGTGGGCAAACTTTCTGCAAATTGCACTAGATGATAAGTTGCCAGTTGTCATACCCAGTGCTTTAAATGGACAGGTACAGTCCTTTACTGAGTATCTTCACTTCTTTAATATGAAAAGAAGTGTGCCTGCACTTCTCAACACTGCTACAATACACTTAATGGGAGTACCAGCACTTTCCAGAATCAAGCAGGTACTCAGAATAGTGAGTACCAGGGGCCGTTTTATACATTGTGCCCCGAGGGGCAACATGCATGTGCGCCACTTTGTGTGTCCTCGGTACTCAATGGCATTACAGAAGGGGCCATTAGATGCTGCGCGCCCCCTTCTGTTATAAGCCAGTGCTATCACGAGAAGGTGATCCCTCACTAGCATGGGGTTGTGGCCCCAAGCAAATGAGGGAATCACTTTGCCTCTGTGCCCATGCCATATTACTAATGTGGAAGCCCAGGCAAACATGCCCTTAAGAGGCACATTGAAAGTGCCCCACAAAAAGGTGACACACTGCCAGTGCGCTTCCTATATGCCACCCTCTGAGGGTGGGGAGATAGAGGGACCTATGGACCCCCTCAGACATGAATACCTATTGAAAGGTGCACCATGACACAAATGAGGAAAGTGAGCTGTATATATACCACGGCCCCAGTCCTTCTCTATTTACAACTAGAGCACTGGTCGAACATGCTTGAAAGCAAAGATACATAAACAGTACTGTGACAGAGACTAATTCAACTGTTTGCATTTTTTCCCCAAATGTTGCCTGAATATCATAGTAACACACTCTCCTGGGCAACCATTTGCATGAGAAATAAGCAAGCATTGGCAATGTCAATAGGTCCTGCTTTCATGTCCTACACCTTGCACACTCACACAAGCACACCTCTCAACCTGCACTCACATGGGCACAACTCACTATACTTGTACAAACTCCTCACACTGGCACTCGTCTCTCCTATACTCACACAGCTAATTACCTTCCCCTGCACTCACACAGGCACAACTAACTTTGCAATCATACAGAACCACCTCCTGGAATCACAGACACTTCACTTACCCTGTATACGCAATATGTACTGTTACCATGCATTTAGGCACACTGCTCACTCAGTCACAAAGGAGAAGGGCCAGAAATTCAAGGGCCATTAAGCCCTGCTACCGTTGGAGGCAGGACAGTCACCAGCATGCCTGTCAGGCACATTTAAGGCTGCCATCAACTCTTCACCGTGGCATGCCATGACGGAGAAGGGTCAGGACTTCAAGGCCCATCAAGCCATGCTACTGTTGGAGGTGGGGCAGTCACCATTGCACCATTCGGGACCATGTAAGACTGCTATCAATGCCAAGGGTCGCACCCGGGTGTGTGCCTGGCCAAAGCCAGGGCCAAGAGCGGGCCTACCTGTGCTGATACGAAACTGGACCAAGCCACCCCTCTGTCGTTTTTCACCTTTCCCACGACTCAGTGAGATGTCTGCCATGGAAATGGAGAAGGGGAAACATATGTCATCTGCTCCTTGTCCTACTATTTTAACTACCTGTTGGGGCACCTAAAATAAAAACTCCTTAATGAGCTTTCTGACATCTGGAGTGGGAGCAATCACTGAAGAGATTACTGCAGTTAAAAAAGAACTTGGCTTGCACATAGTTGTAGCACCCATCGAATTGAACACCAATTCGCCTATTTCTTTGGCAGATTCGGTGACTAAGCTGACCGAAGCTATAGAAGGCACCAAAGGGGGGTTAAAGGGAGTACAAAGTTAACAACTTGTGCATCTGTGCATCATGTTCAGGAAGACACCAGTGGTTCAAGTAATACATCCCCTCCTGATTCAGGCCCACCAGTATCCACAGGAAGGGGAGGGAGCACCCACAAAAGCCATTAAAGCCTTCTGGCGATGTGCAGTAATTGAAGGGCACCGTAAACCACAGGAAGAGTCACAATGGAGCTTGTAATCAAGTGGATGCTGTAAACCTTTGGGCCATGTTGGACAGCCTGCTGACCAGGATTGAGGCCTTGATTAACCCTCGTTTGGATGAATGGTTATCCAGAGTGGCAGCAGCTGAGAAAGTGGCAGTGGCAGCAGTTGAGAAAGTGGTTGCCAACCTCACTCGTTTGAGGCTCACTGTCTGTTAATATCGGCCCAACTTTATCGCGTCACACAGACTTCGATCAAAGTGCGAGGGAGAGACATGAAACAAGTACACGGCAGGGGATTCCGCCTTCTCAAGGCCCTTACCTAAGATCATCAAGCCCAAAGGTCCTTTAAATGTGGCTCACCTTTATGTCCAACCCCTGGAGCCTCGCTCGTCCATCATGAGCCAACTGATAGGCCCTCTGAACCCAGGTCACAGATTACTCATTGCCGCTTCAATACCACAGTTTACATTGGCAAGTGAGCACATGTTTGTGGCAGCAGGCAAAATGCAGAGAGACTTTCACCAAGAGGTAACACTTTTAAATTATCACCTGCTGCAAACCCTTATGTGGTGGTACTGGACAATGTTCAGTGCTTACTGAAAAGAACACCAGAAGACTTCACTCATTTAGGGAACAAGGTTGCTCACTGGCTGAGTATCCACATGGGATTCGACGTCTTGTTTAACCACTTTGTCATCAAGGCATGACAAGTCCCCTGGATTGGCCAGACTAGTAAAATGTGGGAAGAGGACTGCATGGTGGTTAATTTTAACCAGAGTGGGTGGTGGCCCACCGTTTGGCTACACTCATGGGCATATCATCAGGCATCTTCTACAAGGTCTTACCACTAGGCTCTTTTGACCCCCCCACCCCACATGGATGTGAGTGATTGATGTGTGTCAAAGGTATCTGTGTCTTTGGCCCGTACCCCTGACTTTGTCCCCTCATAACGCTCACTGATCAGCCTAGTACTTGGTACTCTCCAAACTTCAAACCATTTTGGACTGTGGAGCTCAGGGATGCATAGTGTGTGACTAGGGATTAATCAACTGATGCCTGTTTCTGCCCTGGATATTTACCCCTCTCATCCTAAATCTTCTGCGACCTGTAAGGGTAGCATACATTTTTTAAGTTGGAACATTGTGGGCTTTAGCTAAAAAAATACAAACCCAGAGTGGTTGAAATTAATTTCCATATTTCATGGTATTGTCCTTCAAAAGACATGAATCACTAGCGGCTCTTTTGCTCTGGATGGCTTTCAACCATTTATAGGGTTGAGCGCAAAGTGCTCAATCCCTGTTGTAATCTCTCTTTGGGCTTTTAACCACACCAATGTCACACCCGTCACTTTCATTGGCTCGTGGGCTTGCTTTTTACAATTCGCTTGATTTTATTAGTGAAAGGCATGCATACGTTATGCCTTTCTTGGTGTTTAGCCTTACTCAAGTGCACCGGCCAACTACTGAAAACCAGCAAGGCTCCATGTTCTCCGTATGGTTTCTGGACTACTTCTTCTCTTTAGTTCGTAGGCAGCGCTATCTCGCTGGAGAGTAGTTGTGCACTTTGCATGACATGGACCCTGTTACATGGCTAATTGCACTTTTTCCGGTTCCATGGCCAATTGCACTTTTGCTGATACGTTTCACTGCAAGGGAACTTCTGTTTCCTTTTGTGTGTCTCTGTCACACTTTATGGCAGCCGCAGGTTTGCTTATGTGGAACTGTTTTACTTTTCAGTTTATGTGGCAACAAAAGTCCGGTTAGGAGTTTAAAACGCAAATAGCTCTAACTCGAGCAAACGCGAGACGTGTTGCATCGCAAATGCTTGTTTGCTCCTGCAGCAGATTTTTCGGCTGGGAGGCCGAAAGTAGGTTTGTTACTGTTGATAACTCTACCTATTCCATACAAGTCCCAGCACCTAAAGACCACGTCATCAAACTTGCATGCAGTGGTTTTACAGTTCCCAGACAAGCGAGTATTAGTAGTAATTAATTCTTACAATGCTATCTCTGGCTCCCCCTCTTCAGAGCATTTAGTTGCCTTATGCAGGTTCTTAGGCACTCAGCAAGCTAGAGACCTGTTTTACTGCTGTGCAATATTAATGGGGCCTTTATATCTGAATCATTGTCATGTTTTCAACCCCAGTGTCTGCTCGTGCAGGCCTTTGAGCATTCAAGTCTGGGAAACCTTTTACATGCGTTTGTCTCTGAATTAAAATATGTTTTGTGCATTCCAAATTTTTGATTTGTAAGGGTCAAAACCTCTCCTCCCAACCTTCATGGGAAGGTGCTATTCAACAGTGATTGATTATATTCTGGACTCAGGAAATATGTTTATTGACATAGATGATGTTATGATTTTCCTCACAGATGTCAGTGACCATAAACAAATGTCACTGAGGTTGCAGTGGAACCGCCTGCCTGGAAGAGCTAATCACAAAGGCCAAAACCATTGGTATAAAACCATGTGACCAGGGGAGAAGAAAAGGTGGTCATTATGAACATAGCAGGAAACACCACCGACCGCCGTGGCAACGGTGAACAGAAGACCGCCATTGGCGGTGAACAGCACATCACCATATAATGATGCCAAAACCAGAAACCCCCAACAATTCTGCTACCTCCAGCCACCGCCAGGGCCCTTGATGGCGGAAAGGCTGCACACCCCACCCCGCCACCACCAAGCAGACAAATCCTCTGCCCTCTAAATAATGATGCACAAATCACCGTGGCGGATAGTGGATGTCGAACGACCATTGGCGGTATGGACCGCAACGGCCAGCAAGTGGACCCAACAGCAAGAGGTGCACACATTGGCAAGTTTGAAACCCATGCACCTGACACACATCCACAACACTATAAAACACTCACATACAGACCCCACAATCCTTTGCATCGCCAATAGGACAACTGAGATTAACAACACAACACGCATACACTGAACACAACATCACACAAGTCACACACCCAATCATACAACAGCACCCTCACCAAAAATCCAACAACACCACCCACAACACAACACCCACAACACACACCATGGCACCCCCAAGCACCCCCACTTCACAGATAATGAGCTAAGAACAATGGTGGATGAAATACCGAAGGTTAAGCCACAAATCTTCAGGGCACAGGTCCATCACACACCCATCGCCTGGAAGATGGAGTTATGTCAGACTATAGTAAACCTGGTCAACGCAGTGGGAAACCATCCACGCACAAGGGATGACATCCACAAGCGATGGAATGACCTGCGCGGGAAGGTGAGGTCTATGGCATCCAGGTACAACATTGCGGTACAGAAGACTGGGGGAGGACCCCCAACTACACCGACTTGGAGGAGAAGGTACTGGCTATCCTGCACCCTGAGGGCCTCACTGGACTCACTGGCGGACTGGACTCAGGTAAGTCATCTACAATTGCTTCATATCCACCACACCTGTAATGCATGTAACATGCATGTACCAACTACCCCTCCAACTACCACCAGGACCACCACCCCACCCAGGCCACAATTACTACATCCAGTCACCCTGAATTCCAACAAACCCACTAACAGGCCCACATCCCACCCCCTGTGCACTGCCACCAACCCCTGCAAGGAATCACAATGGTACTACTGCACCCACAATGCACCTCCACATCCCATGCAAAATGTTAGGACAACCCCACAATAGGTCCCTGCATGGCCCGACAGGGGAATAAACAGCACAAAATAGGGCAGAGCTGTGCATCCTTATTAGAATTAGTACATGTAGCATACATGTCCATTCCCCCCCCACAGGCACCACCACCCATGCCACCTTGACAGAAAGGCCAAGGAGTGCCAGTGCCCCACATGAAGACAGAAGCCCCACTCGGGAGACTGGAGATGGATGTATGGACAGTGAGGATTACCCTGGCCCGTCACACAGTCCTGGACTGTCACCCTCCAGCAGCCCCACCCAGGATACCACTGAAACCCCTACCACCCAGCCACCAACATCAGCTCTGGCCAACTACCCCACACCAGTGTCTCCAGACCACAGACTGACGGACCACAAGTAAAGAGGCCTACTAACAGGCAGAGTGATGATGGCCCCAGTGCAAGTGGGACTGCCAGACCTGTGCAGGGGACACAGGCACAGGGGCTAGGCCCAATGGGAGGGCATCAGTTGCCCAGGGGGGAGGCCAAAGGATGGATGCTTCAGCCCAGGAGGTGATCTCTGAGGTCCTGGGAACATACCACCATACACAAGACAGGATGGGGCAGATCCTGGCCACCCTGGAGCAGAGTCAAAGGCTGCAGATAGCCCAACATCAAGAGACCGTGGAGCAGTGGAAACAACTCAATGCCACCATGGCCACCATTGCAGGGGTCCTGCAGCACCACTATGCAACCCAGCCTGAGACCCCCACAAACCTGGAAGCCCCTACCACTGCCAAGGACACAGACCTGCCCCCTACATCAGCTGCATCAACTGGACTGGTGCACTGGCAGAGGACACAGAAGAGACAAGAACCCCTACCCGTGCAGCCCAGCACCAGACACTCAAATGGTCCCTCAGACCCAGATATGGAAATAGAAGACCTGCTAAGACCAAGGCCCCAACAAAGAAGTGACTTTGACCTGAACTGTCTCCCAAGTGTGCCACTGTGCTACCACCCTCACCCGCCAATAGCAACTTAACAACTTGCAAGGGACATATGGACCAATACCCACTGCCACCAATCGCTGAACCCATGTACCTAGTAGGAGCCCACTCCCTATCACTGTACAGTGCACCAATGCATTTGTGACACCAAATAAAACACATTTACACCAATTCGTATGTTCCCTGTCATTATGAATATTCAATTGTAAGTGTGAATGCATTTGCCAGTCAATTCCATATTCCTACCTTTATTGTAGGAATGGTACCCCGCGCACAACATCGTCTGGAGTAAACCAAAATGTACACCATGTTTGTTTCCATGGCACATGCCACCTTATTCTTCAGGTAACAGTGTCAATGACTACAGAAACCACATCCCCAAACAAATGAGTCAGACAAACATTATGCAGTGCAGACAACATCATCAGTGAACAGTGCCTCACAGTCACTGGAAGTATAGTTGGATCAGCTGTTTTCTAGAGTGGACATCTTCCCCCCTCTTCATCCTCACCATCACTCTCATCCCCTCTCAGAGGTAGCAGGTCTGGATGTACATCACCCTCCTCCTCTAGTAGGGAGATAGCTCTCCTCACAGCCACGTTGTGCAGCATGCAGCAGGCCACCACTATTTTACACACCTTCTCAGGGCCATAGCACAGGGATCCCCCAGAGAGATAGAGGCAACAAAATCTAGCCTTCAGGAGACCTATAGTGCGCTCAGTCACCCTCCTAGTACGTCCATGGGCCTTATTATAATTCCTCTGTGCATCTGTCCTGGGATTTCTCACAGGTGTCAGGAGCCATTGCAAGTTGGGGTAGCCAAAATCCCTGCAAAAGTTTGTGAAACAGAACTGTAACAAACAGCCATTACTTGCAGACAGCCTGGCTGTCAGCTATGTACTGATCCAGTGTCATACACACTCATCTATGAGCCATCATCTGTCCCCTTGTAGTTGTTCCATCATGTGTGGCACACTGCTGTTCCTCAGGACAAAGGAATCATGAACTGATCCTGGAAACATGGCATTTGCATGTTAAATGTACTGGTCAGCAGTAAACACCAATTGTATATTCATTGAGTGGAAGTTATTCCTGTTGCTGTACACCTGTTCATTCACTCTTAGGGGGATGAGAGCTATGTGGGTGCCATCGATGGCACCTATCACATGGGGAATGTTAGCAAAGGTACAGAATTCAGGCTTGATGGCAGGGAGTTCAGCCCTTTGGGGAAACTTGACATATGTCTGCAGATGTTGTACAAATGTATCCAGGAATTTGGACAGGACGAGGCTAAACATTGGCTGTGAGAACCTTGCACCTATGCCCACTGTCACCTGAAATGAGCCCGTAGCCAAGAAATGGAGTTCAGAGAGCACTTGCACTTCAGTAGGGATGGCATGCTGATTCTAATTAGCCGGTCTCACAGGATTCAGTAAAGCACATAGGTCATGTATTGTTGCACGATTGAGTCCGTAGGTGACAATGATGTGACATTCCACCATGGTTTCCAAATCAACAAGAGGTCTGTACACAGATGGGGCCCTCCCTCACCACATGGGTGTGTACCCATGGAGAGGAATGAACACATATGATGGACACACATACACATGCAAAACATGTTGTCTATGAATAAATGTTGTACAATACGTTGGTTACACACACAAACGATGTATGATGTACAACCTTTGGGACAAGTATGCAGTGATACCATCTGTGGTCTGATGTGAGGAACAGATACTCATGTGGCAGGCAAAAAAGGGCTGGGCCCTGAAGGCCCTGAATGGGGCCCATGACCATAAAATATGTTTGTGGTGCTAGCAAAATGGCAGCCTCCTGCCATCCAGATATGATGGACTGGAAGTGACCTCATTCTGCTGGCGGTAGTTGTAATTGTGTAAGGCGGTGTTCACCGCCGTGCACCCATTCATGGGTTTATATGGCTGTCAATGGGGAACCTGGGCCTATCATGATAGCAACCGGCGGTGACAGTGCACACCGCTGCGGAGCGTAGGCCATGTCGTCACCCCAATTTCACTTGACTCCCAGATCCCGTGCATGAAAGTACTCGACTAAGTGTGCTGCAGTGTCCTGACTCTGGTTACTCCAATGGCATGAGTCACAGGGGAAAGGGCCCCGGCTTTCACCACGGAGGAGCTGGAGAAGCTGGTGGACAGGGTCCTACCCCTGTATTCCAAGTTATATGGGCGACCAGAGGAGCAGGTGAGTTGGTGGTTGCCTTGCATGGATGTGTGTGATGGTGGCAGATGCCTGTATGCATGTGTGGTCAATATGTAACTGCACAGGTGTAGATTGTGTGGCAAGTACTGTGAGTGAGGTGGTAAAATGTTCCTGTGAAGTGTCTATCCCATGGGAGACGATATGTCAGCTGTATCAAATGGTCATATCCTGACATCTGTTTTTCTTCTCTCTGTGTCCCATACAGGTCAGCGCCCATCTGGCAGGCCATCACCAGGGAGGTGCGAACCCTGGGGGTCTACAACCGGCAGTGCACCCACTGCAGGAAGCGGTGGGAGGACCTGCGGAGCTGGGCCAGGAAGACCTGTGAGTCCCAGCTGGGAAAGGCCTCCCAACGAGGAAGGGGTGCCCATCAGACCCTGACCCCTCCTAATGTGCCGCATTCTGGCGGAGGCATATCGAGATTTGGATGGGAGCTTGAAGGCAGCACAGCAGCCACAAGGGGGTGAGTACCAACACCGTTTCATACCACTTTGATGGATGTGTTTGGATGCTGTAGTATGTATGCTGTCTAGTGCCAGGCACTCTGACAGGTGTCTACCAGCAGTCCTGCACCCCATGGGCACAGAAATCATTAGGGGCAGGTCTCACAGTTCATCAGGTCGGTGTGTCATTTGGGAAATGAGTTTTATGCTGGGGTAGTGGCCACCAGTCAGGGGCATAGTCATGACTATAGTTGTAGGTGCTGCGTGTAAGTGTGTAAGCTAGATGGGAGTGTGTGTGCTCCAAGTATGTACATCCATTGAGGTATTTACAGATTTCTCTCATGTTTTGTCTTCCCACCCCTGTGCTCTTGTGTTCTTTGTGTACATCAGCATCATCTGGTCAGGGAGCAGTGGCACCGGTGAGTGGGGATGCAACGGCCCATGGTTCCAAGGAGGCAGAGTCGACCGATGCCAAGGGGACCAGTGGATTGGAGGGCGAGGTGAGTACCACTGGGGAGGCAACTACCACTGGCGGTAGTGACTCTGATACCTCCTCCGATGGGAGCTCCCTGGTGGTGGTGGACCCTAGTGGGCCCACCCATTCTGTGTCATATTCCGCCACCCCATACCATCACCGCCCTCCCAGCTGTTCCCCACCCAGTTGCCTGTACCCGCTCACCTAGATGGGTGGACGTCTCCTTCGCCCCAGGCACCTCATCCCCTGCCCCAGTCAGCCCTGCAGCCTCATGGAGGAGGCTATTGACCTCCTGAGAACCATCTCTGTAGGGCAGACAACTATTGTGAATGCCATCCAGGGGCTAGCATCCCAGATGCAGCAATGCAATGCATACCTGGAAGGCATTCACAGTGCCATGTCTGGCCTGCAGAGATCTTTTCGGGCTCCGGCTTCCTCTTTGACGGCAGCCAGTGACCCTGGTCTTTCCATCCCTCCTCCAACCACCTCTACCCCTTCCAGCACCCCACTCCCATCACCCATCCGAAGCACCCATTCAGACAGCCATGCACACACATTAACACACAAGAAGCACACAAAGACAGACAAGCACCGCACTTCCCACCACAGGCATACACACAGCCAACATACAAAGACACACAACAACATCCACTTCCCCCAGTGTGTCCACCTCTCCCGCCTCCCTGTCTGTCACCTCAACATGCACACCCACAAGCACTGCACCCTCAGTCACTGCAGCTGGCCCTATTCTTGCAGTCACCACAACATCAGAAATCCAGTTATCCACACCAGACACAACACCTGCACTCACCACAACGACATTGACTGACACATGCAGCACACTCACCAGACCTGCAGACAAGCAGACAACATCCATTTTCATTGGCAGCCTGTCTTGTCCGACTATGTCCACCTCCCCTTCCCAAGGCACTCAAACGTTCCCAGACACCCACTCAACACACATCCACCACACCTCAGCAAATTGTACAGGCACCTGCATCTACAGCCAGCACACCTACACCAGTTACAAGCTCTCCCTCTACCTCCACTTCCACATCTTCCTCCATGTCCACCCCAACTGCCCCTAAAAAACTTTTCCTGTCCTGTGTTGACCTGTTCTAACCCACTGGCCCACCCCATCTCATCCCTAAATGTGCCCATCTTCTTGCCCTGTCCACTCCTTCCTCATCTAAGTCTGTCCCAGTCCGCCCTTCCCATTCCTGTGCCCCTTCCCCAGAGAGGGAGAAGCCCCGTGCTGCCCCAGGTCCATCTGCCACTCCCTGGTCCAAGCCCACTCCCCACCTTCAAAAAGCAAACCCAAAACCCCTCCACCTCCCAAGCGTAAGCCCAAGCCCCCCCTCCCAGATGTAAGTCCCCACCCCTGCCACCCCCTGCCCCTGTTCCCTGAGGTGCCTGGCTGTCCCATTGATGTCACTTTACGGTGGAGTACCCTGTGCACATGTGGGAGTCAAGTTCGGGCCATTTGGGCTCTACAGGCTGTTTCTCATTGATTGGCCAATGGCCTTATTTGGACAATCCTCCATTTATTTTGTAATAAAGTTTGTGTGCCTTGTGGTACTGTTGGCACAATATGGAGACGTGGTTCATCATTTCATTGTGGGGGTGTAGTGTGCACATGTGTGTACTTTGGGCAGGTTTTATTTGCCTTGTGTCAGGTAAGTACCTCTTGTCCTGGTGTGTATGGCTCATGATGGTGTGAGGGGTTGGGTGGGGAGGGTGGTTGTGTAGCTGTGCCCTTTCTTCCCTTGTTTACTAGGTTGTGGTACTTACCGTCATCGTCTTTGTCGGCGGTCACGGTCGTGGAGGTATATTGCAAGGATCAGGACTGGCATTAATTGCAACTCTCTCTCCATGTCTGCTTCTGTGTGTCGTGTGTGCCCACTGTGAGTGCTTCCTTTTATTTGGTTCGTTTCCACCACTTCCCGCCCCGGAACTGAAGGCGGTCTTGTGCTTCATTATTTGTTGGGCGGCCTCTTCCGTCGTTGTCAGCACATCAATGCTGGCGGTGTGTAGATAGCCCGCTGCCTGTTTCTCATATGTTTCATTATTTGGCGTTCGGGACCGCCAACCTGTTGGCAGTAGTTACCGCCACCACCGGCAGATCGGTGATTGCCGCCATGTTCATAATGAGGGCCTAAGTTGGGTAAAAGTGGCCTTAGTGGCCTTCTATGCACATCTAAGGGTCTGATTTAGAACTCGATGGATGAGTTACTCCATCACAACGCTGACGGATATCCAGTCTGCCAAAATCTAAATCCTACAGGATACAATAGAGTAACCCATCTGCTGAGTTCTAAATCAGGCCCTAAGGGAAGTCTTTGCCTTGGAACTAGAATAATTTTAACTAACCCCTTAAAGGTTTTAGAGGTATTTTTTTAATAATGAAGATCAAGGTCTAATTTTTACCCATACTCCATTGGACACATGGGTAAATCATTTTGAAGCAATATATAATATAGGTCTTGAGGCCTTGCTTAAAGACACCATTATTCCAAGGGGTGATTCCACCTTGACTGTGGGTCTGCAGGAGATAAAAATGCCATTCTGGCCCTCTTCAGTAATAAGGCCCCAGTCCCAAATGGGATCCCTGCTGACCTCTTTTTGAGTGAACCTGTATTTTGGATCCCAATCGTAGCCCACTATATCAATGCAGCAGTAATAGAAGCTCCACCCAAGACCAGGTCAACCTCAGTCATTTTATTTAAAAAAAAGGTGACAGAACTGCCGCCTCATTACTATCGCCCTATCTCTCAAATAGATGCAGTTGTCAAGGTAGTGAGGAGGGTGATTCTCAATAGACTTTCGAATTGGGCAAAGAAGAATTGAATCGCAAGTTGGTTTTAGATTAGGTCTCTGTACTAGTGATCAATGTCTGAACCTGCACTTGATTGTGATTAAATAAGTGAACGAAAAGTCAGGTCATCTCCACCTTGGACTCATGGTGTTCACTTCTGCCTTTGACAGAGTAAATAGGGCCAAGCTTTGTGGAATTATGCTATCTATGGGGGTGGTTTGGACCATTGTGTATTTTTTACGGGACCTGTAACACGATGTGTCCTCAATGCTGCATTACAATAGCAATGTCATTTGTACAGTCTTTTAAAGTTATGCAGGGTGTGCAGCAGGGTTGTATATTGCCCCCATTCCTTTTTATATAATATTATAATAAGCTGGAACAATTCTGTATTATCTGTGAATGCAGACTTTCCGTGTGTGGGGTCACGTTTCATACCCACCCAATTGTACTCTGACAACGCGGTCCTGATGTTAAGGACTGTGCTTGGACTTCAGTGTTTAATAGACTCATTTGTTGCTTTCATGGCAGATTTAGCCTTGCTATCCAATCTTTGCAAATCATAGGTGATGACAATGGGCTCAAGTCTACAAAATCTAGGAAGTTTTCTGCTAATGGTTATGTTTTGGAGAGGGTTCCTTCATTCCTGTACCTAGGGATTACCCTTGATCATGCCAGGACTTGGTCTCCCCTTTTGATGAATAAGAGAATCACCCTGATGAAGATAATTGGAGCCTCTTTCAGGTTTACCCCTAGGTTGAGGGAAAAACCTCCACGAGGCATGTTAAAACTGTATCAGGCTAAATGTGTTTCACTTGCCATGCATGGAGGGGATATTTGGGGATATACAGGAGTTAGCTCAATTCAGGCTACTGAAGATACATTTTGAGAAAGATTGTTGAGCGTTGATTGTATGTCATCCACCAAGAATTGGGCCTACTTGAACAGCATCATTGACCCGTGCCATCTTAGTAGGTTGACTACTATCTGGACCAGGCCAGAATGCAAGTATAATAGGCTGGTCTTGAACGATTGTCTCTCACTAGGCAGGTGGCATCAGATTCCATGGCTGAGGTACGTGAGACAATGTTGCTCTCAACTAGCGAGAAGATTGTGAAAGCTGATCTACAGTGAATTAGAGTGAGTTATTTCAAATGGAGATGTTCCATTAGGAAGCAGAAGGAGTATACCACACCTACAGACAGAACTCATGCCATCTTGCAGGTGAGTCTGCATGGAACCGTATCACAGGCTGGTTTCAAACGCTTACTATCGTTTCTTATTGACCCATTTTAGGCATAACATGTTCCATCGCTTTTTATGGAGTATTAATCCTACTGAGACAAATAGACAAGCTAGCCCTAGTGAATGTGATGGTTCCTCCCCTCAAGACACTATGGTCCTCATTGTGACTTCACGGGCGCCAGAAGACCACCAGTGCTGGCGGTCTTCCGACCACCATATTACAAGTACTGAAGGATTTTCGCCACAATTTGGGTGAAATCCTCCAGGAGTAGTGCTGGCGGTCGGAGGCACATGGGCGGTTCCACCACCGGTCCCGCCCGCCAAAAGGACTCCACCAGCCTATTACAAGCTGTAATAAGGCCTGGCGGTGTCCTGATGGTAGGGCGATGCCGGTGGCGGAAGCGCCTGTTCCGGATCCCTGCCGGATGACCTCCTCGCCGCACAAGATAAGTCGATCGTCCGACAGGGGAGGGGGGTGTGAGGGAGGGGGGTGATGTGTGTGCGTGTATAAGTGGGTGTTGTCTGCATGTGTGTATGTGTGTATGTATGGGTGTGTGTATGCATGTGTGTATGTGTGTGTGTATGGGTGTGTGTCTGCGTGTGTGTATGTGTGTATGGATGCTTGTGAGTGAATGCGTGTATGAATGCATGTTGGAGAATGACTGTATGCGGGATGTGTGTGTGTGCGTGTATGTGGGAAGGGCGTGGAGGGCATTGTGCTAGAAGGGGGATAGAAGTGCTGTACTAGAAGGCGGTGGGGGCGCTGTGCTAGAAGGGGTGGGAAGGGGGTGCTGTACTGGAAGGGGGAGTGGAGGGCACTGTGCTAGAAGGGGAGTTGGGAGAGGGGGGTTCTGGTTTTAAAGGGGGTTGGAGGGTATTAGGATTGCAGGGTGGAGTCATCGGACGGTGACAGGAAATACATTTTCTGTCACCTGCAGCCTTTCTTCCAGGAAACCCTTGTGGAAAGCCGACTCATTATAATGCCAGCCGTCTTCATTGGACCACCAGGTCAGAGATGCTAATCTCCAGCCCGGCTGTCCAACTGCCCTGGCGGTACAGGCGGGGATGTGGCAGGTTGGGAGAGGCCAACCAGCCACACTCATAATGTGGCAGACTTCACCGCTGGCCTGTCAGCTGTGAGACCACCACCGAGGTCCTGGCGGTCTTCGGACCACCAGGGTCATAATGAAGGCCTATGTGCCTTATCATGTTTTGCAGATTTTATAGGAAATCCAGACAAGATTTTTCGGTTCCCCTTTTAAAAAGGTTGAATTTTACATATATCTGCCCTCATTTATGTATTTGCAATTATTACCAAATAGTCATGTTTGTTTCAGCGTGGCAAGTTTTTTAGCAGCCACTCTTAAATTCCGGAAATCACTAATCTAGGTATGTACAAATGCACTTTCCTTAGTTTTTAATCCTTCTTTTATCGATAATGTATATGGCAAGAATTTTAAAAGTGTTTATAGTTTACCCAGCCACCTGACTGTTTTATGTCCTTTCACGCAGTCCTGCCATGTGTCACCCATCTCGCATTTGAAGAATGCATATCCAGTCATTTTCATGCATTACTGCAATTCCTGAGATTGTCAGGCAAAAGAACCATGTTCTGAAGTGTGGTAAAACCTCCTTGTTCCAGTTTCTCACTTTGCTAGGTAAGCTCTGAGTAGTGTTTATCAAAGGCCACAAGGTGGCCTTGATGTAAAAGGGAGGTATAGTATTCTCAATATATTAGAATATTTATATTGTTCCCTCGACTGCATTGCGTGATTTTGCTTGGGAGAGGAGTCACACATAGTCATTGAAATTTCACTCATAATCACACTGAAATTATGAAAATGTCACATATAGCAATCTGAAACCTTTATTAACTGAATAACATTTAATTGAATTGAATTATTCACTCTGTACTAACACATATTCCACTAACCTTGTACTTTCACAGGCATTCCACTCCCACTATGAAGTCTGATGACAACTCTGGGTGATGGAGACATGGGGCTGGTGTTTTCAGTGCCATTGCCTCCCACTAAAAGTAAATGTTGAAATGTTTTACAGACCCTAGCTGACATACAGTAACTGTCTACCACATCAAAACAGATAAAGCACACCCTTTCCCTACCTCCGACCAGCTGTGATGTTATTACAATTTAAGAGAGCCAGCAGGGATACAAAGAATGGATTTTATAAAAGAGGCCACATCTCCCAATGAGTGGCGCTGGAGCTCGGGGTCATCGGGGTGCTGGAGCACCCCTAAAAATTATGGAGGACGACCAGTAGGGAAGTGGGATGTTACATGGCATTTTGAAGTATATATTTTGTAATATCTTAATTTAAAAACATCCTGGACAGTCAGATGTCCGGTGAAACGAAACACAATCAGAGAAGAATATTTTCTAACACACTACTGTTTTATTTTTGTTACTTTATGCAGATCTACGCTGACGATTGTCTAACAACAAAATGGAACTTGGCTCTAAGGGTGCCTACTAGGGCACCCTACATGGCAAGCAGAGTACGTTGTGGAACAAAAAGATCTATTTCTTCATTTCAAAGTTTACAAATTGCTTGGAAAATGTGACCATCATTGGAAGGACAAATAGAATAGTTTACATCACAATGCTGAAGTTGATGTGTGATGCACAGTCGGACTCCATGCTCACTTTTATAGCTCTTTCTTAAATATTAGCTGTTTCAGTCAGTCCATTATAACATAATTATAGATGAAAAAAATTGAAAAAGACAGTATAGTGTTTCATTGGACAGATACATCCACTGCCGGTATCTGTGTTGGACCCCATTGAAACAAGTTGGAATCCTGGTGGGTCCACAATCCTTTCATCCTTTTGAGGTTGATAAAAGGGTACCACTGAGAAGGGTGGAAATAAACACCAATCATCTTTCAATACCACTAAGGAACCTCTTAAACAAGTGTTCCGCAGTTGTGCAAACATTCTCTTGTGGGAGGTCCAGAATGTCTCTTAAGGACATTATTAAAATGGCTGTGAAGCAATTCAGTTCATTACAAGGTCACTTTTTAGCTATTATCAAGACCAGATCTACAAGTGATTGAATCCTGTCAATATCCTTAATGAAGCACTGGAGCAGTGCTAGTTGTGTGTAATATTATACTAAGTAAATTATGTGTATAATCATGAACATGATATTTGTGTTTTAGTATTATCTTGAGCTATTTATGCAAGAGCATAACCTTGATTAATAATTTGTGTGATTGGCAGTTTAGCTCTGAATGAGTCTGAGTTTTTAACTTGAGCTCTTGGAGGATGCTGGAATCAACCGCAGACCTTTGAGTAAATAGGCAATGTGCATGCAGATTTTGAACTGGCCTCACAGGGCCTTATTCACAAATAAAATCGTTAAACTGATTATAGAGATTTTTGCACTTGGATGGGCAGAGTGTAATGTACAATCACAGCTTTCGATGTGTACTCCTGTGAAAGCCATGTTAATTCCTATTTTGCTTTTTCTGCATATTCTGGAGACAAGGCATTTTTGTGCAATGGAACACTTTTTCCTTTAAAGGGAAAATGTTTCCATGAAATTTGTTCCCCAGCGCCCTTAAAAATATTGAGGTGTTCTGGTCCCTTTTCCATTCAAGAAATAGATTTACACAAGTCCAGGCAAGAGTACATTTGCCGCTATTTCTGTGATGGGAAAGAGTTTGAGAGGAGTTTGTGAAGAAGATAAAGTCTTGTGCTTCTGAACATTCATAAACTATCAAGACATTCATGCCTTAAAATCCCTTGCATGGCATTTACTCCTTCGTGACATTACATGATATTTGGGCACTATTGCGTGGAAGTAAAAAAAATTACAATAGCAAGGTCACCTTTAGAATTTTTTATAGTAGTAAATATAGCCACTTACACCTGCAAGTCTGATTTCCAAGCACAGGTACATTTGTGAATAAGGTCAATAATGTATTGATTAGTCATTTTGAGATTGGTCTTTAAAAAATACCACAATATTGTAACATGTTAAGTCTGAGTCAGATATTTGCTGGTTATATCCGCTAGATTCCTACTGTTAGAGCAGCAAGGGACTTTAAAGAAATAATTGCAGTTTATAGTGTAAATCTAACCAAATCTTCTGGAACGAAAAGTCCCCGTTCTTACTGGGCCCAAGGTGATGAACATTAGCCTAAAGTAAGAAATTAATCAGGAACTTAACCATCACAAATCATTCATGGCAGTCAATGATGATATTTTGGTATATGTTTCAAAGCTTTATAGGGTCTTTTTAGTAATTATTTACTTTATTAGAAAGTCATTGATAGTGAGCAATTAAATTATCAATACAATACAGAACAAAGCATGACATGTGTTCCATAAAAAGTGTTCCTTATTCTAAGCAATGAAAAGTGAAAGAAAAGCATCTGTAAGAACCCATAAAGAGCTCTAAATTCAAGATGTGAAAGCACAATGCTTTTAGCATAAATTTTGGATCATATGCAAAACGTTCCATGAAGAAAGGTTAAAAAATACTAATTCGAGTATTAGAGCAGCATAGATTCAGGCGAAGAAACATTAGGTCTTTCAGAATTAATCTGAAAAGCATTAGCAAAGTGTTCTGGGTCAGAATAGATCTGAAGTAAAGGGCAACCTAGAGAAGTTTCCCTCTTCTCTATGAACACGCAGTTACAAAACATTTTTCATATCAGCAAATGCAACAAGCAGTAGTCAGTTGTCTCATCCAATCAGTGCACAATGTCCTCATGGGAACAGGACAACTTCTGTCATCTAAGGAAACTAAAAGAAAGAGCTTCTAAACATAAGATACAAATGTTCTGCAGATTTTAATGTGACTAGCAAATCAGTTTTGGTTCCCATCGCCTTTTACTATAAGACAAAAACAGTTCAGGGTTCGAACATTACAATACTAGGTGACATCATTCCCTTTCCCATACGCTTTTGTTGACGAAACATATTCATAAAGAAACTTTCTATGGATTTCAAACTAAACAATTTGATGCATAATTATATTTTCTGAAAACTATGTCTATGAAAAGGCTGATTTATAACACTTCATATATGTAGTCCATTGTCTCAATACATTGCGTCATTGAAAGTTTAACATCCACATTCCTGACACAGTTCATGGTAAAAGAAAGAATGAGAAAGGCATTTGTCAGTGGTTCAAGCTAAATACATGTGACTATGGAATGTACTTTGCATTTAAAATACTGCTTTTTTTAAGACCTACACTTTTTTGCCACTTGTTAATTGAATTTGTTTTTAATTTGTTAAAACGCTCTCACAACCTCCCCCATCTGATAGTGTGTAACCATCACAACATTTTTCATTCACAGATTATTTCAATTTTCACTCTTGTCTTCAGTTTAATCTTTTTCTTTTTAAGTTTTCCCTTTCTTTTAGTTTCTGATATTCTTTGTTAATATAGTCAATCAATTCTAAATCTTTCTTCACTTGTTTATTCGTTTCTCTATTCTTCTTGTTTTGCAAAAACACTTTAATAGCTTTATAAACTCTTAGTGCAGACAGAAAACAGATAACTGCAATTAATACATATACCCCCATAGCCTAGAAGATTCCTCCTTCTGTTGCTTTAATCCAGTTGCATATTGCAGAAATTCCCTATGCTAGTGGTTTCTAAAGGTTCTAAATCCAGCTTTAACTCAGAAATATTCTTTGCATATTCTACAATTTTCTTACTCTTGTTGGGAATGTACGCACAGCAATTTCCTATTTTTAGCTTCTTGCTGACTCCACTTTTTTCCATGAGTAAATGTCTACAGCATATCTGTTTCACAAAACCATTTATCTAATTACTACTAGTTCAGGATTTTCAACTAATAAAGCTCCAGATGTTCTAGTTGCTAATTTGTCAACTACTGTTGAAGGCTTTCTAATCTTTCAATCATTTATTATCACTCCTGCTGCTGGTATGATAGCTCCAAATATGTCTCCAACATATTGCACTCTTTCACTCAATCAATAAGCTTTATTTCAGCAATTAATGTCATAAAAGCAAGATCACAATAAATATATTCAATATGATTACAATTGTGAAAAAGTACCATGAAACACATACTATTTATTCCCTGTCTGAGAATCAAAGCATTGCAGCATATATATATATATTTAACTAATGGTCCGGGCACACTCCTAAAATCAACAGAGAATTCTCAGTAGCACTGTTAAAAACATCTATATGTATACAAATATATAGAAAAGGACTGATGTATATTTGTTTATAGGAAAATAGTAACCAACACACACACATCAAGCAACAAGAAGGCAACTGCTTTGCTGATGCAAATTCCAGTATCTCAATTAAATCACCACAGATGACACTTCTAAATATCTGACATAGCACAAAACTGTGGGTAAACTCCCAACAAGAGGAAATACATTGGAGGAACCAGTTGACGGAGTTGAAGTAGACATTCAAGATCTCAATACCCACATCCAACAGAACTTGCAAGAAATGGTTGTGGGTCAGATCTTAGGATTCCAAGGGGGGTGATACTAGTTCCCAACAAATTACAAAGAGGTTTGATCCATTTCAAACGAGGGCCCGCATAATTGAGGCAGGCAGACAAGACATGAGCTACGGTTTCAACAGGACCATTGGAAACAGGACATAGAACGCCTGCACCTGAGGCCCATTTGTTGGTAAAAGTTTTCAATGGGAAAACGCCAACCCTAAATTGAAAATAGAGCTTCCTGTCTAATGGCACAGTAATTTAGTCTCAATGAGGTTCCGCAAAGCTGTAGCATTTAAAATCTAAGAACCTCCTTGCCAATGTTGAGCTTTCCACCACACAAGCCTAACATTGTGAGAGCCATAACCAGTAACGAGTCTTCAATTTTTCAGGAGATGAAATGGGTTTACAGGATGGATTTTCCCAAAGTTCTCTCATGCCTATATCTATTATTAGCTTTTTGGTTTGCTGAAGCCACTTAATTTTGTATAATATGTCTGGATCTATAACATCCCTTAGGGCCAAGGCATAATGGGATAAATCTGGAGTGGACCATAGTCTTCACCAGAATTACTAATGGGTGCAGTCTAACGTTACTAGCTAGTGCTTTCCCTCCCCAAATTGAGCATCAAGGGTATCATCAGGGTGATCGAGGGAAAACAAGTCACACTTCTCAGAAACGTATTCTCTGAGAGACTTAAACATGACATATTAGAGAACTCCCAGAGTTCTGAGCCATATAAAGCTGAGCCCAAAACTTTAGCATCATATACCTGTAGAACTGGGCCAATTGATTTAGAAAGAGAACAACTGTGATCCTTCACTAAAGCCACGGAAATCTGTCTATTTTTAAGAGACATAGGGCCTGATTACGACCTTGGCAGAGGGGATTACTCCGTCCCAAATTTGACGGATATCCCATCTGCCATATTACAACTTCCATTATAGCCAATGGAACTTGTAACACAGTGGATGGAACATCTGTCACATTTGGTACGGAGTAATCCCCTCTGCTAAGGTCATAATCTGGGCCATATTATCCACTTGGGGCTTCCATGACATAGTCGAGATAGGGCGACACCAAGATAATTAAAGACATCTGCCCTCTCAAGTGGCTGATCCCCCAACATTACTTTGCCCTTATATGACGTATGTTGCTTACACAACATGTACTTTATCTTTGCGGCATTGATCTCAAGACCTCACACTCTGCAGAACTCGTTAAAGCGGTGCAGAGCATGCTGCAACAGCTAGGTCTTTCCAAGATCAACAGAGTGTCATCCACAAACAACAATATAGTTTTTTTTATGCCAGCCAAAGTGGGTGCATCGGTAGGGAAACTAAGAAAGGAAGTGAACAATGTCATCAAGAAACAAGGAGAACAAAGTAGTAGCCAAAACAAACCCCTTATTTGATAGAAAACCGACCAGAGCGTTCACCCTGCCTATCCCAGCGACATTGAGCAAAATTGCCTTGATGAAGACAAATTGCTAAAGATAACAAATCTGGAGGCATACCCAATTCATGTAGGCCTAACCATGACTTCTTGAAGGGAACTAAATCAAAAGCTGATTTGAGATCGACGAAGGCTGCATACATGCTGGCCCTGCTGCTTTCCACTAACCTCCAATATAAAATCAAGAAACTAAAAACCTGGTCATTAGTACTGAATTTCTTGCAAAAGCCTACTAGGAGAGGTGAAAGAATATTGTTATTGGTTATCCATTCCTGAATTTTCGTCAAGACAAGAAGGGGTAAAGATTTTTTGGGTGGAGTCAACTAAACTGATTGGCCGATAGTTCCCAGGTGAACATCAATCTCCTTTTCTGTATGTAGTGATTACTTCAGCGCCCTTCCAGGACTCCGGAGTGGGGGCACAGCTGTCTACGGCATTTGCCAAGATGAATATATATTTGGACCAGTTTCTCTCTCCTGCAAGAATATATCTGTGGGGTGCGATCTGGTCCTGCTATTTTGCCTCTGGTACCTGCATCTAAGGCATTAGCACCGTCTGCTGAATTGAATAAACCCCTAGTCGAAGCAATGGGACAAAATACGATCAGCGATTTTCACAGTTTGTGACATGCAAACGGCTTGCTACATCTGGCCCTAAGGCTTTAAAGTCATTTTTTGCCCAGGAACGCCTACCTTGCATCTCATTGACACAAGGTAGGTTTTCATGGTCAAAAAATAATGCTAACTCTGTACCTTTGGCGCTAGACGGGTCTAGCGTCAAAGTATAAATGTGGAGTTAAGTTTGTGCTGGATTTGTGTAAAAAAAATGACGCAAATCCGGCGCAAACAGAGTATAAATATGCCCCTCAATCCTCACTGATGCTGGGGAAAATATGTGGAGAATCAGCAGCCTGGGACCATTTATTATGCTGCATATCATTTGAGGATTGTATGTCCCTGGTAGTGACCTGGGTAAGAGAATTAGCCACCATTGTGACACAAAAAGTTCCATGATGAGACAGAGAAGATTATGTTCACTCTCCAGCCTCTCTTTGATGCATACATCCCTAAGAAGTCACCAGAATCTCAGATCTAACATTATATTATCTATGCAACTAGAATGAGACAAGTTGTTATTTGTGTTGGCTCCAATCCTATCAGATCTGGACATGTCATTAACTGATCTAAGCCCCGGATCTAAAAAGAGTACCTTGAGATGTGAGGCTGCCTCAATTCATTTTTTATCGGTGACAATTCAAGACACATAACACCCCACATCTCATCCTCCTCTCTGGTTAAATTGATGTCCCCGGTATCCAGGGGTTCAAAAGTTGTGTTAACATTCCCTGCTTTTATCAGATGGGAACAACCATAAGTTCTTTCCAGATGGTTTTCCAAAAGCATGATAGTTTTGGACTTTAAACCCCCCCAACCTCTCTAGCGTAGACATTATGGGGGTCATTCTAACTCTGGCGGGCGGCGGAGGCCGCCCGCCAGAGTTCCCCCCTCCAGAATACCGCACCGCGGTCAGAAGACCGCTGCGGTTATTCTGTGTTTCCCGCTGGGCTGGCGGGCGACCGCCAGGAGGCCACCCGCAAGCCCAGCGGGAAACCCCCTTCCCATGAGGAAGCCGGCTCCGAATGGAGCCGGCGGAGTGGGAAGGTGCGACGGGTGCAGTTGCACCCGTCGCAAATTTCAGTGTCTGTGGGCACTGCAGGGGCCCCCGTAAGAGGGCCCCACAAAGAATTTCAGTGTCTGCTCAGCAGACACTGAAATTTGCGACGGGTGCAACTGCACCCGTCGCACCTTCCCACTCCGCCGGCTCCATTCGGACACCCCATACCGCCATCCTGTTTCTGGCGGGCGAACCGCCAGGAACAGGATGGCGGTATGGGGTGTCTGAATCCCCATGGCGGCGCAGCAAGCTGCACCGCCATGGAGGATTCAGCAGGGTAGCGGAAAACCGGCGGGAGACCGCCGGTTTTCCTGTTCTGACCGCGGCCAAACCGCCGCGGTCAGAATGCCCTGCGGGGCACCGCCAGCCTGTTGGCGGTGCTCCCGCCGACCCTGGCCCCGGCGGTCAAGGACCGCCGGGGTCAGAATGACCCCCTATAACTATTGATGCTAGTGGTGTCAACCACTAGACGGTTGGCCACAATATCAGGACTGTCAATGTGAAGATCATCTAGTTTACAGACTATCCCTGGTCTGACCTACATTGTCAACCCTCCTGAAGGTTGACCTATAGTACAGAGTATAGCAGGAATTGAAAAAAAAAAACAAGCCGGTTTCAAAGTGGTTACAAGGACCAGGTTTCCGGGAACAAACAGATTTCATACACTTCATTGAAATTGTTCCAGTCAAGGAGTGCAACATTTAATCCAGGCCAGCCATATTCCAGCAATTTATAGATATCATCGATTTAGTCTGAGTGCTGGTGATAAAAGAAGAGAAGCTCAGGAGCCCGACAGTCTGGGATATCAGATAGGCCCATAGTCACCTGATTTTCATGTAAGGCATGAAGAGTATTTAAAGAACCAGAGTCACCTTGCTTCACGCATACCTAAGGAAAAAAGGGCTATTCGAAAGGAGGGGGCTTTGAGTGCCAATCTATATCCCATGTAGGGGATCCATCAAATACAAGGAGTGACAGAAGTTAACTGATTGTCAATACTTGGGCTCCTGTATTTAAATTGAATTTGGTATCAAATAAATAAGTTTCAACATCGAAGGCCACTAAATTGTCCACTAGGCCCCTCTTCCCAAGAGTTAACACAATTCAGTCAAACATGATGAGTGTCCTTTAGTGTGAGTGTCCTTTAGCCCCAAAGATATCCTCCCATATAAGTGAGTGACAACCCCTTACTTTGTGGATCCAGTGAATAGTTTACTTAACTAATGTATCCTCTCCTTCTTTGTATGTGAGGTGTGCAAATGTTTGGATGTTGTTCAAAAATATAGATCAGCTGGAAATAGAAACAGAGGCTCCCAATTGGTTAACAAAATTTTACGTTGAGGCTGGGGCGCACCCTGGCAATTCGGATTCCCCATAAGTCTGCTTGCTGAGATGATTAGAAAGCAGAAAGGAGCTAGGAGTTTGGGCAAACCTATGCTCATTGGTGGGTTCTGGGCCCCCCATCTCTCTGGGTATTTCTGGAAGCGCAGTGGCATGGATGGGAGCATGAACAACTCCCAAGTTCCTATTCATGGTGGTTTTGCGTTCCCAAGTGAGAACTGAGTATTAGGAGGATGAAAAGTGAATGTATTAATGGCAGCAGAATGAGAGAAACCCTCAATTAATTCGTTAAGTGTAATGGAGAGACATGGCACCAGCGCTTTAAGGTCCCCCACCTCTTCCATGAGCTTTTTAATATGCTGAAAAAGTTGAGCTATGTCTTCTGAAGTAGTGGATGATTAAGACTCAGGCCCTCTGCCCATTTATAAAAGTAATGGAGCGGGTTTTTTTCAGAAAGAAGCGGACAAGGGTTGCTACCAGGGACTAAGGGGGAGTAAGTCAGCTGACTGGGTGCAGCATTTATAAGCTGTACAGCAGTATAATCTAAGACAGACAAAGTATTAGTGCTGCAAGTATTGCTGGTTCACCGTTTAAAATAGTTTGTTGTAATATGGGCTTCCTTTTAATGCTTAGGTGATGGCCCTCATTTGTCAAGAGGTTTCCCAGAGAACTTCTTTTGGGAATGGTTCCCAAATTGGGATATGGCTAAGTGGCATGATTTTTATTTGTGCTGGCTATAGGCTTAATATGAGTAGGTGAGTCCACACTAATTAGTGATTCAACTTCCTCAATCAGAAAGTCTATCTGTTTGAGGGTACAGTCATCTGATTTTGGGCAGTTTTTAGGGTTATTAGCGATGCCCTGGGTTTGTTACGCTGCCTTACGTTTACAGATGATACAAATAGAAAAAGAAAAAACCCTGTTAAAGGCCACACACTAATAAGGTATGAAATACTATACGCTAATACAGTATACCCCAACACTCAGTCCACTAACCCAATCTACTGCACATCTAAAGTGGAAATAAGAAGAACTGACATCATAAGCACATGGACAAGTGCACTTAATGCTAGCACGATGACTGAGTCAGTAATTTGCGGCTTGATAACAGTACTTTGTGTGTCAAAATAGTGAAGCTAAGTGCGTGGGTCCAGCCCAGCCTCCTCCAGGCGCTGACCAGCATGGGCGGGTCCGCCCTTGGTCCGCTTGCATCCCAAACAGCGGGACAACAGCAAGCTTAAGTAGCACCAGCCAAATTATGATCAGCTGTGGGTCCAACACTGAGTTCTGGGGCTTGTAATCTGCATCGACAATCAGCAGCAGTGGCTCCACCAACAGCACATTGATTGACACAATGTGCGATGGTGAAAGCTCCAGTAAAACAGTGCTGCAAGATTCCAGAGGGATTTCCCCAGTAACAGATAGCAGTAAAGCCCCAGATCAACAGGACAGCAGTGTGCTTAAGTAGCGCCAGTCAAATGATGATGAGGTGCAGGTCCAGCTCGGAGTTCTGGGACTTGTAGTTCCCAGTGGTGTCAGCAATCACCAGCAGCAGCTTCCCCAGCAGCAGATAGACTGACACAAAGTGCAATGGTAGAAGCCCTGTGAAACAGGGCTGCAAGACTCCACAGGGATTTCCCCAGCAACAGATGGCAGCATGGCCCTCTTTCAGTAAAGCTGTGTATGTATCTGTGTGCAGGTGTCATTGTTAAAGCATTTAAGCTCTGTACATGGTGCATTTTTAAAAAAAGCTAATCTAAGTAACAAATACACTACCAATCAGCAGGTAGTCTAAAGTAGGCATTCTCGCCACATACGAAATGAGCTCCAGCTAGAGTTGGATCTTCTCTCTTTCTAATATCTGCCATCTTCCAATAGTTCAAATGTGTGCTCACAATTACTATTCCCTACAGGTCTCTTTTTGCCTTGAATTTTCCTTTTTAAAACACACAATTTCCCTTTATGTCTCTTCTTTAACTTTAGTCTTGAAGTAGATATTTTCTTTCTATAGTCTATATCTTCTTTTTTCCAAACATTCTTCAAGACATCCCAATTTTTAATAGTACAACATGCAAACTGTATTCTTCTCTCTTCTAGCATCATAATAAAGGTTTTCTCTAATGGATTCATTAAGCAAGGTAGATTATTCTCATGTGCCTTAACAGCATCTACAGGAAGGACAGGTTTAAAATAATGCCCAGCTGTCCCCATTTCATTTGCTTGTGAATGTAGGTTCATGCTTTTTGGTAAAGGCACTTTTGAAAGAATCATGTCAAAATTAGACTAATAATATTCAAAATGTGGCTGCCTATAAACTAAACTTAGTAAAATACTGCATGATGTAGCATAAGAAAGAGGAATGTTATGGAATGCCACCTTCCCATCACCCGATGAAGGTAAGTTTGCACACACATAACAATCCTTTGCATCTCTAGCTGGTGTATCAACTCTCTTATAGCTCTAGAGTAAACATCTGTTGAGTAGTCTTCTTCTTGTACTCTACAAATGAAGCCTTCAACTCATCCTCATCTATGCTAGGAACGGATGGTGTGTTGGTGAATTAAAATACAGATTTATCTATCTTTGGTGTAAAGTGTATCAAAAATAATCTTGCCATATTTAATAAAAATACTGAGAAAAATGTGATACTGAAAATAATTTTGTATCTAGCTCTGGTTAGAACACATATTTGTCTAAAATCGATTTTTTTAAACCATGAATGTGTAACAGCAAAGTTATTTTATTTTTATTTTATTGCACAAACTATTGTTATTGGTCTTCTTTTCTTCTTTGTAATTGAATTAGTTTCTTGCAGCTTTATTTACAGTAGTATTCTTATAGTCTTCCTTAATCCTACTCTGTGTTGTTCTAAAATGCTATCCCTACTCTTCTACTGCAGACTCTGGCCAAGGTAAACCTTCTTAATTCTTACTGCTTAGCAACTGCAACTTATTAGTTTTATTTCAATCTATTTGCACAGTTTATTCAAAGACTTGTTCTGCAATAGATCTTGCTTTAAACAATTTTCAAGGGGGCTCAGGCAATTCTCTATTCCAGTCTAGCACATTTGATAGTGGAATATTTACACTTAGCTCATATATTAAGTCCATTCAGGTGCTGAATATCTTCAACAAGGTACCGCAGGCTCTTTTGGATCGCCTCAGTTTTTGCTGATCTCCTGTGACACTTAAACTGCTTGATTGTGTCCCCTCATCAAATGTTGGTGATATGGATCTTACTGACACACTTGGTTTCAACTTCTTTTTACTGTAGTCTCTTGGCAATTTAGCAGTGTGGGTGTCTCTTTTAGTCTTGACTCAGTGCTTATTCCTTCTCCTTGATCTTCATGTTGCCCTGATGGTGTCTCAACTGTCATTTCAGCTTCAGCTCCTGCTTCTCCACCTTTTATGCCAAGAGCTCCAATGCACTCTGTGCGATATCCAAGAATTGGATTTATTCACCTCTCTGCAGTTCTTTACCCTTTCTTCTTGTTGCTGTGCTCCTTGAACCTGTGTGACTTGCACAGTCTGGGGTGGTACAGTCATCAGTGTTCTTGGTTCTAGCTCATGGAACAATTTCTTCATTCTGATCTCTTGTTCTCTGGGTATGCAAAGCATGTTCCCAATCTGGGACTCTGGCACATTTCACAGCAGTGTTTGTGATTAAAATCACCTAGTAAGGGCCTTTTCACCTTGGTTCTCGACAGGACTTTCTCACATGCTTCCTGTTCAGCACCCAATCACATGGGCTGTCATGTCACTGCTCTTGATGCAGATTTGCAGTGACAGCTTCAACCTGTCAAGAGACAGAATGCACAACATCATCCAATCCTTTGTAAAAATCAATTACCATGTCATCTGTTATGTTCACAAGTGCATTTGCAGGTACAGCAGTCAGCCTCATGGCTCTTTCCATGAGTATCTCATGTGGTGATAAACCTGTCTTCCTGTCAGGTGTACTTCGATGGCTCATCAACACTGAAGTTAAAATATTGGGCAATTTCAGTGAAAGGGATGCACAGAAGTTTTCCAATGTTGTACCATTAATCTGCTCTTCTATGCCAGAAGCTTCAGGAAGATATCTACAATGCCACTTCTACTCCACTTGTAATGCTTCACACAACATCTTAATGATCTCAATATTAAAGTGAGATTCTTGATCTGACTCCATAGAAACCGGTATTCCGTACCTCGGTAAAAGTGTCCTTAAATTTTTTTTAGCTACAGTGAGATTATTATTTCTCCTTGTTGCATAAGCTTCCACCCATTGAGAGAAAATGCACACTACAACTGGGACCTATCTTAGCCAATTTTAACAGGCCTTTCAATAAAGTTCATCTGCATCTGGTTGAAGGGACCACCTGATCTCCCTATGTGACTCATTATAACTGATGTTCACTATCCTACATATATCTGTTGGAATGTGACACATTAGTGACATAATCCATCTGCAAGAGCCCTATATCTGGGATTAAACCAATTTTGTCTGAAGGACCTAACAAACACATTCCTACCTAAACGTGTGGGGCCATGGAAATGTTGTGCCATGGGTGATAGCAAACTGTTTAGCAACACTGGTATCCCATTTGCGGAAGCTCAAATGTCATTTGCACAATTTCTGCATCCTGCTCTGATCCAACCCTGTTGTTTTGCTTCTGAAATCTTTTACTGCAAAACCTTTAGTTCTTTCTATGTGTCAGTTATAGACATCAACATTGAAAAGACAATGGGGTCATTTCGACCTCGGCTGTCTTTTGACAAGACCGCCGAGGGACCGCCGTGCTGAAGACCGCCAGTGGTGGCGGTTTTCCGCTCTGCGTATTATGACTGCTGGCAGCCCTCCGTCCTTTTTCAGACAGAGGGCCGCCAGCAGCCATACTGGCGGGCGGCGGGGAAGCGGAGGTTGCTCCACCTCCACCACTACGCCAACAGAACACCGCCCACCGAATCACGTTCTCTGATTCAGCTTGGCGGTGTTCTGTTGACGGTGTGGTGGTGACGAAGCAGCCCCCATGGATCCCGTCCCCTCCCGGAGGATCAACAGGCCAGGTAAGTTGATCATCCGTTAGGGGAGGGGGTGGGGGGTGTTGTGTGTTGTGAGCGTGCATGGGGGTGTGCGTGTGTGTATGTAGAGGGGATGTGTGAGTGCGTGTATGCATGCGGGGGTGTCGTGTGTTTGGAAATGAGTGCATGTCTGTCCGTCTGTATGTCTGTATGGATGTGTGCATGTATGTCTGAATGTGGGTGTGTGTGTATGACTGCGTGTGTGGCTGTTGGCATGTATGTTGGTGTGTGTGCGGGTATGTGTGTTGATGGTGCCTGCGTGCGTGTCGGGTGTGAATGTGTAATGTAATGTTGGGGGTAGGGGTGGGGAGGGGGGTCCTGCCACCTTTGGGGGTGGCAGGGGTGGTGGGGGGTGTAGGGGAAGGTCTTGGGGTGGGGGATGGGGGAGACCCCTATCAGTGCCAGGGAAGGAATTCCCTGGCACTGATAGTGCTCACCTCCATGGATTTCATGGCGGTTCCAAACCCCATGAAATCCATGGCGGTCAGCCGGGTCATGATACTGCCGGAAGTATTGTGACGACCGCCGGGCTGGAGACCCAGGTCTCCAGCCCAGCGGTCATCTCCGCCCTGGCGGTCGGATCGGAGAAGTGACAGATGACCATGGCGGTAACCGCCATGGTCATAATTCCAAAATTTTTACCGACAGCCTGTTCTCCGCTAGGGTTGTAATGAAGGCCAATGTCCTCTTGAGATTCATCTGTGAATGTTCCAATAAATGTACTGGCCACAATTGCACATTAGTTTGCTGCTTTGTCTGCATTTCTATTGCTGACTGTGACATAACCATTGTCGTTTCTGTGTGCTGCACATTTTCAGTTGGTAGCTGCAAAGCTTCGAGCAGTCTTCTCACATGCTTGCCATTTTGAATTGGAGGGCTGGATGAGATCATGAATCCTCTTTGTGACATAAACGTTCAAAATCATGGACCACACCAAAACCATACTGACTATCTGTAAAAATAGTCACCCTCATTTGGGCCGCTAAGCAAGCTCTAGTAACAGCAATTAATTCTGCAAATAGATGAGGAAACTCATTGAAGCCAGGAGGCTCTCACAATCTCTTGTTTTGTGTAACCAGCTTATGCTGCTCTCAGAGAACTACCATTTGTTCTTAATTATGAGTCATCAACAAAAAGGACCTAATCACAACTAATTAAATGCTCATCTTTTTACGTTGGGCCCACATTTATCAAAAACATCAATTCTCGGTAAGGAGAGCAAAGTACTGGGGTTCAAAACTTGAAAGTGTCTCAATTTAATATCCTCAGAAGTAAGGATTTGGGGCCATATGTACGAAGACTTTTTCCCATAGACACAGAATGGGTAGAAACCTTTGCTACATCTGGCCCTTGCTTCTTATATTAGATTAACCTAGAATTGGTCATGTCCCGGGTTTTGGTTCTATTAAGCAAAACCTCTACTGAGTGAGAGACCATAATGGATGTCCCATCACTATGCTTTCACGTTTTTCTAAGCTTGCACTCTCAGCAGCCACTACTTTTAGGCAACCAGGCAGCTCTGTGGCAACAGAATCAAGGGTAATTGAAAAATAGGCCACAGACCTTCCGTCATCTCAATGCCATTGGGTAAGCACTGAGAGAACACAGCCCTCCCTCTCTTGCAAAACCAGGTAAAGCTCTTGGTATAACCAGTGATGGGGGATGGCGGAGACTTTCTCTCAACTCTAGGAAGACTTTCTTGCATTCATTGTCCCATGGAATAGAATCAGTCACATCAATGTGTGTCAGCCTCAGTAAAGGCTTAGCCACCAATGAAACGTTGGGTATCCACTGTCTTTAGTAGCCAACCATTCCCAGAAACTTTCGGACTTTTGCATTTTTGGAGAACCCATCCATAGGATGGCCTCTACTCTTTGATGAGACACTTTTCTAATTTCTTCTTCAATGATATGCTCCAAATATTGGACTTTTTTTTGACAGTACTGAGATTTGCGCAGGGAAACTTTATGTCTATTCTCAGCCAGATGATTTAGATCAATGCATTGTCATCAAAGTATTGCATAAGGACTGAATTACAAGGCATGTTCAATTTTCAATGTCATGGGCCCAGCATACCTCAAAATTGCATCTGCTTTAACAAACGTTGCAGACACCTCCATTTCTCGGGACTTCTACCTGCACAAATCCCACGCAAACGGAAAACCCAATCCGGCGGCCAAGCCTTCTTCTACATCACTCCTAAACTGTGGAATTACCTGCTGCTACACATAGGACCCTCCTTCTCACTTCTAGGATTCCACAAGAAGATGAAGGTCTGGCCTTTCAAGGAGTATCATTAGACTGTAGGTGTGCCTACACTCACACCAGCTCAGCACCAGGATACCCTCCGGGGTGATAGTGGGTTCTACAAATCTGCATAGGATAACATACTAATATTATAAGGTCATTCTGTAGGTATAAGCATTAGTAATCTTCCACGGAGGTGCCTTGAATCCGCAGTGCTAAGTCTGAAGTTGGTATTTTCATTTGTCTCTTAGGGCCTGATTTATGAAAAGTTAGCGCCGCCTTTGCCTAATTTTTTTACCCAAAAGCGGCGCAAACGTACAAAATATTACTATATTACAACGTATTTGGGTCACAAAATGCCACAAAGGTGGTGCTAACGTTTCATAAATCAGGACCTTCGTTTCTCTTCTGAGGAGCTAAAAAGAAAAACAATTGTTTCAACACTGTTCAGATTTTCCTTTCCTACTCTTAGAACTATGAAGAGAAATTCAAAGGTGTGTCCTGAGCCCTTGACGTAATCAATTGTTGCATATGTTCCTGAGCAAGGGAGAAACTGTGCCAACTAAAAACACTTTGTGGTGGTTTTGTCAGTAAATAATCAGCCTTTCATTAATTCAATATAGCCCTGCTCCCTTGTACCATATCACATGCCACTGAAACCAATCCTGCAAAAACTTTACACTTGTGGTACGACTCTGAGAGAAAAACAGAAAAGAGCTGGTTTAAGGGTTTCAAATTCACTTACCTTGATAAGAGCTGTATCGCTGGTGAGCAAGGGAGCTCATGTAATGTTTCCATTAGAACTTCCTTGGTCACCCTTGTCACTGCAGAAAGTTTGGCACCTAGGCCTGTCTGAAATAGTGATAACTAAAACATGTGAACGTGCACAGCACTGTAAACAATAGGTGTGCATACTAGAAACCACAACATGATCATTTTATTGACCTTAGAAGGCTGTAAGGTCAAGGTTACTCCGCTTGGATTCGAACCTCTTACACACAGATCTCAGAAGTGAGTGATCTAACCACTGACCACACAGAAGAAAAGGCACAAAGCCTGCTAAAAAGTATCAGATACATACTCTGACAACGTACTACTTCAGAAACTATTTAGCAACAAAGAAGTAAGTAGAAGCCACATGAGAAAACAATTCCAAGCAGCCTCTCATTTGTGAGGGTGAAGGTCAACCTGTAGTGTTTGCAACATGTTAAAGCCCCACCACATGTGGCCCCCCACGGGAGGGGTGTTTCCATGCATTCCCCCCATGTGGCGTATGTTCCTTGGTATAGCTTGGCATTTTGTGTCAGGTACTTAATAAATTTAGCCCATTTGGTCAGGCGGAGTTAGTTTAAGGAGTTCCTAAAGCACTAACATCTGTCCATGTCTAATTTACAGTGAGCATGCATGCACCACTCTACACTGGTGACCAGGAGGCTGCACCAACCATCCCCACACACTATCAGGGTCTCAACTGCCGCACCACCACTTGCTCGGCAGGAGCTGCATGCAGCATTGCCACCCGCATCACCTGTGTACAGCCCAGCACTCAGGCCTGTCATCTGACAAACCACAGATGACCAGGAATCCTGCTTAATTTCTCCTCTGCAACCCTGTCCCCCGGGCCTAGAAGACAGGCACTCAAGAGCGTTCTTCACATGGGGAGCCCCTCCCACCAGCACCGCAATCTGCACAAAAGTTGCTAATCGATTATTTCAGCAAGCTTACCCACCTCAGCCTGAATGCCTCATCTGCATTACTGCTCCCAGTGGGATACCTTCACTATGTAGCCACCACAAGCAGATTTCAACAGCATGCCAAGACACAGGTCTGTGGTGCCACACCTGTTCCTCCATTGCATCACCTCCAGGGAATGAAACCAGCCCTTCAGAATGGACAGTGCCTCCTGGTGGCCACTTTCCATGCCGGCCTAAGCCATTCACTTGCCTGTTCCATCTTTGAATATCTGTACAGCTGGCTGTGACCTTTCCGACTGAGGAGCGGGCTTTGGCAAAAGGGTACCCTACACCAGTCCTGCGACTAGCTGCTTCACTATCATCGTGTACAATCCAGCCCTTGAACCTTTTACTGTCTATGGGCACCCCCCCAACTCAAGCCACCTGATGGTAAGCCTGGCCGGAATACCGCAAGACATATTTTGAGGCCTTGGACAATGATGGGAGCAGGAGGCACCCTCTGCTTCTTCTCCTGGGTGTTGCTGATGTGCACATCTCCAAATCTGTAGCTGAGACAGGCCCACTACGCACATACACAACGCTTAAGAAAACCATCTCCACACCCTTGGATCTTTAACAAACCCTGTCTATGAATGCTTCCTCTTCCACTAGGTGTGGCAGAAACCAGAGAAGTCAGTTAATGTGTTTCACCCCTGCCTCATGGAACTCGTAAGCAACTTCACTCGACGATGAAGATGAAATGAGGGCACAGTTCATCCAGTTCTGTAAAACACAGAGAACACATTTTGCCGGAGCCCAACATTTTGATCCTTTTCTATAGTGGTCCAAAGACCTCTCCAAAGCAAGGGCAGCCCACATGGACACAGCAAAACAAGCACTCATCAAGAAGGAGCTCATTAATGCTATCCGCAAAGTGACCCGGATGTCGAAGCCAGAGATGTCCAAACCTAAGCCAAGAAGCTGGCCCTGCAGATGGGGCCAGGCTTCCTGCCCCCACCAAGGCAACTTTCCAGATCGAGGAAAGATGTGCACTGCATGCAGAAAACTGAATCACTTCTCCAAAGTCTCCTACTCCACCAAGAGACAATCAGCAGCCCAACTAAAATAGAGCATCTGTTCTGTCGACGCACAACCTGATCCACTATCAGACAGCAACACAGACAACAACGAGCAAGAAGTCATCCATGTAGTGGAATCCATCTAACCACTGTGTTCAATGCCGCAGTCTGTACCCACATGCCTCCTCAAAGTACAAGGCCAACCAATTACCGTTCTCTTTAGCACAGAAGCCTCCATCAACCTCATGGCCGAAGTCCTTACTGCATCCTTCCTGCCCACCCACCTTTCATGCCACAAAAGTTAAGGTTTGCGCTTTTGGTAGCCGCTCACCTCTGCAAGTGGTGGGAGTGTTCCATGCTGCAGTCACCCATCATACCACTTCTGCAAGAGCCAAAGTCTATATGTACGAGGAAGGAAGTGGTATTCTCCTGAGATGCCAAATCACCCAAGATTTCAAACTGGTGTTTTCACTTTCAGTGTTCACGCACAATAGTCAAAAACTTATGTAAGAGTTTGTCTCCCTATTTGACAGCATAGGGTGTCTCAAGGGTAAGGCCTTCTGTCTGCACATTGACAAGTCTACCACACCCATACCTTTCCGCCACCAGCAGGTAGCCATTCATGTCTGTCCGAAAGTGGAGCAAGAGCTGTGCCACCTCAAGAAGGCTGGCATCATTGAAAAGTCCCGACCTACTCAATGGGTGTCCCCCTTTGTGGTGGCGAAAAAACTCAAATAGCCAGATGCTCTACCAATCTGCATGAACATCAGAAACTGGACATCAAACAAGAGCGTCACCTGACCCCCACCGTTGATGACTTCATCGGAGAGCTCTCCAGATTGAAGTGGTTCTCTAAAATAGACATGACGTTGGGCAACCACCAGACACCGTTGGACCCAGACTCATGTTCCATAACAACTTTCTCCACACACGTGGGTCTATGGAGGTATACCTGGCTAAACTTTGGTATATCAAGTGTGACTGGCATCTTCCTAGACATGATCAAAGAGGTGTTAACCTCCTTCCTGGGGTATTATATGTGAGTGATGACATCTTGCTCCGTGCCCCAATGTTAAACAGCTATTTCACCAACCTCCGAGCAGTGTTCGCCAGACTGCGAGATCACAAGCTAACTGTTTACAAAGAGAAGTGTATGTTTCTGAGAAAAAGCATCAGTTTTTCTGGCTACCAGTTCTCCAACCGGGGATTAGGAGCTGACCTGGCAAAAGTGAGTGACATTCAAGATGCTCCAGCAGCCACCTCCATATCAAAAGTCTGCAGCTTCCTTGGCATGGTGACACATCATGAACGTTCATGAAGAACCTGTCAGACATCATAGTCCCTCACCAAGTCCACCAGTCCGGTGGTGTGGGGAGAAGAGCATGAGCAGGCATCCTACAATACAAATAAGCATTGTCCACTGATACGACTTTAGTATATTTCAACCACAAGAAAGAGTCTCTGCTAGTGGTGGGCACCAGCCCCATCGGACTGGGAGCCATAATATCCCAGTATCAGGATTGTGGGAAGTGCGTCCCAGTTGCCTATGCGGGCTGAATGCTCACATGTATCGAGCAACAGTTCCCCCAAATTGAACAGGCAATGTACTGGGGGTCCCGCCATTTTTACACGTACTTATGCGGCCACCTTTTCACAATCTACACTGACCATAAACCATTAATCCCATTATTCCAAGGTTCCACATCCAAACCACCACAGAGAATCAAGAAGTGGATTCTGCAGTTGCAAGAGTCAGATTTACTGTACAGTACCATCCAGGCACTTAAAACCCAACACACTTATTGTCACACTCGGCCAGTCACACCTTCTGAATCTAACGAAGCACAGGAAATCGAGGAGTACATCTGCCTCATTGTCGAAAGGGCCAAGCCAGTTCCCTTGTCACTAGCTGACATTATGGAAGCCATGAAACATGATGTCTGCCTACAAATTGCAATCCAAGCAGTGCTAACCATTGACTGGCATGCTCTCTGCTGTCATTCCACCGTCACACTAAAGATGCAAAGATGACACTCCAATCCTTACATTATGTTTGGCAAGAACTCTCAATGCCAGCAAAGGGATGTCTCATGAGAGGGTTCCAAGCTGATCCTCCCCAGCAGCCTGCAACACCGAGCTGTCCTCCTGTCTCATGGCGTTACAAGGGGTGGTGAAATCCCAAAAAAATGCTTAGGAGCAAAGTCTGATTTCCCAGCCTAGATCAACATGTGGAAGAAGATGTTAGGGACTACCCAACCCGAAAAGCAGCCAGCCAACAGGAGTCCCTTGCACCTGTCATCACAGTGGAAGGGCCCACATCCCCATGGCAGCAGGTCAGTGCAAATGTTGTCAGTCTATCCAATGACTTACACATGCTCATCCTTTTAGATGACTTCTCTCAATACCACCTCAGAGCCAGAAGTCATCCCAAAAGTCAAAAATGTTATGGCCACCCAAGGGTTGATTGGCCTGAATATCTCCACTCACGTATTACATAGCATTGTCGCATCACACCAAGGTGGTCCCAAGCCAACGGGAAGGTGGAGAGGTTTGTGAAGACTTTGATCAAAGTAGTTTGAATTGCTGTAGTGGAAGCCAAGAATGGGGAGAGTTCCATTTAAATTTTGACGGGAATATCGGCTAATGCCTAACTCCACCATCGGCACTCCTCCAAGCCACCTGTGCCTAGGTGAATAGCAGACACCATCCCTCATCACCCATCTGGGCAGATTACCCCGAGCCACTCTCGATCCCTATGAACATGGAACAACAAATATGCCCTGTGCCAGTGGCGTTCCTGGTGCCGCATTTTTCGTCAAGGAGACAAAGTATTTGTTAAAGGTCGACACCCCGGAAGCAGACTCCACCTACCATTCGAAGCAGCGCAACAGACTGTCACTGACATCAAAGGCACTATGATAACTGCCAAGAAGGGAACAGAGACCGTCACCTAGAACATCTCGTAATTCAAAAGAGTGCCGCTATTACGTGATAGCGAATCGTCAGAGGGTGGCTCCATAGACCATACAGCTCGGCCAGCCCACACAATCCCGAAGGAGCAGAATAGGGGAGACTAGTTGACACTCCAGACAGATTGCCTCTAGTCCAACCAGTCCTTATGTTGCTTTCTACAGAGCAAGGCTACTGTCACATTAAGATCCCCTGAGACTGTTGAGGCCACCCTAGCACCAACTCAGAGAGTCAGCATGGGGCAACATCACCTGAGAACCAACACACTACCATCCTGATGATATGCAGGCTTCTTAGCTGACTAAAAGAAGGTGGGGATAGCACAGCTATTCTGGTTGTCGAACTAAGGGCAGCCCAGGCCACCCTATGTCAATGTTTCCGCTATTAAGTCACTGTAACTCTGTTCAATGAGTGTTCTGTTTTTGGTTACTTTTTGTACCCCATGATAAGGGAGAGATGTAATGTTTGCAACATGTTGAAGCACCACCATGTGGTACACCAGTGGCATCTCCTCATGAGTGTATGCATCTTGGTACACCCAGGCATTTTTCATCATGCACTTAATAAATATAGCTCATTTTGATGGATGGAGTTAGTTTAAGAAGTTCCCAACACACTACAGTGCATCTGTGTCACCACTCTACGGTAACCCTCCCACCCATATTCATTGCATCAGGTCAGACAGACCATGCAGCGATGCTTCTGTGGATGTCCCGCTGCGTATGGTGGGCTGCTCCACTACCAGCTGCACATAATGGGAGAGGGGTGGGAGCCTCCAGCTAAACAGAGGTACTGGAAAACATCTCCGCAGAGTGAAGCTTAAGACCATTGAAGACGTAGACCGACATATGGCGAGAACTGCAAGGCCACAGAGAGGCATGCTGGAATGATCCAAGGGCAGGCTGGGGCATGGGCTCAGCTAGAAGAATGCCTGTGCCATGAGGAAGGTAGAGGGGCATGGCAAAGGGAAGCCACGAGGGGCAGCAGGAACAGTAGACAAGGGTTAGAGAAGGAGGCCTAGCATAATTGGAGGGCAGAAGCCAAGAGCTTCACCACCTGAACCAGGGTCATGGTTTGGACAGTGTTTAGGCATGCAGGACCAAACAGCCAATGAGCACACTGGAATTCTGTGCAGCACAGTAGGATTTGCTGACATCTCCAAACGTGTCTTGTCAATCCTAAATCACCATGTATGCTATAATCTCTCCTTTTCTCTGACAAAAAATATATTAACTATATTAACTAATCTGATTGGTTGTAACTTGAATTAGAAGTACTGACATTATAGACACATGCCAATTAAAAAAGAACAACAATGGACAACAAACATTGGGCTCCATGTACAGGTGGTCGATGTAAGGAAAAGACATATGGGGGGTTATTCCAACTTTGGAGGAAGTGGTAATCCGTCCCAAAAGTGACGGTAAAGTGACGGATATACCACCAGCCGTATTACGAGTCCATTATATCCTATGGAACTCGTAATACGTCTGGTGGTAAATCCGTCACATTTGGGACGGATTACCACCTCCTCCAAAGTTGGAATAACCCCCATGGTGATCACCTTACAGTAGTCATTGATTAAATTTTTAAAACAAGAGTTTCACTTGCAGCCCTCGTGTCATCGCATTTTAATGCAGCGGCCCTATCAGGTGAAGGGAAAGCTTCCAACAACCAATAGGAGTACAATACAAGCACTCTTTCTGACAAAGCCCACAATCTCTGCTGAATCAAATTGTGCAAATATGACTGCAAACAGGGGGTGGAGCCAAAGCCCTACTCCTGTTGATTCTCAAATAAGTGTCTGGTGACAGCTGCACTGTCAAGCCAGGTCATAACAAGATTGGCAAAGCCCATAGGTCTGAGGTTGACAGACAGCCTTTTGGCAATTTTTGTTTTGTTTTGTCATGGTTTTTGAAAAACCTTATTGTTCAATAGCTGCCGGGCCCTCGTTAACTCTAAAAAAACACAAAGGCTAATTTATTTGGTCTCAAAAAAGTATACATTACCATGGTATACCAGGCACTGAAGGGAACTACCGTGTACGTTGATGTGCTCCTTGTGAAAAGGCAGCTTGCTGTAACTCATGTTGAAGTCAGTTGGTGGCTGAAATTGGCTAACATTGCCCCTTGATGCATGCTAGAGTGGGTGGAAGAAAAATGTGAAAGACACAATCAGACTACCGGATGAAGTCTGGTTTAAACACCTAATAAGTAATAATGTTATACCTAATTTTAGTCAAATCAAAAGGTCTTGCTTCTCACAGACCTAAAAAAAATCAGCCTTGCATTCGCTGCTAGCCTCACCTTTGCAAAAAAGGCAAAAAAGAACGGAAGTAAGAAAGGAAGAAAAAAAGAAGGAAGGCAGACACAAAAGAAAGCAAAAAGTGCAAAAAAGTGCAAAAAAGAAGGAAGGCAATTAGGAAGGTAAAAATGTGAAGTAGGTAGGAAGGCAAAAAGAAAGAAAGGGGAAAGCAGAACAGAAGACAAAAAGAAGGAAGGAGGAAAGAAAAAGGGGAGAAAAGAAAGAAAAAAGGCAAAAAAGGAGAAAAGAAAGAACGAAAGGGAAAAAGAAGGAAGGAAAGAAAAACAATATAAGGGAGGAAAGACAAGACGAAAGAAGGCAAAAAGAAGGAAATAGGAAGAAAGAAAGAAGGCAAAAATGAAAGAAGGAAAGAAAAAATCTAAGAATGCAAAAAAGAAAGAAGGGAATTATAAAGAAAGAAGGCAAAACAGAAAGCAAGGACAGAAAGAAGGAAAGAAGGCAAAAAAAAAGAGCAAAGAAGGCAAAAAGAAATAAAGAAGGAAAGAAAAAAAGAAGGAAAAAAGAGAAACAAGAAGAAAAGGTAATAAACAAGAAATGAAAGAAAGAAGGCACACAAATATGGAAAGGGGAAAAAGTAAGGAAGGCAAGAAATAAAGATGCAGAAAAGGAAGGAAAAAGGAATGAAGGCAAAAAAGAAATAAATGAAATAATGAAAAAGAAAGAAAGTAGGCAAAAGAGAAAGAAAAAAGGATGTAGGAAAGAAAGAAGGAAAAAGGGAGAGAGGGAAAAAGAAAGAAGCAATGATGTAAAGAAAAAATGAGAGACATAAAGAAAAAGGAAGGAAGACAAAAAAGAAAGAAAAAGAGAAAGAATGAAATAAGGTAAGAATGAAAAGAAGAAGAGAAAGCATCAAAGAGGGAAAGAAAAGGGAAAGAAGTTCAAAAAGAAGGAAAGAAAGAATTAAAGAAAAAAGGAAAGGCAAAAAGGAAAGAAAGAAAGAAAGAAAGAAAGAGAAACAAATGAGGAAAGGGATAGAAAGAAGAAAATTGTGAAAGAAATAAGGTGGAAAGAAGGAAGGAAAGAGGGTATACAGTATAAAATATTAGAAACCCAAGTTACACCCCTCCTTTGTTTAAATAAAACTGTTTGCTGCAAATTAAACACCATAAAGTTTAGTTTTCTTCATTGTGAACATTTATCAAAGAGCCCTTAGTGAAACACAGACCAGAATTCAATATGGTATGCTGTGAAATAGCAGCAGTCTACTTCAAAGGGAATTTACAGCATTGGAATCAGACAGGAACTGAAACCCTGGACCATGCCCTGTGCTCACTTCAAATGTGTCCTACCATCAGATCAGGCGACACTGGCACTAAAGGTTACTCATTATGTGCAGAATTGCATCTTATGAAATAGCAAAATGAAATCACTGCAGGTGATGTTAACCAGAGGCTTAAGAAGGCTGACCCATTGACCCACGCTGTATGCTGCAGTGCGTGGAAGCAAAATGAGAATGACTCAACAGACCAATGATTTAAGAAAGGAGTCTGAAAGCCCCTTTAAGTAAGTATATTCTAAATATCATTTTAGTAAAATCAAAATACTTTAGCTAACGCCAGACCCAAAATGACTAGACATCACTAGATTTAGCAGGAGAAGTATTATGAGGACTGGACTGACTCAACCCAGAGCCAAGTGCCTCTTTTTAAGCGCCTGCACTGTGTGAAGTGGATTCATTTAAACCTATATTACTCTGAGCTAGGACTAGATTTTCAGGCAACACAGCTTGGAAACAGTGAGTTTGTCTCTATCTCCACTGCACTCCCTAAGGTAATACACAAACTAGGGCAAAAATGGGTTAGAAAATAGACTTTGCACACTGCAGAAATATAAAGGTAAACACTCGGCTTTCCACTGAGATAGTACACTGACCCTGAGCTTAGCAGCTCTAAGCTTTCATAATAAGAAATATATTATAGCAGTTATCATGTACAGGACATTTCATGAATGTGCCTTAAAGGTTACACGACATTCCAAACTAGTATCTTTTATGTGAAACCCGAGTGAACAAGTGGAAAATGGATGCAGCATAAATTGAATGATCGCCAGATCAGACAAGAACACATACTTATTATTAGCAAGACCAAACTGAGCTGTAGTTCAGCCTTGCACTACTGTAAAACATTTGATTTGTTTTTCTGTGTTAAGGAAGATTTCATGGGGGAAAGAACCTTTACTACACATCCACTACCATGCATTTCTTTGTCACATAGATAAGTACCATGCAGGTAAGAATTTTCATCTATCAGCTTTAAAAGGCTGGTAAGGTTTTGGTTTTTAGCATCATTTTTATGTTATTTAAAAGTGGTTTAAGTGTGGTAGAGGTAGAGGGAGGTATGGGCATTTTAAAGGATTAGGGGTTGGTAGAGGTAAAATGGGTGATTTTAGGGATTGGGGTGGATAGATGTAAAGGGAGATAAGGTTAATTTTATGGTTTAGGAGTGGACAGAGGTAAAAAGAGGTAAGGGTAAGCACCTGGGCATCTAGTCTGCCAGTTGCCTGTGGCCTCCACTTCTTGCTTCTTCCAGCCTGATCTAATTACTGCCATTTGACTAAGTGACACCGCCATTGCCCGGATTTTCCCACCAAGGTATTTCTGCTCACCGACCCAGAACCTATTTAATGCAGGCTTCAGCACAACAGCACTAGCAGGCAGAGGGGCATCTAGCCTGACATTTGCTTGTGGCCTGCAGTTCCTGTGTGTTCCAGCCTGAGCCAGTTGCCAACAATTGACCAAGTGACACCATCGCTGACCAGGTTTTCCCACTCGGTTTTCCCAATCACCACTCTTCCTGCCAGCTTATGCCCCGCCCACCCCAGGACCTACTTAATGTAGGCAGCAGCACAACTGCTCTAGTAGGTACTTGGGTACCTAGTCTCCCACCTAACTGTGAACTCCAGTTCCTGCTTATTCCAGCCAGATCTAGTTGTCACCTTTTGGCCAAATGGCATTGCCGCTGCCCAGATTTTCCCACCCGGGTTTTCCTACTCACCATTCTACCCACCAACAGAACCCTCGCTCATCCCAGGACCTACTTAATACAGGATACAGTGTGACCATGCAGTGGACACATACAGCAGGTGTGCCGCTGGCATGCCAAACGTAAGCCCATCCATACCTGGACCACATTCAGTGCCACAACCCTTGCCCCTCCTGCCCCCACAGATGCACCATTGCCGAGCTCTACACCCTCGACCTTGGATGCCACTAGAAACGCTACCACCACTCCGACCCACACTCCATGGTAGGACCTTTTACTTGCACCCACTGCCACTTCACTTGCCACAGCCCACACCATTCCACTGACCAACCCACCCGAAAACATCACAGACACCACATGAACAAAAACACCAACACGCATGTGCCCTTCTCAGCACACGCTCAGCGTGCAAACACATCACTGAGATTTGGAACCTCATCTCCACCCTCACACCGATGTCCTCTTCCTCACTTAGACCTGACTCAACCCCACTTCCACGCCCAACATCGCCACCACAATATCTGAATGATACAAGATCACCCGCCATGACTGCATCAATGAGTCTGACGGAGGGATCACCATCATCCACAAGGAATCCATCCAATGTACCACCACAAATGACATCACCCCAGCCATGTAACTCCTCAATTTCTGACTCCAAACAGACAGCAAAACCATAATCAGGGGCACCCTCACCTATCATCCTCCAGGACCACATCCAGCCTTCTGCAACTTCCCTGCCAACTTCATCGCCCCCTCATTAAAAACCCCACTAGCTACACTTTCCTTGGCAAACTCAACTTCTATCTCAATGACCAAAATGACATCAACACTACCCGCCTCCTTGACAGCATGATCACTATCAGACTCACCCAACTCATCCAAAACCCCAAGCACAGCACAAGCCATAAGCTAAACCCCATCTTCACCTCCACCTAATGCATCAGGTACAGCCACACCACAGAACTCACCTGGACCGACAACTCCATTGTCAACATCAACATCATCAGCTCATGGACCTCCACCCTCAGTGTACCCAGCATTCCCAACCATAACTGGAGCAAAATCCCAAAGGACAAATGGATCAATGTCCCCAACACCACCCATCCCATTTCCTCCACCAACCTAGACCAGAACGTCAGAAACTTCAACAATTGGATCACCAACTGTGCTGACAGCTTCACTTCCATCGGCAACAACACCCAGAGTAGGTCCACCAAGCAGGCTAGCATGTAAACTGAAGGTCTCAGAACTTCTAAACAGCATTAAAAACTACTGGAAAGGAGACGGCGCACTAGCAAGGACATGACCAACAAGACCACCTTCAAGACTTCCCTCAACTTTTACGACACATAGTTGAGAGAATTGAAGAGAAAGGCCTTAGCCTCACATATCAAACCAAGCTCCCATAACAGCAAAGAACTCTTCAACATCGTTGAAGAATTCCCAAAACCCTCAGCTGCAGAAAACAACATTACACCCTCACAGGAACTCTGTGACAACCTTTCAAACTTCTTTCATGACAAGACCACCAACATCTACAGAAACATCAAACCCCGGTCTAAGACCACTAACTTCTTCAAGAAACACAACAACCCTGGTACCACCACAGACATTCAAATAACTGATTGGAGCTAGCTCACCCCATCAGACACTATCTCCATAATGAACTTGGTCCACTCAGAGGCACCAACCGACCCATGCCTCACAATCTTTAACCTAGGTGAATCAAGAATCTGCCACGTACTAACCACCTAGTTCCACCTCTCAATTTCCACAGCTACATTCCTAGAGATATGGAAACACACAGAAGTGAACCCCTACTAAACAAACCATTGCCAGATCCCAGCAAACTCAACAACTAGTGATCAATCTCACTGTCCCCATTCCCAACCAAAGTATTCATAAAAGCCATCAACCAACAACTCTCCTCTGGACCAGAACCTCCTACACAACTCCACCCAATCCCAAGAAGCAACCACAGCACTGAGACAGCCCTCATGGTGGCTACTAATGACATCCAAGCCATACTCGATCAAGGAGAGACTGCAGCTCTGATCCTCCTAAACCTCTTGTCAACCTTCAATATGGACTCCTACCACACACTCATTACAAGGCTGCACAATATAGGCATCCAAGGATGGATTTCTCAGATGCATCACCTCTTTCCTCACTAGAAGAACTCAAAATGTCTGCCTTCCTCTCTTCACCTCCGAACACAAGGAAGTTATCTGTGGAGCCCCATCCTCTGCAACATTTATATGACTCCTCTGGCCAGCATCACCAAAACCCAAGGATTCAACATCATATCCCATGCCAACGACACATAACTCATCCTCTTCCTCTCTGAAGACACCACCAAGACCAACTTACACAACTGCATGGTGGACGTCTCCAACTGGATGAAGGACAACTGTCTGAAGCTCAACACGGACAAGACCGAGGTACTGATCTTCATAGACAAAAGCTCCCCATGGGATGCATCCTGATCGCCCTCAGAACTTGGAGCTAGTCCTACCCCCATGAACCACACTTGTAACCTATGCATCATTCTGGACAACAAGCTAACCATGACAACTTAGGTCAACTCTGTCATCTTCTCCTGCTTCTTCAACCTCTGCGTACTTCATAAAACATTCAAATGGCTACCCCAAAGCTCAGGAGGCACCATCACCCAGACCCTCATCTCCAGCCAACTGGGCTAAAGCAATGCTCTCTACACATGAATCACAACTCACCCTATCTGACAACTACAGATCATAAGGAATACCAAAGCCAGATTCATCCTGGATCGTCCTAGGTGAACCCACATCACCCATTAACCTCAGACTTGCTGTACAAAAAAGGCTGGAAGTTCAAGTTCCTGACCCACGCAAACAAGGCCCTACACAACTACAGACTTGCCTAATTGAACCACTGCCTGAATTTCCATCAGCCTACCAGACACCTCCGATCCATTTCCATTTCTATAACCCTAAACCCCTGCATCTGGCGTAGCAGGTGTGAAGTTGGCTCCTTCTCCTACCTAGCAGTGAAGACAAGGAATGAGCTACCCTTTCATCTCCAGACCTCCCCATCTCTTCCAAAGTTCCAGATGTTCCTGAAAACCTTGATATTCAGCTAATCAATTGGACCCTGCCAGCACCTGGATAGCCTTACAGGTGACAAGAAGCACTCTACAAATCTACTGCTTGAGTGATGGATTGATTGAAGGGTGATTTTAGGGTTTAGGGGTGGGTAGAAGTAATAGATGGTAAGAGTAATAATAGGGTTATGAGGTGAGTAGCGGTAAAGGGAGGTAAATGTGATTTTGAAGCCTAATATGGCTTGGGGAATGGGGATACCTGGCCCCCTCCCCTTTTTTATTATATATGGCCCCAGGGAATGAGATCCCTGGGGCTTATTAAGGTTCGACACTGGGGGCTGCATGCCCTCCTCCCCATTGATTTTGGCCCCAGGCCATGAAGGTTTAGGGGATTGCGGCTGCGTGCCCCCCTTCAAATTTTTATTGTATCTGGCCTTCAAGGCCTAATGAGGTTCAAGGAGGGAGGCAGCAGGCCCTCCTCCCCTGTTTAATTGTATTTGGTCCTGGGCATGGAGTTCCCATGGCAAAGTAAGGGTAGGTAGAGTGGGTAGTACGCCGCCCTCCTTTTAATATAACTGTATATACAGCAAAGGCAGTTCCCATGCCATGTACAGTGTTCTCCTGAATAATTTTACTGAAAATGTTATATTGATATTATCAATGATGTAATGCTGATGTAATATGTGGAGCAATTAGCAGTGCATGGCTAGGCCATTAGTTATAGTTACCTTAGGGCAGGATTATAGTTACTTGAAATAATTATAACAGCTGAATTTCTACAGTTTTGTGCTTATACATTCTGATCCTAACTATAATATCCCTATAATCTTTGTTTTTTTGCCTGAGTTTCTATAATTCCTAACTACAACGTCCCTGTAACCTTTGACTTTTTAAGTTAAGTTGTATGTTTTTTTTCAACACATCGGGCGGTTGGCCTTAGGGCTTGGCTTGCAACCAGGCCCTGCGGCCAACCCCCCATATGCACCCAACTGCATGACACAAGGGAAAATCAGTGAGAAGGCACTCAACAACTATGGGGAAAAGCAAGAAGAAGGCAGTGAAAAACAAGGAAAACAAGCAGAAGGCACACAAAAAGCAAGGGGAGAGGTAAGGAGAAATAAGTGAAAATGAGGGAAAATGGGGTACAACCTCAATTTTTAACGGCAAAAATTCAGAAAAACTATTTTTGGCCACCCAATTTAAGGGGTCAGAGTATTCCTAACTTGCTCACTTCTGTTTCTTTTTTTTTCCTCGGGACTCGGCTGAGTCCGAGTCCCAAGATGTCTGCAAGCACTTCCTGGTTGAAGTGCTGGCAGCTAATCAGATTTAAGCATGATATCTGTTGACTACACGGAGTACCTATGTCCCAGATATACAACTTTCTTTTTTCTTTATTAACTCCATATCTACTGAATGGATGTACATCAAATCACAAAAAGGAGATCTTTCTGAACCAAGATTTAGCTTTATGCCAAATTTGGTGTAATTGCGTTTAGCAGTTCAGACTCTAGTTTTGTTCAAAATCCCAATGGGAAATTGAATGAGGAAAATGTTTTGGGAGCCCCCTCTTTCTCGGCCCCCGCTTGACTAATCAACCATACTAGTTTTGAACATTTTGTGATTTGTCAAACAAAATCGAAGTTATTTGCAAAACAAAAAATACTTTGCCTATGGAAACTAGGTCCAAACTATATATATATATATATATATATATATATATATATTTTTTTTTTTTTTTTTTTTACTACTTTAAATTTGGCCCAGAATACCGAGGCTTCCAGTGTGGCGGTCCAAGCGTGGATCCAGAAATTCAAATATATGCATCAACGTATCCTCACACATCGAAGGAAAAGCTCGGCCACCTTTGCTGAATTGCAGTCACTCTTTACTCAAAAGATACTTTCTCCCAACGTGTTTCATCCGTAGCCTTGATCACGGAGGGGATGGCCATACAATGTAAATACTAAAAATCACAGAGAAATAAAAAAACGGACTAACATCCTGATACAAACATATTGTATTGAAAGCGTCTGCCATGATGGAATGTCGAACCATAAATCTATTTCATTTTGTAACAAGATTGAAGTAAAAAAAATGGCATCAAACTAAAGTGGCAGAGGATCCACATACATATGAGAAATACATGGCTAGTAGGTTGTGTATTTCTGATATAGAAATGTTACACACACTATCTACTCTACATGACGGTATAGAAGCACATGATGATCCATTTCTGAACTTGGATGTTTTGGGAATTGAGACAGATAAATCTTGCCCTAGTCCCTTCAGACAAAAATCAATGTTTTTACCAACAGTACATAGTGATGTCATAGAGGTTTTGAAAAAGATGTGATTAAACAGCTTAAGGAAATGAGATACAAATCAAGAAATAGGAAGCATGATAATCTGTCTACCTCTCAGAGAATGGCTTTAGAGAATTCCAAGAAAGACACAAGTATTGTGATCTGACAATCTGACAAAGGGGGAATTTGGTGATCCTTGACAAATGTCAATATGTGACGGAAGGGGAGAGACAGTTAGGAGATCCAAAATGCTATGTACAAGCGAAGATGGCAGATGTAAAGTTAGCCAATGTGAAATATTATGAGCTCTTACTGGAATGGAGAGAAAGAGATTCACTGGAATGGGAGGAATATCAGTTTTTGAAATGTGATTCCAGATATATTAGCTCCAGTTGCTTGGGAGTCACTGGCAGTACACAGCAAAGAAGGAGGATGAAGCGGTAGGATGGCATCCGTTTTGGTGTGATATGATTATAACATTGTTTAAACGTGTATGCGGCTGGTGAACGATAGTAAACAATAGTGACTATCAGTTGTTTGATGTTGGGACACTCTAGCCTCTACAATTGGATAAGGGAAGATGTTTGCTGGTTCTGAGGGTTGGTGAACTGTTGGGCCCCAGCGGTACCAATAAGCGGGCAGGTTCTGAACCCTGGAGATAAGACTCTGCATTGGAATGAATGCTCTCTCTTGCTCTGCCAAAGTCATTTGTTCGTATATAGAAGTTAATTCACTGTCAGATACCAGTGAGAAAGGCGTGTGGTAGTGGAGTGGGACATAATAGTTTGTCTGCCCACATTTGGAGAATTGCGCAAATTTGGAGATAACATTTGCTATCAAGATGTCTTCCTCATTAGAGGCTCCACGAAAAGAAAAATCTAGTACGTTTTTTTTTTACCCAGGAAGGGGATAATCGAAGTGACCGACAAGGGGCGTAAAGTGCAAGAACTGCATTAAAAGTACAAGTTTTGTATGATAAATTAGAAGCAGAGGTAAGTCGGTAAGTAAAAAGTGCTGAAGAAAGAACTTTCCAAATGGAGGGAGATTGAATCCCTTCAACGCTATATTGAGGTGGAGAGAGTGCCTAGGGGTCTGCAAATCTATGCAATTCCAACATATGAGAATCCTGACCCCGATATGTGGGAGGAATGGGCAGAAAATGCGAAAGAAAGCTCTCTTAATATGATGAGAATATTGATTAAGTATGCCTCCAAGGATAGAATCAAGATCCTGAAAGAAATAGATAAGACTACTGCAGAAATATTGACAATTGTGTCCCAATATACTTTGGACCAGTTTAGGAACAATTTGAAAAAGAAACTCTCGGAATTTGAGGAGGACATTACACTGAAGAAACAAAGAAAATTAATTTGTGATTATAAAGACTATCAGTCAGGAAGAATTTGAACGTTCCATCGGAAATATGATAACATGTATACAATGATTATAAGGAACCACTATCTTCAGTGGTGGAGACAAATTCAGATCTGACTTTGAGAGAACCGGAAGAGAGTGATGTCTCTGACAGTAATTTATCTGACATATCGGATACTACCCTAGCGAAAGGTCCAGGGACTAATAAGAATACAAATAGGTCCAATTTTTTAAAGCAGTTTCGCCTTTTAAATCAAGGAAGGACAGACCAACGGAAGGAACCATTTTCATAGAGAGGCAGGGGTCGAGAAATGAAATGCAGCAGAAAAGGAACTGTGCAGCGAAGATACCAGGAAGGAAAAGAAGATCTCAAGGAAGTGGGAGTGACAACAAGGGCCCGGAAAAAAACACAATGACTGTGGTGAATCTTTCTAGAAGAAAATTGACTGATGAGGAAAGCAGGCTTTTAGCTTTGGGTCTATCTTTCTGTCCTACTAGTGACTTGGATTATGTTCAAACAAGGATAGATCTATTTCATTTTGTAAGGAGACTGAAGTTAAAAAAAAAGTTATCAAACTAAAGTGACAGAGGATCCATATACATCTGAAAAATACGTGGCTAGTAGGTTGTGTGTTTCTGATATAGAAATGTTACACACACTATCTACTCTACATGACGGTATAGAAGCATATGATGATCCGTTTCTGAACTTGGATGTTTTGGGAATTCAGACAGATAAATCCTGCCCTAGTCCCTTCAGACCAAAATCAACGTTTTTACCAACAATATATTGTGATGTCATAGAGGTTTTTGAAAAAGATGTAACTAAACAGCTTAAGCAAATGAGATATGAATCAAGAAATCTGTCCACCTCTCAGAAATTGGCTTTAGAGAATTTGAGGAAAGACACAAGTATTGTGATCCTACAATCTGACAAAGGGGGGAATTTGGTGATTCTTGACAAATGCCAATATTTGATGGAAGGGGAGATACAGTTAGGCGATCCAAAATGCTATGTACAGGCTAAGATGGCAGATGTAAAGTTAGGCAATGTCAAATATTATGAGTTTTAACTGGACTGGGGAGAAATTGATTTACTGGAATGAAAGGAATATCAGTTTTTTTAAATGTGTACAGGGCAAGATTCCAGTTCTATATCTTTTACCGAAACTACATAAGTATAGGAAAAGCACTCCGGGAAGATCAATTGTGTCGGCAATAGGCTCTCTACTTGAAAACACCTCGAGATATATTGATTATTATCTCAGACCCCTTGTAGAGGGTTTGCCGTCTTCACAATTTTGGAAGATTATTGAAGGTCTAACATGGGAAGATGACTATTTGCTTTTGACACTTGATGTTACAAGTCTTTACACGTGTATACAACATGATTTAGGACTTGCAGCGGTTAGACATTACATGAGAGCTAGATCGATCTAATTTTGGTTGCATACTGAAATGATCTGTGATAGGATCAGGTATTGCCTTAACAATCATTTTTTCCTGTTTGCTAATCAAGTATTCAGGCAACTACGGGTTACGGCAATGGGCACCTGCTTCACCCCCAGCTATGCAAATGTATTCATGGGCTGGTAGGCGGAGCAGGTGTCCGTTGATATAGCAGATTTAGAGGACAAAGTGGTGTTGTGGTGTTGGGACATTGACGACATTTTTGTAATTTGGAGAGGTGATGAGAGGTCCGCAATTAAATTTGTGGCTGCCCTAAATAAAAATGAATACAACCTTAACTTAAGTGAGAAACACAGTAAGAAACAAATCCAGTTGTTGGATGTGGAGGTTGTAGTTAAGAGTGACCTTTTCAGTACCAGATTGCATAGAAAAGCCACTGCAGGTAATAGTTTATTAAATGCAAAGAGCGCACATCCACCTAAGCTGATAATGAGTATCCCCTACGGAGAACTATTGAGAGCTAGATGTATATGCAGTACATGGGAGGATTATCAACATGAGAGTGTGATAATGTGCAAAAGATTCAGGAAGAGGGGTTGCAGCAATGATGTCATCATGCAGGCAAAAAGAAAGGTGGATAACACTTTGATAGAAGATATACTGTATAAAGCATAGGAACATCGATAACTGGAGGATAGATTCAAATTTATCACAACATATTCCAACCAAGCCTATGCTGTGAGACAAATTCTTACAAAGAGCTGGCATATTCTGCAGACAGATCCCATTTTAGACACATATATTACAAATATGCAGTTGGTTACCTTTTGTAAGGGAATGTCTCTGAGAGATAATTTGAGCAAGAAGTTGGTGACAATTTCAAATAACACAGAGAGAGCTTTAGGGAGTCAGGCTAGATTTTATTGTTGCACACAACACAATGTAAAGCATGTAAATACAGTGTCAGCTGTACAAATGTCAGATTGGGTAATGGACAGAAAGCTCTTCAGATTAAGGGACACTTTAACTGTAATACTGACTTTTGTGTATACTGTTTGTGATGCCCATGCAATAAGATATATGTGGGAAGCACTATTCATAGGGCTAAAAAGAGAGTGTTAGAACATATGAGAGCAATTCGTAATTATGACCGAAATTACCCGGTAGCGAGGCACTTCAAGGAATTACATAAAGGGAATGCAAATGTGCTTAGCTTTGCGGTAATTGATCAGATAAAGCCTAGTCAGCATGGAGGAGACAGACAGAAAATGTTACGCATATTGGAGTCTAAATATATAATCACGTTTACTACTCTAAGCTCCCTTGGATTGAATTTGAGTGAAGAAATTAGTGTCCATCTGGGTTAGAAAATAAAGAAAAAGAAAGTGAGCTAGTCATGCTTCTAGAGGATTGAAGTGTAGATACATTATTTTCAATAGACAATAGGGTGTTGTTGGCTGGTGTTTTCAAGGGGTCTAACACAGACATTGGGGTGGAGAGAGCAAGTTTTATGTTAAACAGGCTGTCGGACGGTATAATAAGAATGGTGTGTAGTAATTCAGCATGGGAAAATGTAGCGATGAACATATATTAGCCCACTTGGGCAGTATGGTTAGTAGATAATATGTAAATCGAGAATATGTCTATAAATCATTGAAGACCAAGAAAGAATTTAGATTGAGAATAGAGTGTACATGGTATACCAATGTTTCATTGCATAAGAATGTACCGGGCAATGAATTTTGTAGGTTTGTCATACATACTATTCAAACAATTAGAGACAGGGTCATATATATATATATATATATATATAATATTGGGGTAATATATGGACGCAAATTAATTGGTGCGTATAAGTCTTTGAATTATTTGTATTATGTGACTACCGAATAGAATTAGCGTGGTGTGTATGCTTCCCACAGCTGAGAAAAGAATTGGACAATAATTTTGAAATTGAAGTGGTTCGTCATTATGGCAGCTGCTTTCAATGTAATATGTTTGTATCAGGATGTTAGTTCATTCTTTATATCTCTGTGACTTTTGGTCTTTAATATGCAAATTGTATGGCCATCCCATCTGTGATCAAGGCTACGGCTGAAACGTGTTGGGAAGAAGTATCTTTTGAGTAAAGAGTGTTTGCAATTCACCAAAGGTGAGCTTTTCCTTCGATGTGTGAGGATACATTATTATTATATATATATATACATATATATATATCTATTGACCATGTGGTTTAGACAGGGCTTTGGAACAGATTTTTCTTAGATAATACGTGGGTAATCATTTTGTGGTTCTGCTACTGTATCACTAGTGTTAGCCGCAAAGAGCTATTTTTATGCACTTGTCTGGCATTAGTGCCATTTTAACATGAATCTGATAACCATTTTAAGTTACTATATAAGCTTTTATTACATTGTGCTTGTGTTTTTAATGACTTGACAGTGCCTAAATTTGCCTATACGATTGTGCCGGTTGCAGGCGCCCTTACTAAAGTATGCCACTTAAACTACCAAGAAACTGTACTATTATGTAACATCAACTCAGCACTCTAAAGCTTAAATCATGGGCCTGGTAGCTTGCACTTATCTTGGTGATGGTACCACCTGGGAAACTTGAATCTGAAACCATCTCATATTGTTTTAAGAGCCTTAAATATTTGTATTATTTTTAACACTATGAAGCAGATGTTCAGAAACCTTGGCATCTAAATGTTAAGTTATGTATCGGGAACAATGGTGGACTATAGTAGGCCATGGCCTATAGAAGCTATTTTTATTCTAAACTCTATTTTATGCCAGTGTGAAAGTATAATGGAACAAATGCACCTTCTTTGTATAATTTAATGTGTAACTTTTATGACCCATGGTCGAATAAAGTATATATATATATATATATATATATATATATATATATATATATATATATATATAAACAAATCCCTGTCAGGGTTAGAATGACGCATAAATTATGCAAAAAAGAATAGAGAACTCTGGGTAGTTCCCAAGTTTAGGTGGAGAGCAGCTCTATTAAGGAGCACTCTGCAACACCAGCGACGCTCTAGATGTGCTCACCTCAAATGTCTGTTTATCTAGCAAAGTTTTTAAGCATTGGATCAGCACAGTGCTATCCACGCCGAGCTAGAGAGTGACAAAGTCTTTTGCCATTTATACAGCAAAGTCTTTAAGCATAGGTTTGACATAGTGTGTTTACTAGAGCTGCTCTCCACCTAAACTTGGGAACTACCCAGAGTTCTCTATTCTTTTTTGCATATATATATATATATATATATATATATATATATATATATATATTCAAACTGCTCCTGCTGTTCTTCCAGCGCTGGCCTACCAGAGCTGGTGCACAATTATGGGCGCAGGACCCATATATAAATGTCACAAATTGAATAGTAGCAATGAAGGCACTCCCATTAATTGCTGAATAATGACGAAGTTTATATAAATCTTCAAAGACATTCCTCAATCCGGCTTGTTAAGCCTGGCAACGCGTTTCAACCATTACGGTCTTTGTCAATAGCCAAAGTCATTACAAAAAGTCTCTCCTCCCATTGACCTTTATAACCTACTGAATAAACATAAACAAAATACTATGAAAATTAAATAAAATCAAAACAAATACCAAAATAAATATACCAATCAGTGTTGCTTCCCCCTGTAATAGTTCGCCCCTATGCCTACAGCATTATATTTGTTTATATGTGGCCCCAGAGGCCCATGAGATATCGTAGTCAAAAATAAATTCACATTATTAGCCAATTATTCAGTCTTTGTGGTACAACACCTAAAAATATATATCACACTCCTGTTTCTCTAATCTGTAAGCCAAAGGAAATTCAGAGGAAGCGCTCCCAGATATGTGTGTGTAGCTTTCCAAACATTCCTTATCAAATTACTCTGATTTCATGCAGCCCACATATCATGTAAATTTCTTGCAGATATCAGCCGATATGAACAAAAAGTTCCTCATCCTTATTAAGACCCCAAGGATGGCGACTATTGAGGCGAGTAATGTATTCAGATTCTAGAGTCTTTTTTCTCTGTCCTGCCCTCGTGGTGTAGGAGGTACCCTGTCTATTCCAAAAAATGACATCCTGTCTCTCGTACCTGCATGATTTGCATTGTAGTGGCGGGCTACTGGATAGGCGGGATCATTATTGTTGATAGCCCGCCAATGTTCTAGAATCTGTTTTTTAAGGGAAAGATGGTAGTACCTACATACTGTAATCCACAAGGGCCAAGGATAATGTAAATCACAAAATCTGAATTACAACTGAGGAATTTCCTGATCCTCTCTGTTTTTCCAGTTAGTAAAACATAATCTTTGCAGTTCTTGCTATGTTTACAAGCCTTACATTTTGTGCATCTATAAAAACCTTGTTTGTCAAGGAAAGTCTCCTTGTTGTGTATGCAATAGCTATTTACTAACATGTCATGCAAGGAACCACTTCTTCTATATGTCACCCTGGGCTGGGAGCTCACTAACTGGCCAACCGCCTTGTCTGCTCTAATAAGATGCCAATGCTTGATCAGACTTTTTCTTACTCCAAGGGATTCTGCATTAAATGTAGTTATGAATTGCAGAGTGTCAGTGTTCTCCCGCCTGTCTTTGGGATGCAGAAGACCATCTCACTGAACCATTGCTGCTTTCTGGCAGGCCTTAGATAAAACTCGTTTGGGATAGCCCCGCGATCTGAATCTATGGATCATTTTCCCTTGTTCATCTAAAAAACCTTATGTTGTACTGTAGTTCCTTTTGGCTCTAAGGAGTTCACCGTAAGGTATACTCCATTTCAAGTTTGGCGGGTGATGACGCAACGCATGTAAAACACTGTTTCCAGCTGTGCTTTTTCTATATAGACTTGTCTGAAAAGTTCCTTCCTCAACCCGAACTTCTACATCAACGAAATCAATGATTTGTTTGTGTATCTTATGTGTAAATTTTAAATTCAGATCATATAAGGGTAACCAATTGAAAAAGTCATACAATAATGGTTCAGGACCATCCCATATCAAGAAAATATCATCTATATATCTGGTCCAAAAGATAATATGCTCAGACCATTTTTCGTTCTCATCAATCAAAACATGTTGTGTCTCCCACCAACCCATGTAGAGGCATGCATACCTGGGGGCAAAGCAGCTTCCCATCGAGGTCCCAGATAGCTGTCTAAACCATTTATCTTCAAATAAAAAAAAATGATTCTCAAGACAAAAGTGTAATAGCCTACAAAGTAATTCAGAATGGTCATAAAGCCTGATGGGTTTATCCCTGAAAAAGTGTTTACAAGCACGGATTCCTAAATCATGTGGGATGCACGTATAAAGTGCTACCTCATCAATTGTCATCATAGTGTCCTGTGGTTTCCACGGGATATGTTGTATCTGACTCAAAAAATCTGATGTGTCTCTGCAATATGAGGCCAGCCCAGATACATAGGGACCCAGGAAATAATCTAGAAATATCGATGTATTTTCCAACAGACTGCCTTTTGCTGATACAATTGGTCTTTCAGGAGGGTTAAGAGGATCCTTATGGATCTTAGGCAACAACTAAAAACAAGGTGCTAATGTTTTTTTTGTCATAGGAAATTTGAATTCATCATCGGAAATGAGGCCACAATCCCAACTCTCTCTCAGTAAGTCATGAAATGCTATTATGGATGACCTATATGCTGTAATGGTAGATTTCTCATAATTTTTTATTACAGCAGTTGTTTTTGCGCTTCTTTATGGTATTTTCGTGCATCCCATAAAACTACATTACCCCCCTTGTCAGCTGGTTTAATTACAAATGACGTTGCCTGTTTAAAAAAAAATAAGGCTGCCCGTTGGCCTGATGTTAAATTATTTGCAAATGCATTCCGAGTATTCTTACTTAATGAAAATAACTCAAAATTGACAGCATCATGGAAGGCATAAATGTTGTCATGTGGAGTGGTGGGATTGCACCTCGACTTAGGTCTAAAGTTACTTTCACTCATAACCCCAGTCATCAAGCCCAGGTCATGTAAGAGTTGCTCATCCGTTTCCCACGATTTTTCTCCTATTTCTAGTTATCTCAATGCAGCTAAGCCATCAATGTCACCTAAAGTTAATTCCGATGAATGGTCAACAATTCCACCAATTATTTTTTCTTCCTGCAAAGGAAATCGATCTTTCTGTTGAACAAAAATTTTCATGAGCTTCAGTTTTCTGATGAATTGAAAAAACATCAATGCAAGTCTTAGTGTAATCAAAATTTGCTGTGGGGCAGAAAGAGAGTCCTAATTACAGAAATGATTGTTCATCCTGAGATAGAGTATGAGATGATATATTGATTACAGTTAATTTATTTTCATCTTTTAACTCTTTCTCCTGTTCTGTCAAAGATTCCTGCCTCCAAATTTCTCGCTGTCTTGCTGCCATTCCGCCCCTCCTGACCTTTTTCCTTCTGGACCTTCTGCGCTGTCTCCATTGCCCTTGGGCGGTTTCATTTGTGGTCTCTGATTTAACTGCAAAAAACAATATTCTTCCAAAGTTGTGAATGGTTGTCCAATTTGAATACTTGTTCCTGGTGATTCCTCCATGTCGGAAGCATTCTCCACACTTGACTCCGAAGAGGAGGCTTCTTGTTGCCGCAGGGCCTCATTCTGTTGAAAGTCTCTTCTTGCCTGATCAAACCTCCTACCAAACGTAAGTATGCGGCCCATGGCGTAATCATTCTTATCATGTAAAAACTTGCTTCTTTTTCTTGACTTGATATCATCCTCGTATTTCTTAAGGCGCTCTTCCATATCCTTGTAAAAGTTTTTAATTTCATCTTGCGATGCATGATTCTCCAAAAGTGTCCTTAATTTCCCAATTTCTTCACTGGTTTGTGCTAATTCTAATGCAGCATATTTTGACAAAAGCTCCAACATTTTTCTGCAAGTCTCTGCCATTAAAGTAGACCACTCCTCTACCATTTTAGGATGTGGATTAGCATGTGTAGGGGTGATCAAAATTCTGAGGCTTCGTGGTACTCTGCCCACCTCAATATAGTTCTCCAGAGAAATATCTTCCCAACTTCTGGAAAAACAGAGAGGATCAGGAAATTCCTCAGTTGTAATTCAGATTTTGTGATTTACATTATCCTTTGCCCTTGTGGATTAGAGTATGTAGGTAGTACCATATTTCCCTTAAAAAAACGGATTCTAGAACATTGGCGGACTATCAAAAATAATGATCCCGCCTATCCGGTAGCCCGCCACTGCAATGCAACTCATGCAGGTACGGGTGACAGAATGTCATTTTTTGGAATAGACAGGGTACCTCCTACACCACGAGGGGGGGGACAGAGGAAAAAGACTCAGGAAACTAGAATCTGAATACATTATTCACCTCAATAGTCGCCATCCTTAGGGTCTTAATAAGGATGAGGAACTTTTTGTTCATATCGACTGACATCCGCTAGAAATTTACATGATATATGGGCTGCATGAAATCAGAGTAATTTGATACGGAATGTTAGGAAAGCTACACACACATATCTGGGAGTGCTTCCTCTGAATTCCCATTGGCTTATAGATTAGAGATAAAGGAGTGTGATATATATTTTTAGGTGTTGTACCATAAAGACAGAATAATTGGCTGATTAATTTATTTGTGAATTTATTTTTGACTACAATATCTCATGGGCCTCTTGGGCTGCATATGAAGCAAATATAATACTGTAGGCACAGGGGCAAACTATTACAGGGGGAAGCAACATTGATTGGTATATTATATTGGTATTCGTTTTGATTTTATATAATTTTCATAGTTTTTCGTTTATGTTTATTCAGTAGGTTATAAAGGTCAAGGGGAGGAGAGACTTTTTGTAATGACTTTGGCTATTGACAAAGACTGTAATGGTCGAAACGCGTTGCCAGGCTTAACAAGCCGGATTGAGGAATGTCTTTGAAGATTTAAATAAAGTTCGTCATTATTCAGCAATTGCTGGGAGTGCCTTCATTGCTACTATTCAATTTGTGACATATATATATATATATATATATATATATATATATATATATATATATATATATATATATATATATCTCACTTAAAAAAACTAAGATTACAGGGCCTTTATAGTTGGGTTCTGAATTTACTCATACATAACCAAAGAAATTCAGCAGTTATAGTTAGAGGTTTTTCAAGTAACTATAACTCGCAGCCTAAGATAACTATAACTCATGGCCCCTCCTTCATGAACACGCACTGTTTTGGGACAACACAAGCCTCCAAATCGATGGGGAGGTCCTGGATTTGGAATTGTGTCAGATGGTGGGCATTAACAGCGTGCACCAGGTCTTTGTCTGGAAACCCACGCACTAGCCCTTGCTCCCACATACAACCCCCACTCCTCCTGGATGTCCCACCTGATGGCTGCTCCCTGATCCATCCCTTGGTACTGGTTAAGTGGATCTCCTTGAGCGCTCTCCCACCCTTGCAACTATCGGACCCCTTCTTACCTCCTCCCAGGCTCCCTCTTACCCTTTTTAACCTACTCCTCCTCCCTCCTTCTCACCAAGTCCCCTCTTTACCCCTTGGACGCATCCCATGTCCTTTGTCCCCTGTCTTATGTCCCTTCATCACTCCCTGCTTTGCCTATCTCCTTATTGTCTGCCCTGTGGCAAGGGGATTTCCTTCATTTAGAATATGATGGCTCCTTTTTGTGACAGGATTGTTTGTTCTACTTGTATCATGGGGATTTGCATTAACTTCCTCCTCATAGTAACCTTGTTGTACTCACATGCAATGTCTCATTTCCTCCCCGCCCTCCACTTCTTTTGTAGTATTCCACTTTGTTTTTTTCAATAAAGAAATGCAAAACAAAAAAGAAAATGTAACTCTGTTTTAGGTCAATGTGGCTCGGGTACAACTGAAGCGGTAGTGAGCAAAATGGAATAATTCTATTCCATATGAATGCTTGGTCTGTTCTAAAACTGCTTTTATTCATCTAGTCCTTTCAATTCTCAACATCAATTACCATTTTGATTTTGATCTCATTAGCAAACCAGGTAGGTAGAAAGCCTTCCACCCTAGATGTATGCACTCTCCTGCTAAAGAAACCTTAGATTTTTTCTGAATAGTTATTTCCATGGTTTACATTAAGCGTTTCAATTGCGTGCTATTAAATACAAGGGAATAGATCAAATGATTGCTATTTTTACCCAAGTAGGTGTTTGAACTTTGTCGGAGTTTGAGGGGCATAACATGCCATGCTGCAATTTAATTGCCTGTTAGCATTTCTCATAACTGGGAAGTTTACCGCTCCTCTATCTAGGTTATATAGAGATACATGAGGTTGTATTACCTGACCGCAAAATACTCTGCAGGTTTCTGTAGGTGTCTTTACAGAATTTTATTTTGGGTGGCAGATGAATCATTTAATATTAAGTCAGTATTATGGATGTGACCTTCTCCTTTGTGGTACTTAGGTGACCACACCAGGACAAATGAAAATGATTCCACTCCTCCAGTCCAGATAATAAGTTCTTGTGCATTATTTGAAGTTATATTGCAGGGTTTCATTGAGAAGCACTTTAAGTGAATGGCAAAATATTTGATCAAATTGGAGTTACACAATAGGCTAAAATAGGAAACGTTTCCCTTGTACCATAAAGGACTGAGTGGTATGCTTTCTGTTTTTATAATGTTAAGGGCTACATTTACAGTTTGGCTGACAGGGTACTCCAATGCATTGTGATCGCTTATCCCACCCACCAAACCGTGGTGATTTAGAGACTGGTGGACCTTAATTATTCCATCAAGAGAGCCCCTGTCAGTTCCTTCCAACACAGTAGGAGCCGTCAGATAAAGTACATTACACTGCCTGCCCTAGTTATGGTGGATAGTGTAATGTCTTATTTTCTTGTTCATCATTGCCAAGAATAACCTGGTGCTGAAAGACAGGAAAACAAAATAATGATCCCCATGCACTTAGAGATATCTCCCAAGATGTGGGTATAATTTTTTTCAGAAACAAACTGTCTGTGTTAAAGCTTTCAGCCATCCCCACACCTCACCACTGGACAACAGAAAATTGCTTAAATCTACAGGCAGAAAAATGTCTCTAGCAAACCACCCTTTCTTTGAACCCAATCGATACTCCTTCCTAACAAAGCAGAACATTTATGTATAACACCATCTATTCTCCTGATGGTATATGAGATCCCATAATCAGCCTAGTTCCTACTTCCCCCGATCAAGAATCCTTCGGGCCTCACAGCCTGTCCCACCAGTAATAACAAACCATCTTAGAATTCCTCAAAGCTGGCACATATCTGCCAGAACTAAACTTTATAAATATACAAATAATGTGTGTTTTTACAGAGTTGTGGAATCATATGGCCGTATAAGCATGTCATCCAGGAAACTATCTTTCATGCCCACTCTCCACTGTACCAAGTGCTAGCTGCAGACTGTGTCCTTGTGTAAAAGCAGTAGGATAATATTTTTTAGCAATCAGCATGGAGGTTTGGTAAGGGCAACACTGCAGTGCCTAAAATTAGTTGTATCCTTCCACTCTATGCCACACCCAGTAACATAGACGTCGCCCTTGTTACAGATCTGTCTTAACAGTGGAAACATGCAGTTGTAAAGCCTCTATTAAAAAAACCTAAACTTGATGCAACCCTTTTTAGTAACTATAGATCCATTGCTCTCCTTCCTATTGCATCTAAGATACTTGAAAAACATGTCAACAATCAACTAACGTGTTTTCTTGAATATTATAAACTCCTTCATCCTTCACAAATGGGTTTCAGACCACAACATAGCACTGAATCAGGTCTGTTAGCTGTTATGGAAGAAACTCACCGAAGATTGGAGTGCTGCATTTGACACTGTAGACTACAATATACTACTACAAAGACTTTTGGAAATAGGAATTGAAGGTACCACATTAAAGTGGTTTTCCTCCTTCCTAAAAGGTAGAACTTTCCAAGTCCTTGATCGCTCCTTCTTCTCTAACACATACTCCCTCACATGCGGGGTCCCTCAAGGCTCCTTTCTGAGCCCCATTCTTTTTAATATCTATATGTCCCCCTCAGCTAAAATTACTTAACCTCACAGCCTCTCCTTGGTATCATATGCCGACGATACCCAGCTGGTAAGTTCTCTTTCCAGTACCAGTAATATTGTTCTAACCAATTTATCTTCTTGTCTCACGGATGTAGCTAAATGGATGACTAATTCTAAACTTAAACTTAATGATGACAAATCGGAACTAATGATAGTTGGAAATCTTTTTCTTCTTAAGTCTCCAGCTCTGGTATTGGAAGTTCTTAAAGATCTCCCTCCACCTGAAGAAAACATAAAAAGCTTAGGCTTCTGGTTAGATTCCCGTCTTACGATGGACTGCCGATCTAAAAAGTTGACCGCAACTTGTTTCGGCTTATTAAGAACTATTAGTAAAATTCTCAAAGTCCTCCCTTTTTCGGCTAATCATTCAGGCCCTTATGCTGTCTTGTTTAGACTATGGTAACTCTCTTTTCCTTAGCTCTCCTGGCTATGTAAGAAAGAGATAGCAGGTTGTGCAAAACGCCGCCGCATGTCTGCTTATGAACACACCCAGCCAAACCCTCTCTGGCTTCACTTCATTGGTTTCCCATAGAACAACGTATCAATTTTAAGGCCATCTGCATGACACAAAAAACCCTCCATAATGAGGGTCCGCTGTTTCTCAGGCAATGTATAATACCCTATACCCCTCAGAGGGCACTTAGATCCTCTACCGCCTCGTTGGTCAACACACCCCGTTTCAGGAAAGCAACATGGGGAGCTAGTTATTTTTCAGTTAGAGCCGCATATCTTTAGAACTCCCTTTGGAACTCCGACAAGAACAGTTGGAATCTTCCTTTCACAAGAAACTGTAGACATTTCTATTCACAGCATAGGCATCTCTGAGTTTGGTGGTCTACCTTAAGCACTGGAAAGCCTCCGGGTAGCCATGCGTTCCAAAAACAATTTAAGCTAAACTTAACATTAAAGGGAAGTGTGGACATGCTTGTTAGTGTACCTGGATGCTGCTTCCATCCCCTGAGCAGAATGGAGAGCAAACTGTCATAAAATTCATGTTCAAGCCTATGGTCTTTTTGGGAGTGGTGGATTTCCTGATCTGTGCCCAGCTGAACACCTCCTGAGATGAAGACATGGAATAGCCGGGTGGCACTATTTACTTGAACAAGTTATGACACCATTAAAGAATTGGTGAAGGGGAGATGCCTAACTTAGATGGCCTGCCAGCTTACTTCTACTGAGTGTCCTGATACTGCACTTATTGAAGTCATAAGCAGAGGCCTGGGGCAAGGGTGAACTCCCAGCCACTGTATGTGATGCCCTGGTAGTCCCACTTCCCACACCTGGAAAGCCTGCTGACCAGGTCAAATCCGATCGCCCTCTTTCGATGTTGAACTTCAATTTCAAAGTTCTTAGTTAAGTGCTGGCAACAAGATTATATCAATACCTGCAGGCCCTGATCTATATGGATCTGAACAGGGTTATAACCTCAAAGACTACCTCACCCAACCTAAGGAGATTATATTGGGTATTGGACAAAACAGATAAGGCTCAGTAACCCAGGGAGAGAGTGGCCTCTAGATTTAGAGAAGGTATTTGAGACGTCAGCCGGTGCTTCCTTAAAGCCACCGTGAACCATATGAGGCTTGGACCACACTGGATCAGGTGAGTCGAGATTCTCTGCTCCCATCCAGTGTCCCAGTTAAAATGAACATACACATCTCATCCAAATACTATTATCTTTCATGGCAAGAGGCAAGGCTGCACCATTTTACCTCTCCTCTGTGTAATAGCAATTGAGCCACTAGCGGGAGTGGCCAGAGCACAAAGCGGTAATAGGGGTATACCGCTGTGGGGTAATACCCAAATTATATTGCTTTACATAAAGACATGACATGGCTGATGAGGTCATTTCCATTAACTCCTTGACATTCACAATGAGGCTTGAAAAATGCTAACGATTCTGTGGCCCAATTGTGTTCTCACTATTTTCACTGTATTCTTTACTATACCTTCTAGTTATGTTTTTTTGTTTAGTTTAGTGTGTTTGAAGCACAGAATGCTCTTTTAAAAGCAACAGATTTTTTTTTGTAATTTCAGTGAATTCTGTTCTGTTATATGCTTTTCAAATTATGTAAGGAATATCACCCTTTTTATAGGTGTGTGCAGTGTGAACACTGGAAGCTCAGTTCCTTCTCTCACTGACATACTGAAAGAGTAGGAGTTTGTCAGGAATAGGCTCCAGGTTATGTCTTAAACTAAGCATTTCTTAGCTTAAAAACAAGCATCATCAACCTCTGTCCTCATGCAATGAAAGTGGCTAAATTCCCACAAAGTCCCTCATTACAACCCTGGCGGTCAGTGATAATGCGGCAGTAATACCGCCAACAGGCCGGCGGTAATTTTTTTTTTAATCATGACCACAGTTGAAACCGGCAACAGATACAGCCACTTTAACACACCAACCGCCACAACGGTAGCAAAAACACTGCGGCGGTAACCGCCAACAGCCAGGCAGAAGACAATGTACACACACTGCATTACAACCCCCCCATCCGCCACCTTTTCCGGGGCGGTACCAATGCCATCAAAAGCACGGCAGAAACAGAACACAGAAGGGAAACGACTCATCTCTCGACACTCAAGGAAGAACCAGGACGACATTGAACCCAAGCTACAGGTGTTCCCCATGCTGGTGTATCTTCTCATACACCAGGAACATGAACACCGGTGACGACGACCACGGTGAGTACTGCACCTAGCACACGATGGGGGAGGAAAAAGAGAGTGACACACACACACAACACCCCTACCACCACCCTCAACACCATACACCCAAACACATGCAACAACATTACATATACACCCCGTAACCCTCTGGAATAACGCAAGGACAAAAGGAATGGAGTAAAATGAGTGTAATATTAGTAATTTTAAGAAATACGTTCATAAAGAAAAAACAGTATGTACAATATATACAAAAGGTAGGACAATGCCCACACAAAAATTGTCAGTGGCCCACTGGGCCAAAACACATAGGCCAAGGCCACACTTGACTCCTGCCATAATACGGAGTGAACACTGCAGGGGCATCAGGTCGAAAACACACAGACACCTCAGGGGGACGGGGAATGGGGGGGCACCTCATCCGGAAGATGGTACAATGTCACTGGCGTGGAGGGGGCTCCATGCCCACTGCTTTGTCCTGGGGAGTGCAAAGCCACAGTCTCTCAAGTGGGTGGTTTGCCCGCTGCTTGGTCATGGGGAGTGCAAAGCCACAGTCTCTCAAGTGGGTGGTTTGCCCACTGCTTGGTCCTGGGGAGTGCAAAGCCACAGTCTCTGTAGTGGATGGTTTGCCCACTGCTAGGTCCTGGGGAGTGCAAAGCCACAGTCTCTCAAGTGGGTGGTTTGCCCACTGCTTGGCCCTGGGGAGTGCAAAGCCACAGTCTCTCTAGTGGATGGCTTCTTCCACCAGTTCTGGAGGGGGCCTTGTGCCCAGCCTGCTTCATCTTGGCAAGGAGGGGCTGAGTGGATGCCTTCTTCCACTGGTTCTGAAGGGTGCCTTGTGCCCAGTGTGCTTCATCCTGGCAAGGTGGGGCTGAGTGGATGTCCTCTTCCACTGGTTCTGGAGGGGGCATTGTGCCCAGTCTGCTTCATCCTGGCAAGGAGGAGCTGAGTGGAGGCCTTCTTCCACTGGTTCTGGAGGGGGCTTTGCGCTCTATGATGCAGATGTTTTGGAGTGCAAGGTCACAGTCTCTCACCTGGGTGTCATAATGACAGCTTTTGCAGGGGCCCAGATGCACTGCAGCCCATGTATTCACCACTGCACACTGCTCTCCGGCGGTGAGGGCTGCTCAGTGTATGCCAGTTGCGCTGCAGGTGCCAGTGCAGGCAGTGGTGGTAGCTTCCAGGCCTTCACCTGCAGCCTCGGACGGCTGCCCACTGGGGCTGTTGCTGCTGGCAGTGGTGCTGTTGGCGGCAGTTCAGGTGGTGGTGCTGGCCGTGGTGCAGGTGGCGGTGCTGGCCGCAGTTAAGGTGGCAGTGCTGCCAGTGGTGGTGGTAGCCTCCATGCCCTCATCTGCAGCCTCGGATGGCAGCCCACTGGGGCTGCTGCTGCTGGCAGTGGTGGTGGTAGCCTCCAGGCCTTCACCTACAGCCTCGGATGGCTGCTCACTGGAGCTGCTGCTGCTGGCAGTGGTACTGCTGGCGGTGGGGCACGTGGCGGTGCTGGCCGCAGTGCAGGTGGCGGTGCTGACAGTGGTGGTGGTAGCCCCCAGGCCATCACCTGCAGCCTCGGATGGCTGAAGTGCCATGGCTGGTGTTCTGTGCCCCTTCCTCTCCTTGGTAGATGGTGGTGCCTCCTTGCCTCTGCCAGCTGTAGTCTTTGACTTGGTCTTGCTTGCTGGTTGTGCCTCCTTCCCCTTGCTAGCTGCTGTCCCCTTCTTGCCCTTGCCAGGTGGCAGACCCTTCTTGGCAGGTGTTGGTGGCACACTGGCTGGGCTGACGGGTGTCTCATTGGAGCCTCTCACAGCTGCAGAAACCACAGTACCGTGGACTGGGTGGCTGAGGTGCTGGGCTGGGTTCTGGCCACCCTGGCCTGAGGGGAAGGACAGCGGGGAGGGGTAGGGAATAGGTCAATGTTGGCAAGGAAAAACTTCTTAGGAACACTGGGGTGGGAAGAGGGTGAAGGTTTGGGGGTGGAGGAAGAGGGAGTGGTTGTAGGAGGTGTCAGTCTGTTGTGTTTGGGGGCAGGTGCATGGGCTGGATGCTGTTGTGAGTTGGATGCCTGTTGGGTGTGTGTGTGCTTGCGTTTGTGTACTTTGGGAGGAGGGGTCACAGACACAGTGGGAGAGGACACAGGGGACGTGTGCATGGATGTGGGGGTGGTGACTGCCAGTGAGGGGCGTGTAGTGATAGGCGTGTTGGTGATGGAGGTAGTGGATGAGGATGTAGTGCATGCAGGTGTGAGTGGAGACACTACTGAGAGGAGGGTAGACGACTAGGAGGAGGGGGACACAGTGGAGGCAGTGGATGTTGGTGTGTCTGCATGGGGATGGTGCTTGTGTGAGTGTCTGTGAGATGAAGTGTGGTGCTTGTGCTTGCCTGAGCCACTTCTGTGTGTTGATTTGGGTGATTGTTGGTCTGAAGGTGTGCTTGGGATAGGCTGAGGTTGAGGGGATTGGGACTGGGTAGAAGAAGTTGGAGGGGGGAGGCTGGAGACAGGGACAATGGCTGCCATCAGTGCGGAGGCCTGAGCCTGGAATGCTCTCTGTTGGGCCGCCACACCAGAGTGAATGCCCTCCAGGTATGCATTTGTTTGTTGAAAATGTCCTGCTACACCCTGGATGGCATTCAGTATGGTTGACTGCCCAACAGAGAGGGATCTCAGGAGGTCAATAGCCTCCTCGCTGAGGGCAGCAGGGCTGACTGGGGCAGGGCCTGAGATGCCTGGGTGAAGGAGATGCCAACCCTCCTGGGTGAGCAGGCATGTGAAACACAATGAGGGGCTGCTGGGAGGACAGTGCTGGTACGGGGGTGGCGGCTGTACCTGTTGTTGGGGTGGGCACAGAGGTGTCTGCCACCGCCAGGGAGCTTCCATCGGAGGAGGAGTCGCTCTCAGTAGTGTCTCCTTCTTTCCCCGTCGTAGTGCTCCCCTCACCCTCCGTCACACTGGTGCACGCACCGTTGGTGGATTCGGCCTCCAGGCCCATGTGGGATGCAGCTCCCTCCGTCGCCGGTGCCTCTGCTCCTCCGCCAGATGATACTAATGAACACAAGGACAGGGTGGCAAAACAAAAGGGGGGGAGACAGAGGATACACTTGGTCAATGCCAGCAACAACACTACCTTTGGCGTACACAACTCATAGGGAGCAGCCCTATGCACTAGGCCATGAACTACCAGTTACTAAGATATTCACCAGCCCATGGGGTACACTGCCTAACACCATTAGCTGCACAGCTGAAACCCACAGGAACCTGCCCAGTAGTAGATGAACACTAACACTATTGGAGGTGGAGTGCTTCAGAGCCTGCCCAACAAAGGACCTATCCTGCCATGTTCGCCCTGGCCTAGAGGCACCCACAGCCCCATCCCCCACCCAGGTAAACCTTAACATACGCACAGTCATGAATCTGAATCTCTAATCACCCTCTTGTGGCTGCTGTGATTCCTTTAGGTGCCCATCCAACTCCGGATAGGCCACCGACAGGATGCTGAACATCGGGGGGTCAGGGAACGACGGGCACCCCTTCCTCGTTGGGAGGCCAGGCCGAGCTGGGCCTCCACCATCTTCCTTGCCCAGCGGTGCAGGTCCCCCCACTGTTTGTGGCAATGGGTGCTCCACCCGTCAAAGAACCCCAGAGTCCGCACCTCCTTGGCGATGGCACGCCAAATACCCTTTTTCTGATGGGCGCTGACCGGCAGCAGAAAAGGGATTAGTCATACCGTCCGGACTTTCTAACTTATGGCCCACCATATCCCTCCCATCCCATTACACACTCACATTCCCCACCATACATGCAGCACTCTGGCCAGGACCCCTCAGACCCACCCCTACACGGGTCTTACACACATAACAATCCACACATTCATGGCCCACGCATCATGCTCACAGTGTACTCACCTGTTTGCTGGAGGACCATAGAGTAAAGTGTACTGGGGTAGGACCCCATCCACTAGTCTCTCCAACTCCTCCAAAGTGAAGGCGGGGGCCCTTTCCCCAGACACTTCAGCCATTGTCGCTTCCAGACACAGGTCACAGCAGCACTTGCAGTGTAGGTCCTCTCCTGTTATAGGTCAGGTAGCAAGTGAGTGAACACATAGAAAATGGCGGTCACGTTCACGGTGGTGCGTACCGTCACCACCGGTGCACATCGCCATTGGCTGCTGGAACCCATGGGGCCCAATGATAACCAATGCGATGTTGCAGAGTGGTCGTCGACCGCAACAGCACACAACGCCAGCAGAATTACCTCATTTCCACTTGTCCCTCCTCACAGGTCAGGCAGCTGCCATTTCAGGGGGGCACAGGCCATGGCACCTAATTGCGTCACAGCTAACATTGGCACATCAACTAACTCTCGAGTTCACATACTGTTTCTGTAAATGAAGAAATGCATATTAATATTGACATATGTGTGAATATGACCCTTTGCTCACCGTTTTTTCACCCTAGAGTTCAACTGCTGAGGATGAATATGAGATAGAGACATCCCCCGTGTACAGATCCCGGATGGACCTGGCGACAATGGAGGACAGGCACATTATCCTAACCTACAGACTTGATAGGGCCACAATCCAAGAGTTGTGTGCCCAATTGGAGCCAGACCTGATTTCAGCTATTCGCCAGCCCACAGGTATCCCCCCTCAAGTGTAGGTTCTGTTAGTGCTCCATTTCCTGGCAAGTGGTTCCTACCAAGCGACAGTGGCCATGGCATTAGGGATGTCAGTCAATGTTCTCAAATGTGCTGACCTGAGTGTTGTCTGCCCTGCTGAAACACATGCACAGCTACATCGTATTCCCCCAGAGAATTTGGCCACAGTGAAGGCTGACTTCTATGCATTGGGACATATCCCTATCATTCATTGGTACCATTGATGGTACACATATTGCATTTGTACCCCCCCCCCCCCGGAGAAGTGCACAAGTGTTCAAAAATAGGAAAAGCTTTCTCTCTCTGAATGTGCAGATGGTGTGTTTGGCGGACCAGTACATCTCCCCTGTCAATGCCAAGTATCCTGGCTCTGTGCATCATGACTTTTTTGTGAGGAATAGCAGCATTCCATATGTGATGTCTCAACTCCAGAGGCACAGGGTGTGGCTAATAGGTGAGACCATGGTCCCCACCCAGTTGATGTAGGTAAATGGGTGTGGGGCTGGCCCTAAGGGGGCGTGTGTGGCTAACAGGTATCCCTCGAATATTTGTAGGTGATTCTGGTTAGCCCAACCTCTTGTGGCTACTGACCCCAGTGAGGAATGCCAGGACAAGGGCAGAGGAACGTTACAATGAGGCACATGGGGAACAAAGAGGATCATTGAGAGAACCTTTGGCCTCCTGAAGGCCAAATTCCGGTGCCTACATCTGACAGGTGGATCCCTGTACTACTCACCCAAGAAGGTGTGCCGGGTCATCGTTGCTTGTTGCATGTTGCACAACCAGGCCTTGAGACGCCAGGTGCCTTTTCTGCAGGAGGATGAGCCTGGGGATGGTTGTGTGGCAGCGGTGGAGCCTGTGGACAGTGACGAAGAGGAGGCAGAGGAATAAGATGTGTACAACAGAAGTGCACTCATTCAACAGTACTTCCACTGACACACAGGTAAGACACTGTAATTTTACCTTCCATTGCAGTTTTGTGTTTGACATTGAACATGGCAGCCTGATTTCCCTATTTCTATGGCACCTTACTGTACCCTTTGACATCTCTGTTTTCAGTTCTCTGTGCCCCACTTTGGTTCCTGGTGTGTTTAATGCTGCCCACTGCAGGTCATACCTATGTGAATATTACATTTGCAATGTTTACACTTTGTGAAGGTAATACATTTGTCATAGAATTCACAGACTCAATACTTGATTTTGTTCCAAGGGTGTTTATTGATGTGCTAATAAGTGTAGGAGGTATTGAAATGGGCTGGGTTGCTGATGGAGGAAAGTCCAGGGTAGAGTCCATTCTATTTGTATCCCAGGTGCATTGTCCAAGTGGGCATAGGAAGTGGAGCAATGGCATTTCAAGGTGGACAGGGTGACAGAGTGGGACAGAGGGTGACAATCAGGAGCGTCTTCTTTCCTGGCGGGGGTCATGGCAATGTTTTCTGGCTTCTGCCTGGATCGCAGGGACTGTTTGCGGGGTGGTTCTCCTTCTGCAGGGGGTGGGGTGCTGTTGGCCTGTTGTTCCTGTGGTGGGGCCTCATATCCACTAGCGTCGGTGGAGGCGGAGGGCTGTTTTTCGGTTTGGCTAGTGTCATGGGCCCTTTAGTGTGACACTGCCTCCCTCATGGTGTTGGCCATTTCAGCCAGCACCCCTGCCCTGGTGACCAGGGTGGTGTGGATGTCCCTCAGGTCCTCCCTGATCCCCAGGTACTGTCCCTCCTGCAGCCGCTGGGTCTCCTGCAGCTTAGCCAGTATCTGGCTCATGGTCTCCTGGGAATGGTGTTGTGCTCCCAGGATGTTGGTGAGTGCCTCATGGAGAGTCGGTTCCCTGGGCCTGTCCTCCCGCTGTCACACAGCAGTCCTCCCAGCTTCCTTGTTGTCCTGTGCCTCTGTCCCCAGAACCGTGCCCACCGCCACTGACCCCAGGTCCCTGATCGTCCTATGTTGGTGGGGTTGCCTGGGGTCCCTGTAGTGGTGGACACACTGCTGATTGACATGTCCTGAGGACAGAGGGATGGGCCTGCTGGGTGAGTGCTGTGCCGGTGTTTCCTGAGGGGGAGGCTCTGTGGTGGGTTGGGACTGTGGCTGGGTAAACAACTGTCCAGAGGTCCCTGATGGGCCAGGTTGGACATCGTGATCCAGGCGTGCAGAGCTGCTGTCATCACTGTGGGCCTCTTCAGGGGGGACTGGATGTTGCTGGCACCTCCTTTCCAGTGACGTTGAGTGGGGGTCCTGTGGGGATGTAAATGCAGTGTTATTGTATCTGCGTGTGCCATCTTGTGCATGGATATGTTTACATCTATGGTTGTTACTAGCAAGGCAGCTTTGGCTTGTGTGAGTTGTGCTTGGTTTGGCTAAGTGATTGTCACTAGTGTGCATGCTTTGGTGATGGGTGTCCATGCCGGTCTCTGATGGGGGTCCATGCATTGGTGTTGCATGCAGGGCTTGGTATTGGAATGGGTGGGTTGCGATGATGGGGTATATTTGAGGTGATGGAGTGATGGGAGTGAGGGTAAGGGTGGGGGTATGTGATGGCATACAGGAAGGGTGGAGGATAAAGTAGTAAAGATTTGACTTACCAGAGTCCAGTCCTCCTGCTACTCCTGTGAGGCCCTCAGGATGCATGATTGCCAAGATTTGTTCCTCCCATGTTGTTAGTTGTGGGGGAGAAGGTGGGGGTCCACCGCCAGTCCTCTGTACAGCTACCTGGTGTCTTGCTACCACGGAACGCACCTCCCCTTGTAAGTCATTTCACCTCTTCCTGATGTCATCCCTTGTTCTGGGGTGCTGTCACACGACCTAGACCCTGTCCACTACTCTCCGCCATAGCTCCATCTTCCTTGCAATGGACGTCTGCTGCACCTGTGATCCGAATAGCTGTGGCTCTACTCGGATGATTTCCTCCACCATGACCCTTAGCTCCTCCTCTGAGAACCTGGGGTGTCTTTGTGGTGCCATGTGTGTAGTGTGAGTGGTATGTGTGAGGGTGTGTGGGGTGATGTGTTGGGGTGTGTGCTGTGAGGTGCGTGGATGGTGTATGGGTGATGGTGTTTTGTGGCTCAGATTCAGTGGGTGCTCCTGGCTTGTCTCTCTCTCAGTTGCCAAAATGTTTGGTTCGTAAAGGGTTGTGGGTGTGGTGTGTGTATGTGTGTCAGGTGGGTGTATTTTGAAATGTCCAATGTGGTGTTGTTTTGTATGTGTGTGTGTGTAGTTTGAGCGCAGTAGTCTGTAATGCCAATGGTCTACCACGGTTAAATGACTGCAGCGGTGATTCGTGGGTCATGATGCTGTGGGCGTATTTCTGTTGGCGTAACGGTGTGGCTTTTGGTATTGCCAGTTTATCACTGACCTTTGGGCTGGCGGACTTGTGTGGGTGTCTGTATAGTGGCGGATTTCTCTGTGTGGGTCATAATACCCATAGCGGTACACCGCCGCAGTCACGGTATGTTGGCGGCAGTCAGCATGGGGTAGGCAGCACTTACCACCAGAGTTGTAATGAGGGTCAAAATAAGTTAGATGCCCTTTTGTGTATTGTCTTTCATTAGGCACCACCTGTTTGAGTAAAATATATACTGTGATATCCATGAATACCTTTAGTTGTGAAAAAGTGATCTGGCTGGCTCAATATGGTGGCAGATGGAGAAAAAAATCAGTGACTTTGTATGATGAGAATCCAGCATCCTCTGATCAGTCAATTGTTTCTGTTCTCAGTCAAGCACTCAGATATACCTGAAAGGTGACACAAAGCATTTTATAAAACTCCTCAACACATTTGTAGCTTGCTTAGTCAGAGTAAGGGGTTATTACTTTAGTATCAGATGAAGTTAATTGTTTAAACTCCCAATATCCCTTTTACAAAGCAGCCACTATTCTGAAAGGGAGGCATGATCTCACCTTGTACTCTGTGGAAAATAATTCCATTCCTCCAAAAAGACACAACAATCCCAGAATGTCACACCCATGTAAGATAATTATCATAAGTAAAATTTAACCACATTCTAACAATCCTTTTTACAATATGTGCATCTGTAAATGAAAATATTGTGGGGGAGAGATAGAGATGATGAAAGCAGAAAGAGTCCTATCATGTCTGTCTCACCGGACATGACCTAGTCTGCTGTTAAACTGTTCATTTGTTTTGTTGTACTGATTAGAAATTTCTATTTCACTTATCCCACCCACGTTTTGACTCTCATTTTCCTCCCAATTTTCTTTCTTGTCTCCTTCATTTAAAGTCTTCTATTGCGATTACTTTACCTTTCATCCTGTGATGGGTTGCTCCGACCCGACCCACCCAATTCCATTGCTTGTGCTGACTCTGCCACAAATGACCGGGAGACTATTGGAGACACCGACGCTTTGGTTGGTTGGTTACAGCAACCGCGGGAACTGCCGCGAGTTAAAGGTGGAGTTTCGCTTATGCCAGAGAAGGAGGTCGTGAGCTGGAGCCAGAACATCCCGGAACTGGTGACAACGGAGGATTGGAAGGAGCAAGAGGACGAGGAACCCGGTATCACGGAGACCGCCGTCCGGATGAGTGTAACGACGGGGCCGTCTGGAGCAGAGGAACCACAGAGGAGAACCGAAGACCGCTGGCCCCGGGGAGCCTACTCTTGAGCCGCCACGCTTCAGGAGAAGCGTGGCCACTCCAGGTACGGAGACGCGAGCATGGAAAGGAGCGGGGAAGGGAGGCGGGAGGTGGAGAAGAGTGGGGAAAGGAGGGGAAAAGGAAAACGGGCACTTTGGGATGGGGAGCACTGATTTGGAAGGGTATGGTAACGGGGACGGAGTAAGAAAGCATCATTATACTCAGGTATATAGAGGAAAGGAAGAAAAAGACAGAAAATAAGGCACCAAGAAGATAGAGCATACACAGGAAAGAGAAAAGGGGGTGAAGACAGCGGAGAAGTCTACTTAAGTTATTATCAAAACAAATAAAAAAAGGAGAGAGAGAGAGACGGAAAATCACATACAAGAGTAAAGAAGACCTACTCAGGACGCAAAAGAGGGAAAAGGCAGGAAAGAAGCAATTCAGGAGAATCAGAAGAGAGGAAAAACAAGGGAAAGAAATAAAGGAGTCGAGAGATAGCCGAGACAGGGACAAGGAAGAAGAGAGAGAAAAGGGAGAATAAGCCTAAACCTCTTACCCACTTACCGTATCTATTCTCTTTTGTTTTTCCACGCTCCCCGCGAGGTCCTGGAAGAAAGAAGAGAAGAAGACGAGCTAAGATGTCAAACAAGAGGATAACATCACAACCTACATATTCTCAACAATTTTTTCTTTAATACTTACCGTTTATACTGTTTCAAGAACAATAAAAGACAGTTCTCTGAAACCAAAATACCGCTGTCTAGAGTCATAAATCTGCCATCCTCGTACAAAGTGGTGTCAGAAGTGGGATCTCGAACCCAGTATACATATAGAAGAAGATGGAGGAAAAACCCACCATGGCGGATATAATTGCTCAACTCGCGGAGGGACAACGCCATCTCCAGTTGATGTGGGAGCAACAAATGAAGGACGCTAAAGAGGAGAGAGAGGCGTTACAAACAGCCCTTAAAAGTCAGGCCACAATTATGGCCAACAATCAACTGGTCCATGAAACTGCCCTGAGCAAATTAACAGAAACCATCGCACATACCAAAGTACATCCGAATGTGCCCAGCAGTGTGCTACAAAAATATAAAGACCAGGAGGATCCTGACTCTTTTTTTCTTAATTTTGAGAGGGTGGCCAGCTCAGCCAACTGGCCCGAGGAAAAATGGGGCCAGTATGTAGCCCCATTATTGACTGGACAACTCACAAGCCACATATCAAGCCATTAATCCTATGGGTACACTGCCATACAAGGAGATCAAAAAGACCATCCTAGAAAGAATAGGACTAGACAGCGAAAGTTATCGGAGCAAGTTCAGACACATGAAATGGGGGTTACAAGAAAATCTGCGTGCCCTATATTACAGGGTTCAACACGCTGCGGGACGATGGTTACGGCCCACAGAAAAGACTCGGGAGGAAATGTTCGATGTTATCGTACTAGAACAATTCCTTGATGCACTGCCTCCATCCATAAGGAACTGGGTTCAGCAACACCCAGGGTTAAACAACGAAACGGCCATTGATCTAGCCTGTGCCTTTCACAGGAGCCCAGATTTTAGAGCTACTCCTAATCGAAATCTGGGCCCATCCTCGGCACGGCCAAACATAGGGAAAGTAGCGCCTTCCTGACCCTTAAGTTCACATGAACAGGAGCGAATACGTAGTCCCCATCCTACTCCAGCCTCCTATCCTTCTAACGGGCCTCAATGTTATAACTGTTCAGAATGGGGTCACATCGCCCGGTTTTGTCCACAAAAAAAAGATATAGAGGAACCAATGGAAATTGGTGTCACCAAAGGCAGGGTTTTCTGGACGGGAGAGACTAAGCCTACATATACGCTTCCCATTCGTCTAAATGGACAAGAAAAAGTAGCCTTAGTTGACTCTGGTTGCAGTCAGAGCGTTATAAGACAAGACCTAGTAGAAGCAAGGCAAACCATGCCCCAGAGCCAGGTACTGATAGCATGTGTCCATGGCGATTAGTCATATTATCCAGTAGCTAGGATTCGATTTCAGTGGAGGGGTGAGGAGGAAACCCTCAGGGTTGGGGTGTTGCCACATATTGAGGAAGATATCATCATCGGGACAGACTATGCAGCCTTTCCACGGTTATTGAATAAAGCCGGGGAAGAACATATGATGAAGAAGTGGTGGGAAGAAATACCCTATGATACTGAGATAGCCGAGACTCGACCTCTCAAACCACACTTAAGCAAACGACAGAAAAGAGCTCATAGACAACAACATTGGGAGGAGAACCGGGGAAACACGGACCCGCCAGGAATCACGGGAAAGGTATATACCGTGGCGGGGGATTTTAGACAAAGACAAAGAGATGATCCCTCATTAAAGAATGCATGGGAAAAAGCCCTTAGCCGGTAATAAGAAGGGGTAGGACCCACATTTCACATACTTAATGACCTTTTATATAGGATACCCCATTCAGGAAATATGGACCGAAGACAATTGTTAGTCCCCGGTGGATACCGAGAGCAGGTTTTACAGTTAGCCCATGGGGACACAGGGGAAGGGCATCTCAGAAGAGACAAGACCGAAGCAGCGGTCCTACAGCGGTTTTATTGGCCAGGTGTATATGGGGATATACGTAGATACTGGCAAACATGTCAAAAATGCCAACTCTATAATCCGGGAATGCAACCCCCTGCCCCTTTACAACCCCTCCCGATTATAGAAACCCCTTTTTCTCGGGTAGGAATGGATCTTATTGGTCCCCTCACCCCATCCGCTAGAGGGAGACAATATATACTGGTATTGGTGGACTATGCCACGAGGTATCCCAAGGCAATTCCTCTTCCCAGTAAGCATACGAAGGTAGTAGCGCAAGCCATGATCGAGTTATTTTCAAGGGTCGGGTTCCCTAAAGAAATACTGACCGATCAGGGTACGCCTTTCATGTCTCGACTTATGGGGGAGGTTAGTAACACCTTGGGAATAAAGCAAATCCGGACCTCAGTCTACCATCCCCAAACTGACGGCCTAGTGGAACGATGTAATCAGACTATTAAAGCATTGCTTAGGAAAAGCGTAGCAGTGGACGGAAGGGATTGGGAAAAGAAATTACCACTCGTACTCTATGCCATACGTACTCATACCCAAACCTCCCTTGGACATAGTCCGTTTGAGATGTTATTTGGCAGAACACCTAGAACCCTCCTAGATATGTTAGTAGAACAATGGGAAGAAAGAGATGAGGAAACAAAAGATCTCCTGACATATACTAAAGACTTAAGAGAGAATCTACAGTCTGTGTGGGATAGGACCCATGAGAATCTACAAGAAGCACAAGACAAACAAAAGAAGAATTATGATACTATAAGTGTGCTTCGTACACTTAATGTTGGGGACAAGGCTCTGATCCTTCTCCCCAGTAGTGAGAATAAGTTGTTAGCCCGATGGCAAGGACCATATGAAGTGTTAGAACGAATCAATCCAACAACTTACCGGCTGGCCCTTCCCCATCGACCACAAAAAGAACAAATCTACCACATAAACTTGTTAAAAAAATGGCAAGAGACCGATAATGTACATAGAGTTCAACATATCATGACAGATCAGATAGAAGACATTCCATATCCCTCTTTTTTCTCTTCCTCCCATTTAGAGGATAATAAACCCCGGATCAATACCTCCCTTGATGAAACCTATCTAGATTCTCTCTCTCAAACTATTAAAACCTATGCAGATGTATTCTCTCTACAACCTGGCCACACTACTTTAACCGAACACAGTATTCGAACTAAGAGTGAGGCAATCGCAAGACAAAGACCCTATAGGATTCCTGAGGCCAAGAAAAATGTAATCGAACAAGAAGTTACAAAAATGTTGCAATCCGGTATTATTGAACCATCCAGTAGTCCATGGTGTTCCCCTATAGTGTTGGTACCCAAGCCAGACGGGACCACACGATTCTGTGTAGATTACAGGAAGGTTAATGAGCTCACTTACTTTGACGCTTACCCTATGCCTCGCATTGACGAACTATTGGAGAGAATAGGGCACGCCAAGTTCATGTCTACTCTAGATCTCACAAAAGGATATTGGCAGATCCCATTAAAAGAGACCGATCGAGAAAAAAACGCCTTTGCGGCACCCTCCGGGTTATATCAATTTACCGTCCTCCCTTTTGGGTTACATGGGGCCCCTGCCACCTTTCAAAGGTTAATGGATATGGTCTTACGTCCCCATCGCTTATATGCAGCTGCATACTTAGACGACATTGTGATATATAGTGACTCATGGACTGACCACCTCAAACACTTATCAACAGTATTACAGACGTTGAGGGAAGCCCACTTAACTGCCAATCCCGAAAAATTTATGTTAGGTTGTACCTCAATAAGATATTTAGGTTAGGTCTTGGGACAAGGACAGGTCCGACCTCAAATTGAAAAAGTAGAAGCCATGCAACAGATCCCGGTACCTACATCAAAAAAAGAAGTGCGTTCATTCCTTGGTCTCGTAGGCTACTACAGGCGGTTTATTTCCGGGTTTTCTACCATTGCTGAGCCCCTTACGAACTTACTGAAGAATGGGTCCCCTAAAACCTTTTCCTCATTATCTGAGGCAAGTATGCACAGTTTTCGGAGGCTCCGGGAGGCATTGGCTACTGACCCGGTGTTGTGTTGCCCTAACTTCGGTAGCCTGTTTTATTTACAAACCGACGCCTCTGATGTAGGCCTTGGAGCCGTGTTGTCTCAACCCCAGCCTGATGGTTCTGTTCACCCCGTTTTGTATATAAGTAGGAAGCTTCTCCTGCGGGAACGATACTACCCCACTATTGAGAAGGAATGTCTAGCCATTAAATGGGCCATTGAATCCCTTCGTTATTATCTTAGTGGCCGTTCCTTCACCCTCCTGACTGATCATGCCCCTCTCACCTGGCTGTCTCGTCATAAGGATACCAATCCTAGAATCCTGAGATGGTTTCTTTCCTTACAACCCTTTTCATTTCAGGTGCTCCATTCTCCGGGCCGTCTCATGGCGAATGTTGACTTTCTCTCCCTGTGTCCTCCGGCTGAGCGTTGTCTACAGACGCTCTCTAGGGGGAGTGTTTGTGATGGGTCGCTCCGACCCGACCCACACAATTCCATTGCTTGTGCTGACTCTGCCACAAATTACCGGGAGACTATTGGAGACACCGACGCTTTGGTTGGTTGGTTACAGCAACCGCAGGAACTGCCGCGAGTTAAAGGTGGAGTTTCGCTTATGCCAGAGAAGGAGGTCGTGAGCTGGAGCCGGAACATCCCGGAACTGGTGACAACGGAGGATCGGAAGGAGCAAGAGGACGAGGAACCCGGTATCACGGAGACCGCCGTCCGGACGAGTGTAACGACAGGGCCGTCTGGAGCAGAGGAACCACGGAGGAGAACCGAAGACCGCTGGCCCCGGGGAGCCTACTCTTGAGCCGCCACGCTTCAGGAGAAGCGTGGCCACTCCAGGTACGGAGACGCGAGCAGGGAAAGGAGCGGGGAAGGGAGGCGGGAGGTGGAGAAGAGTGGGGAAAGGAGGGGAAAAGGAAAACGGGCACTTTGGGACGGGGAGCACTGATTTGGAAGGGTATGGTAACGGGGACGGAGTAAGAAAGCATCATTATACTCAGGTATATAGAGGAAAGGAAGAAAAAGACAGAAAATAAGGCACCAAGAAGATAGAGCATACACAAGAAAGAGAAAAGGGGGTGAAGACAGCGTAGAAGTCTACTTAAGTTATTATCAAAACAAATAAAAAAAGGAGAGAGAGAAAGAGAGAGAGAGAGAGACGGAAAATCACATACAAGAGTAAAGAAGACCTACTCAGGACGCAAAAGAGGGAAAAGGCAGGAAAGAAGCAATTCAGGAGAATCAGAAGAGAGGAAAAACAAGAGAAAGAAATAAAGGAGTCGAGAAGACAGCCGAGACAGGGACAAGGAAGAAGAGAGAGAAAAGGGAGAATAAGCCTAAACCTCTTCCCCACTTACTGTATCTATTCTCCTTTGTTTTTCCACGCTCCCCGTGAGGTCCTGGAAGAAAGAAGAGAAGAAGACGAGCTAAGATGTCAAACAAGAGGATACCATCACAACCTACATATTCTCAACAATTTTTTCTTGAATACTTACCGTTTATACTGTTTCAAGAACAATAAAAGACAGTTCTCTGAAACCAAAATACCGCCGTTTAGAGTCATAAATCTGCCATCCTCGTACACATCCCCATTCATTATTAATAATACATACATTCCATGTGATTAGAGCTTCAGGGTACACAGAAGAGGCAACAACACATTTATAAAAGAAAACATAAAATTGCTAAAACAAAATAAAAGTCTAATGTAGTCCATTTGATGACAAGAAAATCAAGTGAAACACACCATTATTATTCACTCAAATCAAATTGCTATTTCCTATCTTTCCCCATTCTCATCTGTCTCTCTTACATTTATGGCAACCTTCTGCAAATGTATTAGTAATACACTTGTAGCTCCCTCAATAGAGGAAATGGAAAACAGCTTATTACCATGTTTATGCAGAAATATCTTTTCAGTGGTATCTTTTTATTAATCTGTTCATATTGCTCACAGAATCTGATTAAGAAAGCAGAACAACAATGAATCTATGTTTGTGTTCATGTGTGATAAATATTGGCACACTTAGGCCCATATTTATGAAAAATGGCACACCAGTGCGCTAACGCAGTTGTGCATCATTTCTTTAACACCAGCTAACGCCATTCCCTAACGCCACCCGTGCGCCATATTTATAAAATGATGCAAGATGGCACTAAGGAATGGCTAGCATCAGAAATTACATTAGGCTGGTTAGCGGCAAAATGTCTGCTGTTAGTCAGCCTAGCGCCATTTTTTGATGCACAAGCAGCCAAAAAATTACTCCTGTCTAAGTTTGGACAGGAGTCATTACCCCTACTCCAATGCCCACCACAGGGGACCATTGTCCCGTGGCAAGCTCTACATACCCAGGGCCAGGCACGGGGCCCCATGTAAGGGGCCCCCAATGGCACACCACACACATACACAAACAATTACCTGCAACTTACCTGGGATGGGCTCCCTCCCCCTGTAGTGTCCCTGTGGTGTGGGTGGTGGTGTTGCTGGGGGTTGGGGTGGGCATCTTTGTGCCCATTCCATGGTGTTTAGCCATGGAAATAGGCCTACCTGCACTTTAACCCCTGGTCTGACCAGGCATTAAATAATGGTGCTAAACAGGCTTAGCACTGGTATTTCGGTCCATTTCCCAGTTGCACGTCATTTCTGTGTCGGGAGTTAAATATTGGGCTAGTTGGCTCGCCTCATTTTTAGGAAGGGAACACCTACCTTGCATCTCATTGATGCAAGGTGGGTTGGTGCATCCTAAAAATGGCGCTAGCTCCAATATTTTGATGCTAGATGGGTCTAGTGTCAAAATATAAATATAGAGTTAAGTTAGCACCGCTTTAGCGCCAAAATAAATGGCACTAAGGCACGCTAAGCTTCCATAAATATGGACCATGGGTTTTTAGTTCAACATTTGTGTACTAGTGTACTCAGCTTCAATTTTGTGTTTGCTGTCGTAGTGTTCTCATTGAGCTCACAGGGCAACAAACTACTTATGTAAGGGCGTACTGTATTTGAAATTTGAGGTTGGCGTTCTTGGAGTGAATACTGTGTAATAGGATGATAATAACGTGTTATAGAGATGGTTTAGAATTGACAGATGTGTGGTATCTTGCGCCAAACCAAGCACAAGTTATGATTATTGTTTTATTATCGTAATTAAGGGGTTCATGGTGAATGTGTGCACTATGTAAGAGGGTATTGTGTGAACTGTCTGCATTGGGTACAAGTGAGAAAGTACACAATCAAATGCCTGTGTGAACGGGTGTCAGTGTTTCTTTTTAAATTATGCTGTTTTCTTCTTTGTTAGTGGGCTACTGTTCTTTTAGTAACCACTGTCAAATGTAGCTCTATGGGATTAAGTTACATTAAAACACTGCCTTTGCTAAAGCTTCCAGCCATCTCTACTCCTTACTAATGAACAGCAGCACACTACTTGAACCAAGAGGCAGAGAAGGTGTATCCCTCAATTTCTCTGGCAAACCACCCCTTTTGAGACCATGTTTGAATTCCTTTCTAACAAACCAGGGGCCAGATGAACGTAGCTTTTTTCTTGTTGCAAAGGGCCCTTTTCACAGAATTGGTCCGTTTTCAACAAGAAAAAAGCATTTTGGTATGTCCAAACCCTATTTTGCGATTCAGTAATCTATTTACCGAATCGCAAAATAGGTTTGCGACTCACTATTTGGAAGAAGCGTGTCAAGTACGTCCCTTCCAAATAGCATGTTGCAGTGGTATGTAAGATTGTTTTCTCACTGTGTATGCGGTCGCAAAACAATCGCAGTTACCACTGCTAGCACAAGTGTATTAATAAAAATGATTAATGAGTATTGATGTATTTTGAATAAATACGTTTGTGTAGAAAATATAATGACGTAGGACATAATGCACACATTTGAAAATGTGATCACAAGGAATGGCCATCAATGTTAATGAAATGTACTAATCAATGATTTAATAATATGAAATGTTGAATATATGTTTAACTAATGTGGTAGTGTGTCATATTAAAGGTCATGCAGTAAAGATTTAGCTTTATTAATTGTAGGCCTTACCTTAGCTAGCGTCTTGGCCTAGTTTGCCAGGCCTCATGGCAAAGCTGTATTTCTTAACATTTAATAAAATGGCTGTCCTAGAGAGTTAAACTGTGATTTCTATTGTATTGTTTAAATATGCTCATAACAAAGCTTTCTCATGAGAACCGACTGCTAGAAGATGATGTTCCTGTTAATGTAACATTTTATGTGTTATGTGTGCAAGACTGACTTTCTCAGGAGAAGAACAATGGAGATACTGGCTCGAGTGGAAGCTGCAACAATATTTTTATCTGGAAAGCCAGATGATGAGGACATTGCAAGACAAACCAATCAACGACATGTGAACAGAGCAATAGTAGAATTAATAGATTTGGAGTTTTAGTTTTATTGGACAAAGTGTGAACATGTGATTAACTGACCAATAGGGATTTGGGAAGTAGTTTTAGTAGTGTTTACTTTACAGGACTACATTGAGAAGAAAGCAGCATTAGCCAGATATTCTGCTCTTGCATTTTGCCATACACTCATTGCCCATTTTCTCACTAGCCGAAAGGTCAATATTTCTTGTGCGTCTTGACAAAAGGCGGGCTTAGCTTTAATGCTTAAAGACTTTGCGTTTTCTGAACTTTGATGCTGAATCCTGATGCCTTGCTGATCGACTGATGTCCTGAGGATGAAGACTGACTCTGCTTGCTGATCCACACTGAGGATGGGTATAACAAAATAGACTGTTGATTGTTATGCATTTGCCTTTTCTTTCTAGGTACCAACGGCACTGTTTTGATAGAGCTATAGTTAGATGTTTTTCCAAATTTGTGTTACTAAATTGTTTTGCATGAAGCCCAACATGCTGATACTAATCTGATGTTAGTTAAGGATTCTCACTAATGAAATCATGATAACAGGGATTAATGCTTGATGATTTTCTCTGTTAAACTTAATGTATGTAATCACATTGACATAGTTGACTTTGTATTGATTTGCACCATAACCCTAGAATGTGTTGTAGTTCAAGCTTTGATTACATTACATTTCGTCCACCGCTTTGGACAGCAAGTAATGTTTCTGTATGTGTTTCATTTGATTTTGAGATTAATCTACATGACCTTAGCATTGTTAACATTGGGAAATGAATATTCCACCTTTTACTAAAAGGTGTGGTTATTCATGACTGAAAGGTTATGGTGCGTGACCATTACTGACTCCATTCATTACTGATGTTATTGATTATTGATAATGTACTGGAGTTATGGTAAGAACATCTTAATTGCGAGTCAAAAGGTTCATCGACCTATTTGCATCCCCTTGTAAGTTTACTTCTTAAGGCCAGATGCGCTAACAGACATGGTAGCAGACTGCTGGTTCGTTTCGTGAAGAGATTACCATAGACGTCCATTATAGAATAATAGACAAACAGAGACGGTATGAAAGACTGATGGTTAGTCTCCTAAAGAGCTCATCATAGACGTGCGGTACAGAGTAACTGGTGTTCCCAGAGATGGTAGTAGCTTGATGAGTTGGTTCTTTGAGAGTTCATTATTATGGAGATTTGGATTTTATTTTTCAAGGATGCAAATTGGAGAGAAAATGTTCCCTTAAGTCCAGAAATGACTTTCCCAGAATCCTGGATCCTGCCAATGGCTGTTTGAGGATGTTCTCGGTGTTCTAGTGACAGTGTGAATGAAGTAGGTTGCGCTTGCACAGCTTATGCAAATTGCAGGTGAATTGTGAGGTCTGTGAGGGTTTTAGGGAGTTTGGTACTCCAAATGAAGTTGTAGAAGGAGTGTGCGTACTCCGCAGTGTGAGAGTAGGGAAGTCGAGGAACTTCATATGTGTTTGCTGCTTTGTAGTAAAAAATTGTCCACATGGTTGTTGATGTATAGACCCTGCATGGTCTAAGACTCCGGAGTATATTGAGAAGTGTATGAGACACTTTGGCCAATATTTATACGCGCCGGTTTTGTGTCATTTTTTTTACGCAAATTCAGCACAAACTTAACTCCATATTTCCACTTCGGAACTAGACCCATCTAGCCCCAAAGTTATGGAGTTTGAGTAATTTTTTGTACGTGAAAACCTACCTTGCGCTAATGAAATGCAAGGTAGACGTTCCCGTGCAAAAAATGACTCAAAGGCATGTGCGCCTTATTTATCCTCCGGCATCACAATGACGCACAGGAGGAGACGGGCCTTAAACTTAAAATATGGCGCCCATCCAGATTTGCGCCATTTTTTAACGCCTGGGTCAGGGCAGGCGTTAAGGGACCTGTGGGCTCATTTCCATGGTGGGAGACCATGGAAGCAGTCCACAGGTGCCCTTCCCTGCACCCAGGGACAGACCCTGCCACCCTTGCCCACCCCTGGATGACACCCATGGATGGGGGGACCCATCCATGGTGAGTGCAGGTAAGTGCAGGTAAGTATAATCTTTTTTTTTAAAGAGGCATAGGGGGCCTAACTTGTGCCCCCTTACATGCCACTGTGCCCAATGGCCATGCCCAGGGGAGAAAAGGCACGGGGGCATGACTCCTGTCTTTGCTAAGACAGGAGTCATTTCCATGGGGGTTGTGCGTCACAAAATGGCGCAAGTCAGGTTAGAGCCAATCTTTTTTACTCTAACCTGACTTGCACCATTCCTTGGTGCACAACCCCCAGTCTTCCCTTCGCCTCCGCTGCCCAGTTACTGTAATTTATTTTGACGCTAACCAGGCCGCAGCTCAGGCTAACGTTATTCAATAAATAAGGCACCTGGCTGGCGCGTTGGAATGGCGTTAGCCGGCAGTAAACTTTTTGACACAAATCTGCCCTAGTATAAACATTTTTTTATGTTGTAATCTGTCTGGTTTAGTATGTTGTTCGGGCGTGGTCAACAAGTCAGAGTGAGTAAAGTGAGTGAAAGAAAAATTTAGACTGAGATTTGGTGAGTCCTGGTTTCTGAAGCGATTGTGTTACCTTTCCTGTAGTAAACCAGCAGATTTGTTTTTGTTTTTTGTTTTTTGATTAGTGCTCGCAATATTTGCAATAGTTCGTGTGAATCAGAGTTTGGGAGGACAAGGCACAAGACTTTGTCAGCTGCAGTACGTGTGAGTGTGACGTCATTGGAGCCGTGCTGGGATAAGTCGGTTAGTGAGAAGGGTCACGCACAGATTGGCAGCCATCCGTGAGAGGCAATTGGTTGAGAATGTAGGTGAAAGGAATCTTGGGATTAAAAGTCACTTACTGATTTGATTTTGAGTAACAAAAAGGGTCGAAAAGATGACATTTTTCAAAGCATTAAAGAGCGCCCTAAGGGGAGATACGTACATTACAACGTGTAGGCGAGGCTACAAATGGGACGTTAAATTGAGGGTTTTGGAGCATTTAAGGATGGTGCTTTATGAATCGAAGTCCCTTCGGAGACAGCACAGTTTGAGGCATTAGCGATTTGGGAGCTTGTAGCCAAACAGCAACAGGAATTCAAGAGGAGGGTGAGAAAGGCAGAAAAAACTCTAGCGGAGGCTAGATGGGACTGTGTTCAGAAGGTTTGGAGGATGGAGACTTTGCAAGGAATTAAGTTGTTTCCGGCAATTACGCAGGACAATCAGAAGGAAGGAAGGAAAGCTACTAGAAAGAATAACAAAAGTCCCTCCGAGAGTAGGGAGGCTAGAAAGTCTTCAACAGTAGAGGAGGAATTGGACGATGATGAGTTTATTACGCATTTATTGACAGATCGTCCACCACCATATACAGTACATGAGAGAGTTCCAAGTACCAGTGCTGATCCGACAGCTCTGAATCAAGTTAATGGGACAAAGAGTCCAGTGCAGGTCAATGCTAGCGTGACACAGAATGCGATGCAGAGTGGTCTTAATGTGCCTACCACTCCTGTAGTACAGAATCAGGTACATCCGCCACAGGTTCAGAGAATTTATCCTGATGTGCCCATTATGGAAACGACTTTGAACTTAATGGTGCCAACGGAACAGGTTTACCCGAGACCGATATTGGTTCAGACTGAACCACCTCCACTTTTATTGCCCTGAGTGCAGCCGCAGGTAATGCCACGATTTACTCCAGTAACAGGGACACAGTCAGATATGACTCCAATGATTAATCAAAATATGGGAGTTACTCTCCCACAAAACGTAAGTGCCAGAACAGCCCCAGATGCTGTATTGCTACCTATTACTTTTGGTCCAGCTGTACCCTTATTTGCACAGAAGAAACCTACTGTACGTGAACAGGGATCAATGTCCCAGAGTTTATTGAGAGGAGGACATAATGAAAATGTTCAGGTAGTCTCTCCTGTGGGACAGATTTTTGACGGATCAAGATCAGTGTTAGACCTTAGTCCATTTGTAACACTTCCAGATACTATGGCAGGGCCAAACGTTGGCCAGAGTTTGAAATTATTGTCCCAGTAGACCCCGAACGTAGTTGCACAACAGGTGCCACCAGTCCAAGCAAGTAACATTTCGTCACAAGGTTTGACAGCTTAGCAGTTGACTTAATGGTTAGACACGATTTCCCCACAGAGTGCTCCTAAGGGAGAGGAGTATTTGAATTATGCTAGGCTAAGCAAGGAAGCGGGTGAACTGGTTGAGGGAACAATGGGGGTGAATAGGTTAGAATCCTCCACAGAGGCAGAATTGAGATATTTGGGCCTGAAGATTACGAGAGAAGTGAGCATTGTGCATCAAAAATTTGCAGACTTGGCAGAGAGCATAGAAATAGAGAAAACAAATCATTTGAAAAGGAGTTACAGATTAGATTTTGCGGCTAAGGATTTTGAACACATGAGATCTGCCGGAATGAAGGCACACTTTAAGGAATTTCTTCAAAGTGCTCAGACCTGGGGAGCATTAGACAAATGGGAAGGCAGATGGGTAAAGAAAAGAGACAAGAGAAAAAGAGATTCTTTGGAACTGACTGCAAATGTGCAGCAGGATAAAGATCCAGTAAAGATTTTACCAATGAGAGAGATTCCGGGGCGAATTTTGTTCATGTCCCTTGGAGCAGAAGTGACATTCAGTCACTCACAAATGATTACCCAAAATTGAGAGAAAAGCCAGTAGAGTGGTATCAGCAGACAGACAGATTTGTGTAACTTGCGAAGTGTTTTTGGGAAGACTTGAACACATTACTAGAAACAGTAGTTCCAGCTGATCTGTGGATCGAGTGTAAGAGGAGTGCAGATTGGCCAACAAGTGAACCCGAGAGAGACAAGAACACAATTGCACCATCTCCTGAGGTGATGAAATATTACTATAAGGTGATTGAGTTTTTGAAAATGAGAATTTCGCCCAAGAATATTGATTGGCAGAGAATAGGAAGCAAAGGAGGTGATACATGCGTATTATGAGATATTGTTGCAGGCATTCAAGCATTACAGTGGTACAGAAATAATTGAGGTGAAAGACATGCTTCATGTTGTGTTCAGATTTGTGGAAGGATTGAGACCTGAAATTAGCCAGATGATTATGAGTAATTTGATTTGTTGGCAAGCAAAGCTGATTGATGAGGTGTTGCAGTATGCGAAATACTGTAGTGATGAGATTGAGTTGAAGCAGAAAAAGCTGAAAGAAAAGGCGATGGTGAAGCAGATTAAAGCAGCTCAAACAGGATTGCAAGGGAATTTCCCGTAGCAGTTACCGCAGCAGCAGCAGGTAAACATAATGTTTCAGTGCCAGATGAGAGGTAGAGGTCGTGAAGGTAATATGAATCGTGGTACAGACTTGAATACTGTAGTGGTTCAGAATGATGTGCAGGGAATGAAGAAGTTATTGCCATGTCATGTTTGCGGAGCTGTTGGACATTGGAAACGGAAGTGTCCAATCATGGTGCAGGAAGATGATATTCAGCAGAGTAATGACATCAATTCAATCTGGAATGTGAGAGGACCGGGAGTGAGGGTGTCCTAATCCAAATTTTCAGAATAATGTGAATCAAGTTCAAAATGTTTAACCCATGCAGCAGGTGCACAAATGTCACAGTTGCAGCCAATGCAACAGCGGGTTCCCATGTATCTAGACAGCAAATTCAAATACCTCAAGCCCCAATGGAACAGCAACAGATGATGCTTTCTCAACAGGTCAGAGGCATAACCAAAGTAGGAACACAGTGCACCAATTCCCGTTACACAATGAGAATGGAATAAATGAAGAGTGGACGAGTGACAGTTCAGAGGGGGAGCCGTGTGTGCTTGCAACTTCCTTAGAAGTAGATCATAGAGGTCCCTATGTGAAGGGAAAGGTTATGGGTCACAGAGTTTCATTCTTGGTTAACAGAGGAGCTACATGCTCTACAGTGAGAAGTGCAGAAGTTCCAAATTTGCCCTTTCAGGTAGAACAGTTCAGGTTGTGTGAGTAGCAAACCAATATTTGACAAACCAGATTACAGATCTAGTTCAAGTTGAGATTGGCAACTTTCAGGGATTGCATAAATTTGTAGTCTGCAATCCAAGTCTGGTATCCCTACTGGGAAGAGACTTAGGGCCTCATTCTGAGACCGGCCGGCGGCAGTCGCCGCCCGCCTGGCGGGAACCGCCATATGGCTGCTCCGCGGTCAAAAGACCGCGAAGGCCATTCTGGCTTTCCCGCTGGGCTGGCGGGCGACCGCCAGAAGGCCGCCCACCAGCCCAGCGGGAAACCCCTTCCCACGAGGAAGCCGGCTCCGAATGGAGCCGGCGGAGTGGGAAGGAGCGACGGGTGCAGTTGCACCCATCGCAAATTTCAGTGTCTGCTAAGCAGACACTGAAATTCTTTGTGGGGCCCTCTTACGGGGCCCCTGCAGTGCCCATGCCGTTGGCATGGGCAATGCAGGGGCCCCCAGGGGCCCCACAACACCCCATACTGCCATCCTGTTCCTGGCGGGCGAACCGCCAGGAACAGGATGGCGGTATGGGGTGTCGGAATCCCCATGGCGGCGCAGCAAGCTGCGCCGCCATGGAGGATTCCTGAGGGCAGCGGAAAACCGGCGGGAGACCTCCGGTTTTCCCTTTCTGACCGCGGCCAAACCGCCGCGGTCAGAATGCCCTTGAGAGCACCGCCAGCCTGTTGGCGGTGCTCACGTGGTCATTGACCCTGGCGGGCAATGACCGTCAGGGTCAGAATGACCCCCTTACTGTGTAAAATGAGGTGTTCAATAACTTATTCAAATGAGGGAATTGAGATCCAGATGAATAGTGATGATGAGGATGACCATTACCCAGAGTGTGAAACTACAAATGAGGAGTACCCTCTTGTTAGAAATGGGGTTTTTGGTTGGCAGTCAGGTTACCCCCTGTCCAAGCAAAAGCCCTCACTCTAGTCAGGGTAAGTCACACACAATCCAAGATTATCCTGTGCCCACCCTCTGGTAGCTTGGCACGAGCAGTCAGGCTTAACTTAGAAGGCAATGTGTAAAGTATTTGTGCAATAAATCATACCATACCACCATATAGCACCACAAAAATACACCACACAGTGTTTAGAAAAATATATAATATTTATCAGGATAATTGTAGGTCAAAAAGAATAAAGTTTGCAATGGGAAATTGTAGGGATATCACTGAAAAGTGATATACAGTGTCTTAAGTCTTTAGAATATAAACAAAGGCCCTCATTCTGACCTTGGCGGGCGGCGGAGGCCGCCCGCCAAAGTCCCGCCGTCAGGTTACCGTTCCGCGGTCGAAAGACCGCGGCGGTAATTCTGACTTTCCCGCTGGGCTGGCGGGCGGTCGCCTTCAGGCCTCCCGCCAGCCCAGCGGGAAAGAGGCTTCCACGATGGAGCCGGCTCGGAATCGAGCCGGCGGAGTGGAAGCTGTGCGACGGGTGCAGTTGCACCCGTCGCGTATTTCACTGTCTGCGCAGCAGACAGTGAAATACATTTAGGGGCCCTCTTACGGGGGCCCCTGCAATGCCCATGCCACTGGCATGGGCACTGCAGGGGCCCCCAGGGGCCCCGCGACCCCCCCTACCGCCATCCGGATCCCGGCGGTCGGACCGCCGGGATCTGGATGGCGGTAGGGGGGGTCGGAATCCCCTCGGCGGCGCAGCAAGCTGCGCCGCCTTGGAGGATTCAATGGGGCGGCGGTACACTGGCGGGAGCCCGCCAGTGTTGCCGGTCCGACCGCGGCTTTACCGCCGCGGTCGGAATCCCCATTGGAGCACCGCCGGCCTGTCGGCGGTGCTCCCGCGGTCCTCCGCCCTGGCGGTCTTTGACCGCTAGGGTCAGAATGACCGCCAAAGTCTCTTTGAAGCACAAGTACCTGGTTTGGAGTGGAAAAATCTCCTCAGAGGGCCACAAAAGAAGAGGTGCGTGGAAAAAGGGTGTGTGCGTCGATTTCTCCCCAGCACACACGGACTTGCGTCGTTATTTTCCACGCGGGGAAGTCGTGCGTCGTTTTCCGGCGTGCGGACAGTCTCTTTTAGTGTATCGCGGGGATTACCAGATGTCCCGGGTCTGTGCGTGGATTTTCCTGCTTGTTTTCCGGCTGCGCGTCATTCTGCGGGGCTGCGCGTCGAAATTACGATCTCACGGCAGGCGTCGCGTCGATTTCTCCTCTAGAGGTCGGGCGGCGTTGTCCTTTAGAAGCCGTGCGTCGGATTTTCGGTCGTCCCAAGAGCGTTGTGTCGATCAGCATTGGTGTGCAGCGTTTTTCTCGCCGCGGAACAAGCTGTTCGTCGAAATTTTCGGCGCACGGAGCGTCCAAGTGAAAGAGGGAAGTCTTTTTGGTCCTGAGACTTCAGGGAACAGGAGGCAAGCTCTATCCAAGCCCTTGGAGAGCACTTTCACAGCCAGACAAGAGTTCAGCAAGGCAGCAGGCCAACAGCAAGGCAGCAGTCCTTTGTAGAAAGCAGACAGGTGAGTCCTTTGAGCAGCCAGGCAGTTCTTCTTGGCAGGATGTAGTTTCTGGTTCAGGTTTCTTCTCCAGCAGTGTCTGATGAGGTAGGGCAGAGGCCCTGTTTTATACCCAAATGTGCCTTTGAAGTGGGGGAGACTTCAAAGAGTGGCTAAGAACTGCACTAGGTCCCCTTTCAGCTCAATCCTGTCTGCCAGGGTCCCAGTAGGGGGTGTGGCAGTCCTTTGTGTGAGAGCAGGCCCTCCACCCTTCCAGCCCAAGAAGACCCATTCAAAATGCAGATGTATGCAAGTGAGGCTGAGTACCCTGTGTTTGGGGTGTGTCTGAGTGAATGCACAAGGAGCTGTCAACCAAGCCCAGCCAGACGTGGATTGTAAGGCACAGAAGGATTTAAGTGCAAAGAAATGCTCACTTTCTAAAAGTGGCATTTCTAGAATAGTAATATTAAATCCGACTTCACCAGTCAGCAGGATTTTGTATTACCATTCTGGCCATACTAAATATGACCTTCCTGCTCCTTTCAGATCAGCAGCTGCCACTTCAACAGTGTATGAGGGCAGCCCCAATGTTAGCCTATGAAGGGAGCAGGCCTCACAGTAGTGTAAAAACGAATTTAGGAGTTTTACACTACCAGGACATATAACTACACAGGTACATGTCCTGCCTTTTACTTACACTGCACCCTGCTCTAGGGGTTACCTAGGGCACACATTAAGGGTGACTTATATGTAGAAAAAGGGGAGTTCTAGGCTTGGCAAGTATGCCAAGTCGAGGTGGCAGTGAAACTGCACATACAGGCCTTGCAATGGCAGGCCTGAGACAAGGAAAAGGGGCTACTTAAGTGGGTGGCACAACCAGTGCTGCTGGCCCACTAGTAGCATTTAATTTACCAGCCCTATGCACATAAAGTGCACCTTACTAGGGACTTATAAGTAAATTAATAGTCCAATCAGGTATGATTCAAGGTTACCATGTTTTAAGGGAGAGAGCATATGCACTTTAGCACTGGTTAGCAGTGGTAAAGTGCAAAGAGTCTAAAACCCAGCAAAAACAGTGTCCACAAAGTGGAGGGAGGCAGGCAAAAAGTTAGGGGTGACTACCACAAGGCTGTCAGGTCTAACACCTCTGATTGAATTTTTCCCGATGTTCACAGTGAAAGAGCTTCATTCTGATTTGCAGGGAATGGGAAAAGAGAAGGTGTGGGATTTGACAGGAAAAGAAGTAGGTTTGATAAAGGGAGTTGAGCCAGTTGAAGTTACTGTGAATCTGAATACAGTTTTTCCTCAACTTCTACAGTACCACATGCCGCAAGATGTCCTTATGAAAGTAGCCCAGATAATTGCAGACTTTGTTAAGCAAGGGGTTCTGAAGGAAGTACTGAGCAGTAAATGTAATTCACCGATAATGGGTTTGAAAAAGCCCTGTTGGAAGGCTCGAATTGTTCAGGATTTGAGAAAAATAAATGAGATTGTGGTCAAATGTTGTTCCGTGGTACCAAATCCAGCTGTGATAATGTTTCAGATTCCATGTGATGCAGAATGGTTCACTGTCATTGATTTGTCACAAGCCTTCTTTTCTGTGCCTCCCCTTGAGGATAGCCAATTTCTGTTTTGTTTCAAATTCATGGATCGAGTTTATTGCTGGTGCAGAATTCCGCAAGGGTTTTCAAAGTCACCTTCCATATTCAATCATATCTTGAAAAATAATTTGGAGTCGTTGGAATTGCCTTTGCAGTCAACGTTGGTGCAGTAAATTGATGACTTTCTGATTGCATCCAAAACAAGGGACGAGTGCAAATATGATACCATTGCCATGTTGAACCATTTGAGAAAGAATGGTCACAAAGTGTCTCTGTTTAAATTGCACTACTGTCAGAAAGTAGTGAAATATTTGGGTCACCAGATTGAGAAGGGTTCAAGAAAAATATTCAGAGAAAGAATTACAACCATATTGCAGATAAATCCCCCGACCACACAGAGAGATGTTAGGATGTTTTTAGGGATGGTAGGCAATTGTCGCCGATATATTCCAAATTTCTCAGTCATGTCAAGACCATTGCAGAAGCTAACTCATGAGGAAGTCACTGATCCCATAGTGTTAGACCAGGCTGAAATGAGAGCGTTCACTGAATTGAGAAAGAGTCTGTGCACGGCTCCAACGTTGGGTATGCCTGATTACACGAAACCTTTCACATTGCTTTGTGATGAGCATGGTGCCTGTATTTTGTCTGTCTTGACACAGGTCCATGGAGGTGTAAATCGCCCAGTAGCATATTCTTCAGCTACTTTGGACCCAGTTGCAGCAGCCTTACCAGGTTGTTTGTGTGTAGTTGCAGCAGTTGGTCAGAGCCTTACACAGTGTGAAGGCATTGTGATGGGACATCCTCAGACTGTAATGGTCCCTCTCTCTATTGAGATTTTACTTCCAAAGATGAAAACCCAACTTTTGACTGGTCCGAGGTTGACCAGATATGAAAATAGTATTCTAGGGTCACCGAATGTGTCATTAAAAAGATGTACAGTGCTGCACCCGACAACCTTACTTTCAAGTGAAAATGTCAAAATTAAGCAAGGGAAGATGGTGAGCATGATTGTCTTAAAGTAAATGACTTGTGCACAAAACCGAGACCTGACATTAGAGTTACCCGATTGGAAAAAATGACCAAATTATCTTTGTTGATGCTTCTTGTCTGAGAGACAATGCAGGGGCACTGAGAGCAGGATATGCTGTGTGCACAATTACTGGTACTTTGGAAGCTTCTTGACTTCGAGGAGTGTATTCTGCTCAAGTAGCGCAACTGGTAGCCCTTACTAGAGCGTGCCATGTTTCTGCTCAGATGAAAGTTACCATCTATATGGATAGCCAGTCTGGATTTGGAAAAGTTCATGCTTTTGGCCAGTTATGGTCACAGAAAGGTTTCATGACCTCTTCTGGTTCACCAGTGAGAAATGGTGAGAGAATTAAAGAATTGTTACATGCTATTCAAATGCCTGAAAAGATTGTCGTGGTGAAATGCAGTACGCATCTAAAGTCGCAGGATTTTGTGTCATTGGAAAATGGATATGCAGATGAAGTCACAAGGTTTTGCACATTGAACTGTATATCGTTCAAAGACAAGTGGGAACTGTTATCTGAAGAAGATGAAACCTGTACAAGCTATGCATTGAAAATAATTGATACTTTGGAAGAATGGAAAACGTTGCGGAATAATGTCGACAGGGATGAAAAACGTTCATGGAGCAAAATGAAATGTGTGCAAAGACAAAATGAATTGTGGGTTTCAGAAGAGGGTCAATTGGTTTTGCCAGATAGCTTGTCATCTCAAATGGTGAGGTACTATCATGGTCAAGCACATATTGGGAGGGATGCAATGATTCGCTTGTTTAAACATGATTGGTTCAACCTAAAGTTTAGACAAGTTGCTGAAGCAGTTTGCCATCATTGTGTCAATTGCCAACAACTAAACGCAGGGAACGGGAAAGCGGTTTATTTGAGCCACATTGAAAGAGCGGGGGTCCATTCAGCAGAATGCAGATTCTTTTTTTTTTAGATGCCTGTATGTGGAGGTTTGAGATATGTGTTGGTGACTGTCTGCATCTGTAGTCACTGGAATGAAGCGTACCCTACACAAAGAAATGATAGTCTCACAGTAGTGAAACTACTGCTTAGAGAACTGACACCGCGTTTTGGATTTCCGATCACTTTAGAATCAGATGGGGAAAGACACTTCAACAATGAAGTAATTAAATTACTGTGTGCAGCACTGAACATTGAGCAGAAGTTGAATTGTAGTTACCACCCTGAAGCATCAGGAATAGTGGAACAGATGAGTGGTACCTTGAAATCAAGAGTTGCAAAGATGTGTGCATCCACGAATTTGAAATGGCCTGATGCATTGCCTTTAGTGTTGATGTCAATGAGAAACACACCTGACAGGGAGATACGATTGTCGCCACATGTGATCCTCATGGGTAGAGCAATAAGGTTGCCAGCGGTGCCTGCAAGTGCATTTGTCAACATTACCAATGATACGGTGTTGGATTACTGCATAGGTCTGGCTGATGGTGTTCGCTCTTTTTCTCAGCAGGTGGAAGTCACCACACTGCCACCGATCCATGACCCAGGGCACAATCTGAGAGCTGGAGACTGGGTCCCGGTCCAGAAACACATGAGGAAAACATGTTTGGAGCCTTGTTGGAAGGACCCAGTTTTGACAACTACCCCAGCTGTAAAGTGTGCTGGACTTCCGAACTGGATTCACGCAAGTCATACGAAGAAAGTAGCATGTCCACTGGATCATGAATAAGTGTTGTTGAGAGTACCAACAACAGTGAGACAAATCTCAGAGCTGGAAGGAGAACGAAGGGGAAATGAGACTGGATTTGAGCCCGTTTAGGACGGTTCAGTCACTCCTGTGAGAGACGAAGGAGAAGACCTCCAGGAGGGTGACGGAGAGCCTATCTCAACTGAGGCAGCTGGAGAGGTTAGTTAGAGGAGGGCTTTCCCAGAAGCAGACGATCTTGAGAAACAAACAGAGCAATTGCCAGACCCAGAGGGTCGATCAAAGTGGATCAAAGTCACTGTAATCTGACTCCTCCTCCGGATAGTTTTCCCCAAGATTTATCAAATGGAGGATTTGAAGAAATTTCCAGAAGTGACTGAATTAAATCATAAGAGACAGAGGAGGGAGTCATCTTCTGGTATATTGGGAGATATATTTGGAGCAGTGATTCCTTCAGTGGGAGTCATTCTGTATTCAATAAAGATTCGAAAGTTGTCTACTATTGTGGATAACATGCTGAAAAAGTTTTCAGGGGCCATACACATTGTTGAATTTATGTTTGACTAATGTAGTAGTGAGGCATATTAAAGGTTATGCAGTAAAGCTTTGCTTTATTAATTGTAGGTCAAAACTTAGCGAGTGACTTGGCCTAGTTTGCCAGGCCTCATGTCTAAGCTGTATTTCTTAACGTTTAATAAAATGGTTGTCCTAGATAATTAAACTGTGATTTCTATTGTATTTTTTAAATGTGCTCATAAAAGAAGCTTTCTCATGAGAACCGACTGATTGAAGATGAAGTTCCTGTTAATGTAACATTTTAGGTGTAGTGTGTGGGAGACTGACTTTCTCAGAAGAACAATGGAGATACTGACTAGAGTGGAAGCTGCAACAATATTGTTACCTGACAAGCCAGATGATGAGGACATTGCAAGACAAACCAATCAACAACATGTGAATGGAGTAACAGTAGAATTCATAGATTTGGAGTTTTAGTTTTATTGGACAAAGTGTGAACATGCGATTAACTGACCAGTAGGGATTTGGGAAGTAGTTTCAGTACTTTTGACTTAACTGGACTACACTGAGAAGAAAGCAGCATTAGCCAGATATTCTGCCCTTGCATTTTGCCATACACTCATTGGCAATTTTTTTGCTGGCCAAAAGGTCAATATTTCTTGTGCATCTTGGCAAAAGGCGTGCTTAACTTTAATGCTGAATCCTGATGCCTTGCTGATCGACTGATGTCCTGAAGACGAAGACTGACTCTGCTTGCTGATCCACACTGAGGATAGGCTTAACGAAATAGACTGATGATTGTTATGCATTTGCCTTTTCTTTCTAGGTAACAACTGCACTGTTTTGATAGAGCCATAGTTAGATGTTTTTCCAAATGTGTGTTACTAAATTGTTTTGCATGAAGCCCAACATGCTGATGCTCATCTGATGTTAGTTAAGGATCCTCACTAATGAAATTATGATAACAGGGATTAATGCTTAATGAATTTCTCTGCTAAACCTAATGTATGTAATCACATTGATGCAGTTGACTTTGTTATTGATTTGCACCATAACCTTAGAATGTGTTGTAGTTCAAGATTTGATTAGATGACGTTTCTACCGCCACTTTGGACAGCCAGTATTGTTTCTGTACGTGTTTCATTTGATTTTGAGATTAATCTACATGACTTTAGCATTGTTAATATAGGGAAATAAATATTCTAACTTTTACTAAAAGGTGTGGTTATTCATGACTGAAAGGTCATGGTGCGTGACAATTACTGACTCCGTTGATTACTGATGCTATTGATTGCTAATGATTATTGTGTACTAATTATTTATTTTGTACTAGAGTTATGGTAAGAACATCTTAATTGCGAGTCAAAAGGCTCATCGACCTATTCGAGTCCCCTTGTAAGTGTACTTATTAAGGCCAGACGCACTAACACCACCAACTTCATGTTGGTGGTGAGCCATTCACAAACGGTCCACTGCCTGCTTTGAAAATGTTTAAATGAAACTTTTATTTTTTTTGGAATGCATCCCGTTTTTCTTTGAGGAAAGCAGGCTGAATTTAAAAAAAGCTGCTTTATTTGTAAAGCAGTCACAGTCCCCAGCAGGCCACCATCCCTGTGAGTGCAGCCAATCGCATGGGGCTTGCAAATTGCGACCTACTTCATGAATATTAATGAGATACGTAATTTGCGACCCCATTGGGAATCACAAACAGTGTGCTTGACACTGTTGTACATTTTCTTTTGCGACTCGCAATTTGCGATTCCCAAACGGATCGCAAATTTCGACTCGCAAAAGAAAATTTCATACATCTGGCCCTAGATCTTTTATTTAAAACACCATCTATTCTCTTGGTGGTAAATGTGATCCCAAACGAGACTTTACCCAGTTCCAACTACCCCAGCTCAAGGAGCTGTTAGGACCCATACTCCTTCCCACCACTGTCGTTTAGCTGTGTTACAATGACTTAAAGCAGCCACACTGGTACTGGAGCTTTTGATTATACCTAGATTTAGATTATACCTAGATTATATCTGGACAAAATAGTACAATGCAGTGTATTTTGAAGCAAATCATACTAGTAAAATTAGTCGAAAGTAGATTGACTTTTTCAGGAGGCTCCCCTAATGAATTTCTCTGAGGTTTGTGGCAAATTATAGCCCCCCAGGCCAATAAAATTGGTGAATGCGAAAAGGAAGTTAAATACAGTTTTATAAAAGAGTGCTTCAGAATTGTGCTAAAATAAACTTTTGGGAATGCAAAAGTATATTTCACATTTTGGAACAGATGCATTGGTTCAAGATGGGAAAATAAAGAAAAAACGAAAAGAAAAATAATTTGGGGGTTTATTCTCTCCCACAGTATGCATGAGAAGATGCAAGGCAGTTGGTGCCTTTTTAATCACAATAAATTTCAACCCAGTGCTGGCAATGCAATTTCTGACTTTCTGGTTTTAGGCAGCGAATAGATTGCATAGTTGAAGAGCAGTTTAGAAGCCCGTGACGTGTTAGTAAAGCACTTTCATACAATGATCGTTTGTGGGATAGCACCAGCATTGTTTATCAGTGGTGCTATACATTTTATGAACATTGCCACCACTTTACAGAACAGCTGCCATCCCTTTAGCAGGAATATGAAGCTACCTCACAGGTGTGCTACAATCTAAAATAATAGCACCGTCAAGTCAATTCTTAGAAGTCTTCCTATGCATTTATTGGGGCAGTACAGTTTTTCTCCAAAATGGCCTCCATACATAGCTTAGGCAGTATGTACACAACACAGCATATATATGGTTAATGATATGAACATAATTAAAGTCCTCGGTAGGGCGACCATAAATCATTGAACTGTACCAATTCTTATCTGGGCTGCTATGTTCTTCATGGGATAGGACCAATATTTCTCAGTAGGGTTGCCTTGCTTTTCACGGCCAATATCAGCACCTCTTTGCAATGTTTTCATACTTTTCATGGCACAATGTTAATAGTTCTTGTACTTAGCCTTCCATCCATTCATTACAATGAGCACCATTGAGTCGTATAATGATAAACACCTGCCTATAGTGCCAAGAGACACCTAAAGGTGAATGAGTGCCCTGCAGAGGTCACCCCATTCCTGCAGAGCTGCATATTTAAATTAGACTCCTGCTAAAGGTTCTAGAGTGATGGAGTGTACAAAGCTTTAAACTAGACCCTTGCCGTGAAGGACACCCTCAGTCAATTTGTGTTTATTAGCCAATGATGTCCTGTTACTCCACAGGATGCGCACTAAGTTGCCAACAAAAAAACAAACTTTCTGTCCACCATGGCTATGACATTTACTACTAGTGATTTCAAAGGACAACGTGACTTTTCTGTCTTGAGGGCGTGCTGAAATGCAAACATATTCAGGTTGGTTGAGTGAGAGGCAGGCTATAAGAGCTGGATTGGAGAGTGGGAAATCTACCCACCCTAAGACCTTTGCACAATAGTTCACTGCAGTTTTAGACCCCATAAGGAAAAAGTTGCATTTGTAAAGTGATTTTGACATTGATGTTGGCATTGTGCACTGTTGCAGGATTGTCATTTAGCTTGAGCCATAGTTGTACTTGTGCTGATGTCCATGTCCACTTGTCCATGGTTACTTGGTGTCTGAATCTGTTCGTGCTGTGCTCCCTCTGACAGTATTCAAGGTCCCTATTTCAGCATCTCAATGTCATTGTGTGCTAGTTTTGGATGAACTATTTCTTTGTCTGCATGGCTCTTTGTCCCTATGCCTCAGTATCAGAATTCTGGTATCTTTGCCCCGATGTAGTGGTCTCTGTCTTTGTTCAGACTGGGTCCTTGTGTCTGTGCTGTGATGCTTTGATCACTGCGCAAGTGGTTCAATGTCATTGTCCCTATCTCAATGTCAACGTGGGAGTGGCCATGCCCCTACTGCAATGCCTTTTGTTCATGTTTCCAATTTTCCCCAAGGTCACTGTCTCATCATCCACACCACTGTGAGTGTCCCTATTCCAGTATGAGTGACCCCCATGAAAATGTCATAAGTGCTCCTGTGCTGCTTCCCAGTGTCACTCTGTCAATCCTTGTATCAGCTTGTAGGTTAAATTAAATAGTGCCAGTGTTCTAGTGTCAAAGCTGTCGTGTCAATACTGCTTTCACTGTCCTAATGTACAGTGTCCAAGCGTCAGTGTCACATAGAAAGTGCTTAATTGTCCTTGTGTTTTAGTATCCAGTGGGCTTGTGTCCTTGTCCCTGTGTCACCCTACCTATGTACGTAATCCCATGTCCATGTCCCAGGACCAGTGTGTCAGTATACAAGGGCTTCCCAGTCCCCGCATCCTCATACAAAAGTCACAGGTGTCCATGTCATGGTCTTCACAGCATTACTACTGCTCTAGCAACCTTATATCAGTGATAATGTTCCAATATGATTGTTGGTGTCTGTGTTTCATTATCCCAGTGTCATTGTCCAGGGAAGTGCCTCAGATCAGTATCAATGTTCATGTCCTACTGTTAGTGCCCTCATCTCAGTGTCCCCTCTATAAGTAGGGTTTGAAGTGTTCTAATATATATTGCTTTTATAGCTCTTATCCCACTCAAATGCAGCTTGAAGATACTATTAGTGAACAAAAGTGTAGGATGACAACATGCGATGAATTGAAGGGTCACGTATAATAAAAATGGGAAAGTCCCTTGTTTGCTTAAAGAGCTGGTTGCAAACAAAATGGGATAGATAGAAAAAGGGCCAGCTGGCAAATCATTGCCTTAGAGGTAATAGAAGCATAATTCACACTTTCCAGCATATCAATGTATTTAACATATTTAGCTCCTTACTCACCAAAGTTAAAAGGAAAGGACATATAAGAGGATAGACCAATGGGACTCAGAGACAGGTTGTTGAGTTGTGTGAGGGCAGAGTGGCTATTCTTTCCACTGGGCATAGTGAAAGAGAAATGTCCATAGTACTCTATGAAGCAGGAGTCTTCCCAGCAAGTCAGGGCACAAGTGTAGGAGAAATGAAAATTGCTTTGGAATCATGAGCAGATCAGTGCTCTTCCATTGAGGCACAGATGATTCTTTCACAAATCAGATCCAGCCTCTTTTAGGCAGGCTACCACTTTGTACTAGCCTCTAGATCACTCTTGAAGTAGATCTAGGTATTATCGGAATACAGGTGGTATCTAATGTTATGGAATTCCTAAAAATCAACCATTGTGGTCTTGTAGACGATGAAGAGGCTATTCTGGAGGGACGTCTTTTGTGGGTCTCAATACACAGCTAGTAGCCTAACCAGCCATTCCAGTAGCATACAGACAGCCTTTATTTCTGTCCATGGGCAGGGTGTTTCAGGGACACGCCTGGTTACTTAGTACGTCCACTGAGGCCTATTGCTCCCATTCTTTTTCAAAGCAAGTGCCTCATCACTCCACTCCCTTTTATGTCTACAGAAACAACCCACTCTGTGCATTCTCAGTTGCCCATTCAGTAGTGAACTGAATCAAAAATCATCCTCCATGGCCACGGGGTGTGGATGGGCATAATATCACTTTATGTAGTCGGCCAGGAATGATAGACTCCAAAAAAGGAAAACATACAGGGATTCATTTACAAGAAACTGGTGCATCGTGATTGATGCAACAGTTTTCTTGTGCCATCCTGCACCCCCGTAACGATGCCATGGGGGCACTGTATTTACAATAGAGTATTCCATGGTGCAAAGTGTCCACAACAACGTCAGAAACTGTGATGCTGTTGTAGCGCTAAACCTTATTACTCGACTAGCATCAAAATTCTGACCCTAGTCCAGAAATATTAGGGGGACCTCACAGACAACAGATTTGTATGGATTTCACTGCACCATTTCTGCGGGGCTTTCAACAGGGGAAAGCCTTCTTGCATACATTATACGTGGCGCATGTATAATGTGGTGCAAGGCTTTACAAACTGGCACAATAGTGACACTGTGCCAGTTTGTAAATATGGGGTGGGGGACTGTTTTGTGCCACCTTAGCGTAAAACATAAATGACGCTAATGCCTCAATCCTTGTAAATGAGGCCCATAGTTTGCAAGATGCAAAAAGAATGTTTCACAGTATAATATCAACCAGTATCATATACGACAACATTTGAGCATAGAGGGCATGGTCGAGGGATGAATATGTCAAAGGCCATTTTTTAAAATGGCCCAGTTAGAGATGGTGTGGGTATTATAGCACCTGTACACATGTAGGGAAATACCTATTGAAAACATGCATTTTTAAATTATATCCATTTAGGGATAATAGTTGTAAATATCTACTGTACCTCTTACAGTATAACACTTCCAAGGTACATACTACGAGGTTGGACTACTGATGTTGGTAAGAGAGCTTCCTGTAGCATTCAATATGGGATTATTCCTAATTCCTGCATTCCATGCCGATCCTCAGTGCTAACTGACAACATGTAGATGTTTGTTACTAATAATGAAAATAAAGACATGCAAAACAGTGTAAGTAAATCTATAGTTCCTGAATATTTGGATAGTGCTTGATAGAGACATTTACCTTGTTTCTAAGCACACAATATTGATAGAGTTAGAACCTGAGGCACAGGTCGACCAAGTCCAGCACAGGAGTGAGGCAGGACTCCAAACTGGCCTCTAGATTGCGGATGGCTCAATGCTTGGGGGAGTGCAGGGAGTGACTGAGATGGGCTGTACTGAGATGTAGACTTGACTGAAATCCAAGCAAAGATCTGGCTTCGATCAGACTGGGCTCAGGCAGGAAGATTTGTAGCTCTCGAAGGGCCACTGTTAGAGTTAGGATTTGGACTTAAATGGGACTAGACTGAGCTGTACAGCCTGCAAGAATGTTCTCTGTTCTGGCCGATCTCTATTCTGTATTATGGGCTAGACTGGGCGGCAAGATTTGGCTCTGGACTGGGCTGGCCTCTGGATTAAACAGTTATTGTACTTCTAGAAACATATGGCAATTGCCCAGACATATAAAGCCAACTCTGTTTGATGCACAACTCCAATTTTACATTCCATATATTTTAACTATGCAGGCGTCATGCCTAGGAAGAGAGTAAAAGAGACGAATCACCTGGCAACAGTTCTGTACTGTGTATTATTTTCCTTCACTATCAAGCTGAGTAATTTAGAAAGGGACCATCAGCCTCCCAAGAGCACAGTTGTTCAGGAATTCTCCTGTAATCTCTATGTTCTGGCAGGTCCCGCTCCCATGAGGGCATCTCACCAATACCATTTATGGAGGCAGTCTTATCCCCTTTACACACCAATATAAATGATCTGTTCGTGTTCCTTTGCTTCACCCAACTTCGTAAGCCCACTCTTCGAGGAGGTGACCAAAAGCAACCTAAACCCATCTGTCCCTTAATTAATGTGTGCATCTTCATTTCAATTTTCAAACATCCCTTTTTCCTGACTTGAAGAAAAACCTAAGGCATTGTTTGCAAATTGTGCTTGTAGGTGTGTGTGCTGAAGTTCTGCGATGGCTCAAATTTTTCACTTCGTTGCTAATTACATGTTCTAAGGGTCAAATATCCGAGGATCTTGAAACACTAGTCATAGGGAACTTACACTTTCACACATGAAGTCTCTCTGATGAACATAGAAGGGTGAGAAAGAAAAAGGGTGACGAAAACAGGACAAATAATGTAATGGACCTTCCAATGAGTGTATTTTATTAAATATCAACAGGCAAGGCAACTCTGGACAAGCTTTTCTAAGTGTTAGATGTCAGAAAAGAGAAAAAATAGCATGCCTTATAACTTGGATTATGGCACGAAATGCAAAGTAGAGGTTCTCCTTAACGCCTATAAGTACAATGGGAGATATAGGTGGTCATTACAACCCTGGCGGACGGTGTTAAAGCTGCGGAAATACCGCAAATAGGCCGGCGGACAAAAAAAGGGAATTATGACCCTGGCGAAACCGCCAACAAAGACAGCCACTTTAACACACCGCCCGCCATGGCGGTACAGACAAGCAGCGCGGCGGTTACCGCCAACAGACAGGCGGGAGACAATGTACCGCCCACACTATTACAACCCGCCAATCCGCCACCTTTTCGTGGGCGGATTCACCGTGGATAAAAACACGGCGGAAACAGCTTTTGCTATGGGAAAACGCTCACCTGAACACATCCCATGAGGAAGGAGGCCACCATGGAGCCAGAATTACAAATACTGCCCTTGTCTTTCTGCTCCTCTACGACCAACAGCTACGTAGGCGCCGAAGACACCGGTGAGTACTGCACCTACGACACAGGGGAGGGGGGAGGCAAAAGTTAGGGGGACACCCACCAAACACCCCCACCCTCGCATATTACAACATACACACCAATGCATTCACAAAAAATCACAGTAACAACCCACAATCTCCCCGGAAGAATGAATAGACAATGTGAAATTCGGTCAAACATTATAATGTGCCAATATACATGTCATACAAAAATATACAGATATATATTTCAAAATCACTCATAATTATATATACTATACGAGAAGTAGTGCAGATATGTACACAACAATGTCCGTGCACCAACAGTCCAAAAATGCATGGGGAAGGCCCACAAACGATACCTGACCACTATCGGAGAGAACACTGCCGGGGCATCAGATCGAAATACTACAGGCACCTCAGGGGGAAGGATGGGGGGGCACCTCAGCCAGATGAATGCGAAGCCAGATCCACGACGGGGCTCCATGCCCATTGATGTATCCTGGGGAGTGCAAAGCCACAGTCTCACAAGTCTCTACAGTGGGTGGTTTGCCCACTGTGCCATCCTGGGGAGTGCAAAGCCACAGTCTCACAAGTCTCTACAGTGGGTCGGTTGCCCACTGTGCCATCTTGGGGAGTGCAAAGCCACAGTCTCACAAGTCTCTTCAGTGGGTGGGTTGCCCACTGTGCCATCCTGGGGAGTGCAAAGCCACAGTCTCACAAGTCTCTACAGTGGGTGGGTTGCCCACTGTGCCATCCTGGGGAGTGCAAAGCCACAGTCTCACAAGTCTCCACAGTGGGTGGGCTGCCCACTGTGCCATCCTGGGGAGTGCAAAGCCACAGTCTCACAAGTCTCTACAGTGGGTGGTTGGCCCACTGTGCCATCCTGGGGAGTGCAAAGCCACAGTCTCTCAAGTAGATGCAGTTCTCTACTGGTACTGGGTGGTCCTGGGTGGGACTCGTGCCCAGACTGGATGAGTCTCCCCGTGAAAGTTCATGTCCTGTCACTGTCCCAGCTGCACATGGGATAAGGATGCCTAATGTGGTGGCCTTTTCATTCCTACACGGTGCTTGCCCTGTTCAGAGGTCTTCACCATGGCGGTCTTTGCCCTGTTCAGCGGTCTTCACCATGGCGGTCTTTGCCCTGTTCAGCGGTGCTTTGCCATGGCGGTTCAGGACTGTTCAGCGGTCTTCCCCATGGCGGTCTTTGCCCTGTTCACCGGTGCTGTGCCATGGCGGTCTTTGCCCTGTTCAGCGGTCTTCACCATGGCGGTCTTTGCCCTGTTCAGCGGTGCTTTGCCATGGCGGTTCAGGACTGTTCAGCGGTCTTCACCATGGCGGTCTTTGCCCTGTTCACCGGTGCTGTGCCATGGCAGTCTTTGCCCTGTTCAGCGGTCTTCACCATGGCGGTCTTTGCCCTGTTCAGCTGTCTTCACCATGGCGGTCTTTGCCCTGTTCAGTGGTGCTTTGCCATGGCGGTCTTTGCCCTGTTCAGCGTTCTTCACCATGGCGGTCTTTGCCCTGTTCAGCGGTGCTTTGCCATGGCGGTTCTGATACGGACATTGGTGTGTGGCATGACGATCTCTACACTGGGCATTGATGTGTGGCATGACGTTCTCTACACTGGGCATTGGTGTGTGGCATGACGTTCCATCATTGCCCAGCGGGGCTGTGGCAGCCGGGACCCTCCTGGGCTGTGACTCTGGTGGTGGTCCCTGGACCAGTGACGATAGTTGTGCACTCCTGGGCTGTGACTGTGGCGGTGGTCTCTGGACCAGTGAAGATACTTGGGCCCTCCTGGGCTGTGACTCCGGCGGTGGTCTCTGGACCAGTGACGATAGTTGTGCCCTCCTGGGCTGTGACTCCGGCGGTGGTCTCTGGACCAGTGACGATACTTGGGCCCTCCTGGGCTGTGACTCCGGCGGTGGTCTCTGGACCAGTGACGATACTTGGGCCCTCCTGGGCTGTGACTCCGGCGGTGGTCTCTGGACCAGTGACGATACTTGTGCCCTCCTGGGCTGTGACTCCGGCGGTGGTCTCTGGACCATTCACAATACTTGGGCCCTCCTGGGCTGTGACTCCGGCGGTGGTCTCTGGACCAGTGACGATACTTGTTCCCTCCTGGGCTGTGACTCCGGCGGTGGTCTCTGGACCAGTGACGATACTTGGGCCCTCCTGGGCTGTGACTCTGGCGGTGGTCTCCTGACCAGTGACGACGGTGCTGGCGGTTGTGTCTGGACCGCCGGAAATGATGGCGCACTTCTCCGCCGTGACACTCACAAGAGGCTGGGCAGACTTCCTCTGGACCTTCCCCACCTTTGTTGGAGTCACAGCTGACTCACCAATCCCCTTTGAACCCATGTCAGTTGTTGTCCCACCAGGAGTCTTCACACGGTCCCGTCGTCCACTCTCCAATTTTAGAGCCTTTACAGGGGGTGGGCTGCCAGTGCCTTGGCTCTGGGTACTACTGCCTGCCCTAGTTGCCGGTGCACTCTACAAGCCTTGAACACGCACCACTGGTATTGGAGGCTTTTTGGCTGAGGCGCTACGACGGGACTGGTGAAGTGGAGGGGGGAGGCAAAAAGGTCAATTTTACAGAGGGACAGTTTCTGACGAACACTGGGATGGGTAGCTGGAGGGGGTCTGGGAGTGGAGGAAGAGGAGGTGGTTGTAGGAGGTGTCACTTTAGCTGTTTTGGGTGCAGGTGAAAGTATTGGAGGCTGTCGTGAGGTGGATGGATGTTGGGTGAGTGATTGCCGGCGTTTGTGTACTTTGGGAGGGGGCGTCACAGACACACTGGGAGAGGACACAGGGGACGTGTAAATGGCAGTGGAGGTGGTGAGTGCAGGTGAGCGGCATGGGGTGCTGGGTCTCCTTGTGCGACTCATGGTGCCTGTAGATGTGGTGCATGCAGGTGTGTGTGTAGACAAGACTGGGAGGGAGGAGGGAGAAGAGGAAGAGGGGGACACAGTGGAGACAGTGGATGTGGCTGTGTCTGTATGGGTGTGATGCTTGTGTGAGTGCTTGTGGGATGTGTGGTGCCTATGTTTGCTTGAGCTACTTTTGTGTGTTGACTTGTGTGCATGCTGGTCTGTAGGTGTGCTTGGGATGGGCTGGGGTACAGGGGATTGGGTCTGGGTGGAGGAAGTTGGAGGGGGGAGGCTAGACACAGGGACAGCCTGACCAGAATGAATGCCCTCCAGGAATGCATTACCGTGTTGCAACTCTCGTTCTACACCCTGGATGGCATTCACAATGGTAGACTGCCCAACAGTGAGTGACCTGAGGAGGTCAATGGCCTCCTCACTGAGGGCAGCAGGGGTGACTGGGGCAGGGCCTGAGGTGCCTGGGGCAAAGGTGATGCCCACCCTCCAGGGTGAGCGGTCACGGGGCGAACGCTGAGGGGCTGCTGGGAGGGCGGTGCTGGTAGGGGAGGTGGCGGCTGTACCTGTTGAAGTGGGGGGCACAGATGGTGCCGCCACCACAGGGGAGCTCCCATCGGCGGACGAGTCTGTGTCGCTGGTTGGTGATCCGGTGGCCGACGTGAAGCTCCCCTCGCCCTCCATCCCACTGGTGCATTCAGAGTCCATGGTGTGGCCCTCCATGGCCATGTGGGATGCAGCTCCCACGTGCTCCGGTGCCACTGTACCTGCGCCTGTTGATGCTGATGTACAAAAGGACAGGGAGAGCAGGAATAGGGGGGAGACAGAATAAAGAGAGTTTTAGTGCATGGCATTCCGCTACCGTTGGCGGACAAGACAGACGCAGCAGCCCCCTGCATAACGCCGTGCTCCTGCACTCTGCACATGCAATTTCTGGGTTATGGCCTACATGGCATTGGTGGACATCTGCGCACATGGATGCCACAGGGGCAACTATACCTCGACTTTGCACTCTGCTGAGGTGGGGTTGAGTTCCACATGGCCTACATTACGGAGGGGCCTTGCCTAATTAACTCGCCCTGGCCTAAGGACACCCACAGCCCACCTCCCCCACCCAGACCCCTCCACTGCACGCAAAGTCCGCAGAATGAGGTTGTACTCACCTCCTTGTGTCTGCTGTGATGTCCTCAAGCGCCCATCCAACTCCGAGTAGGCCACCGTCAGGATCCGGAACATCAGGGGGTTCATGGTGCGACGGGCACCCCTCCCACGTTGGGAGGCCATCCCCAGCTGAGCCTCCGCCGTCTTCTTGCTGCAGTGGCGAATGTCCTCCCATCTCTTCCGGCAGTGGGTGCCCCGTCTCTGGTGGGCCCCCATGGTCTGGACCTCCTTGGCGATGGCACGCCAAATGTCCCTCTTCTGGTGGGCGCTGACCTACATAACATGCACAAGGGAAGAGGAACAGTCATTACCAACTGCACCTTCAATGTCAGTGGCCCCCTCCCTACTCTGGCCATGTGGCCCATTCATTCCCATACATTAATGTTCTGTGAACTCTGCCCCCTTCCCTCTTCCACCCAGCCCTCTCCACCCAGGCCTAGCCCATACAACGTGCTCCCTGTGTACTAACCTGTTGGTCTGGAGGACCGTGGAGTAGCGTGTTCCTTGGGGAGGACCCCATCCACAAGTTTCTCCAACTCCTGTGCAGTGAAGGCAGGGGCCCTTTCCCCAGACGCAGCAGCCATCGTCGCTTTCAGACCGAGGTCACAGCAGCACTAGCAGTGTATGTCCTCTCCTATCGAAGGTCAGGTATCTAGTGATTGAACAGATAGAAAATGGCGGTGACATCCGCGGCGGTGCGCATCATCACAGCCGGCGCACCTGTTCATTGGCTCCTGGGACCGTTAGGGTCCAATGTTAACCAATGCAGCATTGCGCCGCGGTCTACGACCGCCTACCGCGATGGTGTGCAACGCCAGCGCAGTTACCCCACAATCCCATTGTCCCAGTTTAGAGGTCAGGCAGCCGCCATTTCAGGGGCCCACATGGCTTCATTTACGACTGCGTCACACATAGCTAGGCCTACACTCAACACACATACAGGAAGGGTTTTGTGTCTGGTGTAGTCTTGTGTGTAACTGTGGGTACATACCTGGAGGAACAGTGACTGGTTCTTCGCTGTTGTCCTTCGTAGGCACCGTCAGCTGGGACATATGAGAAGATGGCGGAATCCTCCAGTGTACCGACCGCTGGTGGACCTGTTGACAATGGAAGAAAGACATGTCATCGTCACCTACCGGTTTGACCGTGCCACTATCCAGGAACTATGTACCCAGTTGGAGCCAGACCTGATGTCACCAATCCGCCATCCGACTGCAATTCCCCCTGAAGTGCAGGTGCTGTCAGTGCTCCATTTTCTTGCAAGTGGGTCATTTCAGACTACTGTGGCCATGGCATCAGGGATGTCCCAGCCTATGTTTTCCAACATCTTGTCCAGAGTGTTGTCTGCCCTGCTGAAACACGTAAGGAGATACATCATTTTCCCTCAGGTGGAGGATTTGCCTACAGTGAAAGGTGACTTTTATGCCCTTGGACATATCCCCAACGTCATAGGTGCCATTGATGAGACCCATGTAGCTCTGGTCCCCCCCCACAGGAGTGAACAGGTGTACAGGAACAGGAAGAGTTATCATTCCATGAATGTGCAGATGGTCTGTTTGGCAGACCAGTACATCTCGCAGGTAAATGCTATGTTCCCTTGCTCTGTGCATGACGCCTACATCCTGCGGAAAAGCAGCATCCCTGATATGATGGGTCAACTCCAGAGGCACCGTGTATGGCTATTGGGGGACTCTGGTTACCCCAACCTTTCCTGGCTATTGACCCCAGTGAAGAATCCCAGGACCAGGGCAGAGGAACGCTACAATGAGGCCCATGGGCGGACTAGGAGGGTGATCGAACGCACCTTCGGCCTCCTGAAGGCCAGGTTCAGGTGCCTCCATATGACAGGTGGATCCCTATTCTACTCACCGAAGAAGGTGTGCGACATCATCATCGCCTGCTCCATGCTCCATAATTTGGCTTTGCGACGCCAGGTGCCTTTTCTGCAGGAGGATGATCCAGATGACGGTGTTGTAGCAGCTGTGGAGCCTGTGGAGCCTATGGAGGAGCCTATGGACAGTGATGAGGATGAAGCTGAGGAAGAAGAAAACGACAACAGGGAGTCAGTCATACAGCAATATTTCCAGTGACACACAGGTGAGAACATTGTCAGGTTTAACATTACATTAACTTTCACACGTCTACCTCTATCCTGTTCCCCCATTTCAATCACTATTTGTTAACTGAGTTGTACCCTTCCATTTCAGTTTCACAGGTGTGGTAACCTACGTGTCAACTGTTTGCATCCTTCATGGGCTTGTGATGTGTGAAATAGGTATGTTAGCCTTACAGTGGTACAGCCATTATGACACTGTCATTGATAATACAAAGTACCAAATCATAGACTGACTCCAGATTGTTTTGTGTTTCAAGGGTGTTTATTTAAGTGCTCAAAAAATGAAGGGGGGTTGTAAAATTGTGATGGGGGATGGTGGAGGAATGTCCATGGCAGAGTCCAGTCTATTAGTCTCACAGGTGCATTGCCCATCTGGGCATAGGAAGTGGAGCTGGGGCAGTTCGAATATGGACAGGGTAACAAAGTGGGACAGAGGGAGGACAGTCAGGGTGGTCTTATTTCCTGGCGGGGGTCTTGCCATCTTGCTCTGTCCTGTTCCTGGATCTCAGGGACCGCTTGCGTGGTGGTTGTCCATCTGCAGGGGATGGGGTGCTGGTGTGGTGGTCCTGTGGCGGGGCGTCCTGTCCACTAGCGCCGGCAGAGGTGGTGGGCAGTTCATCGTCCTGGCTAGTGTCAGGGGCCCCTTGGAGTGCCACGGTGTCCCTCAAGGTCTGCTGTATGTCCTTCAGCACCCCTACGATGGTGCCCAGGGCGGAGCCGATGGTCCTGAGCTCCTCCCTGAAACCCAAATACTGCTCCTCCTGCAGGCGCAGGGTCTCCTGCAACTTGTCCAGGACTGTCGCCATCATCTCCTGGGAGTGGTGGTATGCTCCCATGATGGAGGAGAGGGCCTCGTGGAAAGTGGGTTCCCTTGGCCTGTCCGCCCTCGTCGCACAGCAGCCCTCCCAGTTCCCCTGTGTTCCTGTGCCTCCGTCCCCTGGACCGTGTGCCCACTACCACTGCCCCCAGGTCCCTGTTGTTGTTGGGGTGGTGGGTTACCCTGGGTGCCCTGTAGTGGTGGACACACCGTTGATTGACCTGTCCTGGGTAGGGAGGTTTGGGCCCGCTGGGTGGGTGCTGTGCTGTTGTTACCAGAGGGTGGAAGGTCGGTGTTGGGCTGTGCCTGTGCAAGGGGAACCGACTGTCCCGAGGCCCACGATGGTCCGGGCTGGTCATCAAGATCCAGTAGGGCAGAGCTGCTCTCGTCACTGTGGGCCTCTTCTGTGGGTGGAGTGGTGTTGTCTGGACCCTCTGGTGTGGTAACGGTCCTTCGGGTTCCTGGAGGGGAATAAGAGCATGATTATTGCATGTGTGTGTGTAATGGTGTGCAATGGGTGGGTGTGCGTGAACCCCAGTGCAAGCATTCCTGTGTGGGGGCTTGTTCTCTGACGTCAACTTTGACAAATACCCAGATTAATCAATCTTTGATGTGTGGTCTTTAAACCCTTTCTATCCTGCTCCATCCAGCAGTTTTCCTTTTTTGATACTTCTATACCTCTTTCCATTCCTCCTTCACTCCACTTTACCAAGAAATTTCAGAGATCATGCACAGGGATCTGCACAGCTTAGTCTGCACTGTGACCATGGCTTCCAGTTCAGGAAAATAGTTCCTCCTTTTGTCACCCCCATATGTATCTCACCGGCCTAATATTTTCCTGGTCTCCTTTCCCTGTGCCCTTGACACAAAGCTCAGGGTTGCTAATCCTGCAGCCTTTACTACCAATTTTTCCACTTCCTCTGAGCCCACAGCACGATAGCAGGATGTTTGTTATAGCATTCTCAGAAAAGCAAAAACGAGGAGCAACCATTCCCCATACTACTCCAAACTCACAGCACTCCTAACAGTGTTGTCCTAGTGAATCATTTCAAGTCATCACACACGAGGGGCATCATTTAGTTGTAGGTTTGAGACCTCTAGGAGCGTCTATGTTAACATGTGCACTGAGCTGCTCATAGCAGGGTATCAGGGCTTCATATGCTTTAAGTTTGTTTGGCATCTCCGTAGGGAAAGGGAGCGGATGCTCAGCAGCTATAGCGAACCCTGTGATAGCAGCAACCTGGTGGATAGAAATGTATTCATATCTGGACTGTCACCAACAGTGTAGCATCTACTTTGGGGTTACTACAAACAAAGCCAACATAAGTGCTGGACTGGCTATGCACTCTTTGCCTGGTAACAACTTGAGCTGCAGGGGCTCTCCTTGCTCACCTAGGCTGTGCTTGGTCTAGGCCTTCTCATGTTTGTGTGTTACTCCATTGTGTTTTGTTAAGTTATTGTGTCTCTTATCGGGCATCATGTCTGCAGTTCAACATTCCACTTTGTGATTTTCTGTTGGATCCTATCCCATTCCTATGAACTGAATCCTAACTAGGGTTTTGGTTAAGAAGTCCACTACCAAAGGTCTGGTAGGACTACTATAAGTATTCAGGTAATGTGATGAGACTTACTTCCACCCTTTAGGGTTCCATTTGTGCCAAGTGGCTCCTGCAAGACACTCCTGCTGCTTATGTGTTTCTTTCCCCTCTATTTTCTCCTTATTTACTCGTTGTCTTTAGTAGAGAAGTCTCTGGTAAAATGCCATAGTGAGTGATAGGGAGGCCCCTGGGATTGGTTGCTGTTGTGTTGCTGGGTGTAAGAGGTTGGAGTATTAGTTGAGGGGTATTAGAATCCCCTCAAATGATAAACACAATCCTTGTCAGGGTGAACCATAAAAGTCACTAAATAAAACTGTACTTAACCCTCTGGTAACTTGACAGAAATGAGTTAGGTTTAATTTACAGACAACGTGTAAAGTATTAATGCAGTACTCAAACAGTAATAAAGTAGCAACACAACAGAAGAAAAAGCCGAGATCAATGTAGAAAAATAAAGTAAATGTTTATAAATAAATAAATAAATGACACCAAAACAACAAAAATCCAATAAGTAGAACCAGAGGTATGACGTTTTAAAGGTTAAATAAAAAGTAGCACCAAAAATCACAAAGCACTACAAGCAGTTATTTAGTCGAGCCAGACCTGGGCACAACCCTACAGTCAGCCTTATCTATTCCTATAGGTCCTATAAGAATCTCAGGTCATTTTTTTCCTTTTTTTGGGATGTCTTTCTCTGATGATTTCCATATCTTTTTTTCTTCACATGCATGATTTTTTGTCATGTGTGTTAATTCTCACATGGGTTATCATATTGGCCTTTTCTTAAACTTTCTGAATCAATCCTGTACTTTATCTCTTCCAGGTATTCATTACCTCTTTGTGGAGTCTAAGGTATTTTCTGACTTCAAAACCATGTCTATTAATTTCTAACAACTTTTCTTTGCTTGTCTTGACTATTTTATGATTTTGTTTCGCCTAAAGTACAGTGGCGAGGACTCCTGTATGTGCTCAATCGACTTACTTGCTCTTGATGATGATCTATTGAATTGTGTGTGGCATTCAACACTAATACGGCTACCAAGACAGTTTTAGAATTTTATTACAGAGTATAATTCAATGAGCCATACACACTTTATTGACATAATGTGCTCTGCAGGCTATGTGTTTCCAATCTGTCACCTTATCTTTTTTGTTGTTCAAATCATTTTATTAAATTTTTAAGCATTGCAGTTAGTATAGTGGTACATGGCATTACAGAGTAGTACACAAACATGTTTAGTGAGTGGCCCCACGTTAAATGTATTACATTGAGTATTTGAGCAAAGCCAATATGGTGTCCACCAAATAATTGTATGAGTGACAGGCAAAATCATATTAAGATAGTAATTTGGAAGAAGTAGAAAAAGCATACGATTAAGACAGAGAAAGTAGGAAGAAAAATGAAAGACAATAGGGAAAAGGGAGTGACATCACCATGGAGATGTTTAAAGATAGATGTAGTCTTCATATTGATTTCGGACCACTTGGTCAATTAAAGAAGGAATAATAATGATATGTTTAATGGGATTGGCCAGGTCGTGTATGGAGTATGGCCTAGTGTCAGTGTTAGCGAAATGGTCATGGGGGCTTTTGGTATGAAGTGGAATCATCAATTCTCCAAAATGTGATATTTGATTGTTTTTTGGGTGAAGAAATCTGTTACGAGAGCTATCTGCACCTCCACTGAATTGTGTACATGCCCACCAAGTTTAAGCTGATAGTTGGTTAAATTCATTCCATTCAGATAGGATAGAGTTGATGCCCATTGTAATAAGGATGTCACGTAGCAAAGCATCACTTTGGTGTAGGGATTGGGTTATCAGTATATGCCAAGTACAATGGAGCAGAGGTCAGGTGCCTAAGAGATGTTTAGTATTTTATAAATGGATGAGCTGATGTGAGCCTAGAATATTTTTATCATATTACATTCTAAAATCATGTGTTTGAGATCACCTATCTTAGTTTTGCAGATCCAGCATAGATCAGGCTCTGATAGACCTAGCTTATGTAGTTTCGCAGGAATCCAGTGTAGCATCTGAGCTGTCCAGAATCTGGATCGTGGCAGAGAGGGAGCTACCTTGTGTTTTGTCAGCTTGATCCAAATTTTGTCATAGTTGGTATCAAGAGGTGTAGCACCTTCTGTAGTGTGGGACTATTGTTTCCATTTTTCTTGTATAGGAGTTAACAGTTTTGATATCTTAGGAGTAAGTGATGAGTATATGTTGAACGCCACCTGCCCGCTTGAGTTGAATTTACCTAGAGTAGATAGTATATCTGGTTCATGATAGGTTTTGAGTCTAGATGTTACCATTTTCATTCTTAGAAATTTGTAGAAGTCCAAATCCCTAAGTTTCAATTTAGAGTTAATAGTTAAAAAGGAAAGGGGATTAGAGGAGGAGCTCAGGTCATTAATAAGCACTATGCCTTATTCTGCCCAGTCTTTATGGTATATAGTCCTCCATTTTATTTTGAACTAGGTACTGTAGCTTAGGGAGGCAAAAGAGCAATCGGATATTTTTTCATTTAGTCTATTATCTAGTTTGCAGATAGCTTGGGCCATGCCTAAAAGTATTGGCGCAGAGTGTTCAGTAATGATATTCCAGTTAGAGAATGTGTGGATATGAGGGTTAGAAGGTGTACAAGTTTCTACTTGATGGCTAGCCAAGTAGGTTCATGGGGGAGGAGAGGATGAACTAGTGTATACCTTGTCTGGCAAAGAACGCAATTTGGTATCTGCCATAGTCTAATAAATGAAGACCACTGAGATGTTTCGGTAGTCTTAGGTTTTTTTAAGTGCAATCCTTGGTCTCTTGGAGAATCATAAGAAGTAATTAAAAATATTGTCTAGTCTTTTAAAGAAGTCATCAGAAATGGGGATAGTGGGCATGCTTATAAGGAAGATGATGAGTGGAGATATCATCATTTTGGTAGATTCAGTGCATCCTCACCATCTGATGTTTTTGGAAGAACACTTACCTAGCAGGTCTTTGAAGTGAAGTAGTGTTTTATTATATCTTATGGATGGCATCAGGTTCTTTTTAAACCGGATGCCTAGGATTTTAATTCTTTTGTGTTCCCATTTTTGGCCAGTGTCACCAATTGCCAATCTGTTGGAATGGCAATTGAGTGGGACAATTTCTGTTTTGTCTTTATTGAGAGCCTAGCCAGAGACCTGTGTGTATTCATGATTCATGTCCAAGATAGCTGGTATGACTGAGAGAGCTTTGTCTCTAAATAATAGTATATCATCTGCATAGGCTGCTACCTTCTAGGGGCCTACCGAAAATTTTATTCCTGGCATTTCTTTGTTTAGTCTTGGATTGATGAGAAGTGGTTTTAGGGTTAATAGGAACAATATAGATTAAAGAGGATATCCTTGTCTAGTGCCTTGTTGGCTTTTGAAGCAAACAGTTAACTGGCCATTGATATTTAATTTGGTGGTCATATAGAGATAGAGCCATTTTGATAAAGTTGTGACCTAAGGTGAAAAAATCTAAGGTAGCTCAGAGGAAGGCCCAAGAAACTTTGTCAAGTGCTTCCTCAGCATCTAGTGCTATTGCACACACAGGGGTGTTCAAGGGATTTACTTTTTTTGATAGAGTTCCTAAAACAACCTAATATTGTCTGCACTGGATCTGCTCCTAATAAAGCCTGTTTGTGAGGTTTGTATACTTGATGTAAGAGTGGGTTCCAATCTGAGTGCTAACATTTTGACATAGATTTTACAGTCAGTATTTATAAAGGATACCGGGCAGTAGTTTTTAGGCAATTTGGGGCCTTTGGCTTCTTTGCGATTAGTATGATGGTTGCATCTGATGGTGGACCAGTAACAGCCCCATTATGAGAAAAATTGTAAGAGGATGTGATAGGTATGGATCCCAGGTATGATCTGAAATGATTGGGAAACCACTGGGCCGGGGACTTTCCCTCTTCTTAGTGAGGCTTTGATAATCTCTTGATGTGAAATTGATTTGTTTAGGAGTTCTTTTGAGTGGTCATCAATTTGGGGGATTGGTAGTTTCCTAAGGTACTATATGCATTCCTCATAAGTTTCTTGGCAGCTTTTAGAGTTTCAGGTAGAAGTCATAAAAGAGGGTAGGATACCTGAGTATTTAGAGGAGGTTGGACCCTTTTTGGTACTGATAGTTGTAATTTTGGGGTTTGATTTCTTTTAATTTTAGAAATGAAGTCAAAGGTTTGCCTGATTTATTGCGGTTTCTTTGAGTGAGGAGGTGGCTCTGTTGCTTATGTATTCATATTTGAGTTTTAATAGGGTGGCTAGCATCTGCTTAGATTGGTTACAGATAAGAGCTTTTTCTGTATTGCTGTATTTCTCAATACGTTCTGATAATTTGAATTATCCTCTTTATTTTTCTTGTCCACATTTTGGGTCATGAATAGTTGCTTTTAGGGTATCCCAAATAATTTGTGGATTAATACAGGAGTCAGCATTGTTTGATAGATAGTTTCTTATTTCTTGTTTAGTTATTTCTATGTGTTTGGGGTCTTCCACTAGAATATTGTTCATTCTCTATATTTTGGTTGGAGGGGTAGCTTGTGAGATAGAGTATGACATGGCTATGGTTATGGGTGCATCATCAGATATCAAGATCAGTTCAATAGTAGGGTTTGATGTATTGCCTGCGCTGTCCTCATTCACCAGTAGATAATCGATTCTAGAGAATGAGTTGTGAGGATAGGAAAAGAATGTAAAATTCCTGCCAAGAGGGTTCTTTAAGCGTGCTATATTTTTGAGCCTATGTGTATTACAGAGATTCATCATTTGTTTATGAGATTTATTTGGCCTAAAGTTATATTTAGTGTAGGAAGTTGGCTCTGTATGTACTATCTCAGAGTGAGAGATAGTGTGCACAGAGTCCAAGGGTTCCCCTTAGAGGTTGATAGTGGCAAAATTAGATAATACTAATGCTCTATTTTGTGGTAGTGTGGTCGAGCAGTAGGCTTATCAGAGGGTAGTGTTAAGCATTTGTTGTACACACACAGGCAATAAATGAGAACACACATTCAAAGACTTAACTCCAGGTCAAAAGGTTTTTATTTAGAAACATATTCTTTTCTTAATATATTTTAGAACCACAAGATTCAAAATTCAAGTAAGTACATACATTGTAAGGTACTTGACATAGGTAAGTATGGAACTTTGAATTAAAACAATAATGTACACAGTATTGGCAAAAAGGGCAAATAGCTATTTTAAAAGTGGACACTGCAAAAATCAACAGTTCCTGGGGGAGGTAAGTATTGGTTAGTTTCTCAGGTAAGTAGAGCACTTACAAGTTCAGTCTCCTGGGCATAGGCAGCCCACCATTGGGGGTTCAAGGCAACCCCAAACACCCAGTACCAGCAACACAGGGCCAGTCAGGTGCACAGGTCAAAGTAGGGCCCAAATAGAATAGGTGCCTATGGAGACCAGGGGTGCTCCGGTTCCAGTCAGCTGGCAGGTAAGTAACTGCGTCCTCGGGGAGCAGACCCAGGGGTTTTGTAGAGCACTGGGGGGGTCACAAACAGGCACACAAAATACACCATCTGCCGCACAGGGGCGGGCGGGTGCAGTGTGTGAAGTAGGTGTCGGGATTCAGATAGGAAACAATAGAGAGACCTGGGGGTCACTCTGGCGATGCAGGCAGGGCACGGGGGCTTCTCGGTCCAGCCACCGACTGGGCAAGGAGGGAGGCCACCTACTGGTTACTCCTGCACTGGTACTGCGGGTCCAGTGCATCTCCCAGGCGTCGGGGTCCTTTGTTACCGGGCAGTCGCAGTCAGGGGGAGCCTCTGGATCCTCTCTGCAGGTATCGCTGTGGGGGTGCAGGGAGGTAGTCTCAGGGTGTCCATATCGTTGGAGTCACCTGGGGGTCCCCTCTGCAGTGTTGGTTCTTCTGGACCCGAGCCGGTGGCGTCGGGTGCAGAATGTTGGGGACTCACACTTCCGGAGTGAGGCTGGAGTCCCTTTAAAGATGGGTGCAGGTCAGTCCTCCGAGTCCTCAGAGGTCGCTGGTCCCACTGGGTGCGTCACTGTGCAGGTTCTTTGAGTCTGGAGACAGGCTGGTAGGGCTGGAGCCAAGTCAGTTGGTGTCTCTGTCGTCTCTGCGGGGTTTTCAGGTCAGCAGTCCTTCTTCTTGTTTCAGGTCATCAGGAATCTGGTTTCCTGGGTTCAGGGTTGCCCCTAAATACTCAATTTAGGGGTGTGTTTAGGTCTGGGGGCAGTAGCCAATGGCTACTGTCCTTGAGTGTGGCTACACCGTCCTTGTGCCTCCTCCCTGTGGGGAGGGGGGCGCATCCCTAATCCTATTGGGGGAATCGTCCACAACAAGATGGAGGATTTCCTAAGGCAGGGGTCACCTCTGACAGGACCCCTTAGGGCTGTCCTGACTGGTGGGTGACTCCTCCTTGTTTTCCTCATTATCTCCTCCATAATTGCCACCAAAAGTGGGGGCTGCGTCCAGAGGGGTGGGCATCTCCACTAGCTGCAGTGCCCTGGGGCGCTGTAACACCAGACTTGAGCCTTTGAGGCTCACCACCAGGTGTTACAGTTCCTGCAGGGGGAGGTGTAAAGCACCTCCACCAAGTACAGGCTTTGTTCCTGGCTACAGAGTGACAAAGGCACTCACACGATGTGGCCAGAAACTAGTCTGGATGTGGCAGGCTGGCAGAAACTGGTCAGCCTAACACTATTAGTTGGACTGGTATACAGGGGGCATCTCTAAGATGCCCTCTGTGTGCATTTTTCAATAAATCCCACACTGGCATCCGTGTAGATTCATTGTGCTGAGAAGTTTGATACTAAACTTCCCAGTATTCAGTGTAGCCATTGTGGAACTGTGGAGTTCATCTTTGACAAACTCCCAGACCATATATTCTTTATGGCTACCCTGCACTTACAATGTCTAAGATTTGGCTTAGACACTGCAGGGGTATAGTGCTCATGCAACTAAGCCCTCACCTGTGGTATAGTGCACCCTGCCTTAGGGCTGTAAGGCCTGCTAGACTGGTGACTTACCTATGCCACAGGCAGTGGGTTGTGGGCATGGCACTCTGAGGGGAGGGCCATGTCGACTTAGTCTTTTTCTCCCCACCAGCACACACAATCTGCAATGGTAGTGTGCATATGTTAGGTGAGGGGCCCCTTAGGGTGGCACAGCACATGCTGCAGCCCTTAGGGACCTTCCCTGGTCACAGGGCCCTTGGTACCACTGGTAACTTTTACAAGGGACTTATCTGTGTGCCAGGGGTGTGCCAATTGTGGAAAAAATGGTACACGTTTAGTGAAAGAACAGTGGTGCTGGGGCCTGGTTAGCAGGGTCCCAGCACACTTCTCAGTCAAATCAGCATCAATATCGGGCAAAAAGTGTGGGGGGTAACTGCAGCAAGGAGCCATTTTCCTACACAAGCCCCCCCAGCCCACGGGCCAGGAGACTCAACCAAAGCTGAGAGAGTCTTCCTAGTCTGTCAGGCGAGGAAGAGTAGGGAAAACAGGCTGGTTTGTTGCAGGGCCTACTCTGCCTTACATCCTCCTGTTCAGGTCATTCCCTCTGGAGAACTGACCTACTTCTACAGTGATAGGACTCAGTCTGAATTGCTTCTTGTCTGTGTTTTTAATGTCTTCACCCATTCTCTCTATTTTGGGGTTAGAGGTGTCCACCTGTGCTAATCTTATCTTAGCCAGGGTCACCCCTAGCTTACTCAAAGAGGTTACCCATAGCTGGAGTTACCCCACCATGACCAACAGGGTCAGGGGGCCTAACTTGCTATTTGGCATGGGGTCAGACCACCAGGCCAAGGACAGTACAGCCATAAAGGTACTTGGCATAGGTAAGTATGGAACTTTGAATTAAAACAATAATGTACACAGTATGGGCAAAAATGGCAAATAGCTATTTTAAAAGTGGACACAGTGCAAAAATCAACAGTTCCTGGGGGAGGTAAGTATTGGTTAGTTTCTCAGGTAAGTAGAGCACTTACAAGTTCAGTCTCCTGGGCATAGGCAGCCCACCATTGGGGGTTCAAAGCAACCCCAAACACCAAGCACCAGCAACACAAGTCCGGTCAGATGCAGAGGTCAAAGTAAGGTCCAAATTGCATAGCGTCTATGTAGTCCAGGGGTGCTCCGGTTCCAATCTGCTGGCAGGTAAGTACCTGCGTCCTCGGGGAGCAGACCAAGGGGATTTTGTAGAGCACTGGGGAGGTCACAAACAGGCACACAAAATACACCCTCAGCTGCACAAGGGCGGCCGGGTGCAAAGTGTGAAGTAGGTGTCAGGATTCTGTTAGGAATCAATGGAGAGACTCAGGGGTCACTCTGGCGCTGCAGGAAGGGCACAGGGGGGCTTCTCGTGCCAGCCACTGACTGGGCAAGGAGGGGGGCTGCCTGCTGGTCACTCCTGCACCACAATCCAGGATCAGCAGATGTAGGGGTGTAGACATACATCACATAGATTTCTGTATTATTCTTTTGTAGACAAGTAAGTAACCATCTCCTGTTATCTGATTCTGTGGAGGAAATTTGGTGGTTTGAATGTTTAGATCTGAGTGTTGCCAGAATGTTCTTTTTCTTTATAGCCGGAGTACATGCAATTTCATTGACCCATCCCTTACATAATGAGATACCTCCTTTATTCCTATTTTCGTTATTTAAAGGAGTACAATGTCTCCTTTTAGTTTGGGGCTATAGACTAGAGTTTTTTGTCATTTATCCGGGGAATTTAAGCCATTTGTGTTAAAAGATCATATTTTAATATTTTCCATCTATGCTGTATGTAATGGGTGTGGGTCCTAAATGTGGAGTAAAATGTGTATTTACCTGGGTCATTTTTGATGGCCATTCCATTGGTGACGTTCGCTAGGTAAAAAGAGGAGAGACAAACATATATAAGAGGACTAAAATTCCAGAAAACCACAATTCTCACGCACTGATCCTGCCCCAAGACTATGGTAACACAGTGGGGGCCACGAGTGGCTCATGAAGGGACTGTGAGGCTACCCCGTATGCATGAGTAGTAGTAACAAGTGTTAGCTGCTTTACCTTCTGAGGAGAAAGATGTTTATATCATAATAATAAAACATGAAAAAGAACTTCTTCAAAAATATTGGAATCTACTTCTTAGGTAAGCTACAGAGGCTATGAAAGTGTTTGCTGATAAGATGCTGAGTAGAATATGTGGAGAGTCATTCTACTGGGTTTGTACGGATTATATAATCGTAAACCATTTAAAACATAACTGGCTAAAACATTAGTGCAATCTTAAAGGTTGTTCTGTAAGTAACATTTTCAGTTGGTCAGCATTTTAATTAACCTATAACAATAGGTTGTTATATAAGTAACATTTTCAGCTGGTCAGCATTTTAATTAATCTATAACAATATGTGACACTCTATATATCAAGAACATGATTTCCATAAATATGTGGAAAAATAAATCACCATATTTAGTTTGAGAGTTCAGTCATGTCTGTAGGTAGAAAGCGGAGGTAATAGAAGTACAATTACTGCAAGTCCGTATGCATGTTTTGGTTAGATGTCAGAGAGGAAGACTTATAAGGTAGGTAGTAGGATGTGAGATAACGTTTGTTTGTTTAGGAATGGATCTGGATACTGATATCTCCTGTCTGTGTCTAGAGTGAGGTCCATGTAGAATTAGTGTATTTAAAGACCATAGCGTAGGATTTCCTTTTTGTGAGGGAATATTAGTGATGTAGAGTTAGCCAAATGGTGAACAGTAAGCAGCCGTTCTTAATATTTCCTATGTTGTAGTCAATAGTAATATTAGTAGGAAAGAAGTGAACCAACGTTAGTGATGGGTAAATGAATCTTGGCAAGGACAACATTTATATGTGCAATTGTCTTACAAGCCAAAGTTGTATAATCAATAACTAGTTCAGGTGAGCATCTGAGAGTCATAAATGTCTGGCAGAAATGTATCTAATTTCATGGGGTCCTCAAAAATTGCATCTTTCCCTCTAAAGCGTATTCAAATTTTGGCTGTACATATGAATAGGGAGGGATTTCAGTATGTTCCTCTTTGATAAAAATGCCTTCCTTTTTTTTTAACTGTTTCTTTGGGGACGTCCTGGGGGACTCTGTTAGTCAGCAGCAGCAGTCCATTGGAGCGGCCCGACATAGGTGATCATGAAGAGGACTTGCGTTGATGAAGTAAGAGGGAGGGTCGGATCTGCTTTTGGAACAATGGGGGTCCCAAAACACATTTAACAAAAAACAGGAGACAGAGTGAGTGCAGGGAGTGACAATAGGTCTTTGAAACACCGCATGTTATTGTGAGTGTAAGAATGCTGCCTGGGAGGGCCCCGAATATTTGGGAATCTTTCATCTCGGGCACTAATAATGAAGAAGAACCACATGGCCATCTCCCAGATCATGCCTTTGATCAGACACAGTCATCTTGTAATGTGTTAATAAACAGATTTACAGTGAAAGTGTGTTAAAGGCATGAGTAACATGATTAAAAGTGTATGGATGGTGTATTGAATGAGATATGGACACAGAGCATCGCCCTAGGAGCCACCCTGATTTGAACAGCCCAGCAAGAATGGTCTGTCGTAAACGTGACCAACAAAAAAAACAGGCAAGCGATATATCTGCAAGGTGTGTGTGACTTTTTGGTATGCTAGGGAGTCCAAACATTTGACCTGCTTGAATATGAAAAGAATGATGGACCTTCACTTCGAATAAAGGCCCAAAAAAAGAATACTAGTGAACTGAGTGCTCGTATACAATTTCAAAGCATACATTAAGGCTGCACAGACATTAGAATTAAGAGCAACAACATGAGCAGTCCCCGTCCCCCCTTTTTTGAAACATGAATGGCTGGATGACCAAGATTGAGAATATAGACAATTCCTGGTGTAACCTTGATGGGACATGCAGAGTACACACAAATGGGCTAGTCCTATAGAAAGATAAACCAAGTATAGGGTAGAGCTTCTCATACAAGAAATACTTTGATGCAGGGGCTTTGATAAAGTGCTTAGGGCACAATTAAATAGACTCTGTGGGATAATCACAGGCAGTGACTATCTGATGAATATAAACACGGGCACTAGAGATGAGGTTGTGACCTTCTCATGATGCTGTAGTTTTCCTTATAAATTACCTTTATGTTTGTGGGATATGTTCTGATTCCTCGTGTGTGACAATAAGGGAGACTCTCCCTCATAGTGGCTGATAAGACCTTTCCCTGACAGTTGCAGAGTAAGTGCAACAGTCTAGATGCATGCAAAAGATTTTGGTTGCAGTGCAAACAGGTGTTATTGGTTGGCACCGGGTATTGAGGAAATAGTAGCGTACTCATTTATACACCATATGCAGTGCTCGTTTTGTTCTGTCCACTTTTGTGTGAGTCACAATGGATGTCTGTTGCACACGATAAAGATACTGCCTGCAGGCTGTGATATACCGAGCCAATGGAATGATTATTTTTTGTGATCTACATTCAAGGAGACGTGTAGAGGACCAAGTAAGAACTAGTCTTACCTTGTTGCATGTATGTAAAACAATCATGTGACTAACAGTAGGGACTTGGAAAATAATTTTGCCTTGAAGACCTTTGTTCTGAGGACAGATGATCCTGACAGGTATCTCATTTACAGCCAAAACATGTTGGCATTGTAGATCAATTTCACACCACATACCAGGTCCCTTTCTAATAATAGAAGGGTCTAGTATATTTTAACGGTACCCCACATCATCCCGAATAAAGAACTGCCTTGGGTTAGATGCGGAGGTAGTTTTCGCTATCTTTTGTACCAATACTTGTGCCCTACTGACCAGAAGATCATTTATTCTTATCTCCCTGTCCCAAAAGGAGCTGATTCTCCATTAGGGCTACGGTTGGGACTGTCAAGTTAGTATTATCTTATGGCCTATCATGAAGCATGCTACTATGAAGTGGGTGGGGCCTTTCCTTCCAGAAAAGGGATACACATTAGCGTAGGTCGAACTATATGGAATAGAGCAAGAACTAGACAGGTATCATGAGTGGAGGAAGTTCCCACCCCACGGTGCAGTTGAGTATTGGATTAGGAGTGAGTGGGGTATGTAAGAGTTGTTCTCCTACCTCTCTTAGGTGACATTCAAAATATAAGTGCTCTGGGTGATTTTGGAGACTTCAGGCGAAAGGTGGGGGCACTCCGTGTGCTCTTGTCATTTTGAAGTCTCGTGCAAACGTTATGCAGTGTTTATGATAGCCATTGTTCCAAGAATGCCAAAATGAAGCCCTGTCTTGTGAGCCTTCAAGCAAGGTGAAGATGTGCAAATATTTTCTGCGGTTGCAGTCCTCAAGTTCAATGATGTGTTGTTCTAAAGATGTCAGCCTTTTGTACCTTGTGTTACGTTCCTGGCATGAGACAGATGGTCAGCAGCTGCATGGATGCCTCCTGAATATTGCCCTCACTTTCCCCATCTCACAGGGATGTACCATGATCGATATACTCTTTGTATAATGCTAGGGGATAGTTTGAGTTAGCAGATTTAATTGGCATAGTGCAGCAGAGATCACAGGCTAAGTGTCCCTCTTCTTGGGCTGAAGCCACCCCCCTCATCACTATTTCACAGTGTTTTCACTTTTGCACACTGAGCACATATAGGCCTACATTGTTTTTTCTGTAAATATTTGTCTATGTCCTACATCATTACTATATGTAATTTTTTGGGGATTTAACTGGGAGCTTATTGTTATGCCTTTTAGTACTTTTATGTTTGATGTTGACATAATATATTAGGTGTATCACTTACATAGATTTATTTCTTTTGGATTAGGATACTGTTAACGCGTCCCTTTATGATATTTTATTACACATCAGGACTCGTTTTAGGCCAATGAATCTTTTGACCCAGTTGAGAGACACCTTAAGACGAGATAGCTAATCAATAAATCAATCAATACATCAATAATGTCATCAATATTTGTCACGACAATGCATTTCACTTTAGTCAAAGTCATTAATCAATTCAAAGACACTACCATGACCTTTCAGCCATGAATAACCACACCTTGATTAGTAGAATTTTATGAGTTTTATTCCCTATTAATTACAGTCTATAAGCAGATGCGTTAATCTCAACACCAAGAAACATAATAGCATAGTCACGATATGGCAACTTTGATAAGATTTCATTAAAGAGAGAATCACAAACATCAGAAAATAACACGGCGTGAACATAGATCAAGTTTAGCAGAGTGTCAATAACGAGTCAGTCGAACAAAGCATAGTCTCAGTCGTTTGTCTATTTGCGTCAGTTTAATGAACACCTATCCTAACCTACTGATTAGCATTAGCATGTTGGGCTTCATGCAAAACAATTTAAAACACCAATTTGGAAAACATCTAACTATGGTCTCTGTCAAAAGTTTGAAGTTGGTACCTAGAAAGGAAAGCAAACAGACAAATCACAAAGTTTAGGTCAGCGCACAGGTTCAGTCTTCGTCTTCAGAACATCAGTCAATTCGCCATCAGTCAAAACTCAGCTCCGGGGCAAAAGGGCACTTTCCTCATGAGGACGTAAAGTGTAACATGGACAAATCTAAGGGCAAGGATGGTTTTAAGAAAACCACCAAGTCACCAAACAGAGTGACAGAGATCCTGGATAAAATCAATAGCATTCCCTACCTAATTCTAAGTGACTCCCCGTGACATGGGTTTTTATCCCTTTTCCGTTGTACATTCCCCCAACATTTTATTGGACACTTGCTATACCCCACTATCTTTAACCTATCAGAAAGTACATTAGGTAACCCAACTCTTCACCCCATATTATTTTACAAGTCTTTGATTGGTCTTTATAATTGACGTCTTCCGAGGTGGCACGTCCGATATGATTTCATCTTTCTGTAATTCTTTGCACATCTTTTGGTCAGCAGTTCCATTGTCTTCACCGGTTTGAATGACCTTGTACATTACATTAATCTACACTGTTTCAATTTGCTTTTTAACATTTACTCTGCACACAGTGAAGAATGTTTGAGAACGGATCTAATATGGTTACATTCATCTTCTAATTTGAAGAAAAAAAGAACACGCAGGGTCGTGTCCCTTTGTGAGTCAGCACACTGCAAAATAGAAAAATGCATTTAATATGAAAGCCAAACAGCTAAGTTTCGGCTCATGCTAACTTAAGGCCTATGAGGATTTCAGCACAGATTCAATAACGCAATCATTAGTACAAACTTATTTAAACGTAATATAAACATTTTAGTCATTATTATTAGTCTACTTATACATTGGCGGCCACTCCCCGTGGTCACATTTCAGGTGCACGTATTAAGCAAAATCACTATTATAGTTTCTATGTAGCATTGTCACACATAAATTCATAAATATTTCATGTTAATATAGATTATATAAGCTATGCTCTCTCAGTCCCTCCTCTGATGACGTTCGTCATCATACAAAACTTTCCCTTTGACCTTTCACTTTAATTTTTCACTTTACGCATAATTCGCATTTCAACATCTTGTCTCTTGTGTGAACTCTCCCAAATGTCATTAAACATTTTCTCCCTTTCGTTTTCTTCATGCTTTTTAGTCCTCGTTGTCCAATTTCTTTTAATTTCGTCATTAATTTTGCAAGCTCCCCATAATCCTAATAGACAGGCCAGAACAATTAATAGACCCCCTAATATTTTTGCAAGTACCCCATTCCAAATGTTGCTAAACCAGCTTCCTACTCTGGCAATTCCTTTTCCTAATTTCTCCCGCACTCCAGGTTCCTTCAAATCCTTCAGATCTGGTGAGAAAAAGAGCGAACCACATCAGCCAAACCTTTGCCGTAGTCCAACACCATATCATCCGTGATATTCACAAGAGCCTTTGCAGGTACTGCGGGCAGCCTCATAGCTCTACCCATAAGGATCTCGTAGGGTGATAGTCCTGTCTTCTTATCAGGGGTGTTCCTCATCGACATCAGCACTAAGGGCAATGCATCTAGCCATTTCATATTGGTAGCTGCGCACATCTTTGCCATTCTCGATTTTAAGGTACCATGCAGCTTCTGTTCAATGTCTAATGCGGTACACAAGAGCTTAATCACCTCATTGTCGAAGTTTCTGCCCCTATCTGATTCTATAGAGACCGGAAACCCGAACCTGGGTATTAGTTCCCTAAGCAGCAGCTTTGCGACTGTGAGACTGTTGTTTCTATGTGTGGGGTAAGCTTCAATCCAGTGGCTGAAAACACACACAATCACCAACACGTACTTCAATACTCCACAAACAGGCATCTCAAAGAAATCCATTTGCATCTTGCTAAATGGACCTCCAGCTCTCCCTATGTGGCTCAATGTTACCACAGTCCCTTTCCCGGCATTCATCTGTTGACAGATGATGCACCTGTGACAGGTAACCTCTGCAGCATGCCTGAATTTTGGGTTAAACCAGTCAATCTTGAATGACCTGATCATTGCATCTCTCTCAAAATGTGCCTGTCCATGGTAGAGCCTCGCAAATTGTGACAGAAGACTGTTTGGCAAAACCAGTTTCCCCTCCTCTGAGACCCATAAGTCATCAGCTCTTTGTACAAATTGCATTCTCGGCCAGGTGCGTTTTTCCTCCTTTCTAGTACGACCCTGTAGTGTCTTTAGCTCGTCTAATGTATCAACCACCCTTAATGCAAGGTTCAAACATGTGTCATTTTCGGTTTGCGGTAACAATTCCCACTGATCCTTGAACGATATACAGTTCAATGCGCAAAACCTTGCTACTTGATCTGCATAGCCGGTTCCCATGGACACAAAGTCTTGTGATTTAACATGAGCATTGCGTTTCACCACGGCTATTTCAAGAGGTAACTGAATCGCATGTAACAAATCCTTAATTTGTTCACCATTTTTCACAGGAGAACCAGAAGAGGTCATGAAACCTCTCTGTGACCACAACTGGCCAAAATCATGTACAATTCCAAATCCGTATCTGCTGTCAGTATAGATAGTGACTCTCAGATTTTCAGCTGCGTGGCATGCCTTGGTAGGGGGAAATAATTCTGCCACTTGGGCGGAATACACTCTCTCGAGCCAGGAAGCTTCAATAATACCAGCTATGGTACACACAGCGCATCCGGCTCTCAGCATTCCAACTGAGTCTCTCAAACAGGATCCATCAACAAACATAATGCAGTCATTTTCTTTTAACTGCGCATCTTGAATATCAGGTCGAGGCTTGGTACATAGTTCTGTTACCTCAAGACAATCATGCTCCACTTCCTCTTCATTATTAATCTCAGTACTCTCAACAGGAAGCAGAGTTGCCGGGTTTAATCCAGTACATTGCTTCAGTGAAACATTAGGTGACCCCAATATAATTGTCTCATATCTGGTAAGTCGGGCATTTGTCATGTGCTGAGTTTTGGTTCGAGTCAACAAAATTTTAACTGAATGAGGAACCATTACTGTCAAGGAATGTCCCATCACTATGCCTTCACACTGCGTGAGGCTTTGACCTACTGCTGCAACTGCACGCAAACACCCCGGTAAGGCTGCTGCGACGGGGTCCAAGGCAGCTGAAAAATATGCTACAGGGCGGTTTGCACCTCCATGGACCTGTGTTAAGACAGACAAAGAAGAAGGATCACGTTCATGACAAAACAGTAAAAAAGGTTTCGTGTAATCAGGCATACCCAAAGCTGGTGCCCTGCACATGCACTCTCTCAATTCCATGAATGACTCTAGCTCTTCTTTGGATAGGGTTATGGTGTACAGTTCATCCTTAATCTCTTTGCCTGTTAGCTTTATCAATGGTTTTGAGATAATGGAGAAGTTGGATATCCACTGGCGACAGTAACCCACCATTCCCAAAAACATCCTGACATCTCTCTTTGTTGTCGGGGGGTTCATTTGCAAAATAGCAGTCACCCTTTCCTTCGATATTCTCCTGGACCCTCTCTCAATCAAATGTCCTAAGTACTTCACCTCTTTCTGGCAGAACTGCAGCTTCTTGAGTGACACTTTATGTCCATTCTTTCCCAAATGATTCAGTAAGGCAATTGTGTCATATTTACAGTCATCTTTTGTCCTGGACGCAATCAGCAAGTCATCAATGTACTGTGCTAGAGTTGAATTGAAAGGCAGTACTAGGGATTCTAAGTCCTTTTTCAATATCTGATTGAAGATGGACGGTGATTCAGAAAACCCTTGAGGAATTCTGCTCCAACTGTACACCTTGTCCAGGAATTTGAAACTGAATAAATACTGGCTGTCCTCATGAAGAGGTATTGAAAAGAAAGCTTGTGACAGTTCTACAACGGTGAACCATTCAGCATAACACAGGACCTGAAACATAATCACTGCTGGATTGGGCACTATGGGGCAACACTTTACCACAATCTCGTTTATTTTTCTCAAGTCCTGCACAATTCAAACCTTCCCACAAGGCTTTTTCAGACCCATTATCGGTGAATTACATGGACTGCTCAATACCTCCTTCAGGACTCCCTGTTTCACAAAGTCCGCAATTATTTGTGACACCTGGATAAGAACGTCTTGTGCCATGTGATATTGTGGCACCTGGGGAAACACTGCATTTGGCTTCACTTGTGCTTTAACAGGTTCCACTCCTTTTATCAGTCCCACTTCTTTTCCTGTCAAATCCCACACCTTCTCCATCACCGTTCCCTGTAACTCAGCTGGTAAGTCAGTCACTGTAAGCATCAGGAATAATGTTATCAAAGGGTAATCTTCATTTGCGGTTTGTGTAGGAGGCTGGACTGGCTTGTAGTGAGTACCAAGGGGTACTTGCACCTTGCACCAGGCCCAGTTATCCCTTATTAGTGTATAGGGTGTCTAGCAGCTTAGGCTGATAGATAATGGTAGCTTAGCAGAGCAGCTTAGGCTGAACTAGGAGACGTGTGAAGCTACTACAGTACCACTTAGTGTCATATGCACAATATCATAAGAAAACACAATACACAGTTATACTAAAAATAAAGGTACTTTATTTTTATGACAATATGCCAAAGTATCTTAGAGTGTACCCTCAGTGAGAGGATAGGAAATATACACAAGATATATATACACAATAGCAAAAATATGCAGTATAGTCTTAGAAAACAGTGCAAACAATGTATAGTTACAATAGGATGCAATGGGGAAACATAGGGATAGGGGCAACACAAACCATATACTCCAAAAGTGGAATGCGAACCACGAATGGACCCCAAACCTATGTGACCTTGTAGAGGGTCGCTGGGACTATTAGAAAATAGTGAGAGTTAGAAAAATAACCCTCCCCAAGACCCTGAAAAGTGAGTGCAAAGTGCACTAAAGTTCCCCTAAGGACAAAGAAGTCGTGTTAGAGGAATAATGCAGGAAAGACACAAACCAGCAATGCAACAACTGTGGATTTCCAATCTAGGGTACCTGTGGAACAAGGAGACCAAGTCCAAAAGTCACAAGCAAGTCGGAGATGCGCAGATGCCCAGGAAATGCCAGCTGCGGGTGCAAAGAAGCTTCTACTGGACAGAAGAAGCTGAGGTTTCTGCAGGAACGAAAAGGGCTAGAGACTTCCCCTTTGGTGGACGGATTTCACTCGCCTTGGAGAGTCGTGCAGAAGTGTTTTCCCGCCAGAAGGACGCCAACAAGCCTTGCTAGTTGCAAATTGTGCGTTTGGCATTTTTGGATGCTGCTGGGGCCCAGGAGGGACCAGGAGGTCGCAAATTGGACCTAAAGAGAGAGGGGACGTCGAGCAAGACAAAGAGCCCTCACTAAAGCAGGTAGCACCCGGAGAAGTGCCAGAAACAGGCACTACGAGGATGCGTGAAATGGTGCTCGCCGAAGTTGCACAAAGGAGTCCCACGTCGCCGGAGACCAACTTAGAAAGTCGTGCAATGCAGGTTAGAGTGCCGTGGACCCAGGCTTGGCTGTGCACAAAGGATTTCCGCCGGAAGTGCACAGGGGCCGGAGTAGCTGCAAAGTCGCGGTTCCCAGCAATGCAGCCCAGCGAGGTGAGGCAAGGACTTACCTCCACCAAACTTGGACTGAAGAGTCACTGGACTGTGGGGGTCACTTGGACAGAGTCGCTGGATTCGAGGGACCTCGCTCGTCGTGCTGAGAGGAGACCCAAGGGACCGGTAATGCAGCTTTTTGGTGCCTGCGGTTGCAGGGGGAAGATTCCGTCGACCCACGGGAGATTTCTTCGGAGCTTCTGGTGCAGAGAGGAGGCAGACTACCCCCACAGCATGCACAAGCAGGAAAACAGTCGAGAAGGCGGCAGGATCAGCGTTACAGAGTTGCAGTAGTCGTCTTTGCTATTATGTTGCAGGTTTGCAGGCTTCCAGCGCGGTCATCAGTCGATTCCTTATCAGAAGGTGAAGAGAGAGATGCAGAGGAACTCGGATGAGCTCTTGCATTCGTTATCTAAAGTTTCCCCAGAGACAGAGACCCTAAATAGCCAGAAAAGAGGGTTTGGCTACCTAGGAGAGAGGATAGGCTACTAACACCTGAAGGAGCCTATCAGCAGGAGTCTCTGACGTCACCTGGTGGCACTGGCCACTCAGAGCAGTCCAGTGTGCCAGCAGCACCTCTGTTTCCAAGATGGCAGAGGTCTGGAGCACACTGGAGGAGCTCTGGACACCTCCCAGGGGAGGTGCAGGTCAGGGGAGTGGTCACTCCCCTTTCCTTTGTCCAGTTTTGCGCCAGAGCAGGGGCTAAGGGGTCCCTGAACCGGTGTAGACTGGCTTATGCAGAATTGGGCACATCTGTGCCCAAGAAAGCATTTCCAGAGGCTGGGGGAGGCTACTCCTCCCCTGCCTTCACACCATTTTCCAAAGGGAGAGGGTGTCACACCCTCTCTCAGAGGAAGTTCTTTGTTCTGCCATCCTGGGCCAGGCCTGGCTGGACCCCAGGAGGGCAGATGCCTGTCTGAGGGGTTGGCAGCAGCAGCAGCTGCAGTGAAACCCCAGGAAGGGCAGTTTGGCAGTACCAGGGTCTGTGCTACAGACCACTGGGATCATGGGATTGTGCCAACCATGCCAGGATGGCATAGAGGGGGCAATTCCATGATCATAGACATGTTACATGGCCATATTCGGAGTTACCATGGTGAAGCTACATATAGGTAGTGACCTATATGTAGTGCACGCGTGTAATGGTGTCCCCGCACTCACAAAGTTCAGGGAATTGGCTCTGAACAATGTGGGGGCACCTTGGCTAGTGCCAGGGTGCCCTCACACTAAGTAACTTTGCACCTAACCTTTACCAGGTAAAGGTTAGACATATAGGTGACTTATAAGTTACTTAAGTGCAGTGTAAAATGGCTGTGAAATAACGTGGACGTTATTTCACTCAGGCTGCAGTGGCAGGCCTGTGTAAGAATTGTCAGAGCTCCCTATGGGTGGCAAAAGAAATGCTGCAGCCCATAGGGATCTCCTGGAACCCCAATACCCTGGGTACCTCAGTACCATATACTAGGGAATTATAAGGGTGTTCCAGTAAGCCAATGTAAATTGGTAAAATTGGTCACTAGCCTGTTAGTGACAATTTGAAAGTAATGAGAGAGCATAACCACTGAGGTTCTGGTTAGCAGAACCTCAGTGAGACAGTTAGGCACCACACAGGGAACATATACATGCACACCTATGAGCACTGGGGCCCTGTGTGACAGGGTCCCAGTGACACATACATATAGGCCACAAACCTATGAGCACTGGGGTCCTGACCAGCAGGATCCCAGTGACACATAACAACCATACTGAAAACATAGTGTTTTCACTATGAGCACTGAGGCCTGGCTATCAGGATCCCAGTGAGACAGTGAAAACAGTGACAAACACCCTGACATACACTCACAAACAGGCCAAAAGTGGGGGTAACAAGGCTAGAAAGAGGCTACCTTCTCACAGTTTGTGTCTCTAACTCTGAGAACTGACCATCATCCCCTTCATCATCACTGTTTGTCTGCACCTCAATTCCATCACTGGAACAGGTAATCGAGCATTTCGTTTTGCACAGTAAGTCTCTTCCCAGTAGGGATACCGGACTTGAATCGCAGACTACAAATTTATGCAGTCCCTGGAAATTGCCAATCTCAACTTGCACTGGATCTGTAATTGGATTCGTCAAGTACTGGTTAGCTACTCCGACCACTCTTATGGTACGCCCAGAAAGTGGCAATTTCGGAACCTCTGCACGTCTGACCGTAGAGCGTGTAGCTCCGGTATCAACCAAGAATGAAACCTTATGACCCATTACCTTACCCTCTACATAGGGTCCCCTCTGATCTACCTCTAGGGACGCTGCAAGCCTGCACTCTTCACTGTCTGAACTGTCATCCGACCATTCCTCATTCATTCCATCTTCACCACGCAATGGGAATTGCTGTACTGTGTTATTTTGACTCATCACTTGACCCGTGACCTGCTGAGGAAGCATCACCTGTTGCTGTCCCATTGGAGCCATTGGTAGTTGCATTTGCTGTCTAGGTACCATGGGAACCTGCTGTTGTACTTTGCGCTGGCTGAACACGCAACATTTGCATTTGCTGCATGGGCTGTAACCCCTGCATCTGAACCATGTTATTTTGAAAATTCGGGTTTTGATTTCTCAATTTTGGACCTCTCATATTTTGCAATGTACCGACATTAGTGCTTTGTTGAACGACACCATCCTGCACCACATTTGGGCATTCCCGCTTCCAATGCCCCACGCACACATGACATGGTGACATCTTTTTCATCCCTTGTACATCATTTTGAACCACAACAGTATTCAAATCCGGACCGCGATTCACGAAACCTCGACCTCTTGGTTGTGCCTGAAACACGCCATTCCCTTGCGGTTGCTGCTTTATTATCTGCTGAATTCCATTTCACTGCATTCCTGCCTGTGCAGCCCTTATCTGCATCACCATCACTTTCTCCTTGAACTTTTTCTGCTTCAGCTCAATCTCATCACTACAGTATTTTGCATACTGTAACACCTTGTCAATCGGCTTCGCTTGCCAACAGATCAAATGATTCTTAATCATCTGGCTAACCTCTGGTCTCAACCCTTCAACAAATCTAAACTGAGATGGTTCATGTCTTTTGGTTCAATGGTCTCAGTACCACTGTAATGTTTGAATGCCTTCAACAACCTCTCATAGTAAGCATGTATTTATTCCTTAACCTCCTGTGAGGTCCGGTCGATTTTCTGCCAATCAGTCACTTTCGGCGAAACTTTCTGCTTCAAAAACTCAATCACTTTATGATAGTACTTCATCACCTCCTCAGAGGGTGCTCCGGTCACCTTATCCCTTGCCGGCTCCTGTGTCGGCCAGTCTACCCCTCTCTTGCACTCAAGCCATAAATCGGGCGGAACAATGATTTCAAACAAGGTATTCAAGTCTTCCCAGAGACACTTCGCAAGCTTCACACACCTATCTGTTTGTTGGTACCACTCGATCGGTTTCTCCCTTAACCTGGGATAATCATTTGTAAAAGATAGGATGTCTCCTCTGGACCACGGTACATTAATTAAGACCCCACCAGCTGTTTCTCTCATTGGTAGCATTTTTACCGATTCCGTGTCTGGTGTAGTTTTAGCTTTACTTTATCCTGGGCTGTCACCTTTCTCCTTGTCTCTTTTCTTAGCCCATCTGCCTTCCCACTTTTCTAATGCTCCCCAGATTTGCGCACTTTGTAATATTTCTTTTAAATGCACTTTCATTCCGGCAGACCTCATGTGGTCGAAGTCTTTTAAATCAAAGTCTAATCTGTAACTTCTTTTCAAATGTTTAGTATTCTCAATATCAATATTGTATTTGTCTGCCAGGTTTGCTAATTTCTGATGTACCTTGCCTGCTTCCTTAGTAATCTTAGGGCACAGATATCTCAATTCTGCTTCTGTGTATGACTCTAATCTGTTTACCCCCATTGTTCCGTCCACTAATTCAGCAGCTTCCACGCCCAGTCTCACAAAGTTCAGGTACTCATCTTTCCCCAACCTTTCCGGTTCCACTGCAGTTACTGTAGTCTTTTGCGTAGTAAAGGTCTTCTCTAACCACTCAATCAACTGTTGTACCGTAAAACCTTGTAAGGAAATGTTCCCTGCATGCATCATCGGCGACTGTAAAGCATTCGTACTTATTGTTTGTGGGGTTAACATCCCTAGCCCTGCCTGTCTCAATGCTTCCAACGGTGCTTCAACTGGGCTAAGGTCTATCAAAGACCTTGGTTTTTCAACCGCTTGCTCTCCTGGGGCCATTAACTGAGGGGTTCCTATGGACCCTCCTCTTATTACATCTTGGGTCATTACTCCCTGATCACGTACACCAGGCTTACCTTGTGCATACAATGGCACTGGTGGGCCAACAGTAATTGGCAATGATATTGCAGCTGGTGTCTGACCTGGTTCCAAACCTCGTGGAGCAGCAACTCCAAAGGTCTGATTTTCTGAAGCCGGGGCAGGTATTAATGGAGGACCTGCTGCTGGATTATACCCTGGTATCAGTTGTGGCTGCGGCTGGGGCAGCAATTGCGGAGTTGACTCAATCTGCACTAACCTCGATTTTGTGTATATCTCGTCTGGCAGCACTATCAGATTTGTAGTAGTCTCTAGTACTGGGACGTCTGGATAGACTCTCTGTATCTGTGGTGGAGGTTGCAACTGTATCTGCATGTCTGGCGCAGTGGGTACACTGACACCATTCTGTATCAAACCTATATCACTAGTCTGTACCGTATCAGTAACTCCCTTCTCCTGCGTCTGGTTCCCAGGACCCGCGCTCGGTACATTGTCGCTTACCGCATAAGGTGGCGGGCAATCATGAATTCTTCATCGTCTGAATCTTCTTCTTCTTCCCAAAATCTCTTAGTTTCTTTAGGCTTACTAGAGTCTTTGTCTGTTTTACATGTGGCTTTCTTTCCCTCTGTCTCATCTCCCTGTGTTATTGCTGGGAACAGTTTTAATCCATCAACTATTCCCCGTCTCCACATTTTATTCTCATTATCCCACCTTGCTTCTGCTAGAGTCTTTTCTGCCCTTTTCAGTCTTCTTTGGAACTTTTCTTGTCTCTGTTTAATAGCCATTAAATCCCAAATCGCTAAAGCCTCATACTGAGCTGGCCTCGGAGGTGTTTTCTGTACACTTAACATCCACCTTAAATTCTCTAGAACTCTCGTATTGAACGTCCCGTGTTCTGAGAACGCCAAACATCCCTCTTTTTCTGTCAATTTGCGCCACTGTTTCATCCATAAACAAGGCGCAACACCTTTTTCCTCCTATATAAGCTGGAGTACCCTCAAGCGGTGTAGGCTCCTCTTCACTCGCCATAATGTATGTGTCTCCTTTCAGAACACTCTTAAAAGCTTTGACAAAGTTCATCTTTGCGTCTTTTCTTTTGTTGTATTTAATCAGAGAGTGACTTTAATTCCCAGGACACTCTTCACCCACCTTTCTCAACCTATTGCCTCTCACGAACAGCAGCCAATCTGTGCGCGACCCCTCTCGACAGCTGACCTATCCCAGCGCGGCACCACAGACGTCACACTCACACACTGCAGCTGACAAAGTCTTGCGGCTCGTCCGCCCCTCAGTGGTTTCATACCAAACTAATGCAAAATTACCGCGAGCACCTTTAACAACACAAATTTGGCGGTTTACTACAGGAAGGGTAACACACACGCTTCAGAACTTTACAGAGATTTCACTTGAAGCCTCGGCCGCTACTCTCTCCTTCCCAGTTCCCGCATACGCAAGCAGAATTCGACCCGCAAATCCTACTCTCAACTTGTCAGTGGTTCGTCCTAGTGCACTTTAGAACTTACCAAATCTCCATTGAAGGTTTCACACATACAATTTGACGCAAACTCAACTTGTCAACCACGCCCGATTGACCTATTAAACCGCACAAATTACAACATAAACCCAAGTGTCTCCCACACTTGTCAATATACTCCGGAGTCTTAGACCACGACGGGTCCGTACATGAACAACCAACCACGTGGATAATTTTGAGCACAAAGCGCCACACTCATAGGAAGTACGCCGACTTCCCTACTCTCATACTGCGGAGTACACCCACTCCCACTAAAACAACATTACCTGGACTAAATCCACACAAACTTCACAATTCACCTGTGAAATGCATAAGCTGAGCAAGCACAAACCCTACACCATACATGCTATGACGCCGAGAACATTCCCAACTCACTTAGGTAGGCTCCGAGATCCCGAGAAAGTTATTGTGAATTTAGAAACACATCAGACCTCCAATTTGCATTATCTCAGAAAAACAGTCTAAACAATGATTCTCCGTCCTAGGGCCCCAAAGGGCCAAACCGTCGCTCTGCTACCAGAACTGTTAACGCGTCCCTTAATGATATTTTATTACACATCAGGACTCGTTTTAGGCCAATGAATCTTTTGACCCAGTTGAGAGACACCTTAGGACGAGATAGCTAATCAATATATCAATCAATACCTCAATAATGTCATCAATATTTATCACGACAATGCAGTTCACTTTAGTCAAAGTTATTAATCAATTCAAAGACACTACCATGACCTTTCAGCCATGAATAACCACACCTTGATTAGTAGAATTTTATGAGTTTTATTCCCTATTAATTACAGTCTATAAGCAGATGCGTTAATCTCAACACTAAGAAACATAATAGCATAGTAACGATATGGCAACTTTGATAAGACTTCATTAAAGCGAGAATCACAAACATCAGAACATAACACGGAGTGAACATAGATCAAGTTTAGCAGAGTGTCAATAACGCGTCAGTTCAACAAAGCATAGTCTCGGTCGTTTGTCTATTTGCGTCAGTTTAATGAACACCTATCCTAACCTACTGATTAGCATTAGCGTGTCGGGCTTCATGCAAAACAATTTAGAACACCAATTTGGAAAACATCTAACTATGGTCTCTGTCAAAAGTAAGCAGTTGGTGCCTAGAAAGGAAAAGTAAACAGACAAATCACAAAGTTTAGGTCAGCGCACAGGTTCAGTCTTCGTCTTCAGGACATCAGTCAATTCGCCATCAGTCAAAACTCTGCTCCGGGGCAAAAGGGCACTTTCCTCATAAGGAGGTAAAGTGTAACATGGACAAATTTAAGGGCAAGGATGGTTTTAAGAAAACCACCAAGTCACCAAACAGAGTGACAGAGTTTCTGGATAAAATCAATAGCATTCCCTACCTAATTCTAAGTGACTCCCCGTGACATCGGTTTTTATCCCTTTTCCGTTGTACATTCCCCCAAAACTTTATTGGACACTTGTTATACCCCACTATCTTTAACCTATCAGAAAGTACATTAGGTAACCCAACTCTTCACCCCATATTATTTTACAAGTCTTTGATTGGTCTTCATAATTGACGTCTTCCGAGGTGGCACGTCCGGTATGATTTCATCTTTCTGTAATTCTTTGCACATCTTTTGGTCAGCAGTTCCATTGTCTTCACCGGTTTGAATGACCTTGTACATTACATTAATCTACACTGTTTCAATTTGCTTTTTAACATTTATTCTGCACACAGTGAAGAATGTTTGAGAATGGATCTAATATGGTTACATTCGTCTTCTAATTTGATGAAAAAAAGAACACGCAGGGTCGTGTCCCTTTGTGAGTCAGCACACTGCAAAATAGAAAAATGCATTTAATATGAAAGGCAAGCAGCTAAGCTCGGCTCATGCTAACTTAAGGCCTATGAGGATTTCAGCACAGATTCAATAACACAATGATTAGTACAAACTTATTTAAACATAATATAAACATTTTAGTAATTATTATTAGTCTACTTATACATTGGCGGCCACTCCCCGTGGTCACATTTCAGGTGCACGTATTAAGCAAAATCACTATTATAGTTTCTATGCAGCATTGTCACACATAAATTCATAAACATTTCATGTTAATATAGATTATATAAGCTATGCTCTCTCAATACATTGATGACCACTGTTGCTTGCTACAGTTTGTACCCACGTTCATCTTAGTCCCTGGGTTACACCTGTGGTTTATGTCTCTGTTACAGGGGAGGTGTTTGATTGTGAAAGCTTTGTTTGTAGCTTTAAATTTACTTGTCTTGTGTGACAAATCCATGCATACATTCAGGTTAGAAGCACAACGTATAGAGAAATCCCAACAATTAATCTGATTATATAAACAGGATTATCAGGGAATCCTCACTCTCATGAACCACCTTTGCTCCACAGTCAAACAACACTTCTCGGATCTTGCTGAACAAATTAGAGCAATTAAAGAAAAAGCAAATTAGGACACCTTTTCATGGTTGTATGCTCACAGGTTGCCTGAAGGCTGGTGTGATTCCATTAGGGATACAAATCAGAAACTGCAGCCATTTTCACAAGCAATCCCAACTTTTGTTTTAGTTTCACAAATTTGGTCACTACTTGCACCAGACACTTCATTGGGTGGTGTTTTAAGGTAAGGTGATCTTTATTTGAATGATTAATTAAAGCCATTGCAATAACATTTACGTTTTAGAAGGCTTAAGATTGTGTATCATCAAAACAGTAAAAAAACACTTCTATAAGCAATAAAATCCATTGCTACCCTAGCTATATTGAAGTTAAAAACTAGCTGCATACAACATTTGTGACTTCAAATAGAAGGCTAAAAGTGTGCACAAAGTGCAAAGTGCAGTTAGTGCGTTCCCATCTGATGCTAAAATGTAATCTCAGCTCCCTCTAGTTGCCTGCTTTGTCTTCCAAGCATGTCTTTACTTTTGAGTCTCTTTTCTACAATAGTCAGGAATCTTGCTAGGTGGCTTTCACATATAAGGCTAAAAGTGTGCACAAAGTGCAAAGTGCTGTTAGTGCATTCCCACCTGATGCTAAAATGCATCCTCAGCTCCCTCCAGTTACCTGTTTTGCCTTCCAAGCATGTCTTTACTTTTGAGTCTCTTTTCTACAATAGTCAGGAATCTTGCTAGGTGGCTGTTTAGTTGTACATCCTCACCAGCAACGCACGCTTTTACCGCCTGCCTGCATGTTCGTCTTCCTTTGAGGGTGAAAATGGGCCTTAACAGTACTCTGCGTTCACTCATCGTTTCCTCACATATGCATAGCAGGTGGACAATTGGACAATATCTTCTATCCCTTTCCCACACAAATGGCAGCTGAATTGTAATGAAGGATGCTTCCATGGGTGGTAGGTGACAGGCAGATGGTGAAGTGCTGAGTCGGTACCAAAGGTACTTCTCCTTAGTGGACTTAGTGAAGCCAGTACCTAGGTAATCCTGAGGAGCTGCCTTGGTGTAGCTTTGTATGGTAAACCAACCACGCGCCATGCTGGCAAGCCTTGCTGTATACTCTACCAATGAGACTTTTTAAAAAATTTTGTTGACAAGCTTTTTGAAGCAATTGTGAGTCCCTGAGGTCTCCCAGAGTCCCCGTAATCCTAGTTGATCAATTGAATTTTTCAGATAGGCTCTTGCTGTGATTTTCTCCTTGGTTGACAGTTGGATCCATAAATGAGCATTTAAGGACCCTGGCTCTGCTCCCTTGATCTTGTGCCAGCATTTGACATAAGCTCCTTGGAGACCCTGCTCTTGCCTCTGCAAGCTGAATTCTAGTCTTACTTGAGCCGGTGAAGTATATCTGGGTAAGTTGAAGATTAATTACAATGCACCTGTAATTATACTACCTAGTGTGACTACATCTTTCCCCCTCATGGCCTCACTTCCATAGGTAACTGTTACAATGAGTTTTGCCTGTATCACTTGGACCAATGAAGTGACACTAGGGCCCATTATTTTGTTTCTTAAAGTCTTTAGTGCCACTGCTGTTGCTGTTCCTCTCCTCTTCAGTGCTTCCTTGAGGGCACTAAATTACCCCTTACTATCAATTATAACCCATAGGTATTAATATTCTTGAACTGATTCCAACTGTTGTTTTGCAAGGTACTATCGATGTGACCCTTTTGCTTTCTGTTGGTTCAAGTGCATTACTTTGGACTTGTCCAGGTTTATGCTCAAGCCATTGTTTTCTAAATAACTTTGAGTAGTATCTAGTAAGTGTTAGAGACCCACCTGGGATCGGCTGATAAGTACTAGATCGTCAGCTTATAACACGTTGGAAAGGACGAGGCTGCCCATCTTTGGTGTATGAGAATTAGACGTATCCAGCCTGACTGTCTAGTCTAACATAAAAAGGGAAAACAGGGTTGGGGCTAAAACACAGCCCTTTTTCAGCCCAATTGTGGTTGAGATACTTCTAGACAGATAGTCTCCAGCCCTCAACTTCGCTTGAACCCATGTATCTGCGTGTAGACATAGGAACTGATTTAAAAGGGCGGATGGTATGTTCCATTTGGAGAGTTTACACCACAATTTACTTCTGTCAATGCGATTGAAAGCGGATCTTGTGGGAGGTGGTCACTAGCATTCTGTGCCCCTAGATGGAAGCCCACTATTTTGCAGAACAGAAGAAGAGTTACAAAAATGTAATTGATTGTTGTACTGGTTGCCACAATGTGAAATGTAGCAGCCAGGGGGCAGTCCCCTGGAAACCAATTATTTAGAGCACTGAGCCCAAGATGTCCCGAGATCCCCCAATAACTTATTGGCTAGTTTAGTTTGCCTTCCCCAGTTATTTCTGTCTTGTGGAGGGATTTGTCATGTCAGTGAATGAATTCCTGGTGTGTTGCCCCAGACTGTTGTTCCGAGCATATGCAAGTTAAAGTCATCAGTTAGAATAAAGTTTGTGCTTGAGGTTAGTTCCTCTCCCATGTGGTTAAATCCCCTTACCTTGTCTTGTGGGTGCAGATATATATTCACTAGAACCAGCTGAAGGTCCTTATTAGTGCTTTGAACTATCGCTCTTAGGGCTTGTATCCCCTTGACAGCATTAATGCTCACTATGGAGCTATAGATTCCAAGTCCTCCTTTAAGGTGGCCAAAATTGGCACTTTTGGTTGCTGGAAGTAGAAATAACTGATAACCTTGCAGGTGTAGGGTTGATCTAACCAGGTCTCTTGCAGGAGTATAAGGTCGAAGGACTGCAGATATAAAAGCAGTTGCGCATCTGCAATTTTATTTCCCGTTCTATTTAGGTTCCAGGAACACAGGCATATGGCATTTTTAGCTGCTGGTGTGAAGTTGGCATTCAGTCAGGGGGGTGAAGCTCTGTGCTTTTATTTTACCAGCAAACCAACCCCAGTCTCAAGGTACAGGAATCCCGGGTGCAGTTGGAGTTACACCCTTCTGAACTGTTTTCCCTTTTGCGTTAGCAATATTCCGGTAGAAACAGGGTGATAGTTTTTTCTGGTTGTGCATGCTGACCCCTGGGTGTTTTACCTCAATGTACATAACCCCTAGATTCATGGGGTTTCTGGGAAACTGTCTGTTTGGCTTCTACGCCGCATCCAGGGGTTAGGTCTGGATCCTTGCAACAGGGTACTCCTCCCCTCAGGGAGATCTCCCTTACTACTGTGTCTAATGCAGTTTGTTCTTGATCCATATCTTCCCCTCGTTCATTGGCCCTTATCAGTAAATGCATTACCAGCAGTTGGTACGTCGATTTGCATGTCTTAGGGAATTTCTCTAGTTGTCTCTGCTGAAGACCCACTGAGGAATGGGATCGTGGATCCTTTTGGAAGTACATTGATGTGTATTTTCCTTTCCTTTCTTTTGCTTCTCTTTCTTCTCTGTTTCCGTCACTGCTTTGAGTCGAATTGAACAGTTGACCAAACATTTTCCTCCTTACTCTGTGGTGACCGCCTTGCATTAGCTTGCTCCTCCAAAGTGGGGATCAACTGTCCTTGGAACTGATGGTCGTTATTTCTCACAACCGTCTGAGCAGTTACATCTTGAGTTTGTTTGTCTACCTTATCAGCCCCGCCCTCTCAGGCCCCATGCCTGCTTGGTCAGTTACTGCCTTCGGTGAAGGAGTGTTCTGTTGTACCACCATTGTGAATTTCGTTGATTCATTTATATCTGAAAAAAGATATCCAATTGCACATGGTAATGTTGATATTTGTTCTACAATTACAGCACAGGTGCCGCCTGCCTGTTTGTACTGCATCCCAGCTTAAGCCCACCTGATCAAATTGCTAATTTGGGCCAATTTGGCATCACTATTTGAGATGTAAATGGCAAGTGAGTTTAGAATTGATCGTTGGATGTCCATTTTGCTTGATATTGCATCACATTGACTGACAGCTGTATGGTATTCAGTAGCGAGGACCAAATGTTGTCTGTTCCTTCCTGTTTATCCTGACTGTTGCTATTTTACATCTGCTTAGTACTTCTTACCTGGGGCACATCTGGGGTATACAAAGATGCCAGATCTTCCCATTCCTCAGTTGTTGGATAGGATATATCACAGTTTGTGCTCTGGGTGTCTGGCACATGTGTCTCTAAAGCACCGCCAAAAGTACTGTGAATAACTTTGCTTGGTGATTGAGAAGCAGGCCTGTGTAATTCACCAGCTGTGCTACCATACAGGGTTTCTTTTGCTTCTAGCTGTGAGGGGATTTTAGGTGCCAGCTATATCACTGTGACAGCGGAGTCCATAAGGGCTTTCTCATTTTCAAGTGAAACTGGCCCAGCCTCCTCTGGGTGGGTCACGATTCTGCAGGGCTCCACAAGCAGCTGCTTGCTTGTTATTGAGCTCATTGTAATGGTGCCAATAACTGCACAAGGGGCTGATTTAAGTGCCTCTTACTCTAATAATGGGGCACCCAATACTCTGTCCCCTCAGCAGCAGTAGCCCCATTGGCCTCTGCGCTGGACGCTGGACTGCTCTGGCTACTCTGGACAATTGTGCCCACCACTGGGCAGCTCAAATTGGTGCCGCCTCACCTCCCCTGCAGAAGGTATCTTGCAAGACACTAGAGGGGGACACCAGGATGCCACACTGGTAGTAAGTGCAGTGTCTGTAATGTCTTTTGGTGAAATTTGAGGGATTTGAGGGGGAGTTTGAAGGAAAAAGTTAGAGGCACCTGTGAAAAGATGGTCCTCTCAAGGCCTGTAGCTCACGCCCGCTTTCTCACCTTAATAGTCACTTACCACTTCAGGAAACGAGGTTCAAAATTGGTTGGCTGCTTCAGCGGTTGAAAAGAGCTAGTCAAAGCTCCTCCTGTGTTCTGTGACTTAGTTGCTCCATGTTGAGTCCCCAGAATGTAACAAGGCAGATTTGTGAGGCTGTGCTCCATCTGCCACAGCCACTCAAAAAAGCAGGTTAGCAGATCCCTTTTACCTTCGCACCGCCTCTGCAGATACTGGGATCTCTCTCCTCTCTTGCCTCTTCCGCCAGCCCACCAACCTGCCCTGCTGGCCTTCCTTAGGCAGGCCAGCGGGAACGAGTGTGACCAGGACCACCAGGTCCACCAGGAACAAGGATTCTATGACCGGGAGGTGGGGGCCTGATGCCTGAGCTGCCCCAGCTGAAGACTGTAAAAGTCGCAGATGGCCAGAAACCAAAGGCTTGAGAGCAGTGTGAGAGGTGCGAACAGAGTCGCAAGTCGCATCCACCTCCTTCCTCTAAGTGCAGCGTCAGCATGTACAATCAGCACTCATGTTTTCCTGAAATATTACTGATGCATCAGTTTTCCTCAGCCCTTGGAAAATGTATGTGTTCACTTGACAGAACAGAAGACACCGTCTGCTGTACACATCAGCCAGCTCGCGTATGACCACTATGCCAAATATATTCCTATTCCTCAGGAGCCACCAATTCTGCAGTGCAATCACTGCAAGTGGAGAAAGGTTCTGTCAGAAAGTTTTTCAGTGCTGTTCTGAATTATTGATGTAGAAGGTATAATGGTAAACTGAGCTGGGCCTCACGGGAGACAGTGTTAGGACGTTTGACCTTAATAAGTAAACTTACAAGGGGCCGTGAACAGGTCGATGGACATTTTGACTCGCATTTAAGTTGTTCTTACCATAGCTCCAGTACATAACCAATAATCAATACACAATAATCAATAATCAACATCAATCAATACCATCAGTAATCAATGGAGTTTGTAATTGTCACTCACCATGACCTTTCAGTCATTAATCACCTTCTAGTAAAAGTTAGAATATTTATTTCCCTAAATTAACAATGCTAAAGTCATATAGATTAATCTCAAAGTCAGATGAAACACATATAGAAACAACACTGGCTGTCCAAAGCCGTGGAAGAAACGTAATCTAATCAAAGCTTGAACTACAACACATTCTAAGGTTCTGGTGCAAATCAGTAACAGAGTCAACTGCGTCAATGTGATAACATACATGAAGTTTAGCAGAGAAATTCATCAAGCATTAGTCCCTATTAACCTGAATTAACTAACATCAGATTAGCATCAGCATGTTGGGCTTCATGCAAAACAATTTGGTAACACTAATTTAGAAAAAAATATAACTATGGCTCTATCAAACAATGCAGTTGGTACCTAGAAAGAAAAAGCAAATATACATAATAATCAACAGTCATGTTAATAATACCTATCCTCAGTGAGGATCAGCAAGCAGAGTCAGTCTTCGTCCTCAGGACATCAGTCGATCAGCAAGGCATCAGAATTCAGCATCAGACTTCAGAAAACGCAAAGTCTCTAAGCATTAAAGTTAAGCACACCTTTTGTCAAGGTGCACAAGGAATATTGACCTTTCGGGCAGCAAGAAAATGGGCAAATGGATCTGTCTTCTCTCAGGGCAACGTCGTTATATTATAACTATTAAAACGACTTCCTAAATCCCTATAGGTCAGTTAATCGCATGTTCGCACTTTGTCCAATAAAATGAAAATCCCAAATCTATGAATTCTGCTATTACTCTGTTCACATGTCGTTGATTGGTTTGTCTTGCAATGTCCTCATCATACGGCTTGTCAGGTAACAATATTGTTGCAGCTTCCACTCTAGTCAGTATCTCCATTTTTCGTCTCCTGAGAAAGTCAGTCTCACACACATTCCACACAAAATGTTACCTTAGTAGGAACAGCGTCTTCTGGCAGTCAATTCTCATGAGAAGCAAGTCTCAGCTACGAGCACACAATGCAAAATGGAAAATCACAGTTGAACTCTCCAGAACAGCCATTTTATTAAACGTTAAGAAATACAGCTTTTACATGAGGCCTGGCAAAATAGGCCAACACATTTGCTAAGTTAAGGCCTACAATTAATAAAGATAGAGGACACTGCATAACCCTTAATATGACATAGTACCACATTAGTCAAACATATAATCAACATTTCACAATATTAATTCACTAGTAAGTACACTTTTGTGAACATTGGCGGCTACTCATCGTAATCACATTTTCAAATGTGTGCATTATTTTTCTACATTATTATATTTTCTACATAAACCTATTATTCAGAATACATGAACACTCATTAATAATTTTTATTGAAACACCTGTGCTAGCAATCCCTCCTCTGATGACTAAATGTGTCATCACACTAACTACCATCCACAATTTTCTTGCATCAGCTAAAATTCTGTCAATTCAATCCCTTCATACTTTTGTTTCCCCTTTGAATTTTCGGTGTACCATTTTTCTTTTTTCTTTTTTCTTTTCTTCCCTCCTCTGATTATTCTTTGACCTTTTCAATGTAATCCCTTTGCATAATTTACACAATCCCCATATTCCAATTAGACAAATCACAACGATTAATATCCCTTGCACAATTTTCAATAGAATCCCATTCCAAATGTTGCTGAGCAATTTTCCACTGAAGCAAAACCTTTGCCAATCTTTTCCCAAACACTTGGTTCTTTCAGCTCTTTCAAATCAGTACTTTCTTTAGTTAGATTAGTAAGTAAGTCTCTTATCTCTTTACTGTTACCAGGAATATACGAACAACAATGCCTAGAATTAATCATTGTACAAACTCCACCATCCTTCACTAAAAGAATGTCTAAAGCAAGACGATTTTGAAGAGTGATAGCTCTATCAGCAGCTAACTCAGTATTTTTCAGGAGTATGGCCCCTGAAAAATTTGTCAGCATGTTATCCACAATAGTAGACAACTTTCGAATCTATATAGAATTCAGAATGACTCCCACTGAAGGAATCACTGCTCCAAATATATCTCCCACTTTACCAGAAGAGGACTCCCTGCTCTGTCTCTTGCAATTCAGTCACTTTTGGACATTTCTTCAAATCCTCCATTTGATAAATCTTTGGGAACACTGTCCCCAAATAGTATGTCCCATACCTTCCTCTTGGAAGACAGTAATAAGCATTAAGACCACAGATGTAATAAATCCCTGGAATTGCAGGGTCCTGTCCATTCAACATAAACGTCCATTTACTCTAAAACAAAAACACATACTTACACTCTCCTCATTCCCACAAACAAAGTGCCAGTGTGCGATTTAGGCCCATATATACAAAGTTTCCCTACGTGTTGTGCATCTAAAGCTAATTTCCCTTGCGTTTTAATTGCACTATAAGCATAATCCTTCCTGGAAGTCCTTTGCTCTAAGCCTTTTTCTAATTTCTCTTTTAATGCTTTTCTCCTGTCATCTGTGTGATCTAAGAAGATTTTCTCTAAAGGTGTAAGCAAGCATGTCAGGTTATTTCGGTGCGTATAAGCTGTGCCAAACGTCAATGTAGGTTCAAAGAAACCTCTAACTATTACTATGTCATTATCCTTAGCTACTCTACTCCAATACCTAATTATAGGAACAAACGAAAACACAACATCATAATTCAAGTAAAAATACTGAATGGACTTCTGGTTATAACATTTTGTTAGTAGCAGACTACAACTTATTCCATAGGCTGAAGGCAAGCTAAGATAGGTGACTACTTCCTCAACTGATGAAGGAATCTGCATACACACATAGCAATTCTTCGCATCCATTGTCTCAACATACTCACTCAACAAGTGATAGAAAACATTAGAAGAAAGTTCTCTCTGCGCATTAGTATCCACATGCAAATATTTCTCATCTAACCTAAATTTCTCTATTGCTCTTATCAAGAATAGACATACCCACAATCAACATCCCAAACAATATCACACACATAATTGCCAAACCAATACTCATATATTTACAGTGCCTAGCATTCCTACCCTGTTGACTAATGTTACTCATGATCTGTAAAGAATCAGAAAGAAAAGAAAATTTAGAAAACTTGCAGCACAAATCAAAAATAGACAACTCTTCTTTCAGTGATTATTTACAGCTTTCGGTCTCACTTCCAGGATCCCTTGTCAAAATCGGTTAGCAGCTTTGTCAAAATCAGGTTTCAAAGTCAAATCAGGTTATCAATGTCTCTTCCGGTTACTTTTTCAACAGTCTCTTTCTCAAAAATGTTCTCTCAGATTGTTTCAACAGTCCAGGTCATCAGCTTCCTTCAGGTGCCAAAATACAGACTCGGAATCTCTCTATCAAAGCAAAAAGACAAAAACTCTTGTTGCCATTCATTCGTAGTTGCATACGCCCATTCAGGACCTACGTATCTTTGACTTGCTATTGTCTTTCTTTTCAATTTCAGATCACCATTTAGTTCTCCTTCACTCAGATCTTCTCTCGTTGTGGTATCCACTTCTTCCTCGATTGTTGGTTCAACAATCACTTCTTTTTCTTTTTCTACTTGCGACTCTGGCCACTTATCTCCTTTCAATGGACCCTTTGTCAGTGTCCTCTTCAGAGTCAAACTTGAACCCTCTCCTTGTTCTGTGGTGTTTTCTCTTGATGGACCTGCAACCAGTTCAGGAGGAGTCAGATCACAGTGACTTCGATCCACCTCAACTCCTTTCCCCTCTGGGTCTGGCAATTGCTCTGTTTGTGTCTCAAGATCATCTGCTTCTGGGAAAGCCCTCTTCTGATTAGGCTCTCCTGCTGCCACAGTTGAGATAGGCTCTCTGTCACCCTCCAGGAGGTCTTTTCCTTCTTCTCTCACAGGAGGGCTCAGATCCGGTCTCAGTTCCCTTTTGTTCTCCTTCCGGCCCTGAGACTTGTCTCACCGTTGTTGGTACTTTCAACAATGCTTCTTCATGATCCAGTGGACATGCCACTTTCTTTGTGTGATTTTTGAGATTCCAGTTTGGAATTCCAGCACACTTCACAGCTGTGGTAGTTGTTAAAACTACCTGATAGGGTCCCTTCCAACGAGCTTCAAACACGTCATCCTCACGTGTTTCCGGACCACAACCCAGTCTCCTGCTCTCAGGTTGTGCCCTGGGTCATGGATCCGTGGCAGTGTGGTAGCTTCCACCTGAGAGAGAAAGAGCGAACCACATCAGCCACACCTTTGCAGTAATCCAACACCATATCATCTGTAATGTTGACAAGTGCATTTGCAGCACCGCTGGTAACCTCATTGCTCTGCCCATGAGGATCTCATGCAGCGACAATCCTGTCTTCCTGGCAGGTGTGTTTCTCATTGACATCAACACTAAAGGCAATGCGTCAGGCCATTTCAAATTCATGGACGCACATAATTTTGCAACTCTTGACTTCAAGGTACCATTCATCTGTTCCACTAGTCCTGATGCTTCAGGGCGGTTACACGCAATGCAACTTCTGCTCAATGTTCAATGGTGCGCACAGTAATTTAATTTCTTCATTGTTGAAGTGACTTCCCCTATCTGATTCTAAAGAGATCGGAAATCTGAAACGCAGTATTAGTTCCCTAAGCAGTAGTTTCTCTACGGTGAGACTATCATTTGCTTGTGTAGGGTAAACTTCAATCCAGTGACTAAAAGTGCAAACAATCACCAACACATATCTCAAACCTCCACACACAGGCATTTCAATAACTTTCATCTGCAGTCTGCTGAATGGACATCCTACTCTTCCAATGTGGCTCAAATTAACCACTGTCCCTTTTCCTGCGTTTAGTTGTTGGCAAATGACACAACGGTGGCAAACTGCTTCAGCAACTTGTCTAAACTTTGGATTGAACCAATCATGTTTGAACTGACGAATCATTGCACCCCTCCCAATATGTGCTTGACCATGATAGTACCTTGCCATCTGAGACAACAGGCTATTTGGCAAAACCAATTGACCCTCTTCTGAAACCCACAATTCATCTTGTCTTTTCACGCATTTAATTTTGCTCCATGAACGCTTTTCCTCCCTGTCAACATTATTCTGCAGCATTTTTTATTCTTACAAAGTGTCAATTATTTTCAAGGCATAACTTGTACAACCTTCGTCTTCTTCAGTTAGCAGTTCCCACTTGTCTTTAAATGATATACAGTTCAATGTGCAAAACCTTGCGACTTGATCCGCATATCCATTTGCCAGTGACACAAAGTCCTGCAACTTCAGATGTGCACTGCTTTTTACCACGGCAATCTTTTCAGGCATTTAAATAGCATGTAACAATTTTTTAATTCTCTCACCATTTCTCACTGGTGAACCAGAAGAGGTCATGAAACCTCTCTGTGACCACAACTGGCCAAAGTCATGAACTATTCCAAATCCATACTGGCTATAAATATAGAGTGTAACTTTCAACTGAGCACAAACATGGCACGATCTAGTAAGGGCTACCAGTTCCGCTGCTTGGGGAGAATACACTCCTCGAAGCCAAGAAGCTTCCAAAGTACTAATAATTGTGCACACAGCATATCCTGCTCTCAGTGTCCCAGTGTTGTCTCTCAGACAAGAACCATCAACAAAGATAATTTGGTCATTTTCTTCCAGTCGGGTTTCTCTAATGTCAGGTCTCGGTTTTGTGCACAAGTCAGTTACTTCAAGACAATCATGCTCAACATCCTCCACTTTTTCAATTTAGACATTTTCACTTCGAAGTAATGTTGCCGGGTTCAACACTGTACATCTTTTCAATGATACATTTGGTGACCCTAAAATACTCGTTTTTATATCTGGTCAACCTCGCACCAGTCAAATATTGGGTTTTCGTCCTTTTAAGTAGAATCTCAATAGAGTGAGGGACCATTACAGTAAGGGGATGTCCCATCATAATGCCTTCACACTGTGTAAGGCTGTGACCAACTCCTGCAACTGCACGCAAACAACCCAGTAAGGATGCTGCAACTGGGTCCAAAGTAGCTGAAAAATATGCTACTCACCGGTTTACACCTCCATGGACCTGTGTCGAGACAGTCAAAGAACATGCATCACGCTCATGACAAAACAATGTGAAAGGTTTCGTGTAATCAGGCATAGCCAAGGCTGGAGCCCTGCTCAGACTCTCTCTCAATTCAGTGAATGCTTTCATTTCAGCCTGGTCTAGTACTATGGGATCTGTGACTTCCTTATGAGTCAGTTTCTGCAATGGTCTCAAAATGACTGAAAAATTTGGAATCCATTGGCGACAATAGCCTACCATCCCTAAAAACATCCTGGCACCTCTCTGTGTGGTCGGGGGATTTATCTGCAATATGGTTCAATCAATCAATCAATCAGGGATCTGTAAAGCGCACTACTCACCCGGAAGGTCTCAAGGTGCTGTGTGGTTTCTGCCGGCTTTCTCAACTGTTTCCTGGTGGTGCATGCCCTGGTTGTAATCCTTTCTCTGGATATCTTTCTTGAACCCTTCTCAATCTGATGACCCAAGTACTTCACTATTTTCTGACAGCACTGCAATTTGAGTAGAGACATTTTGTGACCATTCTTTCCCAAATGGTTCAACAGGGCAATCATCTCATACTTGCACTCGTCCATTGTTTTGGACGCAATCAGCAAGTACTGCACCAAGGTCGACTGGAAAGGCAGTTCCAATGTCTCCAAATTCTTTTTCAAGATCTGATTGAATATGGAAGGTGACTCTGAAAACCCTTTAGGAATTCTGCACCAGCAATAAACTCGATCCAGGAATTTGAAGCAAAAGAGAAATTGACCATCCTCATGAAGAGGCACAGAAAAGAAGGCTTGTGACCAATTGATGACAGTGAACTATTCTGCATCACATGGAATCTGAAACATTATCACAGCTGGATTTGGCACCACGGGACAGCATTTGACCCCAATCTAATTAGTTTTTCTCAAATCCTGAACAATTCAAACCTTCCCACAGGGCTTCTTCAAACCCATTATTGGGGAATTACATGGCTGCTCAATACTTCCTTCAGAATCCCTTGCTTTACAAAGTCTGCAATTATCTGGGCTACTTTCATAAGGACATCTTGTGGCAACTGGTACTGTGGAAGTTGAGGGAAAACTGTATTCGGCTTCACAGTAACTTTAACTGCTCAACTCTCTTTATCAGACCTACTTCTTTTCCAGTCAGATCCCACACTTTCTCCTTAACCGTTCCCTGCAAATCAGGATGAAGCTCTTTCACTGTGGATATCGGGAAAAATTCAATTAGAGGGTACTCCTCATTTGTAGTTTCACACTCTATCTCTGGAGTTTGGTCCTTATCATCATCTCTATTCGTCTAAATCTCAATTCCATAATTTGAACAAGTAATCGAACACCTCGTTTTACACAGCAAGTCTCTTCCCAGTAGGGATACTGGACTTGAATCAGAGCCTACAAATTTATGCCATCCCTGAAAGTTGCCAATTTCAAGCTGAACTGGATCCGTAATCGGGTTTGTCAAATACTGGTTTGCTACTCCCACAACCTGAACTGTTCTACCTGAAAGGGGCAAATTTGGAACTTCTGCACTTCTCACTGTAGAGCGTGTAGTTCCTGTGTCAACCAAGAATGAAACTCTGTGACCCATAACCTTTCCCTTCACACAGGAACCTCTTTGATCTGCTTCTAAGGAAGTTGCAACCACACATGGCTCCTCATCTGAACTGTCACTCGTTCATTCATCGTTTATTCCATTCTCACTGTATAACTGGAATTGGTGCACTGTATTACTACTTTGGTTATGCCTCTGACCTGTGACCTGTTGAGAAAGCATCATCTGTTTCTGTTACATCGGGGCTTGAGTTATTTGAATTTGCTGTCTAGGTACCATGGGAATCTACTGTTGCATTGGCTACAACTGTGACATTTGTGTACGTGGCATTTGCACCTGCTGCATGGGCTAAAAATGTTGCACTTGATTCACATTATTCTGAAAATTTGGATTAGGACCTCTCACTTTCGGTCCTCTCACATTCTGGAATGAGCTGATGTCATTACTCTTCTGAACAATACCTTCCTGCACCATCATTGAACACTCCCGTTTCTAATGTCCAACGGCTCTGCAAATGTGACATGGCAATAACTTCTTCATTCCCTGCACATCATTCTGAACCACTACAGTATTCAAGTCTGGACCATGAGTCATATTTCCTCCACGACCTCCACCTCTCATCTGGGGCTGAAACATCAAGGCCCATATTTATACTTTTTGACGCAAAACTGCGCCAACGCAGTTTTGCGCCAAAAAAATTAGCGCCGGCTAACGCCATTCTGAAGCGCCATGCGGGCGCCGTATTTATTGAATGACGTTAGCCGGCGTTAGCCGCCGGCGCTGTCTGGTGTGCGTTAAAAATAACGACGTACACCAGGCAGCGCCGGCGTAGGGGGAAAATGGCGTATGGGCGTCCAGAAATGGTGCAAGTCAGGCTGAGGCAAAAAATTCGCCACAACCCGATTTGCGCCATTTTTTTACGACGCCCATCCCCCATTGAAATGCCTCCTGTCCTAGCAAAGACAGGAGTCATGCCCCCTTGCCCAATGGCCATGCCCAGGGGACTTCTGTCCCCTGGGCATGGTCATTGGGCATAGTGGCATGTAGGGGGGCACAAATCAGGCCCCCCTATGCCACAAAAAAAAACAAAAAAAATACTTACCTGGACTTACCTTAATGTCCCTGGGGTGGGTCCCTCCATCCTTGGGTGTCCTCCTGGGGTGGGCAAGGGTGGCAGGGGGTGTCCCTGGGGGCTTGGGAGGGCACCTCTGGGCTCATTCTGAGCCCACAGGTCCCTTAACGCCTGCCCTGACCCAGGCGCTAAAATCCGGCGCAAATGCAGGTTTTTTAGTCACGCCCACTCCCGGGCGTCATTTCTGCCCGGGAGTATAAATACGACGCATATGCATCGCAGTCATTTTTTAAGACGGGAACGCCTACCTTGCATATCATTAACGCAAGGAAGGTGTTCACGCAAAAAAATGACGCTAACTCCATGAACTTTGGCGCTAGACGCGTCTAACGCGAAAGTATAAATATGGAGTTAGTTTTGCGTCTAATTTGCGTCGAAAAAAACGACGCAAATTCGGCGCAAACGGAGTATAAATATGCCCCCAAGTTTTCCTGCTGCTGCTGTGGTAATTGTTGTGGAAAATTCCCTTGCACTCCTGTTTGAGCTGCTTTAATCTGCATCACAATTGCCTTCTCTTTCAGCTTTTTCTGTTTCAACTCAATCTCATCACTACAGTATTTTGCATACTGCAACACCTCATCAATCGGCCAGCAAATCAAATAACTCTTAATCATCTGGCTAATTTCAGGTATCAATCTTTCCACGAATCTGAACACAAAATGAAGCATGTCTTTCACCTCAATTGTTTCTGTACCACTGTAATGCTTGAATGCCTTCAATAATCTCTCATAATACGCATGTATTGACTCCTTTGTTCCCTGAGCTGTCTTGTCAATCCTCTGCCAATCAATACATAAATCTTGCGCAAAATTCTCGTTTTCAAAAAATCAATGACCTTATAGTAATATTTCATTACTTCGGGAGACAGTGTACCTGTATTCTTGTCTCTCTCTGGTTCACTTGTTGGCCAATCTACACTCCTCTTACACTCGATCCACAGATCCGCTGGAACCACTATCTCTAGTAATGTATTCAAGTCCTCCCACAAACGCTTCACATGTTTCACAAACCTGTCTGTCTGCTGATCCCACTCAACTGGCTTGTCTCTCAATTTTGGGTAATCATTTGTGAATGACAAAATGTCACTTCTGCTCCATGGGACATGAACAAAATCTCCCCCTGGAATCTCTCTCATCGGTAAAATTTTCACTGGATCCTTATCCAACTGCACATTTGCAGTCAGCTCCAAAGAATCCCTTTTTCTTTTGTCTCTTCTTTACCCATCTGCCTTCCCATTTGTCTAATGCTCCCCAGGTCTGAGCACTTTGAAGCAATTCCTTAAGGTGTGCCTTCATTCCAGCAGATCTCATGTGTTCAAAATCTTTAGCCCCAAAATCTAATCTGTAACTCCTTTTCAAATGCTTCGTTTTCTCTATTTCTATGCCGTATTTCTCTAAGTCTGCTGGTTTCTGATGCACATTGCTCACTTCCCTCGTAATCTTCGGCACAAGTATCTCAACTCTGCGTAGGATTCTAACCTATTCACCCCCATAGTTCCCTCGATGTGTTCACCCACTTCCATGCTTAGCCTAGCATATTTCACATACTCCTCTCCCTTAGGAGCGCTATGTGGGGTATTCAGCTTGTCTAATGATTCAGTCAACTGCTGAGCTGTCAAACCTTGCAACGAAATGTTATTTGCTTGGACTGGTGTCACCTGCTGTGCGACTACATTCGGGGTCTGCTGTGTCAATAATTTCAAACTCTGGCTAACGTTTGGCCCTGCCATAGTATCTGGAAGTGCTACAAATGGACTAAGGTCTCACAATGATCTTGATCCGTCAAAAGTCTGTCCCATAGGAGAGACTACTCAAGCATTTTCATTATGTCCTCCCCACGTTATACTCTGGGACATTGCTACCTGTTCACCTATGGCCGCCTTCTTCTATGCAAATAATGGTACAGCTGGACCAACAGTAATAGGTAGTGATATAGCATATGCAGCTGTTCTGGCACTTACGCTCTGTGGGAGAGTAATTCCCATATTTTGATTAATCATCGGAGTCATATCTGACTGTGTTCCTGTTACTGGAGTGAATCTTGGCATTACCTGTTTTTGCACTTGGGGCAATAAAATAGGAGTTGGTCCAGTCTGAACCAACATCGGTCTCGGGAACACCTGTTTCATTGGCACCATTAAGTTTGAAGTTGTTTCCATACTGGACACATCAGGGTAAATTCTCGGAACCTGTGGCGGATGCACCTGATTTTGTACTACAGGAGTAGTAGGCACATTAAGACCACTCTGCTCCGCATTCTGTGTCAGGCTAGCGTTATTCTGCATCAGACTCATTGTCCCATTAACCTGTGTTGGAGTTGTGGGATCAGCACTGGTATTCGGACCACTCTCATGTACTGTGTATGGTGGTGGACGATCTCTCAATAACTGTGTAATAAATTCATCATCATCTGATTCCTCCTCCACTGTCGAAGACTTTCTAGCCTTCTTACTCTATGATGGACTTTTGTTTGTTTTCCTAGTAGTTTTCTTTCCTTCCTTCTCATTCTCCTGCGTAATTCCCAGAAACAACGTAATTCCTTGCAAAGTCTCCATCCGCCAAACTTTCTGAACACAGTCCCATCTAGCCTCCGCTAGAGTCTTTTCTGCCTTTCTCATCCTCCTCTTGAATTTCTGCTGCTGTTTGGCTACTAGCTCCCAAATCGCTACTGCCTCAAACTGTGCTGGTCTCGGAAGGGGCTTTGATTCATATAGCACCATCCTTAAATGCTCCAAGGAAACGCTAAGTTACCGTCCTTTTCTGTCAATTTGCACCACTGTTTTAGCCAAAGACATGGCGCGACACCCTTCTCTTCCATTACAATGTAAGCTGGTTTACCTTCTGACGGTGTAGCCTCGCCTGCTCTCGTTGTAATATACGTATCTCCCATTGGGGCACTTTTTAATGCTTTGAAAAATGTCATCTTTTCAACCGTTTTGTTATTCAAACTCAAATCAAGAAGTTACTTTTTATCCCAAGATTCCTTTCACCTACATTCTCAACCAATTGCCTCTCACAGACGACTGCCAATCCGTGAGCGACCCTTCTCAATAACCGACCTATCCCAGCGTGGTGCCATTGGCGTCACACTCACACATACTGGGGCTGACAAAGTCCTGTAGCTCGTCCTCCCAAACTCTGATTCACACAAAACTAATGCAAAAATTGCGAGCACTAATCAAAAACAAAAAACAAGTCTGCTGGTTTACTACAGGAAAGGTAACACAATTGCTTCAGAAACCTTATAGATATTTCACTGATGGCTCTTCCCGCACTTACAGCTACTCCTCCTTTCTCGGTCTCCCAGATTTGCAAGCAAAATTCGACCCACAAATTTTACTCTGAACTGATCAATGGGTCTGTCCTGGTGCACACAGGACTCACCAAATCTCAGTCTAAGTTTTCTTTCACTCACTTTACTCTCCCTCTGACTTGTTGATCATGCCCGATCAACCCACTAAACCAGACAGATTACAACATAAAACAAAGTATCTCATATACTTTTCAATATAATCCGAAGTCTTAGACCACGCAGAGTCTATACCTCAACAACCACGTGGACAATTTTTTAGCACAAAGTGCCACACACATGTGAAGTTCGACGACTTCCCTACTCTCACACTGCGGAGTGCACACACTCCTTCTACAACTTCATTTGGAGTATGCAAGCTCCCTAAAGCCCTCACAAACCTCACAATTCACCTGCGATTTGCATAAGCTGTGCAAGCGCAACCTACTTCATGCACTCTGTTACTAGAACGCCGAGAACATCCTCAAACAACCATTAGCAGGATCCAGGATCTGTGAAAGTCATTTCTGGACTTAAGGGAACATCTTCTCTCCGGTTAGCATCATTGAAAAATAAAATCCAAATCTCAATAATAATGAACTCTTAAAGGCCCACTCATCAAGCTACTACCACCTCTGGGAACACCTGTTTCTCTGTACTGGACGTCTATGATAAGCTCTTATGGAGACAAACCATCAACCCCTCTTACCATCTCTGTTCGTCTATTATTCTATACCGGACGTCTATGGTAAGCTCTGGTAACCGTCCTCTGGTTCCATCTCTGTTAGCGCGTCTGACCTTAATAAGCAAACTTACAAGGTGACGCTTTTGACTCGCATTTAGGATGTTCTTTCCATAGCTCCAGTACATAACCAATAATCATACACAATCAATAATCAACATCAATCAATAACATCAGTAATCAACAGAGTCAGTAATCGTCATGCACCATGACCTTTCAGTCATGAATAACCACACCTTTTGGTAAAAGTTAGAATATTTATTTCCCTAAATTAACAATGCTAAATTCATACAGAATAATCTCAAAATCAGATGAAACACATATAGAAACAACACTGGCTGTCCAAAGCGGCGGAAGAAACGTAATCTAATCAAAGCTTGAACTACAACACATTCTAAGGTTATGGTGCAAATCAGTAACAGAGTCAACTGCGTCAATGTGATAACATACATGAAGTTTAGCAGAGAAATTCATCAAGCATTAGTCCCTATTAACCTGAATTAACTAACATCAGATTAGCATCAGCATGCTGGGCTTCATGCACAACAATTTAGTAACACAAATTTGGAAAAACATCTAACTATGGCTCTATCAAACAATGCAGTTGGTATCTAGAAAGAAAAAGCAAATATACATAATAATCAACAGTCATGTTTATAATACCTATCCTCAGTGTGGATCAGCAAGCAGAGTCAGTCTTCATCCTCAGGACATCAGTCGATCAGCAAGGCATCAGGATTCAGCAGCAAAGTTCAGAAAATGCAAAGTCTCTAAGCATTAAAGCTAAGCACGCCTTTTGTCAAGACGCACAAGGAATATTGACCTTTCAACCAGCAAGAAAATGGGCAAATGGATCAGTCTTCTCTCAGGGCATCGTCGTTATATTAAAAACTACTTCCCAAATCCCTATCGGTCAGTTGATCGCATGTTCACACTTTGTCTAATAAAACTAAAATCCCAAATCTATGAATTCTACTATTACTCCGTTCACATGTTGTTGATTGGTTTGTCTTGCAATGTCCTCATCATCCGGCTTGTCAGATAACAATATTGTTGCAGCTTCCACTCTAGTCAGTATCTCCATTGTTCTTCTCCTGAGAAAGTCAGTCTCGCACACATTACACACAAAATGTTACATTAGTAGAAACAGCATCTTCTAGCAGTCGATTCTCATGAGAAGCAAGTCTCAGCTACGAGCACACAATGCCAAATGGAAAATCACAGTTTAACTCCCTAGGACAGCCATTTTATTAAATGTTAAGAAATACAGCTTTTCAGTGAGGCCTGGCAAACTAAGCCGAAACATTTGCTAAGTTACGGCCTACAATTAATAAAGCTAAAGCAAACTGCATAACCCTTAATATGGCATATTACTACATTAGTCAAACATATATTCAACATTTCACAATATTAATTCACTAGTAAGTACACTTTTGTGAACACTGGTGGCCACTCATCGTAATAACATTTTCAAGTGCGTGTACTATTTTTCTACGTTATTAGATTGTCTACATAAACCTATTATACAGAATACATGAACACTCCTAATTTATTTACTCACCACTTTACAGTTACTTTTTCTAGTGTTTGGCTGTATTATGATCTGTTGCCTCACTCTCCCAGATCTCTTGCTAGACAGTTTGGCTCAAGCTTGTTCATTTGAATTTCTTTTTTCAAACTGATGCAGTTATCCCAGGAGCCCCCTCTTCCTCTGCACATGCTTTGAGTCTCTGTTTGCGCTTGGCCTGGGCTCCTGGCTTCAAGCGAAGAGTTGTTGAGGTAACGTCACCAGAGCCAGGAGAAAGGAGGCACAGGCAAAAGACGAACAGAAGGCTGGCAGCCAGATGCTGAAACCAGGTAGCCTAGGTTCGATGAGTGGCAGACAGGGAGTAGCAGAGCAGCAAGCTGCACCACTCCCTAATGTGGCTGCCTTTGCCACCCACCACTCACTCCCCTCAGCAGCAGTAGCCCCATTGGCCTCTGCGCTGGACGCTGGACTGCTCTGGCTACTCTGGACAATTGTACCCACCTCTGGGTAGCTCCATTGGTGCCGCCTCACCTCCCCTGCAGAAGGTATCTTGCAAGACACGAGGGAGGGGCATGAGGATGCCACACTGGTAGTAAGTGCAGTGTCTGAAATGTCTTTTGGTGAATTTCTGGGGATTTCAGGGGGGGTTTGAAGGAAAAAGTTAGAGGCACCTGTGAAAAGAGGGCCCTATCAGGTCCTCTCAAGGCCTGTAGCTTACACCCCCTTTCTCACCTAAATAGTCACTTACCACTTCAGGAAACAAGGTTCAAAATTGGTTGGCTCCTTCAGCGGTTGAAAAGAGCTAGTCAAAGCTCCTCCTGTGTTCTGGGACTGAGTTGCTCCATGTTGAGCCCCAGAATGTAACAAGGCAGATTCATGAGGCTGTGCTCAGTCTGCCACAGCCACTCAAAAAAGCAGGTTAGCAGATCCCTTCTACCTCCTCACCACCTCTACGGATACTGGGATCTCTCTCCTCTCTTTTCTCTTCTGCTGGCCCGCCAAACTGCCCTGCTGACCTTCCTTAAGCAGGCTAGCGGGACCTAGTGTGACCAGGACCACCAAGTCCACAAGGGGCACCAGGAATAAGGATTCTACGACCCGGAGGAGGGGTCCCAATGCCTGAGCTGCCCCAGCTGAAGGCTGTATAGGTTGCGGGGCACGCAAAAGTTGCAGATGGCCAGAAACCAAAGGCTTGAGAGCAGCCTGAGAGACGCAAACCAGTCGCAAGTCACGACCTCCTCCTTCCTCTAAGCACAGCATCAGCATGCACCATCAGCACACATGTTTTCCTGAAGTATCACTGATGCATCAGTTTTCCGCAGCCCCAGGAAATTGTATGTGTTCACTTGACAGAACAGAAGACACCGTCTGCTGTACACATCAGCCAGCTCATGTGTGACAAACTATGCCAAATATAGCCCTATTCCTCAGGAGCCACCAATTCTGCAGTGCAATCACTGGAAGTGGAGAAAGGCTCTGTCAGAATGTTTTTCAGTGCTGTTCTGAATTCCTCATGTAAAAAGTATAATGTTGCACTGAGCTGGACCTCACTGGAGACCACTGGAATTTTTTTTAGATATATTTATCAAAAACCTTGTAACACTGCCTCAGACTTGTGTTAAGAGTAGCTGGGATCTCATTAGACTGATTGAAGATCTTGACTTTGATATTGCAAGTGACTTACTGGTTGCAATGAACATCGAGTTTTGCACACTAACACTCTCCAACTCGAAAGTTTGTGGATATTTGAAAGCTAGCTTAATTCTAGACCATCTCGTATAAAGTTCCAATCTCATATCAATTCTTGGCATTGCCTTTTCCAAAACTATTTTTTGTTAGCGGACACTGTACATATATAGAGGATGGTAGTATCCATCGGCGCTTGCTTTGCCCCAAATTTTGCTATTTTTTAGGTGGTAACTTTTAAAACAATAATGTCTTTACCACACACAATCCATACTTTTAGAACATTTCTTCTGTAAGCGGCCTACAGATGGCATACTGGAGGGGCAGTACCAATAACATGCTTTGTCAATTAGCTTGGTGACAAATAAAAATCTCACATTTGAATCTAAAAATTACTGTACGCATTACCAGGATCTCATTATTAAGGTTTATAATGACAAACTAAAAACTTGCTTAAACCCAAACTAATTGAGCGGAATAGCATATGGTCAATTCTTACACATTCCTAGGAACTGTACATGGAAAGAAGGATACTTTAGAAAGGCTCCTACCATTTTCAGAAAATTGATTGGCAGAGGGTAACCTTTTCTCAAGTACACTTAAACGAGCATGGAATTGTCCTCATGAACTAATATGACCCCACACAACAGGGATAGCAATCCAGGTATTCCACGTCCTTACTCCAACAAGGCCTTCAAAATAATCAAAATCATCGATTCATCCTGGCTATGGAAGGCCTTATAGGAGAATCATCATTGTTTCATTTAAAACAGGAAAAACGTATCTGACCAATCCATTAAAGCCATATCTTCGGATACCAGGAGTGACACTCTGATTAATACTTGGGGCCTAACCTTCGTGACCAACACTATAAATAACAAAATTGCTCTCTTTGTTGCCACACCTCCAATATTAAGGAATAAGTTACACATGGCACCATTACCCACGCCTTAGGACAGTATATGAAACATACCACTGCCGTTTTCACCATTGGTGCCCTTGTGACCTCCTCTACATTGGCCAGACCGTGTAGAAAGTTAAACAATTCATCATTCAGCACAAATTCAATGCACAAATGAAAACATCCCATTAGTTTCACATTACATGACTGTCAACCACACAGAGAAGGAACTCAGGTAGAAAGTCATTGAACAACTCTTACTAAACAAATGTGAATTTCGATGGACTATTCGATGTAATTCTGTTACCACTAGTCTGAATACTGTCAACAAATGAAATACAGTGATTTATATGTAATGCTTTGGAAAACTCCTAAAATGTGAGCCATTTCGCAAATATTGTTTTTTCTTTTACCTTTTTTCTTCATCCTTTTTTACTTTTCTTCTCTGGGTTATAGCTTCCAGTATTAATCGTCCATTTAAGGGAGCGTGCTGGTTTCTTTACATCTGTGCATTGTGCTGAGTTCACCTGTTGTGGTTCTGACCGGGTTCTCACTACAGTCAGGCAGGTTTGATTGTGCAGGCTTTTCCTTGGCGTTGAGCTTTTGCACGGGACCAATATAGTTTCTGAACTCTTCATTCCCTTCCACACTTGTGATTCACTTTATTATTACAAGCCTCCCAAAACGGGACATTGCTTATTTTAGGCTCCCTCCAGTGATTATGTGTGCCTTCTTTTATTGCACTCACTAGACCCTTCTAGTCTCCGAGCCCTCTGGGTCACCACGGTTTTAGGGATAGATTTACCATGTCTTGAGTCAAACCTTTTTCATTGTAGGGATATTATATTTTCCTTGACTTACAAGTAATTTTTTTTTACCTTAATTTCCTTTCATCGTTTGACGATTAAGCTACACCTTTCCAACATCCCTAGCTATCCCTTTAGGTCCTACATTGAACCTTATGTAATTATCCTTTTTGCTGGGAGGTCCTCCTCTCCCAGGTTTCTATTGATTTTTTTCTTCACATGAGTGTGTTTTTTTAATACGTATTAACCCTCAATTGGGTTATCATATCACCTTTTTCTTGAACTTTCTGATTCAGTCCTAAGCTTGACTCACTGTAGCTGGTGCAGGTACTAATGGAGATCCCGCTGCTGGACTATAATTCGGAATCAGCTGTTGCTGCGGCTGGGGCAGCAATTGCGGAATTGGCTCAATCTGCACTAACCTCAATTTAGTATATATCGGATCAGGAAGCACTATCAGACTTGTAGTAGTTTCCAGTACTGGGACATCTGGATAGATTCTCTGTATCTGCGGTGGAGGTTGCAACTGTATCTGCATGTCTGGCGCAGTGGGTACACTGACACCACTTTGTGTCAAAACCGTAGCACTAGTCTGCACTGTACTCAGTAGCTCCCTTATCCTGCGTCTGGTTCCCATGATCCGCACTGGTGCTCGGGGCATTGTCATCTACTGCATAAGGTGGCGGGCGATCATGCAACAATTGATTAAGAAACTCATCATTGTCTGAGTCATCTTCCTCTATCCAGGACCTCTTAGTCTCTTTTGGTTTGCTAGAGCTCTTATCTGTCTTACAGGTAGCTTTCTTTCCCTGTGTCTCGTCTTCTTGCATTATTGCTGGAAACAATTTGAGTCCGTCAACTATCCCCCTTCTCCACATTTTGCTCTCATTGTCCCATCTAGCCTCAGCTAAAGTCTGTTCTGCCCTCTTCATTCTCTTCTCGAATTTTTGCTGTCTTTGTTTAATAGCCATTAAATCCCAGACTGCTAATGCCTTGTACTGAGCTGGCCTCGGAGGTGGCTTTTGTACATTTAACATCCACCTCAGGTTTTCTAGAATTCTTGTATTGAACGTTACATGTTCCGGAAACGCTAAACATCCCTCCTTCTCTGTTAGTTTCCGCCACTGTTTCATCCATAAGCAAGGTGTGACTCCCTTTTTCTCCACTACTATATAAGCTTGAGTACCCTCAGGCGGTGTAGGCTCCCCCTCACTCGCCATAAGGTATGCGTCTCCTTTCAGAGCGCTCCTAAAAGCCTTGATAAAATTCATCTTTGCGTCTTTTCTTTGTTTTGTATTTGATCAGAAGTGACTTTAATTCCCAGGACACTCTTCACCCGCCTTTCTCAACCTATTGCCTCTCACGGACGGCTGCCAATCCATGCGCGACCCCTCTCGGCAACTGACCTATCCCAGCGCGGCACCACTGACACACTCACACACTGCACCTGACAAAGTCTTGCGGCTTGTCCTCCTTACGCTGGATTCACACCAAACTAATGCAAGAATTAAATGCGAGCACCTTTAACAACAACAACTCAAATTTGCTGGTTCACTACAGGAAGGGTATACAATCGCTTCAGAACTTTACAGAGATTTCACTTGAAGCCTCGGCCGCTACTCTCTCCTTCCCAGTTCCCGCATACGCAAGCAGAATTCGACCCGCAAATCCTACTCTCGACTTGTCAATGGTTTGTTCTAGTACACTATAGAACTTGCCAAATCTCCATCGAAGTTCTCACACATACAATTTGACTCAAACTCGACTTGTCAACCACGCCCGATTGACCTTTTAAACCGCACAAAATACATCATAAACCCAAGTGTCTCCTACACTTGTCAATATACTCCGGAGTCTTAGACCACGACGGGTCGGTACATTACCAACCAACCACGTGGATAATTTTTTAGCACAAAGCGTCACACTCACATGAAGTACGCCGACTTCCCTACTCTCATACTGCGGAGTACGCCCACTCCTGCTAAAACAACATTACCTGGCCTAAATACATACAAATTCACAAATCATCTGCAAAATGCATAAGCTGAGCAAGCGCAAATTCTACACCACATATGCTAAAACGCTGAGAACATTCCCAACTCACTTAGGCAGGCTCCGAGATCCCGGGAAAGTCATGGGGAATTTAGAAACACATCATATCTCCAATTCGTATTATCTCAGAAAAACAATTTAAACAGTAATTCTCCGTCCTGGGCCCCAAAGGGCCAAACCGTCGCTCTGCTACCAGAACTGTTAATGCGTCCCTTTATGATAAGTTTCTACACATTGGGACTCGTTTTAGGCCAATGAATATTTTGACCCAGTTGAGAGACACCTTAGGACGAGATAGCTAATCAACATGTCAATCAATACATCAATAATGTCATCAATATTTATCACAATAATGCATTTAACTTTCGTCAAAGACATTAATCAAATTCGAGACACCACCATGACCTTGCAGTCATGAATACCCACACCAGTTTAGTAGAATGTTATGAGGTTTATTCCCTATTTGGTTACAATTCTAAAAGCAGGTGTGTCAATCTCAAAAGCAAAGCACTCAATATCATTGTCATAATTTGGCAACTAGAATAAGACTTAACCAAAGCAAGAAACGCAATTATTAGAACATAACACAGCATCAACATAGATCAACTGTAGCAGAGTGTCATTAATGCGTCAGTTCAACAAAGCATAGATTCAGTCATTTAGTCTATTTGCGTCAGTTTAGTGAACCCCTGTCCTAACCACTGATTAGCATTAGCATGTTGGGCTTCATGCAAAACAATTTAAAACACCAATTTGGAAAACGTCTAGCTATGGTCTCTGTCAAAAGTAAGCAGTTGGTACCTAGAAAGGAAAAGCAAACAGACAATCATAGAGTCATTGTTATATAGTTACCCTCCAAGTTTGGGTCAGTCTTCGTCTTCAGGACATCAGTCGATTCGCCATCAGTCAAAGACTCAGCTCATGGGAAAAAACGGGGCACTTCCCTCATAAGGAGGCAAAGTGTAAAATGGGCAATCTAAGGAAAAAGAGGGTTCAAGTAAAACCAATAAGTCACCAAACAGAGTGACAAAGTTTCTGGATCAAATCAATAGCATTTCCCTAACCGATCTCTCATGGTCTCCTGCTCCCTAATTCTCTAATTCACTTCTTGGTGACAGGGGTTTTTATCCCCTTTTGGTTGTACATTCCCCTAAAATTTAATTGGGTGGTTGTTGCACCCCACTATCTTTGGCCAATTAAAAAACAGATTATGTCATTAATCTTTCACCCCACATTAGTTCACAGACAGTTTATTGGTCCACATGATTGACGTCTTCAGAGGTAGCACGTCCGGTATGATTTCATCCTTCTGTAATTCTTTGCACATCTTTTGTCTGTACCGGTTTGAACAACCTTGTACATTATACTAGTCTACACTGCTGCATTTTAGCTATTTCATTTCTACAAGCAATATGAATTTCATGAGAACGGATCTACTATGGTTACATTCAGCTTCTAGTTTGAAGAAAACAAGAGGTCATGTCCTTTTGCGAGTCAGCACACTGCACGTTAGGAAAAACACATTTAATATGAGAGCCAAGCAGCTAAGCTTCGGCTCATGCTAACTTAACGCCTACAAGGTTTAATAACAAAACTTTAATAACATAATCATTAATAATTAGAATAAAGCTAGACCTAATACAAGAATTCATAAACATTAATCATTTCTATTAGTCCCCGTATACACTGGTGGCCACTCCCCGTGGTCACATTTCAAGTGCACGTTTTAGCAAAATATACTAGTACAGTTTCTAAGCAGCATTATTATACATTATTTCATAAACATTTCATGTTAATATAGATTATATAAGCTACGCTCTCTCACCTTTTAGATTACGTCACTTTAATTTCTATTAACTTTTCTTTGCTTGCTTTGACTATTTTCCAATTCTGACATAAGAATGAGTGCAACATGGATGGGCATGGGGAGAAGCACATGGGTGACAGTAAACAAAACGGAATGGAGGGATAGAGAATTACACAAAGTAGGCAGCTGGGAAACACATGCACTGTTGTGGAGTTCTTAACCAAAATAAAAACAGAGGTGCTTACAAAGAAAGCCGTGGAAGCGCAAAAACCAAGAAATCAAAAGTGATGGCATAGTGGCTATGCTCCCTGGAAGGGACAAAAACAAGGTTGATAGCTAGGACATGATTAAGAAGTAGGCAAATGAGGGTGCCAGGAAATCTGTGCTGCCTGGTAGGCCAGATCTAACTAAAGGGAAACATGCTCACAGGGGTTTCAATATATTCTTGCCAAATTAAACTGTCCCTTTTATGCTGATGACTTGCTCCTGTTTGTCAAGCAGACAAATGTGGATTTTTGCATTTTTTAGAAGACATTATACTTTCCTGCTTTTTTCAGAAATGGTTTAGAAATCTGTTTTAGTCCCCATGGGAGAGAGAGAGAGAGCGAGAGATAGAAGACTGATGACAGCTAAACCACTAGAGCTCATTCTCCATTTGATTGTAGTTGTTGATTTAGATGTGGTGCTGCTCTTTTCTCTAGCTCTCTTTCATCAAAAGGACCCAAACAACTTTCTGGGCCTCGTAGCATTGGGCTCCTAAGAGCATTGCAAGAACTCTATGAACAAATTATTATGGAAAGATATACTTATGATATTAGCTAATATCCCCGTTCCCCTGACCATCAATTAATGGAGCTTATTGTTTTGTTATGATGGCAAAAATTTGATTTTGCTTACTGACACATAAATGATAGGTGAACCCGTAGTCCGCATTACCTTTGGTCTACGTGGCTTACACGATATATACATTATGTACTCAAAATTTGTCATGTATTAGCCCTGTTAGTCACACTGTAACTTAGTAGAATGTATCCTATTTACACATATATTTGATTAACTTTATGTAGACAAAACGTTAGTGTGAGTAGACCTAAGTGCCTTATGCCATTTTGAATGAAACATGGTATTTCATACTATTTTCTGTTTCAAATACCAAGCCAGTTTGAACTCATTAAAATGTTTTTTTGTAGTTTGCACTTTGAAGGTCGTAGTCTAGGGTTTGGCTGACAAGGACCAAACCCCTGACACCCAGAACAAGTGGGAAAGGTATGGAATCAATACTCTTTTGTATTATATCAGGAAGCTCGGAGTGGAAGAAAGAGTTGACATCAGTGGTGGATAGTAGAACTTGAAAGGGGTGGGACGCCCCTTGTATGATTTTAGCATGTGCGAGCTTTTTTTCACTTTAGAACATCAGTTCATATCACTGTAGTGAGAGGCATTTATTAAAACTGTTAATAAATGCCTCTCATTATAATGATATTAACTGTTGTACTAAAGTGCAAGGCTCCTGCATGTTAAAATCTTAAAAGAGACTAGAGCACTTTTGTTCAGGATTCGTGCATCCTGAACTCACGTATTTAAAAGTGCTCTCTTGTATGCTTTTAACATGTAGGAGTGTTTCACTTTAGTACTCAGACTATGCCACTATATTGGGAGGCATTTATCATAATTGTTAATGAATGCCTTTCAATATAGTGATTTACTAAAGTGAAACTTTAGTACATTAGTTTATATCACTATACAGAGGCATTTATTAACAGTGTTAATAAATGCCTCTCAATATAGTGATATAAACTAATGTACTAATGTAAAATGGCCTGCATGGTAAAAGCACACAAAAGGAACTCTTTTAAGTACTTGAGTTCCGGAAGTGTGCTCTGCATGACAGCCTAGGGTTTGTTTTTATTGTTTCTAAAACAGTAAAAACGAACCACTGGCTGGCAGGCATGTAGAAGGACTCCACTCCCCCTTTCCCATTTAACTGACAAAACCTGTTCTGGAACATGCATCGCGGCCCGCAACAGAGTGTGCTGCTGCTGTCCTCGTCCAGGATGGGAGGCTGAAGGGTGCCAAGCGTGGCCTCTGGGCCTCTGATGCAAGAACATGCATGTGGCTCGAGGTCACAATGTCTCATGACTCTGTGACCTCGAGTCACATGCCTGCAGTCTTTCACATGCTGCAAGCAATACCTTTTCCCAATATGTCACAGGTAATGAGATGATAAAAGGTATTGCTTACAGACTGTGAAAGTGATTGACAGGCTGTCTGGGGAATACAGGGCTTATACCCTGGAGCCCATTATTGTCTGTAAATATGATGCTGCTGGCATCATGAATGGGAGGTCTCATCAGACCCCCAAACATTGCAGGTGTTAGGTCAGACATTAGCCTGCATAGGCTTTTTTTTAAAGAAAATGCTGAGGGACACATGCGCGCTGGAGCATGTGTCCCACTTAAAAGTGACTGGCTGCCTGACTGTCTTACAGCAAGTGCAAGGTGCAGCCAGGCAGTTAATCAGCACCCCACGGGCTTAAAGTCATTATTTAATTTGAAAAAAATAACTTATGTGGCTGGTAATTGCTATTTAGAATTACCATCCATATAACTTAAAAGTAAACGAAATGGGTGGCGTCCTGGCACCCTCTAGTGGCAGCCGCTGCTGAAACTATTCCGTGAGAAGGAGGCAGACACCAGTCACCACGAGCACACTGGATCGTGATTGGTCATCGCTTGGTTGCAAACCGAAGAATTGAACTTTTGGGCGAATTGTAGTGATTTAGGTATGCAAAACTTGTTAGTCCATCCACTTGACATCTTCCATCTTCGCAGGAAGGTGTCTTCTTTAAGTTCCTGAGACCAATGTTTCTTATTCTCCTACTTGCTGAAATATTCCCAAGAGGAAGTGTTTTTTTAATGGTCCTGATTGGAAACCATCCGGTTTCTTCTTTCAGTTCTATATTTGCTGAGACCAGCTGCCTTAGAAATTTCCCAACAAGACACAGCATAGAATTAGGGCGTTTGCTTCATGGAATCAAGTCTTAGCTTCGCCTTGCATCGGATGCTTTTGCTATTCTAAACCTCTGTATTATTGATTGTACTGCATGGATTCTATTCATGCATGCTGTATCCAAGAAAATATTGATTCAATTCGATTGAACTAATTCGAGACAGCATTTTACTGATATGATTAATAAAACCTTCATGGTTTGCAATCTACACACCATGTCTTTACTGTGGGGCAGAAATCAGCTTCATTGTTAATAAAATGCTAACCACCTTTGGTATTGCAGCACTGTTCCGAGTTGCACTGGGATTATAGAGACCATACATTAGTTTACCTAATCTCAACATCAGTTGAATTATATCCCAAAGGATTTTATACATTTGTGGATATAAAGTGTAATGCTTTGACGTTGTTGCGAATACTTTCTGCCAACTCTTTGTTCTGTTTAATTCACATTGGATATTATTTCTATTGTTTACTGTCTGTTTTTGTCACTGGGGTAAAATTAAAAGAAAAAACACTAAAAAGCTTGGATTGTGAATGGAAGCGCAGGAAGAGGCGGTATGCCTGGCTTTCGTAAATGTAATAGCTGGAAGGGGATGTAGGGAATTCATTGACCAACTAAGTTTAAAAGTGATTTTGGTAAATAAAATCATGACACTGGCAAATGTGCATTGCCCGACTGTGCTGCCTGACACTGCATGTGCTTTAGTGAAGATGCGCTTTTATTTTCCCTTCTGTAAGTATTTTTATTTTTTGCAAGACACGTTGTAGCACCTTTCATGCAAGTTTACATTAACTTGCTTTTATAATTTATTAGGGGTGAACCTGGAAAGCTCTGAAGCCTGAATGCTGCTTTCCACTGTTGTTAGTGAATAGCTTTTTCTGAGGCATTTGTGTAGTTGTAATCAGTGTTTAATTTGAGCCGGGGTGTCCGGTGCTCGGCACTTGTGCATAATTGTCAGCACTGGCTATTATGATAGTCTGTTACACATGGCCTTGTTTGCCTCTTTTAGAGATAAGCACCACAAGAGGTATGTGTTTATTCAATATACATTAATAATGACCAATATCTGCAACCCACGCCCTTTTTATGGCTTTGGGGGCCTGGAAAAGTCTGAACTATCACACTTGTAGGAGTGTGACCGGTAGTGGTTGCTTTGGTACTGTTGTTGGCAGCGCTGTTAGGGGCAATGGGCGATGCAAACAGCAGTGGCCACCTGACAAAGACCCTGGCACCTATATTTTTTTACAAATTAAGCCTTGATAGTAATACCATGCGTTTCTTACGGAACCAAACATTCGTTTTTACCATAAGATGGCAAATAGTTGGATAAGCACGCTCCCATTTGAAACGAGGCAAATTGAACTCATGGACGTCATTTAGGGTTAGCCAGGTGGTCAGCGATGAGATGCCTGGCTTGCCCTTTGCAACCCCTGGCACTGACTTTGTGACCCCTGAGTCCAGAGGTAACAAAATCAATGGCAAAAAGTAGGAGTCTATTCGCCATTATGAGCGCTGATGCTCCACCTTCGTTTTCGATCACTTTTTTATTACACTAACAGTGAATAATGCCTGTTGTTCACTATTAGTGTAAAACAAATGAGCACCAGGACCTTTAACGAGACTTTCAGTGCTAGATGTAATTAAAAAAAAACTCTTTTAAAATGTACGTTGTGTGCATTCCTGTCGGTGAGCGTTTGTTTGTGCAGGACAGCATGTATGTGAGAGCATGTGTCTATATATGAGCATATGTGTGTGTAAGTGAACCTGAGTGGGAGTCAGTAACAGGTAGTGTGTGCGAGGTAGTAAGTGAGAATGTGAGATTCAGTGTCAGTGAGTATGAGTGAGTTAAAATGAGTGAGAATAAGAGTGAGTGCACGTGAGTGAGAAAGTGTAAGTAAGAGCAAATGTGAGTGAGGGAGGGAGAGTGAATGGGGGACTGAGAGGGTTTGAGAATAAGAGTGAGTAAGAATGACAGGGGCACGTGAAAGTGAGTATGAGTAAGTATAATAAAGTCAGAGTAAGAATGAGTTAGAAAGTGAGCTAGAGCAATTGAAAGATAGTGAATGAGAAAGAATTAGTGTAAGTAACTGATAATAAATTAATGACAGTAAGTGAGTGAATGTAAGTGATCATGAATGAGAATGCGGTGTTATGCTTCCTAGTCTGTCATTGGCCCTGGTATACTGAAGGTAATTCTTGGCTTATAGAGGCATGTATGTAAAAAATATTTCTGCTAGTATAGTGGGGGCAATTGTCAGCACGACAGGCACCTGTGAAAATTAATTTGTTGCATAAATGGCTACCATGGAAAATGCTGGTACTGGCACCAGAGCCGGCTTGAGCACTGGTGGCGCCGGTACGACAATCTTTTTTGGCACCCACCATGACCACCTCCTCGGATTTCCTCACTACCACCCAACAAACCTGTCCTCCACCTCTCCATAGCACCACTGTCACATACATTTCATTTGTTTTAGAACACTGGTAAAAGCTGGTTACTAATCCACTCAGCTATCTACATAAAATACAGATCTGTTTTGTGCAGCAGGCATATTAACCCTTTGTGCTACTTTATGGCGAGTCCAAACTGCCACTAGACAAAACTTCAATCTCTCTCTCTAATAGGAACATTAATCACAGTTACCTGAAATTGTTATTACTGCCTGAAAACTGGACGCACATGGAGCTCTACAGCAGGTGCTTTTTGTTGAACACATCACCCCAAGAGATCAGTGCCCCCACCCCAGTCAGCGCCCAGTGTGGCTGCACTGGTCGCACTGCCCTTAAGCTGGATGTGACTGGCACACTTGAGGAAATTATTGGCATAGGGGGCTCTCACGGCAAAATGTTGGTGCTAGTTCACTGGAGATACTTCTTGGCATAAGGGAAGAAAACCGTGCCATAAGGGAGGGAGGCAGGCAACCAGGACAAAATACTGACCCTGACGTATTAGGGGTCATTTTACTTAAGGGTGACCCAAGGTATATAATGGTATAAACAGCAAAATTCTGACACTGGCATATTGTGGGTAATTTGTTGTATATCATGGCACCTGTGACAAATTGATGACCGTGCCACAAAGGAGGTGATTTCTGACGTATATGACATCAATAGCACATTTTGAAAACAATGAGGTCAACTCCCCAAGAGCATCGGGTTTCATCGAGTTAGCACACAATGAAAGGACTTGCATATGAATGAGTGTCGTTTCCCCAAAAACTTTTAATCAAATTTATCTGAAAAATGTACTTTTGAATACACTATTTGAATCCATTCTTGTTCAAAGGTTTCTGAAGTGGATTCAAGACTATGCAGACTTGGTAATAACTCTGGCCAAAGGCGTCTGAGCAGAGCTTTGAACATCAGCATTCATTCCTTTTACAAATGATGCACTGTAAAAGACTCTGATTCACACAAACTGAACACAGCAACCCCTAAATGCATGAGACAACTGAAAAAGTTGCTAGGTACATCTGCAATTGAAATTGCAAAAATAGAGAGCTTTTCCTCAAGCCACAGCAGTAGAAAGATATGTTCAGGAAAAGCATACTAAGGTTGAGCAGTAATACTGCCATGAAAATAATTAACATTTCTAGCTCAGAAGAAAACACATCAGGGCACAGAAGCAGTCTTTTACTGTGGGTGCAGGCTGCAGCTACTTTATGGGAATTTGGAGCAACGACTTTAAACAGAGTTTGCAAAAAGTTGTTAGTTTCCTAAGTAAAGAGATATGACAGCACCAGTGAGACTTAAAGTACATGACAGAAGATTGCCCACTTTGTGGTGCACCTACACTCGATGACAATCGACAGGTGACTATATGACCCTCATTTGCGACCCATTACCAGTGGCCTCATACGAATGGTCTCATAGTAAAGCACCTAGTATTACCGTTAGATCGATCTTATTACACAATTACCGGAGCACTATAAGTTTCAGGTCCAGAATGGGGAACAATGTGCAGTGTGTGGTAATACCACGGCATTTTCTACATGTCTTCCAGCATTATGGTCCTTTTTGCAGCCGTGTAGACCATCTCCTTATAGCAGGTGGATGAGTGCCCACAAATAATGAACCCCTTGTAGTCCCGTTTTTGTTAAAAACAGGATTGTATGGCTGAAAACAGGATTACTGGTCCCCTTGTAATCAGACTACAGTGAGCTGCTAAATATGTGTGGTAATACCACTAATGCGATTAATTATGTAGCAACACCCAGGACACTCAGTATTGCCACAAGTCTGACATTTAAATGAGGGAAAGCTTGCAGGAACCAAGTGTCAGTCTTCTGTACTAACGGGCAGTTGCCACAATTAAAAAGATGATGGAAAAAGGGCATGTTTTTTACAGTATTACCACGTTTGTAATGAAGTTATACAGCATTGTTCCAAATGAGTTGAGTACAATAAATTTGATGTAATCCATTTTAGATTAGGGCATATGTGGGTTAGCACTGTTCATACTGGCAAATTCGGAGACTATAAAGTGCTATTGTATAGACCAAGTGTGGTTTTAATCCCCTTAGGATTTTGGTATCCACACCTGAGCCTAGTCAACAAATCAATACATTCAATAATATGTGAAGCATATCAGACTCCCCAAAAAAGACAGAGAATATTTTAGGATCAAACCAAGAATGTTTATTGAGCACTAATGGTTTACAGATGGCAGAAAATTGCATTAGCAGCAATTCATAATCAGACTTCGTATGCTTCAATTTATAGGCAATCAACTTAGATCAAATCTTACCAAGCAGAGGATGCACAAGCATGGAGTCGCCTCAAAGGAAAGAACAAAGGATATGTCAACCCCCTAAAATCTACTACATGTAAGGGAATAGAAAAAAATGTGTTACACACATCAGTGACTGAGAAAAACCTGGCGTTGCATGGAACATGAAAGGGTATAAAAGCAGGACTCAGTACCACAGTACAGTACAGGCCTATAATTTGATTCACCTTCCTGAGGTCATGCAACTATCCATCCTTTTTTGTTGGATTTCTTCCAAACTATCACAGGTGAGTTGCAATGTGATTCTCACTGCCTCTGTGTTTTTAATCAATCCAGTGCTTTTACCCGTATAGTTGCAGACTTCCCTATTCACCATACATCTTAATTCGAGAGAGGACTGGGAACAAGCCAACTGCTCCTCTACTTGATTTCGTGGACAAGCACAAGTGTGGCATGGACTCTTGCACCTCCACCCAGCTCCTCCACCCCTCATCAGCACACCCACTGGACACTTTCCACCTTCTCATTTATGGAAAAGCTGCCCTGAAAGGCACCCAGTGACTGCAGGTCTGAGCAGCAGTTATTCCCCATTTCAGGAAAACTTCATAGCGGCTGGTCTTCGATGTGGAGAATTTAAATTCCAGCCCCCAGTATTCCCACACCAAAGTCCAGCTAATTTATAATGAGGCCTAAGTTATAGTTTACAATAACGAGCACCTGTCAAAGCAGCTCAGCCTCCCAGAGGAAATGCCAGGAGATCTGTTGAGTGGTGTAGAAAGGGTGCATTGACCATAGAAGAAATAAACAAATAGCCACCCTTGACTGCTACTTGGGGAGCAAAATACACAGATTGAGCAGATGTCAAAAACCAAAAACAGGAGCTCTCCACACTTGAAGAAGTAGGATTGGGATTTTGAATCAATCACGGGACACTTAATTGACAGCACTCACCAACATAGAAAACACAGAATGTGAGGCACAAATGAGAATTAAATGCAGCTTTTACATGTAGAATCATCTGTGTTCAATTAAATTGCTTTCTACTAGGGGCCACTAACTTTGCACTGGAACACGTGACAACTCCCTGTGTGTTTATCCAACACTCTCTTGACTAGGATATGGAAAATTTACAGAAATTTGTTGGGCTGATGATGAAAAAGCAGAAATGTCTCAGCAAATTTGGAACACCTGTGCTAGCGCGCCTGGTCCTTAATAAGTAAACTTACAAGGGGACGCGCATAGGTCGATTAATCTTTTGATTCGCATGGAGTATCCTAGCTATGATGTGACCAATGTTTCCCAATAATCGAAACACAAAATTCAATAACCATTAGACTAGTCATCAATCAGCTATTAATAATCATCACACCATGACCCTTCAGTCATGAATAACCACAACTCGGTATGCGTTTTAGTAATGTTATTTCCCTATTAGTTACAATACTAAGTCATGAGATTAGTTCAAAACTTACTTCAATTCAATTCAAAATCAGTATTAATTCATTAGAAGGCACCAAAAACATAACCTAATCAAAACTTGCATCAGAGTACATTCTAAAGCATTAGCATAGGTCAACAATTGAATCAAGGCAATAAGTTAATTTGTGTCATGGAGTTCAGCAAATCAGTCCGTCAACCATTTGTCTCTGTAATATATGAAAGGTCATAGAAGGGATACCTTTACCTAACCCAGATTAGCATCAGCATTTGGGACTTCATGCAAAACAATTTAGAACACAAATTTAGTAAACATCTAGCTAGGAAAAACTATTTAGACAGCGCAGTTGGTACCTAGCAAGAAAAGGCACAAAAGATAATTCAGTCACATTGTCATATCTACCTATCCTCGGTATGGGTCAGCAACAAAGTCAGTCTTCGTCCTCAAATCATCAGTCGATCAGCATCACATCAGGCTCTCAATCAGAGAGTATTAGCCCAATGACAGAATCTTGAATCACCTCTGCAGTCACACAATTTCTAAAGGTCTGCTCTCGCAATCCTCTCCCTTAACATCTCTGAACTTTTTCCCCTCTGTCTCGTTATTATATCAAAGTCACCCAGACTGTCCCCCAATTTCCAATTGGTCAATTAATCGTACATTTGTGACCCCACCCAATTAAGTCTATGCACCAAATCTATGAATTCTAATATTTCACAGTACACATGTCGTTGAATGGTCCACTTCAAGATGTCCTCATCATCCGGTTCGTCAGGTATCGAAAATGTTGCATCTTCTTCTTCAGTCAGTGTCTGCATTGTTCGAGCCCTGGGAAAGTACACCCAGTGCGCTTTACACACTAATTGTTACATTTCTAGTTACATCATCTCCTGTCCATCGGTTCACATGGAGGTTTCAGCTAAGCAAGTTTTAATAAACAATGAGCAGTTCACGATTAGTTCATCTTGTCAGAACTTTTTGTTGAATGTTAAGAAATACAGCTTCTGCATATGGCCTGGCAAGAATAGGCCAAGACACTCGCTAAGTTAAGGCCTACAATTATTGCAATGCATAGGTTATATCCCTCAATATGACATATTACTACATTAATCTATTAAATTTTTCAATATTTCATTTAATTACTTATTTAGTACATTTACTGAATTCTGGTGGTCTCTCTCCGAGGTCACAATTTCAAACGTGCACATTATTTTTCTACGTTAAACATTTTCTATCAATTTCATTATTCAAAATACATAAACATTTATTAATAATTTCTAATTAAGACATGTGCGTTAACAATCCCTCCTCTGATGACTAAACATGTCATCACACTACCTTTGCCACCCAAAGATTTAAAGTTCAATTTCTTCAACAAATTGCCTACTTCCCGAATTTTCCCTAAAAATTCTTTCCCTGTTTCGTTCTTCCCTCCTCTGATTTTTTTTAGACCTTTTCAATGTAATCTTTTTACAAGTTACATAATCCCCATAAGCCTAATAAAAAAGCAATTATAATTAATATTCCCTGTTTAATTTTTAGTAGCATGCCATTCCAAATATTACTAAGCCAATTTCCCACTGAAGCAAATCCCTTTCCAACCTTTTCCCAAACACCTGGTTCTTTCAATTCCTTCAAATCACTGCTTGAGTTAGTCAGGTTAGTAAGTAAGTCTCTTATCTCTTTACTGTTATTCGGTATGTATGAGCAGCAATGCCTAGAGATAATCCTTTTACAGACTCTGCCGTCCTTCGCTAGAAGGATGTCTAAAGCAAGACGATTTTGAAGAGTCATAGCTCTATCTGCAGCTAGTTCAGTATCTATCAGGAGTATTGCTGCTGTAAAATTTGTCAGCATGTTATCCACAATAGTAGACAACTTTCATATCTTAATCAAGTTCAATATGACTCCCAATGAAGGAATCACCGCACCAAATATATCACCCACCACTGCAGAAGAGGATTCCCTCCTCTGTCTCCAATGATGTCATTCTGTCAATTTTGGAAACTTTTTCAAGTCCTTTATCTGATAAATCTTTGGTAATAATATCCCTAAATAATACATCCCATACCATCCTCCTGAAAGATGGCAATAAGCATTATGTCCACAAATATAGTAGATACCTGGAATTGCAGGGTCCTGACCATTCAACATAAAAGTCCATTTACTCCGAAACAAAAACACATGTCTACATTCACTCGTTCCCACAAATGAAGTGTCAGTGAGTGTTTTTTCTGTCTATATATACAAAGCTTCTCTACGTGCAATGCATCTAAAGCTAATTTCCCTTGCGTCTTAATTGCAGTGTAAGCATAATCATTCTTGTAAGTCTTTTTCTCTAAGCCTTTTTCTCATTTCTCCTTTAATACTTTCCTCCTATCGTCAGTATGACCTAAGAAGCTCTTCTCTAAAGGTGTAAGCAAGCATGTCAGATTATTTCGGTGAGCATCAGCAGTCCCAAACGTTAGTGTGGGCTCAAAGAATCCTCTAACCAATACTATGTCATGATCCTTGGCTATTCTACTCAAATACCTAATAATAGGAACAAACTAAAACACTACATCATAATTCAAGCAAAAATATTGGATATACTCCTGGTCATAAAACCTTGTTAGTAGCAGACTACAACTTATCCCGTATGTTAATGGAAGACTATGGTACGCAGCTCCTTTCTCGACTGACGAAGGAATTTGTGTACACACACAAGACAATCCCTTGCATTCATCGTCTCAACATACGCTCTTAGCAAGCAACAGAAAATGATAGCAGAAAGTTCTCCTTGAACATTAGTATAATCATGCAAATATTTATCATCCAACTTAAATTTCTCTAAAGCCGTTAGTGTAGTAGTTTCGAAAGCAGAGGTATGGTTGGCTCCTTTCGCATCAAGAACAGACATATCCACAATCACCCCTATAAACAAGCTCCCACACATAATTGCCAACCCCATGCTTATATATTTACAGCGCTTAGCATCTCTAGCCTGGTTATTGAACTCAGCCATGATCGGTAAAGAATCAGAAAGTAGAAGTATCTTTTTAGAAAAAGTGCAGCAAAAATCAAAAATAGACAATTCTTCTTTCAGCAGTTCAGTTTCACATCCAGGAACCCTTTCCCTTTGTCAAAATCGATGAGCAGCTTGTCACATCCTGTTTTCAAATGTCAAATCAGGTTATCAATGTCTTTTCCAGTTTTCTTTTAAACAGCCTATTTTCCTCAAGACTTTTTCAAATTTTATTCAGTAATTCAGCTCCTTGATCACCCTTCAGGTCACATCAAAATATTGACTCAGAACTTCCCTATCAAAACAAAAAGACATAAACTTGTGTTGCCATTCGTTTGTAGTTGCATTACCCATTCAGGACCTGCGTATCTTCGACTTGCTATTCTCTTTCTCTTCAACTTTTGATCACCACTCAACTCTCCTTCACTCAATTCTCCTTTTCTTGTAGTAGCTACATGTTCCTCTATTGTTTCATTTACAACCACTTCCTTCCCTTTCTCTAATTGTGATTCAGGCCAATTAGCTCCTTTTCTCGATCCTTCTGTCAATATTCTCTTCAGACCTGGACTCGTCTCTTCCTCCTTCTCTATGGTGTTTTCTGTTGATGCACCTGCAACAGACTCAGGAGGAGTCGGATCACTTTGACTTTGATCCAGCTCAACTCCCTCCCCTTCTTGGTCTGGTACTTGCTCTGTTTGTTTCTCAGCACCGTCTACTTCTGGGAGAACTCCTGCTGTGCTAGGCTCTCCTGCTGCATCCGTAGAGATAGATTCTCCAGCACCCTCCTGGAACTCTTCACCTTCGTCTCTTACAGGAGTGATAGAACCATCTTCCACAAGCTCTGGTTTGATTTCAGGCTTTCTTTGTTCCTTCCTGGTTCAGGTGCTGCAACTTGCTTCGCAGTTGTTGGTGCTCTCAACAACGCTTCTTCATGATCCAGTGGGACCAGGCACACCACTTTCTTTGTGTGACTTGCATGAATCCAGTTCGGGATTCCTGCACACTTCACAGCTGTCGTAGTTGTCAAAATCACCTCGTAAGGCCCTCTCCAACGTGACTCCAAACACATCTTGTGAACATGTTTTCGGACAACGACCCAGTCACCGGCTCTCCGGTTGTGCCCTGGATCGTGAATTGGTGGCAGTGTGGTGGCCTCCACCTGCTGACAAAAAGAGCGAACCAAATCAGCCAGACTCTTGCAGTAGTCCAACACCATATCATCTGTAATATTGACAAGTGCATTGGCTTGAACTACCATTCATCTGCTCCACTAGTCCTGATGCTTCAGGGAGATAGCTACAATGCAACTTCTGCGCAATGTTCAGTGCTGCACACAAAAGTTTAATCACCTCATTATTGAAGTGTGTCCCCCGATCTGATTCTAAAGAGATCCGAAATCCGAAACGTGGTATCAACTCTCTAAGTAACAGCTTTGCCACTGTGAGGCTATCATTCCTTCTTGTGGGGTACGGTTCAATCCAGTGACTAAAAATCTACACAATCACCAACACGTATTTCAAACCTCCACACGCAGGCATTTCAATGAAATCCAATTGCATTCTGCTGAATGGACCTCCTGCTCTCCCAATGTGGCTCAAGTTCACCACAGTCCCTTTCCCTGCATTTAATTGCTAACAAATAACAGCGATGGCATACTACTTCTGCTACCTGTCTAAACTTGGGGTTAAACCAATCAATTTTAAACAAATGTACCATTGCATCCCTCCCAATGTGTGCCTGTCCATGATAGTTTCTCGCCATTTGTGACAGCAGACTATTGGGTAGAACCATTTGACCCTCTTCTGATACCCATAGCTCATCTGTTTTGTGCACAACTCTGTTACCTCAAGACAATCATGCTCAATGGCTTCCTCTTTTTCAATTTCAACAGTATCACTTGGAAGTAATGTTGCCGGGTTCAGCACAGTGCATCTTTTCAGTGTTACATTTGGAGCACCTAAAATGCTCGTCTCATACCTTGTCAGTCTGGCACCAGTCAAATATTGAGTTTTCGTCCTTGTCAGTAAAATGTAAACTGAGTGAGGGACGATTACAGTCAGAGGATATCCCATCACTACTCCCTCACATTGTGAAAGACTTTGACCAACTCCGGAAACTGCACGCAAACAACCTGGTAAGGCTGCTGCAACTGCATCCAAGATAGCTGAAAAATATGCTACTGGGCGATAAGCACCTCCATGGGCCTGTGTCAAACCATACAAAGAGCATGCATCACGTTCATGACAAAACGATATGAATGGTTTAGTGCAATCAGGCATTCCCAACGCTGGAGCTCTGCACAAACTCTCTCTCAACTCAGTAAACGCTTTCATTTGTTCCTGGTCTAATGTTATGGGATCGGTGACATCTTTATGTCAGCTGCTGCAATGGTTTTAAAATCTCAGCAAAATTTGGAATCCACTGTCGACAATAATCTACCATTCCCAAAAACATCCTGACATCTCTCTGTGAAGACGGGGGACTTGTCTGCAATATCATTGTGATCCTTTCTCTGGAAACTTTCCTCGACTCTTTCTTGATTTGGTGACCCAAATATTTCACTGTCTTCTGACAGTACTGCAATTTCAGTGGTGACACATTATGACCAAACTTTCTCAAACGATATAACAGGGCAATTGAGTCATACTTACACTCATCCCTTGTTTTTGATGCAATCAACAAATCATCAATGTACTGCACCAGAGTTGATTGGAACGGCAATTCCAACGACTCCAAATTCGTTTTCAAGATCTTATTAAACAAGGATGGAGACTCCGTGTACCCTTGAGGAAGCCTGCACCAGCTGTAGACTCTGTCTAGGAATTTGAAACTGAAAAGAAACTGACTATCCTCACGAAGAAGCACAGAAAAGAAAGCTTGTGACAAATCAACCACTGCAAACCATTCTGCATCACATGGAATCTGGAACATTATTACTGCTGGATTTGGAACTACAGGACAACACCTGACCACTATGTCATTCACTTTTCTCAAATCTTGAACAATTCGCACCTTCCCACATGGCTTCTTTAGAACCATTACAGGTGAATTCCATGGGTTACTTAACATATCTTTCAAAAATCCCTGCTTCACAAAATCTCCAATTTTCTGTGCCACTTTCATCAAGACATTTTGTGCCATATTGTACTGTGGAAGCTGCGGAAACACTGCATTCAGCTTCAAAGTAACTTTAATCGGTTCCACTCCCTTGATCAAACCTGTCAGATCCCAAACAATTTCCTGCACTGTTCCTTGCAAATCTGAATGTAGCTCTTTCACTATGATCATGGGAAAAAACTCAATCAAGGGATACTCTTCATTTGTATTCTCACAATCAGTCTCTGGAGCTGGGTGTTCTTCATCATCACTATTTGTCTGAATCTCTATCCCTGCAGTTGATCAAGAGATCGAACATTTGGTCTTGCACAATAAGTCCCTTCCCAGTAGGGATACTGGACTTGCATCACAAACTACAAACTCATGCAGTCCCTGGAAGTTGCCAATCTTGACATGTACTGGATTGTTGATCGGATTTGTCAAATGCTTATTCGCTACCCCCACAACCTGAACTGTCCTTCCTGAAAGAGGTAAATTCGGAAACTTCTGCAATCCTCACTGTAGAGCGCGTGGCTCCTGCATCTACCAAAAATGAGACCTTATGACCCATCACCTTTCGTCTCACAAAGGGTCCTCTCTGATATACCTCCAAGGAGGCTGCAAGCATACATGGCTTCTCATCTGAACTATTACTCATCCATTCACCATTTATTTCATTCTCACTAATGGGAATTGGTGCACTCTGTCACTACTGTCAGAAGACAGTGAAATATCTGGGTCACCAAATCGAGAAAGGGTTGAGGAGAATTTCCAGAGAAAGGATCACAAAGATATTGCAGAGAAGTCCCCCAATTTCACATAGAGATGTCAGGATGTTTTTGGGAATGGTAGGTTATTGTTGAAAGTGGGTTCCAAATTTTGCTGAGATTTCAAAACTATTGCAACAGCTGACATATAAAGATGTCACTGATCCCATAACATTAGACCAGGAACAAATTAAAGCATTTACTGAGTTGAGAGAGAGTTTGTAAAGAGCTCCAGTGTTTTGAATGCCTGATTACATGAAAGCATTCACATTGTTTTGTCATGAACGTGATGCATGTTCATTGTCTGTTTTGACACAGGTCCATGGAGGTGCGTATCACCCTGTAGCATATGTTTCAGCTACCTTGGACCCAGTTGCAGCAGCCTTACCAGGTTGTTTGTGTGCAGTTGCCGCAGTTGGTCAAAGTCTTTCACAATGTGAGGGAGTAGTGATGGAATATCCTCTGACGGTAATGGTCCCTCTCTCAGTTAAAATTTTACTGACAAGGATGAAAACTCAATATTTCACTGATGCCAGACTGACAAGGAATGAGACGAGCATTTTAGGTGCTCCAAATGTAACACTGAAAAGATGTACAGTGCTGAACCCGGCAACATTTCTTCCAAGTGATACTGTTGAAATTAAAAAAGAGGAAGACATTGAGCATGATTGTCTTGAGGTAACTGAGTTGTGCACAAAACTGAGACCTGACATAAAGATACTCGATTGAAAGAAAATGACCAAATTGTCTTTGTTGATGTTTCATGTCTCAGAGATGGTACAGGAACATTGAGAGCAGGCTATGCCGTGTGCACAATTGCAGGTACTTTAGAAGCTTCTTGGCTTTGAGGAGTATATTCTGTACAAGTAGCAGAATTGGTTGCTCTTACTAGGGCGTGCCATGTTTCTGCTAGACTGAGAGTCACTATCTATACAGATAGTCAATATGGATTTGGGATTGTTCACGATTTTGGTCAACTGTGGTTTCAGAGAGGTTTCCAGACCTCTACTGGTACACCAGTGAGAAATGGTGAATGAAAAAAAGAGTTGCTGAATGCAATACAATTGCCCGAAGAAATTGACATGGTGAACTGTAGTGCACATCTAAAATCACAAGACTATGTATCACTGGGAAATGGATATGCGGATCAAGTCGCAAGGTTTTGTGCATTGAACTGTATATCGTTCAAAGACAAGTGGGAATTGATGTCTGAAGAAGACACTACATGTACAAGTTTTGCATTAAAAGTGATTGACACAATAGAAAAATTGAAAACTTTGCAAAGCCATGTTGACAAAGAGGAAAAGAGATCATGGCTTAAAATGAAGTGCGTTCAGAGACAGGATGAGCTATGGGTATCAAAAGAGGGTCAAATGGTTCTACCCAATAGTCTGCTGTCACAAATGGCGAGATACTATCATGAACAGGCACACATTGGGCGGGATGCCATGGTGCATTTGTTTAAAATTGATTGATTTAACCCCAAGTTTAGACAGGCAGCAGAAGCAGTATGCCATTGCAGTGTTATTTGTCAGCCATTAAATGCGGGGAAAAGGACCATGGTGAATTTGAGCCACATTGGAAGAGCAGGAGGTCCATCCATCAGAATGCAATTGGATTTCATTGAAATGCCTGCATGTGGAGGTTTGAAATACGTGTTGGTGATTGTGTAGATTTTTAGTCACTGGATTGAAGCGTACCCCACAAGAAGGAATGATAGCCTCGCAGTAGCGCAGCTGTTACTTAGAGAGTTGATACCATGTTTCAGATTTCCAATCTCTTTAGAATCAGAGCGGGGAAAGCACTTCAATAACAAGGTGATTAAACTTTTGTGTGCAGCACGGAACATTGAGCAGAAGTTGCATTGTAGCTATCGCCCTGAAGCATCAGGACTAGTGGAACAGATGATTGGTACTTTGAAATCAAGAATTGCCAAGATGTGTGCAGCCTGACAGGAAGACAGGATTGTCGCCCCACGAGATTCTTATGGGCAGAGCGATGAGATTGGCAGCAGTTCCAGCCAATGCACTTGTCAATATTACAGATGATATGGTGTTGGACTACTGCAAGGGTTTGGCTGATGTGATTTGCTCTTTTTCTCAGCAGGTGAAGGCCACCACACTGCCACCAATTCACGATCCAGGGCACACCTGAAAGCCGGGGACTGGGTCGTTGTCTGAAAACATGTTCGCAAGACGTGTTTGGACCTACGTTGGAGAGGGCCTTACCAGGTGATTTTGACAACTACGACAACTGTGAAGTGTACAGGAATCCCAAACTGGATTCATGTGAGTCACACGAAGAAAGTGGCATGTCCACTGGATCATGAAGAAGCATTGTGGAGAGCACCAACAACTGCGAAGCAAGTTGCAGCACCTACACCAGAAAAGGAACAAAGAAAGCCTGAAATCGAACCAGTGCTTGTGGAAGATGGTTCTATCACTCCTGTAAGAGACAAAGGTGAAGAGTTATAGGAGGGTGCTGGAGAATCTATCTCGACAAGTGCAGCAGGAGTGCCTAGCACAGAAGGGGTTCTCCCAGAAGTAGATGGTGCTGAGAAACAAACAGAGCAAGTGCCAGACCGAGAAAGGGAGGGAGTTGAGCTGGATCAAAGTCTAAGTGATCTGACTCCTCCTGAACCTGTTGCAGGTCCATCAAGAGAAAACACCATAGAGAAGGAGAAAGAGACGAGTCCAAGTCTGAAGAGAATATTAACAGAAGGATCGAGAAAAGGAGATAATTGGCCTGAATTGCAATTAGAGAAAGGGAAAGAAGTGGTTGTCAATGAAACAATAGAGGAAGAAGTAGATACTATGAGAAAAGAAGAATTGAATGAAGGAGAGTTGAGTGGTGATTGAAAGAAAGTTGAAGAGAAAGAGAATAGCAAGTTGAAGATACGCAGGTCCTGAATTGGTATACGCAACTACAAACGAATGGCAACACGAGTTTATGTCATTTTGTTTTGATAGGGAAGTTCTGAGTCAAAATTGTGATGTGACCTGAAGGTGATCAAGGAGCTGAATTGTTGAACAAAATGTGAAAATATCTTGAGGAAAAGAGACTGTTGAAACTAAACTGGAAAATACATTGATAATCTGATTGACATTGAAACTCGGATGTGACAAGCTGCTAATCGATTTTGACAAAGGAAAAGGGTTCCTGGATGTGAAACTGAATTGCTGAAACAATTTTTGATTTTTGCTGCACTTTTTCTAAAAAGGTACATATGCTTTCTGATTCTTTACAGATCATGGCTGAGTTCAATAATCAGGCTAGAGATGCTAAGCGCTGTAAATATATAAGCATGGGGTTGGCAATTATGTGTGGGAGCTTGTTTATTGTGGTGATTGTGGTGATGTCTGTTCTTGATGCGAAAGGGGACAACCATACCTCTGCTTCTAAAACTACTACACTAACGGCTTTGGAGAAATTTAAGTTACATGAGAAATATTTGCATGATTATACTAATGCTCAAGGAGAACTTCTTCTAACATTTTCTATTGCTTGCTAAGTGAGTATGTTTAGACAATGGATGCAAGGGATTGTCTTGTGTGTACACAAATTCCTTTGTCAGTCGAGGAAGGAGTTATGTACCATAGTCTTCCATTAACCTCCCGGATAAGTTTTAGTCTGCTACTAACAAGGTTTTATGACCAGAAGTTTATCCAATATTTTCACTCGAATTATGATGTAGTGTTTTCGTTTGTTCTGACTTTAAGGTATTTGAGTAAAATAGCCATGGATCATGACATAGTATTGGTTAGAGGATTCTTTGAGCCCACACTAACGTTTGGGACTGCTTATGCTCACCAAAATAATCTGACATGCTTGCTTACACCTTTAGAGAAGAGCTTCTTAGGTCATACTGACGATAGGAAGAAAGCATTAAAGGAGAAATTAGTAAAAGGCTTAGAGGAAAGGGCTTACAAGAATGATTATGCTAGCTCTGCAATTAAGACGCAAGGGTAATTAGCTTTAGATGCATTGCACGTAGGGAAGCTTTGTATATATAGACCGAAATCACGCACTGACACTTTATTTGTGGGAACGAGTGAATGTAGGCATGTGTTTTTGTTTCAGAGTAAATGGACTTTTATGTTGAATGGTCAGGGCACTGCAATTCAAGGGATTTAATATATTTGTGGACTTAATGCTTATTACCGTCTTCCACGAGGATGGTATGGGACGTGTTATTTGGGGATTGTATTCCCAAAGATTTATCAGATAAAGGATTTGAAAAAGTTTCCGAAAATGACTGAATTACATCATAAGAGACAGAGTAGGGAATCCTCTTCTGCAGTGGTGGGTGATATTTTTGGTACGGTGAGTCCTTTATTGGGAGTCATTCTGAACTCGATTACGATACAAAAGTTGTCTACTATTGTGGATAACATGCTGACAAATTTTACAGGGGCAAGACTCCTGATAGATACTGAACTAGCTGCGGATAGAGCTATGACTCTTCAAAATCGTCTTGCTTTAGACATCCTTCTAGCGAAGGACGGCGGAGTCTGTGAAATGATTAACTGTAGGCATTGCTGCTCATACATACCAAATAACAGTAAAGAGATAAGAGACTTAGGGCCAGATGTAGGAAGAAAAATATTTCCGAGTCGGAAATAGCGACTCCTTGCGGATCACTATTTCTGACTCGCAAAACGAGATGCATGAAAAACTCGTAATACCAAATTGCGATTCGGTGCGGAGTCGCACCACAATTTGCGACCTCGCAATTTGTGAAATCGCTATTTGCGAGTTCGCAATTTATGAGGTCGCAAATTGCACAAGGGTGTTTTCCGGAGTCGCAAATTGCGACTGAGTCGCAAAATGCACGCTGGTGCAAATAAAATAGTTAAAACACACACTTCCGGGTTAGAGTGATGACATCAGAACCAGGAAGTACCCCCATGAAACAGGGAGTAGCCTACCCAGCACAAACAGCAGAGTCACACCCAGCTGAGAGGAGCTACTACAACCGTGGCATCTCAGGACAAGGAGACACCCAGAAAGTTTTCTGAGAAGGAGCTGGAGGTCCTAACAGAGGAGTGCTGCCTGCACCATGATCTCTTGTTTGGTAAGGCAGCAATGAGTGTCCCGGACACCCAAAAGAAGAAAATCTGGCAGGACATCCTTACCAAGATTAATGCCATTGGAGTCAGCAATCGCACAATAGATGAGGTCCGCAAAAGGTGGTACGACCTCTGGTCCAAGACCAAGGAAATGGTGGCCGAGCATATGAGGGAGATGCATGGCACTGGAGGAGGACCATCTACAGTACCACCCCCTACAGCCATAGAGACCATGGTGGAGACCACTCTGGAGCCGGAGGCAGTAATCGGAATTGGAGACCTTGACAGTTCAGCTCCAGGAACATCAAAAAGTAAGTACCAAAATTAACTTATTTACACCACTCTATGCACCATGCACACAACCACAGTACACATAAGCATGCATCCTCCAGATTTGCTCCATGCCTATGTTGCAACCTATAGAACAGTGCATTATGGGCAATGTAGTACAGTAGTCGAATTTTGTGAAATATTTATTCTGAGACATCAAACATATGTGAGGCACTGACAGTGTATCCCCTGTGTCCCACAGGTCTCCCACAAGGACCCACCAACAGCCCTACTGTGCAGGGAGATGAACCAGCCACACACACAGCAGACGAGGCAGCCACAGAAACTGCTGGGGAGTGCATGACTACACCACCCGTCCAACATGCACCAGAGAACATGGATGAGACTGATCTTGGTCTTGAGGCAGCCAACCTGACACCGGGGCCACTGATGAGGGAGAGTCGGCCACATAGGTCAGCTGGCTCTGTATGGAGATGGCAACGCCCAATGCAGTCAGCTAGTGAGGAGGATGTCACCGACAAACAATTTTTAGGACTGGAGGCATCGTTACTGCAAAGTCACCGGCTGCAAAACAGACACATGCGGGTGATGAATAGGAACCTGAACAGACTGCAGCAGACACTCTCACAGGGTTTTGCCAATGTGGACAACCAGTTTATTGCTATGACCACAAACATGGCAAACCTTACAATCTTCATAAACGACTTGGTCAGGGAAATGGTGGCAGATAGGGCACATGCAAGGCGCAGGGAGCGCAACACTGCTGCCCGTTTGGACAGACTGAGTGCATCAATTTGGCGCCTTGCAACCACAACAACCTGCCTGTCAAGGCGCACAGTGAAGCTGCAGGTGGAACTTGGCCATTTTGCTGGTGATGTGGCAAGAGGACTAGGGTGCATCGGCCATGCAGTGGACCTGATAGAGACCAGCCAGGCAGCAAGGGGCATTGGCGATACCCCTCAGGAGAGCGAGGAGATCTCCAGTGTCACCAGTGTATCTGCCTCTGATGCACAGATCCTGCGGAGTAGTAGTGCCCGGCAAGGATCAGGGGACCAACCTGGATTGGGCCATGCTGGCTGTAGTCGCAGGAGGCTGTGAGCTACCAATCTGTGTTTTGACTGAGGCACATTAACTTAATGTGTCAGACATTACTTTTTGCTTTCTTCGTTCAGTTGAGTTGAGAATATTTTCTGCATTATATTCCTGACATTAAAGGGGTAATTTGTAGTACTACTCAAATGGGCTATGTGTGTCTTATATTAGTGAGTGTTGTCACGGTTGCCACGTACCTGCCAAAGTAGTGGGTTGCAATGTGGTTCCGTCTCTGTCAGCCCTCCATTGTGATGCTTCCATCCCCAGGCTGTCGGTGTGGTAGCTCTTGCTCCTCATCCTCTGAATCTGTGTCGTCGGGGTGAGATATAGCCCACGTCTGGTGGCAATGTTGTGGAGGATGGCACAAGTTGCAATGATCTTGCATGCAGTTTCTAGGGCATACGGGAGTGCCCCTCCACTTTTATGCAGGCATCGGAAACGTGACTTCAACAAGCCTAATGTCCTCTCTATGACAGCTCTGGTCCGCCGATGTCCTATGTTGTATCGCCTCTCATTCTGATTGCCAGGTGTTAGGTATGGGGTGAGTATCCATGGTCTCAGGGCATAGGCACTGTCACCTGTGTGACAAAAGAGGCAGAATTAGCAGGGCATCACAGGGTTACGCAGTGTCATGTATTTAAGGCATCAGAGTGTACTCGACAGTAACTAATAAATATCCTTCGCCAAACTCCCCACGTTCTAGGCGTTGCTGTATCCCACTGTGCCTGAATATGTATACATCATGTGTACTCCCTGGATATTTAGCCACAATGTCAGTAATTACATTATGGGCATCACATACCACCTGGATGTTTAGTGAGCGGGTACATTTCCTATTGCGGAACACATATTCCAGATTTGCTGGTGGGCAAATTGGTATATGTGTCCTGTCCACACACCCTATTACATGGGGGAAGTTGGCAATTCTGTAGAAGTCCAACTTGGTGCTGTTAATTTCCGCCTCATTCCTGGGAAGGTATATATATCTGGACATATGTGCGAGTGTGGCTTCTAGGAAACGTCTAAAGAATCTTGGGAGGGCACTTTGGAATACCCCACCTGCCACTGCAATTACCCCCGATTGCTACCCAAGGCCAAGAGGTGCAGTGAGCAGAGCACTTGCACATGTGTGGGGATGGAGCAGCCTCGCATTGTCTGGCATTCAAGCTGAGGTTTCAGCAGTTCAATGATCTCTAGGATAACTGTGCTGCTCAGTCTGTATTTATCATAAATCTCATCCTCAGTTTGTTGAAATAGTGTCTGCCTGGTTTGGTATATCCTCTCCTGTCTCTGCCTCCTCCTCCTCTGCTGGGCAGCCTGGACTCTCCTCCTCCATGCAATCATGTATAGTGCAGCCATTTTGGGCAACCCAGATGCCTTCTGGATCTCCTTTTATATACCTTGGTTCTGGTTACCACCTGTTCGGAATCAGTGCTAATCTGGGTGTGCAAAACGGGCTTTTTGCGACTAGTCGCAATTTGTGACTGCCTTGTGCATTCGGTTTGTGACTCCCAATTTGCGACTTCGTAATTGCGAATCGCAAAATCAGGTCGCAATTTTTGCGAGTCGGTAATGGGATGCATCGCTATTTGGAACTCTGAAATGGCATTGGTACATACCATTTTGCTTTTTGCGAGGTAGCAAATAGCGCTGCGACCCATTTGCGGCTCGCAAAAGTTTCGTACATCGGGCCCCTACTTACTAATCTGACTAACTCAAGTAGTAATTTGAAGGAGTCTAAAGAATCAGGTGTTTGGGAAAAGGTTGGTAAGGGATTTGCTTCAGTGGGAAATTGGCTTAGTAATATTTGGAATGGGGTGCTACTGAAACTTATACAGGGAATATTGATTGTAATCGCTTGTTTATTAGGCTTACGGGGGTTATGTAAATTGTGTCAAAAGATGAAATTGAAAAGGTCTAAAAGTAATCAGAGGAGGGAAGAATGAAACAGGGAAATAATTTTTAGGGAAAATTCGAGAAGTAGGCAATTTGTTGAAGAATTTGAACTTTAAATCTTTGGGTGGCAAAGGTAGAGTGATGATATATTTAGTCATCAGAGGAGGGATTGTTAACGCAAATGTCTTAATTAGAAATTATTAATAAATATTTATGTATTTTGAATAATGAAATTGATAGAAAATGATTAACGTAGAAAAATAATGTGCACGTTTGAAATTGTGACCTCGGAGAGCGACCACCAGAATTCACGAAATGTACTAAAGGAGTAATTAAATGAAATATTGAAAAAGGTAATAGATTAATGTAGTAATGTGTCATATTGAAGGATATAACCTATGCATTGCAATAATGGTAGGCCTTAACTTAGCAAGTGTGTTGGCCTAGTCTTGCCGGGCCTCATTCAGAAGCTGTAGTTCTTAACGTTCAAGGAAAAGTGCTGACAAGATGAACTAACGTGAACCGCTCATTGTTTAATAAAGCTTTTTTAGCTGAAACCTCCATGTGAACCGATGGACAGGAGATGATGGAACTAGAAATGTAACGATTAGTGTGTAAAGCACACTGGATGTACTTTCCCAGGACTTGAACAATGCAGACACTGACTGGAGAAGAAGATGCAACATTTTCGATACCTGGCGAGCCGGATGATGAGGACATCTTGAAGTGGAGCAATCAAAGACATGTGAAATGTAAAATATTAGAATTCATAGATTTGGTGCATAGACTTCATTGGGTAGGGTCACAAACATACGATTAATTGACCAATTGGAAATTGGGGGACAGTCTGGGTGACTTTGATATAACAACGAGACAGAGGGAAAAAAGTTCTGAGGTTAGGGGAGAGGATTGTGAGCGCAGACCTTTAGAAATTGCATGACCGCAGAGGTGATTCGAGATTCTGTCATTGGGCTCATACTCTCAGAAGGAGAGCCTGATATGATGCTGATCGACTGATAACCTGAGGACAAAGACTGATTCTGTTGCTGACCCATACCGAGGATAGGTATATATGAAAATGTGACTGAATTATCTTTTGTGCCTTTTCTTTCTAGGTACCAAATGCGCTGTCTAAATAGTTTTTCCTAGCTAGATGTTTTGTTCTAAAATCTTCTTCTAAATTGTTTTGCATGAAGTCCCACATGCTTATGCTAATCTGGGTTAGGTGAAGGTTTCCCTTCTATGGCGTTTGATAGATTACAGAGACATGGTTGACAGACTGATTTGCTGAACTCCATAACACAAATTGACTTATTGCCTTGATTCAATTGTTGACCTATGCTACTGCATTAGAATGTACTCTGATGCAAGTTTTGATTAGGTTATGTTTTGGCGCCTTCCAATGAATTAATGCAGATTTTGTATTGAATTGAATTAAGTTTTGAACTAATCTCATGACTTAGTATTGTAACTAATAGGGAAATAAAATTACTGAAACGCATTCCAAGTTGTGGTTATTCATGACTGAAGGGTCATGGTGTGATGGTTATTAATAGCTGATTCATGACTAGTTTATTGGTTATTGTATTTTGTGTATCGATTATTGGGAAACATTGGCCACATCCTAGCTAGGATACTCCATGCGAATCAAAAGGTTCATCGACCTATGCGCGTCTCCTTGTAAGTTTACTTATTAAGGACCAGGCGTGCTAGCACTAGTGACTCTTACAAACCTATCAATAAAATCTAATTACTGCATATAATAATCCTTAAATCTAAGTGGTGCAGAAACATTGCAACATATCCTCCTTCTAAATGTTGCTGCACTACTGTTGTCAACTGGCATTGTCACATTAATGGCATTTGACGATGGACATTGATCAGTGCTGGATGTGTTGGCATTCATAGAACTTGAAACAACGCACTGACTACTAATGTCTTTATATTTCTCAAAAATGTTATCATTGCAAACAATCGCTTCTGCTACTGAACCATTACTAACATTTTTGGCATTCATAGGTAAACTTTCAGTAACAGTATCAAACCAAATCGAATTGTCATTCTGAACATTAGGTTTTTCCAATCCCTTTTTTTTAGTTCCAAACACCCAGTCTCCAACTTTAAAATCAACATCCTTTACATTGTTCTGGGCTATTGAAGAAACATTCCATGACATGTTGCTTCTTTTGAGCAGTTTCCTTAATGCTTTCATTGTTATTAGATGTAATAACATCTTTCATCCAATCTGGATATAGAGCATATCTCGGTAGGCGATTAATAGGTTGAAAGGAGAAATACCCGTAACACTACGCAGTCTTACCAAATAGTTTCAAGCCTTCTTCTTCAGAAATGTTTCTACATTAACCCCGGAAGAAAGTGCTGTTTGTGCTCCTTCTTTTAGGAACTTGTTAACATGCTCAACAAGGCCATTAGATGTAGGGGAATGTAAAGCTACTTGCAAGAGTTTAATTTGAACACTCTCAATAAATGAATTAATTTGTATAGATTTGAAATGTATCCCATTGTCTGTAACAATTTCTCTGGGAGGGCACTCAATTTCAAATATTTTTGTAAGAAAATAGATAACAGCTTTGGTATCAGATGAAGATACAAAGTCATAATAATACCACTTCGAAAAATAGTCAACAAGCACAATCACATATTCCATGTTACTTGGTAGTAACTCAAAAGACACTGCAAACTCCAAGGAAATCTTATCCCAGGGACCTTTAGGTAGAGGTATAGAATGCAACTTAGATTCTGCAGCCTTCCAATGTTTGTACGAGAGCAAGCGTGTTTCACACACACACACACCAATCCATTTAACTTGAGCATCTAAACCTGGCCACGAATAAAACTGTTTCTAATTACTTAAGGTAGCTCAAAACCCCAAATGACCCTCTTGAGATTTATCAAATAAAGACTTTCTGAGATTCACATGTGCAATTTACAAATCATGCCTGGTTAGAAAGCCATCAACCAGTGACAGTTCATCAAACACCTGAGCATAAATCTTCAAACCAAATTCCAAACTTCTGTCTGTTGACCATCCTGTTTTGAGAAATGTGATGACTTTCTGCAACACTGCTTCTTTTTCTAGAGCTTCCAGCCATTCTTTCCTTGACATGCCATAGCGTTGTCCACAACACATTCCACATCATCAATTTGATTACCATCATCACCTAAATTTAGTGGCATTCATGGCAAATTATGTGCTATGGAATTCTTTCTGCCCGGTAGGTGCTTGATGGCTAAGTTGTATTCTTGAAATTTAGATAATATACTTACTAATCTGGCAGATGCTTTCCCTGTGCCATTGCCATTAAGAATATATATTAATGGCTCATGGAAAGTGAATATATAAGTCTTGAATTTTTCCACAGCCCATGAACAAGCTCAAGCTTCACGTTCTATCATGCTGTAGTTGGTTTCCGTAACACTAAGGGGGTTATTCTAACTTTGGAGGAGTGTTAATCCGTCCCAAAAGTGACGGTAAAGTGACGGATATACCACCAGCCGTATTACGAGTTTCATAGGATATAATGGACTCGTAATACGGCTGGTGGTAAATCCGTCACTTTTCCGTCACTTTTGGGACGGATTAACACCTCCTCCAAAGTTAGAATAACCCCCTAAGTGTCCGTGAAGCAAAGGTAACAGCCTGTTCTTTATGATTGACCCACTGAGAAATAATTGCACCTAAACCCAGTTAGCTGGCATCAACCATCACAAAACATGCTTTCCCTGCTGTAAAAGCTGATAGAATGGGTGCCGTTGTCATCAAGGATTTTGCTTTCGAAAAGGCCTCATGAACCTCTTCAGACCAAACAAATCTCTGTTGTTTTTTGAGAAGTGATCTTAAAGGTTGCATTACTATAGCATAATCATGAATCAATTAGGAATAATATTGGCAGAGTCCCAGAAAAGTACGTAATATGCCTTTATTCGGTTGATTTGTGTCCTGTATCGCCTGAACTGACTTGGGTTTAATGTCCAAATACGAAATGCTATGACCCAAGTAATCTAATTGGTTAACCAGAAATTTGCATTTCTCCTTCCTCAAGGTAATGCCTACATCTGCAAATCTCATTAGTACCTTCTGTATCATTAAATTGTGTTTTCTGGCACATCCAGCAAAAACAAGAACATCATCCTGAAAAGCTTGAATCCCAGGAATTCCAGCCAAAATTGTGTCCATAAATATTTGGAACACACTTGCTGCAGAGGCCAATCCAAAAGGCAGTCTCAGAAATTTGTAAGCAACAAATGGAATAATAAAGGTGGTCAGATCTTGACTCTCTGCAGCGAGTGGAGTCTGATGATACGCCGAATTGAGATTAGGTAGAGAAAAAACGTTTGCACTACCCAAATTGGCTAGTAATTCTTGTTCTTTGGGTAGCGGATGGCAGTCAATTATTATGTTTTTCTTTAATGTGCATAGATCAACACATAAGCGGATCTCCCCATTTTTTTCCAGGCTTTTATGACTTCCTTAGAACATAATTTTTCTAACAAATTCTTTAATTCATTCCTTACACTCATAGGAACCGGTCTCACTTTGTGTACAATAGGATTAACGTTCTCATTAATCTTGATGCAATGTTCAAATTTGGTAATGTTACCTATTTCATCCGAAAATACCTGTGGAAATCTGGAAATAATATTGATCACTGATAATTCAACCTCATCTTCTATAAGCGACACATGGTTATCAGAGAGTATAACTGGGTTGTCAGAGCCTGGAATTAATATTATACCCAATCTAGCTTGGTCCTTCAAATTTATAATGTTTCTACCCCTCACTGCTACATAAATCTTTGTAACAATTTTCCTTCCTAAGCATGTTCGAATGTTATCAAAGTACCCAAACATTTGTATGTCCTGTTCCCTGAATCCTTTGGGATTAACATCAGAAACAGTTAAAGGAATGTTGTTCCATACTTGTTTGTATAACACATCTGAAATAATTGTGATTGGTGCCCCTGAGTCAGCCACCATGGTCAATGAACAATCACCAATTTGGGCTTGGCACAACAGTCCTTTAAAATGTCTGTTACAGATTTCTCAACAGTGGCTGTTATCATCACTCTAGGTAATTCATTTGTGCATTGTCCAGTGTCCAATTCAATTCTATTAACTTTAGACTGTACTTTAGAATTCCTACATACCCCTTGAAAATGTCCTATTTTATTACATTTATTGCATCTTTTGTTTACAGCAGGATTTGTAAAAGTAATTGCTAGGTGTGTTTTGGATCCACATTGGTAACGTATGCTCACATTCTTCTGTAGTTTGGTCCTTGCACCCTTATTCTTAGCATAAACAGCAGCCACACAGTCTATAGATCTAGCGACTTCTATGGAAGATACACATTGTGATGACAAATCGTTAGTAATCAATTTACTCAAGACAATGCTTCTTTCAATTCCCCTAGCGATATCAATAACTTCATTAAGAGAGGGATCCCCACAACTTAATAAACATTCTTTTATTGTCTTAGATGCACAACTGTAAACAAATTGATCCCTGATGTAAGTGTCAACGGTGAATCCAAAATTGCAAGGAGATGCTAATTTTCTTAGAGCTGATGTGTACTCATCAACTGATTCTTCACTACCTTGTTTGCGTTTAAAAATATTGAACCCCTCCAATAGTAAATTTGATTTTTCAGAAAATGTATTTGTCAATCTTGCCACTCCTTCAGCGTACTTATTCCACGTGCCAAAGAAATCTGATGGACCATCTAATTCAGGTAAATTATCAAAGACCTGCTGCCCCTCGTGTCCTTAATGGCTGAAAAGCAGTGCCATTTTTGGGGGGGATAAAATTTTGTTGCATCGATGACAATTAAATGATTTTCAAAACGGCAAAACCAATGTTTCCAATCCACTGATGGTTTCCCTGGGTTCTGCAAAAATTGTGTCATTTGAGAATACTGTAGAATATTTGACAAAACATTTTTCTGTAAAACATCTACATCAAGTAGCTAGGGGGACAGCAAAACTTTTTTTAAACTGTAAAGTAAAGTAATTTATTGCATCTGAACACAGACAGAAGCACACAAGAAGAATAAACATTGAAGTAAAAACGTTAACTAGTGCACTACCTAACAAAGTAAAAAGTGTGCCCGTAACCGATGGTCAAGACTTTAATCAGGGTTGAATTACGAAAATAGGCTGTTTTTTAAAGAAGGTGTGCCGGTCACTGATGTTGCATGTATAATTGTAAATGTAAGAGGAGGCAGTTGACAGACTAAGTCCATGCGTACACCTCACCGATCGACAAGCCGACTTTTAAAGACGGGTGAATTTCACTTCGCAAGATGGCTGCCTCAACGTACAGAGACATAGGGGGTCATAGGGGGTCATTATGACATTGGCGGTAAATGCCGCTTACCGCCACGGTGACTGCCACCAACATACCGCCGCGGTGGCGAATATCCGTTCACCATATTATGACACACACACACCAAACTGACAGAATACTGCCACATACACAATTTCGCCAGTCCAAAGGTCAGTGGTAAAGTGTTGGTACGAACACCCATACCGTTACGCCAACAAAACAATGCCCACCACATTTTGACCCACGAATCACCACGGCAGACATTCAATGGCGGTAAATAATTGGCGGTACACACCAGTGCGCTCAGAATGGCCACCCCAACACAAAACAACACAACATTGGCCTAAATGAAAATCACACACTCATACACACACCACACCCACCCACCCATAGCACTATAAAACACACACCACAATTACACACAACCCTTTATGAATACCAATAAGGGCCACAAGACGAACACAAAGACCACTGAGACAACTACACACACAAACCACCAACACCCATCCATCCGTCACGCACCCCACATCCCACACCCCACCACATCACTTCACACCCTCTGCACAACACACACCACACAACAACCATGTCCCCACTAAGGCACCCCCGTTTCACTGATGAGGAGTTGCAGGTCATGGTCGAGGAAATAGTCAGGGTAAAGCCACAGCTGTTTGGAGCACAGGTACAGCAAATATCCATTACCAGGAAGATGGAGCTATGGTGGAGAATCGTGGACAGGGTGAACGCCATGGGACAGCATCCAATAACAAGGAAAGACATTAGGAAGAGGTGGAACAACTTACGGGGGAAGGTACATTCCGTGGCAGCAAGGCACAAGCTCGCCATCCAGAGGATTGGTGGTGGACTCCCACCTCCTTCCCCACAGTTGACAGCATGAGAGGCAATCCTGCATCCTGAAGGCTCACTGGAGTAGCCAGAGGCATGGACACTGGTGAGGTAATATTTGCTACTTATAACCCCCCATACCTTCATGCCAACTCACCCCCTTGTCCTCACTCCCATCACTCCACTCCATCCCACACACTGCACCTACACATCTGACTAACCCCAATGCCAAGCCCTGCATGCCATACCAATGCATGGACAACCCTCCCAGCTCTGCATGGACACACATCACCAAAGCATGCACAGCATGGAGAACTAACAAGCACACAATCCATCACCATACACAAACAAAGGTGGCAGGGCAACAGCAACAATAGAGGGGAAGCAAGGGATTTACAATATGTCACAGACATGAAGTATAATACATCACTTGCATCCCCACAGGTGCTATGACTACCAGTCCCCCAACAGAAGACGCCCCCAGTGATAACAGTAACTCTGAACTTCAGAATCTGGATGAACTACCTAGCCCATCAGGGTGTGGTGAATCCTAGTTTGTTTTAATAGGGATACAGGAGTTAGCTTAGCCATTGGCTTGCAGACATGTGCCCCCGTCACCCATATATTTAATTAATTCTTTTAAGATGGCTGTCTTGTTTTGACTTAGGCCCATGTTTTGATTTTCCTTATTAGTGCCACCGCGCTAAGATGTCAAGATCAGGCAACAAATACAAACAAACTAAAGGTGTTCACGTTAGGTACCTTCCCTATTCATGCTTTCGAGGGAATTGCTTATACTAATTATCGTCCCAAGCACGCCTTGTTATCTATTGTTTGGGAACAAACCTACATCAGGGGTCCAAGCAGATCTGTATATATACTCCTCACTTTATCAGATAATCAGAGGGATTCCGACCAGATGCCATTGCTGTTATCGATGCGACACGTCGCCTTGACACTGACCCAGTCTTTGTGTCCTCGCTGAGTCTGAGCTAGAGACCTCATTCCAAGGAAACGAGGGTTGGGGGCTCTTCGCATGGACATGGCATTGGCAGATTGAGGTTTAAAATACCTAGCTCTCTTCTGGGTTAGGGGTTAGGCCTACATGCTAGGGTATTAGGACATATCACACGCTTCATGTTATTTTGCGATATTGCAAGATGGTGGGGGTCTTTGTATCAATGACTCTTGTCTTTACCGTTCTGTTTCTTGCACTGTTCATTATCCTAATCATTGCAGCCCATGCAATTTATCGCAGATTGCAGTTTTACTAAAATAAACCTTATTGAAACTTTACTTCATTGCCTGTGTATGATTGAGACATGCTGTTAATGTGAGAAAGGGGTAATCTCCGTTTAACCACAACGCTCCCTTAGATGTCACACTTCTGAGTCCACGCAAAAGTGCTGCCACAAATCACCCTTGACTGTTTTGGATTTTTGGTGAGGTGCTGCTAGTGAGCCGGAAGGGTTGGGACAACAGTTGCGTTTTGTTGTGGGATTGGCATAGCCGCCTACAAACATAAGTACTGTCATCCTTAAACCAGCAGTCTTGCCCAAGAGCAAGAGTCCACCAACGATGGTGTTTAGGCACTAATTTACGGATACACCGATTACCGCAGTCTCACATAGTACAGGCACCCTAAGTACCATTCAACTGAGACGTCTGTGGTCTTGGGGAAGATCCTCCTCAGCTGAACAGGGAGCACCTTATTAGGCTGTAAGTTGTTCGAGCTCAAAGTAATAAAAGGACTCTACTCTCCACTTGGTATTCCATCTCTTCACTCGTTTTACAATATGGCTAACACCATACACATTCCTGAAAATGCTAGACAAGCATTAACTTTACATCTAGTAGCGCATGGCTTAACAGAAGAGGGCGGAGATGTTACTTTCATAGTAGAAGCTAATGAAGCTTACCATACAGAGACATTTTACTGTTGGGTCACTTTTCCTGAGGAAGACAGCAGATCAGTCACATTCCACACGTATAAAATTGCAAACGTACCTCAACGATACCAAGCATACTAGTATCATGAAATACCGCTCACTTACCAAGAGCATTGTTGGACCTGGCCCTTTTTTCAGGGTCATCCCCAAACGTTTTGCCTCCTTCCTCTTATTTTTCCTGACCTGTTTTTGCTGGCTTTTGAACTCTGAGCACTTTACCACTTCTCACCAGTGCTAAAGTGCATATGCTCTCTGTGTAAATTGTACTGTTAATTGGGTTATCCATGATTGGCATATTTGAGTTACTAGTAAGTTCTTAGTAAAGTGCACTAGGGGTGCCCATGGCCTGTAAATCAAATGCTACTAGTGGGCCTGCAGCACTGATTGTGCCACCCACATAAGTAGCACTGTAATCATGTCTCAGGCCTGTCATTACAGTGTCTGTGTGTGCAGTTTTAAACTGTAAATTCAACTTGGCAAGTGTCTCCACTTGCCAGGCCTAACCCTTCCCTTTTCCTACATATAAGACACCCCAAAGGTAGGCCCTAGGTTGCCCTGTGGGCAGGGTGCAGTGTATGGTTAAGGTAGGACATATACTATTGTGTTTTATATGTCCTGACAGTGAAATACTGCCAAATTCGGCTTTCAGTGTTGCAAGGCCTATCTCTCTCACAGGTTAACTTGGGGGCTACCTATGAACATGATTAAAGTATAGCTTCCTTTGGGAGCAGATAGACATGTGGAGTTTGGGATCTCTGAACTCACAATTTAAAAATACACCTTTTAGTAAAGTTGGTTTTAAGATTGTGTGTTTGAAAATCCCACTTTTAGAAAGTGGGCATTTTCTTGCTTGAACCATTTTTGTGACCTAAATAAACACCCTTGGAACAAATACTAATCTTGTGTCTGTTTGTGGATTCCCTGTCTGGGTTAGTTTGACAGTTGGGCTGTTTGCACCTCTCTCCAGACAGTGACACAAAGGGGGCTGGGGTATAGCCTGCATATTCTGATGAGCCATCTGTGCTAGGAGGGAGGGGAGGAGTGGTCAGTCGCACCTGAAAAGGCTGCGCCTGCCATCACACAATGCAGACTCCAACCCCCTGGTGTGTGTTTGAGGCCTTGCCTGAGCAAGGCAGTATTTCACAAACAAGAGAGACTTTTCCTTTGAAGTAAGCCTACATCAAAGGCCAACATGGGTATAAGAAGAGGACCCAAAACCACAGACGTTAGATACTTCTTGGGGTAGACACTCTACCTCACAGACACTTCCTGGAGAAGAAAACTGGAACCAGAACCTGCATCCTGCCAAGAAGAACTGCCTGGATGCCCAAAGCACTCACCTGACTGCTTTCTGTGAAATACTGCTGCCTTGCTGTTGGCCTGCTGCCTCGCTGCTCTCTGGCTGTGGTGAAGAAGTGCTCTCCAAGAGCTTGGATAGAGCTTGCCTCCTGTTCCCTGAAGTCTCAGGACCAAAAATACTTCTCTCTTGCAACTTGACTCCTTGTGCGGTGAAAATGTGACACACAGCTTGCTAAAACTGATGCACAGCCTGCCCCGCGGTGAGAAATTCACTGCACGCCGAACCGGAAGAACGCAGCGCAACTTCACAAGGAGAAGATCGACACGGCACCTGGGTTGCGACTGGAACTTTGATGCATGGATCAGCAGATCGACCCACAGCTGACCTGGACGACGTAGCCCAACTTCCAGAGGGGAAATCGACGCAGCACTTGCCATGCAGAAGAAAATTCCACTCATCGCCCACCGGATCGATGCAGCGCTAGTGACTTCGCTCTGCAAGCCCAGGATTCCACGCACAGACCCCGGGGCGTCTGAAAACCCCACAACCCGAAGAGGATCCACGACCGAGCACCGGAAATCAATGCACAGCCGTCCCTGTGCAGAAACTAAACGTTGCATTTCCGTGTGCGGCCCGAGAAATCGACGCACACCCCCTTTGTTTCCACGCTTCTCCTCTTCTGCGGCCCTTTGCGGAGATTTTCCTCATGAAACAGGTACTTTGTGCTTGAAAGAGACTTTGGCCCTCATTACAACGTTGCAGCAAATGGCACCTACCACCGTGCTGACGGCCGCCAACATACCGTGACCGCGGCGGTATTCCACTTCGGGTATTATGACCCACACTGAGAAATCCACCACTATACAGACACCCACACAAGTCCGCCAGACCAAAGGTCAGTGATAAATTGGCGGTACCAAAACACACACTGTTACGCCAACAGGAATACGCCCACATTATCAGGTCCCACGAATCACTGCAGCGGTCTTTCAACCGCGGTAAACCATTGTCGGTATGCACCGCCGCGTTCAAAATACACATACACTTACAAAACTACCCCACATTGGACATTTCAAACTACACACACCTGACACACACACACACCATACCCACACACTCACACCACTATAAAACACACACCCACATTACCTACAACCCTTTCAATGAAAAAAAAGATTGCCGACACAGAGAGACGCAAGCCAGGAGCACCCACTCAATCTGAGCCACAGAACACCATAACCCATACACCATACACGCACCTCACAAAACACACCACAACACATCACCCCACACATCACCTCACAGATTCTCACACATATCACTCACACCACATCCATGGCACCCCAAAGACACCCCAGGTTTTCAGAGGAGGAGGTAAGGGTCAGGGTGGAGGAAATCATCCGGGTAGAGCCTCAGCTATTCGGATCACAGGAGCAGCAGACGTCTATTGCTAGGAAGATGGAGCTATGGCGGAGGATCGTGGACAGGGTCAACGCCGTGGGACAGCACCCAAGAACGAGGGATGACATCAGGAATAGGTGGAACGACCTACGGGGGAAGGTGCATTCCGTGGTTGCGAACTACGGGGGAAGGTGCGTTCCTTGGTTGCAAGACACCAGGTAGCTGTACAGACGACTGGCGTTGGACCCCCACATCCTCCCCCACAACTAACAACATGGGAGGAGCAAGTCTTGGTAATAATGCATCCTGAAGGTCTCGCAGGAGTAGCAGGAGGACTTGACTCTGGTAAGTCAAATCTTTACTGCTACATCCCCCACCCTACCTGCATGCCATCACAAACTCCTACCCTTACCCTCATCTCCATCACTCCACCACCCCACATATACCCCACCATCACAACCCACCCATCCCAAAAACAAGCCCTGCATGTAACACCAATCCGTGACCCCCCATCACAGACCTGCATGGACACCCATCACCACAGCATGCCCATTAGAGAGAATCATCTAGCCCACAAAATCACCATGCACACAAGCCTAAGCTGCCAGGGCTATCCCAACAGGGAAACAAACCCATGCACAAGATGGCACACGCAGATACAAAAAACACTGCATTTTCATCCCCACAGGACCCCTACTCAACGTCACCAGAGAGGAGTTGCCACCAACATCCAGCCCCCCCCAGAGGAGGACCATAGTGATGACAGCAGCTCTGCACGCCTGGATCAGGATGACCAACCTTGCCCATCAAGGACCTCTGGACAGTCGGTTACCCTGCCACAGTCCCAACCCACCACAGAGCCTCCCCCCTCAGGAAACACCAGCACAGCACCCACCCAGCGGGCCCATGCCACTGTCCCCAGGACACATCAATCAGCAGTGTGTCCACCACTACAGGGACTCCAGGCAACCCCACAAACACAGGACGATCAGGGTCCTGGGGTCAGTGGCAGTGGGCACACAGTTCAGGGGACAAAGGCACAGGAGAACAGGGAAGCTGGGAGGACTGCTGTGTGACGGGGAGGACAGGCCCGGGGAACCCACTCTCCACGAGGCACTCTCCAACATCCTGAGAGCAAACCACCATTCCCAAGAGACTATGGGCCATATACTGTACAAGTTGCAGGAGACCCAGCAGCTGCAGGAGGGACAGTACCAGGGGATCAGGGAGGACCTCAAAAACATCTACACCATCCTGTTCACCACTGCAGGGGTGCTGGCAGACATGGGCAAGACTGTGAGGGAGGCAGTGGCACACCAACGGGCCCCTGACACTAGTCACACCAGAGAACACCCCTCCACCTCCGCCGGTGCTAGTGGACTGGAGGCCCCGCCACAGAAACAACAAACCACCAGCACCCCACCACCTGCAAAGGAGAACCACCTGCAACTGGTCCCTGCAATCCAGGCAGAAGCCAGAGAACATTGCCAAGACCCCCACCAGGAAATCAGACTTTCCAGATTGTCACCCTTCTGTCCCACTCTGGCCCCCTTGAACTGCCATTACTCCCCTTCCTATGCCCCATTGGGCAATGCACCTGTGATACAAAGAGACTGAAATCTAACTGGACGTTCCTCCACCATCACCCAGCCCATTGCACATCCCCCTCTACGTATGAGCACCTAAATAAACACCCTTGGAACAAATACTAATCTTGAGTCTGTCAAATGATTGAATCATGTATTAGTACAACACTCTGAAAACATTGCAAGGCATATATACAGTCATTTATACATTGGAATGACCTTTAGTGGGCAGCAGTAAACATACCAGGAGCAAGAGTGGGCCACAGAGATCTGAAAATAGAGATGCCAAAGGGTGCGGCAAGTGGCCATAGACATAGGGAAATCAGGCTGCCATGTACAATGTCCAACAGAAAACTGAAATGTAAAGTGAAGTTACAGTGTCTTACCTGTGTGTCACTGGAAGTACTGCTGAATTATATTACTTTTGTTGTCCACATCTTCTTCCTCTGCCTCCTCTTCCTCACTGTCCACCCCCAATAGTGTTAGTGTTCATCTACTACTGGGCAGGGTCCTGTGGGTTTCAGCTGTGAAGCTAATGGCGTTAGGCATTGTACTCCATGGGCTGGTGACTATCTTAGTAACTGGCAGTGATTGGCCTAGTGCATAGGGGTGCTCAATGTGAGTTGTGTACGCCAACGGTAGTATTGTTGCTGGCATTGACCAAGTGTATCTTCTGTCTCCCCACCTTTTTATTTTGTCACCCTGTCCTTGTGTGCATTAGCATCATCTGGCGGAGGAGCAGAGGCACCAGCGACGGAGGGAGCTGCATCCCACATGGGCCTGGAGGCTGAATCCACCGACAGTGAGGGCCCCAGTGGGACGGAGGGCGAGGGGAGAACCATGACGGGAACAGGAGGGGACACCACAGACAGCGACTCCTCATCCGATGGAAGCTCCCTGGCGGTGGCGGACACCTCTGTGCTCACTCCAGCTACAGGTACAGACGCCACCCCCCCCACCAGCACCGCTTTCCTAATAACCCCTCACAGAGTTGCCCGTGCCCGCTCATCCAGGAGGGTGGGCATCTCCTTCGCCCCAGGCACCTCAGGCCCTGTCCTAGTCAGCCCTGCTGCCCTCAATGAGGAGGCTATTGACCTCCTGAGATCCCTCACTGTTGGGAAATCAACCATACTGAATGCCATCCAGGGTGTAATGAGGCATTTGCAACAAACAAATGCATACCTGGAGGGCATTCACTCTGGCGTGGTGGCCCAACAGAGAGAATTTCAGGCTCTAGCCTTAGCACTGATGGCAGCCATTGTCCTTCTCTCTAGCCTCCCTCCTCCAACTTCCTCTACCTAGTCTGAATCCCCTCAACCTATCCCAAGCACACCTTCAGACCAGCATTCACCCAAAATCACAATAAAAAAGTGGCTCAGGCAAACACAAGCACCACACTGCATCTCACAGGCACTCACACAAGCACCACCACAATGCAGACACACCAACATCCACTGCCTCCACAGTGTCCCCCTCCTCCTCTTCGTCCACCTCCCTCCCACTAGCATCACCACTCACACCTGCATGCGCTACATTCTCATCCACTACCGCCTATCACAACACACTCCTCACTGGCAGTCACCACCCCACATCCATGCACACGTCCCCTGTGTCCTCTCCCAGTGTGTCTGTGACCCCTTCTCCCAAAGTACACAAACACAAGCACCCACCCACCCAACGGCCATCCACCTCACAACAGCATCCATCCCATGCACCTGCACCCAAACTCAGCAGACAGACACCTCCTACAACCACTCCCTCTTCCTCCACTCCCAAACCCTCTCCCTCTTCCCGCCCCAGTGTCCCTAAGAAGCTTTTCCTGGCAAACATTGACCTCTTCCCTACCCCTCACCCCCCGTCCTTCCCCTCAGGTCAGGGTAGCCAGAACCCAGCCCAGCACCTCAGCCACCAAATCGTCATCCGCTGTGGTTCCTGCAGCTATCAAAGGCTCAAAGGGGGCACCCGTCATCCCAGCCAGTGTGCCACCAACCCATGCCAAGCCCAAAGTCATTCCGCCACGTGGTAAGGTGAAGAGGGGGACAGGATCCAGCAAGGGGAAGGAGCCACAACCACGCAGCAAGGCCACCTCAAAGACTCCAGCTGCCAGACCCAAGGTCACACCACCATCTGCCAAGGTGAAGAAGGGGCAGAAAAAAACAGCCAAGGCACTTCACCCGTCTATGGCTGCAGGTGAAGGCCTGGTGTGTACCAGCACAACCGCCAGCACCGCTACCTGCACCGCAGCCAGCACGGCCAGCAGCCCCGCCGCTAGCACCGCCGCAAGCCCTGCCACCTGCAAGCACCACTACTGTCAGCAGCAGCAGCCCCAGTGGGCAGCCGTCCGAGGCTGCAGGAGAAGGGCTAGAGTCTCCCTCCACCACTGGAAGCACCGGCACCTGCACCACAGCCAGCACCGCCACCTGCACCACCGCTAGCACTGCCGCAGGCCCCGCCTCAAGCACCGCCACCTGCACCGCTGACAGTAGCACCACTGGCAGCAGTAGCAGCCCCAGTGGGCAGCCGCACGAGGCTGCAGGAGAAGGGCTGGAGCCTTCCTCCACCACTGGCAGCACCCCCACCAGCCCCGGCACTACCACCAGTTTGCAGCCGTCACCGGATGGAGTCTAGCCCTGCCTCCATGGACTATCATGCAACCTGATCCCTGCAAATCTCGTGCCTCAGACACCCAGGTGAGGGAGCGTGAACTGCCACACCCCAAGTGTTGCATCACTAGGCACAGAGCCCTCTCCAGAACCAGTGGAAGAAGGCATCCACTCACCCTATCCTTGGCAGGATGAAGCACACTGGGCACAAGCCCCCTCCAGAACCAGTGGAGAAATGTATCCACTCACCCTATCCTTGGCAGGATGAAGCACACTGGCACAAAGCCCCCTCCAGAACCAGTGGAAGAAGGCATCCACTCACCCTATCCTTGGCAGGATGAAGAACACTGGGCACAAAGCCCCCTCCAGAATCAGTGGAAGATGGTATCCACTCACCTCCAGAACCAGTGGAGAAATGCATCCACTCACCCTATCCTTGGCAGGATGAATCACACTGGGGACAAAGCCCCATCCAGAACCAGTGGAGAAATGCATCCACTCACCCTATCCTTGGCAGGATGAAGCACACTGGGCACAAAGCCCCCTCCAGAACCAGTGGAAGAAGGCATCCACTCACCCTATCCTTGGCAGGATGAATAACACTGGGCACAAAGCCCCCATCCAGAACCAGTGGAAGAAGGCATCCACTCACCCTACCCTTGGCAGGATGAAGCACACTGGGGACAAAGCCCCCTCCAGAACCAGTGGAAGAAGGCATCCACTCACCCTATCCTTGGCAGGTTGAAGCACACTGGGCACAAAGCCCCCTCCAGAACCAGTGGAAGAAGACATCCACTCGAGAGACTGTGGCCTTGCACTCCCCAGGAGCAAGCAGTGGACAAACCACCCACTTGAGAGACTGTGGCCTTGCACTCCCCAGAACCAAGCAGTGGGCAAACCACCAACTAGAGAGACTGTGGCCTTGCACTCCCCAGGACATCGCTATGGGCATGGATCCCCCTCCAGGAGCAGTGGCATTGTCCCATCTTCCGGCTGAGGTACACCCCCTTCACCCTCCCTCTGAGGTGCCTATGTGTTTTTGACCTGGTGCCCCTGCAGTGTTCTCTCCATATTGAGGCAGGAGTCAAGTGTGGGCTTGGCCTCTGAGTTTTGGGCCAGTGCCCCACAGACATTTTGAGTGGACAATGTACCGCCTTATCTACATATTGTCTATTTTTGTAAATACTGTTTTAGAAATTCCTACGTATATCTGACTGTTTCTAATATATCACTGATTTGACTCTATTCCTTTTGTCCTTGCATTCTTCCAGGGGGTTACGGGGTGTAAATGTAATGTTGATGCATGTATTTGTGTGTATGGTGTTGTGGGTGAGAGTGGGGGTGGGGGATGGCGTGTTGCGTGTGTGCGTCACTCTCTTTTTCCTCCCCCCTTCTCTGTCTCCTAGGTGCAGTACTCACCATCGTCATCGCCGCCACCGTTGGTACTCCTGGTAGATGAGGAGGTAGACCAGCATGGGGAGGACCTGCAGCTCGGGCTCCATGGCATCCTGGTTCTTCGTTGAGTGTCCAGAGGTGAGTGGTTTCCCTTCCGAGTACTGTTTCCGCCGTGATTTTGATGGCGTTGGTACCGCTGCGGAAAAGCTGGCGGATGGGCGGGTTGAGATGGGGTGGGAGGTACACTGTCTTCCACCTGGCTGTTGGTGGTTACCACTGTGGTTTTTGTTGCTACCGCCGTGGCGGTCGGAGTGATAAAGTGGTTGTATGTTTTGGCTGTTTCCACCATGGTCATGATCCCATTTTTTTTCCTGCCGCCTGTTGGCGGTATTACCGCCGTTTTAACACCAACCGCCAAGGTTGTAATGAGGACCTTTGTTTGCTTTAAAAAGACTTAAGACACTTTGGCCCTCAGTACAACTCTGGCGGTGAATCCCACTTTCCGCCATGCAGAAGACCGCCAACATACCGTTGCGGCCGCGGAATTCCGCTACAGGTATTACGACCCACAGCTCGGAGTCCGCCACAATACAGACACCCCCACAAGTCCGCCACACCAAAGGTCAGTGATAAACTGGCGATACCAAAACCCACACCGTCACGCCAACAGGAATACTCCCACAGTATCACGACCCACGAATCAACACGGCGGTCTTTCAACTGCAGTAAACCATTGCCGGTACACACCGCTGCACTCAAAATACACACACACTAACAAAACACAACCACATTGAACAATTCTGAATACACACACCTGATACACATACACACACCACAGCCACACACCCAATCTAATACAAAGCACACACCCACATCACCCATTAAACCGTTACAACCAAAAATGTTAAAGAAGGCCAGAGAGAGAGACTACCTATCACAACACCAGCATCCACAGACACACAACACCATCACTTATACAACATCCACGCACCTCAAAAACACCAACAAATCCCCTCACACATCACAACAGAGAGCACCTCACCCATCACCCACACCACATCATGGCACCTCAAAGACACCCCAGGTTCTCTGAATAGGAGCTCAGGGTCATAGTGGAGGAAATCATCTGGGTAGAGCCACAGCTATTCGGGTCACAGGAGCAGCAGACATCCATTGCAAGGAAGATGGAGCTATGGCGCAGAATTGTCGACAGGGTTAACTCAGTGGGACAGCAGCCAAGAACACGGGATGACATCAGGAAGAGGTGGAACGACCTACAGGGGAAGGTACGTTCCGTGGTATCCAGACACCAGATTGCTATACAGAGCACTGGCGGTGGACCCCCACCTGCTCCCCCACAACTAACAACATGGGAGGAGCAAGTCTTGGCGATCATGCATCCTGAGGGCCTCGCAGGAGGACTGGACTCTGGTAAGGCAAATATTCATTACTTTATCCCCCACACCCCACCTGCATGCCATCACATACTCCCACCCTCACCCTCACACCCATCACCCCAACAACCCACAGATACCCCACTAACACAACCCACACATCCCAAAACCAAGCCCTGCATGTAACACCAATGCATGGACACCCATCACCAAAGCATGTCCAGTAGAGAGACTGACTAATGCCCCAAAATCACCAATCACACAAGGGCCACGGCAATAATGCAAGCACAGGAGTAGAGAGAAACTCACCCATTGCACAAGATGGCACACACAGATACAATGACTATGCATTTACACCCCAACAGGACCCCTACCCAACGTCACCGGACAGGAGGTGCCAAACATATCCAGTCCCCCCACAGAAGAGGCCCACAGTGATGACAGCAGCTCTGCACACCTGGATCAAGATGACCAGCCCAGCCCATCAGGGACCTCGGGACAGTCGGTTCCCCTGACACAGTCACAAACCACCACTTAACCTCCCCCTCAGGAAACACCACCACAGCACCCACCCAGCGGGCCCATCCATCTGTCCCCAGGACACGTCAATCAGCAGTGTGTCTACCACTACAGGGAACCCAGGCAACCCCACTAACCCAGGACGATCAGGGACCTGGGGGCAGTGGCAGTGGGCACACGGTTCAGGGAACAGAGGCACAGGATAACAGGGTAGCTGGGAGGACTGCTGTGCGACAGGGGGAGGACAGGCCCAGGGAACCGACACTCCACGAGGCACTCTCCCATATCATGGGAGCTTACCACCATTCCCAGGAGACCATGGGCACGGTACTGGCCAAGTTTCCGGAGACCCAGCGGCTGTAGGAGGAACACTACCTGGGGATTAGGGAGGACTTGAAGTCCATCAACACCACCCTGGTCACCATTGCAGGGGAGCTGGCAGACCTTCTCAACACCAGGAGGGACACAGTGGCACACCAACAGGCCCCTGACACTAGCCTGGACGATGAACAGCCCTCCACCTCTGCCAATGCTAGTGGACAGGAGGCACCGCCACAGGAACAACAGGCCACTGTCAAGATACTTCAATTTGATTTCCTCAGAAGCAGAAGATAACTCCTCAGTCCCGACCGAGCTACTCACAGCAAATTTTAATCCTTCATGCTGAGTACCCCAGAGGGGGAAAGGGGAATGGGATTGTAGAGAAACTGCTACAGAGATGATGAACTTCAGTACTCAGTCTGCCTCTTCACGTCTAAGATTGGATGCAGCACCTGCAAGAGTCACAGTCGCAATTACTAGGGACATACAACATCACTTTTACACTTTCTACACTTAACACTTAATTCTCTTTAATTCTATTATTTCTTCACTCACCCTGAGTTCTCTGTAGCCTTGCTTCTCTCTATGAATGATAAGCTCTTCTTAAAAATGCTTATTACTGATTCTGGAAGAACTTCTCAACCTTTGTTAGAGATTGGTTTTATGTTGCTATATATATATATATATATAAATATATATATATATAGTTGGTGATAATGCGTTCTCCAATTCAGCTGTTGTTAGTTGGTTTCTACTTTACATTAGAGAGTTCAATTACGTTTATTGCATTGGTAATTCTTGCTTGTGAAAGTTTGTTTCTCCTGTCTTATTTTGACTTCTGTCAATACTTGTATTTGTAAATGCTTGTTTATTAAAGTTTGTTTCTTCTTTCTTACTTCGACATCTGTTGATAACTTGTATTTGTAAATGCTTGTTTATTAAAGTTAGTTTCTCCTTTCTTACTTCGACATCTGTCGATAACTTGGATTTGTAAATGCTTGTTATTTAAAGTTTGTTTCTCTTTTAAACTCTACTTTGGTTTATTACAGTTGCATTTGTAAATGCTTACTTGTTAACATTCATTTCTCCGTTAAACTCGGCCTTCATTTATAACCTTGGTATTTGTAAATACTTGCTTGTTAAAGTTCGTTTTTCTTTTGACTTTGGTATCTTAAACAGGAACCTTGTAAACATAAGGTTTATTCATATATTAAACTCTGTAGCCTTGCCAAACCTCCACTGGAACGGTCTACTATCAAACTCCTCAAATAAACCTTGACCATATTTTTCACGTTTTCTTTCAAATAGTCTTCAAGGGTAATTTTACCTCACAGGAGTTTCTGCTCTGAAGCGCGCTCTCTCTCCACACAGCTGATTCCTATCAGACCTCAGTTGAAGTGCGAAACTTCCAGCTGGTGAGCTCGTAACCTAGCAACCAACCAATTGCAAGACTAGAACTGTAACTAACCTTCAGGACTCACGACGGCCATCTTGAATCTTGATTCTTCCTTTGAAATAAGCGCAAGATTACTCTGCAAACCTTCTTCCAGTTTGAGCTTTGCTGTCTCCACTGAGGATATCTCTTTCCTTTTCTCAAGCATTTCGTTGATTTGATTTGGCAAGTTTGTGTGGTCATGACAGTACTCCCCCTCAAGGAACAGTTCTCCAATTTAGGTTTGCTTGGGTAGGTTCTATGAAAGTTTCTCACTAATCTTGAAGCATGTACATACTCGTGTGGCTCCCAGGATCGTTCCTCTGGACCATAACCTTTCCAATCAATTAGATAATAAAGCTTGCCATTACAGATTTTGGAATCTAAGATTTGATTGACCTCATACTCTTCTGCAGAGCTAATCTGGATAGGACTTGGAGGGGAGTTTTGACGTAAATTTGGAGGACTGTTCTTTAACAAGGAGACATGAAAAACACAATGTATCTTTAGATGAGCTGGCAACTGCAATTTAACTGCCACTGGATTGATCATCTTGTCAACTTTAAATGGGCCTATAAATCGTGGCTGAAATTTGCGATTACCTTCGAGACGTAAATGACGAGTGGATAACCAAACTTTGTCTCCTTTCGAATAAATGGGGCTCTCTCTTCTATTTCTATCAGCCTGAGTCTTATATGAGTCTTTTGCTTGAATGATGTTTTTTCTAGCCCTAACTAACGTGGTCTGCAAATCCCTCACCATCTCTTCTACTGCAGGCACGAATCATCTTCTTTACCCAACATTACATTAGGATGTCTACCATGGTTCAGATAAAAGGGGGTGAACCAAGTGGTGGAATGAACAGCATTATTGTAAGCAAATTCAGCTGCCCACATCAACTCGGGCCATTCCTTCTCTTGATCAAATAAATTGAGTCTTAAATACTGTTCTAACTCTTGATTCACTCTCTCTGTTTGCCCATCGATTTCAGGATGGTAACTGGTAGAGTAACGAGAATCAATCCCTAATCTTTTACTAAAGGCCTTCCAAAAGCGAGAAACAAATTGGGACTCCCTGTCTGAAACTAGAATTTTTGGGATACCATGGGCACGTACTATGTGTTGTGTAAACAACTGTGCAATCTGTGGGGCTCGAGGGATTTGTTTCAAAGGAATGAAATGCCCCATTTTAGTGAAAGTGTCTACAAAAACTAGGATAGTGTGAAAACTTTGGCTACTAGGGAGGTCCACTATAAGATCCATGGTAACAGTATGCCAGGCATGGGGTGCAGTGGGAAAAGGTCTTAACAGACGTTGTGAAGCTGTTCTATTTGATTTCCCTCTTTGACATTTGTCACAAGTTGACACATATTGTCTTATCTGAGTTTTCATTTTTGGCCACCAAAATTCTCGTTGTATCAGATTTTGAGTTTTTTTAATTCCTTTGTGTCCAGCCAATTGATCATCATGATAAGCCTGAAGATTTTTTTCTTGCAGCTCCACAGTCGGAACATACAGTGCACCTTTAAAGTATGGCAAACCATTTTTGATTTCTCTTCCTTGGCCTTCTTCGGACCACTTCAGCATTCCTTCGAATGTCAAGTTTTCTTGAATTTCTTTGGTTAAATCTTCATACAATATGGCAGATATGAACTTCTCTTGTGGAATAATCAATTTTGTTTCTGAAGGCTCTTTAACTGCACCGGTATCAATTCGAGATATAGCATCTGCCTTCCCATTTACTTTTCCTGGTCTGAAAGTGACAACAAAATCAAAGTCTGCAAAATATAGGGACCAACGCAGTTGCCTAGCTGTTAGAGTTCGAGCTGATTTTAAAAACTGTAAATTTCGGTGGTCCGTGTAAACGGTCACTTTATGCTTAGCTCCCAAAATGTAATGCCTCCACTCACAAAAAGTTTCTTTGACTGCCAATAGCTCCTTATCCGCAATTGAATAATTTATCTCTGGTGGTGTTAATTTTCGAGAGAAATAGGCCACTGGATGTAATTGACCTGTATCTTTATGACGCTGGGAAAGGATACCTCCTATGGCAACATCTGAAGCATCTGCCTCCACATAATATGGCTCATCCGGATTGAGGTGGAGCAAGATTGGAGCTGAGACGAAGGAATTCTTCAAAAAATTAAAAGCATTTTCAGCTTCTTTTGTCCACTCAAACTTCACTCCTTTCTTCAACAATCGAGTAATGGGTGTAATTAGCGAACCCCAAGAAACTCTGGATCTCTTTGACATTGCAAGGAGAAGGCCAATGTTGCACTGTCTTTATCTTGGTAGGATCCATACTAACTCCTTCTGGTGACAAAATGAATCCTAAGAACTCAACTCGTTCCACATGAAATGCACACTTCTCCAATTTTACATAGAAATGGTTTTCTTGCAACCTTGTGAGGATAGATCGAACATGGGAAATGTGCTCCTGTAGATTGTCGGAAAAGATTAAAATGTCATCTATATAAACCAGGGAATCCGGTCGAGGAATTCTCTTAATATATCATTAACGAAATGCTAGATGGCAGCGGGATCATTGCAAAACCCATAAGGCATCACTTGATATTCAAATAATTTGTATTGAGTCCGAAAAGCGGTTTTCCATTCATCCCCTGAAGCCACTCGTATCAAATGATATGCTCCTCGCAGGTCCAATTTGGTGTAGATTCTAGCATTCTTTACTTGATCTCATAAAACTGACACTAAAGGCAGTGGGTATCGATTGTTGATGGTAACCTGATTGAGGGCTCGATAATCAATGCAAGTTCAAAGACCCCCATCCTTCTTTGGTATGAAAATAGTGGGGATGACACTCGGGATTCAGAAGGACGAATAAAACCATTAGCAAGATATTGATCCAAATACTCCTTTAAATGTTGGTTCTCTGCTTCGGTCAATGCGTATATTTTGCTACATGGCAATATCGCACCTGGCTCCAGTTCAATTTTGCAGTCGTAGGGTCGATGTGGCGGCAATTTCTCAGCCTCCTTTTCATCAAAAACAGCAACTAAATCCTCATATTCTTTTGGGATTTCTGTTGTTTTTAGTGCACAGATCATTGAAGAGTGTGATGATAAACAGGCCGCTTGGGACTTGGTGGACACTTCCACTCCATCATGAAAGCAATTCTCTTTGCAGTAAGAGGAATTCATCTTGATCGTTCTCTTGCTCCAATCAATTTGTGGATTATGTTCTGTAAGCCAGGGCAGACCCAAAATGAGTTGACATTGTGGAGCATCTATCAAATTAAAGATTATCTGCTCCTGATGCCCACCAAAACCTTGCATCTAAATTGGTTCGGTCTCATGGGAAATGGGTCCTGAAGAAAGATTGGTTCCATCCACAGCTCTTACTACTTCCAAAGTAGATTTCTTGATAAATCGAATACCCATTTTACAAGCATATTTGATATCACAGAAGTTGCCCGTAGCTCCAGAGTCTATCATAACTGAGATCCCTTGAATTTCCTTCTCAAGGGTCCTAACTGATACTGTTTGTACCAAATGTGGCGATGCGGTTTGTAAGGTATTTGCCACTCGTTGATCTAAAGGAGTTGTCTTGGGTTCTGCTTTCATCAGGGCAACTCCCTCTACTGATGAAGCTGGCCTTTTCCCGACTGAAGAGCTTTGGGTTTCTTGGGACAGTTTTTAACAAAATGCCCAGATGCACCACAATATAAACATAGTTGATTCACTCTTCTTTTCTCTTTTTCTTCCTTAGATAAAGGACCTCGGATGGAACCAATTTGCATTGGTTCTTCTATCGTTATCCCTTCTCCAGCTCTCGTATGATCATTTCTTACACGATCAATTCTCAGGGGAAATGGCCGATATTCTCTTCTCTTTTCTGCTCTTCGTTCGGTTAACCGGTGGTCAATCTGTAACACAAGATCAATTAACTCCGAAATTTCGGTGGGTCTATTTGGAACTTGTGCTAAGGCATCTTTCAATGAATCTCTCAGTCCACGATAAAATATGGCGGCTCTTTTTGACTCCGGCCAGGCAGTCTCCACAATGAGTTTATTGAAATGAGCCAGATAGGCTACTAGATCTTTATTACCTTGCCTGATTTCCAATAGTTCATTGTCAGTGGCTTGAGCTGCAGTTCGCCGATCAAATATTCTTAAGAACTCTTCCTTGAAATTTTGGAAATTATATAAAACAGGATCATTTCTGGAAATTATTGGCATGGACCATGCAGCCGCATCACCTGTCAGATAAGACAATATAAATGCCACTTTGGACTGGTCTTCGTAACAAATGACTGGTCTACATAAAAAATGCAATGAGCATTGGGTCAGAAAAATATGTGCCTTATTTGGATCCCCACCGAAGCGCTCGGGTTGAGCCAAAGGAATAATAGGGGAACCGCATGAATTACTTGAGTGGATATACCTGCAGACTGTGAAGGGCTAGGGATTTGTGAAAACACAGATTCATTTGATTTAGCGGTGTTCCCTAACTCATTTATTCGCTGTTTTATTTGGACTGTTTCTGCTATTGTGTTATTTAATTGTTTCTGTAACCCTTCCAAAACGGTGGCTAATGCTCATATATCAATTCCTTCTGCCATTCTGCTCAGGAGGAAATCTGTTGTTTCCCTAAAATTAGGGTGAAGGCACTTCAGTCTGTCAGGATACTTCAATTCGATTTCCTCAGAAGCAGAAGATAACTCCTCAATCCCAACCCAAGCTACTCACAACAAATTTTAATCCTTCGTGCTGAGTACCCCGGAGGGGGAAAGGGGAATGGGATTGTAGAGAGACTGCTACAGAGATGATGAACGTCAGTACTAAGTCTGCCTCTTTACGTCTAAGATTGGATGCAGCACCTGCAAGAGTCACAGTCGCAATTACTAGGGACATACAACATCAGTCTTACACTTTCTAGTCTTAACACTTAATTCTCTTTAATTCTATTATTTCTTCACTCACCCTGAGTTCTCTGTAGCCTTGCTTTTCTCCATGAATGATAAGCTCTTCTTAAAAATGCTTATTACTGATTCTGGAAGAACTTCTCAACCTTTGTTAGAGATTGGTTTTATGTTGCCATATATATGTATATATATAGTTGGTGATAATGCGTTCTCCAATTCAGCTGATGTTAGTTGGTTTCTACTTTACATTAGAGAGTTCAATTATGTTTATTGCATTGGTAATTCTTGCTTGTGAAAGTTTGTTTCTCCTGTCTTATTTTGCCTTCTGTCAATACTTGCATTTGTAAATGCTTGTTTATTAAAGTTTGTTTCTTCTTTCTTACTTCGACATCTGTTGATAACTTGTATTTGTAAATGCTTGTTTTTTAAAGTTAGTTTCTCTTTTCTTACTTCAACATCTGTCGATAACTGTATTTGTAAATGCTTGTTATTTAAAGTTTGTTTCTCTTTTAAACTCTACTTTGGTTTATTACAGTTGCATTTGTAAATGCTTACTTGTTAACATTCATTTCTCCGTTAAACTCGGCCTTCATTTATAACCTTGGTATTTGTAAATACTTGCTTGTTAAAGTTCGTTTTTCTTTTGACTTTGGTATCTTAAACAGGAACCTTGTAAACATAAGGTTTATTCATATATTAAACTCTGTAGCCTTGTCAAACCTCCACTGGAACGGTCTACTATCAAACTCCTCGAATAAACCTTGACAATATTTATCACGTTTTCTGTCAAATAGTCTTCAAGGGTAATTTTACCTCACAGGAGTTTCTGCTCTGAAGCGCGCTCTCTCTCCACACAGCTGATTCCTGTCAGACCTCAGTTGAAGTGCGAAGCTTCCAGCTGGTGAGCTCGTAACCTAGCAACCAACCGATTGCAAGACTAGAACTGTAACTAACCTTCAGGACTCACGACGGCCATCTTGAATCTTCTCTTCTTGATTCTTCCTTTGAAATAAGCGCAAGATTACTCTGCAAACCTTCTTCCAGTTCGGGCTTTGCTGTCTCCACTGAGGATATCTCTTTGCTTTTCTCAAGCATTTCTTTGATTTGATTTGGCAAGTTTGTGTGGTCATGACAGCCACCAGCACCCCACCCCCTGCAGATGGAGAACCACCCCGCAAACGGTCCTTGAGATCCAGGAACAAGACAGAGAACATTGCCAAGACCCCCGCCAGGAAATAAGAGCCCCCTAAATGTCACCCTTCTGTCCCACTTCGACACCCTGTCCACCTTAAACTGCCATTGCTCCACTTCCTATGTCCCATTGCACAATGCACCTGTGAAACAAATAGACTGGACTCTGCCATGGACATTCCTCCACCATCACCCCAGCCCATTTCACACATCCCTCCACTTATTTGCACAGAAATAAACACACTTGAATCACAAAACAATCTGGAGTCTGTCTGTGCTTTCACTAATGTGTAATTGCAAAACCTCTGGAATATAGCAATGTCAATGTACTTGTTCACATACCAATATAACACAGCTGTAGGCCAGCAGTAAACATAGCAGAGGGCACAAAGTGGGAGCCAGATCTGTGAACTGGAAAGGCAAAATAACAAGTCAGGGTCCATACACTGAGTGAAAATGACATTATGCTAGCTCCAACAATAGTATGAGATCTGGGAAGCAGTTCCATCTTCTTACCTGTGTCTCACTGGAAGTATTGCATGATGATGTTGTTTCGGTTGTCGACCTCTTCTTCTTCTGCCTCCTTTTCTTCACTGTCCACAGGCTCCAGAGCGGCCACAAGACCACCATCTGGCCCATCCTCCTGCAGAAAAGGCACCTGGCGTCGCAAAGCCAGGTTGTGCAGCATACAGCAGGCCACGATTACCTTGCATTCCTTCTTTGGTGAGTAGTATAGGGAGCCACCTGTCAGATGGAGGCACCGGAATCTAACCTTCAGGAGACCGAAGGTGCGCTCTATAATCCTCCTAGTTCACCCATGTGCCTCATTGTAGCGTTCCTCTGCCCTTGTCCTGGGATTCCTCACTGGGGTCAGTAGCCCTAACAGGCTGGGGTCGCCAGAGTCACCTGCAAATATCGATGGACAACCTATGTCAACTGTGTTGGGACATTGGCCTCACCTATTAGCCACACACTGTGCCTCAGGAGTTGCCACATCACATTAGGGATGCTGCTATTCCTCAAAATGTAAGTGTCATGCACTGAGCCAGGATACTTGGCATTCACATGGGAGATGTGCTGGTCTGCCAAACACACCATCTGCACATTTATTGAATGGTAGCTTTTCCGGTTTCTGTACACCTGTTCATTCCTGCGGGGAGGGACAAATGCCACATGTGTCCCATCAATGGCACCAATGATGTTGGGGATATGTCCCAGGGCATAGAAGTCACCTTCCACTGTGGGCAAATCCTCCACCTGAGGGAAAACGATATAGCTGCACATGTGTTTCAGCAGGGCAGATAACACTCTGGACAACACGTTAGAGAACATTGGCTGGGACATCCCTGATGCCATGGCCACTGTTGTTTGAAAAGATCCACTGGCCAGGAAATGGAGGACCGACAGAACCTGCACTAGGGGGAGGATTCCTGTGGGATGGCTGATAGCTGAAATCAGGTCAGGCTCCAACTGGGAACACAGTTCCAGGATTGTTGCACGATCAAGTCTGTATGTGATTATGATGTGTCTCGCTTCCATTGTCGACAGGTCCACCAGGGGTCTGTACACCGGAGGATGCTGCCATCTCATCACCTGCCCCAGCAGATGTTCCCTATGGAGGAGAACAGCGAGCAGAGAGTCATCCAACACTGAGGTATCACAATGTGTTATATGCAGAAACGTTGGTAATTCGCAATGTGCCGGCATGTGTCTGTATTCCCGGCCTAGATAGGTCTGATGCAGTTTTTATCCATCCCATGTGGCCCCGTAAAATGGCGGCTGACTGACCTGTAAGTGTTGTTCACTGTCGCGGTGGGCGGTCGAAGACTGCTGCACAATTCTGCATTGGTTAACACTGGGCCCTATGGGTACCAGCAGCCAATGACGATGTACGCCGGCGGTGACGGTACACACCGCCACGGACGTGACCGCCATTTTCTGTCTGTTCACTCACTTGATACCTGATCTTCGACAGGAGAGGACCTACACTGCAAGTGCTGCTGTGACCTCAGTCTGGAAGAGACAATGGCTTGTGTGTCTGGGGAAAGGGCCCCTGCCTTCAGCACGGAGGAGTTGGAGAAACTCGTGGATGGGGTCCTCCCCCAGTATACCTACTCTACGGTCCTCCAGACAAACAGGTAAGTACACTGTGAGCATGCTGTATGGGCAATGCCTGTGTGGATTGGGGTGGATGAAAGATGGAAGGTGAGAATGAGGCGTGAATGAAACGACGGTGAGTGCATGTATGTCATGGCAAGGGTAGGGATGGGGGCCAATGACGTTGACGGTGCAGATGGTAATTACTTCTCTTTTTCCCCTGTACAATTCCTGTAGGTCAGCGCCCACCAGAAGAAGGACATTTGGCATGCCATCGCCCAGGAAGTCCGGCCCCTGGTGGTCTACCACAGACGGAGCACCCACTGCCGGAAAAGATGGGAGGAACTACGCCGCTGAAGCAAGAAGACGGCGGAGGCCCAGCTGGGGATGGCCTCCCAACGTGGAAGGGGTGCCCATCGCACCATGACCCCCCTGTTGTACCGGATCCTGGCGGTGGCCTATCCGGAGTTGGATGGGCGCTTGAGGGCATCACAGCAGCCACAAGGGGGTGAGTACACTCTCATTCAGCTGACTCAGCGCGCATTACGAGGTGTCTGGGTGGGGGAGGTGGTCAATGGGTTCCCCTAGGCCAGGGCGAACTTAGTAGGCAAGGTCCCTTGTGAGGCAGGCTCTGTGGTACCCCAACCCCACTAGTGGTAATAGCCATCTACACCTAGTCAGGCTCCTGTGTCTTCCAGGTGTGTAGCAATTGGGCTTAGGCCTCGTACCCCATGGGCATGTGAATTTGCTAGGAACTGTTAATGCACGGCGTAGTGCAGAGGGCTGCTCCCTGTGTGTTGTGTCCCCCAACGGTAGTGGTGTTGCATGCACTGAACATTTTTTTCTTCTGTCTTCCCCCCCTTTTTTGTTTTGTCTCCCTGTTCTTGTGTACAATAGCATCATCTGGCGGAGGAGCAGTGGCACCGGAGCAGGAGGGAGCTGCAACCCACTTGGCCCTGGAGGGTGAAGCAACGGAGTCTGAAGCCACCAATGGGACAGAGGGCGAGGGGAGCTCCATGACGGGGACAGGAGCATACACCAGTGACAGCAACTCCTCCTCTGATGGGAGCTCCCTTGCGGTGGCGGGCACCTCTGTGCCCACTGCATCAACAGGTACAGCCGCTACCCCCCCTACCAGAACCGCCCTCCCAGCAGCCCCTCAGCGTGTGTCCCGTGCCCGCTCACCCAGGAGGGTGGGCACCTCCTTCGCCCCAGGCACCTCAGGCCCTGCCCCAGTCAGACCTGCTGCCCTCAGTGAAGAGGTTATTGACCTCCTGAGATCCCTCACTTTTGGGCAATCTACCATTTTGAATGCCATCCAGGGTGTTGAGAGGCATTTGCAACAAACAAATGCATACCTGGAGGGCATTCATTCTGGGCAGGCAGCCCAACAGAGAGCATTTCAGACTCTGGCCTCAGCACTGATGGCAGCCATTGTCCCTGTGTCTAGCCTCCCCCCTCCAACTTCCTCCACCCAGACCCACACTCCTGTACCTCAGCCTATCCCAAGCACACCATCAGAGCAGCATGCACACACCCCAACACACAAGGGAAGCTCTGGCAAACATAAGCACCACACATCCCACAGGCACTCACACAAGCATCAGACACATGCAGACACAGCAACATCCACTGCCTCCACTGTGTCCCCCTTCTCCTTGTCTCCCTCCTCCCTCCCTGTCTCGTCTCCACTCACACCTGCATGCACTACATCCTCAGCCACTACGTCCATCACCAGCACACCCACCACCACACCCCGCTCACGTGCAGTCACCACCCGCACTACCATTCACACGTCCCCTGTGTCCTCTCCCAGTGTGTCTGTGAGGCCACTTCCCAAGGTACACAAACGCAGCCACACACCCTCCCAACAGCCATCCACCTCACGACAGCCTCCAGCCCATGCACCTTCACCCAAAGTCACCAAACGTACACCTCCTACAACCACTACCTCTTCCTCCACTCCCAAACCCCTCCAGCTACCCGTCCCAGTGTTCCTAAGAAACTTTTCCTGTCCAACCTTGACCTCTTTCCCTCACCTCCCCCACCCCTTCAGTCTCCTAGGGCCCGACTCTCCAGGTCCCAACCTAGCACCGCAGCCACAACATCGGTGGGACCAGTGGTGCCAGTAGTCACTGGATTCTGGAGTGCACCAGGCAGCAGGGCAGCCAGTGTGGCAAGGAGCCAGAGCACAGACAGTCCCCCACCTGTCAAGCATAAAAAGTTGGCCAGTGCCCGGCGGGAGAGGGGAAAGAAATCAGCGACCAATGCAGCTCCCAGGGGTACAGTTGGGAGTGAGGAGACAGCTGCGACACCATCCAAGGTGGGGAAGGGGCACAGTAAAACCGGCAAGTCTGGGAAGATCAGCACAGTCGGACAAGACCGCCAGCAGCACCGCTGTGCAGGACAAGACCGCCACCAGCCCCGCTGCCCAGGACAAGACCGCCACCAGACCCGCTGCCCAGGGCCCGCCACCAGCAGCCCCGCCGCCCAGGACCCCGCCACCAGCAGCACCGCTGCCCAGGACCCCGCCACCAGCAGCACCGCTGCCCAGGACAAGACCGCCACCAGCAGCACCGCTGCCCAGGACAAGACCGCCACCAGCCCCGCTGCCCAGGACAAGACCGCCACCAGCCCTGCTGCCCAGGACCCCGCCGCCAGCAGCACCGCTACCCAGGACAAGACAGACAGCAGCACTGCTGCCCAGGACAAGACCGCCAGCACCACCGCAGGACAGTGAGCGCCAATGATTACAATGCTACTGAGGCCGCCACAGGCAGGATGAAGCACTCTGGGCACCAAGCCCCCTCCAGAACCAGTGGAGAGTCACATCCACTACCTCAGTCCTTGGCAGGATGAAGCACTATGGGCACCAAGCCCCCTCCAGAACCAGTGGAGACTGTTATCCACTTGAGAGACTGTGGCTTTGCACTCCCCAGGATTGATCAGTGGGCAACCCACCCACTGTAGAGACTTGAGAGACTGTGGCTTTGCAATCCCCAGGATTGAACAGTGGGCAACCCACCCACTGTAGAGACTAGAGAGACTGTGGCTTTGCACTCCCCAGGATTGAACAGTGGCCAACCCACCCACTGTAGAGACTTGAGAGACTGTGGCTTTGCACTCCCCAGGATTGAACAGTGGGCAACCCACCCACTGTACAGACTTGAGAGACTGTGGCTTTGCACTCCCCAGGATTGAACAGTGGGCAACCCACCCACTGTAGAGACTTGAGAGACTGTGACTTTGCACTCCCCAGGATTGAACAGTGGGCATGGAGCCCCCTCGTGGATCCGGCGTCGTGGACTCATCCGGCTTAGGTGCCCCCCCCCCTTGCCCTCCCCCTGAGGTGCCTGTTTTATTTCTATCTGATGCCCCAGCTGTGTTCTCTCCGTCTTGTTTGGGTATTGATTGTGGGCCTCGCCCATGCCTTTTAGGCCCAGTGGTCCACGGACTATAATGGTGGAATCGCTTGGACTTGTGTTCTTGGTTTATATAATTGTTTATAGTGTAAATGTATATATATGTAAATATTTTTGATTTATGTAATTGAATATATTACAATTATTCGACTCATTTCCTTTTGTCCTTGCATTCATCCAGGGAGGGTTGGGGGGTGTAAAGGTAATGTAGCATGCTGTATTTGTGTGAATGTGTTGTAGTGAGTGAGGGTGGGGGTGTTGCGTATTGCGTGTGTGTGTCACTGTTTTCCCCGCCTCCCCTGTGTCGTAGGTGCAGTGCTCACCGTGGTCTTCGCCACCGGCGTTCGTGCTCCTGGTAGAGGAGCAGGAAGCTAAAGGCTGGGAGTATCTGAAGTTCTGGTTCCATGGCGTCCTGGTTCCTCGTGGGGTGTGTAGAGGTGAGCGTTTTCCCTTCCAAGTCCTGTTTCCGCCGTGTTTTTGTTCGCGGTGAATCCACCCCGGAAAAGGTGGCGGATTGGACTGTTGTAATTCTGTGGGCGGTACATTGTCCTCCGTCTGTCTGTTGGCGGTTACCGCCACGGTGTTTGTTTGTACCGCCTTGGCGGTCAGAGTGTTAAAGTGGCTGTCCATGTTGGCGGTTTCCTCCACGGTCAGAATTCAATTTTTTGGACCGCCAGCCTGTTGGTGGTTTCACCACCGCTTTAACGCCGACCGCCAGGGTTGTAAAGACCACCATAGTGTGGATAAACTGTGCCAACAATGGGTACAATCTAACAGGGTAGCCGCAGTTAAAGAATATCCTAACACTCTTTCTGAAGATGTAGACTTGCAGGAAGTTTTGCTGCTTCCTTGAAGACACTGCTCTAAATTATTCATATATGCTATGTACAACAAGATCTGGAAGCTCTCTCAGATAGAAGCTGCTGCACGCTTAAGGCAGATAGAAAAAACTTGGAAAAGGCTTTAGCTGTTGTCAATAACATGAATACATTGTCCAACAGAATTTATTCACTAACAAACATAGTATTGTCTTCAATAGATATCATTCAGACAGACGTGTCCCGTTTATATCATGGGCTAAGTCAGCTGCGTTCCATAATGCAGTTAGGTTAGACGTTACAGGCATTGAAAAATGGCCGAATTCCATGGAAATATATTAATGGTAGAGAATTGCTCACTGCTTTTAATTTATCAAAAGAGCAGGAGATGATGGCTAGAAGGGAAGCAAGATTCACTATGCTTCACATTGAGAAGTTAGAAATGTTGCCTTTCCCAGTAGCAGAGAGTCCTTCAACAGTATGGCTCTTACATGGCATCATTAATTTGCTAATTTCTACCTTTCGTTTTTCGAAATGCATGCAACATCTTGCCGTGGGTAGGTACGAATGACTGGGTGATAACTATATTAAAGAAGAGTGGGAGTTGCCCTTTGATTACAGGTGTCTGAACGTCAAAACAGAGGTCTTTCTGAGCAAAAGCGAGACTATTGTTAGTCACTTGATGATTTGCAAACAGGTGTCCCTTCATGGCCTTTGCAATGCGGGGGTCGGGAATTTGTTTTCTGAAGGGTACTCCTGTCCCTTTGATACAACCGGCATTTTATGTACTTTCGAATGGAAGTTATGTGGTGCTGAGCGACCAAAGCTGTTGCAGTATGTGACCAGGAATTGCCTACGCAATTTCAGTCTCTAAGGTCGTTACGTGTTGTGGACATGTCTTATTCTCCCCCGCATGAGAGATAAAGGTTTCAGACATGTGGCCTTACATTGATACTATTAATGTCAATTATGACAAGCTGAGCAGACTAAAGGCGCTACTGTTTCAAAAACAGGTCGCACTGACATCAGCCAGAGAGACGTATGCTCTCCAGATTGCGAGATCATCAGCCGAGATACAATCCCTGTTAAATACCAACTTCCCCAAGTACTTTGGAGAGCTGGTTTCCAGAATTTTTAACGCCTCGAGCACAGTTGGGATTGTACATTTCTTTAAGGCTGTTGGGTCTGAATTTGTGTCTATCTTCCAGACTGTCTTCGGAGTCATCCCATCGGCCATCCATCAAGTGTGTTTGGCGGCTTTACAATTCTTTTGACATTAATTGATGGGATACTGCTGCTATTTCTTCTGATTCACAGTGGTTGTGTCTTTTCAGCTGCACAGAGCAATGGAGCTGCTGCCACCAGCTCAACTGTGCCGTGAACGCATGGTTCAGATCTTCGATGCTTCATTGCTGATGGAATTGGAGCGTGATTGGTCATTGACATTCTGACAACTCCTATGGTGTGTGCAATCAGTCTTTCACTGCACATGGTGTCTCTTCGAACACTTTTCCGACAGTGTGCCTTGCGGTTATGCCGGTGCCTCCTGTGAACTGCTGATGTCCCTGCTAAGGGTTCACTCACAGTTGTGCCCCTTGAGACTAAGGCTGATTCGCGAGGCCTCATATGAGTCTTCCATGCTCACTGAGTTGCCTCACTACACCATGAAGGATGATGCTACTGCAGATGAACCTTCACAAGAAACTTCTACGCACTATTGCTCCGTGGACCCATCTGCCTATCCTGTGATCGATTTCACTTCTGACGATGTGGCCTCTTTCTTGGGGTCCTTTCCGTTGAATGTCTCCGGAAATGCTCTTCTAGATCATGACTATTGTAAATAATTTGATGATTGGCTTCGACTTAAATTCAAAGTATATCTTTATTGTTCTTACTTTGGCCTGCCTTGCTTGTCATGGTCGACATTATGCCCTCATTCCAACCCTGGCGGTCTCTGACCGCCAGGGCGGAGGGCAGCGGAAGCACCGCCAACAGGCTGGCGGTGCTTCCTGGGCTATTCTGACCGCGGCGGTAAAGCCGCGGTCAGAAAAGGGGAACCGGCGTTTTCCCGCCGATTTTCCCCTGGCCCAGGGAATCCTCCATGGCGGCGCTGCAAGCAGCGCCGCCATGGGGATTCCGACCCCCTTCCCGCCAGCCTGTTTCTGGCGGTTTTCACCGCCAGAACCAGGATGGCGGGAACGGGTGTCGTGGGGCCGCTGGGGGCCCCTGCACTGCCCATGCCACTGGCATGGGCAGTTCAGGGGCCCCCTAACAGGGCCCCACAAAGATTTTCACTGTCTGCTTAGCAGACAGTGAAAATCAAGTCAGGTGCCACTGCACCCGTCGCACCCCTGCAACTCCGCCGGATCCATTCGGAGCCGGCTTCATTGTTGCAGGGGCTTTCCCGCTGGGCCGGCGGGCGCCCGCCGGGCCAGCGGGAAAGTTGGAATGGCCGCCGCGGTCTTTTGACCGCGGGGCGGTCATTCGGCGGTGACCGCATGGCGGGCGGCGACCGCCGCCCGCCGCGGTCAGAATGACCGCCTATATCTCTTGATATGTTTTCAGCTATTGCTTCTCACACGTTTTTTAAACAAATCTTTTTAGCTAGTTTTTTATACTTTTAGCTTTTAGTCCAGAGCATTTTAGCTATGGGATTTATTTCACCCTCGTTGGCATCCGGATACAGCGTCATACTTGTTACTGCAATGGGGAGGGTGTGGTGAATCCTAGTTTGTTTTAATAGGGATACAGGAGTTAGCTTAGCCATTGGCTTGCAGACTCGTGCCCCCGTCACCCAGTGATTTTTCCCCCTAATAGCCTGCTCTGTTTTAGCGTATTTATTTAATTAATTCTTTTAAGATGGCTGCCTTGTTTTGACTTAGGCCCATTTTTTGATTTTCCTTATCAGTGCCACCGCGCTAAGATGTCAAGCTCAGGCGACAAATATAAACAAATTGAAGGTGTTCGCATTTGGTACTTTCCCTCTTCGCGCTTTTGAGGGAATTGTTTATACTAATTACCGTCCCAAGCACGCCTTGTTATCTATTGTTTGGGAACAAACCTACGTCAAGGGTCCAAGCAGATCTGTATATATACTCCTCACTTTATCAGATAGTCAGAGGGATTCTGACCAGATGCCCTTGCTGCTATCGATGCGTCACGTCTCCTTGACCCAGTCTTCGGGTTCCTGCAGACTCTGAGCTAGAGACCTCATTCCAAGGTAACGAGGGTTGGGGGCTCTTCTCATGGACATGGCATTGACAGATTGAGGTTTAGCATACCTAGCTTTCTTCTGGGTTAGGGATTAGGCTTACATGCTAGGGTATTAGGACATATCACACGCTCCATTTTATTTTGTGATATTGCAAGATGGTGGGGATCTTTGTATTAATGACTCCTGTCTTTACCGTTCCAGTTCCTTGCACTATTCATGATCCTAATCATTGCAGCCCATGCAATTTATCGCAGATTGCAGTTTTACTAAACAAACCTTATTGAAATTTTACTGCATCTTCTTTATTGCCTGTGTGTGATTGAGACATGCTGTTAATGTGAGAAAGGGGTAATCTCTATTTAACCACGACGCTCCCTGAGATGTCACACTTCTGAGTCCCTGAGTAAAGGCTGCCACAAATCACCTTTGACTGTTTTTAGTTTTTAGTGAGGTGCTGCTAGTGAGTCGGAAGGGTTGGGACGACAGTTGCGTTTTGTTGTGGGACTGGCATAGTCGCCTACAAACATAAGTACTGTCATCCTTAAACCAGCAGTCTTACCCAAGAGCAAGAGTCCAACTATGACAAGGGACCACTGGTCAGTCGGCTGCCCCAGCCCACTCACAGTCCACCACAGAGCCTCCCCCTTCAGTATCCAACACCACTGCTCCCACCCAACATCCCCACACATCTGTCCCCAGGACGCATCAGTCAACAGTGTGCCCACCTATACAGGAACCCCTGTCCACACCTCACGCCCAAGACAATCAGGGACCTGGGGTCAGTGGCAGTTGGCACACCATTCAGGGGAACAGGGACACTGGGAGGACCGCTGTGCACAGGTGGAGGACAGGCACAGGGAACCAACTCTCCAGGAGCCACTCACTAATGTCCTGTGATGAAAATGTGCATATATGGAAACAGTAACATCATGTGCAAATGATCTGAACACTGTGATAGCATACATTTTATGACCTGTATCTGTCTGTAGTCATTACATCAGTACACTGTTGTCATATCACCAACATCTGAAAAATTAGAAGCCATAGGTGACAGTAAGTAGAGATGCAAAGGAAGTGAATGCCATCCTGCTACAACCACTCAGAAAACATCAATGATCAGAGGAATGGTCAGTTCCACCGTCTCACCTGTGTGTCATTGGAAGTACTGATGTATAACTGATTTTCTGTTGTCCACGTCCTCATCCTCTGCCTCCTCATCCTCACTGTCCTCAGGGTCCAATGTTGCCACAGGGGCATTTCCGGTCTCCTCCTCCTGCAGATAAGGCACATGTCGTCTGAAGACCAGGTTGTGCAGCATGTAGCATGCCACTACTATCTAACAGACCTTCTCAGGTGAGTAGCACAGGGATTTACCTGTCAGATGGAGGCATCTGAACCTGCCCTTCAGGAGTCCGAAGGTCCTTTCAATAACTCTCCTGGTTCGCCCATGTGATTCATTATAATGATTCTCAGCCCCTGTCCTGGCATTCCTCACAGAGGTCAGGAGCCAAGATAGGTTTGGGTAGTCAGAGTCACCTGCAAGTATTGAGGGACAAACATTAGCCTTACACAATGGTATGGGGTCAACACCAGGAGGCATACACTGACATTCATTGGGTGGGGAGTCAGGCTCACCAATTAGCCACACCCTGTGCCTCTGTAGTTGTGCCATCACATTTGGGATGCTGCTATTCCTCAGGACGAAGGCGTCATGCACCGACCCAGGATACTTTGCAGTGACGAGGGAGATGTACTGATCAGCCAGGCACATCATTTGCACATTGAATGAGTGGAAACTCTTCCAATTCCTGAACACTTGTTCATTCTGGCGGGGGGATAAACGCAACATGTGTACCGTCAATCGCACCAATAATGTTGGGTAGATGTCCCATTGCATAGAATCCTGCCTTCACTGTGGCCAAATCTTCCACCTGGGGGAAAGCAATGTAGCTGCACATGTGTTTCAGAAACACAAACTGGAGCGGCATGGTGAGCAAAAAACTGATGGACTAAACCCAGATCTGTGACTGAGGATGAATGTTTGATTTTGACTGCGTTCCGTCCATCAATGGTTCTTTTAGCATTTGTCGCCCCAAGTTTGATGGGTATGCCCAGACGTGGGTCCCGTGCTCACTATGCCACCAGATTTAAGCTAGCCTGGCTGAAGAGGGGTGATACCCTGAAACCGGTCCCAGGATGCTTGTATCTGGTCCAGGGAGGACCTGGCCTGACAGTTTGGGCTGGACTGTTCCCATGGGGAACAGGGTCAAGACTGATTTGCATATGGCTGGGTCTAAACTGGAGCGGCATGGTGAGCAAAAAAAGTGATGGATTAAACCCAGATCTGTGACTCGGGGTGAATGTTTGATTTGGTCTGCATTCCGTCCATCAACTGTTCTTTTTGCGTTTGTCGCCCCAAGTTTGATGGGTCTGCCCAGACGTGGGTCCCGTGCTCACTATGCCATCAGATCCAAGCTAGCCTGGCTGAAGAGGGGTGATACCCTTAAACCGGTCCCAGGATGCTTGTATCTGGTCCAGGGAGGACCAGGCCTGGTAGTTCGAGCTGGACTGTTCCCATGGGGAACAGGGTCAAGACTGATTTGCATATGGCTGGGTCCAAACTGAAGCGGCATGGTGAGCAAAAAAACTGATGGATAAAACCCAAATCTGTGACTGGGGGTGAATGTTTGATTTGGTCTGCATTCGGTCCATCAACTGTTCTTTTTGCATTTGTTTCACCAGGGCAGATAAAAACCCTTGCCAGCATGATTGAAACCATTGGCTGTGACATTCCTGCTGCCAAGCCCACTGTCACTTGGAAAGAACCAGTTGCCAGGAAATGGAGCACTGATAGAATCTGCACTAGAGGGGTGATTCCAGTGGGAGGACAGAAAGGTGATATCAGATCAGGCTCCAATTGAGCACACAGGTCTGTGATTGTGGACCTGTCCAGTCTATAGGTGAGTATTATGTGCATGTCCTCCAGTGTAGCCAAGTCCACAAGGGGTCTATACACGGGGACTTGTCTCCTCCTCCGATTCCTCTGCAGTGTTAGGTATCGAAGGGACACAAGAGTGAGTAAGCTGTCAGAATTTGAACAATGGAACCAACACCTCAGTGTACATAGAGCAGTAACGTGATGGGACATTGGTAATGGCAATGTATGTGCAAATTATGGAAATGACGCAGTTCTCGATTATCTGAATATTGTCCACCACCATAACATGGCGACCGCCTGTCCTGTATGTAGGGACAGATGGAAGTGAGGTAACTCTGATGGCATTGCGCGTCATGGCAGAAGGCGGGCTTACACTGCCATACTATTCCTCATTGGATAACATAGGGCTCTATGGAGTATAGTAGCCAATGGGGATCACCGGCGGCGGTGACAGTGTACACTGTCGTGGACGTGACCACCATTTTCTGTCGATAACCTCACTTGATTCCTGACTTTCCACAGGACAACACATACACTGTGTGTGCTGATGTGACCTGTGTCTGTATCCTTCCATGGCCCGTGTGACCGGGAAAGGGCCCCTTCCTTCACTTCGGAGAAGTTGGAGGGGTTGGTGGATGAGGTCCTACCCCAGTATGAGTAGCTGTATGGGCCTCCAGACCAACAGGTGAGTACACCTTGGGCACGATGCTTGTGACAAGGTTGCATGGAGATGTGTGTGCAAGCATCGTGTCATTTGGGGGGGACGTATGTCTGGTTGTAGTGTACCTTATGGGCGCTGGGTGAAGTGTGTGCCAATGGGGATGGGAGGGGATTTGTTGGCCATATGAGTGACAGGCTGGATTGAATGTGTCCACCTGTCTGTATTACCTCTGCAGGTTAGCCCCTTCAGAAGAAGGCATTGTGGCATGCCATCACCAAGGACGTGCGGACCCTGGGGTTCTACAGCAGTAGGACGAGGTGGAAGAACCTGAGACGCTGGGCCCAGAAGACCGCGGAGGCCCAGCTGGGAATGATCTCCCAACAAGGGCATGTGCCTGTCGGAACCTGATCCCCCTGATGGCCCGCATACTAGTGGTGGCCTACCCAGAGCTGAATGGGCACTTGAGGGCATCACAGCAGCCACAATGGGGTGAGTACAGTGTGCCTTACAACTATGATTGGTAGGTGGCATGGGAACCTGGTGGTGGGTGTCAGATAGTGGGTGCCCCTTAATGGCAGCTCAGAGACCACAGAGTGATCCAGCTCAAGGGTAATAGTTGTATTGCTAAATCTGGTAACCTAGCTAGGTTGCATTCTATGTCAGACAGGGCTTAGTGACTCCCAGTAGGGGTGCAGTTGGTGGGGGATGGCTCACATCTTGCTGTCGTATCTAGCCAGTGTAATGCCAGTGCGATGCATGGTGCTCAATTCTGATCCATGTGAGTGATGCTAATGTGTATGCCATCTGTGGTGTTGGTGCTGCAATTGACCAATTGCTCCCTTTCTCTCTCCCACCCCTTTTTTCTTCTGTCATCCTGTCCATGTGTACAGTAGCATCAGCTGGTGGAGGAGCAGGGACACCGGCAACAGAGGGAGCTGCATCCCACAGGACCCAGAAGGCAGAGTCCACCGACGCCGAGGGGACCAGTGGGAGAGAGGGAGAGGGGAGCACCACGGCAGAGACAGGAGGTGACAGCACTGACTCAGATACCCCCTGCAATGGAAGCTCTGGGACCACCCCAGCCACAGGTACAGCCGTCACTCACCCTACCAGCACCGCCCTCCCAATAACCCCTCACAGAGTTACCCGTGCCCGCTCACCCAGGAGGATGGGCATCTCCTTCGCCCCAGGCATCTCATGCCCTGCCCCAGTGATCCATGCTGCCCTGAGTGAGGAGGCTATTGACCTCCTGTGATCCATCTCTGTAGGGCAGTCAACCATTGGGAATGCCATCCAGAGGCTGGCATCACAGATGCAGCAATGCAATGCATTCCTGGAGGTCATTCACGGTGTATTGGCGGCCCAAAAGAGATCGCTCCAGGCTCTGGCTTCCTATGTGATGGCAGCCATTGTCCCTGTTCCTACCGTCCCCCCTCCAACTACTACTTCCCAGTCCCAATCTCCTCAACCTCAACCCATTCACACATACAGACAAGGATGCACACAAAACATCACACAAGAGTGGCACAGACAAACACAGGCAGCACACTTCAGGCCATAAGCCCTTACACAAACAACAGACAGTTGCACACACAACAACATCCACTGCCTCCACTTTCTCCCCCTCCTCCTCCTCCTCCTCCTCCCTCACTGTCACATCTGCACTCACACCCACATGCACTGCATCAACATCCACCAACACCATCACCACACCAAGCAGCACACGCACCTCACTTGCAGACACCTCATCAACATCCATCTATGTGTCCCCTGTGTCCTCTCCCACCCTGTCTGCCCCTCCTCAGACACAAACGCATGTACTCAGACACCCAACAGCTATCCACCTCACATCAGCACATTGCCCATGCACCTGCACCCAAGTCAAGCAGGCATACACCTCCAACAACCACTCCCTCAACCTCCACTCCCATCCCTCCTCCCTCATCCCGCCACACCATCCCTAAGAAGCTTTTCTTTGCCTAGCTTGACCTCTTCCCTCCTCCTCCCCCTCCCCCTGTCCTGCAGCGCTGCTGCGCTGAGGGTGAGACCAGGTTGTCCTTCACCTGGCCCCACCCCTCCCATGGGCAGCGATGGAAGGGGAATCGCTTCCCCTTCCACCTCTGCCCCCCCACCAGTGATGTCTGATGACATCAGCATGCAATCGTGCGCTGACCTCATCAGAGGCCGCCCCCATCACGCTGGAAGCTCAGCTCAGGTCAGGGGTGGGGGCAGGCAGATGCTCTGTCTGAGAATTTCTGTAGCCCGATCGTAAAGCGATCAGGGTGCAGAAATGGCCATTAGACACCAGGGAGTTTATTTTTTTATATATAAATGATGAAGGGGAGCGAACCCTTGAGCAAGGGTCGCTCCCCTCCCCTGGGGTGCATTTTTTTCTAAGGTCTTTTCTGCCCCCCCTCTGGGGGCAGATCGGCCTATTGTAATTAGGCAGATCTGCCCCCCCGGGGGCAGAAACCTCTAGACACATCTTTTTTTTTAATTGTTTACACATGGGGAGCGACCCCTTAGGCAAGGGTCGCTCCCCGGGGGGGCAATTGTTTTTACGCCAATCTGCCCCCAAGGAGGGCAGAAACCACTAAACACCAGAGATTTTCCTTTTATGTCAGTTACATGCAAGTGGAGTGACCCTTTAGGCAAGGGTTGCTCCCCTGGGGGGCAGATTTATTTTAGGCCATTTCTTCCCCCCTTGGGGGCAGATCGGTCTATTTTAATTAGGCCGATCTGCCTCCCCTGGGGGCAGAAACCACTAGGCACTAGGGATTTTTTTTTACCGATGGAGAGCAACCCCTTAGGCAAGGGTCGCTCCCCTGGGGGGCAATTTTATTTTAGGCCATTTCTACCCACCTTGGGGGCAGATAGGTCTATTTTTCTTAGGCCAATCTGCCCAAGGGGTGCAGAAACCACTAGACACCAGGGATTTGTTTTGCACCAATTTCACAGAAGGGGAGTGACCCCTTAGGCAAGGGTCGCTCCCCTGGGGAGGAAATTTATTTTAGGCCACTTCTGCCCACCTTGGGGGCAGAAACCACTAGGCACCATTGATTTTTTTTATAGATGGGGAGCGACACCTTAGGCAAGGGTCGCTCCCCTGGGATGCAAATTTACTTTAGACCATTTCTGCCCCCTTGTGATGGCAGAGCAGCCTATTTCTATTAGGCCTATCTGCCCCCGGGGGGACAGAAACCACTTAGGCACCAAGGATTGGTGTGTGTGTGTGTTTTGTTTGGGGTACAGCCCCTTGAGCAAAGGTCACTCCCCATAGGGTCACATTACTGTTGGCTATTTCTTGGGGGCAGATCGGCCTATTTTTGTAAGGCCCATTTGCCCCCAAGGGGGGAAGAAAGCCCAGCAGAGACCAGGGAAATTTCTTTTAAAAAAAAGAGAGTGGGGGTATGGCCATACCCCCACCCCAAATAAATGAGGACAAAGTTGTTTTGCCCACCGGTTGGCATATGGGGCAATTACCCCCGATCCATTCCCCGGGGGGCAGAAAGCCTACAAGATGCCAGGGATTTGAAAACAAAATAGTGGGGTGGTGGCTACTGAGCAGAATGGGCATGGTTATACCCTCACCCCAATTAAAGGGGGTAACAGTCTTTCAGCTCTCCCCCTGCACACTAAAAGATCTTATCCCAATGGCAAGCAAGAGGACATTTGATTATTTGGGTTTTCATCTTACATTTGGGCCATGAGAGCTTGTCTAACTCTCAAAATTGTCCCATTTGGAGTGGTGAAGGCTGCACTTATTGGACTTTGGGATGCTGCCATGTAGGAAAATCTACAAGACCTAGACATATCTGAAAACTAAACATCTGGGTGAGTCCAGGATGGTGTTCTTCACTTGCACCCCACACCATTTTCCTATCCACAACGCCCTGCAAACCTCCATCTTTGCTTGAAATCACACATTTTCTCAATATTTGTGTGATGGATCCATCCGGAATCTGCAGGAATTCACAAAATTCCTACCACCCAGCATTGTCGAATCTATACCGATAAAAATTCTGCCCCACTTGTCAGCCTAAAACTGTTTTTTTTTTCAAACTGCCCTTTTGGACCTGCTTTGTTCCCACCTCGATTTTGACATGTTTTTGGCTCTTCCCTGTCACAGGCACTTGGCCCACCTACACAAGTGAGGTATCATTTTTATTGGGAGACTGAGGGGAACGTTGGGTGGTATGAAATTTGTGCCGATGCAGTGATCCCACACAGAAATGTGGGAAAATTTGATTTTGTAGCTACATTTGAGGTTTGCTGAGGATTCTGGGTAAGAAAAAACTGGGGGATCCATGCAAGTCACACCACCCTGGACTCCCTCGGGTGTCTCGTTTTCAGAAATGTCTGGTTTGGTAGGTTTTTCTAGATGGCTGCTGAGCCCAGGTCCAAAAACGCATGTACCCGACCCCCCCAAAAACAGGTAGTTTTGTATTTGATAATTTTGATGTATCCACGTAGTGTTTTGGGGCATTTCCTGTTGCGGGCACTGGGCCTGCCCACACAAGTGAGGTACCATTTTTATCGGGAGATTTGGGGGAATGCTGGGTAGAAGGAAGTTTGTGGCTTTCCTCAGACTGCAGAAATGTGCAGCACCGAAATTTGAAGAAAAGGTGCTTTTTTGCCAAATTCTGAGCTTTGCTAAGGATTCTGGGTAACAGAACCTGGTGAGAGCGCCACAGGTTACCCCATCCTGGGTTCCCCTAGGTGTCAGGTTTTCAGAAATGTCCAGGTTTGCTATGATTTCCTAGGTGCCGGATGATCTAGAGGCCAAAATCCACAGCTAGGCACTTTGCAAAAAACAGGTCCGTTTTCTTCGGGAAGATGTGATGTGTCGATGTTGTGTTTTGAGGCATTTCCTGTTGCGGGCACTAGGCCTACCCACACAAGTGAGGTACCATTTTATTGAGGGACTTCGTGGAATGCTGGGTAGAAGGGAATTTGTGACTCCCCTTAGATTCCAGAACTTTCTATCACCAAAATGTGAGGAAAAGGTGTTTTTTCGCCAAGTTTTGAGATTTGCAAAGGATTCTGGGTAACAGAACATGGTAAGAGTGCCTCAGGTTACCCCATTCTGGGTTCCCCTAGGTGTCTAGTTTTCAAAAATGCACATGTTTGGTAGGTTTTCCTAGATGCCGGCTGAGCTAAAGACCAAAATCCACTTTTTACATAACACATTGGTAAAGATGTGATGTGTTCATGTTCTGTTTTGGGGCATTTCCTGTTGCCGGCACTAGGCCTACCCACACAATTGAGGTACCATTTTTATCTGGAGACTTGGGGAAATGCTGGGTGGAAAGATATTTGTGGCTCCTCTCAGATTCAAGAACTTTCTATCACCAAAATGTGAGGAAAAAATGTTTTTGGGCCACGTTTTGAGGTTTGAAAAGGATTCTGGGTAACAGAACCTGGTGAGAGCCCCACAAGTCACCCCATCCTGGATTCCCCTAGGTTTCTAGTTTTGATAAATGCACAGGTTTGGTAGGTTTTCCTAGGTGCCGGCTGAGCTAGACGCTAAAATCCACAGCTAGGCACTTTCCAAAAAAACATGTCATATTTTAATGTAAAAATGTGATGTGTCCATGTTGCTTTTCCTGCTGCGGCCATTTGGCGCACCCACACAAGTGAAGTACCATTTGTATCTGGAGACTTGGGGGAACACAGAATAGATGAACAAGCATTATTGCCCCTTGTCTTTCTCTACATTTTTTCCTTCCAATTTTAGGGCAGTGTGTAAAAAAGACATCTATTTGAGAAATGCCCTGTAATTCACATGGTAGTATGGGGACCCTGGAATTCAAAGATGTGCAAATAACCAGTGTTTCTCAACACCTTATCTTGTGCCCATTTTGGAAATACAAAGGTTTCCTTAATATCTATTTTTCACTCTTTATTTCACCAAATGAAGTGCTGTATACCCGGTATATAATGAAAACCCATTGCAAGGTGCAGCTCCTTTATTGGATCTGGGTACCTAGGGTTCTTGATGAACCTACAAGCCCTATATTTCCCTGCAACCAGAAGAGTCCAACAGACGTAACGGTATATTGCTTTAAAAAATCTGCCATAGATAAAAAAAGTTATAGAAGAAAACATGGACAGAAATGGTTTATTTTTTTCACCTCAATTACAATTTTTTATTTTTTATTTTAGCTGTTATTTTTTGTAGGAAAACCTTGAAGGATCTACACAAATGACCCCTTGCTGAATTCAGAATTTTGCCTACTTTTCAGAAATGTTTAGCTGTCAGGGATCTAGCATTGGTTTCACATCTATTTCTGTCACTAACTGGAAGTTCGCTGAAAGCACACAAAATAGTAAAAATGGGGTATGTCCCTGTAAAATGCCAAAATTATGTTGAAAAATGTGGTTTTCTGATTCAAGTCTGCCTGTTTCTGAAACCTGGGAAGATGGTGATTCTAGCACCATAAACCATTTGTTGATGACATTTTCAGGGAAAAAGCCACAGGCCTTCTTCTGCAGCCCTTTTTTCCCATTTAAAAAAAAAACTAAATTTTAGCTTCATTTTGGCTAATTTCTTGGTCTCCTCCAAGGGAGCCCACAAACTCTGGGAACCTCTAGAATCCCTAGGATGTTAGAAAAAAGGATGCAATTTTGGCGTGGGAAGCTTACATGGACAAAAAACTATGAGCTCCTAAGCACGAACTGCCCCAAATACCCCCAAAAAAGCTAGGGGGGAAGGCCTGGAAGCAAAGTGGGTTAATGCTAGCAGGCCTTTTGTTATGTATTCTGAGTTTAGCACATTAGTATATGTGGGTCAATCTTTCCTGTTTAGTTAATGCAGGTTCCATGTTAGACAGACTCTGCATTAGGAACTTTGTGTGTGGGTTCTTGGTTAGCCAAGTATTAATGTATCAACAGTTTCCTGCCCCAATTAGGAGTTTGGAGGATTTATCAGGTGTCAGGGCAAGAGCATTTCAATATGTTATAAGTTCCCAAAGACCTACAAGTCCGATCCACTAAAACACAGAGTTATTGCTTTCATACACCCAATCTGCGAAATATAGGCTTCAGCAGTAGTTTTGAATCAATTTGTACCTGAGGGCAAGAGAGGGACAGACACCTATCTTGCTTCAGGAAGCGAACAACATCTGCAGTTCAGCGTTTCATCATCAGACAAGTTAAACCTAATTTTTGCATTCTGAACCAATCAGCAATAATGGGAATTATGAATTGTATATGTCTTATGTGTAAAACTATCTTGCTTATTTTTCTAAACCCAGTGGCAACCGCCACACATGATAAGGAGGGAGGCGGGGTGGCGATGATGACGGGGATAAGGGAAACACAAATCATTTAAAACAAAACATACCTTTCCGCTGACACCGCTGCCTGCTGCCTCACCTCTGTGCTCTCCTATTGTCCCAACAGTCCCTGGGACACCAGCACAGGCCTACCAAGCAATCCTGGTGCTGCTCTCATGCCATCCCTAGTATGAGAGAAGCGTCAGAATTGGTCTGAGCGGCTTGGTCTGCCACTCAGACACTGCATTGGGGTCTGTGCAGTTTCTACAACCCAGCTGTGCAACAAAGCCGGGCTGGAAAAATGTAAGTGCCCATATCAGTTTAGCCAGCCTAAGACCGCCGGCCAAACTGACATGCACACTTAGGGGGTCATTCTAAGTTTGGCGGGCGGCGGGCACCGCCCGCCAAACTTACGCCGCCAAATGACCGCTCCGCGGTCAGAAGACCGCGGGGGCCATTCAGACTTTCCCGCTGGGCCGGCGGGCGCCCGCCAAGAGAGCGCCCGCCGGCCCAGCGGGAAAGGCCCTGCAACACAGAAGCCGGCTCCGAATGGAGCCGGCGGTGTTGCAGGGGTGCGACGGGTGCAGTTGCACCCGTCGCGATTTTCACTGTCTGCTACGCAGACAGTGAAAATCATGCTGGGGCCCTGTTAGGGGGCCCCTGCACTGCCCATGCCAGAGGCATGGGCAGTGCAGGGGCCCCCAGGGGCCCCAGAGCACCCGTTCCCGCCATCCTGTTTCTGGCAGTGAAAACCGCCAGAAACAGGCTGGCGGGAAGGGGGTTGGAATCCCCATGGCGGCGCTGCTTGCAGCGCCGCCATGGAGGATTCTCCCAGCCGGGGCTAATCCGGCGGGAAACCGCCGGACCCAGCTGGGCGACCGCAGCTTTACAGCCGCGGTCGGAATACCACATGAAGCACCGCCAGCCTGTTGGCGGTGCTTCCGTGGACAGCCACCCTGGCGGTCTATGACCGCAAGGGTTGGAATGAGGGCCTTAGTGCGCTCCACTCCTCCCCTCTCCCATGGCTCAGCCCCGCCTCTCCCTGCACATGCTGGCTGAGCCAGCAGCTGAAAAATAAAGAAATTATGAACTATCCTTTTATTTTGCAGCTGCTGCCTCTTAGCCAGTAGGGCGACGCTCCCCGCCATTGCAGAGGAGCCGCCTCATCTCAACCTTTATGAATCATCTTGAAAGAAATCAGATCTTTTCTCTTATTTTAGACTGAAATATTGAAGGCATTTCCGTCCACAGTTCTTTAATCTTAAACTGATTCAAGTGTATTAGCCCAACTACTTGTATAATTGTGCAAATGTTCATAATCCTCCATCAGAATTATGCCCTAACAGGCCTTTATCAGATGGAAACAATAATTAATATACTGAGAGCAAACTAGATTTGCCATTCTAGTCAATCCCAATTGCAGTATAAACTGAGCATGAGAGCATGAAAAAGAACTTAGTTAATCACTTCTGGTGATATGTGTCCATTTCTGTAGTTTGCCCCTACAACCTCTTTGAGTTTCTAAAGAGTTCAGGTTAACTTAACCTCAGGCACATTGCTGAAAGTTAGAGACCCCTTTTTCTCTCAGTAACATTACAGAACCTATACTGCTTATGTAGTGAATCCTATCTTGTTTTAAATGGGAAACAGAAGTTAACTTAGCCTTCTGGCTTGCAGACCTGTGCCCCCATCACCTAGCGGCTTTTACCCTACTTAGCCTGCTCTGTTTTAGCAAGATTATTTAATTATATGTTTCCAAGATGGCTGCATTGTTTCTAGTTAGGATAATGTTTTAGTTTCACTTTATCAGTGCCACCGAGCTAAGGCGTCACTATCAAGCGACAAAGATAAACAAACTGTAGGTATTTACATTAGGTACTTTCCCTCTTCACGCCATCGAGGGAATTGTTTACATAAATTGCCTTCCCAAGCATGTCTTGTTATCTATTATTTGGCAACAGACCCACGTCAGGGATCCGAGTAGATCTGTATAAATGCACCTGCACGACCAGCCATGCCAATGAATTGGTAATTTTATGCCAAAGGCAAGCCCATCTGGGCCTACTCATGCTCCAGCTCTGGTGCATGGCAGGAGTCCCTACTTCCACATAGATGGTGCCTTAGGTAACATTTTATTCTATAGGTACCCTTTCAAGTCAAAATAAGGGTGCTGATTTACAGTGCTGAGTGAGTTCAAGCTTTCTCTCTTCTAACACCCTTTCTTTTTAAGACTCTTCCCTGTGGAGCACCCAACCGTTCTGCACTGTGTGTTTGTAGCTCAAGGGAATAACCCAATTTCTTACACCAACCCACTATGACTTTTAATTTTATGAACCGACCTATTTGGACATAGGTCAGTTCACGAAATTCCACACTGGCCACAAAAATAATGGGCACAATATACAATCAGTATTTTTTTACCAATTTTTCGTACATATGGCCCTAAATGTCTTAAAATTTAATTCTAAATAAAACAAGGGTACTTATGGTTGAGAGCTTCCTCTCTTTGTGGTTCTCTCCATTCAGTTTACCCATCTATGTTAGTTTTGCATTTATTTTATTGATGGCTGAAGTCTGCTGACTTTTGTGATCAAACTGAAAACCAACAGCCAAGCTCTATCAATTCATATACATTCCATAATTTATTCTTGCACCTTGCAGTTATACAAGTAAAGGTGGCCACTGCACGGCACTCCACCACTGTGACCATGCTTCTGAGAACAGCTAGTACTAGAGCCAGAGGTGCATGACCTGGATGTGAAGATAGGCAAGCGGGATAGGACCTGGTTGCCTCACCGTCTCAACCGGCCTGTGCCCAACGGAATCTTGCCTGAGCATTAATCATGAGGAGCACCTGGTAGGCGGAACTGTTAGACCCTGATAAAGAACTTGTAGTAACATTTGTATGTAAACATTGAGCAAAAGATGTTAAGGGAAAATATCATCTTCATTTCACCTCTAGAGTGGATCATTGAGGCCCCTAGCGTACGGTGAACAGCAGATCCTAGAGAGCCCTAGAGCTAAAGGAGACACCTGGGGTCTTCACACTGAAATCATGGAGAAAGGGAACAAACCTCCATCGTAAGATGACAAGGTGACATCAATCATGAGTCCATGGGTCAGCTAGAGGTGCACATAAAGTACGAATAAAGAACACTCAGAACTCATATTAATGATGCTTGGAAGAGGATTACTCCACCATAAACTGTATTAATCAAGTTTCCTAGCAAGTGCTGGAAGACAGATAGGGAGTAGAGAAAAGACAAAGTTTATGATGACTCAGTGATTTAAATATTAAGCACTAGCATTTAGCGAGATCAGCAGGTAGGTGTTGCTGCACCAAATTAGGTAATATTTAACACCTGCAATTTACATCAGTAAAAATGGTAGAAGTCTAGTATCAAGGGTTGAATAAAAAACAGATGCTAGTGATGATGATGATGATTATTATTATAATTATAAGTGACTATGGGCCAGATGTAGCAAACTTTTGCGAGCCGCAAATGGCCCGATTCGCAATTTGCGACCCCGCAAAATCGTAAATGGGATGAAAAAATCCCATTTCTGAATCGCAAAATGCGACGCGAGCCATTACCGACTCGCAAAAATAGCAACCCCATTTTGCGACCCGCAAATTGGAAGTTGTTATTTGCGAGTCGCAAACCATATGCAATAGCCACTCGCAAATTGCGACTAGTCGCAAAAAGCCCATTTTGCACTTCCAATTTACCACTAACTCAGAGCAGGTGGTAACCAGAACCAAAGTATAAAAGGAGACCCAGAAGGCACTTGGGTCACTCAAGATGGCAGAGATATATGTGATAGCAAGGAGGATGAGAGCCCACGCCACACAGCAGATGAGGAGGAGGAACCAGAGGCAGGAGAAGATATACAGAACCAGACAGACACTTTTCCAACAAAATGAGGAGGAGATATATGATAAATGCAGACTTAGCAGTGCAGCAATCCTAGATTTAATAGATCTACTCAATCCGCAGCTCCAACGCCAGACTGTGCGCGGCAGCGCCATCCCCACACATGTGCAAGTGCTATGCTCACTGCACCTCTTGGCCTCGGGTAGCTATCAGGGGGTCATTGCTGTGGCAGGTGAGGTATCCCAAAGTGCACTCTCACGGTTCTTCAGAGCATTCCTAGATGCCATACTCACACACATGTCCAGATACATATACCTACCCAGAAATCAACAGCACCAAGTTGGAATTCTACAGGATTGCCAACTTCCCCCATGTAATAGGGTGTGTAGACGGGACACATATACAAATATTCCGCAACCGGAAGTGTAGCCACTCACTGAACATCCAGGTGGTATGTGACGCCCATTATGTTATCACTGACATGGTTGCCAAATTTCCAGGGCGTACATATGACTCCTACATTTTCAGGCACAGTGGGATACACCAACGCCTAGAACGTGGGGAGTTTGGAGACGGATACCTCCTAGGTATAGCTGAATACACCTTGAAGACATACACACAGGTCAATGTGGAACCCATCTATGCCCAGCTAACATTGTACATTTTGTGCCAAACAGGTGACAGTGCATATGCACTACGACCATGGATCCTAACCCCGTAGTTAACACCCAGCAATGAGACAGAGAGGCGATACAACAGTGCACATAGGAGGACCCGAAATATTATAGAAAGGACCTTTGGACTGCTGAAGGCAAGATTCAGATGCCTCCACAGAAGTGGAGGTGCCCTCCAGTTTGCCCCAATACCAGCTTTCAAGATCGTTGGTGCATGCGCTATACTGCACAACATTGCCACCAGACGTGGGCTACCTCTCACCCCTGAAGACCCAGATTCGGAGGATGACGAGCAAGAGCTACCACATCGCCATCATGGGTATAGAAGCATTGCAAATCAAGGCGGACAGAGACAGGACCACATTGCAAACCAATACTTTGGAAGGTACGTGCTAACTGTCACCACACACACGAATGTCACACACAAAGAGTCCAGGTGTGAAGTGGAACAAACAAGGACTTTAATAATGTGCACCAAAAAACTATGTACACAAACTACAGTTCAGGGGCTGTAAAAGTCCACCTGCCATGAGGACACATTAACCTCATGTGCCTCCAGTCAATGACAGTGCGTAGCTCATACCCTACAACGTGCTCGCCCAGCATGGCTGGTTCCTTGTGCGTCTGCAGTGTCCTGCCGTGCGTTACCACTGCGCAACACCCTGGTGTCTGTGGATGAGACACAGCTAACGGTAGAGCCCTCCTCACTGTCCTGCGGCGTGTCTGCCGCGCCCCTAGCCACCTGTCGTGCCTCCATAAGATCAACTGCGTGGCTTGTACGTCCCAGCCCACGTGCCACATCGCTGGCAAAGTGGCCCATGTCCACCTGGAGGCTGACCGTGCGCCGTGACAGCCCAGTGGTGTTAACAGCCAGCCGGACGATGGAGGCAGACATGCGGTCCAGCCGGTGGATGAGCTGCCTGTCACGGCGCCTTGCCTTGCACCCTCTCTCTCAGTGATAAGTTCTCACACCAGTTGTCTCATTGAGAGTGCAAGGTCACCAACATGGTTATTTAGCTGTTGCAGCGCAGTGTGTACCAGTTGCAGCCCTGTGGTGTGGTTGCGTTCCATGCGCCGCATGGCCCCTGATATGATTCTTATCTCTCTTGTCTGCAGGCGCTGACCACGTAGGAGTGCAGCCTCGGCGGCGGACATGGAGGCGTCCCCTGCCTCACCCTGTGGCACTGGAGGGACATTGAGACGTCGCCTGCGACGCAGTGGAGGTTCCGTGTCCTGTAGATCAGCACTGTGGCTGGGACCGGGTGCTGGTTCACTCTCCAGTATGGCCACTGGTGCATCAGGAGGGGACTGTGTTTGGGTGGTGCAGGTCCCTGTGGTGGCTGGTCCTGAGTCCTGTGCTGGCTGGTGGCTGACCTGTGGCCCCTGGACGCTGTGGCTGGAGGTGGTGTCATGTGGGAGACCTGTGGGACATAGGGAACACACTGTCAGTATCTACCATCTGTTATCTGCTTCCTAATAAACTGTTGCCTATCAACTGCCTACTTGACTACATTGCCCATAATGCACCATGCAGGTGGTTGCTACTCTGAAATGGAGCTATTTTGGTTGTGCATGCTGCTGTGTACTAGGTGGGTGGGGGTATGGCAGATATGGGTGTACATGCATGTCTCATGGTACTCACCGGTTGATGGTCCTGGCGCTGACGTGTCCAGCTCTCCTATCCCAGACACTGCCTCTGGCTCCAAGGTCTCCTCCACTCTTTCCTCCAAGGGTGTGGATGGTGGTATGGTGGATGGTCCCCCTCCAGTGCCCCTCATCTCCCTGAGCCGCTCTGCCACCCTCTCCTTGGTCCGGGAGCGCAGGTCATACCACCGTTTCTTCAGTTCCTCGATACTCCGGTGGCTCACACCCATTGAGTTGACTTTGTCCTGTATTTGTGACCATATCCGTCTTTTTTCCACCTCTGGCACACTAAGGGCTGCCCTCCCAAAAAGTTGTTCGTGGTGCTGGCAGCATTCCTCAGTCAGAACCTCCAGTTCTTTTTCAGCAAATTTAAATTTTCTCTTTCTAGGAGTTTCTGCCATTGTAGCTGCTGTTCCTCCTGTTGGCTGTTCAGCAGTTTAAAATGGGTGTGGTCCTCCCTCCTCCCAGGTGTATTAGTAAACTTCCTGGCTGTGATGTCATCATCCAGAGCCATGAAGTGTTTTCCAGTGTGTTCTGCTGCACCTGCATTCAATTTGCGGCACAGTCGCAATTTACGACACCCACTCGCAATTTGCGTTTTCGCTTTTAGCGCGGTCGCAAAAAACGACCTCGCAAACAGCGGACTCGCAATCTGCGCTGCGACTTCATTTGCAAGTCGCAAAATGAAGTTGCTTTTTCTTCTTGGATACCAGTTAGCGAGTCAAAAATTGCGAGTCGCAACGACTCGCAATTTCCGACTCGCTAATTTTTTCCTACCTACATCTGGCCCTATGTCCTTAACCCCGGCTAGGTATAGTACCAGTGGCAGGCAGTGCTCCAGAGAAATGAGTATAAAGTTCGAGCAGTTACACACAATGTTAAAGTTAAAAACACATCACACTAAAATTCTGTACCCATACTTAGAAAAAGCAGGAAAAATGTAATGACCAAAACAATACAAAAAGGGTTGAACTAGGCAGATGCCACAGGTATGGTGAAGTGACAAAACAGTTGAGGAAATAAAAAAGGTCAATACATTTCAATATAATTGCAACAAATATTCATATCTAAGCACTAGTGGGGTTAAAAGGAATCCTGTTGCTTAAAACAACTACAGCATTCAAAAACATGATTTAGATAGTTTGAAAACAAATAATAAAACATAATTTTTATAACCTATTAATTACAGTCCCAAACCTGCGCATTCTCACTCTCAATTTGAACTTTTGTGCATTTGAAGTCAGAAACGGACTTACTGAGATTTTGTCTGACATAGATACAGGGTCGAGCTGTAGCAGAAAAAAGGCCCTGGTATCAAAACTGGCCTATATTTGTGAACTCTGTAGCAAAACAAAAGTAGTCCACATTTGTGAATCAAGAAACTATTGGCAAGATTTCCTAAAAAGTGGTGCACCCTTGTGTTTCCCCTGCGCTGGCGCTAAATTTAGCTACCAGCAACAATGCAGGCACCCTAGCACCATAGTGCAAGGGTGTCTGCGTTGAGGGGATTGATTGCTTATGTGCAGAAAGGTATCCCTTTCTGCGCACAAACAATCTACAATAGTGATTTGGCAGAATGCAGCACACATAAAAGTAGAAAATTGTCATAGGAATACCTTCCTGCACATAAACATTCATTCATGGCTGTTTGCTCTTTCTATATGTGCTGCAGAATGTGGCACACATGGGAAAAGCTAAAAGGAGGAGGATTAAAATATTCCTTCTTGTGCCATGCTAATGCCATCCCTGTGGTGGCATTCGTTTTTGGTGCTGCCACAGACTTACGCCTTTTTGTAAATCTGGGGCAGCATCAAAAGCAGTAGGTGTTGCGGTCAAAATGCCTACAGCAACACCCATTGCACGCCCCTCAGATGCAGAAACTGTGTTGGAGGGGCCCATATTTACAAGGTGGCGTTACACAGCACCACAGGAGTGTCACAAAAAGTGATGCTCCGGTGGCACTAGGGCCTTGTAAATCTGGCCCTCTGTACTTTTTAAAGGATTTCTGTTTGGGTGAATTCAGAGAGGTGGGGAAACACAGGTGTTTAAGCTAGATGTGAGCAATGTGTATGGTAATATTTTAGAAATTGTGGCAGTGAGAGTCACTATGGGCCAGATACACTAACATTAGAAATACCGATTTCCTAATAGCTATTCTCTCCGTATCACAATTAGGAAATTGGTATTCCTAATGTATGAAAATCTATTGAGTTTCATTAGCGATTCCTGGTGGTTCGCAAATAGACCCACCTCATGCATCTTAATGAGGTCGGTCACAGTTTGTGACCCATTAGGAATTGCAGCCATCACAGTGATGGTGGCCTGCTGAGGTCAGCAGACAACCATGTCTGTGATTGCTTTTTAATAAAGCAAATGTTTTTTTCAATGCAGGCTGTTTTCCTGAAAGGAAAACAGGATGCATTGAAAAAGAAATGATGAAACTTTGCAGTTTCATCTTTTTAAGAGCAGGCAGGCTCTACCTGCTCTTAAAAAATATTTGTTTTCCATTCCCAAAGGGGAAGGCTTCCCGTGGGGACCCCTTCCCATTTGCTATTGAGTTCCCCTTCCCCTTCAAGGAGTCGGTAAAATCTGAATGTTTTGTGAATGTAATTCAGTTGCAAAACATTCATACATCCCATTCAAATTTGGTATTTGGAAGAGACACCCTACACACAGCCCTTCCAAATACCGATTTGCAAACACAAATTGCGATGCGGTAATGTGTTACCGGATTGCAATTTGAGTTTTGTTCAAACCTAGAAGCATTTTTGCAGGCGGAAACGGCCCAATCGACCATTTCCGACAGCCAGTTCCCACCGCAAAACTACTTCGTACATGTGGCTTTCCTATCTAAAAGATAAAATATTGACACATTCCTCCTCTCCTAAACACAAACTGCGATTCATCCATCCAAGCTACATGTGATGAGATAACAGCATCCACAGCCTGCCCAGCGCTGATTGGTACTGGAGTTTTAAATTAAATATGTTTACAACACTAGCCCACATACTACCACAAAACCAGCACACCACACCACACCACGAAACGGACACACGCAATGACCGGTCACACTATCCCACCTGGCATTGCCAGATTGCCTTCTAGGTCACTCTGCATTGATACTGTGTTCTAATTAGCGTTTTGAAAAAATATTGTGTTCAATTATTTACTCTAATGGGGCGATATTTTTATGTCTGATCTTTATTATACTATATTTATTTAGTAATATGAAAAACACATTTTGTGCTCGATCCTTCCTGTTTTTGGCTTTCAATCACACTCTTCATCTTCTGAGGAACTTTTACTTTCACTGCATTGCCCCTGCTCGGAGTTTCAGCTGCAACACTTTTTTGTGTAGTATGTAAAGTGATTGCCAGATCCCTTTATTGTACTTCTCCTACTGGGATTAGATTATTTTGATGTAATCCTTTGTGCAGCATGACGTTCCTGTCCTGACATAATTATAGAAGGAAGTCTGGCATTTTACTTTCCATCATGTATGGTTCTGAGGACCACTTATATTCCAGTTTGTTTTTCCACAATACTCAGGTTTACAAATAAGCACTCTGTCTCCAACTTGTAAGTTCTATTGCTTTACTCTTTGATTTTATCTTACTTTCTTACTACTAGCATTCCCATCTGTAGCAGCAAATACACGCTGATATGCTTGATCCAGTGGTTTCAATTTATGTACATATGTCGGACGACATCCTCTATTTGTCATTCTCCTAAATTATTAACCAACTGGTAATTGGGTTTCTATTCCAAACATGAGATAATGGGGTGAATCACCTGTAAAATAATGTTCCGAACAGTTATAGATATGGACCAATGTCGGTATACATTGCTTCGATTTGTGTTTTTTGCTGATAGTTCCAAGCATGTCCAGTATCGTACTGTTAAAATGCTTTAGAAGCGCTTCAGTTTGAGAATATTATCGTGTTTTTCATATCTTCTTTTTGGCTAATAACTTCAGCATTTGCATGACTAGTTTAAATTCGAAATCTGCTCCTTGATCAGAATGTATTTTGGTAAGCCATCCATAATGAACTAAGGGGCATATTTACGTGCCTGTTTTTTTGTGACGCTCCGGTGGCGCTGTGCACTGCGCCATATTTACAAGGCAGCGCTATGCCGCTTTTTGTGGCTTGACGCCGCCTTGGCCATAGGCCCCACCGACCCAGGTTTTTGTGGCAGAGGGGAATGCAATGAGCGTTGCTGTGGGTGTTCCACTGCAACACACATTTCTTTTGACACTGCCCCAGATTTACAAGAATTCTTAAATCTATGGTAGCACCAAAAACTAACACCACCCCAGGGGTGGCGTTAGCATGGTGCAGTGGGAAAAAAATACTTTTATTTCTCCTCGTTTTTGCTTTTTAGTTGTGTGAACGCCATGTATGATTGTTTATGCGCAGGAAGGTGTTCCTTCCTGCACATGAACAATCATTCAATAATGATGATTTGCTACTTCTACGTGTGTTGCATTCTGCAGCACACTTAGAAGTAACAAATTGCCATTGTAGATTGTTTATGCACTATAAAGGATGCCTGCATTGGTGCTGGTAGCTAAATTTAGTGCCAGCGCTAGGGGAAACACAGAGGTGTGCCAAATTTGTGTAAATACGGTGCATCCCTGCATTTCAGAAGTGGTGCAGCGCAATGCTGACAATTTTGGTGCCGCACCACTTCTGTGTAAATACATTTACATGTCCCTAGCGCCAATTGGAGCGTCACTTTCTGTGAAGCTCTGGTGGCGCTGTGCACTGTGCCATATTTATAAGGGGACGCTAAGCCTCTTTTAGTGGCTTAAAGCTGTCTTGTAAATATGGGCCCCTCCGACACAGTTTTCTGAGGCAGAGGGGAATGCAATGGGTGTTGCTGTGGACGTTCCACTGCAACATCCATTGCTTTTGACGCTGCCCGAGATTTACAAGAATTTGTAAATCTGTGGCAGTGCCAAAAACTAACACCACCACAGGGGTGACGTTAGCATGACGCAAAGAGGATAAATACATTTATTTCTCCTCCTTTTTGCTTTTCCTTTGTGTGCTGCATTCTCCATTACTTGCCACACTCACATATGCAGTTGCCAGCCTGGGCCCCTCCCAAGCCTCTCAGCAGTTGCTGCGCCGTTTCCAGATGCTACTTGTGATGCACCCCAGCAGCTCCTGATAGGTATAACTACTAGACCACAGCAACCATAGCAACAGTACAGAACACCCCTCCCACAAACTAATTCCCACACGCACCCAACTTCTTGATATCATGCATGCTCTTCAACACCCTAGTAGAAGGCATGGGCAGATATATGGCTTCGTAGGCTGATTTGATGAACTAATTGTGGTATTTTATTGGTATCATAAACAGAAAAGTATATGTTTGAATGAGGGTGGTTCCTCCAAGCTGGTTACGGTCAATAATGCAGATTGGTTTTCTTTTCTCCCCTTTTCCCAGGGCTTTAGAGGAGGTTGTTGGCACTAGAATCCTAAGGGAAAACAGGAAAGGAGGCGATAAGTGTTGTATCTTCACTACGCAGTTAGAGTCCCTTCCTTGCTATACCCGTGACACCAAGTTCTGGCCCATGTGTTCAAATGCACCCACCCGCGTCAGGAGTTGTCCAATCACCCATTCCAGAACTCTCAGGAATGTTCCATGACCCTAATTAAAAGATGTGCCCACTGCATGTGGTAGTGCCTATTGTGACCTGGCTATATTTTTAATATAGAGCACTCCTCCTCCAACTAGGGAAAGGGATAGGGCATAAAGTGGCAAACCAAAAACACCCATAGATAAGGCGACATCCATGTTCCCCATTCCCCTTCACACAACACAGTGAATAGACTTGAGAGGCCACTCACTGCGCTGCCACATTTCTCCTCAGTTGTCGCTGGCTTGTAAGCATATTCCAACAGCGTCCACCACTCCTCCATCCACGTCTCCTGGGGATCCTCAATGGGGTCAGCTTAGCCCGTCCTTCCTTAATGCTCTCCTGTGCTGTGATTCACCGCTTCTTGACTCACAAACTCCTCTCCTTCTAAGATGCTCTCTTGATGTGCTCCTCCAGCATTGTTCTTCTCCCCAAAGTGCCGCTCCATACATTGCTGCATGTTCTCATTTTGGTCTGTCCTTCCCTTTGATTTCATGGCTCTGCCCCCATGCACTAGGCAAGGGAAGTTTTTTCTCAGTGTTGTCAGCAGCGCATTTGTTCTTCTCAGACCCTACTTTCCTCTAATATCCTTTCTTTGTATTAATTTCCCTCAGGTCTGAAGACAGTTCATGTTCCCAGAGGACTGTGATGAGTGGATCTCAAGTTGGTAAGTGCGGGAAACAGAGAGCAGGTTCTCCACATATCTCCCTCCTTACTTTCTTCCCTGGAAGAAACGAGTCCTGAGAATACTAGGACAGAATACTAGAACAAAAAGTCTGCATTGGTTTGCTCTTTTCCCTTTCACCGTTGTGTCCTAAACTGAAAGGGCTCTAAAGCTTAGAACCATTGCAATCAAAAGTCATTCAAAATAACACCAACTGATGGAATTATGGCAACAAAATTATCTCCTACAATCGCTGAAGCACTAGCACCTTTCTTGATTGTATGATTTCTAATCCCAGACTGAATCATTAAAATGGACCACATGATATATCTTTGATAAAAACTACTTCCAGGTAACAAGTAACAAACCGGCCTTTCGGCAGCCTGTAATAGGCATTCCTTCCACAGATACAATAAACAACTGGTATGGTGGGGTCTTGTCCAATCAACGTAAAAGTCCAAACACTCTTAAACAGAAAATCATGTCTACTTTCACAAGTTCCTACAAAATGTGTGTCAGTCTTTGATTTAGATCTACATACATATAGCTTTCCCACATGTAGCCAATCTAAGATCAGGAATCCTTGATTTCCAGCTACTGAATATGTTTTATCTTTTCCCCAGCTCTGTAAAACTACACCCTTTCCTATTGTATCCTTCATAGCTCTTCTCTTCTCCTCAACTTGTCCAACTAATTCCTTCTCTACTGGAGTACGAATGCAGGTCAATTTGTTCTTGTGGGAATAAACTGTACCAAATGTCAATGTAGGCTCAAAGAAACCTCCTAATGTGTCAATGTTTTTCGTCTTTGCAATGTTGCTCAAATGTTTCTCAAGTGGGACAATTAAACACACCAGGTCATAATTAGAGTAAAGTTATTGATAATACTCCTGCTGATACAAAAGTGTGAGTAACAGGCTATAGGAAATTTCATAGTTTAGGGGTAAACTACAGTATGCTATTCCCTCACTTACTGAGGAAGTTAACTATGTGAATATGTAGCAGTCTCTAGCTTCCATGATATCTACATACTCAACAACTTATAGTACACATGTGCTGATAAATCGCCCCTAGAACCATCAGTGTGTACGTTTTTCTCATCATTGTAAAATGGATTTTGATCTGCTATGGGATTTGATAAATTCAGGGCATTTGTGGATGTAACCTATTCTGAGTCACTTGCTATGTGTATATGCATTTACTGCTTCTATTTCTATTCGACTCCATGAGATCTCTAATTTCAGACTAAAAGTTTGAATTAAAAAATAAAAAATAAAAAGCAGCTTTAACATATCACTGTCTCTTTCAGTCCTTTTCATTTGTGAGCAAAGCAAAAATTGTAAATAGTCCCTTTAAAGGTACAAATTATGCACAAAAAGTTACTTGATCTTCTAGAAAGCTCATCAAGTGTTTTCTTCTACATGCAATGCTCAAAATCTTCTACCAAAAGTTCAAATGTCTCTAATAAAGGCACAGCTCATAATCATTAATAATCACTTCCAAAATGTAATGTTTTTTGTTCAACCACAACAGTTTGACTAACCTGATCCCTGTCGCTCACTGTAACTGACCCTTCTAGAACAGGTGCTGTATCATCTAGGGGATCTGGAACTTTGCAAGTGTGGAAAGTGGGCACCCAGTTAGGGAGACCAGCACATGTCACAGCTGTAGTGGTTACTAAAACTACCTGATGAGGGCCTCCGTAGCGCGGTTGCAAGCATGTTTTCATTACATGTTTTTTACCATGACCCAGTCTCCTGGACATAGGCCATGGCAAAGCTCCTGCTGCAGCTATGCTGTAGCTTCTCCAACCTGATGAGACAAAGAACGAGCCAGTCCTTGCAGTAATCCAGCACCATGTCATCTGTAATGTTCACAAGAGCATTCACAGGCACTGCTGCCAATCTCATGGCCCTCGCCATGATAATTTCATGAGTTGACAACCCAGTCTTTCTGTCAGGTATACTGTGTATACTCATCAAGACAAGAGGAAATGCTTCTGGCCATTTCAAAGTGGCAGATGTACATACTTTTGTCAGTGTAGGCTTAAGGGTCCTATTAATCTGCTTGACAAGTCCAGAACCCTCAAGTCTGTAGCTGCAATGCAATATTTGATCAGCTTGTAATGCCACACACAACAATTTCAGAACATCACTGTTGAAATAGGTTCCTCGGTCTGACTCTAGAGTAGTCGGGAATCCGAACTGTGGTATCAGTTCCCTAAGTAACAGCTTTGCTACTGTGAGACTAACATTCTTCCTGGTTAGATAGGCTTCAACCCAGTGTGAGAAAATGCGTACAATGACTAAGACATATATCAGGCCGTTGCACACAGGCAGCTCTGTGGATTCCAGCTGCATCCTGTTGAATAGTCCTCTTGATCTATCTTTATGACACAGGGGGTCATTCTGACCCTGGAGGTAATTACCGCCATGGCGGAGGTCGGCGGTAGCACCGCCAACAGGCTGGCGGTGCTCCGCCGGGCATTCTGACCGCGGCGGTACAGCCGCGGCCAGAAGCGGAAAGCCGGCGGTGTACCGCCGACTTTCCGCTGCCCATGGGAATCCGCGCCGCCATGGGGATTCTGACAGCCCATACCGCCATCCTGTTCCTGGCGGTTCACCCGCCAGGAACAGGATGGCGGTATGGGGTGTCGTGGGGCCCCCGTAAGAGGGCCCCACAAAGAATTTCAGTGTCTGCTTTGCAGACACTGAAATTCGCGACGGGTGCAACTGCACCCGTCGCACCTTCCCACTCCGCCGGTTCCATTCTGAGCCGGCTTCCTCGTGGGAAGGGTGTTTCCCGCTGGGCTGGCGGGCGGACTTTCGGCGGTCGCCCGCCAGCCCAGTGGGAAAGCCAGAATGACCGCCGCGGTCTTTTGACCGCGGAGCGGTCTTTCGGCGGGAACCGCTTGGCGGGCGGCGACCGCCGTCCGCCGCGGTCAGAATCACCCCCACAGTGTAAAAACTGTACATTTGTAAAAATGTAAATTAGCACTTGTATAGCGCACTACTCACCCGTTAGGGTCTCAAGGCGCTGTACTCATACAGCTATGGAACCCCTCCTGGCTTTTCCCTGTGAGGCGCCCACTCCTTCCCTCCCCCACAGGGTGAAGCCAGGCATGCAAGCGCTGTTGGGGCCGTTGTGGAGATTAAGCAAGCTATTGCCCAGAGTTGCAGAGTGGGACCCATGAATTAGATTAGGCACCGAGGCGAGAATTATCTGGTCAAGGGGAATTGAGCCTAAGACCTGCCGAAGCGGGACTTGAACCCTGGTCTTGAGCCAGATCTCTGCTTCAGGGTCTGCCGCTCTAACCATTGAGCCACACTTCTCCACTTCTCCACATTTTCCCACAATCATCTGCTGATATGTGACACATCTGTGGCACATGGCTTCTGCAATCATTCTGAATCTGGAATTAAGCCATGTCTGTCCAAAGTTTCTGATCATTGCATCCCTATCTATATGAGCCTGTCCATTATAGTATCTAGCCATTGGTGACAACAAGCTATTGCACAACACTGTTCTTCCATCACTTGAAACCCAAATATCAGTCTCATTTCTCGTGACACTTCGTACTCTAACCCAACTTTTCTGCTCTTCCTCTGTTATTTCTTCCTTCAATTGCTTAACTTCCTCCCACGTATAAATAGCAGTTAACAGTAACTTCTGACTTGTCTCATCATTTGCCTCATTGTTCCATTATCCATTAAATGAAGTACAGCTTAGCACAAAATACCTCGCCACTTCATCAGCATATGTATTATCTAATGTTACACAATCGGTAGATTTCTTCTGTGCTGCACATTTTACAACAGCAATTTTTGCAGACAGCTGTAATGCATTCAACAGCTTTAAAATCTTATCACCATTGCAGATAGAGGATCCCGAGGAGGTCATAGAGCCTTACTGGGACCACAAATGTCTGAAATCATGAACAACACCAAAACCATACTATCAGTGAAGATTGTCACTTTGAGCTGTTCAGAAACACAGCATGCTCTACGAAGAGCAAAGAATTCGTCTACTTGAGCAGAAAAGACTCCTTGAAGCCAGGAGGCTTCAATCACACCTGAGACTGTGCAAACTGTATAACCAACTCTCAGGGTGCCATCTTTAACTCTGAGACAGGTGCCATCAACTAACATGACATTGTCATTTTCAGTTAGGGGAGCATCTTGAATGTCAGGTCTTGGTTTGGTGCACAATTAAAGATTTGGCAATAACGCAGCAGGATTCAAAACTGTACATCACTTGAAGTTAACATTCAGAAAAGCAAGGATGATTTGCTTATAGCAGGTCAAAAGTGCACTGGTCAAATACTGCATTTTAATCTGGGTTAACAGTATCTCCACAGTGTGGAATAAAAACATTCATGAGGTGACCCATAAAAATGCCTTCACACTGTTCAATGCCAGGACTCAAGGTAGTGACTGCCTTCAAACAACCAGACAGCGCTGAATCAACAGGATTAAGTGTGGCAGAAAAATAGGCCACATTCTTGTTTAAAGTTCCATGCAGCTGTGTCAAAACTGAAAGAGTACATCCATCCCTCTCACAGCAAAACAAAGAAAAACATATGTTATTATCAGGCATTCCCAGACCTGGGGCTTGGCTTAAGCTTTCTCTCAGCTCATGAAGGAACGTATAAAGTTGTCATCCAGTGCTACTGGATCAGGCACATCCTTGTGTGTCACCTCTGTAAAGGAGTGGCCAAAAAGGAAAAGTTTGGAATCCACTGGCAACAGTAGCCAACCATTTCCAGTAACATTCAGACTTCTTTCTGTGTAGCAGGGGGATTAATTTTCATGACTGCTGAGATTCTTTCTTGTGACACCTTCTGCACACCTTTCTCAATTTGTTGACCTAAGTGCAGGACTTCTTTTTGGCAACACTGTAATTTTGACACAGACATCAACTACACCTCCACTTTGGTTTACCAGAACACCATGTCCTCTACGTTAGGCTGGACAATAGTCATTAACTGCTGTGTCGCTCCTCTCATACCACCAGTGTTCACCATCATCAGCAGTCTCTGACTAACTTTCTGTGCACCTTTAATTGCAAGCCCATAACCTTCTCTTTCAATTTTTTTATTTCAATTCCAATTTGTCGCTTAAATACTTTGTATATCGCAAGATTTAATCAATTGCTTTATTCTGCCAACAAGTCAGGTGTTACTGAATCATTTCACTTATGTTTGACTTCAATCCTTGCACAAATTTAAACACAAAATTACCCATATCTTTGGCTTCTATTGTCTCTGTACCACTAAAATGCTTGAAAACCTGCAGCAATCATTTGTAATAAGCATGAATTGACTCCTTCGACTCCTGGGCTGTCAATCTTCTGCCAATCAATATCTTTCATGGACACCTTGTTTTGCAAAACTGTAATCACCTTGTAGTACCTTTTCATCAGTTCTTCAGATGGTGTGCCTGTTACTGGTTCTCTTCAGGGTTCACAGCTCGACCAATCAACATTCACCTTGCGTTCAGTCCACAGATCAGTATCACAATGTCAAACGACGTATTCAAATCTTGTCACAGGCAATTTCAAAAGTTTCACAAATCTCTCTGTCTCCACTGGTTTCTCTCTAAATCTCGGGTAATCATTTGTGAATGACAAAATATCACTCCTACTCCAAGATACATGAACATAACCTCCACCTGGTAGCTCTATCATGGGCAGCCTCTTTACATTATCCTGGGCTTAATTTGCTCCTGCTGGAGGGACATTTGGCTTGGCTTTCTTTTGACCTCTTTTCTTTGCCCATCTACCTTCCCAATTATCTATAGCTCTCCATTTCTGAATGTATGCAATCAATTCATTAATGTGCGATTTCATTCGAAGAGATCTTATGCTGACTATATCCTTTGTGCTAAACTCCATTCTATAACTTCTCTTAAAGGGCTTTGATTCCTCCAAATCCACATCATATTTTTTGGCTACTTCAGCTAATCTTTCAGAAGCCTCTCCTGCACTTTGAGTAATGTCTTTGCAAATGAACCGTAATTCATCTTCTTTGTAGATTTCAAATTGGGCTGTGTCTAACATTCCTGAACTCAGTTCAAACGATTCTATTTTCAATCTGGGCACATTCACTGATTTATCTCTCAATGGTGTCTCTTCTGTTCTTGTATTGCAGTTTGTTGTACCTTTCACACCTTCAGGACTCAAATTATTTAACCAATCATTTAGCTGCTGTGCAGTGAAACCTCTCAAGCTTATATTACTATTCTGCAATACGTCTGCTCTTAAAGTTCCTACATTCTGCCGATTAGGGGTATTAAAGTTAGACATGTTCTCTGGTGTGTTAAAGGGTACTCTTCCTTGTGGACTGTGGCAATTTACATTCGGGATCTGATCAGGACCTGATCAGATCATTCAGGATCTGATCAGGTCCTGACACAAAATAAGGTGGGTTCCCTAAGGAAACCTCACATCAGGGGTCAATCCTGTCTGACTTGTCATGAGGATTGGATCTGCAATTTGTGTAGGAGTTAACTGTCTCCCAAGAGAGCAGAATATCTCCATTTCCGAGTTGTTAGAATGTACTGATCTCTGCATACCAATTGGTGATATCCCAGCAGATGTAACTGGTATATTAGGAACTGCCTTTTTTCTTAGTCTTGGATTTAGTGCTTTCACTATCTTCATTCGAAATAGCTGGATACCTTGTAATTCCCTCCATTATATTTTCTCCACATTTTCTGTTCTGCATGCCATACAGCCTCTGCAAGTGCCTTGATTGCTTCTGCATTCTTTTCTCATATTTGTTTGTCATGTTCTCTTGTTCTATGAGTTCCCAAATACTAAGGGCTTCAAATTGAGCGGGTCTTGGAGGTGGTTTTAATTTCATATACTATTCACCTCAAATTGTCTAAATTTCTCAAAATAAAAGTTCCATAATGGGGAAATGCTAAAGCACCTTTTTTCAGCACTCTTGACCAACTGTTCAAGCCGCAAGCATGCATGAAATCCTTTTATAGATGATACATAATGACCTCGAGTACCTCTATATCTCCTTTAACTGGACTAAACACATCTCCTCTTAAGCACTCTTTAAAGCTTTAAAGAATTTAGGCCCTCAGTACAACCCTGGCGGTTTGGGGTTAAATCGGCGGTAGAACCGCCAACAGGCCGGCGGCAAAAAAATGGGATCACGACCACAGCGGAAACCGGCAAAACATACAGCCAATTTAACACACCGACCTCCACGGCAGTAGCAACAAACACTGCGGCGGTAACCGCCAACAGCCAGGCGGAAGACAATGTACAGCCCACCCCATCACAACCCGCCCATCCGCCAGCTTTCCCGGGCAGTACCAACGCCATCAAAAGCACGTCGGAAACAGTATGTGGAAGGGAAACCACTCACCTCTCGACACTCAACGAAGAACCAGGACACCATGGAGCCCGAGCTGCAGGTCCTCCCCATGATGGTCTACCTGCTCATCCACCAGGAGTACCAACGGTGGTGACGACGACGACTGTGAGTACTCCACCTAGGAGACAGGGGAGGGGTAGAGGAAAAAGAGAGTGACACACACACACGCAACACGCCACCCCCACACCCCCACCCTCACCCACAACACCATACACACAAACACATGCAGCAACATTACATTTACACCCAGGAACCCCGTGGAAGAACACAAGGACAAAAGGAATAGAGTCAAATCAGTGATACATTAGAAATAGTAAGATATACGAAAGAATTGCTAAAACAGTATTTACAAAAATATACAATATGTACATAACGCGGTACATTGTCCACTCAAAATGTCCGTCGGCTACTGGGCCAAAACTCATAGGCCAGGCCCACACTTGACTCCTGCCTCACTTCGGAGAGAACACTGCAGGGGCGTCAGGTCGAAAACACACAGGCACCTCAGGGGAGGGTGAAGGGGGGTGCACCTCAGCCAGAAGATGGGACAACGCCACTGCTCCTGGAGGGGGCTTCATGCCCACAGCGATGTCCTGGAGAATGCAAGGCCACAGTCTCTCAAGTGGGTGGGTTGCCCACTGCTTGGTCCTGGGGAGTGCAAGGCCACAGTCTCTCAAGTGGGTTGTTTGCCCACTCTTTGGTCCTGGGGAGTGCAAAGCCACAGTCTCCCAAGTGGGTGCTTTGCCCACTGCTTGGTCCTGGGGAGTGCAAAGCCACAGTCTCTCAAGTGGGTGATTTGCCCACTGCTTGGTCCTGGGGAGTGCAAGGCCACAGTCTCTCAAGTGGATGGCTTCTACCACTGGTTCTGGAGGGGGCACTGTGCCCAGTGTGCTTCATCCTGTCAAGGATAGGGTGAGTGAATGCATTTCTCCACTGGTTCTGGAGTGGGCTTTGTGCCCAATGTGCTTCATCCTGCCAGCTTCATCCTGCCAAGGAGTGGATGGCTTCTTCCACTGGTTCTGGAGGGTGCTCTGTGCCCAGTGTGCTTCATCCTGACAAGGAGGGTCTGAGTGGATGGCATGTTCCACTGGTTCTGGAGGGGGATCTGTGCTCAGTGATGTAACACTTGGGTTGTGGCAGTTCACAGTCCCTCACCTGGGTGTCTGAGGCACAAGATTTGCAGGGACCAGGCTGCATGATAGTCCATGGAGGCAGGGCTAGACTCCATCTGGCGATGGCTATGGCTGCAAACTGGTGGTAGTGCCGGGGCTGGTGGGGGTGCTGCCAGTGGTGGAGGGAGGCTCCAGCCCTTCTCCTGCAGCCTCAGACGGCTGCCCACTGGGGCTGCTGGCAGTAGTGCTGCTGTCAGCGGTGCAGGTGGCGGTGCTAGCGGTGGGGCCTGCGGCGGTGCTAGCAGCGGTGCAGGTGGCGGTGCTGGCCGTGGTGCAGGTGCTGGTGCTGCCAGTGGTGGAGGGAGGCTCCAGGCCTTCTCCTGCAGCCTCGGAAAGCTGCCCACTGGGGCTGCTGCTGACAGTAGTGGTGCTTGCGGCGGTGCAGGTGGCGGGGCTTGCAGTGGTGCTAGCGGCGGGGCTGCTGGCGGTGCTGGCTGCAGTGCAGGTGGCGGTGCTGGCAGTTGTGCTGGTACACACCAGGCCTTCACCTGCAGCCTCGGACGACTGAAGTGCCTTGGCTGTTTTTTTCTGCCCCTTCCTCAGCTTGGCAGATGGTGGTGTGACCTTTGGTCTGGCATCTGGAGTCTTCGAGGTGGCCTTGCTGGTTGGTTGTGGATCCTTCTCCTTGCTGGATCCTGTGCCCCTCTTCACCTTGCCAGGTGGCGGAATGGCTTTGGCCTTGGAAGGGGTTGGTGGCACACTGGCTGGCCTGATGGGTACCCCCTTTGATAGCTGCAGGAACCAGAGCAGACGACGATTTGGTGGCTGAGGTGCTGGGCTGGGTTCTAGCCACCCTGGCCCGAGGGGAAGGACGGAGGGGTAGGGAAGAGGTCAATGTTTGCCAGGAAAACCTTCTTAGGGACATTGGGGTGGGAAGAGGCAGAGGGTTTGGGAGGGGAGGAAGAAGGAGTGGTTGTGGGAGGTGTCTGTCTGCTGAGTTTGGGTGCAGCTGCATGGGCTGGATGCTGTTGTGCGGTGGATGGCTGTTGGGTGGGGGCCTGCTTGCATTTGTGTACTTTGGGAGGAGGGGTCACAGCACACTGGGAGAGGACACAGGGGACGTGTGCATGGATGTGGGGGTGGTGACTGCCAGTGACGGGTGTGTAGTGATGGGGGGCTGGTGATGGAGGTAGTGGATGAGGATGTAGTGCATGCAGGTGTGAGTGGAGACGCTACTGGGAGGGAGGGGGACAAGGAGGAGGAGGGGGACACAGTGGAGGAAGTGGATGTTGGTGTGTCTGCATGGGGATGGTGCTTGGGTGAGTGCCTGTGAGATGAAGTGTGGTGCTTGTGTTTGCCTGAGCCACTTTTGTGAGGTGATTTGGGTGAATGCTGGTCTGAAGGTGTGCTTGGGATAGGTTGAGGTTGAGGGGATTGGGACTGGCTACAGGAAGTTGGAGGGGAGAGGCTGGAGACAGGGACAATGGCTGCCATCACTGATGAGGCCAGAGCCGGAAATGCTCTCTGTTGGGCCGCCACGCCAGAGTGAATGCCCTCCAGGTCTGCATTTGTTTGTTGCTAATGCCTCTCGACACCCTGCTTGGCATTCAGTATGGTTGACTGCCCAACAGTGAGGGATCTCAGGAGGTCAAAAGCCTCCTCAGTGAGGGCAACAGGGCTGACTGGGGCAGGGCCTGAGGTGCCTGGGACGAAGGAGATGCCCACCCTCCTGGGTGAGCGGGCACAGGAAACATGCTGAGGGGCTGCTGGGAGGGCGGTGCTGGTGGGGGGGTGGCAGCTGTACCTGTTGTTGCGGTGGGCACAGAGGTGTCCGCCACTGCCAGGGAGCTTCCATCGGAGGAGGAGTCGCTGTCTGTGGTGTCCCCTCCTGTTCCCGTCATGGTGCTCCCCTCGCCCTCTGTCCCACTGGTGCCCTAATTGTCTGTGGATTCAGCCTCCAGGCCCATCTGGGATGCAGCTCCCTCCGTCGCCGGTGCCTCTGCTCCTCCGCCAGTTGATGCTAATGCACACAAGGATAGGGTGACAAGCAAAGAGGGGGGGAGACAGAGGATACACTTGGTCAATGCCAGCAACAAGACTGCCGTTGGTGTACACAACTCATAGGGAGCAGCCCTATGCACTAGGCCATGCACTACCAGTTACTAAGATAGTCACCAGCCCATGGGGTACAATGCCTAACGCCATTAGCTGCACACCTGAAACCCACAGGACCCTGCCCAGTAGTAGATGAACACTAACACAATTGGGGGTGGAGTGCTTCAGAGCCTGCCCAACAAGGGACCTATCCTGCCATGTTTGCACTGGCATAGGGGCACCCACAGCCCACATCCCCCACCCAGGTAAACCTTAACGCGCGCAAAGTCATGATTCTGAATCTGTACTCACCCCCTTGTGGCTGCTGTGATGCCTTCAAGCACCCATCCAACTCCGGATAGGCCACCGCCAGGATGCGGAACATCAGGGGGGTCAGAGTATGACAGGCACCCCTTCCTTGTTGGGAGGCCAGCCCCAGCTGGGCCTCCGCCATCTTCCTTGCCCAGCGGCGCAGGTCCTCCCACCATTTGCAGCAGTGGGTTCTCTTCCTGTCAAAGACTCCCAGGGTCCACACCTCCTTGGCAATGGCACGCCAAAAACCCTTTTTCTGATGAGCGCTGACCTGCATGGAAAAGACAGCAGAAAAGGGCATTAGTTAACTGTCCAGACCGTCACACTTATGGCCCACCAGATCCCTCCCATCCCCTGATGCACATACATTGACCACCATACATGCATCACTCCGGCCAGGATGCCTCAGCCCCCCCACATGTGGCTTACACACACAGCAATCCATACACTCATGGCCCACACATCATGCTCACAGTGTACTCACCTGTTTGTCTGCAGGAACGTAGAGTAATGTGTACTGGGGTAGAACCCCATCCACCAGTTTCTCCAACTCCTCCTCAGTGAAGGCAGGGGCCCTTTTCCCAGACACATGAGCCATTGTCGCTTCCAGACACAGGTCACAGCAGCACTTGCAGTGTAGATCCTCTCAAGTTGAAGGTCAGGTAGCAAGTGAGTGAACAGATAGAAAATGGCGGTCACGTCCGCGGCGGTGCATACCGTCACCACTGGCCATTGGCTCCTGGAACCCATAGGGCCCAATGATAACCAATGCGAAGTTGCGTGGCGGTCGTAGACCGCCTACCACAACGGCGCACAACGCCAGCGGAATGACCTCATTTCCACTTGTCCCTCCTCACAGGTCAGCCAGCCCCCATTTCGGGGGGGCACGGGCCATGGCACCTCACTGCATCACAGCGGACATTGGCACAGCAACTGACTCTCAGATTCACATACAGGTTCTGTAAAGTAAAAGATGCATCATTATTTCAATTGATGTGTGAATAAGACCCTCTGGTCACCGTTTTCCTCCATAGGCTCTTGCCGCTGAGGATGAATATGAGATTGTGACATCCTCCGGTGTACAGACCCCTGGTAGACCTTGCGACAATGGAGGACAGACACATTATCCTAACCTACAGACTTGATCGGGCCACAATCTAAGAACTGTGTGCCCAATTGGAGCCATACCTGATGTCAGCTATCCGCCAGCCCACAGGTATCCCCCCGGTGCAGGTCCTGTCAGTGCTCCATTTCCTGGCAAGTGGTTCCTTCCAAACAACAGTGGCCATGGCATCAGGGATGTCTCTGCCAATGTTCTCAAACGTGTTGACCAGAGTGTTGTCAGCCCTGCTGAAACACATACACAGCTACATTGTATTCCCCCAGGTGGAGGATTTGGCCACAGTGAAAGCTGACTTTTATGCCCTGGGACATATCCCCAACATCATTGGTGCCATAGATGGTACACATGTAGCATTTGTCCCACCCCAGAGAAATGAACAAGTGTTCAGGAATAGAAAAAGCTGTCACTATATGAATGTGCAGATGGTGTGTTTGGCGGACCAGTACATCTCCCATGTGAATGCCAATTTTCCTGGCTCTGTGCATGATGCCTTCATCTTGAGGAATAGCAGCATCCCATATGTGATGAGCCAACTCCAGAGGCACCTGGTGTGGCTAATAGGTGAGCCCAAGGTCACCATCACGTATAAGTTTGTGTCTGGGTATGTGGTTGTCCCTAAGGGTTAGTGTATGTCTAACAGGTATCCCTCGATATTTGCAGGTGACTCTGGTCACCCCAACCTCTCATGGCTACTGGCCCCAGTGAGGAATGCCAGGGAAAGGGCATAGGAATGTTACAATGAGGCACATGGGGAAACAAGGAGGATCATTGAAAGGACCTTTGGCTTCCTGAAGGCCAGGTTCCAGTGCCTCCATCTGACAGGTGGATCCCTGTACTACTCACCCAAGAAGGTGTGCCAGGTCATCGTTGCATGTTGCACAACCTGGCCTTGAGGTGCCAGAGGACGCAGAGGAAGAAGATGTGGACAACAGAAGTAATATAATACAGCAGTACTTCCAGTGACAAACCGGTAGAACACTGTAACTTCACTTTACATTTGAGTTTTGTGTTGGACATTGTACATGGCAGCCTGATTTCCCTATGTCTATGGCCACTTACTATACCCTTTGACATCTCTATTTTTAGATCTCTGTGGCCCACTTTGGCTCCTGGTATGTTTACTGCTGACCACTAAAGGTCATACCATTGTATAAATGACTGTTTATATTACTTGCAATGTTTTCAGAATGTTGTACTAATACATGATTCAATCATTTGACAGACTCAAAATTAGTATTTGTTCCAAGAGTGTTTATTTAAGTGTTCATACGTAGAGAGGGATATGCAATGGGCTGGGGTGATGGTGGAGGAATGTCCAGTTAGAGTCCAGTCTCTTTGTATCACAGGTGCATTGTCCAATGGGGCATAGGAAGGGGAGTAACGGCAGTTCAAGGGGGACAGGGTGATAGAGTGGGACAGAAGAGGGTGACAATCAGGACAGTCTTATTTCCTGGTGGGGGTCTTGGCAATGTTCTCTGGCTTCTGCCTGGATCGTAGGGAGCGTTTGCGGGGTGGTTCTCCTTCTGCAGGGGGTGGGGTGCTGATGGCCTGTTGTTCCAGTGGCGGGGCCTCCTGTCCACTAGCGCCGGCGGAGGTGGTGGGCTATTCTTCGGTGTGGCTAGTGTCAGGGGCCCGTTAGTGTGCCACTGCCTCCCTCATGGTCTTGCCCATGTCTGCCAGTACCCCTGCAATGGTGGCCAGGATGGTGTTGATGTTTTTGAGGTTCTCCCTGATCCCCTGGTACTGCCCCTCCTGCAGCCACTGGGTCTCCTGCAACTTGTACAGTATCTGGCCAATGGTCTCCTGGGAATGGTGGTATGCTCCCAGGATGTTGGAGAGTGCCTCCTGGAGAGTGGGTTACCTGGGCCTGTCCTCTGCCTGTTGCACAGCAGTCCTCCCAGTTTCCCGGATGTCCTGTGCCTCTGCCCCATGAACCGTGTGCCCACTGCCACTGACCCCAGGTCCCTGATTGTCCTGTGTTTGTGGGGTTGCCTGGGGTCCCTGTAGTGGTGGACACACTGCTGATTGACGTGTCCTGGGGACAATGGGATGGGCCCGCTGGGTGGGTGCTGTGCTGGTGTTTCCTGAGGGTGGAGGCTCTGTGGTGCGTTGGTACTGTGCCTGGGTACCCGACTGTCCAGAGGTCCCTGATGGGCCAGGTTGGTCATCGTGATCCAGGCATGCAGAGCTGCTGTCACCACTGTGGGCCTCCTCGGTGGGGGAGGACTGGATGTTGGTGGCAACTCCTCTCCGGTGACATTCAGTAGGGGTCCTGTGGGGATGAAAATGCAGTGTTATTGTATCTGTGTGTGCCATCTTGTGCAGGGGTTTGTTTCCCTGTATGGTTGGGATAGCCCTGGCAGCTTAGGCTTGTATGCGTGGTGATTTTGTGGGCTAGGTGATTCTCTCTAATGGGCATGCTGTGGTGATGGGTTTCCATGCAGGTCTGTGATGGGGGACCATGGATTGGTGTTACATGCAGGGCTTGGTTTTGGGATGGGTGGGTTGTGATGGTGGGGTATATGTGAGGTGGTTGTTGTGATGGGGGTAAAGGTAGGGGTAGAAGTTTGTGATGGCATGCAGGTAGGTTGGGGGATATAGTAGTAATGATTTGACTTACCAGAGTCCAGTCCTTCTGGTACTCCTGCGAGGCCCTCAGGTTGCAGTATTGCCAAGACTTGCTCCTCCCATGTTGTTAGTTGTGGGGGAGGAGGTGGGGGTTAACCGCCAGTCCTCTGTACGGCTACCGGGTGTCTTGCAACCATGGAACGCAACTTCCCCCATAGGTCGTTCCACCTCTTCCTGATGTCATCCCTTGGTCTTGGGTGCTGTCCCACGACATTGACCCTGTCCACGATCCTCTGCCATAGCTCCATCTTCCGAGCAATGAACGTCTGCGGCACCTATGATCCGTATACCTGTGGCTCTACTCGGATGATTTCCTCCACCATGACCCTTAGCTCCTCCTCTGAAAACCTGGGGTGTCTTTGGGGTGCCATGGATGTGGTGTGAGTGATATGTGTGAGGATGTGTCCAGTGATGTGTTGTGGTGTGTGGTGCGAGGTGCGTGGATGGTATATGGGTGATGGTGTTCTGTGGCTCAGATTGAGTGGGTGCTCCTGGCTTGTGTCTCTCTCTGTTGGCAATCTTTTTTTTTCATGGAAAGGGTTGTGGGTAATGTGGGTGTGAGTTTTATATTGTATTGGGTGGGTGTGTGTGGTGTGTGTATGTGTATCAGGTGTGTGTAGTTTGAATTGTCCAATGTGGTGTAGTTTTGTAAGTGTGTGTGTATTTTGAGCGCACCGGTGTGTACCGCCAATGGTTTACGGCGGTTGAAAGACTGCTGCGGTGATTCGTGGGTCCTGATACTGTAGGTGCATTCCTGTTGGCATAACGGTGTGGGTTTTGGTACCGCAAATTTATCACTGACCTTTGGTCTGGCGGGCTTGTGTGGGTGTCTGTATAGTGGCGGATTTCTCAGTGTGGGTCTTAATACCCGTAGCGCAATACTGCCGCGGTCACGGTATCTTGGTGGCCATCAGCACGGCAGTAGGTGGCATTTACTGCCAGGGTTGTAATGAGGGCCTTCATTTTTAATAAAAATTCATTTAGTCACAATAACTTTTCTGTTGAATCAGAAAGAAACTTCAGTCCCACAATCCTCTTCTCTTGATGTTCTCAACCAATAGCAATGCAGCACTATCAACCAATACCAGTGCAGCTTCACACCAACTGATCTATACCAGCGCAGCACACAATGACATCACACTCACTCACCTCTTCCAGCAAGGCAGTCACTTCACAATTGTCTCTTTATACAAAATCATGCGCGCACACACACCTAATGCAAAATATTGTGAACCAACAACCTGTCTACACACTACAGGGAAAGAACTCACACATTTCTAAACTGTACAGAGTTATACTTTCCTGCTGTAGCTTTGACATTGCACAACAACTCAAACTTGACCTGCAGTTCTCACTCCAGTTAATACAGATCCTCCATGTGCACTCAGGATTCACTTAATACCGACCAAAACTCACCCTCACTCAAGGAAAACTGTTGGCTCTGTCAACAACATCTCATAACAACTACCTCACTGTAGACAATAAATTAACAAAGTGCCTTCTATACTTTTGTGTTATCCTGGGATCTTAGGCCACGACAGACCCATCTATAACAACTGCAGGCTTTTTTTAGGAACAAGTGCCACAATCAAATGCATTGGACGACTTTGCAAAACACTTCACAACATCACACTTTAGTGCAATCTTCAGGCCAAAATCATTCCAAGTGCAAAACCCTAATAATACTCACAACAGTCCCTCGTGGGCATGACACTGGAACTTCATCAGTCTCTGGAACAGATCATGTGACAGAATTCGGGATGGACACATTTTGGGCTGGGCATGTGCATGTGATCAATCCTATCTCCCTAACACTATGCTTGAATGGTTCTCCCTCCTTGTGGAACAAACCATTCCTCCTCTACCAGATCTGCTAGAGCATGTTCAACCTTTGCAGGAATCAATGCTCAACTCAACGGGTCAACGGATCTTTGGACCCTGCACAGGATGTGCAAAGAACCATACAACCAAATTTCAATACAAACCACTTAAATTACACAGTTTGACCAATGCGGCCACACAAGGAAAACTCCAGTCAGGAATAATGTCACTGGGTTTATTACAAACTTAAGCTCAGTGTTATGTAGACAATTTGCAAGACAAAATTATAAAGATATTGAATCATCAAGGGTTGACCAAGGTGATTAAATAAGTTCAGGCGAACTAACATTATGAGAGCTAAGCACCCAACAAAGACAATACAAAACATCAATAAGATAATTAGATGTACAGAAAAATAATCGCTTCTCAGTTTTAGTAAGCAATAAGGCAGTTCAATCTTTGAAGTTTAATTTAGCTGTGCACAAACAAACCCTACAGTTTAGCCAATCAGGAAAAAAACATGTGTGAGGCAGAACACATGTGGGCAAAAGACAAAAAGAACAAAAAAGGGCAAATACAATTTGGAAAATGTCATCTTAGGGACAAGTAACGCCACCCCTGGGGTGGTGTTAGCATGGTGCAACGAGGAGAAATACTTTTATTTCTCCTTGTTTTCGCTTTTTCCATGTGTGCTGCATGTGAGCTGCATTTAGCTCCAGCGCAGGGGGGAAATCAGCGGTGCACCATATTTTAGTAAATATGGCACATCCCTACATTTCTAAAGGGATGAAGCGCTGCAAATATTGGTGCAGCACTGCACCACTTTTTAGTAAATCTGGCCCATAGTCTAGCAGGCCTCACTTAGACTAATGCAAGTGAGGTAAAACAGCACATTAATACATTAAATAAAATACATTTTAACATGCAAACTATAAATTCTGCATTAATGAGTCTTTTGTATCATTCATGTTACAGTAACTTTAAAAGAATTGACTCTGTTAATACATTTCAGTCAGTATAATGCAGGACTGCATTTCTCTATATTTGCACACATATTTAAAACATTAATTATTAACAATTCAATATTGTTTCAATGCAGTCTATTAGTTTGGGGTCTAAACTATAACATAATATCAGTTTAATCCTTCAAACATTTAAGTTTCTAGTTCAAACAAATGCACATTAAAATGGCTTCTCAGTGCACCACTCTACAAACTATTCGTACTTTGATTATCATAATGCATAAAAGGTCATGTATAGATGATCTCTGTGTCATGAGGGACAGCACTAAAATGTCTGCTACATCAGTAGAAATTCACATCCCTCCAGATAGTACCACAGGGATTCTATTGTCCACTTGATGGCTAGGGCTTCGTTCTTGACAGTGGAATAGTTTATCTCACAGGAAAGAGTTTCCTGTATAAATAGACAATGGGTTTTTCAACTCCCACTTCAACACTTTGAGAAAGGACCACCCCAAGACCTATATTGAAGTATCAGTTTGCAGAATAAAAGGTCAGAAAAAGTCAGGACTATGAAGAGCTGGTTCCAATTCGAGCATGTTCTGTAATGCATGAAAGGTCTCTAATACCTGCTAGAAGGGTTGTTTTAAACCTTTGTCTGCTTCCCAGGTATTCTTTAATAGGTGGGTCAAGGGGGACACTAATTGGGGATGAATCTTTGATAAATAGCGGATCAGTCAAGGAGGAATCGGAGGTCCCTTTTTGTTTTCAGGAAGGGAACTTGCATTATAGCAGAAACGTTCTTGGATTGGGGTAACAAATGTCCCAAGTACTTTACTTATTTGGCTTCAAGTTGCCTTTTTGTGGGGTTTACCTTCAATCCTACTGCTCCTAAGGCTTGTAGGATGTCTTGTATATGTTTTAGGTGGGCGTCCCAAGTGGGACTAAAGATGATGATATTGTCAATATATGCAGCTGCATACGCTCTATGAGGGCTTAAGGCATTATTCACCATTCTATGAAATGTCACTGGGTCCCCTTGTAGCCCAAAGGGCAAAACAATAAATGGGTTAACCCACCTGGGGTAGAAAAGGCTGTCTTTTTCTTATCACTGGGTTTGAGGGGGGGGTTGCCAATATCCTTTACACAGGTCCAAAGTGTTTATGCAATGGCATCTCCTAGCTTCTCAATCCTCTAGACTCTGCTCTCTTGTGGGTGAGTGGAAGTCTCCTCAAGTAACTCCAATACAAAAAAAATCTCTTGCCAACACTGATATTCTCTCCAATTACTGTCCTATCTCTTTGCTTCCCCTGTTAGGAAAAAGCCTAGAATCCCACAAAAACAAACAACTGGACACCTATCTGGAAGAGGACAAGAATCTGGACCCCTCACAATTGGGTTTCAAAGCAATGCACAGCACAGAAACCACACTAGTGGCAGTCACAGATACCATTAGACTGTTTTTGGATGCATGTATTCTTGTACTGCTGCTATTGTTGGATCTGTCTGCAGCGTATAACACTGTCTCACATTCTTTTCTATTCTGCAGACTGCACAACACAGGTATACATGGCAGAACACTACATTGGCTCAGGGACTTGCTCAGCAATTGCACCCAAACTATCTCCATAGACTCCTTTTGGTCCAGCACTATGCAGGTCAACAGAGGTGCCTCGCAGGGTTCCTCCCTGAGCCCAACATTGATCAATGTCTACATGGCCCAGCTCATGCAGATTGTTAGATCTTGCGGGTTTGAGATCATGTCCTATGCTGATGACGCACAAATAGTTATCTCCCTGGGGCAGGCTCTTTATATGACTAAAACATGGTTTGTGAAATGTATGATGAAAATTGCTGATTGGATGGCTAATAACTGTCTCCAATTAAATTGTGAAAAAGCTGAGGTAATGCTGTTTGGCAAAGCTCAGGAGTCTTGGTCAGCGGACTGATGGCCTGCAGACCTGGACCCACCCCTTGCCCAAAACATTTATTAAAAAATCTCAGTGTCAAGTTAGACCAGGCACTTTCTGTGAAGGACCCCATCAGCACTATATTTGGCATCTGTTTTTCCACCCTGAGGCTACTTAGGAAACTTTCACATGGCTCCATCCATCATCAAGATAAACCAAAGTCTAGGCACTGAACACAAGCCACCTCAACTATGGCAATGCCCTGCTAGTAGCTGCAAATAAGTCGACGCTGGCCAAGCTTCAAGTTGTACAGAATACCGCAGCCCGACTTATCTGCAAACTCCCCTCTCATTCATCTACTTCTCATATCTTGAAAGCTCTTCACTGACTCCCAATTAGGAAATGGGCCGTTTTTAAACTGTGTTGCCTGACGCACAAGGCATTAACTGCACAGCCTCCCTTATTCTTACATAACTCAGGGCCTGATTAAGATGTTGGAGGTAATGGTCCCACCATTGAGATTTCAACTGAAAACCCATCCATCGCTGTGACTGTCCGCCCGCCGTATTTAGATGTTGGCAGTCCCATAGCCGAAAGCATGCATTCAAACTGCCCTCACCTCCAAGAAACACCTCCCGCTTCGATGGCGGGATAGGTAAAAGTGGATGCCGGCAGGATCCCAGACACCCTTTCTGACATGCAGATTTGGATGTACCTTACAGCCAAGCAAAAAGTGCCAGTCTGACCTCCACTTGGCGGATTGGGTGGGGGGAATGAAAACTCATGTTTTTTCCCAATTCCACTTCTATTTTTGACTGGACCCTACTGGACAACACCTGCCGTCACTGCTGCCACTGACCCACGGAGAGAACACAACCCCCCTTCGCCGACTCGAAGGTAGAGACACCCCATTCCCAAGGTACGTTGGGTGGGCGCTGCGCAGGAGATCGGGACCACTGCAGGCATATACATGTCAAAGTATTTGTTTAAAATTACTGTGACATGCATATGTCTAGAATGCAAGTGTGTCACACACAGATGGGGATACACTGGCACAACACGCATATCACACACATATATACATGTCTTTGTGGTGTCAGTATTTATTGCCAGATGAATGCTGGCACCACAATGACAGTACATTTACACTTATCAATGGTGTCCATGCGTATGCAATGGAAGGGGAGCTGTACTGGTAGGTTCATGCCATCTGTTGTGTATGTGAGTCAGTGTGTGTGTGTGTTTGTGGATTGGCTGGTTGGGGTGGAGGAAGCTGGAGTGGGTGGTGTGATTGTGTCTTTATGTGTGTTACTTGCATGTTAGATCAATGTTGTGTATCTTTTGTTGCTGTGTGACACATCCAGGTGAGTGTTATTGTGGCCTCAAATAGTCTCTCAGTGCCTGTTTTAGATCTCCGTGGAGTTCTAGATTGATAAACTAGAGGTTCAATATGCCTTTTCCCCCAGAACCTCCAAAAAGAACCGGATGGGATCCTCCCATTTCTTAAGTTTGTTCACATGGTAGATTTGTGTCTCTTTCCTTTCTTTCTTAACTTCCACTCTAATGGCAATTAGGGTTACCTGTTCTAACACTTTATATGAGCTCTGCTATTGACACAACAGTTTATTTTCAGAGGAGGAGTACATGAGGAGTACTAGATCCCCTACAGCAAATACTTGCAGTTTTGCTTTTTTGTCACAATGGGTTTTCTGCATTTGTTGGGCCTGCTCTAGATTGGTTTTCACTTTTTCCTGTATCTGGTTTAAGTGGGTCTTTAGGCTGGAGTCATATTCCAGGAGCGGCTTCATATCATCCTTTTCCTACTGCTACTCTTCCTGGGCCATGTCCAGTAATGTGTATGGCTTTCAGCTGAATAGCAACTCAATGGGTGAGAACCCCATGATGCTATGGAACTTGCACATTATAGTAAAAAGGGCTAAGGGTAGCATCTGCTTGCATTTCTGTGCTTCCAGGTATAACAGTTTCTTTAGTGTGATTTTCCGAATGGCATTGTACCTTTCTACGAGGGTGTCCACCTGAGGATGGTAGGCCGCAGTGCATATCTGTTTAACACCCGACTGGTGACACGCTTGTTACATGAGCCTGGAAGTAAATGGAGGTTCCTGATCAGTCAATATTTCTTTGGGAAAACCCACTCCGGTGACTTGCTATATTATGGCTTTTGCGATGTGGGGCATGTTGGGTTCACACAGGGCAACCACCTCAGAGTTCAGTGTAGTCTGCTACTACTAGGACGTATCAGCACTCAATGTGTGAAGGAAGTTGGGGACCAATTATATCCATTCCTACTTGTGAGAAAAGTACATCAATCACAGGTTGGGGAAGCAAGGGAGGTGTCATAGGCCGATATGGCTGTGTTTTAGGCAAACCAGACATTCCCAGTAATATCTCTTCACCTCACTGTAAATGCCCGGCCAATAGAACCTATTGAGTATTGGTTTTTCATTTTTTTAGGTCAATGTGTCCTCCTAATAAATGGCTGTGGGCCAGAAATAGGACCTTATTCCTGAATAGTGCAGGCACCAATAACTGGGATGTGTTTCCCCGCCTCCTTTCTGTATAGCAACACTCATTGTACAAAGAACTGGGGACCTACAGTCTGGGGGTCCTCCTCTTCCTTAGCAATATTTCATGCTCCTCTGAATAGAGGTTCTTCCCTCTGGGCGGCTGATTCTATCAGAACTCCAGACTTAGGGCCTGATTTAGATCTTGGCGATGTTCCAACCAATCCGTTCTGGCGGCGGTCCAGAAAACACCATCAGGTCTACACTGTTTCACCCGTCGTATTTAGATGTTTTGCAGCTGAGCCCCAGACTGCCATGATGGAGTGCTCTTCCTAGCCATCAAGCTGGTGGGTTCTCATCAACCCTATTCAGATGTTACAGTCCTGCAGACAGTGTACTGGTGGTGACTTGCTGATGGAGGTAGCCCATTGCTGGACACAATGGATATTGTACAATGGCATTGAACTAGAGGTAAGTCTCACACACACACTGTAACTCAGCCATATGTGTCCTCCTGCACAACACACCACACAACACACCATATGCACACTATAATCCAATGTCATTCCAACAACACATACAAGCCAAAACATACATTGCCATACATGCATGACATAACACACATATTATTGACACTGCCCATGCACACAACACAACCAAAACAATCGACACAACTACACACTCATCGGCACAAACACACTCACACACAAGCACAACTACACACATCACAATAGCGACAACTACACAACAACACTTACCTAACTATTGCACACAGCAACACACAACCAAGCACAAAGACCATCACACCCGCATGCAAGTGGCACACGTACAGACACAACCACATCACCCACTCCAGCTCTCTCTGCCTCAACCAGCCAATCGAATTGCACACACACATAGACATACTGACTCTCACACACAACTGAAAGCACAACATCGCAGGTACAGGTCCCCTTGCAATGTGCATACGTGGCCATAGTCGAGGGGTGTGAATGTAACGTCACTGTGGTGACCGCATTCATTTGGCAATGGTTACTGACATAAAAATGACAGTTGTGTATGTGTGCAATACTTGTTATGTATCACTGTGTCTCCATCCATGTCCCACTCAAACATAATCTCGACATATGCACTAATTCAAATCCTTTTGGGGACAATAATGGGCGATGTAGAAGCACTGTGGGCCAGGCAGTAAAGGTTGAGGACTAGATCTGGGTAACAGAGGCACCACCTTAGGTTTCTGTTTAAAAGGGTGTTTGTGAGGTCTCACAGGACCAGGATCTATGGCCCGCCAACCTCCTTCATCTAGACCTTCATGGAGCTCATGTGCGTGGTTGTAGGCACTGGCAATTTCGACTGCATTTTCTAGGGTCACTTTGCTGTGTTGTCGCACCTTTTGTTGTATGGGGGATGTAAGGAGGCTAAAACTGTTACAGGTATATTTTCTCTATACTTTCCTCCCTAGTATCAGTCACAGGTTTGACCAATCTATCAGTCATGTCTTTCATCCAACCAGACTCTACGTTTCATCGTCCACCCAGGATGGTCTTTGTAATATCATCATAGGGGGTCGTTCCCTGTGAATTAGCTGCCTGATATGTAGTTTGCAAATCCCCCGTAAGCAGGGATCCAAAGTACTGTCTCCATCTGCCAGTGGGCCATGCAGCTGCCTGTGCCAGATATTCAAACTTGTTAAAGAAGCAATTGAAGACTTCTCCCCCACATACTTTTGCAGTACCACTGAAGGCAGAGCTGTGTGTCTCTATTGTTGGCCATCACATTAGCCAATTTACCAATTGCCACATCCTGTGGTTGTGCCTGATTGGCCATAGTCTTCTGGAAGCTTTCCCTGTCCTCCGCAACTACTGTTAGAAGCTTCTCCATAGCTGTTGCCAGTTTTTTGGGTTCTCTGCTATGCACTTCACAACAGCCTCCATATCCCCTGATCCCACTTCTGACACCACCAGAAGGAGGGATGGTAGGAAATAGGGTTTTGGAGGCTGATTTGATTTACTAATTGTGGTATTTTATTGGTATCATACATCAGAAAAGTATGTATCTGAATGAGTGTTGTTCCTCCAAGCTGGTAACGGGCAGTAACGCAGATTGATTTCTTTTCTCCCTTTCTCCACAGGTCTTCAGCGGAGGTTGTTGCCACCATTATCCTCAGGGACACAGGAAAGGAGGCTTTAAGTATCATATTCTCACTACGCAGTTAGAGTTCCTTCACCACAACACCAGTGACACCATGTTCTGGCCCTAGTTTTCAATTGCACCCTCCAAGGTCAAGAGTTGTCCAATCACCCACTTCCAGGGGTCTCAAGAATGTTCCATGATCCTAAGCAAAAGATGTGCCCACTACATGTGATAGTGCCTTGCGTGACCTGGTGATATTTTTAATGTAGAACACCCCCATCTAGGGCAAGGATAGGTAGAAAGTGGCAAATTGTGAAAGGCGCAAAGAAAAGTAAACAAAATTCTATGAGCTCTGTAATAAAGAGCAGCATACAAAAGCACCAAAATATACATACAAAAACTCATAGATAATGTGACACCTATGCTCCCCAACCCCCTTCACACAACACTGTCAATACACTTCCCACCACCGTTTACAGGCTGTCCCTTAACAAGCCACTCACCCCGCTGCCACATCTCTCCTGAGTTTTGCCCAGCCTGCAAACATCTTCCAGTGGTGTCCTCCACTCCTCAGTCCATGTCTTCTGGGACTCCTGGAGGGGGTTAGCTTCACCCACCCTTGTTTCCATCTCTCCTGTGCCGTGAGTCACAGAGCCCCAACTCGCCAACTCCTCTCCTCCTTGGACGCTCTCTCGGCTTGCTCCCCCACCGTTGTCTTTCTCCCCGAAGTGCTGCTCCATACAGTGTTGCTCACCCTCATTTTGATCCGTCCTTCTTTTTGATGTAATGGCTCCCCCCCCCTGTACTAGAAAAGAGAAGTCCTTTCTCAATGTCAGCAGAACGTTTGTTCTTCCCAGCCCCTCCTTTCCTCTAATGTCCTTTTTTTTTGTTTGTTTCTTCCAGGTCCAACTGCAGTTCCTGTTCCCAGAGGACTGCAATGAGAGGGACATCAGAGGTAATTGCAGGGAACGGGGTGGGGCTCTTCACAACCCCCTCACCCAGCAAACACATCAGGGAGATTTAGGACATATGGGAAGACACCTTCACTGACCTCTTTTTCCTCACCAAAACATGGATGACCACAGCATCAACAAAAGATACCACCAACACAATCCCCAAAGGCTACAAGATTGTCAGACAGGACCACCAAAACAGACCCAGAGGAGTTATTGCCATCTTTTTCAAAGACATTATCAGCTGCAGCACCAATTCAGAAACCAGAATCATCCACATGGAACACCTCAATTTCAAACTACAAGTCACAGCTAACTTCACCTTAAAGGGGCCTCTGATCAACCGGCTCCCAGGACTCTGAGACAACTTTCCAACATCTTGTATTCCATTGCCCCAACAGCCATCAACTCTAGCACTTACATCCTCCTAGGTCTGAGGAAAACTCAGAACATCTAGAATATGCTCCTCCTTCTCTTCACTGCTTTTGGAGTATAATTAATCATTTTGGAAAGTAAATAAGGAGGAGGCTGATATGATATTTTAATTACTTGTGGGTGTATTTCAATTCCCCCTTCTGAGATTCCTGTCTGTGCTTTATGGTTATTCTTCCTGGTTTAGGAATACCAACCATTGTTCTGGATTAATTTTGTTTTTATATTTTTTTTAACATCTCTAATGAAGGTTATTTAAACATTCAATACCAAAGGTGCCTTGTTCCAGAAATGACTTTTTATGATGATTGTTAGAGCACTTTACCCAATTCTCTATATACCTGTATGTTGTCTTAGTATACTGGTATTACATGACATAGACAGGAGTGCCTTTGGGTGGGTTCTTATTCAGTTCCATTTCTCCGGCACCGATTTTCTTTAGTGCAATCCTCATTCACAACAAGGGAAGCAATTAGGTAGTTTGCCACCTTGCTCCACAGCTTATACCATGGAGGGGGTTGGTAAATATGGATGCAAAGGGAAATTGAGGCTGTCAGTTCATATCCCATTAGTTATCTAGGAGAGAGGATCACCTGCAGTCATAGTCAGTTGAGGTTTGCAGAAGAAGGTGGTGACCTTAGCCCTCTAGGGCTTACCTGTGACTAGTCCTCAAACTAGGTAAGGCCCTTTCAGACCCAGACCCACAGCCTTGAGGCCCCCTCTCGCTCCTCTTTCTCTCCATATCATGCTCTCCTTCTCTCTCTCTATTTATAGCTGTCACATTTTCTTATCCCTACTCTTTTTCCCTTTTTATGCCTGTGCTGCATATGTCTCTCTCTCTCTCGCACCAGTCTCTCTTACTGCATTTCACCCATCTTTTTCTTGCCTTTTTGTCTCTTACTGTACTGGTATTTTAGGGTTTTCCGATTACATTTCACCCGTTTCTTTCTTACCTTTTGACTCTTTTTCTGCCTTTGTGTAAGAAATGGGGTATCTGTTTGGCTAGGATATGCACCTCAACCAGGCGGAATCCACCAATCTAGTCAGGGTGAGTCAGTTACACACTAAGGATAACCTGTGTTGACCCCAGTAGCTTGGCACAGAGCAGTCAGGCTTATCACCAGAGGTCATGTGTAAAGGGTTTGCTCAACACACTCACACCAGTGACGCAATAAATACACCACAAATTAGACTCAACATGGAGTTATATAAAAAATATATATATATATCTTATTGTAAATATCCTATTAGACTAAGAACATCATATATCATATATACTATGCATACTGTGCAATGACTGAAATGGTCCACATTGTCCTCATTGTGAAGGTATCAGAATGACACACATAGTTGCATCAGAGTAGGAAGTAGTAAAGTATAATAATCATTTCTATGTGCACCACATAAATCATCACATATCATCATAAATGTAGGAATCATAAAATATCTCTATTTGAACATAGGGAGCAGTGCATCAGCACTCCTATTATGTATTATATGGTAGACTAGGGGATTCCTTGTAGGATGTCAGAACACCTGTGCCCCTTTTTTATGTGGCACTATAAATTCCTTTGGTGCTGGGGTCCTACATCCAACTAGTAGCAACTGGGTAGCCAGTAGTAGGTTCCTAATGTTCAGGAGAGGTGGGTGGCCTCTGTCGAGGTCTCGCCCCACGATGTTGGCAAGGAGACTAGTGCCCCCAAGTACACCGCATCCAAAGCCCTCCAAGGCCTCACAGATAGCTGCTGTAGCAATAGAAACCGTGCAGGACAGAGCCACCCATGTAGGAACTGCAGGTCAGCTACCAAACACCCCCAGGGCCCGGCTGACCCTTAGCACACCCGGCGTAAGGAGAGCAGTCCTCGCTTCACTGGGGACCTGCTCTGTTTGGGTTGACAGCAGTGGCAGGAGCAGAAGGCTGCAATGCTGTTGATTGTTCCCTAGTGCAGCGGCTTCCTTGCCGAAGGGGTCCTACTTAGGTGTTTTTGAACGACCTGTATGGTCTTGGGTGAGGACGGTGGGCCTCGTAAACAGGGCCTGTATTTTTGCAAGAGAGCAAAGCTGGGTTGTAGCTCCGAAGGGTAGTGCGAGCCTCCTGGTCACCCCAGCACTCTGCACAGCAGGTCAGGCTCATGGGTGTGAGGTATCTTTTTTTGGTCGGCCCCACCCACGGCAATAGGGTGCACAGCGGCTGTTGCCGGAAGCTCCCCTATTCCAATGGCAACATGCCCTTTGCGGCCAGAGCTTCCCCTGGTGTGTCGGTACTTCTTCGATTTCTGAGAGCACGGTACTGGGGGGAAAGCGAGCATGTTCATACACATTATGAGTAACCAGGAGCTCTTCCCTTGTGGTGAATCGTAGCCAAAGGAGAAAGGTAGATGAAAAGTAAAACGCCCAACAGGGGCTAGTTGTGGGTAACACTGGTGGTACAGATGAAGATAGCAGGCGGTAGGCTGGCACATTGGACAAAACACACAATGGCGGTTTCTCCTGGTGCTACATCAATGTTCTCATAATGTGCCCTTTGTGGAATCTGCATCAGGAAGCAGCTGGGAGCATTGCAGCAAGCAGCAAAGAAATCCAGATTAGTCTTGTGTGCCACCCATCAGACACCAGGCAGCATGGCAACAAACAGAAGAATAGTCCTGATGAGTCCTATGTGCAGTCCAGCAATCCTATTGACAGAGGTTAAAGTGCTCTGAAATCATGTTGCAAGAGCCCTTCTACTTGGACACAAAAACACCTTTCTTCAGAGAGTAACTTCAAAGGGACCCTTTCAAGTGAAGCACAACACCATTTTACCCCAGCGTTGTCTCCATACATCAGTAGGGGATAATCAGTCCATTGTGTGAGGACAGGACACAGACTATTGACATGTAAGGTGTGAATGACCCTCCCTCTCCCCAGCCCAGGATAACGATCAGTATGCAGATGCCTCTTCTGTCAGTCCTTCTTGTGTTATGCCTGTCTGGAAATATGCACCAAACGGAGCTGACGTGGATTGGAGTCAGGTTGCAAAGCACTAGAGTTATGAGCACAGAGAAATGCGCACTTTCTAAAAGTGGCATTTCTAAAATAGTAATGAAAAATCTACCAACACCAGTAAGCATGATTTTTCACCGCCATTCCAAACATACCAAACATGTCCACGCTACTCCTCACAGATTAGAAATTACCATTTAGACACATATAAAGGAATTCCCAATGCAAACCTATGAGAGGAGCATCACTAACAGTAGTGAAAAACGAAATAGGCTGCTTGTCACTAGTAGGATATGTAACATATAAAAATATATGTCCTAACTTTTAGATACACAGCACCCTGCCCATAGGGCTATCTATGGCCTACCTTAGGGGTGACTTAGGTGTAATAGAAAGGGGGTCTAGGCCTTAGGAATTATTTTGGCTTGCAAAGTTTATGTGGCAGTAAACTACACATGCAGGCACTGTGGTGGCAGGTCTGAGACAAGACTGAAAGGCTACTTCTGTGGGCGGCACAATCAGCGCTGTAGGCCCACTAGTAGCATTTAATTTACAGGCCCTGGGTATATTGTATACCACATTACAAGGGACTTACAGGTAAATTAAAGAAGCCAAATAGGTGTGATCCAATCATACCAAGTTTGAAAGGAGAGAGCTCATGCACTTTAGCACTGATTAGCAGTGGTACAGTGCCCAGGGTCCTAAAGCCAACAAACAGAGGGTCAGAAAAATAGGAGGAGAAAGGCAAAAGGTTTTGGGGATATCCCTCAGAAAGGGTTGTTTTGAACACTATGGGGGTCATTCTGACTCCCGCAGGCCGCGGTAACCGCAGGGCCGACGGGAGCCGCCGAATGACCGCACCGCGGTCAAATGACTGCGGCGGCCATTCTGGCTTTCCCGCTGGGCCGGCGGGCGACCGCCAGAAGGCCGCCCGCCAGCCCAGCGGGAAAGCACCTTCAACGAGGAAGCTGGCTCCGAATGGAGCCGGCGGAGTTGAAGGCGTGCGACGGGTGCAGTGGCACCCATCTCGATTTTCAGTGTCTGCTATGCAGACACTGAAAATCTTAGTGGGGCCCTGTTAGGGGGCCCCTGCAGTGCCCATGCCATTGGCATGGGCACTGCAGGGGCCCCCAGGGGCCCCACGACACTCGTTACCGCCAGCCAGGTTCTTGCGGTCAAAACCGCCAGAACCAGTCTGGCGGTAATGGGGTCGGAATCCCCATGGCGGCGCTGCCTGCAGCGCCGCCATGGAGGATTCCCCAGGGCAGCGGGAAACCGGCGGGACACCGCCGGTTTTCCGTTTCTGACCGCGGCTGTACCGCCGCGGTCAGAATGCCCATGGATGCACCGCCAGCCTGTTGGCGGTGCATCCGCAGTCGTTGGCCCTGGCAGTAGTCTACCGCCAGGGTCAGAATGACCCCCTATGTTTATAGCCTCTCTCTTGTTTTGTGCCAGCATTTTCTGAAAGCATTTCACCTATTTCTTTCTTGCCTTTTATCTCTATTTGTCCCCTTTTTTTGTACAAATGTTTCTTTCTGATTATATTCTAGCTGTTTTTGCCTTTAGTCTCTTTTTTCTGCTCTGTTTTTGCCCTACTGCCTTGCACTGTGCCTCTGTTTTTCTCTGCTCCCATCCTTCTGCAGCTCCTTCCCTTTCTCCTCATCTTTCCTTACATTCTTCCTTGCTATCCTCCTCTTTTGATGCTCTCTTCCCCCAGGTCCCTCCCAACCATGCCCACCGCCCCTTTTACTTCTCCCACTCTCAGAGCCTACTTAATGGTGGCTGTAGTGCAAAGGTGCACAGGAGAGGCACACAGCTGGCACACTGCTGGTGCACTAAAGGCACACCAAAAGCAAGCCTATTTGTGCCCGTATGCGCCTGGTCCATGGTCTTCCTCTGACCCACTACTACCCCTCCAAGTTCCTCCACACTCTCAACCATGCCTGCCACTCGCCGCGCTGCTTCCACACCACACCTCACAATAAGGAAGGAGCCTTCACTTAGTACCTGCTATTTCACCTGCACCCGCACACCCGCTACCCCAACACCTGCAGCAACCACACTGACAGCACCCAATACCCCACCTGCAAACTAACACCCACCTTCATTTCACTCCTTGATATCATGTATGCTCCCCAACACCCACTCACTCAGCAAACACCTACTCACTCAGCAAACAAGCCACTGAGATTTCACACCTAATGAACAACCTTCCTGGACCTCCTTTTCCTCACTGAAACATGGTGTACTGCAGCATCGACAAAAGACATCACCAAAACAATCCTTGCAAGCTACATGATCATCAGACAGAGCCACCGACACAGACCAGGAGGAAGAATTGCCATCATTTTCAAAGATATTATCAGCTGGAGCACCAACTCAGAAACCAAAATTAAATAAATGGAATACCTCAATTTCAAACTATGAGTCACAGTTAACTTCACCTTAAGCAGACCTCTGATCTACCGACTCCCAGGACTCTGAGTCTACTTAACCACCAACATCTCGGCCTTTATTGCCCCACTGGCCATCAACTCTAGAGCCCACTTCCTTCAAGGAAACCTCAACCTTCAATGAGAAGATATGGCTGAGGCCAGTTCAGCCACACTACTCGAAAGCTTAAGAAACTTGAACTCATTCACCACATATCAGCCTCCACCCATGCTGCTGTGCACATCCTGGACCCCGTCTTCACCTCATGCAATGGTATTGCCATGAACACACCTACCACTGCCACCTCAATCGACCACGCCATGGTCAGCTTTTCAGTCAACACTCCCTACTGCAAAAAATCCACCACAACTTGCCCTGAGCGCCAACGCTGGAATAAAGTATCTGAGATGGACCTTTCCTCCGCCCTCTACAAAAAACAACCAGAGCCACATGCCATCTATCAGGTGATATCAATAACTTGAACAACTGAATCACTGCCTGCGCTCATACCCTAGGCCTATGGAAAAGAAGCCAAACAGCAAGAACATGAAAGGAGGCCAACTGGTACATGAAAGAACTCAGTGCAGCCAATCACCACTGCAAACGAATGGAATGGAGATGAAGACCAAACAAGGAAGAATAGAGCAAGGCAGCTTTCAAATCCACCCAGAGATGTTACCACTAGAAAATCTGGTAAACCCAAAAGAAGGCCCTTGCCAAGCGCATCAATGGCAGATGTAAAAACAGCAAAGAAATCTTTGCTCTCATTAAAGAGCTCACCATACTAGCAACAACCACCAGCAACATCACACCAACCTAAGAACTGTGCAACAACCTCTCAGGCTTCTTCTGCAAAAAAATCCAGCAAGCTACACTAATTTCAACCCACAACCGCACCGTATTAAGCTTGCAATAAGCCTTCTGGCATCAGAAAAAATTGACATCTGGACAACATGAAACCCTATCACCAAAGAGGAACCAAAGCAATTATGAAGACCATCCACTCTGAGACCCCAGTGGTCCCTTGCCCCACCACACCTTCAAGTAATGTTCAATCCCCATCAGCAAAGTTCTTACCCCTATTCTCAACATCTCCATCAACACAGCCACTTTTCCAGAACCCTGTAAGCATGCAGCCATCAATGTCCTCTCATCAAATCCCTCGGCAGCCCCATTCAAACTCATTAACTAATCACTGATCACCCTCCTTCCATTCCCAGCCAAGGGACTAGAGAAAGCCATTCGCCAGATGCCTTGCCGATAACCTCACCAGTCAAACAGCTCCTTGACACCACACAATCAGGCTTCAGACCTAACCACAGCACAGAGACAGCTGTCATAGCAGCAACAGACAACATCCAAATGACCCTCGACAGAGAAGGGACTGCAGCCCTCTTCCTACTCAACCTCTCTGAAGCCTTCAACACAGTTTCCTATTCCATTATGATCAGACAAGTCAACGAGGCTGGCATCAAAGAACCTGTCCTCCCATGGATATGCACTCTTTTTTACAGGAAGAATACAAGCACTCAACATGCCACCCTACTCATCAGAAGCCCGGAAGATCATTTGCAGAGCCGCACAAGCTTCCTCGCTCAGCCCAATCGGACCCTTTTCAACATCAACATGACACTAGCAGATGTCATCCATGCACACAACTTCACCTTACTTACCTACACTGACAACACACACTGATTCTGTCACAATCAACACCAGGGACAGCTGCTACTCGTGCATGACTGGAGAGGCCACCTGGATAAAGTCTAACTGCCTCAAGCTTAATTACGACAAGCCCTAAGTTGTACTTTTTACAACGGATACTTCCCCGTGGGACTCCACCCGGTGGCTTATAGATCTTGGCCTACTCCTATCTCCAGCACACATGCAAGAAATCTGTGGCTTATTATCAACAGCAAGCTGGACATGTCCGCCAAGTCAACATTGCCACCTCGGCCTGCTTCCACACCCCAAGGACGCTAAAAATCGTATTCAAGTGGCTACTTAACAACTCTGGAAAAAACGTCACACAAGCATTCATCATCAGCAAACTAGACTACCTGAACATCCTCTCTGCAGGAATGACCAACCAACTCACAAATAGACTTCAGAGCATTCAGAAGAAGATGCCAGATTAGTCCTCAATCTCCCACAATGGTCTCACATCACGCCTCACGTAAGGGAACCAGAATGGCTCCCTATACATTTGCACACACAAATCAAACTCCTCACCCACATATTCATGCAATACATAAACTTACTTCACAGCCATACGCAGTTCCACCAACCCTCTTGACACCTGCGCTCAGCAAGATTCTCACTGGCTTATGTACCATGCATACACAAAAGCCAATCGGGAGGTCGTGCCTTCTCACACTTCATCCCATAAGCAAAGAATGACCTCCCACACCACATTAAGGTCTTCTCATTGCTTCCTGAATTCTGCAAGAAGCTCAAGGCCTTGTTTTTCAAGTAGACCACCTGAGGCAAGTCCCAATGAACTGCAAAGTGCCAGGATACCCTGATGGTTATATAGCATTATTAAAATTCACATAACATAACAAGGTCAGTGATAGCTGAACCAGTTAACATCTTTCAACATATTCATCAACTATAATCTACCAGGGTCATAGGGAACCCATTCCTTGCATTCCAGAGACCCCCTGCTCTGATACAGTGGATTTCTTTCACATTTCTAGCTCCTAAATCTTTGAACTCTCACTGTACCTACCCAAACTGGTTTATCCCATTATCACCTAACCAGATCACAAATCTCAATTCAATCTTCAATGTTCAAAGTATGGACAAAACACACTCAGACTCATGTTTCAAAATTGTAAAATACTCTAAACACTATCTGAACCAATTACTGAGCCAAACACTCGGCTGTCGCCCACCTAAGCCTACCCTCTGAGATGTTTTAAATCTTACATTTGGTGCTTCGGCTGTTGAGTGGAGGTCCGGTCTGGCCCTGGTTACTGCTTGTGCTTTTAATGCTGAATTTTAGTAATCAATATTCATATATTCTGAATGTTTAGTCTGCATAGAAAATGACTTAACATACAAAATAATGCACGACTTGGAAAATGTGCCTACTTAAGTGACCATCAGTAATCACGACGTGTCCTTATTAGTTGCTTATTAACATGAAATGTTGTACTCATGTTTAGGTTAATGCAGTAGTATGTTATATTAATGATTAGGTATTATGTATTTGCTTTATTAATTGTAGGCCTTAAGTTAGCGAGGTCTTGGGCCTAGCTGCACAGTCGCATGTTGAGTTGCACTGTTTAAATGAGTCGCACAAAATGGCTGTTTAGAGAAATAAATACTTGTATTATTCCACTGTGTTGACCAAACACTAGTAAATGATTTTCTTTCCTATGAGAACTGTTTGCCAGAAAATACTGTATTAGCTATCAATACATTGTAGAGTTTAGTGTGTGTGAAAGCAATGTTCCCAGGAGCTAACAATGGATGCACTGACTGGAGGACAGAGAGATACAAAATTGTTACCTGACGATGGGAACAGGAGAAGAGGAACCAATCATGGACATGTGAAAGAGTTTAGTTATATCTCAGATTTGAAGTTCTATTTCATTGGACTAAATGTAAACACATGATTCTTTGACCAATTGCAACGTGGGAAGTGTTCTGGATGATTTTAACTTAGCCCGACTGCACAGAGAGGGGAGAGCTCACTTTTTCTTAATCTTTTTGCTGAGAAGTGCTACTCCAATTATCCCCATTCCTTTAGAGACTTTCCTGTTTTCCTTCTTCACCAGTGAGATGAAATCGCCTTGATCCTTTACTTAGAGAACTTTATCTAGAACTTTATTGCTACAATCTGATGCTGACCGAGCTGATGTCCAATTGACGAAGACAGTCACAGCTTGCTGATCCATAGTGAGGTAAGTTATAATGAAATGTTATTGTTCTTAATGTAATTTGTCTTTTGTTTCTAGGTACCAGCCACTAATTTTGATAGACCCAAAGGTAGAAGTTTTTCCACAGTTGTGCTGACTAAATCATTTTGCATGAAGCCCAAACACGCTACTCTAATCAGAAAGTTAGTTAGGAGACTCACAGAGGATGTTTGCTAATTAATAACAATTGATGTCCTTTCTTTACTGAATTTAAATGTATGCTATTTCTATTGTGCAGTTATTCTTGCTATTGAGTTGTACTGTAATCCTAGAATGCATAACCATACATGCTTTTGATTAAATTGAGATTCTTTAGGAGATTTGGTCAACCGGCATTTGTTCTGTATGTTTATCATCTGGTCTTGAGATTAAGTTACGTGATATTAGCATTGTTAATGTAGGGAAATAAGCATTCTAATTTTTACATAAAGGTGTGGTTATGGAAATTACTGACTCCCCTTAATTATTGATTCTATTGATTGATATTCTTATTGATTGGTATTGAAATTGAATCCTATGGTGGGATTTACTCTAAGTGCAGTCAAAAGGTCCATCAAACCTCTAACGTGACCCCTTTAAATTAAAGAAAAGAAAGCAAATGAGGTCAGAGGCGCTAACAATGCCAAGTGTAGGATTCTCCAGCACCACTGTAGCCTGTTCTGTCACAGAAAATCTGCCCACTCACCTTTCAGTAACTGAAAGGCTTTATTGTCAAAAGAAAAAACAATAATCTGTGAAACGCAGATTCAGCCAGCCAGAGTTTGCCCCATCATCAGTTACTGGAACAAGCTTCTAAACAGAAGGCAAGATGCATATTTATATCCTAAGAGTTGCATATAGTCACATGCCTATTTCTTATTATAAGGATTAGCAGGGGCCTAGTCTGAGATCATGGAAATGAGAAAGGATGGCCTTCAAATAATTTCAGCAATGGAAACATTTCAGCTGAACAAACTCTTTGCATTTTTTATTTTATTGGGAGCCAAGGGATGGCAGGAGCTCCATATCAGAGTAGGGCATTTCCTGTGGGCAATGTTAGCTTTCAAACCTCCAAGGAAGCTTTGTTTCTCTCCTATCTAAATGGAAACAATGCCCTGCTGACTTGAGCACAATATTCAACTTCACCATAATTGAGCGTATAAAACAATAATAAACGGACTCTCCTACTAGTGTGGTCATGGTGGAGCCAGTGCCACATCTGTAATTGTCATAGCCCTCCCTGTACCCCCACCAGTGGGCGATAGCTGCAGAACATCCATTAATCATAACACTTACTTACTATTGCCTGCTGTAGGTGGCCTCTTTTGTGTCTCTCCTAAAAATCCTTTTAGAGACGCCACTGTCTCTTCCTCACACCCAAGCGAAAAATCTAACATCTCCTCGGATGAATGCACCACAAGCAGCTAGGACATTACCAGGTGGGAAAAATCTAACATCTCCTCAGATGAATGCACCACAAGCAGCTAGGACACTACCAGGTGGGAAAAATCTAACATCTCCTCGGATGAATGCACCACAAGCAGCTGGACATTACTAGGTGGGAAATGAAGAACTGCAAAAAAAACGTTAAAAAGAGACAAGCCTTCGCCATCTGTGCACACAGAATATGAAATAATATTCTTCCTTACATAATGCCTGCACCACCTTAGCAGAAGTTCCACAACTATCTAAAAATACAGCTAAAATAATGAGAATCTGTTCAACAAGCAAGGGCCAGCTTCTCCCTTATCCCGTAATATTAGGAGTTCCCTTAATTGCAGTTCTTGCAACCTGATGTCCCAATAGACATAGCCGCATTTTGATGCTGACCCAGATTTGCGAGTTTTCGTAAACCTGAGGCAGTGCCAAAATCTAACGCCACCCCAGTGGCGGCTTTAGCAGGGTGCAACGAGGAGAAATACTTTCATTTCTCGTTGTTTTTTGCTCTTTCTATGTGTGCTGCACATATAGGAAGGACAAATTGCCATTTAAGATTATTTTTGAGTAGGAAGGTGTCCCTTCCTGCACAAAAACAATATCCCCCTCAACACATCCTTCCTTGCGCCATGGCGCAAGGGAGGCTGTGTTGGCGCTCGTAAGTAAATTTAGCGCAGGGGGACAACACATGGGTGTGGCACATTCTATTAAATACGGCTCATCCCTGCATTGTGAAAATGACACAGCGTGGCGCTGCCAATTTTAGCGCAGCGTCGCGCTCCCTCATTTTCTGTTAAATATGGGCCAAAGTGCTTTCGGTAATTCACATACAAAAACACTGATATGAGAATGTTCAGGAGATCCTGAATGAAGATAAGTCAACAAGTCATATGCAGAAGATAGAAAAGTACTAGATTCGGGATTTATATAGTTTTTTTTTTATTTTGACTGATGTCGAAGGACTGAAACGTTCTATTTATTTATTTATGCTGCAAGTCTAACTCATTGCCATTTGGTTCCTTTCGCAGTTTACTTTTATACTGAATACATGGTCGTCTTTTTTCTTTATCGTGCCTATTATCGCACTTGAGAATTTTTGCTCTATTTTCTCCGCAAGGTTATACATACAGCCGTACAGAAGTATTCAAAGTGGTGTGAACAAACTAATCGTGTTCTTTGAGCTGGCAAATGTCATTTTCTAAAGCCCAGTGGCAGAGGCTCCATTTTCTGGTGTAACAGTGACACCTAATGGTTTTATTTGTAATTGACAGACAAGGCTATTCTTTTTGAAGTTATATTTTTACAGGCCTTGCTTGCAGTGACTAAATAAATAACATAATATATAATCATAAATATCTCCCACTTTTCGCAAGATACAAGTTTTATGCTTTTCCATGCCAGCTTTCTAAAATATTGTAATGCAGCTACGGCAGTGCTTATTAGACACATTTTCTCCGGTGCCAACATGTATGGTTTGAGTCTTGCAAGGTCCAAATTAGTGATACAAAATTCAAAAGAAAGAAACAGGAGAACATGTTTACAACCCCAAGCAAGTTGACAAGCACCAGACGACTGTAAATGAGGCATTACGAGACGAACTAGAAGCAAAATAAAATGAATTTCTTAAAACGGTAGTAGAATTAAAAGAAAGTCAGGCTCTGATTGTACTTTTCTTTCATTGTATATGGTTGAGTGATTACTGATCAATTGGTAAATTAAGTGTTAATATCAGCTAATGCCTTCTGCAGAGGTCTTTGCGCGTTGTAATTGCCTTTCTGGTTTGGTCCCAAGTTGAAGACATTAGTGCATAATGACGTGAAGAGCAATTAACAGTTTCTGGACAATGTTATGCTCTTCCTGAATGGGAAGATGAGAGCACTAAGTCACAAACTTTGCATTAGCTGGTCTAGGATTGCCACCTACAGACACTATGAGGAATTGACGGAAAACGTGCTTCATTTAACGAGACTGCATTTTAGCCCGGTTTGTTTTGTACAAGCTAACTGCACAGTCAACCATTTTGCACAATACAAAGAGATACATTATTGAAAACAATTTAAGGAAACGAAACGCAGACTTCATACGAACTAACAATGGAATATCTATTGCACTCCCCGCAACCCAACCTTTTTTCATTCAATATTTCTAGATGTCTAATCAAAGTATAAAATATGGGACCCTTCACTCTCTCTACAAAAGCCCACATGTATTTTCCTCATTGCAGGTGTCTTGTGACTTTCCTAGACACCTATAATAAAGAAATAACATAGCGGCCCCCTGTCATAACTTTTAACTGTTGAGTTCTGGTGCCACAGTACCTGCTGCCTGAGCCAGTAGCCAAGGGGACAAGACACAAAGCATAATTAAAGATTTAAAAAAGCAAGACAACAAAAAGTGGATTTTCCTTTTCCTATTTTTCTAGATGAACAGTGATAAGCAGAAAAGAGACATGTATGCCAACTTTTATTTTTTTTCTACCCTTTAAGTCAGAGGTTCCCAAACTGTGCGCTGCAGCTTCCCGGAGCGCCATTAAAGCCAGCCAGGGGCGCCGTGAAAAGATGCACTTTATGAAACAATTATGTGCTGATGGTGCCAATTAATCTTATGACCTAATAGGAAATCACATTTTAAAACTGTAAATTTATATAAGAATCGTTTTTTTGTTCATTCCTTTGTTACTGGGTTTCGTTAAATTGCACAAAAGTCACATAATTCAAATATACAAACAGATACCAAAGCCCTAATTTGGCATTTTCATCGAGGACTATGCTAGTTACATACACAGCATTTCACAGGCTCGGACGCCACTTACTGGAAAGGGATTGAATATTTCATGTTAAACTACTTCATTTATTTCTTTATGATATACATAGCATGGTTATTTATTACCTAATGAACTTGGTTATTCCAATGCTCAGCATGTGGGCAACCTGCGGTTGAGGGGGAAACTGCTTACATATATTTTCCCACAAATTCTGTGTAAACACCTTTATGTTTTTCATTGAGCAAGCCCATTCCTGCGCATGGGTAACAATCCGCTTTTCTCAACTGAGAAAATTCCTCTGTCATGTTACCCACTGTTCTTATGCCCAGTTTGGGTCCATTGTTTTAAAAAAATCCAAATGTACACCCAAGTGTTGAAGAGTATTGTTTCTGACTTTACAAATTAAAGTTTTTTGTTTTTTTTGTTTTTTTTTAAATTAAACAATTGTTACATTTTTTATTTTGTTATATTTATGAATATGGTACCTTCATCGGCTCCATCCCAATTATGTTTTAGAGTGAAAAAAGGAACTACTCCAGAGGCCAGGCTTACATCCCCCCACCTGCCAAAAAAAGTAACATAATGGGGAGCCAGGCCCAGTGGCCAATAGGTCAGGGGAGCCGCAGGTCAAAAAACTTTGGGAACCGCTGCTTTAAGTAATTAGAGGGAAAACATTCTCTCTGCATGTTTCTACAGGATCTAAGCAACAACTTTTTAAAAGCGGACTTGCAAATTGATTCTAATATTGTGTTACTAAACATATCTAACTGGTTTTCGGTGTGTTTACTTTTGCACTAGAGATTCAAATTTTATTTTTCATGTTTACAAACATCCCATCTCTTTAATGTCAAAGAGCACCACACCAGGGGTTTATGTTATAAGAAATAAATAACCCCTGCTGTACATTATAATGATATTGCAGGTCACCTCTGAGCTCCATGACCTTAAAAAGGAACCCAGCTTTCAGCCTCATCTCTCTTTTTTGGCCAAATAACTCCTCAGTCACTTGCAATAACCTTATAATGTACTGTACAGCCATAGGTACTTTATCCTGTATATTGTTCCATAGCGCATGACCACAAATATTTCAGGATTTACGGACAGCGCAAGGCTAATGGTGTGGGATTACTTTTAAGTTTATATTTCTGTGCACTAATAATGTATAATATGCAATTTTATATACGATCATGCATAAAATAACTGGATTAATATAGTTGCAATTGAAACACATTTGGTGTATAGAAGTGAAGTTATTCATGCATTTTAGTTAGACCACCGGTCAGTATAAATCTCCATTTTGAACAAGATGGATGTCATCTCTGTCACTCTCTCCTGCTTCACCCGCTGCAAACATCCTCTCCCCACAGATTTCACAGAACACAATTGGCTGATGACATAATGGTTTATTTCCACTGCAGTAGATGCCTTGCTGTGTTGCATTTGCTATGGTGTGGATGCAAGATTGCAACAAGTATTTATCTCATTTGGTTTCTTCCCTGGGTCCATTCACCGAGAGAAAGTCTTATTGCCTAAAAGTTGTATATTTTTTCAAACATCTCCGGATGACATTAACATAGAGGGTGTTGAATACGTTTTTTTAGAAATGGGATGATGCTTATGTGTTAAGGTAATGACGTCTTATTCTTGTGTTCTGATTTGCTAAAGAAATTATACTTTGTGTTCTGATTTGCTAAAGAAATTATACTTTTGCTGACAACATGATGTGTCTGCAGGTTTCCTAATTTACTTTGCAAGAATTATGTATAATAACCCCTTACTTTTGGGAGTGAGACAAAGATTTTCCTTAGCTTTCCTATGCTGTTAGAGATGCTGCCTGATTTTCTTATGATTTTGCTGCCCATTGAGACTTAGAATATTTTATAACTTTTACATACTCCATATAACTTTGTATCTGAGAGCCTTCATGGCACTGACTCTGTGTCACTTACTTAGAATTTTTGCAATAAAACCTTTTAACTTTTCATTAAAGTAGAATTTAATTATTGAGTGGACCCCATTATGTAGTTAGCGTTTTTGTTACTCTTCTAAATGATGTGTTTCAATGCCTCTTGAAACAATGGTTTACCACCGTCTCCAATCTAGTAAACCATGGGAGAACTGATTAAGGTAAATTTCGGGGTTTCCAAATTTTGGGCTACAGTTTTGCTTCCCCAGATCTTGGTAGAAGAGGATGGTTGCACATTAAAGAGCACCCCCATTTTGCTAAAAGCCGCTTGTCCTCTTTACACTTTATTACCAGCATATGGAGATTCCTGATTTTCTGGTAGAGGTTCCAGTGTTGAGATTTTGGCATGAAACCTGATTTGCAGTGGTGTTCCTGAATGATTTAGAGTGTAAGCATGAGTTCGGCAACATGATTTTGTGAGTTGTGAGTTTTTTAGATGTTTCTGGTGTGCCCTGAAGCTTCAGGATTGTGAGATGGATTGTTTTGCTGTATGTCTGGTTATGCAATTTTGATTATGGGCTTAAATTGTGGTTTGATAACTGTTGTGTTGATATATTACTCTTATTTGTAAATCTTGATTCTAAAGAGTTGTTTTGCTATTGTTTTGGTTTGGTCATTGGATTAGTCAGAATACAAGATCTAGAGGTATTGTAGGTTACTTGTTCACATAAGGTAGTATGTAATGTGAGGCACTTCATGCACACATAGAGGAATTTCTGAATTACTTAATTTATGTTTCAGAATTGTATGTTTAATCCAGGTTTATGTACATTGCTCCTACATACACAGGAGTAGATGCATTTGCCAGGGTGGTTTACCTCTTGCTGATTTTATTCTTATTTAGGTTGAGTAGACAAGGTTTCATTTGTGTAAAATTAAGTAAAAAGGGGTTTGCAATTGTTTTTCCCTTTCACAGAGATGTGTTGCTGTGATTGATCAGTCATCCGGAAAGCTGTGCTGTGATTGATGAGACTTTACCACAAAGCAGCCAAAGCAGTGCTGCCATTGGTTGGTTGCTGCCAATACAGTGCTGTGATAGGCTGATTTTTTGACAGAGCCGTGCTGAGTTTGCTAGCTTGTTTGGTGTGATTTCTACAAGCAACTTAAGCAAAAACAGTGTGTGCTGTATTGAAAAAGCATATAGTTTCTGTGTTCCTTCTACTGAGGGTCAGAAATTACCTGCTGAGGGAATGCCTGCATAAGACATGATGGTGGACATTGGGTTCTATATGTTACCTGGATTTCTGAATGGCATGGCTATAATGCTTCTGATAAAGATCGAAAGCTTCCTTTAGAAGTTATGTATAATAGTAGAATACTAGATTTCCTGAAACAAACAAAGAACGCTGTTTTCTGCATTCGCACAGCTTAAGACTTTAAACAAATGGTATGAATTCCTACAGACAAAGAAAGAAAGAAAATGACAAAGCAAGTGAAGGGTTCATTTAGACATTTGTTAGGAAACAACTGGGGTTGACAAGAGAAATGTTGGAGGGAGGATGCAATGGATGTGTAAGACTTTTTCCTGGAATTTTTAGAGAAGCTGAAAACAGAAATAACGTCAGTAAGGGAAAAGAACAAAATCATGATTCAGATAAGGAGGATAACTCTTTAAATGGCCTTTTAAATTCCAAACTTCCAACGTAATCTGACAGGACACAGGGAACCAGCGCTAATCCTAGTGGTCTACCAGATAAAGGTACAGCAGGATATAATGCAGCAGTACACATACAGAGCCCACCTCACTGTGGTTGTTAGCACAAAAACAATTGCCCCGTCTGGAATTGCAATGGCAACATCGCCAAGTACTAGCAGAGATATCCCAATCATTACTCAAATTCAAATCGATTCACCTATTACTACAGTTGTGCTTGAAGAGACTCTGAAAGAGAGAACTATTAATGTTGGCCTTTTGAAAAACATATTTGGAGAAACATTACAAGGCACAATTGATTTAAATAGACTACTGTCATTCAAAGTTTATGAAATGTGGTATTTGATCAAACAAGCAGCCCGATTTGCAAATGAAGCACATGATAAATTAGAAGGCTTAGCTAATGAATTTAAAGTTTACATTAGTACGATGAGGAATATGAGAAAGAATTAGAAAATGGATTTGATTCATGATGAAATAAAGGAATTGGGTCTAAATACTTTAAGCGCTCACATTAAAGATTTAATTGAGAAGACAAGAAAATGGAGTGATTTTAAAAAATAGAGAGCAAGATGTAAAAGGGGGGCAGCAAATAAAAAAAAGTTAAGGAATCAGAGAGCAAGGTGAAGGGATCAGCTAGTGATTCAGAAGTGGGATCAGGAACTGTTTTGGAATTTCATTTGAGAGAAGTGCATAGGGAAATATAGTACATGTGTCATGAAGGAGAACTGATCTTCATGCTTTTACTACAGATTTTCCACATATATGAGAAGAGCCTCAAAGGTGGTAAAAGGAAGTTCATAAATTAACTAGGGGTGGGTGGAACTCACAGGGATACACTCCGCAGACTTACATAAAAACTCCATGAGATTCTGCAGATTACCACCAATGGGCAGAGATATGCATGTTGCGCTCCTCGTGCTTCGATTCAGTGCTGGTAGGTACCGCATTATGAAATCAGCACGAACAGCATAATGAGGTGCACAACAAGCTGATTTTTCTGTCACTCAAGTACTAAACCTACTTGGGAAGCAGCCCTCTGACCGTGACTGCCCACGTTAGAAAATGTTGTTGGAAGTCCTCCTAGCGACCGGAAATCATGCTACGGGATGCCAAACCTCAGTCGCACTCACATTTCTGGAGCTTTGCAGAAGAAAAAAATTCTGCCATGCGGCTATTGGTAGAATTTGGCAGTAACTCTTTGTTACTCTTGTTCCATCAATTCTGCAAGCCGAATGAAATTTACCACCCATACCTAAAATGGAAAATGATTTCACAGATGCTGTGGATTGATTTTAATTCTTTATTTGAGATTGTAATCTCCAGTGACTTCTGGATTGAGTGTAAAGTTGCTGTTGCTAGGCCAGCTGAAGAACCAGCTAGAGTTGCTCCTAATAATGTTCCTTCTGAGGAGGTAGCTAATAAATACAGACAGGTGACTGAACGTTTGCAGAGGAGAGTGCCAGAAAAGGGTATTAATAGAGGAATCAGGCAAATATTTTGAGAAATTCATAGGAACCCAAAGAGTCAGTGCATGCTTCTTAGTAGAATCTCATGCAGGTTTCTAAGAGTGTAGGAGGCTGGCCCTCTATGTAGAGTGCAAAACATTGTACACTGTGCAGATGTTCCAGGCAACCACACATTAGTTTACAGAGGTAAAAAATAGACCACCTAATGCTCTAATTTTTATGGTAGCTTGGTCGAGCAGTTAGGCTAATCCTGGAGAAGTGCAAGGCATTTGTTGTACTCACAGTATCAATAAAGCAAGACACACACTCAAAGAATAACTCAAGACCAATTTTCCAAAACACGTCAGATTGTCATAAAACGTTTAAGACCAAGAACATCAAAATTGAGTAAGTACTTTTTAAGTTATGAATTTTCAAAGTTTAGAAAATGTCTTCGGTCTGTGCGTAGTTACGTACTATAGGAATCAAAGGAGAAATACTTTAAAAATGCATGTAATATCAGCCAACCATTTACTGATGTCTCCTTTTACAGATAAGCTGAGGTCATCGCTGGGCCCTGTGGACCAGCTGGAGAAATTTGGGCATCTCTCGGTTTTGGCAGGAGCAGCTGCAGAAAGTCATTGAGCTGGTGCAAGGCCACTGCGGGAAAGCGCTTGGAAACTCACTGCACAGGTGGACTTCAAGGTGAGTCCGGTGGGTCCCCTTGGAATGTTGAGGTCACAGGGGGGTGACAGATGGATCTTTGGTGCAGGGCGCAGTGTGGCCGGGTACAGAGCGAATCAGTGAGCCAGGAGCTGTGTGCAAAGGTGCCCTTGGAAGCAGGAGGTAGGTCTCTTTGAGGGTCACTTGCAGGTCAGCAGGGGCACTCTGGTGAGAGGTCCTGGTGTTTTCTGAAGTCTCTCAAATGGGGCTTCCGCTTGGTCCCTTTTCAGTCCAGAGTGCACTGTCCTTCTGGGTGTCCGTCATGGAGTGACCACTATCTGGGGTATTGCACGATTCGGCCACTGGAGGTTGCAGTGCCACCAAACTTAGCACACTGGTAGGTTTCATCCTTGCAGTCTGTTGGGTGAAATTTGGTCCAGCTGTGGTATCCAGTTCCTTGGTTAGCAGCCAGTCAGTGAACTGGGCTTCACTGGTTTTCTGGTATTTGTTGTAGGAAAGTGATGCCTTCAATCTGAAGGGAGATCTTCAGTGATTTTTAGAAGAGTGGAGTTTTTCTGGGGGTTTGTAGAGGCTGTCTGATGTCTGAGCAACCCCTAAGCGGTAATTGGCAAGTCCTGGGTGCAGCAGGAAGAGTGTGGCACCTTCTTCTTTGTGTATTGGATTGCAGATTGGATGAAACTTGCAGATTGGATGAAACTCAACCGTCTGAAACTGAACTCAGACAAAACGGAAGTCCTCATCCTCGGTAACACCCCGACCGCCTGGGACGACTCCTGGTGGCCCACGGCCCTGGGCACCGCACCGACCCCCTCAGACCACGCACTCAACCTCGGCTTCATCTTGGACCCTCTTCTCACCATGACCAAACAAGTCAACGCCGTATCATCCTCCTGCTTCCTCACCCTCCGCATGCTCCGAAAGATCTTCTGCTGGATCCCCGCCGACACGAGAAAGACCGTGACCCACGCCCTCATCACGAGCCGCCTGGACTACGGCAACACCCTTTACGCTGGAACCACCGCTAAACTCCAGAAACGTCTGCAACGAATTCAAAACGCCTCCGCCCGCCTCATCCTCAACATACCCCGCAACAGCCACATCTCCGCACACCTGAGACACCTGCACTGGCTTCCCATCAGCGAAAGGATCACCTTCCGTCTCCTCACCCACACACACAAAGCCCTCCACAACAAGGGACCAGAATACCTCAACCGTCGCCTCAGCTTCTACGCTCCCACCCGTCTTCTCCGCTCCACCAGCCTCGCGCAAGCCGCCGTCCCTTGCATCCGCCGCTCCACGGCGGGTGGGAGGTCCTTCTCCTACCTGGCGGCCAAGACTTGGAACACCCTCCCCACCATCCTCAGGACCACCCAGGACCACTCCGCATTCCGGAGACTTCTCAAGACCTGGCTCTTCGAGCAGCAGTAACCCCTTCCCCCTAGCGCCTTGAGACCCGCACGGGTGAGTAGCGCACTTTATAAATGTTAATGAGTTGATTTGATTTGATAGTAGGACTTCAGTTGTAGAATCTTGGTTCTTCTTTGTTGCTGATCTTCTTTCATCCTTGGAATCTGAATCTCTGGTCTAGGGGTGTCCCCTAAATACTGCATTTAGTGGGCATTTAGGGGAGTACCTAGTAGTGACCAATGGGTCATCTACCTTAGGTGGCTAAATCCACTAAGTGACCACTTCCTGTGGGCAGAGGTCACTTCCCTACACCTGATTGGTTATTTTCCTTCAATGCAAGATAGAGGAAAATGAAATGGAGGGTTCACCTCGCATGCAACCCCTTAGGGGTCGTGCAAGCTGGGCCTGACCACTCCTCCTGTCCTCTGTGTCTTTTTGCGCCATTGCTCCTGCCAAAAGTGGGGGATTGCAACAGGGGCAGCCATCTGCTGCTAGCAGCAAGCTTGTGGGTCGGGTTTCGGAGGTGGTAAGCCTGTTGAAGCTCACTACCAGGGCAGTGCATATTCCTGAGGAGGGAGGTGTGACACCTCCACTCAGGAAGGGCTTTGTTCTGGGAACCAGAGAGCAGGTGGTCTCACCCCAGGGTTCCATAATCTTGTGTGGTGGTGGCAGGCTTGTTGTGATGGGCCAGGAACCATGCCAGTGTTAGTTAGCTTTGTGGGGTCACCTCTAAGGTGACTCCTGGGTACATTTGCAATAAATCTAATACTGGTACCAGTTTGGATGTATTATTCTGAGTTGTTTGATACTAAACAACTCAGGTTCAGAGTAGCCACCATGCAGCCATGAAACTCGTACTGACCAGTGTCCAGCACATGCATTTAAAATGGCTGCTCTGTTCCCTTACTATGTCCTAGGTTTGGCAAGGACACAGTAGGGGCATGTTGCTCAGGCACCTATGCCCCCACATACAGTAGAGTGCACCCTGTCTTAGGGCTGGAAGGCCTGCCAGAGGGGCGACTCACCTATCTTGCATGCAGAGTGTAGTTGACAGGGCACACAGGCTGTGTGCCATGTCGAGTTTTCATTTTAGGATTGAACCAGGACACATCAGCCTGCAATGACAGTGCTGGGTGCATCTGGATGCATGGCCCTTGAGGGTGGCACAATCTGGGTGGCCGCCTTCAGTGGCCTACCCTTAGTACCCCATGCCCTGGGTACCTAAGTACCATTTACTAGGGGCTTATAGTGGCAGCTAAGGGTGTTACCAATTGTGTCAATGCATCACAACAGTTTAGGGAAAGAGATCTGGCCCCGGGAACCTGGTTAGCAGGGGCCCTGGCACTAACAACTTTGAGACCACAGCAAATACCAGGCAAAAAGTGGGGGCTAACCATGACAAGAGGCCTTATCCCATAAAGAGGCACAGAGGAGTTGATGATCCCAATAAAGATGGTGTGGGTGATTTTGTTTCTCCTTTCATTATGGGTTTGCACCCAGAACTGAGTAGTCATATGCAAAAAAAAGTGAAATGTGTTGGCAGACAAAGAGCATTGATGACATCTTGAGGCTGTCTAAATACAGTAGTGATTGGTTTCATGTGAAGCAGAAGATAATCAAGGAGAAGCCGATGCTTGCCTAGAGAAAGAAATTTGAGAGGAATGCCCAAAATCAGTTGTAGGATTCGGACATGGGTTATGTTCATTCTGGAAATGCTAGAATGAATGGAGTGATTCAAATGCAGGGTGTGAGAAGTGGGTCAATGCAATTGAAAGGTGGTGGAAAAGGAATTGTGAATATTTCTGGGATGAATACAAATGTTGTTAAGTTGAAAAGGAACATGCCTGTCACTTCTGTGGTAAAATAGAGTATTAGAAATGGGAATGCAGACAAACTGCAGATAGAATTCAGAATGAGTTTGTTCCTCAGATGTAGAAAAATACATTGTCCATGGTTCACACCCAATCGGCTTCTGTGCAGAATATGCATGATCAGAAACAGTACTACATGACAATGCATTCAGCTCCAGTGATGCAGCAAAATATCAAAAATAAAATACCATGTAATCCCAGATACAAACAGAATCCGCTGATTCTAAGTAATGATTCTCATAAGTTTTCTTCAGGGAGCAATCACAATGATGAAGCCTGAGAGGGGAGGATGATTTGTTTCTTGGAGAAGTCTTAGAGGTAGATCAAAGTAGCCCATACATTGATGGTGGTCACAGACCACCCTGTTTAATGTTTAATTGATTAGGCTGCTACCCATTCTACAGTTCATTCAGTGGAAGTTCCAACCCTACCCCTTTTAGGAAGAGAAGCCCAAGTTGTAGAAATCAGTAATAAATAAATTGTTAATCAAGTCACAGCAGATCTCAAAGTTAAAATAGGACAAATGGAGAATAAACATCAAATCATTTTGTGTGATTCAAGTCCTGTTTGGAAGTGACTTGCTCTGCAAAATGAATTGTGTGATTTACAACACATTGGATGGCATTGCAATGGAAACACAAGATGAACATTCAGAGTTCAAAATCAAATCACATGATTTGAGGGTTCAATTGTTTCCAGCTTTACCCAAAGATGACCTGCTTCTCGGTTTAAGACAAACCATCAAAGAAAAGGTGTGGGATCTCACTAGAAAAGAGATAGGACTGAAGTACGTACCAGTTACAATGAAAACAAACCCTAATGCCATTTTCCCCAGAATTAAGCAATTTAAACTTTCAAGAGAAGCAGAGGAGGGAATGAAAACAGGTATTGGAAAAATGATTGTGCAGGGAATCCTTTGAGAGGCACTAACCCTTGCAATCCTCCTGTGTGGGGGTAAACAAACCCAGTGAAAAATGGTGCATCATTCAGGACCTAATTTTTTTTTATAAAATTGGCATCCCATGTTGTCCAGTAGTATCCAATCCAGCAGTGATTTTGTTCCAAATTCTTTCAGTTGCAGAATGTTGCACAGTCATTGAATTACGACAAATGTTCTTCGCAGTATCTCTTCTGAAGAGAGGCAGTTACATTTTGCAGTTCAATACCAAAATAAAGTTCTTATGTGGTGTAGAATTCCACAAAGGTATACTGAAAGTCCTTAGAAAATTTGAGGTTGCCCTGTAACTAAGTTTTACTGCAGTATATCGATGATTTACTAATTGCAGTAAAGACCAAAGAAGGCCATAAACTTGACAATGTTGCTTTGGTAAATCTGTTAGCTGATAGTGGTCATAAGATTTCCTCAACAAAGATGCAGTATTGTAAAAAATGAATTAACTTATTTTGGTTAACATACTGAGAAAGATGTGAATAAAGTCTCAAAAGAACGTATTTGTGCAATTCTAAATATGAGTCCTCCTGCCACCCGGAGGACGGTGATGATGTTTCTGGAAATTGTTGGTTACTGTCTTCAGTGGATTCCAAACCTTTCCTTGATTGCAAAACACTTAATAATGTAAACACACAGTGACATAAAAGATCCAGTTTCCTTTGACAGGGAATGATCAGAGGCATTCCAAACACTGAGAGAGAGTGTATGCAATGCACCTACCCTTGGAAAGCCTGATTATAACTTGACCTTCTTTTTGTATTACCATGAGAACATTGGGTATGCATTATCAGCTCTTACACAGAGGCATGGTGGGATGATTAGAGTAATAGCCTATATCCTAGCTGTATTATATCCAGTAGCTGGAAGTGTTACTGGTTGTCTGAAATCAGTTGCAGCTGTTATGTTGCCCTTGAATAAAGTGTCGGAATAGTGACTTGCCATACTTTAATTGTACATGTCCCACACTCAGTTGAGATCCTGTTGACACATAAAAGGACTCAGCACATGACATGCAGTTGACTTACCAGATATGATCAAGTCATCCTGGCAACAGAGAAAGTTTCAATTATTAATGCAATAGTCTCAATCTGTGACACTGCTTTCTGTTCTAGAGAAAAGCTGTGAAGACAGGGACACTGATGAAAATAATGTAAGTGAGCATGATTTTATTGCTGCTACTAAATAATGTACCAAACCAATACCAAATATTAAAGAATTCCTTTGAAAATGGCCGTTCTGACTTTATTTGCTGATGGCTCTTGTTTTGGAGGCCAGTATGGAGCACTGAAGGCTGCCTATGTATGTTCCATTTCTGAAATTCCTGAAGCTTCCTATGTTCCAAATGTAACTTCAGCAAAAATGGCAGAGTTGGTTGCATTGACAAGAACTTACTGCCTGTCAGAAAATTTCAGTGTGACAATGTATACAAACGGCCAGTATGTTTTTGGTTTGGTGCATGATTCTGGTCAACTGCAGTCCCAGGGAGGTTTTCTGACATATTCCAGAGCTCCTATAAAGAACAGTCTCTGTATACTTGATCTTTTGAAAGTCATACAGCAACCAAAGAGATTGCTGGAGTCAAGTGTGCTGCCCACAAAGCTGGAAAATATCTGTTTACTCTGGGAAATAACTGTGATGTTGTGCACTTGAAGATGGAACAGTGGTTCAAGAGACGGAAAAAAATAAATCAATAACAAATACTGTACAAAATGTTGAACATGTGAATTGTTTCTTACTGAGTACAATTAAGAATTATTTTAGCGAGTTGAGAGACCTTCAAAAGGATGCTACAGAAGATGAGAAAAGGAAGTGGGAAAACTAGATGACAAGAAGAATCATCAGGACTTGGATGTTACTCCTGAAAACAAATGCGTACTTCCAGATGTCATGGTATGTTCTTTTGCAAGGTATTTCAATGGTCAGTCTAATCTATGGCAAGATTCTATGATGCACACTGTTAGAAAATATTGGGAAAACATACTGTAGGAAGTTGGCTCTGCATGTGCTATTTCAAAGTAAGGAATAGCATGCACAGAGTCCAAGGGTTCCCCTTAGAGGTAAAATAGTGGTAAAAAGAGATAATACTAATGCTCTATTTTGTGGTAGTGTGGTCGAGCAGTAGGCTTATCCAAGGAGTAGTGTTAAGCATTTGTTGTACATACACATAGACAATAAATGAGGTACACACACTCAGAGACAAATCCAGCCAATAGGTTTTGTTATAGAAAAATATCTTTTCTTAGTTTATTTTAAGAACCACAGGTTCAAATTTAACATGTAATATCTTGTTTGAAAGGTATTGCAGGTAAGTACATTAGGAACTTTGAATCATTTCAATTGCATGTATACTTTTCAAGTTATTCACAAATAGCTATTTTAAAAGTGGACACACTGCAATTTTCACAGTTCCTGGGGGAGGTAAGTTTTTGTTAGTTTTACCAGGTAAGTAAGACACTTACAGGGTTCAGTTCTTGGTCCAAGGTAGCCCACCGTTGGGGGTTCAGAGCAACCCCAAAGTTACCACACCAGCAGCTCAGGGCCGGTCAGGTGCAGAGTTCAAAGTGGTGCCCAAAACGCATAGGCTTCAATGGAGAGAAGGGGGTGCCCCGGTTCCAGTCTGCCAGCAGGTAAGTACCCGCGTCTTCGGAGGGCAGACCAGGGGGGTTTTGTAGGGCACCGGGGGGGACACAAGCCCACACAGAAATTTCACCCTCAGCGGCGCGGGGGCGGCCGGGTGCAGTGTTAGAACAAGCGTCGGGTTCGCAATGGAAGTCAATGAGAGATCAAGGGATCTCTTCAGCGCTGCAGGCAGGCAAGGGGGGGCTTCCTCGGGGAAACCTCCACTTGGGCAAGGGAGAGGGACTCCTGGGGGTCACTTCTGCAGTGAAAGTCCGGTCCTTCAGGTCCTGGGGGCTGCGGGTGCAGGGTCTTTTCCAGGCGTCGGGACTTAGGTTTCAGAGACTCGCGGTCAGGGGAAGCCTCGGGATTCCCTCTGCAGGCGGCGCTGTGGGGGCTCAGGGGGGACAGGTTTTGGTACTCACAGTCGTAGAGTAGTCCGGGGGTCCTCCCTGAGGTGTTGGTTCTCCACCAGCCGAGTCGGGGTTGCCGGGTGCAGTGTTGCAAGTCTCACGCTTCTTGCGGGGAGATTGCAGGGTTCTTTAAAGCTGCTCCTTTGGATAAAGTTTCAGCCTTTTTGGAGCAGGTCCGCTGTCCTCGGGAGTTTCTTGTCGTCGTCGAAGCAGGGCAGTCCTCAGAGGATTCAGAGGTCGCTGGTCCCTTGGGAAGGCGTCGCTGGAGCAGAGTTCTTGGGAAGGCAGGAGACAGGCCGGTGAGTTTCTGGAGCCAAGGCAGTTGTTGTCTTCTGGTCTTCCTCTGCAGGGGTTTTCAGCTAGGCAGTCCTTCTTCTTGTTGTTGCAGGAATCTAATTTTCTAGGGTTCAAGGTAGCCCTTAAATACTAAATTTAAGGGCGTGTTTAGGTCTGGGGGGTTAGTAGCCAATGGCTACTAGCCCTGAGGGTGGGTACACCCTCTTTGTGCCTCCTCCCAAGGGGAGGGGGTCACAATCCTAACCCTATTGGGGGAATCCTCCATCTGCAAGATGGAGGATTTCTAAAAGTTAGAGTCACCTCAGCTCAGAACACCTTAGGGGCTGTCCTGACTGGCCAGTGACTCCTCCTTGTTATTCTCATTATTTTCTCCGGCCTTGCCGCCACAAGTGGGGGCCGGGGCCGGAGGGGGCGGGCAACTCCACTAGCTGGAGTGACCTGCGGTGCTGTGACAAAGGGGTGAGCCTTTGAGGCTCACCGCCAGGTGTTACAGCTCCTGCCTGGGGGAGGTGTTAGCATCTCCACCCAGTGCAGGCTTTGTTACTGGCCTCAGAGTGACAAAGGCACTCTCCCTATGGGGCCAGCAACATGTCTCTAGTGTGGCAGGCTGCTGGAACTAGTCAGCCTACACAGACAGTCGGTTAAGTTTCAGGGGGCACCTCTAAGGTGCCCTCTGGGGTGTATTTTGCAATAAAATGTACACTGGCATCAGTGTGCATTTATTGTGCTGAGAAGTTTGATACCAAACTTCTCAGTTTTCAGTGTAGCCATTATGGTGCTGTGGAGTTCGTGCAAAACAGACTCCCAGACCATATACTCTTATGGCTACCCTGCACTTACAATGTCTAAGGTTTTGTTTAGACACTGTAGGGGTACCATGCTCATGCACTGGTACCCTCACCTATGGTATAGTGCACCCTGCCTTAGGGCTGTAAGGCCTGCTAGAGGGGTGGCTGACCTATACTTGCATAGGCAGTGAGAGGCTGGCATGGCACCCTGAGGGGAGTGCCATGTCGACTTACTCGTTTTGTTCTCACTAGCACACACAAGCTGGCAAGCAGTGTGTCTGTGCTGAGTGAGAGGTCTCCAGGGTGGCATAAGACATGCTGCAGCCCTTAGAGACCTTCCTTGGCATCAGGGCCCTTGGTACTAGAAGTACCAGTTACAAGGGACTTATCTGGATGCCAGGGTCTGCCAATTGTGGATACAAAAGTACAGGTTAGGGAAAGAACACTGGTGCTGGGGCCTGGTTAGCAGGCCTCAGCACACTTTCAATTCAAAACATAGCATCAGCAAAGGCAAAAAGTCAGGGGGTAACCATGCCAAGGAGGCATTTCCTTACACAACCCCCCCCCAAACGAAAGAGGATGAGACTAACCTTTCCCAAGAGAGTCTTCATTTTCTAAGTGGAAAAACCTGGAAAGGCCATCTGCATTGGCATGGGCAGTCCCAGGTCTGTGTTCCACTATAAAGTCCATTCCCTGTAGGGAGATGGACCACCTCAACAGTTTTGGATTTTCACCTTTCATTTGCATCAGCCATTTGAGAGGTCTGTGGTCAGTTTGAACTAGGAAGTGAGTCCCAAAGAGGTATGGTCTCAGCTTCTTCAGGGACCAAACCACAGCAAAGGCCTCCCTCTCAATGGCACTCCAACGCTGCTCCCTGGGGAGTAACCTCCTTCTAATGAAAGCAACAGGCTGGTCAAGGCCATCATCATTTGTTTGGGACAAAACTGCCCCTATCCCATGTTCAGAGGCATCTGTCTGCACAATGAACTGCTTAGAATAATCTGGAGCTTTTAGAACTGGTGCTGAGCACATTGCTTGTTTCAGGGTGTCAAAGGCCTGTTGGCATTCTACAGTCCAGTTCACTTTCTTGGGCATTTTCTTGGAGGTGAGTTCAGTGAGGGCTGTCACAATGGATCCATATCCCTTCACAAACCTCCTGTAATACCCAGTCAAGCCAAGGAATGCCCTGACTTGAGTCTGGGTTTTTGGAGCTACCCAGTCCAGAATAGTCTGGATCTTGGGTTGGAGTGGCTGAACTTGGCCTCCACCTACAAGGTGGCCCAAGTAAACCACAGTTCCCTGCCCTATCTGGCATTTCGATGCCTTGATAGAGAGGCCTGCAGATTGCAGAGCCTTCAAAACCTTCTTCAGGTGGACCAGGTGATCCTGCCAGGTGGAGCTAAAGACAGCAATATCATCAAGATAAGCTGTGCTAAAGGACTCCAAGCCAGCAAGGACTTGATTCACCAACCTTTGGAAGGTGGCAGGGGCATTCTTTAAACCAAAGGGCATAACAGTAAACTGATAATGCCCATCAGGGGTGGAGAATGCTGTTTTCTCTTTTGCTCCAGGTGCCATTTTTATTTGCCAGTACCCTGCTGTCAAGTCAAAGGTACTTAAGAATTTGGCAGCACCTAATTTGTCTATGAGCTCATCAGCTCTAGGAATTGGATGGGCGTCTGTCTTGGTGACAGAGTTGAGCCCTCTGTAGTCCACACAAAACCTCATCTCTTTCTTTCCATCTTTGGTGTGAGGTTTGGGGACTAAGACCACTGGGCTAGCCCAGGGGCTGTCAGAGCGCTCAATTACTCCCAATTCCAGCATCTTGTGGACTTCCACCTTGATGCTTTCCTTAACATGGTCAGACTGTCTAAAAATGTTGTTTTTGACAGGCATGCTGTCTCCTGTGTCCACATCATGGGTACACAGGTGTGTCTGACCACGGGTTAGGGAGAAGAGTTCAGGAAACTGTTGTAGGACTCTCCTACAATCAGCTTGCTGTTGGCCAGAGAGGGTGTCTGAGTAGATCACTCCATCTACTGAGCCATCTTTTGGGTCTGATGACAGAAGATCAGGGAGAGGTTCACTCTCTGCCTCCTGATCCTCATCTGTTACCATCAACAGATTTACATCAGCCCTGTCATGGAAGAGCTTAAGGCGGTTCACATGGATCACCCTCTTGGGGCTCCTGCTTGTGCCCAGGTCCACCAGGTAGGTGACCTGACTCTTCCTTTCTAGCACTGGGTAAGGGCCACTCCATTTGTCCTGAAGTGCCCTGGGAGCCACAGGCTCCAGAACCCAGACTTTCTGCCCTGGTTGGAACTCAACCATTGCAGCCTTTTGGTCATACCAAAACTTCTGGAGCTGTTGGCTGGCCTCAAGGTTTTTGCTTGCCTTTTCCATGTACTCTGCCATTCTAGAGCGAAGGCCAAGTACATAGTCCACTATGTCCTGTTTAGGCTCATGAAGAGGTCTCTCCCAGCCTTCTTTAACAAGAGCAAGTGGTCCCCTTACAGGGTGACCAAACAGAAGTTCAAAGGGTGAGAATCCTACTCCCTTCTGTGGCACCTCTCTGTAAGCGAAAAGCAGACATGGCAAGAGGACATCCCATCTCCTTTTGAGCTTTTCTGGGAGCCCCATGATCATGCCTTTTAATGTCTTGTTGAATCTCTCAACTAAGCCATTAGTTTGTGGATGGTATGGTGTAGTGAATTTGTAAGTCACCCCACACTCATTCCACATGTGTTTTAGGTATGCTGACATGAAGTTGGTACCTCTGTCAGACACCACCTCCTTAGGGAAACCCACTCTGGTAAAGATACCAATGAGGGCCTTGGCTACTGCACGGGCAGTAGTTGACCTAAGGGGAATAGCTTCAGGATACCTAGTAGCATGATCCACTACTACTAGGATATACATATTTCCTGAGGCTGTGGGAGGTTCTAGTGGACCAACTATGTCCACACCCACTCTTTCAAAGGGGACCCCCACCACTGGAAGTGGAATGAGGGGGGCCTTTGGATGCCCACCTGTCTTACCACTGGCTTGACAGGTGGGGCAGGAGAGGCAAAACTCCTTAACCTTGTGGGACATATTGGGCCAGTAGAAGTGGTTGACTAACCTCTCCCACGTCTTGGTTTGTCCCAAATGCCCAGCAAGGGGAATATCATGGGCTAAGGTCAGAATAAACTCTCTGAACGACTGAGGCACTACCACTCTCCTAGTGGCACCAGGTTTGGGGTCTCTGGCCTCAGTGTACAGGAGTCCATCTTCCCAATAGACCCTATGTGTTCCATTTTTCTTGCCCTTGGACTCTTCAGCGGCTTGCTGCCTAAGGCCTTCAAGAGAGGGACAGGTTTCTTGTCCCTTACACAGCTCCTCCCTTGAGGGTCCCCCTGGGCCTAAGAGCTCAACCTGATAAGGTTCAAGCTCCAAAGGCTCAGTTCCCTCAGAGGGCAGAACTTCTTCCTGAGAAGAGAGGTTCTCTTTTTCTGACTGTGTTGCAGTTGGTTTCCCAACTGACTTTCCTTTTCTCTTGGTAGGCTGGGCCTTTCTTCCAGACTCCAGCTCTACTTTTTCACCCTGTGCCTTGCATTGTGCTCTTGTTTTTACACACACCAGTTCAGGGATACCCAGCATGGCTGCATGGGTTTTTAGTTCTACCTCAGCCCATGCTGAGGACTCCAGGTCATTTCCAAGCAGACAGTCTACTGGGATGTTTGAGGAGACCACCACCTGTTTCAGGCCATTGACCCCTCCCCATTCTAAAGTTACCATTGCCATGGGATGTGCTTTAGTCTGATTGTCAGCGTTGGTGACTGTATAGGTTTTTCCAGTCAGGTATTGGCCAGGGGAAACCAGTTTCTCTGTCACCATGGTGACACTGGCACCTGTATCCCTCAGGCCCTCTACACTTGTCCCATTAATAAAGAGCTGCTGCCTGTATTTTTGCATGTTAGGCGGCCAGGCAGCTAGTGTGGCTAAATCCACCCCACCCTCAGAGACTAGAGTAGCTTCAGTGTGGACCCTGATTTGCTCTGGGCACACTGTTGATCCCACTTGGAGACTAGCCATTCCAGTGTTACCTGGATTGGAGTTTGGAGTGGAACCTTTCTTGGGACAGGCCTTGTCTCCAGTTTGGTGTCCAGGCTGATTACAGCTACGACACCAGGCCTTTTTGGGATCAAAGTTTTTACCCTTGTACCCAGGATTGTTTTGTGAAGAGGCTCTGGGCCCACCCTCCTGTGCAGGTTTTTGGGGGCCTGTAGAAGACTCTTTACTATTTTTATTTTTGGCTGTCTCACCACCTTTCCCCTGGGGAGGTTTTGTGACCCCTTTCTTTTGGTCACCCCCTGTGGAAGTTTTGGACACCCTAGTCTTGACCCAATGGTCCGCCTTCTTTCCCAATTCTTGGGGAGAAATTGGTCCTAGGTCTACCAGATGCTGATGCAGTTTATCATTGAAACAATTACTTAACAGGTGTTCTTTCACAAATAAATTGTACAGCCCATCATAATTACTTACACCACTGCCTTGAATCCAACCATCTAGTGTTTTTACTGAGTAGTCTACAAAGTCAACCCAGGTCTGGCTCGAGGATTTTTGAGCCCCCCTGAATCTAATCCTATACTCCTCAGTGGAGAATCCAAAGCCCTCAATCAGGGTACCCTTCATGAGGTCATAAGATTCTGCATCTTTTCCAGAGAGTGTGAGGAGTCTATCCCTACACTTTCCTGTGAACATTTCCCAAAGGAGAGCACCCCAGTGAGATCTGTTCACTTTTCTGGTTACACAAGCCCTCTCAAAAGCTGTGAACCATTTGGTGATGTCATCACCATCTTCATATTTAGTTACAATCCCTTTAGGGATTTTCAACATGTCAGGAGAATCTCTGACCCTATTTATGTTGCTGCCACCATTGATGGGTCCTAGGCCCATCTCTTGCCTTTCCCTTTCTATGGCTAGGATCTGTCTTTCCAAAGCCAATCTTTTGGCCATCCTGGCTAGCTGGATGTCCTCTTCACTGGAGTTATCCTCAGTGATTTCAGAGTTGTTGGCCCCTCCTGTGAGGGGACCAGCATCTCTGACTATTATTTGTGGAGTCAGGGCTTGGGAGGCCCTGTTCTCCCTAAATAGGACTGGTAGGGGGGAATTTTCCTCCAAGTCACTATCTTCATCCTCTGTGTTGCCATCCTCAGAGGGGTTGGCCTTTTCAAACTCTGCCAACAGCTCCTGGAGCTGTAGTTTGGAAGGTCTGGGGCCCATTACTATTTTCTTTATTTTACAGAGTGACCTTAGCTCCCTCATCTTAAGATGGAGGTAAGGTGTGGTGTCGAGTTCCACCACATTCATCTCTGCACTAGACATTATGCTTCTAAAAGTTGGAATACTTTTTAAGAATCTAAAACTAGTTCTAGGTTCTAATTCAAACTTTTACCAAACTTTTAAACTCTAAAAGAAATGCTAACAGGGACTAACACAAGGCCCTAGCAGGACTTTAAAGAATTTAGAAAACTTTTCAAATTGCAAAAAATCAATTTCTAATGACAATTTTTGGAATTTGTCGTGTGATCAGGTATTGGCTGAGTAGTCCAGCAAATGCAAAGTCTTGTACCCCACCGCTGATCCACCAATGTAGGAAGTTGGCTCTGTATGTGCTATTTCAAAGTAAGGAATAGCATGCACAGAGTCCAAGGGTTCCCCTTAGAGGTAAAATAGTGGTAAAAAGAGATAATACTAATGCTCTATTTTGTGGTAGTGTGGTCGAGCAGTAGGCTTATCCAAGGAGTAGTGTTAAGCATTTGTTGTACATACACATAGACAATAAATGAGGTACACACACTCAGAGACAAATCCAGCCAATAGGTTTTGTTATAGAAAAATATATTTTCTTAGTTTATTTTAAGAACCACAGGTTCAAATTTAACATGTAATATCTTGTTTGAAAGGTATTGCAGGTAAGTACATTAGGAACTTTGAATCATTTCAATTGCATGTATACTTTTCAAGTTATTCACAAATAGCTATTTTAAAAGTGGACACAGTGCAATTTTCACAGTTCCTGGGGGAGGTAAGTTTTTGTTAGTTTTACCAGGTAAGTAAGACACTTACAGGGTTCAGTTCTTGGTCCAAGGTAGCCCACCGTTGGGGGTTCAGAGCAACCCCAAAGTTACCACACCAGCAGCTCAGGGCCGGTCAGGTGCAGAGTTCAAAGTGGTGCCCAAAACGCATAGGCTTCAATGGAGAGAAGGGGGTGCCCCGGTTCCAGTCTGCCAGCAGGTAAGTACCCGTGTCTTCGGAGGGCAGACCAGGGGGGTTTTGTAGGGCACCGGGGGGGACACAAGCCCACACAGAAATTTCACCCTCAGCGGCGCGGGGGCGGCCGGGTGCAGTGTTAGAACAAGCGTCGGGTTCGCAATCGAAGTCAATGAGAGATCAAGGGATCTCTTCAGCGCTGCAGGCAGGCAAGGGGGGGCTTCCTCGGGGAAAACTCCACTTGGGCAAGGGAGAGGGACTCCTGGGGGTCACTTCTGCAGTGAAAGTCCGGTCCTTCAGGTCCTGGGGGCTGCGGGTGCAGGGTCTTTTCCAGGCGTCGGGACTTAGGTTTCAGAGAGTCGCGGTCAGGGGAAGCCTCGGGATTCCCTCTGCAGGCGGCGCTGTGGGGGGTCAGGGGGGGACAGGTTTTGGTACTCACAGTCGTAGAGTAGTCCGGGGGTCCTCCCTGAGGTGTTGGTTCTCCACCAGCCGAGTCGGGGTCGCCGGGTGCAGTGTTGCAAGTCTCACGCTTCTTGCGGGGAGATTGCAGGGTTCTTTAAAGCTGCTCCTTTGGATAAAGTTGCAGCCTTTTTGGAGCAGGTCCGCTGTCCTCGGGAGTTTCTTGTCGTCGTCGAAGCAGGGCAGTCCTCAGAGGATTCAGAGGTCGCTGGTCCCTTTGGAAGGCGTCGCTGGAGCAGAGTTCTTGGGAAGGCAGGAGACAGGCCGGTGAGTTTCTGGAGCCAAGGCAGTTGTTGTCTTCTGGTCTTCCTCTGCAGGGGTTTTCAGCTAGGCAGTCCTTCTTCTTGTTGTTGCAGGAATCTAATTTTCTAGGGTTCAAGGTAGCCCTTAAATACTAAATTTAAGGGCGTGTTTAGGTCTGGGGGGTTAGTAGCCAATGGCTACTAGCCCTGAGGGTGGGTACACCCTCTTTGTGCCTCCTCCCAAGGGGAGGGGGTCACAATCCTAACCCTATTGGGGGAATCCTCCATCTGCAAGATGGAGGATTTCTAAAAGTTAGAGTCACCTCAGCTCAGGACACCTTAGGGGCTGTCCTGACTGGCCAGTGATTCCTCCTTGTTATTCTCATTATTTTCTCCGGCCTTGCCGCCACAAGTGGGGGCCGGGGCCGGAGGGGGTGGGCAACTCCACTAGCTGGAGTGTCCTGCGGTGCTGTGACAAAGGGGTGAGCCTTTGAGGCTCACCGCCAGGTGTTACAGCTCCTGCCTGGGGGAGGTGTTAGCATCTCCACCCAGTGCAGGCTTTGTTACTGGCCTCAGAGTGACAAAGGCACTCTCCCTATGGGGCCAGCAACATGTCTCTAGTGTGGCAGGCTGCTGGAACTAGTCAGCCTACACAGACAGTCGGTTAAGTTTCAGGGGGCACCTCTAAGGTGCCCTCTGGGGTGTATTTTGCAATAAAATGTACACTGGCATCAGTGTGCATTTATTGTGCTGAGAAGTTTGATACCAAACTTCTCAGTTTTCAGTGTAGGCATTATGGTGCTGTGGAGTTCGTGCAAAACAGACTCCCAGACCATATACTCTTATGGCTACCCTGCACTTACAATGTCTAAGGTTTTGTTTAGACACTGTAGGGGTACCATGCTCATGCACTGGTACCCTCACCTATGGTATAGTGCACCCTGCCTTAGGGCTGTAAGGCCTGCTAGAGGGGTGGCTGACCTATACTTGCATAGGCAGTGAGAGGCTGGCATGGCACCCTGAGGGGAGTGCCATGTCGACTTACTCGTTTTGTTCTCACTAGCACACACAAGCTGGCAAGCAGTGTGTCTGTGCTGAGTGAGAGGTCTCCAGGGTGGCATAAGACATGCTGCAGCCCTTAGAGACCTTCCTTGGCATCAGGGCCCTTGGTACTAGAAGTACCAGTTACAAGGGACTTATCTGGATGCCAGGGTCTGCCAATTGTGGATACAAAAGTACAGGTTAGGGAAAGAACACTGGTGCTGGGGCCTGGTTAGCAGGCCTCAGCACACTTTCAATTCAAAACATAGCATCAGCAAAGGCAAAAAGTCAGGGGGTAACCATGCCAAGGAGGCATTTCCTTACACATACATTTTAGAAATGTTGCTGAATGTTTGTGTTCCAGGTCTAGTGTGTCAGAGGAATAATCAGGGAAAGAAGACATTGACTGTAATGAATCACATTGGCAAATCTGAAGGCCCATTACAAGGCTCCAAGCACACTTTGTTGAGTTGCCAGTTTGCAGTGGCTTGCAATACATCTTGGTTATTGCCTGCTTGTTTTCTAAATGGGTCGAGGCCTACCCTACTCAGAGATCGAATAGCCTTACAATTGCTAACCTTTTAATGAGAGGGTTGATACTACCCTTTGGGTTGCCAACTTCTATTGAGACAAATCGTGGCTCAAACTTTAAAAATGAGATTTTGTAAATAGCTTGTACTGCCTTCCAAATTAACCAGAGGTTCCATTGTAGTTATCATCCTCAATCCTCTGGAGTGATTGAGAGGATGAATGTAACTCTCAAGAACAAATTGTCCAAAGTCTGTTTTTCTACTGGTTTGAAATGGCTGGGTGGTCTTCCCCTTGTTTTGATGAGCATGAGGTGTACCACAAACAAAAAGACTGATCTTTCGCCTCATGAGGTGATCATGGGCATAGCAATGATATTCTCTAATATTCCATCAGATGCATTTGTTTCAATAACTGATGACATTGTGCTAGATGTGGTGAAATCTGTCTTCCATCAGGTGGATATGGTAACAGAAGCAACAAAAGAGGTATGATGCCACGGATTGAACCCTGGAGACTGTACAGTGGTCTGAAAACATGTGAGGAAGAATTGTTTGGAGGACCACTGGCACAGACACTACTAGGTGAACTTGACAAAAAACATTGCCGTGAAGTGTGCTATCTCACAGTAGATTCATGCTGCTTACACAAAAAGAGTGAATGCACCAGATGAAGAAGTGATGAAAACATCCACTGAATCACAGATTCAAGGTCAACTTCACTGTTTGAATCCAGAGGAGAGTGAACATTTTGAAACTGATGAAAACAATGATGTCATACAGTGTGGCCGGTCGCACACCATGGTGGCCACTTGCTAGAGGAGCTCCTTGAGCTGCCTCAGACATCCCTCAACATATTGGAGCCTGGGGCTGCCCTAAGAGTCTGTAGAAGTGGGCCGAGCCCGAGAGTAGTAGGAGGCACGATCGATGGGGTACAGCAGGCTTGGGCTCATGCAGAGGCCCCAGGCAACGAGAAGGTCTCCCAGTCGTGCCCCGGCATACAAGATAGCAGCGGGCAAGCCCAAGCACCTGTGATGGCTCTGGATGCCTTTTCCAGTAGCGAACTACCTGGCCCTGGGATGATCCTTGGTGCCAGCATTACACAAGCTGTAGGCCTGGCCACTGGGGAGAGAGGCAATTGAAGGAGGCAGATTTTGCCCGACCATGAGCCTGGAATCCACATGACAACTGCCTTTCTCATTATGATTTGCCCAGACCCTGCGCTACCATGGACTGCTGGTGCTTTGACTACTGAGGATCTGACCCCAGGGGTGTGAGGTGTTGATGAGTGGTGACACTTGTCTGACTATACAAAAAGTGCCCCCTCTGTGAAAGACACCTGTGCAGAGGGGGACGGGCACTGCTGATGAGGGCTTCTTATGGATCGTGAGGAACTCTGGACCAATGCCTTCACAGATCAGCTAGCCATGTACTGCAGGGGGGAGCCTGCATGAAAACAGTGCTGTTGTTGGGGGCTTAGTGAAGAGGCCCGATACTGTGCTGGGTGAGGGGCCTCAGCACTGTGCCGTGAAGAACACGGACAGCCCATTACATGGGGGACCCCCTTCACAGAGCGTGGAGGATAGCCTTGCATTTCCCCTCACCTTGATGATGGAGCACCAACACCAGCTTTCATCACCTCTAAATTGCCAATAGGTTGGAGAGAGGCTATATGCAGGCAATAGTAGATAGAGTCAACAGTGTGGCAGAGGTGAAGAGGACTGTCACTGATTGTAAGACGCACTGGCACGATTGCCTGTGCCGTACTGAGGACAAGCTGTCCAGGAACCGAAAGGCAGCACTGCAGACTGGAGGTGGAAGTCCGGCACTCCAGGAGGACCTGGATGAGCTGGAGGAGATGTTGGCAGCGGTCATCCCGGAGGAGCTGGTCACTGGAATCGTAGGCCAGGACAGCGCAGACTGCCAAGAACTACCACAAATGCATGGTAAGTGGGAGGGGGCACTATCTGGGATTTTAAAAATGGCAGAAGGGGGAGGCACATAGGACACACTGAATGCATGCAAAAGGGTCGCATCAGGACACATAGGGCCAGAATCAATAGGCCTCATTGCCACTGGAGCCTCACCTTTAGTGATGCGTTGGTGCCGCTATGCACTCCGACAGATATAAAACGTGGTGTAAAGCCACTTACTGCGTGGTGTTAAGCCACTTACTGTGGCATAACACCACCTTCTAAATATGGCCCCTAAACATGCAGCACTTTGCCTGGAAGGGGTGTGCAATCATTGTGGCTGTGCCACAACAACACCAAATGCATATTGTTGTTGCCCCAGATCCAAGACTATGGCCCTCATTGTGAGATTGGCGGTAAATCCCACTTACTGCCACGTTGACTGCCGCCAACATACTGCCACCACGGCAGATATCCGTCCACCATGTTATGACACACACACACCAATCCGTCACTATTCAGCCACAGACATAAGTCTGTCACACCAAAGCTCAGTGATAAACTGGTGGTATCCAAACCCACACCGTTACGCCAACAGAACAATGCCCACCACATTATGACCCACGACATTCAACCGTGGTAAACCATTGGCTGTACATACCGCCACGCTCCAAATACACACACACAAACACAACAACACCACATTGGACAATTCCAACTACACACACCTGACACCTATACACACACCACACCCACACACCCACACCAATATAAAACACACACCCACAGTACCCACAAGCCTTTATGACTACAAAAAATTGCCACCAGAAGGACACCCCGACCACAGACAAGACCAGAGCCGTACACCACCATTACCTGTACACCACTTACGCACCTTCCAACAAACACCCCAACACATCACCCTACACACCCTCACCCACACTACTCACACAACACCCATGGCACTACAAAGACACCCCAGATTCACAGAGGAGGAGCTAAGGGTCATGGTGGAGGAAATCATCATGGTAGAGCCTCAGCTATTTGGAGCACAGGTGCAGCAGATATCGATTGCTAGGAAGATGAACTATGGCAGAGGATTGTGGACAGGGTCAATGCCGTGGGACAGCACCCCAGAACAAGGGATGATAACAGGAAGAAGTGAAACGACCTATGGGGCAAGGTACGTTCCATTGCAGCAAGATACCAGCTCACTGTACAGAGGACTGGCGGTGGACCCCCACCTCTTCCCCCACAACTAATAACATGAGAGGAGCAAGTCTTGGCAATCATGCATCCTGAGGGCCTTGGCGGAGTAGGAGGAGGACTGGACTATTGTAAGTCAATTTCTACTACTACTACCCCCTACCTGCATGCTATCACATACCCCACCCTCAATCCCATTACTCCACCACCTCCCACACACCCCACCATCACATCTCACTCATCCCGATGCAAAGTCCTGCATGCCATACCATTGCATGGACCCCACTCACAGACCTGCATGGACACCTATCACTAAAGCATGCACGCCGGAGAGAATCAGCTAGCCCACCATACACCAACTTACACAAGTGAAAGCTATCAGGGCAAATACAACCAACGAGGGCAACCCATCCATGCACAATATGTCACACACAGAAACAATAACACTGCATTTACATCCCCATAGGTATCCCAGCCAATGTCAGTGGAGAAGAGGTGCCAACACAATCCAGCCCCCGCGAAGAGGCCCACAGTGATGACAGCAACTCTGGTCGCCTGGATCTCAATGACCAACCTGGCCCATCAGGGACCTCTGAACAGTCGGTTACCCAGGCACAGTCACACACCACCACAGCACCCACCCGGCGAACCCATACCCCGGTCCCCAGGGCACGTCAATCAGCAGTGTGTCCACCACTACAGGGACCCCAGGACACACCTCATACCCAAGACAATCAGGGACCTGGGGTCAGTTGAAGTGGGCACACGGTTCTGGGGACAAAAGGCACAGGACAACAGGGAAACTGGGAGGAGTGCTGTTCGCCAGGGGGAGGACAGACCCAGGGAACCAACTCTCCAGGAGGCACTCACCGAGATCCTGGGAGCATACCAACATTCCCAGGATTCACTGGGCCAGATCCTGGACAACGTGCAGGAGAACAGGTGGCTGCAGGAGGGACAGGACCAGGGGATCAGGGAGGACTTGCAGGCCATTAACACCACCCTGTTCTCCATTGCAGGGGTGCTGGCAGACATAGCAAACATTATGAGGGAGGCAGTCACACAACAGCGGGCCCCTGCCACTAGCCAGACATCTGAACTGCCTTCCACCTCCGCTGCCACTAGTGGACAAGAGGCCCTGCCACAGGACCAATAGGCCACCAGCAACCCACCCCCTGCAGAAGGAGAACCACCCGCAAACATTCCCTGCGATCCGGGCAGAAGCCAGAGACTATTGCCAAGACCCCCACCAGGAAATGAGACTCTCCTGATTGTCACCCTTGTGTCCCACCCTGTACACCTTGAACTGCCATTGCTCCCCTTCCTATGTCCCCTTGGACAATGCACCTGTGCTACAAAGAGACTGGAACAATACCCTGGTCTATCCTCCATCATCGCCCCATCCCATTGCACTTGCCCCTCTGCTTCTTAGCACTTCAATAAAGACACTTTGAAAAACACAAGTGTGGAGTATGTGAAATGATTGAAGGATGTATTTGTTTAACAAGGTTCAAAAATTGCGAGTCAACTGTACAGTAATGTTCACTTTGGATAGACCTGTAGTTGGCTGTAGTGAACACACCAAGAGCAATACTAGGGCACCAACATCTGCAAAATGATTTTCCAAAGGGTACAGTGAGTGGGCATCGAAGTGGGAAATCACAGCCTGCTTGTGACAATGTGAAACAAGAAAATGACAATGAAATGTGAAGTTACACTGTTTTACCTGTATGTCATTGGAAGTATTCTCTAATCACTGCAGTTCTGTTGTCCTCATCCTCATCCTATGCCACCTCATCTTCACTGTCCACAAAGTCCACTGCTGCCACACTGCCATCTCCAGCCTCCTCCTGCTCCTGCAGAAAAGGCACATGGCGTCTCAAGGCAAGGTTATGCAACATGCAGCATGCCACAATTATCTGGCCGACCTTCTTGGGTGAGTAGCACAGGGATCCACCTGTCAGATGGAGTCACTGAAACCTTCAGGAGGCCGAAGGTACGTTCAATTATCTTTCTTGTTCTCCCACGTGCCTCATTGTAACGTTCCTCAGCCCTTGTCCTGGGATTCCTCACAGAGGTCAGTAGCCATGAGAGGTTGGGGTGACCTGAGTCACCTGCAAATATCAAGGGACAACATTTAGCCACATACCATCCTAAATGGCCCACACCATATCCATACACCAACATCCACTGGGTGGGAGCCAGGGCTATCCTATTAGCCACACCCTGTGCCTCTGTAGTTGGCCCATCACATTTGGGATGCTGCTATTCCTCAGGATAAAGGCATCATGCACCGACCCAGGATACTTAGCATTGACATGGGAGATGTACTGGTCCGCCAGGCACACCATCTGCACATTCATTGAGTGAAAACTCTTTCGATTTCTGTACACCTGTTCATTTTGCCAGGGGGGGGAACAAATGCAATATGTGTCCCATCAATTGCCCCAATGATGTTGGGGATATGTCCCATTGCATAGAAGTCAGCCTTCACTGTGGCCAAATCCTCCACCTGGGGGAAAACAATGTAGCTGCGCGTGTGTTTAATCAGGGCAGCCAGCACGCTGGTCAGCACTATTGAGAACATTGGCTGTGACATTCCTGCTGCCAAGCCCGCTGTCACTTGGAAAGAGCCAGTTGCCAAGAAATGGAGCACAGATAGGACTTGCACAAGAGGTGGGATCCCAGTGGGGTAACGGACAGCAAATATCAGGTCAAGTTCCAGTTGGGCACATAGCACCATGATTGTGGCCCTGTCAAGTCTGTAGGTGAGGATAATGTGCCTGTCCTCCATTGTTGCCAAGTCCACCAGGGGTCTGTACACAGGGGTATGTCTCCATCTCCTATTCATCCTAGGCAGTAGCAATCTATGGGGCAAAAGAGTGAGGAGCCGGTCACAAACTGTACTTTGTAGCCACAACAGTACAATGCATGATGATAATTTGAAATGTATAAGTGGCATGTGTCCTGTATGTCCAATTGTGAACTGTGATGCAGTTATATTCCAGGACCTGCCCCCCCCCCCCGAAATGGCATCTGCCTGTCCTGTGTGGAGGGACAGGTGGAAGTGAGGTAATTCCGCTGACGTTGTGCACCGTTGCGGTAGGCGGTCAGGAACCGCCGTGCCACACCTCATTGGATAATGTTGGGCCCTATGGGGTACAGTGGCCAATGGTGATGTACGCTGGCAGTGATGGTATGCACCGCCGTGGACATCACCGCCATTTTCTATTTGTTTACTCACTTGCTACCTGACCTTCAACAGGAGGGGACCTACTTTGCATGTGCTGCTGTGACCTGTGTCTGGGACCTACCATGGCGCGTGTGACTGGGGAAAGGGCCCCTGCCTTCACCTCAGCGGAGTTGGAGAGACTGGGGGATGGGGTCCTACCCCAGTACAGACTGCTGTATGGGCCTCCAGACCAACAGGTGAGTACATTGTGAGCACGATGCATGGGGCATTAATGCATGGAGTGGTGTGTGTGAATGCCTTGTGTGGAGGGGGCTGGATGTCCCCTTGGTGGCAGGCTGCTTGTGTGCTGGGCCATGTCTGTGCAAATGGGGATGGGAAGGGGTATGGTGGGCCATGAGTGTAACAGGCAGGACGGTCTGACTAATACCTTTCCCTGTGTGTATTTCCTCTGCAGGCCAGCGCCCATCAAAAGAAGGGTATATGGCGTGCTATCGCCAAGGATGTGTAGACCCTGGGGGTCTATGGCAGGCGGAGCACCCACTGTCGCAAACAGTGGGAGGACCTGAGACGCTGGGCATGGAAGACCGCAGAGGCCCAGCTGGGGATGGCTTCCCAATGAGGATGGGGTGCCAGTCAAACCCTGACCCCCCCTCATGGCCCACATAGGGCCGGTTGCCTATCCTGAGCTGGATGGGTGCTTGAGGGCATCACAGCAGCCACAAGGGGGTGAGTACAGTGCCCATCATTACTATTTACGCATGGTGGGGTAGTACCCGGGTGGGGGATGTGTGTCTGTGGGTGTCCCTAGGCCAGACCTGACATTGCAGAGTAGGTCCCATGTTGGGCAGGGTTCTGATGTGATATTCCTCCTACCTAGCTCGTAGGCATCCACTATTGGGCAGGGCTGTGTGGGTCCCAGGTATGCTGCAGTTGGCGGTATGTGTCCCTCCCCATGCCCTGGTGACTAGCACTGTTACTGGTAGTGCATTGCATTGTGAGTAGGCCTGTTCCCTGTGTGTGAGGGTGCTGTGTACGCCAACTGTGGTGTTGGTGCAGTCATTGACCCAGTGTAAACTTTGTCTCTCCCCCCTTTTTTTTTGTCACCCTGTCCTTATGTGCATTAGCATCATCTCACAGAGGAGCAGAGGCACCGGCGACGGAGGGAGCTGCATCCCACAGGACCCAGGAGGAAGAGTCCACTGATGCTGAGGGCACCAGTGGGATGGAGGGTGAGGGGAGCACCACGACGGAGACAGGAGGGGACAGTTCGGACACAGATACCTCCTCCGAAGAAAGCTCTCTGCTGGTGGTGGACACCTCTGTGCCCACCCCAGCTACAGGTACAGCCGCCATCCCCCGTACCAGCGCCTCCCTCCCAGCAGCCCCTCATCGAGTTGCCCGTGCCGGCTCACCCAGGAGGGTGGGCATCTCCTTCGCCCCAGGCACCTCAGGCCCTGCCCAAGTGAGCCCTGCTGCCCTGAGTGAGGAGGCTATTGAACTCCTAAGATCCATCTCCGTTGGGCAGTCAACCATTGTGAATGCCATCCAGGGGCTGGCAGCCCAAATGCAACAGACCAATGCATTTCTGGAGGGCATTCATACTGGCTTGGCGGTCCAACAGAGATCAATCCAGGCTCTGGCCTCCTCTTTGATGGCAGCCATTGTCTCTGTTTCTACCCTCCCCCCTCCAACTTCTTCTTCCCAGTACCATTCCCCTCAACCCCAACCTATCTCCAGCACACATACAGACAAACATACACACAAGACAACACCCAAAGAAGGCACAGGCAAACACAAGCACCACACTTCATCCCACAGACACTCACACAAACACCATCCAGATGCAGACATCCCAACATCCACTGCCTCCTCTGTGTCCCCCTCCTCCTCCTCCTCCTCTTCCACCTCCCTCCCAGTTGTGTCTACATTCACACCTGCATGCACTTCATCCTCATCCACTACTGCCATCAACAGCACACCTATCATAACACACACCTCACTGGCAGACACCACCCCAACAGCCATGCACACGTCCCCTTTGTCCTCTCCCACTGTGTCTGTCCCCCCACCTCCCAAGGTACACAAATGCAAGCACTCAGGCACCCAACAGCCATCCACCTCACAACAACATCCAGCCCATGCACCTGTACCCAACCACAGCAGACAGACACATCCTACAACCACTCCCTCTTCCTCCACTCCAAAACCTTCTCCCTCTTCCCACCCCAATGTCCCTAAGAAGCTTTTCCACTCCACCATTGACCTCTTCCCTACCCCTCCCCCTCCTTCACGTCTGGCAAGGGTGGCTAAAACCCAGGCAAGCACCTCAGCCACCCAGTCCATGGGCCCAGTAATGTCCACAGCAATTCGTGGTGGTAAAGGATCCAGGGCACCAGGCAGCCACACGGAAAAGGAGCCTGCCCCAAGTGCTGCCTGGAAGGGCTAGGGGCCCTCCCCAGCTGCTGCCCTGAAGGGCAAGGAGCCATCCCCAGCTGCTGCCAGGAAGGGCAAGAAGCCATCCCCAGCTGCTGCCAGGAAGGGCAAGGAGCCATCCCCAGCTGCTGCCCAGAAGGGCAAGGAGCCCTCCCCAGCTGCTGGCCAAAAGGGCAAGGTGCCATCCCCAGCTGGTAAGGGCAAGGGGCCTGCACCAGCAGGCAGGAAGGACAAGGGGCCTGCACCAGCAGACAGGAAGGACAAGGGGCCTGGTGCTGGAACTCAGTCAGAGCCCCAACCACCAACCATGGTTGTGCAGCAGTCCAAGGCTGCAGGGGATGGGCTGGAGCTTCCCCCCACAACCACCACCACCAGTGGGCAGCTGTCAGAGGCTGCAGGGGATGTGCAGGAGCTTCCCCCCACAACCACCACCAGCACCACTACCACCACTCCCAGTGGGCAGCCGTCTGAGGCTGCAGGGGACGGGCTGGAGCCTCCCCCCACCACTACCAGCAGCAGCACCACCAGTGGGCAGCCGTCCGAGGCTGCAGAGCAAGGGCTGGAGCCTCCCCCCACCACTACCACCTGCACCAGCAGTAGCACCACTGCCACCACTGAGCAGCCATCACCACCGGCGGACATTCTGTAGACCTGCCTCCATGGGCTGTTGTGCGGCCTGCACCCTGCAAATCCTGTGGGTGTGACACCCAGCTGAGAGACTGTGACCTTGCACTCCCCAAGATCTGCATCACGAGCCATGATGCCCCCTCTAGAACCAGTGGGTATGGCACCCACTCATCCCATCCGCCCCAAGATGAAGATCACAGGGCACGATGTCCCCTCCAGAACCAGTGGGTATGTCACTCACTCACCCCATCCTCCCAAGGATGAGGATCACAGGGCACGATGCCCCTTCCAAAACCAGTGGGCAAGTCACCCACTTGAGAGACTGGGGCCTTGCACTCCCCAGGACAGAGCAATGGGCATGTTGCCCCCTCCAGAGCATGTGGGCAAGTCACCCACTTGAGAGACTGTAGCCTTGCACTCCCCAGGACAGAGCAATGGGCATGTTGCCCCTTCCAGAGCATGTGGGCAAGTCACCCACTAGAGAGACTGTGGCCTTACCCTCCCCAAGACAGAGCAATGGGCATGTTGCCCCCTCCGGGACCAGTGGTGTTATTCCATCTGCCATCTGAGGTGCCCCCGTACCTGTCCCCCTGAGGTGCCTGCCTATTTTCCAACTGATGCCCCTGCAGTGTTCTCTCCGTGTTGGTTCAGGAGCCAAGTGGGGCCTTGGACTTTGTCATGTGGCCCTGTGGCACAGGCACATTGAGGACTTGGCAGTGTCCCTTGAATTGTACATATGTTTATACTTTTAGATTGGATGTTCGTATTTTTACTGTATTTATATTATTACACTCATTTTCATCTATTTGTGTGGTCCTTGCATTTTTCCTGAGGCTTAAGGGGTCAATATGCTTTCTTACTGCATCTGATTGTGTGTATGGTGTTGGGGTTGGGGAGGTTGGGGAGGGTGTCACTCTCTATTTTCTCCCCCCCTTCCTTGTGTGCTAGGCGGCTGTACTCACCATGGTCATCTTCACTGTCGTTGGTGTTCATAGTGGAGCAGGACATAAAATATCGGGAATATTTGCAGCTCAGGCTCCATAGCGGCGTGGTTGTTTCCTGTGTCTCCAATGGTGAGTCCTTTCACTTCTGTGCAGTGTTTCCGCCAGGCTTTTGATGGCGCTGGTACTGCCTCGGAAAAGGTGGGTGATTGGATTGTCATGATACGGTGGGCGGAACATTGTCTTCCGCCTGGCTGTAGGCGGCTACTGCCGTGGTGCCTGTTGTTTCCGCCCTGTTGGTCAGTGTGGTATAGTGGCTGTCTATGGGAGATTTCACCGTCATGGTCATAATTTGGCTGTAGTTACTGCCAGTCTGTTGGTGGTATTACCACCACTTTATCACCGACCACCAGGGTTGTAATGAGGGTCTATATGTTAACCTGAGGCTGTGACTAAAGTCTGGTGTTAGGTTGGTGCAACAAGGCGAAATGCTTTCCTTCGTCCTTGTGTCATTGCCCTTCTTATGTGTGCTGCATCCTGCCAAATGCCAAATCTCCATAATAGATTGTTTATGTGCAGGAAGGGACACCTTCCTGCATGTAAATAATCTATCCTGTCAATGCATTCACCCTTGCACTGTGGTGCAAGGATGCCTGCGTTGGTGCAGGGAGCTTAATTCTGCACAGGTGCTGGGGTAAACGCAGGGGTGTGCCGTATTCCTGTAAATACAGAGAATCCCTGCGTTTCAAAAGTGGCGGAGCACAGCTTTTTTTGCTGCTGCACCAAGCTGCGCCACTTTAGAAAAAATCAGGGCCTCAGTGTGCAATATGCCCTGCGCAACTTGCACAGGGTGGCCGAACAACAATTCCCACATACCTCCATGCAGCATTTGGGAATGGGCACAAAAGTGAACATATACGACATATGGGGCATGAGTGTGATCATCATTTGAGCTGCTGTACAAGTCGCTTCAATTTCACCATAGAACAAGGTTGCCTGTGTTGTAGGAATGGTTGTTGTTGTGCATAAAGGCACACCTTCATGTGTAATAACAGGCACAATTGGCAGCAATGCTGCATTACGGGCACAATGTCACTAGCCCGTAATTGTACAGTACCAGCATACAAATAGTTGCCAATGTGGATCCAAGCTGTCCATTCCCCTCGTGCCACATTCAAAAAGTCTCAAAATGCATCCGTAATCTAGGGAGAGAGGAACTAATGGGGCTCACAATCCATAAAGGTTGCCATACAATTAGCACTTGTGTGGGGCCTGCTAAAGACAGATGACAAAGTTACACAAGAATTGTGAGCAATGGACCTCCCTATGCTTTGCAGCACTAGTGTCCTCATTCATGGTGCCAATGCGGTAAAGCACAAAAATAGAGACAACACTCATTACACTGCTGTGGGAATGTCCACCATGGTGAATAGGAGTGTAAATGATGTGGGTGAAGCAAGGGGCCCGGCAAGGTATATGGTGATGTGGGATCAATGCACAAAATACCTTGAAAACTTTGTATGCATACACAACGTGATTGCCGGGAATTGGAGATGAAAAATGTTTTGAGTAGCTGATGTCCATTGCAGCCAATCAGACAGCTTCCTGGTGATAGGGGGTACACATAGTCATACATGTAAATCAATACATAAAGCATACCCTAAGGCATTCCTCTAACTTGGCGAGTGCACACATGAGAACACCGAGTCGTTCAATCATCATGGACACCTAATTGCCTAACAGGATTTATTGGTACTTGAAAAGAACACCTTATAATACCCTGAACTAAACACTATCCTGCACTAAGCTAACTTATATTAACTTATTTAAACTTACCCCTACAGCTATCTATACTAATCTAAACTTATCTTAAACATGTAACACCACACACAAAACATTGTACCCCTAAACCCCCTTAAGAGACAAGATACGAGTAGAACAACATAGGACCCCATACATAATCCTCCACCCAAACCCTCCCAGAATAAAAAATGTAACTAAAACCAACCCACCCAACTATACTTACTCTATCCTACAACTAATCTAATCTATGCTACCGAACATATTACTACCCACCTAAAACCCGCTAAAACTAAATATAAAATACTACAGGAGAAGGGAAGGAACTGGGAGGCTGTGCATATACTGGATTACAGCTTCTTCAGCTTCTTTTTACAAAACTTTAAGTGTTTATAATTGCGAGCATTGTCCTGCTCCAATCTGTCCAACCTGGCCATAATAGCTGCCATGTCTCTCCTCATGTCCGCCTCTAAGCTGGAGGATGTGGATGCTGCAGGTGGCAGTTGTGTGCTTGTGTTGCCATTGGTGCTGTGGACGTGGAGGGGGTTCGACCAGCTGAGACACCTCTGAACCTTGATGTGGTGCTCGATGTGCTCTGCCCTGTTGCAGCCTGTTTAGGAGTCCCCCTTGTGGGAAGGCAAGCCAAGACCCCAATGACTTCTCCCACTGATATCTCCTGGACATCTTCCTGTACCCTGCTTATACCTCCATGATGTGGCGGAAACGCTCAGCCCTCTTATCAAAAGCACGCTTCTGCCCTGGGGTCATAGTGGCAGCTAAAATATGAGGAGTACATGACATCAAATATTGCATTCAGTAGAGGTATACCAACTATGCAATGTACACAGCTTCATCAGTTGGCACATGCTGTCCACTAGACATTACACAACAATGTCAACTACCAAATCAAGACAAAACTTCCTACCAGGCATCTACAGTATCATGGTCATGTCACAGGGTTAACGGCTATCCATTGTTGACCATTAGGGTCTAGATTTAAGTTGGACTAGTGCCTCCTTGTGCCACTATTGCGTCATCATACTTGTGAGGATCAAATGGCCCAACAAGTCCCAAATCCCTGTGCCATAGTCACAAAGTGGCTGAATGCATGCATTCCACCACTTTGACACCCCTTGCGCTACATTATACCTTGGCCAGGCAAGGTGGGGTTCACTCGGTAGGGGGGGTGGGAAAAATGTCACAGGGAATTCTAAGAGATTTCTATGCATCATTTATGTTTCCTTCGCCTAACACCTGCTCAGAGCAGGCGTTACAACAGGGCATACCATTGCTTACAATGGGCCCCTATGTACAGTTCAGGGTTAGTGCCAATTTTGTTTGCCCTAAGCCTGAACAGTACATCTATATTGTCAACAGATTTTGTACCTATTGCCCCCTACCCTGTGGCATGGTCTGCAACATTTCTTATGGAGCACACACATTGTGGCGTTAGGGGTGCCCTAAGGGGCACAAGAAGAGTGGAGCTGCACGGGGTGCAGCAACAATTTGCCTCATTATTGAACAACCTGTGCACATGCATGTTTTACACCTCTTTAGTACCACGTAAACATTCACCATCCACATTCTATACACACGTGATGTGGCCAAGCTCACTCACAATTATCATGATCGGTAGGTTAATCTGGACGCATCTTGTTTGCTAGAAACCATATACATGTGTCACATCCATCTGGAGCAGAGCTGAAATCTCAATGTGTACTCAACTGACTGATGCCCAGTACAATAAGGCTCCTTGCACGGCCGCTCCCTCACTTCATTTCAGAAGTGTGGTGAGGCACTCGTGGTGCAAGTGTCTCCTTGATAAGCCCCCTAGAGACCTTAATACATGTACATCATCTGTACCATGTCCTGAGTAAATTAAAGCAGCGTGTGCTGTAACGTGCTGCAACAAATATGTTGGCAACAGGCATGCTAATCAGATAAACAGCACATTTTGACTGACATCACTGTGTATGTGGGCATGCTTTTCTTTTCCTAACACCCATAATTCCATAGCAGCACACATTGGCACTTATGCAACAATAAACTTAATCTACATTCTCATCATTGCATCAGACAGATACTGTTATCTTATTGGTAACACATACCATTTTAACATTGCATTGCACACATCATACCCTCTCACACAAAACCCTGGAATGACACATGTGACTCACAAGGTGAAACTTCCTGGCTGCATCGGGGTCTTCAAACTGGGAAACCTCTCCAATTGCGTAGGGTGGAGGTCCACCTGCAAGACATGATAGGAACACGTAGCTTTGTGATTTTTTAACATTTATCAGCATGGACAACTGTTATGCATTCAACTTGTTTAGCTGAGTAAGCTAGTCAGGTTTGTGTTAGGAATGAACAACTGCCAACCATTAAATTTCTGTAAGTAAGACAAAGGGCCAGATTAACCAGAACGTCACTTTCCGTGACGCTTCTGCAGTGCTTTTCACTGCACCATATGTACAAGGAGCTGTTATGCTGCTTTTTGTAGGGTAACGCCTCTATGTACATATGGGGTAGCATGACACAGTATTCTGCGTCAGAGGGGCATGTAATGGTTGTTGCAGTGGCTGTCCCATTGTAACACGCATAGCTTTTATTCCTGTACCAGATTTACAAGACATTGTACTTAGTACCAGCGCCAAAAGCGTAACAACAAGCCAGGGGTGGTGTTAGCATGACAAAGAGTTGAGGAATGCTTTAATACCTCCTTGGTTCTTGCTTCTAATATGTGTACACCATTTGAAGGCACACACAGAAGAGGTAAAATGCCATGGATGTTTGCTTATGTGCAAGTAGGCCTCCCTTCCTGCACATTTATAATCTAACATAAAGGATGTTTTGGCACTACTATGTGGCCTGCATTAAGCAGAACACATTGAAGTGGCATATCTGCATTGGCACTAGCTGCTGAGTTGTTTGCCGGTGCAGATGCAGGCCTGCCCCATACTCTAGGAAATACGGGGCAGGCCTGTGTTTAAAATCTAGCACAGTGCTTCTGATGTTGGCACAGCACTGCCTGCACCTGTTACTTACATATGTGGCTCATAGTTATTACACAAGAACATGAACAGATTTGGGTGGCAAACATGTACATGTATCAGATACAAAGTTTTAACAATATAGGGGGACATGATACTGTCCATTGGCTAAAGCTTTGACTCTTATAGTTGACCTATGTCAAGAAACAGGCATCTACTCAGATGCTTGCCTGTTTTCAATCACATAGCACCAACACATACCTCCATCATGTGCGTGTCATATGTAACATGGCACACTATGGCAGATGTCAGGCCACTGATGCTGGGAACCCTGTCAGTATAGTTGCATTTGGCATGTTTAGCATCATACATGAATGTGCTTCACTTGCAAAGTGGAAATTGGCTTTTTGATGACAGGGAAACAGTCAGGTAATCAACCAGCTTTAGGCAGAAATATTAGTTGACTCCAATAAGGGAATAGTGTAACCAAGATGAAGTTAAAGCTATATTTTTTGGGTGCCACCTATGGCAGGAATACACCACTTGCATGACTGCCATCTGTGTTTTCTTTTTCATGACGGCTGACAAGGCCTGTTGACTTGCTATTGACACGCAGGGGCCAGGTGTCATTTTATTGATTTGCAATGTATGGAGAATTGCCGTTTGCATCAACATTTTTAACGCATAATGGGAATGCGTGGATTTTGTTGGAAAGGCAGACAGTGCACCCAGATTCACATTCCTTGTTACAGAGGCTATGCATCTATGTAGTCAGTATGGTATGGCTACATGTATGTGCATGTGCATTCATTTATGTAACGGTAACATCTGAATGTTACCATATGTTTGTATGTGTCTGTGATGCATGCGATGACTGATACAGTTTGCATATGTGAATGTGTTGATAGACTTTTTCCACATACATGTTACCACATGTGTACTGGCAGTGTACATATCTGATGTACCACATATTTGGAGGTCTGTCTACTACATTGTCATGTCTGATTTCCAAATTTATGTTTGACAACACTGCTTTAGTTATGATGGACTATGTCTAATACATGTTCATGCATGTGATACCCTTGACAAATCATACACAAAGGATGTTGTAGACTACAGCTGGGTTGATTTCACCTAACCCATGGCAATGTGAGTACATGTGTGTCCACACTGTGGTGTGTTGTATGGTTGTATCTGCTATACTACAAGGGTAACATATGGTTCCCCATGCATCTATGATGCAGAAGATGGTGTACTGACATATGTCACTGAAGCTCGGTATGTGACATGTGTGTTTAAAGACATGTTTAGTGTAATATGTGTAATGAATGCCAAAGTGGTGTGTTCATGGGATATGACACCTCCTAAATCTATCTTCCAGCATGGACAAATGTTGGCAAACAGATACCTGCACAAATGTGATCCCATGGCCTAGCATGTTTTGTTCCTTTGGGATACTTGATGTCAGGCTTGCCCTATCATGTACAGGGGAATGGCTGCTTGTTCGTGTAGGGTATGTCTCATCATTTGGCATGGTTTGACACAAATGGTTATACATTGTTTGGATTTTCCATATGATGCAAGTAAGGGCATTTATATTTGTGTAACTTGCTTATGTTTTCTGACCCAGGAGACAGATAATGTCATCTGTCACTGCCTTCTGTCACAATAGTACGCGATGGGCAAGTACATAGTTGTTGTTGTTGCCAACATGAATGGGTTATGTACTGACCTACACAACATCTGTGAATATGTGCCTGGTGATCACATGGTAACATTGTTGCGTTGTACAGTCAGTATTGGTCTATGTGTGTTCGTTCTCCAACATTAACAGCATATCTTGTTTGCAAATGGATTTGGTCCTACATTGCTGGCATTCTTTAGGCTGCTTACCCTTTGGACACATCTTCTACTGCAACATTGTCCCATCATACATGGACAGGATGCTACGTGAGACTTGGGTACTTTGTAGATGAACGCATCTTCTTCCACTAGCTAAATGATAGTGTACCTCCCATTCCTAGGCTTTTCTAGATTACATGACACACATGACAATATACCAGCCACAACACTTGTGTAGTGTCAGAGTGACCTCTCCATGTTGTATCTAAAAGTATCTGAGGGAGTCTCTCAGCTGTTCTTCCACATCCTTTGGTGTGCATGGGCATGCACTCACATCTGCATTCCACAACCTATGTCACTTTCACAGTGAGTGTATCTTGTTAGTGTGTGGAGTCATCTCAGCTATGATTATGTGAAATCCCACGTGCAACATTTCTGTCTCCTTCTTCACTTATACAATTTTGGATGGGGCTGTGACATGTTTGGACATTGCTAGACTTACATGTACATCCCAAACAGGATTGGCTGTGGGAGACCTAGGCATTTTAGGGTTTTGGTCCCAGTATGTCACTTTGTCTTGGTCAGACATGCGAGTGTCATTGAGAGATATGCTTTCATATGTCATGGCATGTGTGATTGTGTCATACAAACTTTACTGGCTTACCTTGCAGACACAAACCAATGATTGTAGGCAATTGCTAACCCTTTCCTACTTAGGCCATCCACCTGTACAGCAGTGTTCACATGTATTTCCAGATTAGCTGCAGGCATATGTCAAGACAACAATTGTGTGACATGTGTCTAAGAATGTTAATTGGAAGTGCTACAGACTATGCCTACATTCCACCCACACATTCATGTGGTGGTGCTTTCTCCCATTTCATCAATCATTCCTGGCTATGAAGCATGTGATTGGAGAGAAGGAGCACCCATTGCTGCTCTGCTTGTCTTGAGGCCCTTAGCGCACTCCACAGCCAACATGAGACAGCACACAATGAGGCAGGGTTGGGGCCAATAGCGCTCACGGTATGTAACGCCGTTGATATACTGTGCAGGGTTAGGGGCAACATTTTGGCCCTAACCCTGAGCATAATGGTTCATTGATACAAATGGTGTCCCCCCTTGTCACACCAGCTCAGTGCTGGTGTTACAGCTACCCGTCTGAGATGTGACACAGTTTAGTTCCTTAGTTTCAGGTTCACTATTTTGAAACACCCCTTACCATATGTATGCCCCCCTTGCATACATTTTGCCTGGGGTAGGCATGATGTGGTGCAAGGGGTCTGAATTGGTGCAATGCATACATTAAGACACTTAGGGGGTCATTCTGACCCTGGCGGTCATTGACCGCCAGGGCCAACGACCACGGAAGCACCGCCAACAGGCTGGCGGTGCTTCCTGGCCAATTCTACCGCCGCGGTCAGAAAAGGGAAACCGGCGGTTTCCCGCCGGTTTTCCCCTGGCCAAAGGAATCCTCCATGGCGGCATTCCGACCCCCTACACCGCCAGGAAGAGGCTGGCGGGAACGGTGTCGTGGGGCCCCTGGGGGCCCCTGCACTGCCCATGCCACTGGCATGGGCAGTGCAGGGGCCCCCTAACAGGGCCCCAGCAAGATTTTCAGTGTCTGCTTGGCAGACACTGAAAATCGCGACGGGTGCCACTGCACCCGTCGCACCTCAGCAAATCCGCCGGCTCCATTCGGAGCCAGCTTCATCTTTGCTGGGGCTTTCCCGCTGGGCCGGCGGGCGATCTTTTGCAGATCGCCCGCCGGCCCAGCGGGAAAGTCGGAATGCCCCCCGCGGTCATCTGACCGCGGGGCGGTGTTTGGGCAGTTGCCGCCCGCCGGGGTCGGAATGACCCCCTTAGTATTTCTGGTGCGTGGATCTAGGCCTTAGAGAGCCACATGAGCATGAGTAATGTGGCGCTGATGTGCGTCATGGAGGTGCTAGACCCTCTTAAATCACAACCTATGTTCCAACATTCTTAGCAACTGTTGTGTTTTTTTCCTGCTCTCTGAGGTATGGGCAATTTACCAATGATAGATGAAGCAGATAATGAGTACGCCATAAACAATTTGGTGCAAAGTGATTTAATGGTGATATTTACAGGGTGACTATTGTTTTACAGTGTATAAGTGAAGATGTTCAGTACAATTTGTTGTCTCCTGTGAACTCCTGCAGCAGTGTTTTGTTGTTCCCCCTCTGCCTGTGGGGCACCATTATCATCCTTCTCCTCATTGGGGACATCAACCAATTCATCCAAGGGGACATTAGTCTGACTACAAATGTTATGCAAGATTACACACACAAGGATTAACTTGCATACCAGCAGTGGTGCATACAACAGGCTTCCTCCTGTCAGAGCCAGGCACCTGAATCAGGAGCCCAAATGTCCTCTCCACCACATTTTGGGGGTCATTCTGACCCTGGCGGTCGGTGATAAAGCGGCGGCCAACCCGCCAACAGGCTGGCGGTCCAAAAAATGGAATTATGACCCTGGCGGGAACCGCCAACAGAGCCCGCCACTTTAACACTCCGACCGCCACAGCGGGACACACAAACAGCGCGGCGGTCACCGCCAACAGGCAGGCGGCAGACAATGTACCGCCCACCCTATCACAACTCACCAATCCGCCACCTTTTCCGGGGCGGGAGCACCGCCGATAAAAACACGGCGGAAACAGACTACGAACGGGAAAACGCTCACCTCTATACACTCCACGAGGACGGAGGACAGCATGGAGCCCGAATTGAACATCCTACCTGCTCTCGTCTACCTGCTCATCTACCACGAGTACGAACTCCGGCGCAGACGACAACGGTGAGTACCGCACCTACGACACAGGGGAGGGGGGGAGGAGGAAGGGTTACAGGCACACACATACGCATCAAACCCAACCCCCAACTATCTACCCACCAATGCAGAGCACCAAGTCAAAGTGACCCCACCCAAACCCCCCGGAATAACGAAAAGATATAATTGAAGTGCGAAAATAAATTTATGTATAAAATAGGTTCATTGAAGTCATGGTAAAATAGGAAAATGAATCAAAAAAATCCAAGTGTAAACATTGCGTAACCGATAAATAGAGGCAATAAGTCCAGCACAGTCACTGAAATTTCAACTGTCCGTGGGCCAAAGTGTATCAACACATGGGCAAAGCCCACACAGGAGACCTGAGTCCGTTGGAGAGAACACTGCAGGGGCATCAGATGATAAAACTACAGGCACCTCAGGGGGAAGGGAAGGGGGGGCACCACAGCCACATGAGTCCACGACGCCAGATCAAAGAAGGGGCCACCATGCCCACTGTTCAATCCTGGGGAGTGCAAAGCCTCAGTCTCTCAAGTCTCTACAGTGGATGGCTTGCCCACTGTCATATCCTGGGGAGTGCAAAGCCACAGTCTATCAAGTGGATAACAGTCTCCACAGGCATTGGAGGAGGCAGGGTGGCCCCAGTGCAGCGTGAACAGTAGCACGACACAGAAACGGCACTGTCATTGGGCCAGTGGTGCTTGAGACGGCGGGCCCAGCAGAGCGGTGCTTGAGATGAAGGGCCCAGCGGAGCGGTGCTTGAGACGGCGGGGCCCAGCGGAGCGGTGCTTGAGATGAAGGGCCCAGCGGAGCGGTGCTTGAGATGAAGGGGCCAGCGGAGCGGTGCTTGAGATGAAGGGCCCAGCGGAGCGGTGCCTGACAGGAAGGGCCCAGCGGAGCGGTGCTTGAGATGAAGGGCCCAGCGGAGCGGTGCTTGAGATGAAGGGCCCAGCGGAGCGTTGCTTGTGGTGAAGGGCCCAGCGGAGCGGTGCTTGAGACGGCGGGGCCCAGCGGAGCGGTGCTTGAGACGGCGGGGCCCAGCGGAGCGGTGCTTGAGATGAAGGGCCCAGCGGAGCGGTGCTTGAGATGAAGGGCCCAGCGGAGCGGTGCCTGACAGGAAGGGCCCAGCGGAGCGGTGCTTGAGATGAAGGGCCCAGCGGAGCGGTGCTTGAGATGAAGGGCCCAGCGGAGCGGTGCTTGAGACGGCGGGGCCCAGCGGAGCGGTGCTTGAGATGAAGGGCCCAGCGGAGCGGTGCTTGAGACGGCGGGGCCCAGCGGAGCGGTGCTTGAGATGAAGGGACCAGCGGAGCGGTGCTTGAGATGAAGGGCCCAGCGGAGCGGTGCCTGACAGGAAGGGCCCAGCGGAGCGGTGCTTGAGATGAAGGGCCCAGCGGAGCGGTGCTTGAGATGAAGGGCCCAGCGGAGCGGTGCTTGAGATGAAGGGCCCAGCGGAGCGGTGCTTGAGATGAAGGGCCCAGCGGAGCGGTGCTTGAGACGGCGGGGCCCAGCGGAGCGGTGCTTGAGACGGCGGGGCCCAGCGGAGCGGTGCCTGACAGGAAGGGCCCAGCGGAGCGGTGCTTGAGACGGCGGGGCCCAGCGGAGCGGTGCTTGAGATGAAGGGCCCAGCGGAGCGGTGCCTGACAGGAAGGGCCCAGCGGAGCGGTGCTTGAGATGAAGGGCCCAGCGGAGCGGTGCTTGAGACGGCAGGGCCCAGCGGAGCGGTGCTTGAGATGAAGGGCCCAGCGGAGCGGTGCCTGACAGGAAGGGCCCAGCGGAGCGGTGCTTGAGATGAAGGGCCCAGCGGAGCGGTGCTTGAGACGGCGGGGCCCAGCGGAGCGGTGCTTGAGATGAAGGGCCCAGCGGAGCGGTGCTTGAGATGAAGGGCCCCTGTTCAGCGGTGCTCCTCCCGGGGGTGCCCTGTTCAGCGGTGCTCCTCCCGGCGGGGCCCTGTTCAGCGGTGCCTTTCTGCACGGCGGGGCCCTGTTCAGCGGTGCCCTTCTGGACGGCGGGCCCTGTTCAGCGGTGCCTTTCTGGACGGCGGGGCCCTGTTCAGCGGTGCCTTTCTGGACGGCGGGGCCCTGTTCAGCGGTGCCTTTCTGCACGGCGGGGCCCTGTTCAGCGGTGCCCTTCTGGACGGCGGGCCCTGTTCAGCGGTGCCTTTGTGCACGGCGGGGCCCTGTTCAGCGGTGCCTTTCTGGACGGCGGGGCCCTGTTCAGCGGTGCCTTTCTGCACGGCGGGGCCCTGTTCAGCGGTGCCTTTCTGGACGGCGGGGCCCTGTTCAGCAGTGCCTTTCTGCACGGCGGGGCCCTGTTCAGCGGTGCCTTTCTGGACGGCAGGGCCCTGTTCAGCGGTGCTTGTTCTGTAAGTCAAGGGAGTCAGACCTGGCCACGACTCCCTGCTCAGTCGTCCTCCGACCGTGCAGTTGCTGGACCCTTCGGTGACGGTGTCCTGGGCCCTTGGGTGTCCTCCCTCACACCCGGGATGGGGCTTGTGGGGCCCCCCTGGTCCGCGCTCCTGCTGGCTGACTTCTCCGCCCTGCTGCCCTTGCCCTCCTTCGATGTGGCTCTCTGGGCCTTGCCTCCCCTGGATGTTGTGGCAGGTGAAGTGGCAGAACTTTGGTCCTTGGGGGCAGCCGTGTCAGTCGTCCCGCAGCGGCCCCTTACTTTACGGGTCCTCTTTCCAGGGGGGGGGCTGGCTGTCCCCTTGCTGCTGACCGATGTATCACTGCTGGCAAAGGGGGGACTCCAAAATCCATGCACTACGGTGACCCTTGAAGCCGGGCTGGTGGTGGCTGAGGCGCTCTTGGGACTCTTAGCAGATGGAGGGGGGGGGTCAGGTGAGGGAAAGAGGTCAAGAGTGGAGAGGTAAACTTTTTTAGGACCAAGGTAAAGGGTAGGTGTAGTGGTTATGGGAGTGGAGGAAGAGGAGGTGGTTGTAGGAGAGTCAGGTGTGCTGTCCTTGGGTGAAGGTGCATGGGCTGGAGGCTGTCGTGAGGTGGTTGGCTGTTGGGTGGGTGGCTGCCTGCGTTTGTGTGTCTTGGAAGAGGGGGTGACAGACACAGTGGGAGAGGACACAGGGGACGTGTAAATGGCAGTGGGGGTGGTGACTGCACGTGTGCGGACTGTACTGGAGGGTGTGCTGGTGATGGAAGTACTGGCTGTTGGTGGTGTGCATGCAGGTGTGAGTAGAGACGTCACAGGGAGGGAGGAGGGAGACGAGGAGGTGGGGGACACAGAGGTGGTAGTGGCTGTTGGCATGTCTGCATCTGGGTGTTGCTTGGGTGAATGTTTGTGTGATCTGTGGTGCTTATGTCTGGATGAGCTGCCCTTGGGTGTTGAGGTGTGTGCAGGCTGGTCTGATGGTGTGGGTGGGATAGGCAGAAGAACAGGAGACAGAGACAGGCTGGAGGCAGTTAGAAGAGGGAGGCTGGAAACAGGGACAATGGCTGCCGTCAGTGCTGAGGCCAGAGCATTGAACGATCGTTGATGGGCAGCCTGACCCGAATGAATGCCCTCCAGGTATGCATTGCTACGATGCACCTCCCTCTCTACCCCCTGGATGGCATTCAAAAGGGTAGACTGCCCAACAATGATGGTCTGTAGGAGGTCAATGACCTCCTCACTGAGGGCAGCAGGGGTAACAGGGGCAGGGCCTGAGGTGCCTGGGGCGAAGGAGACGCCCGCCTTCTTGGGCGAGCGGGCACGGAGCGAAGGCGGAGGGGCTGCTGGGAGGGCGGAGCTGGTGCGCTGGGTGGCGGCTGTACCTGTAGAGGCGGGGGGCACGGATGTTGCCGCCACCGCTAGGGAGCTCCCATCCGAGGACGTGTCGGTGTCGCTGGTGTCACCACGGCTCCCCGTTGTGAAGCTCCCCTCGCCCTCCGTATCACTGGTGGCCTCGGTGTCTGTGCCATGGCCCACCGGGGCCTTGTGAGTTGCAGCTCCCTCGTGCTCCGGTGCCAATTCTCCTCCACCTGATGATGCTAATGCACACATGCACAAGAAGATAAAGAAAAAGGGTGGGGGGAGACATAAAAACAGGTTGAGTGCATGCATTGTCAACACCGTTGGCGGAGAGGACAGACACAGGAGCCTCATGCACTAAGCCGCGCAATCGGGGTACACTACTCAGTACTTGTGACTAGGCCAACAGGTCTAGGGACAACAAACGCACACATGGGTGATGCAGGACCATGGATAGCTGTACTTGTCACCCTACAGAGGTGGGGGGCGGGGGCACAGGGACATGGCTAAAGGAGAGGACTACACTACAGAAAGCTCCCTGGCCTAATGTCACCCACAGCCCTCTTCCCCCACCCAGGCACCTCCACTGCGCGTAAAGATAGCTGAATGTGCTGGTACTCACCCCCTTGTGTCTGCTGTGATGTCCTCACGCGCTCATCCAAATCGGGGTAGGCCACCGCCATGATCCGGGACATCAGGGGGGTCAGGGTACGACTGGCACCCCTCCTAGGTTGGGAGGCCATCCCCAGCAGTGACTCGGCGGTCTTCCTGGTCCTCCCACCTCTTGCGGCAGTGGGTGCCCCGTCTGTTGTGGACCCCCAGGTTCCGGACTTCCTTGGCGATGGCACGCCAAATGTCGACTTTCTGATGGGCGCTGACCTATTTGACATGTACAGGGTGGAAATTGAAATATCATCAATTTTCCGCATGATAGATGCGATTGGCCCCCCCTCCCCAACCTTGCCATGTGGCACATGCTCTCATCTGTCGTGCCTTGCACTCGTCATTGTCTCCCCACCCCACCATCTTACATCCACCATACACAACCCAGGCATAGCCCATCCAACGTGCACACAGTGTACTTACCTGTTGGTCTGGAGGACCGTAGAGTCGCGCATACTGGGGCAGGACCCCATCGACAAGTTTCTCCAACTCTTCTGTGGTGAAGGCAGGGGCCCTTTCCCCAGTCGCAGCAGCCATTGTATCTCCCAGACCGAGGTCACAGCAGCACTTGCAGTATAGGTCCTCTCCTGTGGATGATCAGGTCTCGAGTGATTAACCAGATAGAAAATGGCGGTCACGCCCGCGGCGGTGCGTACCGCCGCGGTGCGTTCCGCGACCGCCGGCGCACCTAGTCATTGGCTCGTGAAACCCATAGGGTTCGATGTTAACCAATGCGGCTTGGCGCCACGGTCTTCGACCGCCTACCGCCACGGTGTGTCACGCCAGCGCATTGACCTCACATCCCACTGTCACACTTCTCAGGTCAGGCAGCCGCCATTTCAAGGGCCCACATGGCTTAATTTCTACTGCGTCACACAGGCCTAGGCCTTGCATTGCCACTCATACAAGCCATTCAATGCATTGAGAATCGTGTACTGTGCAAGCTGTAGTTACGTACCTGTGGGTTGCTTGACTCTGTACTCCATGTTGTCCTTCCTAGGCACCGTCCGCTGGGACTTGCGAGGAGAAGGATGAATCCTCCCGTGTACCGACCGCTGGTGGACCTGTCGACAATGGAGGAACATCATATAATACTTCGATACCGACTTGACCGAGCCACTATACATGAACTGTGTGCCCAGCTGGAGCCAGCACTGATGTCCCCCATCCGCCAACCCACAGGAATTCCCCCTCTGGTGCAGGTTCTGTCAGTCCTCCATTTTTTGGCAAGTGGGTCTTTTCAGACAACAGTGGCCATGTCATCAGGGATGTCTCAGCCTATGTTTTCCAAGATTTTGGCCAGAGTGTTGTCTGCCCTGCCGAAATACATGCGGAGCTACATTATTTTACCTGAGGAGGGTGATTTGGCCACTGTGAAGGGTGACTTCTATGCCCTTGGACATATCCCCAACATCATTGGTGCCATTGATGGGACCCATGTGGCCTTAGTACCCCCAAAAGACGATGAGCAGGTGTACAGAAACAGGAAAAGTTACCATTCGATGAATGTCCAGGTTGTCTGTTTGGCTGACCAGTACATCTCCCATGTAAATGCCAAGTTCCCTGGGTCAGTGCATGACGCGTATGTTATGCGAAATAGCAGCATCCCTTATGTGATGGAACAGCTACAGAGACACCGTGTGTGGCTAATAGGTGACTCTGGTTACCCCAACCTGCCGTGGCTACTGACCCCAGTGAGGAATCCCCGGACCAGGGCAGAGGAACGGTACAATGAGGCCCATGGGCGATCTAGGAGGATCATAGAAAGGACCTTCGGCCTCCTGAAGGCCAGGTTTAGGTGCCTGCATATCACAGGGGGATCCCTAATGTACTCACCCAAGAAGGTGTGCCAGATCATCGTGGCCTGCTGTATGCTTCACAATCTTGCATTGCGACGCCAGGTGCCTTTTCTGCAGGAGGATGGTCCAGATGGTGGTGTTGTAGCAGCTGTGGAGCCTGTGGAGAGTGAAGAGGAGGAAGACGACGGTGACGACACGGACAACAGGGACACAGTCATACAACAGTATTTTCAGTAGCACCCAGGTAAGAATCCCCCACGCCATTTTACATATACCTCTGGCCTCCTGCATCTCTACTTTCTGTGTTTCCCCCCAGTTCCTTTCAACTGAATTGTGACTTTACCTTCCCTTTTCAGAGCTGTATGACCCACTGCGTGACTTCTGGTTTGTTCGCCCATGGAGTAAAGCACATTGACATTGGTATGTTGTCATCACAATGTAACTGAACATTTTTTAACCGTTATGTGTAATACATTTGTTAAGAATACAAGCAGACTCCTGAGTGTTTTAAGTGCAATTAATGATTTATTTAAAGCGCTACATATAGGTCAATGATAGTAAAACGGTGATGGGTGGGGGTGGAGTGATGTCCATGGCAGAGTCCAGTTCTCGGTCGTACAGGTGCATTGTCCATATGCCTGTGGAAGGATGGAGCAGGGGCAGTTCAAGGTTGGACAGGGTGACAATGTGGGACAGTGGAATGACATCCGGGGGTATCTTATGCTGGCGGGGGTCTTGGCATCCTACTCTGTCTTCCTTTGTGATCTCAGGCTCCTCTTGCGGGGTGGTTGATCTTCAGCAGGAGGTGGGGTTCTGGTGGCCCGTCGTTGTGTGGGGGCCTCCTGTCCACTAGCGCCGGCGGAGGTGGTAGGCTGTTCCTGGTCCGGGCTGGTGACAGGGGCCCTTTGGGGTGCCACATGGTCCCGCAATGTGGTGACTATTAGGTTCAGGGCCAGGACGATGTTCCTGAGCTCCTCTCTGTACCCCATGTACCGTTCCTCCTGCTGTGCCTGGATCTCCTGGAACCTGGCCAGTACCGTTGCCATCGTCTCCTGGGAGCGGTGGTATGCTCCCATGATGGTGGTGAGGGCCTCTTGGAGAGTCGGTTCCCTGGGCCTGTCCTCACCCCCCTGTCGCACTGCAGCCCTCCCAGTTGCCCTGTTTCCCCGGGCCTCTGTCCCCTGGACGGTGTGCCCAATACCACTGCCCCCAGGTCCCTGTTGTTGTTGGGGTGTTGGGTCAGCCTGGGTGCCCTGTAGTGGCGGACACACCGCTGATTGACCTGTCCTGGAGACAGAGGCATGGGCCCGCTGGGTGGGAGCTGTGCTGATATTCCCAGAGGGGGTTAGGTCTGCTGTGGCCTGTGTCTGTGTGTGGGGAACCGACTGTCCAGAGGTCCCCGATGGTCCGGGCTGGTCATCAGGTTCTAGGTCGACAGAGCTGCTGTCCTCACTGGGGGCCTGTTCTGGGGGTGGGATGGACATATCTGGACCCTCCTGGCCGGTGTGTTGGCGTTCGGGCCCTGCAGGGGTGAAAGAGTATGGTTATTGCTTCTGTGTGTTCCATGGCGTGCGATTTGTGGGTGCCCTTGTCCCCCAGTGCTGGCATTCCCTTGTGGCAGGAGTTGTGAGGGTGGTTTGTGGGGGGGATGGGTATGTGCAGTGGTCATGCATAGGTGATGGGTGTCCATGGTTTGTGTTGGCATTCAGGGTTTGGTTTTGGGTTGAGTGGGTTGTGCTGGTGAGACATTGGCAGGGAGGATGTGTGCTGGGGTGTTGGGGGTGAGGGTGAGGGTGAGGGTGGGGGTGTGGGTTGGCATGCTGGTGGTTGGGGGGGGAGTAGTTGAGACTAGACTTACCAGAGTCCATTCCTCCGCCTACTCCAGCGAGGCCCGCAGGATGCAGGATGTTAAAGACCTCTTGCTCCCATGCTGTGAATTCAGGAGGAGTGGGTGGTGGTCCGCCGCCAGTCTTCTGCACAGCGATGTTGTGTCTTGAGACCATCGACCGTACCTTCCCCCGTAGGTCGTTCCAGCGCTTTCGGATGTCTTCCCGGTTTCTGGGATGCTGTCCCACAGCGTTGACCCTGTCGACGATCCTCTGCCATAGCTCCGCCTTCCTGGCTATTGTGGTGTGTTGCACCTGTGTGCCGAAGAGCTGGGGCTCTACCCTTATAATTTCCTCCACCATGACCCTGAGTTCTTGGTCCGAAAACCTGGGGTGTCTTTGGGGTGCCATGGGGTGGTGTGGATGAGGTGTGGGGTGGTGTTTGTGGTGATGTGAGTGGTGGTGTGTGGTGATGTGTGCGTAGATGTGGTGTGGTTGATGATGTTGGGTTCCTGTGTGTGTTGGGGTTTTCGATTGCTGTGCTCGCTCTCTCTCTCTCTATCGCCTTCTCTCCGATTTCCAACTAGTGGGGGTTTGTGGGTGATGTGGGTGTGTGTTTTATAGTTGCTTGGATGTGTGGGAGTGGTGTTTGTATGTGTATCAGGTGTGTGTATTTCAAATTGTCCAATGTGGCTGTGTTTTGGAGCTGGGTGTGTATTTTTACCGCGGCGGTGTGTACCGCCAATGGAATACCTCGGTTGAATGACCGCCGCGTGGATTCGTGGGTCGTAATGGCATGGGCGTGTTTGTGTTGGCGTGGCGGTGGAGGTTTGGTCATCTCCAGTTTATCGCTGCCCGCTGATGAGGCGGCCTTCCGTGGATGTCGGGTTTTTGGCGGCTTGGCAGTTGTGGGTCAGAATGACCGTGGCGGTTTACCGCGGCCGCGGCGGTAGAATGGCGGTCTTCTGACCGGCGGTAAGAGCCTTTTACCGCCGAGGTCAGAATGACCCCCTTTGTGTCCTTCTGTGGGCTTATTGTATGCCCGTCCTTCCCCTGTTGCCAAAAGGGGTCATCACCCATGGTTGGATGCCATAACCTTTGTCGGCTGCAAAGGAATGTGAGAACATGTGTCAGTCATGCATATTTGTGGTTTCCTATGGCAGATGTTAGTTTTAGGTGGAGAGGTGACTCAGACTTGCACCTGGTATTGTGTGTGTTCCTGTTCGGTTGAGTGGTTGCATCAGTGTGTGATGGTGGGCGTTACTATCCTCGGTTGTGCCTCAAGGACCTGGTGATTGTCGAATTAAATCTGGATTGACAGGTCGACCATACCAAATATGTGTTGTGTTGCCACATTTTAGGTGCCTGGCCCTGACAGAAGGAAACCTGTTGTATGCACCACCCCTGGTATGCAAGATGATCCCTGTCTGTGCAATCTTACATAATATATGTATTCGGACTAATGTCCCTTGGGATGAACTGGTAGATGTTCCCAATGAGGAGGAGGATGACAATGGTGCATGACACTTGGAGGGGAAACAAAAAAACACTGCTGCAGGAGTTTACAGGAGACATCAAGTTGTACTGAACTTCTACACCTAGACAATGTACAACAAAAATCACCCTGTAACTGTCATCATTAAATCACTTTTCACCAGATTGTCCATGGTGTACTCAATCTCTGCTGCATATACCATTGGAACGTTGCTCATACCTCAGAGAGCTAGAAAAAAACAACATTACGAAGAATCTGAAACATAGGTTGTTATGTAAGAGGGTCTCGCTCCTCTGTGCCGCACATCAGCGTCACATTACTCATGCTCATGTGGCTCTCATATGCCTAGATCCACGCACCAGAAATAATAAGTAGCGTAATGTAGTCATTGCACAAATTCTGACCCTTTGTACCACAGCATGCCTAGGCCAGGCAAGATGTAGGCAAGGGGGGGCGATCATACGGTAGGGGCTGTTTCAAAATGGCGTACTTGAAAATAAGGAGCTAAACTGTGTCACATCTCAGGCGGGTAGCTGTAACACCAGCACTGACGTGTGACAAGGGGGAACACCATTGGTATCAATGACCATCATGTACTGGTCAGAGTTAGGGCCAAAAGTTTAATCCCTAACCCTGCACTGTATATCAATGGCGTTACCTACAGTGCATGCTATTGGCCCCAACCCTGCTGCATGGTGTGCTGTCTCTCAAATATAGAACACACATGTTGGTTGTGGAGTGCCCTAAAGGTTGCAAGACAAGTGGAACAGCAATGGGTGCTGATCCACTATCCACACATATATCCCATAGCCAGGAATGATCAATAAAATAGGAGAATGCACCACCACATGAATGTGTGGGTGGAGTCTGTAGCACTTCCAATGTACATTCTTAGGCAAATGTCACACAATTGTGTTGTCTTGACATATGCATGAAGCTAATCTGGAAATATGTGTGAAGACTGCTCTACCAATGTATGGCCTAGGTAGGAAAAGGTTAGCAATTACTTACAATGGTTGGTTTGTGTCTGCGAGGTAACCCAGTATAGTCTGTAAGACATCATCACACACGGCATATGAAAACACACCTCTCATTGACACTCACATGTCTGACCAAGAGAAAGTGGCCTACTGTAACCAAAACTCTAAAATGTCTAGGTCTCACACTTGCCAATCTAGTTTGGGATGTGCATGTAAGTCTAGCAATGTCCAGATATGTCACACACCTATCCAAAATTGTTTGGCTGAAGGAGACAGAAATGTTGCATGTAGCAAATCACATAATCATAGCTGAGATGACTTCACAAACTAACAAGATACACTCATGGTGAAAGTGACATAGGTTGTGGAATGCAGATGTGAGTGCATGCCCATGTACACCAGAGGACGTGTGAAGAACAGCTGAGAGACCCCCTCAGACACTTGGAGTTACAACATGGGGAGGTCACTCGGACACCAAACAAGTGCTGTGGCTGGTGTACTGTCATTAGTACGTGGAAGTTATGTAATCTTTCAAAGCCTGGAAATGGGAGGGATGCTATCACATGGCCAGTAGAAAAAGATGTTTACATCTTCAAAGTGCGCAAGTCTCACGTAGCATCCTGTCCATGTATGACCAGACAATGTTGGAGTAGAAGATGTGTACAAAGGGTAAGCAGCATAAAGAATGCCAGCAATGTAGGACCAAATCAATTCCAAACAAGATATGCTGTTAATGTTGGAGAAGGTATACACCCAGACCAATACTGACTGGACAACACAACCATGTTACCATGTGATTACCAGACATATATTCACAGAGGATGTGTAGGTCAGTATATAACCCATTCATGTTTGCAACAAGAATGACAATGGGGTTGCCGATCGCATACTATTGTGACAGGAGGCAGTGACAGATGACCAGATCTGTCCCCTGGGTCAGAAAACATAAGCAAGTTACACTAGCAATACATGCCCCAATCAAGCTTCATATGGAAAATACAAACAATGTATAACCATTTGTGTCAAACCATGTAAAATGATGAGATGTTCTACACGAACAAGCAGCCAGTCTCCTGTACATGATAGGGCAAGCCTGACATCAACTACCCCAAAGGAAACAAAACATGCCCGTCCATGGGATCACATTTGTGCAGGTGTCTGTCTGCAGCAGATTGCGCAATGCGCTGCTGAAGAGCTATCATGATGAAGGTAGATCCCCGCCCTATTCCCCCTAATGCCCCTGCTGAGGCTACATTGACTCTTGACACAGTCTAGGGGCTGATGCTTGTGCACAGTGGACTGAACTGAGCGGAGCACAGTCAACCTGCGTCAATACATGCAACCATAGGTCTGTGTGGCCACACAAAGTGCCACAGGGGTAATAATGACTAGGGTGCCATCATTTCCTGACAGTAACCCTGTATGCCATTGTATGTAACAGTCAAAACAAACATGTTGTGGTCAACTGTATGCACCATGTTTGTGCCTTGCACACATATGTCTGAATTCTCTGCACACATGTACCACTTTAGTGGTACAGGCCTGGTATAGTGTACTGGAGTATGCACAAAAGTCAACTTTCCACTAATGAAAATGTATATGTATCACATGATCATACATAGATTTATATGACCTTCAGATATTTTTCCATATTTGGAAACATAGGTGGCACTGATATGAATACACAGCCATGAAACAATAGTCAACATGTGTCCATGCTGGAAGATAGATTTGGGGGGTTTCATATCCCATGAACACAGTGCTTTGGCATTCATTGCACATATTACACTACACATATCTTTCCACACACACGTCACATACCAACCATCACAAGTCAGTACACCATCTCATGCATCATATAAGCATGGGGAACCATACGTTACACATGTAGCATAGCATCATGAACCCTGAACCATACAACACACCAGAGTATGGACACACATGCACTCACATTGCCATAGGTTACGTGAAATCAACACAGTCATACTCCACTGCATCCTTTGAGTATGATTTGTCAAGGGTATCACAAGCATGATCAAGTATTGGACATTGCCCATCATATCTAAAGTGGTGTTGTTAAACATACATTTGGAAATCAGACATGACAATGTTGTAGACCCACAATTATGTGTTACATCACATATGTACAATTTGGGTACACATGTGGCAACATGATTGTGGAAAACGGCTACCAACGCATGCACATATGCAAACGTTATCAGTCATCACATGCATCAAACACACATACAAACATATTATAACACATTCCAATGTTACCGTTACATATGTAAATGCACACACACGTAGCCATACCATTCTGACTACGTACAAGAATAACCCCCGTAACAAGGTAGATGAATCTGGGTGTACTGTCAGCCTTTCCAACAAAATCCACACATTCCCGTTATGCATCACCATTTTTGACACAAACAGCAATTTTCCATACATCGCTAATCAATAAAATGACGTATGGCCCCTGTGTGTCAATCGCAAGTCAACAGGCCTTGTCAGCCTTCATAGGAAAAAAACCACACATGACCCTCATGCATCAAATTTCTCCTGCAAACGTCAATACTCCATACTTCGCTAACCAATAAAAATAACGCCTATGCACTGTGCGTCATACGCAAGTTGGCAGGCCTTGCTAGCCTTCATGGAAAAAAGACCACGCATGACCCTCAGGCATAAAAAAATTACGCACATCAGAAAACGTGACACACGCGTCCAGGAAGTGATGCTGCAAACATGGTACAGTTATTTCACGTTCACTTTTACTTTACAGTCTTTTTGCCTTTGATTGTGAAAGGGTGTATGGAGCTGGTGCTGGTCGAGGAGTGGTGGTTTTAAAGAGTTTTGTGCTGTGTCCTGTTGCTGTCCTGTCAATTTTGTCATTTTGCTATTGTGTAATGTTTTTGTCCTGTCATAGCTATTGTTTTGTCGGGTTTTTGTCTTGGGGTAGAATAGTCTGTTGGGGTATTTGGCGGTATGTGGGATAGTGTTTTATTATTTTTGGGGCTATTTTATTTGCAGTGGAGATAAACTGCAATATGTCGGGGAGGGGAGAGCGCAAAGGATGAGTGGAGATGAACTGGGAGGCTTCATCTGGCTGGTCAAGCACTACCTCCCTATGATGTTGAGTATGGTTGGTCAGGTCATCTAGGGCTACCCATCGGAGGCACGGAAACTAGGGTGGGGCAAGGTGCTCCACCAGCTTTTGAGGATCTTTGGTGTACGGACCACCAAATCAAACACTGTTGGACAGAACTCAGTACACAAGAGGGAGATCTACTGGATCACCTAGTGATTCTGATCCTCATTAGAATGTGCATGACAGGGGGATATAAGGTTGACTGTAGCATGTTTTGTAAAGGGCCAGGCCAGAAAGTTTAGTGTCTACATCAAACAGCATTTAAGAGAGCTTAGCTGTGCACTGTGTGTAGAAAAACTGCACATTTCTCTTTGTGTACATTGTGTATCACATATACCCCATAAGGTGTTAAACATCAGACACACATGTGTGATGGGGCAGGGGTACATGTTTCCTATGCACAAAATGACATGTCCATCATGGTCATTACAACTGTGTAAATGGGGTAATTAAAGTTGAAGTGATGGGAAACATGATGCAGGAGTATTGTCAGTCATGGGTGTGTGTGTCGAGAGTCATGTATATGCAGATTGACATGGCAGTTACACAAATGTAAGCAGGAGTGAGTGCCTCGTGATGCTACATCTGTGTCAAATTGTTTTGAAGGTAATGTTGCCAACTACTACCTAACCCTATGTCAAAACTTTGACAATTGCAAGCATTGTGGCAGTGTGAAAGGCTGCTGCCACATGGCGGCAGAACCAGACCTTAGAAGTGCAAGCTGTGTATGTCTGCTGTAGGTGTCACCCAAAACACATAGCCTTAACATCAACTTGGTTGCAATGTTCCTTTATTGGAGTGTTCCCTTGTCATCAAGAAGCCAATTTCCACTTTGCATGTGTAGCATAATCATGTATGGTGCCAAACATGCCAAGTGCAACCATTCTGACAGGGTTCCCAATATCAGTGTCCTGGCGTACACCATGGTGTGCCATATGTTACATATGGCATGCAGATGATGGAGGTATGTGTTGGTGATATGTGACTGAAAACAGGCAAGCATCTGAGTGGTTGCCTGCTTCTTCACATAGATCAAACTACAAAGAGTCAATGCTTTAGCCAGTGGCCAGTATCCTATACCCCTATATAGTTATATATATATATATATATATATATCTGAAACATGTACATATGTCTGCCACCCAAATCTGTGCATGTTCTTGTGTGATAACTATGAGCCACATGTGTGAGAAACAGGTGCAGCACACTGCTGTGCCAACATCAGCAGCACTGCGCTGAATTTTAAACACAGGCCTACCCCGTATTACCTAGAGAACGGGGCAGACCTGTGTCTGCACCTGCACTGGCACATAACTCAGCAGCCTGTTTCAACACAGGCATACTTAGGCCACAGTGCAAGTGTGTCTGTCTTGAGGGGAGTGTCTATGTGCAGGTAGGTATCCCTTCCAGGACATAAACAGTCTACAATGGCGACATGCCACCTCTATGTGTGCTGCAGAATGCAGACCATATAGTAGTGCCAAGACATCTGTTATGGTATTTTGTAAATGTGCAGTAAGGGACACCTAAGTGCCCATAAGCAAACATCCATGGAATTTTACCTTTACTGTGTGTGCCTTCAAATGCTGCACACATATAAGAAGTAAGAAACAAGAAGGTACTAAAGCATTCCTCAACTCTTTGTCATGCTTTGCCCCTGGGTTGTTGTCAGTCTTTTGGTGCTGGCAACAAGTAAGATGTCTGAAAATCTGGAGCAGCATCAAAAGCTATGGGTGTTACAATAGGATGGCCACTGCAACAACCATTGCATGCCCCTGATGCATAATACTGTGTCATGCTGCCTCATAGGTACACAGAAGCGTTACACTACAAAAAACAGCATAACAGCTCCTTTTACAGATGGTGCAGTGAAAAGCACCCCAGGAGCATCAGGGAAAGTGACACTCTGGTGGCACAAGGGCCTCTTTAATCTGGCTCTTTGTCTCATAGACAGAAAAGTAATGTTTGGCAGTTGCTCAGTGCTGGACAACAGTCCATTGAGTACACAATGAAATTTCAACTCTGCTCCAGATGGATGTGGGACATGTCTATGGATTGTAGCAAACTAGATGTGTGCAGATTAACCAACATGATCTACCCATCATGATAATTGTGAATAAGATTGGTCGCATCACATGTGTATAGAAAGTGGATGCTGAGTATATACCTGGTACTTAGGAGATGTAAAACATGCATGTGCACAGGTAGTTCAAAAAGAAGGAATACTGTTGCAGCACCTAGCGCAGTGACACTCTTCCTAGGCCTTTTAGGACACCCATACAGCCACAATGAGTGTGCCACATAAGACATTTTGCACACCATGCCACAGGGTAGGGGTCAATAGGTACAACATCTGTAGACAATATATATATATACTGTTCAGGATTAGGGCAAATGAAATGGGCACTAACCCTGAACTGTACATAGTGGTCCATTGAAAGCAATGGTCTGCCCCCTTGTAATGCCTGCCCTGAGCAGATGTTAACCCAAGGAAACATGAATGATGCATTGGCATTTCTTAGAATTACCAGTGCCATTTTCCCTGCCCCCCCTACCAGGTGAACCCCACCTTGTATCCATGATGCCTGGCCATGGCTTTATCTAGCGCAAGGGATGTGAAAGTTGTGGAATGCATGTATTGCACTACTTTGTTACTTTGGCGCAGGGGTTTGGGACTTGCTGGGCCACTTGATCCCCACAAGTATGAAGACACAAATGTGGTGCAAGTAGGCACTTACTTCTGGGCCCTAATGATCAACAATGGATAGCTGTTAACCCAGTGACATTAACTTAATACGGTACATGGCTGGTAGGAAGTTTAGTCTTGAATTGGTAATTGACATTATTGTGGAATGTCTGGAAGACAGCATGTGTCTTCTGAGGATTCTGTGTACATTGCATGTTTGTTCTACCTCTACCCAACTGTATTTGATGCCATGTTTGAGCTGCCACTATGACAACAGCACAGAAGCATGCTTTTGATAAGAGGGCAGAGCTATTCCACCACATCATGGAGGTACAGGCAGGGTATCGGAAGACAACCAGGAGATATCGGCGGGAAAAGTCATTGGGGGCTTAGCTCGCCTTTCCACATGGGATACCTCTTAAACAGGCTGCAAAAGTGCAGAGCACATCAAGCATGACATCAGGGGTGCCCCAGCTGGTTCAACCCCCTCCATATCGACAGCACCTACAGCAACACAGCCATCAAAACAGCCACCTGCAGGAGCCACATCTTCCAACTTTGAGGCGGACATGAGGAGGGACGTGGCAGACATTATGGTGAGATTGGACACAATTGAGCAGGACAATGCTCGCAATTTCAAATTGTTGAAATATTGCAAAAATAAGCTGGAGAGGCTGTAATCATGTAAATGACAGCCTCCCAGTTCCTTCCCTGTTTGTATTTTGTAATTAGATTCAGTGGGTTTTAGGTGGGTACTGATAGGTTAGGTAACATAGATTAGGTTAGTTGTAGGATAGAATAAGTAAAGTTGGGGGTGGGTTTCTTTTTTGTTTGGGGGTCGGGTGGGGAGTTATGTATGGGGGCTTAAAGTTACAAAAACATAAAAAATCAAATCCATAAAAAAAATATAAAGAATATATATTTGTTTAAGGTATTGGTTAAGTTGGTATATGTGTAGCTTTGGTTCATGCTGTCCTACTTGTATCTTTTCTTTTAAGAGGGGTAGGAAGACAATGTTTAGTGTGTGGCATTAAAAGTATACGTTTAGATTAGGATGGAGAGCTGTAGGTGTAAGTTTAAACAAATTAGTATAGGTTACCTTAGTGTAGGATTGTGTGTAGGTTAGGTTTTAATAAGGTGTTGTTTTTATTTCCAATAAATCCTGTTAGTTGTAGAAAATTAGGTGTCCATATTGATTGAGTGTCTGGGTGTTCTCGTGTGTGCACTGGCCAAGTTAGAGGAATGCCTTAGGGTATGCTTTCTGTATTGATTTACATGTATGACTATGTATATCACCTACGCCCAAGGAGCTGTCAGATTGGGTGTAATATGACATCAGCTAATCAAAACATTTGTCATCCCCAGTTCCTGACAACCACGTTGTACGAAATCTTTGACAGGTAAGAATGGAACAACAACTGTCATGGCTGAGGTGTGTCCCAAATAATCTTGTAAAGTGTAGCACATATTACTTCACCTTATTTGGGTATGTATCCTGGCACACTGACAGGTGCCCGCCACTGAACAGTTTTGTCTCTTCTGTTCCCCACATATCAGATGTACTAGTGTTCTTATCAGGGTAAATTCTAGACACTTGGTTCTGACCCATACAGGCCATATGTCAACTTGCATGGATATCTGTTCAATACATGCTTTTAAGGCTCTGTAAGTTGGTTGTAGCACACAACACCATCAGTCATCTTTTTCATGTTAGAGTCCTAGTGTGTGGCTTTTTGTCTGACATTAAGCCACACATGTAATTAGGTTCTGTTCTTATTGACATAGCTTCACACAATGCATACATTTAGATGAGTTGATGTATCACAGTAGAAGATGACATGATACATGTGAATAAGGAGATTTATTTACATGTACAAGTGTATCCTACAATGCAATACAATGTCCAGTTCACAGACCCCATGAGAGATCCTGAGCCATTTGTTGCACATTCTGAGTCCAAGGGTGAGGGACATGTCATGAGACATGGGTAGAAGTGTGCATTAGAGAGGAGATGTCCAAATTGACAATAGGTAGAAATTTAGATAATGAAAGTCTATCGCAGATATGTCAACAGTGGTTGACTGAAGAGGGCACATTGCCAACTGTCACAACACCGGCATGATGGCATGATCTTAAGCACAGAACTAAGGAGGTACTGTCCATGTGGCACAGACTGGTGCTACCAGGTGATTGTACATGTGAATGTAATTCCTTCAACAGCTTCATCCTGTGGTATGTGTGGTACCTCCTGTGCCATGGGTGGTGCTGTTCTTGAAGTTGAGGAGCCACACACACACACATCAAGGGATAAGGATGAGTGAAATCAAAGGTCCCGGCAGCTGCCATTTGTGGGAACACATAAGCCATCACTGCAGCAAGGAGGAACTGCTGATTTCTTAACACAGCAGCTACATCATGGTGGTAGGCAGTCAGGTTTTCCCTGAGGGAGGCCACTTCCCACTTTATCGACTCCACTGCATTTTGTATAGCCCCCAGCCTGTTATCTATCATTCTGCTCCCAATTTGGGAGGGCAATTCTTGGAGTCTCTGCCTCACTACAGCAGCAATGTCGGCCAGGGACCGCTGAAGTTCACGTACCAAGGAGTGGGTGCCTCTGATGCCTGCTGAGTTGTCCTTATTTAGACTTAGGCACCTCTACACTCCCTCTAGGCTGCCTGCCATGGTCTCCATCCCCACCCACACCTGCTTGGCCAGCTCCCACTGAACTCCTACCACTGTCCTCTGAAAGGTGATGTCTGGGTCCTTGGAGTCCAGGGCTGTGGCAGGACTGATTTGTGTTGTGTGTTGGTAGTTGGGTGTTTCATGTGGAGACCCCACAATACTGTGTCTCCGTCCTGCAACTAGAGGTGGTGTCTGGAGGGAACCTAGGACATCCTGGAGAGTCTCTTCATTGATGGTCAGCAGCTGGTCATCCATGTCATCTGTAAAATCCAGGACAGGCAGGTTGGCAGGAGGTAAGACATACTCTTCAATGAGGTAGTGAAATGTCAATCTTTGACTGTAGTGGCTGTTGAGATGGCTGATCATTTACTTGCTACTGGAGGTTCAGTGACGTTACAGACCCCATCTTGTAGTTGTTAATTATGTGTTGCATTGTGCATCACACATGAGGCAACCTTTCAAGGTATTTTGTGTATTGATTCCACACCATCATATTCCTTGCAGGCCCCTTTCCCCAGCCACTGGGACCATGGTAGCACATCAGTTACATTCCTATTCACCCATGGTGTTCATTCTCACAGTAGTGTAATGAGTGCTGTCACTATTTTGGTGCTTTACTGCATTGGCACCATAAATGATGCACTAGTGTAGCACTATTTCTATTGCTTACAATGCTTGTGTTACTTTTTTAATCTGAATTTAGCAGGCCCCATGCATGTGCTAATTGGATGGCACAGTGCAACCATAATGGATTGTCAGCCCCATTAGTTTGCCCCTCCCTACATTAGGGATATTTCCTTGCATACAGCATCTCTGCCACAGGCATATGTTGGTGTAAGGATGTACAGTGTTGATCAATGCATACATTTTGGGAGTTTGTTAATGTGGCACGAGGGGTATGGGCAGCTTGGATCCACATTGGCAACTGTTTGTATGATGGTACTGTTGCATTACGGGCTAGTGGCATTGTGCTTGTACTGCAACACTAATTGCACTTGTGCCTGTTCTTTCTCATGAAGGTGTCCCTTTATGCACAACACCAATCATTCACACAACACAGACAACCTTGTTACATGGTGAAATTGAAGCTACTTGTACAGCAGCTCAAATGATGATCACAGACATGCCCCATATGTTGTGTAAGTTCAATTTTGTGCCCATTCCCAAATGGTGCATGGAGATGTGTCAGAGTTGCTGTTGGGCCACCCTGTGCGGGTTGCGTACCACACGTTGCACACTGAGGCCCTTATTTTTTCTTAAGTGGCACATCGGCAAAAATAGCTGTACCGCGCTGCACCACTTTTGAAACATAGGGATAAGCCAAGTTTTCTGGAATATGCCACACCCCTGCGATCCCCTAGCTCCTGCACAGATTTAAGCTCCCTGCACCAATGCAGGCATCCTTAGTGCAAGGGTGCCTGCGTTGAGGGGATAGATTGGTTAAATGCAGCAAGGTGTCCCTTCCTGCACATAAACAATCTACTTTAGCAAGGTGGCATTTCTATGTGTGCTGCAGGATGCAGCACACATGAGAAGGGCACTGACACGAGGAGGAAGGAAAGCAGTTTGCCTTGTTGCGCCATCCTGACACCACCCAGGGGTGGTGTTGACTTTAGTCACAGTCTATGGTGCACATGTTGTTTCGGATCTGGGGCAACAACAAAATGCATTGGGTGTTGTTGTGGCACAGCCACATCCACACAGATTGCACGCTCCTTCTAGGCAGTGCTGCATGTGTAGGGGCCATATTTATAATGTGGTGTTAAGCCATAGTAAGTAGCTTAAGACCACATTGTGTATATGTCGGAGTGCATAGCTCCACCAGGGCATCACTAAAAGTGAGGTTTGGGTGGCGATGGGGCCTTCTTTTGATTCTGGCCCGAGGTGTCCTGATGCAACCCTTTTGCATGCATTCAGTGTGTCCTCTATGCCTCCCCCTTCTGCCATTTGTGAGATTGCACATAGTCCCCCATACAACTTACCTTGCAATTGTGGTAGTTCTTGGTAGGCTTTGCTGTCCTGCCCTGAGACTCCAGTGACCAGCTCCTCTGGGATGACCGTTGCCACCATCTCCTCTATCTCATCCAGGTCCTTCTGGGGTGCAGGACTTCCACCTCCAGTCTGCAGTGCTGTCTTTTGGTTCCTGGACAGTTTCTCCTTAGTTCTGCGCTTGCAATCATGCCAGCGCTTCTTGCAATCAGTGACAGTCCTCTTTACCTCTGCCACACTGTTGACTTTATCTACTATTTCCTGCCATATAGCCTCTCTCCTACCTATTGGCAATTTGGAGGTGACGATGAGCTGGTGTTGGTGCTCCGTCACATCTCTGACCAAGATGTCATTTTCCTCCTCACTAAAGCAACACTTCTGCTTCCTCTTCTTCTTCTCCTGGCACTTTGCTGGATCCTCCTGGCTGGTACTTGGCTGCTTGGAATCTCCCTAGGGTCTCTGCTGACCTGCATTCGCCATCTTGTCTTTTAATTTTGTTTTTCTTGTCCGCATGTTCTTTTTTTTACGCTAATGCTGTTAAATATGTCTCTATCATGTTTTGCGTCAAAAAACGTGCCGCAAAACAGTCTGATGTCACTTTTCCAGCATTAGCATCATTTTTACATATGGAATGTCGAAGAGGTTAGCGTCATTTTTTTAAACTTACCTTTCATTAGCACCATTGTGGGCCATTTTATAGATATGGTGCACAGATGGTGCTAGGGAATGACGTTAGCTTGCTGTAATTTTTTTGACCCACAACTGCGCTAGTGCAGCTTTTTTCTTAAATATGGGCCTGTGTGTTTTGTGCTGCAACAGAAGATAAACCACCACGACGCAGTCAGTGAATCCGATGTCTGCACCGTGACCTGACTGCACCACATGGAGCCGTTCCCCGCTTCACACTGCAACCCAGGTCCCACCGACGCACCTTCACCGAGCCGCTGCTTGCACCATGACCTGTGGGCCCCACACGTAGCATCGCCTCAATTCATACCACAGCTTTGATACCCCCGATGATGCCGCTCTATGCTGACAGCAACACCGCTGCCTGCACCGTGGCCTGAGGACACCACTTGTGACGTACACAAAGCACCGTCAAATCCTGCACCTCAGCCTTGGTCCACCAAAGCCAGCTCCATTGACTCTAGCATCGTCAACAGGGGCCCCTGCCTGCAACCAGACCACCGTGGGTGCCACATGGAGCCCGTCCTGTCTCATTCTGCAGCCTTGGGCCTATGCGACGATGACAACGCTGTCTGCACCATGACCTGGAGACACAACATGTTGCATCGCCCCACTTCACATCGCAGCCCTGGTATCACTGACACCACAGGAGGCCATCACAGAGCCGCTGCCTACACTATGACCTGTGGGACCCTCACGTTGCATCGTCCTACCTCACACCGCAGCCCCGGTGCCATCAACAACAGTGCTCCTGACTTCATCATCAGCACGGAGTTCGATCTGCAATGCATGTGCCTTTAGGGCCCAATGACCCCTGCACCAACCTCCAGAACTCATGTCTGCTGATGCCTTACAACACCTGTGATGCCGCATTTCAGATCTCGCAAGGGCCACGATCCCCTGCATTTCCAAGGTACTGTTAGCGGGTCTTTCCGACACTGTAGATGGCCTGCGACCTTGCGGTCAGCCAGAACTGTTGGATTTGTTGTTTACGACGCAGTGATAGCCCAGGACAGAACTATCGACTTCAAGGAACTGTATTTTTAAGTAATTCTTGCAAAATTAATATCTTCATTACTGTAAGTTGGATTTTCTTTACTTTGGTCTCGTTTTATACAGATAAATATTGGCTATTTTTCTAAAACTGGTGTGGTGTTCTTTTGTAGTGTTTTCACTGTATTATTGTGTGTTATGTGCAAATGCTCTACACATTTTCTCTGTGATAAGCCTGAGTGCTTATGCCAAGCTATCAAGGGGGTGAGCAGGGGTTATCTTAGGTGTGTGACTCCCTTATGCTGACTAGGAAGAAGAGTCCCTACTTGGACAGGGTGCAAGCCACTGCCAACTAGAGACTCCCCTTTGTAACAGTGGTGGCAGCCGTGGGATAGGTCTTAATTTTCACTTGACTTATAGTGGTTGGTGGACACTACTACCATATCGCAGACCACTACGTACCCCATACAGGCTTTTGGTTTTTGATTTTTCCTTTGATCTACTTTTAGTCTTGAGTTCAAGTTAAACTTCCTACTACATCATGTCTCTGTTGAGAGCATCATCAGTTACATCATTGGAATTGTTTTTGAGGAGGATAGGTGGGACTCCTACACCGTAAGGAGCTAAAGTCAGTTTGCAAAAGCTTCAAAGTCCAAGTTAGAGGCCTCACACCAGGAAGGAGGAGCTACAAACAGCACCGAGGGCCTGGGTAGCAGCCAGAAATGCCAATGGAGATTCTGAGGATCCCATTGGGGAGACCATGGAGCCAAATCCAAGGGAAGATGTGCTGAGGGTGCAGGAACTGCTGGGTGGGGGGGTACCATCTGGGTCAGGCAGCAGTTGTGTTTCCAAGGGTCAGAACCCAGAAGAGCTGGTGGACAGGAGGGAAAAATAGGAGACATCAGATAGGTTGGAGAAGTTAAAATGGAGGACCAAAGGGAGAAGTGAGCCATGGAAGAATGGAAGATGCTTTTAGACCATAAGCTCAGAATAAAGGAGCTGGATCAGAGGAGTAGATTTAGCATCAATGGTGGCAGCAATACCTCAGTGCACTCAGATACAATAGTACACATTCCCAAGAATGTAGGAAGGGAGTACAAGAAAGCGAGATGATAGCCAAAGGTGGTTTCAGGGAATTGAGGCATCTATCTACATGAATGGGGGTCCCTGAGAAGAATTCGGGAGCAAGATTGTGGAACCACTTCACAGAGAAGTGGAGGGACACCTTATTAGCTTTGGGTAAGGGGTACAACTTCACCTATTTTGACATGAAGGAAGCCTTTCTCACTAGGTTTGGTTTCACTCCTGACAAGTACAGGGATCAGTTAAGGGAAAGTAAGGAAACTGATTCACAGACATGGTTAGAATGTGTAGATTCATTTTGCATATCACTGGATGGTTGGATGAGGGGCAGTAATGTGATTTCCAGAGACTGTACAACTTAATGGCATGGTAGCACTTTCCTAGTCTGTGTTTTGCAGAGCAGCACCAGCACTTGACTGATAGTAAGCTGACTGATCCCAGGAAGCTTTCTATGAAGGTGGACTGCTGGGTGAGTACCAGGGAAGAAGATGAATGCGGGAGACCCCGCCAAAGGTGGGCAGGGTTCCCAGCAACAGAGTGGAGGGGACAAGGGTAAACAAAAAGGAGTTCTCCAAAGAGCCCCAATCTAGTACCCAGGGTAAAAATTCCCACTCTCCTCCAGGAGATAAAAAAACATGGGTCTGTTTGGGAAAGTCTGCAGAGAGGGGACCCCGTAAATGTTTTGCCTTTGACCAGGTGGGCCACATGAAGGGGGATCCCAGATGTCCCAGGTGGACACAGCCACCCACCGATGGGCAGACCAAGGGGTTAGCCAGTGTAGCGCTTGTGGAGGATTTGGTCCCAGGTGGATGTGGGGAACTAACTGAGACAATGACAGGGGACAGTGAGATTTTCCAGAGAAACCTAATTCCTGATAGCACCAAAAAGTACAGGCAGTGGGTGACCATCAATGGGCAGACAGTAGAGGCTTCCAGATACTGGAGCCAGTGTGAACACGGTCCAGTGATACCTGATGCCTACAGAGCAGAAAGTCTCTGGTGTATTCCACCAAGTAGTTGCAGTGGACAACTCTGAGCACCAGAGGTTCCCTTTGAGGGGGGGTCTCAGGTTCCTTGAGAGTAGCTATGAGCTTTCGAACATGTTGGCATTGACATAGTGTTGCCTCTGTCCCCAAGACATCCCTGGGCAACAGGTTCATCCTGGTCTTAGTGAACCATGCCACTCGGTACTCAGAGGCTATACCTCTGAGGACAGTGACGGCCCCTGTAGTGGCACTGATGGGGATCTTTACCTGAGTGGGTTTCCCCAAGGAGGTGGTATATGACTGGGGTACCAACTTTATGTCTATGTAAATAAAGGCCCTGTGGAAGGAGTCTGGAGTCAACTGCAAGTTCACCACTTCTTAACACTTCAAAGTAACGGGTCGGTTGAGAGATTCAACTGACTCAGAAAGGCATGATTGGGGGTCTGTCGGACTCCATAAGGCACAAGTGGGACGTCCTCTTGTCATGCCTTCTATTTGCCTATAGGGGAGTACCACAGAAAGGGGTTGGTTTTATCCCCTTGGAGATGTTGTATGGGCACCCTGTAAGAGGACCTGTAAGTCTGGTGAAAGAGGGCTGGGAGTAAGTTACCCCAGGATGTATCTAGTTATATGCTTTGGCCCGCCCCCCTCCCGCCCCCAGCTCCTCCTCCCTCCCTCCACCCCCTCTTAATGCAGGTCGCTGCGCTGCGAGGGCGCGTTGTCTGACCTTGTTGTCAGGACAGGACGCTCCCCCCGCCGCACAGCGCACCCTGCAGGTGTTCTGTCCGTGACTGCCGCTACTGCCTGGGTTCGAGGCCCTCCTCCACCCGCAGGCCCCCGCCTGCGCCTCATCCCTGGTGGCCCAGTGGTGGGCAGTAAGGTTTGCTTCTGTCGTGTCTGTTTCTGTTTCTGTTCCTCACCGTCTCTCCCTCTTGTGCCCACTGTACTCTCTGTATTGTATTGTAATCACGTTGTCACTGTTATTCAATCTGTGCCCTGTGTCATAGTATCTGTATCTGTTACCTAGTAGTCTCGTTATTTTGTCCTCTCTGTCTGCTTGAACCGCTTCTTGCTCTCTCCCCTTGCGGGTCTCCCTCCTCCTCTGACCCCCCCGCCCTCAATCCAGCGCCATCCGCCCGCTTCCCTGACTTTTTTCTCCCAGCCTACAACCCCTGCCCTCCCACCTCCCCCTCCCCTCTAGCTACCTAGCGTTATTTTTTTCACACACCCCTCCCTACTCGCCGCTCCCTCGCCCGTTTCCCGCCGCTTCGGCCCCGCCCCCCTCCCGCCCCAGCTCCTCCTCCCTCCCTCCACCCCCTCTTAATGCAGGTCGCTGCGCTGCGAGGGCGCGTTCTCTGACCTTGTTGTCAGGACAGGACGCTCCCCCCGCCGCGCAGCGCACCCTGCAGGTGCTCTGTCCCTGACTGCCGCTACTGCCCGTGTTCGAGGCCCTCCTCCACCCGCAGGCCCCCGCCTGCGCCTCATCCCTGGTGGCCCAGTGGTGGGCAGTAAGGTTTGCTTCTGTCGTGTCTGTTTCTGTTTCTGTTCCTCACCGTCTCTCCCTCTTGTGCCCACTGTACTCTCTGTATTGTATTGTAATCACGTTGTCACTGTTATTCAATCTGTGCCCTGTGTCATAGTATCTGTATCTGTTACCTAGTAGTCTTGTTATTTTGTCCTCTCTGTCTGCTTGTACCGCTTCTTGCTCTCTCCCCTTGCGCGTCTCCCTCCTCCTCTGACCCCCCCGCCCTTAATCCAGCGCCATCCGCCCGCTTCCCTGACTTTTTTCTCCCAGCCTACACCCCCTGCCCTCCCACCTCCCCCTCCCCTCTAGCTACCTAGCGTTATTTTTATCACACCCCCCTCCCTACTCGCCGCTCCCTCGCCCGTTTCCCGCCGCTTCGGCCCGCCCCCCTCCCGCCCCCAGCCGCTCCTCCCTCCCTCCACCCCCTCTTAATGCAGGTTGCTGCGCGACCACGCAGCGGGCGTGCGCATCGGGCGCGCCGATGGCGCCCCGGAGGCGCACCAGAGGCAAGCCCGTCTGCGCCCGTCCGCGCCTGGCCAGCGCCCAGCGCCAGAACCCCTGGACCTCGCACCCCGCACCGCACTCTGCCCAGTCTCAGCTACGACGCCGCTTCCCTCCACACACTCAACAACGGCCGAGACCAACACTGCTACCAAGCCGCCCCGAAGCACACCCACTGACCTTTCGCCTGCTGCAACTGCCACTTCTCCTGCGACCGAACCTCCAAACCAACGACCACCAGACCGAACCACTTCCGCTGCATACTCCTCAACACCCGCTCCGCACGCAAACACGCCGTAGAACTCTTGGACCGGCTCGACAGCACCGCCCCGGACGTAGCCTTCCTGACCGAGACATGGTGGAATGACTCATCCGCGCCAGACATCGCCATCGCCATCCCAGACGGATACAAGATCTCCCGCAGGGACCGCACCAACGGCTACGGAGGAGGGCTCGCCATCGTCCACAAATCCTCCCTCAAGATCACCACCCACACCGACGACCACTTCTACACCGCAGAGCTTCTACACTTTCGGATCCACACCGGCCCCAACACCACCCTCAGAGGTACACTCGTCTACAGACCCCCCGGACCACGGGCCCAGTTCTGCGACACCATCGGCGACCTCGCAAGCACCCACGCACTCGCCTCCACGGACTACATCCTCCTCGGGGACCTCAATTTTCACCTCGAGAACAACAACGACCGCAACTCCACCACGCTGATCAGCAACCTCAAGAACCTCGCACTCAGACAACTCGTCACGTCACCAACCCACGCCGCCGGACACACACTGGACGCCATCTTCTCCGCCAGCGACCACGTTACCTTCAAAGACACCACCGAACCCTACTGGACCGACCACCACTGCATCCACTTCACCTACAACAAAAACACCGCACACCACCACAGCCGCCAACTCCCCCGCCGCAACTGGGACAAAGTCACAGAAGAACAACTGCTCAGCACCCTCTCCCAGAACCTACCGATCGAGCCCACCGACCCAGACACCGCGGCCTGCAACTTCAGACAATGGATCAACAACTGCGCCAACATCCTCGCCCCACTGAAGAAACCCCCCAGCAACCTCGCCAGCAAGAAAGCTTCCTGGTTCACCGACGAACTCCTGGCCTCCAAACGCGCCTGCAGGAAACTGGAAAAGAAATGGCTCCAAGAACGCACACCGGACAACCACGTAACCCTCAAAGTAGCCACCCGCCGACACCACCACCTCATCAGGACCACCATGAGGTCCTCCTTCAAAGACCGCCTAGACAACAACGCACACGACAGCAAAGAGCTCTTCCGCATCGTAAAGGAACTGTCCACCCCCAGCGCCAACGTCAACAACATCCCGCCCTCTCAGGAACTTTGCGACTCCCTCGCCGCTTTTTTCCACAGCAAGTTCGCCGACATCCACAGCAGCTTCAACACCCCGACCACGCCCACCTCCGTCACCACCTCGAACCCAAGCATCGCCAACCCCATCACCACCTGGTCCAACGTCGACGACGACGCAACACCCAAAATCATGAACTCCATCCACTCCGGATCACCGACTGACCCCTGCCCCCACCACATCTTCAACAAAGCCGACTCTATCATTGCGCCCCAACTCCGCAAGATCATCAACACCTCCTTCGAAACAGGCACCTTCCCGGAAAGCTGGAAGCACGCAGACATCAACGCCCTCCTTAAGAAACCCAAAGCCGACCCCAAGGACCTCAAGAACTTCCGCCCCATCTCCCTCCTCCCCTACCCAGCAAAAGTCGCAGAAAAGATCGTCAACCTTCAACTGACACGCCACATCGAAGACAACAACGTCCTCGACCCCTCACAAACCAGATTTAGACGCAACCACAGCACCGAGACCGCCCTCATCGCCGCCACAGATTACATCAGACGCCAACTCGACCACGGCGAGACCTCCGCCCTCATCCTCCTAGAACTCTCAGCGGCCTTCGACACGGTCTGCCACCGCACCCTACTATCACGCCTCCAAGAAGCAAGGCATCCAAGAAAAAGCCCTAGCCTGGACATCATCCTTCCTCTCCGGCAGAACACAGACCGTCCGCCTCCCACCCTTCCGCTCAGAAGCCAACAACATCATCTGCGGCATCCCCCAGGGCTCCTCCCTGAGCCCAACGCTGTTCAACATTTACATGGCCCCCCTCGCACAAGTGGCCCGCCGTCACGACCTCAACATCATCACCTACGCCGATGACACCCAGCTCATCCTCTCCCTCACCAACGACCCGCCACCGCCAAAGCCAACCTCCACGAAGGAATGAAAGCAGTCGCCGACTGGATGAGAAATAGCCGCCTGAAACTCAACACCGACAAGACAGAAATCCTCATCCTCGGGACATCCCCCTCCGGCTGGGGCGACTCGTGGTGGCCCACCACCCTTGGAATCGCTCCGACGCCCACCGACCACGCCCGCAACTTGGGATTCATCCTCGACTCCGCACTCTCCATGGACAGACAAGTCAGCGCCGTCACCTCGTCCTGCTACAACACCCTCCGCACCCTCCGCAGGATCTACAAGTGGATCCCGACCGACACCAGGAAAACAGTGACCCACGCCCTCGTCAGCAGCAGATTGGACTACGGCAACGCACTCTATGCAGGAATCCCAGCAAAACACCTCCAACAGCTCCAACGCATCCAAAATGCCTCAGCCCGACTCATCACCAACGCACCCCGCCACAGCCACATCACCCCTCACCTCAAAGAGCTCCACTGGCTTCCCGTCGACAAAAGGGTCACCTTCAAGCTCCTCACCCACGCACACAAAGCACTCCACAACGCCGGCCCCACCTACCTCAACGACAGACTCAATTTCTACACACCGACCCGCCAACTGCGATCCGCGAGCCTCGCCCTCGCCACCGTCCCCCGCATCCAACGAACCACCTCCGGCGGCAGATTCTTCTCCTACCTCGCCGCCAAGACCTGGAACACGCTCCCTACCTACCTCCGACAGACTCAAGACCTACTCGCCTTCAGAAGACTCCTCAAGACCTGGCTCTTCGAGCAGTAGCAGTCTCCACCCCCCCCCCCCACCCACCCTCAGCGCCTTGGAACCCTAACGGGTAAGTAGCGCGCTCTATAAATGTCTGATTGATTGATTGATGCTGGCCTTCAGAAACCGGATTTCCCACTGCAGGAAGCTCGCTCAGGCGAACCTGGAGGCAGGCCAGGAGGACATGAAATGCTGGTATGGCCAGAATACTTCTGGTTGAGTTTCAGCCTGGCCAGAAAGTGGCAGTCATGGCCCCAGTAGAGCCCTGCGTTGTGAACAGGGCCATTTAAGGTAAAGGAGCACAAGAGTGATGTCACCTGCTTGGTGGACTTGCAGACTCCTAGGAACCCCTTGAGAGTCCTACATGTGAACCGTCTCAAACCCCACTTTGAGAGGTCTGAGTTAACCATGCTTCTGGCTACAGATGTGGGATGGAAGAGGAGAGTGAGCCTCTCCCCAATCTCCTTTCTGCCAGGGAGCTAGATGGGTCAGTAGAAGGAGTGAACCTCTCCCCTTCTCTGGCTCTAGAACAACTAGAATAACTAGTTCCAGGAACTGGCGACAGAGTGACTGTCACCAGTTACTGGAACAATTGTCAACTCTGTTGTTTCTCACTCCAGGTGACACTCATCTATACACACATGATGTAGACACTGGGGACAGCCTGCCTGTAAAAAACAAAGTTTAAAGGTTAGCTGACAGAGTGAAAGCCAGCATCAAGGATGAGGTATACAAGATGCTAGCTTTAGGGGTGATTGAGTACTCCAGCAGCCTTTGGTCCAGTTCTGTGGTTTTGGTACCTAAAACTGCTGCACTTTGTGCCACACCAGAAGGTGGCACCATTGTGGCTCCCCTGACAGAGCTGAGTTCCAGTAAGCAGTCTAGGCAGGTGATCTGGACTGAGGCGTGCCAAACTGATTTTGACACCCTGAAGGAGGCCATGTGCACTGCACCTGTGGTTCTGGCCCCAGACTTCTCCAAGGAATTTGTGGTGCAAACAGATGCTTCAGAGCATGGCGTGGGAGTGGTACTTTCACAGCTGAATGAAGAGGGCCTAGATCAAAATGTAGTCTTCCTTAGCAGGAGGCTACTCCCCAGGGAAAAGAGGTGGAGTGCAATTGAAAAGGTAACATTTTGATGTGGTCTGGGCACTGAAGAAGCTAACACCCTCCTTGTTTGGGACTCACTTCCAGATTCAGATAGACCAGAGGCCCCTCAGATGGTTAATGCAGATAAAGGGTGAGAACCCAAACTGTTGGGGTGGTCCATTTCCCTACAGGGGATACACTATATGGTGAAACAACATCCTGGCACAGAACATGCCAGGGCTGGCGGTCTGTCCACCTTCTTCCGCCTTACTGAGGAAAACTCTCAGGAGGTTGGGTAGTTCTCCCTACTCTCAGCTGGAGGGGCCATGTGTTAGACCTGTTTCCCCTGATTTTTTGCCTTCAGACCTCCTGTTTTATGGTATGCTGGACTCTGTTTTTGCTGGTTTATTGTCTTTGTGCACTTTACTACTGCAGACCAGTGCTAAAGTTCATGTGCTCCCTGTGTAAGTTCTATTGGTGATTGGTTTATCCATGATTCGCATATTTGATTTACTAGTAAGTCTCTAGTAATGTTCACTATGTGTGCCCAGGGCCTGTAGACCAAATGCTACTAGTGGGCCTGGAGCACTGATTGTGCCACCCACATGAGTAGCCATGTAAACATATCTCAGACCGGCCACTGCAGTGTCTGTGTGTGCAGTTTTGAACTACCACCTTGACCTGGCAAGTGCAACCACTTGCCTGGCCCAACCCTTCCCTTTTTGTGCATGTAAGGTACCCCTAAGGTAGGCCCAAGGCAGCCCCATGAGTAGGATGCACTGTATTTAAAAGGTAGGACATGTGTTAGTGTGTTTTACACACCCTGATAGTGAAATATTGCCAAATTCATTTTTCACTATTGCAAGGCCTATCTCTCCTATAGGTTAACAAGGGGATTGCATTTAAATTCCTCTTAACTGTCATTTCCCATTGGGAATCAATCAATCAATCAAATAAATTTATAGAGCGCACTACTCACCCGTGAGGGTCTCAAGGCGCGGGGTGGTGGTTACAGGGGGGGCAAGGAGGGTCACTGTTCAAACAGCCATGTCTTGAAGTTTTTTCTGAAAAGCAGGAGGTCTTGGGTTTTGCGAAGGTTGGTGGGGAGGGAGTTCCAGGTCTTGGGGGTGAGGTAGGAGAAGGACCTGCCTCCAGTTGGGGTGTGTTGGATGCGGGGGATTGTGGCTAGTGCGAGGTCGGCAGATCGGAGGTGGCGCGTGGAAGTGTGGAAGCTTACTCTTTCATTGAGGAAGGTTGGGCCGATGTTGTGGAGGGATTTGTGTGCATGGATGAGGATCTTGAAAGTGATCCCCTTGTCTATCTATGGGGAGCCAGTGAAGGGATTTGAGGTGTGGTGTGATGTGTTTGTGGCGGGGGAGGTCCAGGATGAGGCATGCGGCTGTGTTCTGGATTCTCTGGAGTTTGTGTTTGAGTGTGGTGCCGGCGTAAAGGGCGTTACCGTAGTCTAGCCTGCTGCTGATGAGTGGTGGGTGACTGTCTTCCTGGTCTCTGTGGGAATCCATTTGAAGGTTTTTTTCAGCGTGCGGAGTGTTTGGAAACAGGAGGAGGTGACTGCCTTGATTTGCTGGGTCATGGAAAGGGAGGGGTCTAGGATGATGCTGAGGTTGAGTGCATGGTTTGCTGGGGTGGGTGCGGGGCTTAGGGTGGTGGGCCACCAGGAGTCGTCCCATATGGTTTTGTTGGGGCCGAAGATGATGATTTCTGTTTTGTTGGAGTTGAGCTTGAGGTGATTTGTTGTCATCCAGGTGGCGGTGTCACGGAGTGCAGCGTGGAGGTTGGTTTTGGCGGTGGTGGGGTTGCGGGTGAGGGAGATGATGAGTTGGGTGTCATCTGCGTAGGAGAGGATGGTGATTCCGTGTGGTCGGAGGATGTTGGCGAGAGGGGTCATGTTAATGTTAAAGAGAGTGGGGCTGAGGGAGGACCCTTGGGGTACTCCGCAGATGATTTTGGTAGCAGTGGAGTGGAAGGGTGGGAGGAGGACTTTTTGGGTTCTATTGGTGAGGAATGAGGTGAGCCAATCCAGGGCTTTGTGTCGAATTCCTGTGTTGTGGAGGCGTGTGCGGAGTGTGTGGTGGCAGACAGTGTCAAAGGCTGCGGAGAGGTCTAGGAGGATGAGTGCGACAGTCTCGCCCTTGTCGACTCTGGTTCTGATGTCATCGGTACATGCGATGAGGGCGGTTTCCGTGCTGTGGTTCTTGAGGAACCCGGATTGTGAGGGGTCGAGTGTGTTGTTTTCCTCAAGGAAGTGGGATAGGGGGGCGTTAACTAGTTTCTCTGCGACCTTGGCGGGGAAAGGGAGGAGAGAGATGGGGCGGTATTTGGAGAGGTCGTCAGGGTCGGCTTTGTTTTTTTTAGGAGTGCAGTGATTTCTGCGTGCTTCCAGAGGTCTGGGAAGGTGGCGGTGTCGAATGAGGTGTTGATTATGTCGCAGAGCTTGGGGGGATGGTTAGGCTGGCTTTGTTGAAGATGCGATGGTGGCAACGGTTGGAGTGGGATCCAGAGTGGATGGAATTCATGGTTTCTTCAGTTTCTTCGTCGGTGGTTGGGGCACAGGTGGTGAGTAGGTTTGGGGGGGCGTGAGGGTGGTCTGAGTTGGGTGGGTAAGAGGCGTGTGTGGTGGATGTGTGTGGTATGAAGCTGTTGTGTATGTCCAGGATTTTGTGGTAGAAATGGTTGGAGAGGGAGTCGCAGAGGGCTTGTGTGTGTGGGGTCTATGTTGCTGGCTTTGGGTTTGGAGAGCTCTTTGATGATGGTGAAGAGTTCTTTGCTGTTTTGGGAGTTGTTGCCAATGAGTTCCTTGTAGTGTGCTCTTTTGGTGGTGCATATGAGTTGGTGGTGGGTGCGAATGGAGTTTTGGAGGGTGGAGAAGTTCGTTGTTGAGGGTTCTTGTTGCCAGGCTTTCTCCACTTGGCGGCACTTGCGCTTGGTTAAGTGGTGAACCATGGGGCGTTCTTGATGTTGCGGGCGGTGAAATTGTTTCTGAGGGGGCTAGTGTATCTGCGCAGGTAGTGATCCATTTTAAGAGGTTGTGGGCTGCGGCGTTGGGAACAGATAGCGGTATAGAGTTTGGGGTCTCTGAACTCACAATTTACAAATACATCTTTTAATTAAGATTTTTTTGGGATTATCAGTTTGAAAATGCCAGTTTCAGAAAGTGGGCATTTTCTTGTTTAACCATTCTGTGCCTCTGCTTGTTGCTGAATCCACGTCTGGGTCAAACTGACAGTTAGGCTGTTTGTGAATTCACTATAGACAGTGACATAAAGGGAGCTGGGGTGTGTCCTGAATATCCTGATAGGTCTTCCTGGGCTAGAGTGGGAGGGAGGAGCTGACACATGCACCTGAAAGGGCTGTGCCTGTCCTCACATAGTGCAGTCTCCGACCTCGTGGAGAGTGACTGGAGCTAGGCCTGGGCAAGGCAGGATCTTGTGAACAACAGAGACTCTTCTTTGAAGAGCACCTACTTCAAAGGCAGAAATGAGTATGAGTAGTGGACCCAAAACCCCAGACTTATAGAACATTTCTGGATCAAGAGGAACCTCTGCCAAGGGGATGAACCAAAGAGAAGCAGTACTGCCCCTTTGCTGAGTGTGGTTTGCTGGGTTGTCCTGCAATTGCTCCTTCTGCTGTGGAGAGGACAAAGACTGGACTTTGCTGTGTATCCTGTTTGTGAAGTTTCTCCAAGGGCTTGAAGTAGAGTTTGCCTCCTGTTGGAAGTCTCAGGGATGTCAAAGACATCACATTCATCTGCCTACAGCACTGGGAACTGTGTGTTTTGTGCTGCAACAGAAGAAAAACCACCACCACGCCATCAATAATGCCGCTGACTGCAGTTTAACCTGACAGCACCACATGGAGTCGTGTCCCACTTCGCACCACAAGCCTGGTCTCACATACGCCGCCTGACACCATCACCCAGCTGCTGCTTGCACAATGACCTGTTGGCCCGCATGTTGCACCGCCTTGCTTCACACTGCAGCCTTGGTATCCCCGATGACGCTTCTCTACACTGAAACCGATGCCGCTGCCTGCACCCTGGGCTGAGAACAGAGCTCATAAGGTACAGGAAGCACCGTCTCCTCCAGCACAGCAGCCCCCGTCCACCAACGCCAGCACCCTCAAATGTCCCTGCCTGCACTGTGACCTCTGGACGCAGCATGTAGCCCACCCTGTGTCGTACTGCAGCCTTTGGCCTACCGATGACAGTGCTTCAGTGTCACCGCTCCCCGCACCATGACCCGAAGAAACCGTACATTGCACCGCACTGCTTCACACCGACACCACATGATGCCATTACAGTGCCGCTGCCTGTACTGCAACCTGGGGGCCCAACAAGTCACATTGTCCCATTTCCCACTATAGCCGGACACCATCAACACCAGCGCTCCTGACTTTGCCATCAGCATGGAGCTTGATCTACAACACCTGTGACTTTGAGGGCCTAACAACCCCTGCCCTGACCTCCGAAAACCGATGCCCGCCGATGCCTGCCAATGCCTGCAATGCTGCACTGCACACGACGCTCTGCATTTCCAAGGTACTGTTACTGGGTCTTCCCGACACCGTAAGTGGCCCGCATCTTCACATTAGGCTTGAACTGTTGGATTTATTGTTCATGACGTGGTGAGAGCCCAGGAGGAGCTATTGACTTCAAGGAACTGAATTTTTAAGTAATTCTTTGCAAAATATCATAGCTTCATTACTGTATTTTGATTTTTTCTCATTTTGGTCTTGTTTTACACAGATAAATATTGGTTATTTTTCTAAAACCTGTGTGGTGTCCTTTTTTAGTATTTCCACTGTATTATTGTGTGTTATGTGCAAATGCTTTACTCATTGCAACTGTGATAAGCCTGTCTGCTTGTGCCAAGCCACCAAGGGTGTGGGCAGGGGTTATCTTAAGTGTGTGACTCTGGGGCGTGGCCACGCGAAGGATGATGGCGCACGCTTGATTCTGGAGCTCCGGAGGGGCCGGCAATTTATCCACAAATACCGAACTTAGCCTCGGGGCATCCCGCAATCACAGAGCGGGGGAGCCTGAGGAGGCAGAGGGGAGCCGTGGAATCCGTTCCGGGCGCTGGTGTGCTGATCCTGACGGAGTCGGAGACTCGGAGCAGGAGGCCGGATCCGCCCTGGAAAACCGTGGACTTGCGTGCAGGCGCGCGACCTGCTAAGGACGGGCCCCCTACGCGGGTGGAATCGGAGGTGGCAACGGCCGGCCGGGGACGGCAGCGGAGGACCGGGGAGCGGCTTCGGCGCACAGCTCGAGCTTGAGGTGAGCTGGGGGCGCGCCGGGGCCGGAGACACGGCCCGGACTCGGCGCTGGCGGCGAGGGGAGCCGGCGGACCCTGGGTCAAGGGGCGGCCGGAGCCCATAATACAGATTGGAGCTGGACTTCGGACCCCCTGCGCGCTGCCCCCTTAGCTTTGAAAAGCTCTGGGAAAAGAAAAAAAAACACAGACGATGAGGAGGAAAATCAGGAGAGCAGTCCCCGGCTGCATAAAGCTTAAAGAGGGGGAGGGAGGCGGAAAAAAAAAAAAAAACAGCGACCCGACTGTGGTCCCCCCAAACAAAGTCAAGTGGAACAGAACCCTGCGCTGAGTGAGGGAGAACGCAGGAAATACGGACCTCTGTTGAGCCCTGGTGAGCGTGAACGACCGACTGGTGGGGGGAATCCGGGACACCCCAAGAGCACAAGGGACCTCCTGAGCATAAGAAACAAAACAGGCGACCTCCCGGCAGTTCGTGAAGGCACAGACCGGGGGACACAACCCAATCCGGGCTGGATCAGGAGGGGAGGACCCGAACAGAAGAGCGAACATAACAATAGCCGCCCTGGTCAGCGCGGCGCGCCCCCCTGAACGCCTAATGTCACCCAAGAACCGCCACAAAAGTAAAACCATGGACAGTACAACACCCGCTGAATGCAGAGGAGGGGAGCCACAGGACCCTCCACAACCCACGGTACAGGACACCTTAGACAAGATCTTGGGTGCAATAGAAGATACAAAAGCAACGCTACAGCGCGACATCAATCAGGTCGCAGTTGAAGTCGGCCTACTGAGGGCAGACCACCACAGACTGGTGGACAGAGTAAAGGAAACAGAGAACACCTTGGCCGAAATTGCACCACAACAAAAAGACCTAAAAGCTGAGGTGACGTACCTTGCGGACAGGGTTGCACGACTGGAGCAAAGAGCAGAGGATGCAGAAGGAAGAAGCCGCAGGAACAACGTGCGTGTAGTGGGATTGCCGGAGGGGGCTGAGGGTGCAAATATGATGAAATTCCTGGAGGAATGGTTGCGCACAGTCGTGGCGCCGGGCTGCCTGACCCCCTTCTACACTCTGGAGCGAGCACACCGGGTGCCCTCGAGGCCCCTGGCCCCGGGCCGGCCTCCTCGCGTGGTAATAGCCAGACTATTACACTACAGAGACAGAGACATCCTCCTACAAAGAGCCAGAGAGGTGGGCCCCTTTAAGGTGGCGAACGGGGAGGTGACATTGTTTCCGGACTTCACATTGGACGTCCAGACCAAACGAGCTTCATTCCTGGCAGTTAAGAGGGCCTTAAGGGACGAGGGAATCCAATACTCGCTTCTCTTCCCGGCCAAACTGAAAGTGGCAATAGACAGTAAGACTACATTCTTCCTGACCCCCGAGGAGGCGTGGGAATGGCTGGAGGCTCGGGGGGTCCAGATGGGACGACATGTGAGTGGGAGCCCGAGTGGGGGTGGAGCCCGTCGAGGCTCGGGAAAACGACGAAACGGGGGCCGTCTCCGCTTGGCGCCAACCCAGTCACAGAAGGAGATGGGGAAAAAGGCAGCTATAGAGGCAGCTGCTTCTATGAGCAGAGAAGAATCACCTCTGGAGGGCTCAGGTGGAGAATCAGACGACACAGTGGTGTCTTCCGCGGGGGGATCGGCCTGCTCGGTGATGCTCCCGAGGGTGACCCCGCAGACGGCGGACGAACTTTGATACTGGAGTACACAAAGGAACCCCGAGGAGAGGAAGGAACGCGTTTATGAGGCCCCTCCGGGTATGGCCCCCCCAACCAGAATCTCGTCCTTTCCGACAGACTGGCGAGAACTAGACTTAAATGTTTGATTGAGTTGCACGGTCGCACAATTTTTTGGGCAGCCCTCCGTTTGAGAGGCGCCCTGGGGAAGGGGAGTTGGGTTACATATTTGTTGGGTTTGGTGGCGCATTGTGGGAGGTGGCTTGTCAGGGTTAGTTATCTAGTCACCCAGGGGACGCCGACAACTGGGGCGGGCCGGGAAAGCAATGGTGCGACTGTCCCTCCGTCATGGCAGAGTATAACCTACTAACATGGAATGTGCGAGGGATGGGAACGCCAAACAAGAGACATAAAATACTGTCCTATCTAAAAAGGAGGGGTATTCAAGTGGCGTTGCTACAAGAGACCCATTTGGCAAAAGGGGAAGTGGAAAGCTAAGGCGCAGATGGAGAGGACAGGTGTTCGCCACGGAATATTCGGCGTTTGCCAGGGGGGTACTGATCTGGGTACGTGCTGGGGTCCCCTTTGAAGTAGAATCCACCAACATCTATCTCGAGGGCAGGTTTGTGGTTTTAGAGGGAAGATTACACGGACTGCCGATTGTCCTGAGTTGCATATAAGCCCCTAATCAGGATCAGATCCCTTTCTTGACACGGTTATCAGGCCAACTCACGCGGGAGCGGGTGGGAGGTCTCTTGATTGGTGGGGATTTCAACAGTGAACTGGATACAGACCTGGACCGCTCTACCCCACCACTGTCCGGAGCAATGACATGTAAAGTAGCCCAAAGACTAAGGGAATGGCTATACACATGGGGACTACTAGACATATGGCGTGAACAGCACCCTGCTGAAAAAGATTATTCATTCTATTCAGGACTCCACCGAGTACACACTAGAATAGACAGAGTGGTCTGTACAGCAACAATAATGCAAGGAATGGTCCTCTCTGAGTATTTGGGACGTACGCTGTCTGATCACAACCCCCTACTAGTGACCTGGAGAATGAAGAAGGATAGGCCTCCCATCCCGATGTGGAGGCTGGCTCCTGGAGCCTTGGAGGACCAGACATATAGAGACGAACTTCGCATGTACCTAGCTGACCATATTAAAATTAATAAAGGATCCACTGACTCTAGATCCATAGAGTGGGAGACTCTTAAAGTAACAACCAGGGGGTATTGTGTGGGACAGACAACCGGGGTGAGACGTACACTTGAACGGGAATTGACTAGACTAGAGAAGGAAATACATGAAGGGGAACGGAGACAGGGAATAGATGAACAGGAAAAGGAGAGGTATGCCCAGGCAAGGAGAGCCCACTCCCAGGCTGAAGAGCAACTCCGGTGCCATAATATGAAAAAATACCTGGCCTCAATACATTCGGAGGAGGGTAGATCAGGTAAATTGCTGGCGTGGCTGGCAAGGCCGGGAGGAGAGGGTGAGCCTATTACAAGGGTGATAGCCATGGACGGAGAGAGAAGACATAGCCCGGGCGCTATAAATGGCGCCTTTAAAGAATACTATACTCACCTATATAGGAAACCCGGTGAACTGAATGTCCCCGCCCTTGAGATATTTTTACAACGACTCCCCCTGCCAACGCTGACAAACGAGGAGTGAGAGGGACTGGGAGCCCCGGTGACAGCGGAGGAGGTGTGTGGGACGGACGGCCTACCCATGGACTTTTACAAGAAGTACGGTACCTTATTGGCCCCCGACTGGTAGAAATGTATTCTGAGGCGTTGAGCCGGGGCGAGTTGCCGACCACGCTGAGGGAAGCACTGGTGATCCCCCTACCCAAAACCAAGTCTAAAGAGGCGTCGGTTGCTGACTTTCGCCCCCTGTCAATGTTGAACAACGATTTCAAAATACTCAGCAAAGTCATGGCCAACCGGTTGCTCGTCTACTTACCCACGCTGATACATGAGGACCAGAACGGGTTTGTCCCGAACCGGAGCACATCCCTCAATCTAGGGCGCCTATTCGCTATCCTGCATATGCCCAGGGAAGTGAAACCTGAGGCAGGTGTGTTACTTGCCGTAGATTTCGAAAAGGCTTTTGACTCGATCAGATGGGATTACTTGAGAGCAGTGATGAGGCAAATGGGGTTGGGAGAGGGTCGGGTAAAATGTGTGGATCTACTATATACATCCCCCCTGGCTAGGTTAAGGACAGGCAGGACGGTGTCCGACACCTACCCAATACACAGGGGCACCAGGCAGGGATGCCCACTGTCACCTCTACTATTCGCCCTGGCCATCGAGCCACTGGCGGCCCAGCTGCGAAGAGACGGTGCGGGTAAAGGGATACAATGGGGGCAGGTAGAACATACAGTTTCCCTCTATGCAGATGATATACTTATCTACCTCAAGGACGGAGAGACGGGACTCCCCTGGGCTCTGGAGGCTTTGGAGCACTTCGGGACCCTGTCGGGACTACGACTCAATAGAGGCAAAACATATGTCTTCCCTTTGCTGACGAACTGTGACCGCCCCGTCTCGTGCCCGATGGATGTGGGCTGGGCGCCAAGGACCTTTAAGCACCTGGGCATACAGGTGTTCCATGAGATTGGGGACCTACGTGACGGTAATCTTGGAAGGGCGCTCCGATCCCTACGTGCCTCTGTGAGATTCTGGCGTTCCCTGAGGCTAACCATAATGGCGAGGGTCTCACTGACTAAAATGATAATACTGCCCCGCCTACTTTACTGCTTTGCAAACTTACCACTACTGATCCCAACGACGTGGTTCTGCGAACTCAATACACTGATCAGGGAACTCGTATGGGACGACGGCCGCAGGCGCACAGCACTTTCGACACTCTGTAGGCCAACGCACTTGGGGGGTCTGGGAGTCCCTGAATTTGAATTCTATTACTTAGCTTCCCAATTACAATGGGTTGCAGGATGGCTGAGCGGAAGGGGACAACTGGACAGATATACCACACATGGAGAGGTTGGAACATAGAGGATTGCTGCTCATATGATAAGCATGAAAAGGACTAAGCAAGCAGACAGTCTGATGACGAGAGTAGCAGCAGCATGCTGGAAGAGAAGTGAGAGAAGAGTAGGGGTAGGACAGCCATACTCTCCGGCGCTACCGCTTTCGGTGCTGAGGGAAGACACTGATGAGAGGAGCCTGGTGGGCTTAGGGCTGGGACCCTGGAAGAAGGCAAGTGTGGTGGCAGTGGGGGAGCTCTTCAGAGGGGGGGTGATGAGGTCCTTCACGGAACTAACAGAGGCGGGAGTCCCAAAGGGACAGTTCCTCCAACATCGGAAACTAATACACACACTTAAAGAACACTGGGGGACGATTAATGCAGAACCCCCCACACACAGAGTGTTACATCTCCTATTGGTATCTGGGGGGGAATCCCACTTAATTGCTAAAATTTATAGGGCCCAAAATGAGGAAGCACTGGATGCACTGCAGCCCCAGAGAGAAAGATGGGAAAGGACGGTGGGCAGGGAATTAACGGACACGGAATGGGGCAGGGCTCTAGCATACCCCCGGACGGTCTCACGAAACACCCGGTTGAGGTACATACAGTACAATTATATTCATAGAACATATCTTACCCCGCACCGACTGACACTAATTTACGGTGGAACCCCAAAGACATGCCCCAGATGTGAGGACGTAAGCGCAGACTTTGATCACATGGTGTGGAACTGCCCAGAACTCCAGCAGGGATGGGTTGCAGCGCTAGCGGACCTAACACGAGTATTGGAAGTAGAGCTGACCCTATCCCCAACTATATGCTTACTGGGTGTGAAATTGGGTGTCCCACTCGGGAGGGTGAGGGGGCGCTTTCTAGACCTTGCACTGGCTCTTTATAAGAGACGGATCATGCTGGTCTGGAAGTCCCCCAGGCGCCCAACAACGGGTGATTGGAGGCGCGATGTGACGAAATGGGCTAGAGCCGAACTACAAGTGCTAAAGAGCGAGGAAGCGAGGGGCCTGCGCCAAACCCCTATGGCTCCGGCCTGGGAAGAAATATTATTAGAATGGGACAATTGGACAAGAGAAGGGGGGGGAGATAGGGGTGGGACCAGAATAACCAGAGATATGGGACATGAAGCAACAGGGCGAGTTGGAGGTAACACTAGAGGTGAAATGGATTGGGAGGAAGGTCGGGGACCCACATGGGATGGAAGAGCGAAGCAAACAGGCGAGCATAACACTACGCAATATTGGATAAACAGACCCGTCCCAAGGCACAGTTATCCAAGACCGAGTGGGTAGAGAGGAAGGATTTGGGGTGGCACCGGCCCGACCTCTTTGGGGGAAAATAAAATTTTTAAAAAAAAAGAAGAAAATAAGAGGAAAAAAGAAATCACCCCAGCAATGGAGGGCACCGTCTCACAATAGCGCCACCACGTTAAAATAATAGGGTTTGTTAGTTAAAAATGATAAACAGACACAAGAGTAAACTAGGTTTCCAGTACACACACGAAACGAGTGAACATTTAAGAATCATAAGCGTATCAAACATACTGGGACTTTTATGCTGCAAGTTACAAATGTGAATTTAATGGAAACCAGTTAATGGCACGAAATGTATTACATATGTAAAACAGTGAAAAGTTAATAAAATATATTTTTTTTTAAAAAAGTGTGTGACTCTCTTATCCTGACCAGGAAGAAGAGGCCCTACTTGGACAGGGTGCAAGTCACTGCCAACTGGAGAATCCCATTACTAACACTCAGAAACAACATAAAAGTAGAAAATAAACTGCTGGACAAATGTGTACCCCAAAAAACAACAACTTGGGTTTATTCATTATCACATGTAAATTGTCCAAGGTCATTGGCTAGTCCATGTGCAAATGTCCACGCACATCAATGTGCTCTCACTTAGCTCCTTTACTGCTAGGAAACCACCACAGGAAGGGGAAGGCAGGCACCTCAGGGAGCATCCTTGGGGGCGTTTGGATTTGGGATAGGTGGGTTTGGGTTTGGGAGGGTGGACTGCTTCTTAGGAGGGGTGAGCTTCTTCTTGGGAGTGGGGAATAGGTGCTGCATGGGGGTAGGTGTGACAGGGGAGTACATGGAGGTGGAAGGGATGGGTTGTGAGGTAGGTCTTTTGGATTTGGGATGAGGTAGAGGAAATAGGGGAAAGGGCAAGCTCAAACAAAACATCTGGCTTAGGAGCATGGGCATGGGCATGGTCAGCAGAAGGGGTGGGGATTTGGAGGTCGAAGGAGTGCTTGTCTGCTGTGTCAGTGTGGATGCCTTGGGTGTGTGCCTGTGTGAGGTATTCTTATGTTTGGGTGGTGTCTTTTGTATGTGTCCATGAGGGCATTTGCATGTCTTGGGTGGATGTCTGTTTATCTGTTGGGGTGGTGTCTTCAGGTATGGTGGGTGTGTCACTGACTGTTGTTGTAGTGCGCGTGGGTATGCTTGATGAGGTTTGTGGTACAGTGGGGGTGGTGGGAGTGCCTGGGGAAGTGGGTCGCTGATGTGTGTGTGGGTGTCTGTTGAGTGCTTGCGTGCCACTGTATTTTGTGGTGCCTGTGCTTATGTGTGCTGCTTTTGTGTGTTGAGGTGGGTGCATGCAGATCAGTCTGTGGGATTGTGATAGGTAGGGGAAATGGGGGATTTGGATTGGGAAAAGGGAGATGGAGGGGTGATGGAAGGTGGGGGGTGACTGGCTGCCGCAATTGTGGAGTCCAGAGCCTGAAAAAGTCCCTGTAGACCAGACATTGTATTATGAATACCTTCCAGCAATGCAAATGGCTGTCTGAGCCACAGAGATACTCCTCAGGAGGTCAATAGCCTCCTCACTGAGGGCAGCGGGTGTAACAGGGGCTGGTGCAGAGGTGCCTATGGCAAAGAAGATGCCCACCCTCTTGGGCGAGCGGGTACAGCCAACTGGGTTTGGCTCAACAGGGAGGGTGATGAAAGAACTGGGGTGGTGGACAAAGATGGTACAGGGGTACGTCCCGATGGGTCTGCCACCACTACGGAGCAGCCACTGCAGGAAGAATCCGATGATGACAAGGATGTAGATTCGGTCTCTCCCGTTGCACTCCCCTTACCCTCCAGGCAACTGGGTCCCTTTGTGTCGGTGGTGTCTTGACCCGAGGTCCTGTGTCCAGATGCTTCCCCACTCAGCTGTGCCTTGTCTCCTTTACTTCCCCTGGATGATGCTGCAAATACACAGAGAACTAGGGTAATCACATGTCCATGATCACAACTGAACAACAGCTGTGATTAGCAATCATTACCATGATGTCAAGTAGGCCCCAGCAACAAACTCCACCTACGTGGCCCATACATGTACCATGCCATATACATGCATGCCATCTGAACTGTCAACAGTTGCTCATAGGAAAATCAGGATCTCAAACAGCTACAATTCCATGGCTGAAGTTGTGTAATCAAAGTAACAATTGAACAAGTAGGAGACCTCATCACATTCAATGCTTTGCCTCATGGAGCATACATCACTTACCTGTTGTCATACAATAGTAGGTCAATGCCCAATCCATTCCCACAGATCCCACACAAAGTCATGCAGACATCTATTTGTCACACACACAATAACACAACAATACAAACTGATGCTCCCAGAATATGCCATGTTGCTGATAACAGTACAATAGCCCAGAGAAGGAAACATGGAAATACTCATGTTACACAGGAAACAGATCACAATGCACATTTCACCAATTGACATTTGTCCCATTGGAGTCATGGAGGTAGTACTAATGTTGCTCAGATATGCCACACATTTGGCATGGAAATGTACACTGTAGACAAAATGTGCAAAATGTCAGGGAGGTATGTCTCTAAACTCCACAACACAATGAAACAGCAAGTCCCAGGAAAATTACCACTAATGTCTAGCACCCCTTTCAATGACATACTCTGAGTGCATCAGTATACATCATTAGTCCTTTGGATGTTGGAGAGGCCCAGAGATTTGAAAGTACTTGTAGAAGGCCCTCAACATGTTGCCCAGTTGGAAGCTAATCATTGTCTCCATTTTGGTCATGCAACCCAGATGTCTGTGGATGAATGCTAGTATCCAAAAACATGTATTTGTAACTAAGTGCAAGTCACTTTCACATTTGCAAATCACCTTGCTACATGATTCTTCATCAATGGCATGGAAATACACATTGTGGGAAAAACTTCTAGGCATACCCATTATGTCCCTTATTGCTACTTCAGTTGTACATGTCGAATGACATGTTATAATGGATGGAGGTATGTGTCAGCCAATAATCAATGTTGACACACTGCTGTCTGTCGCACTACATGAAATCCCCATTGTAAATGTCCTAGTTCACACACAGGTTGCCATGCACAACTATGTGAGGGAATACAGAGATTATCCCCTCAACACAAGGTAGACCATGCATGAAACAGCAGTGCACAGATGTGTTTTTTTTTTAAAGAGAAAGGGACACATGTTGATATGTAAGCACAAGGAGTGTTGGCAACACTGATGACACATACATCATGTCAATAGATATTCCCCACTTACCAAGGGAAAGTATTGATCTATATCTGCACCCCACAAAATGTATGCACTGTCACATGCATGATGATATCATCTTCATATTACAGACATTAGTGAGGCACCATCACCCGTCACACCCTGAAGACAAGTAGCCTCTGGGTGGCAAAGGCCAAAATATTCCTTTCACTAGACACATGGCTAAAGACAGTGATCCACCAGTTCCTTTCTTTTGGCCTGTAACACTGAGGAATAGTGGTCTGTTGCATATAAATTATACCCATTACACCAACAAGCATTACTTGATCAATCACTGTACACATCCATGTGTTGGCCCTGGAGAGCAAATTGTTTGTGGTTTGTACACAGTTGTGCCCTAGGTCTCTGGGGGCACATCAGTATGCAACACATGACATGTCTACACAAACAATCACTCATCTACTGTGTTACACATGGCTCATTCCTAATTGTCAGGGGGAGCTATCAGAATCTAACATATTCACTTGGCAATGTGACAAGCTGGAATAGGCCCTGTACTAACCCCCTTGTGGCTGCTGTGTTTTCCTCAAAACACCCATCAAGATCTGGGTAGGCCACTGCCAGAATGTGGGCCATTAGGGGGCCATGGCCCAACAGGCACACCGAACATATTGGAGAGACATCCCCAGCTGGAACTCAGCAATCTTCCAGGCCCAGTGTCTCAGGTCCTCCCACCTCTTCCGACAATGGGCACTTCCCCAGCTTTGGACACCTGGGACTGCACCTTCTTGGTGATGACTCTCCATAGCTCCTTCTTATGATGGGTGTTGACCTGAATGGATGCAAAAGACAAATCAAGAGATTACAATTACAAGTTTTGTCACAAATGGCTGAGTCACATACATGTCAGAAACACCAAGCCAGAACTTTTCAATTTGTTAGCACTCTACAAGTGTGAAACACACAAGCCAATAATTACAGGGACATGACTACCAACATATGTATTTGCATCTGCAGACTAACCCACTACTCTGCTCATGGCCTACAATGACTAATCAAGCTTACTGTCAACAGGTAGCCCCTGCTGAAGCAACCTTACAGTGATGTGAGTCACAATAAAACAATACATACCTGTGTGGCTTCTGAAGGGTAAACTCTTTAGGCCTGAATGGACCAACACATTCACACTCTGTGAGATTGACTCACTGTATACAGTCCCTACAGGCAATTGCCCTAGCACAAACATCCCCATTACACTTGAGTAACAATCAAGGGGCTGGCATGGTGGGTACAGAAAGTGTATTCCTTGCCCATGTGTTGACATGTGGAATAACAAATGCAGACTCATGCCACTACAGGGGGTGGGTTCTGTGGTATGTAACTTTACCACATAACAGTCTTTTGGACATATGTGTCTATCCTACAGAGATGGCATCTAACATATAAAGGCATGCATTGTACAGTTTCTGCTATGTGATCAAGCTACTGAGTCACGTCATGGCCTCCCAGAAATCAACACACTGTACTGTGGGACTGTCATTTATGCAATAAGTCTTTACAGGACAAATATGACCTGTGTGAAGGTGACAACAGAGCTGTGGGAGTAAGGGACCTGTCATGAGTAAAAGACACACACTGACAATGATGCAAAATGCACACATGGACTAATTTAATTATTTACCTCTGCACAGTTCCTAATCTAGTTAAAGGAATGAGGCATTCAGGGCAGGTTTTGCCACAACAGCATTATATTGGCCACACACCAAGATTTGTTGGGGTACAGGGAGGAGCACAGTGCCACAGTTGCATAGCCATGGTGACTCTCTCACAGCCTGGACTAGGTTCCATAATGGGACGTATATTTGACAGTCCCTGGTATCTGCAGGCTGAGCAAACAGAACCTATTTGACACTCCATTCCATAACTTCCATGAGTGACAGTACATCATGTAACCATCAGCAATTTGCCATGTAGTGTGTGTGGCAACCTGAAGGACACAGTGAGTAATGATATGCCTTCCACACAGCAGTTTAGCAAGGCCAGATGTAGACTGAAAGATCTGTGGCACTGTTCACATTGCTCACAATTCTGAAATGACTCATACAGGATGCATACACAGCTCATGCTGTCGGGCATATACATTTTGTCCAACATTTGCAGCAATCATGAGGAAAGAGATGTCATTCGGTGGCGGTAATGTCTTCTTACTTATTATGTGCATCCAATACAAGTAGGATCTAGGACCCAAAAAACCTCACAAAACACAATGTGACTGAACTTAACATATGCTACTGGCCACCAATACCTGCACATTGTACATTCCATTAATCCCACACAGACTGCAACAGCAGGCACACAATAAGTCAAACTAGCACACAGGGGCACATAGTAGCCTGTGAGGAGGAAAAGGATGATGAAGTACAGACAAAATTGTGCACCCGAGGTATTTAGCTGCTCCTCTGGTGAGCCATAGAGCTGTTGATACAGGGGTAGGACCTCAGTAACAAGCCTGTCCAGCTCCTCTGGAAAGAAGGCAGGGGACCTATCACCTGCTGGATGTGGCATGATTGCTCCCAGGGGCATCACACACCAGCTCAGGTCGAGGAGATGTTGCTGGCAGCAGTGTCAGGAGTCAAGTGAGTGAATTTACAGAACATGGCGGTCACAACCGCCACATATGCGGTCGTCACCCCTGGTGGACACAGCCATTGGTCCTTGACCGCCACTGGCAACATTAGCCTATGGCTGTGTCCACCGTGGTTGTAACCGCCATCACGACTTCCACCAGCAACAGCAGGCAGATGACCAGTAGAGTAGGACAGGCCATTTTGGTGGCCTGAAATGCTGTATTGGGCTTTCTAAACTGTGTCACACATACAAAATATGCATTTTCACCTCACAAACATCCATATCCTGTTATGTCGTGTAGGTCCTTCTATTCAACCACCATTGTAGTATGTTGCAGGGCACAGATGGCATTTAACAGTGGGGCACAGTCCACCTCCGTCAACTGTCATTTTGACAGTCGGAATATACAGTCACATTTTGAGGGGCAATCGTGTTGCACATCTTTGAGCTTGGTACAAATCCATGTTGTGGACACATGTGTTGACAACCATTGGGGGCACATGTGAGCCTTGTGTAGTTGCCAACTTTGATGTGTACTTGGTGTCATGTCTATACAGTTAGAAATACTTTGTCACATGATATCATTGACGTGCTTCATGTATGTTGCTGTGGACAGACTGACTAATGTTAGAAATCATGTCTTCTCACACATAGATACTCTGGGAGAGGGAAGATACAGCAATCTCTTGTCTACCGTCCAGTGCCAGACTTTGAGACCATGGAGAAATGGCACCTAATCATGTACTGCCACCTGGATAGGCAAAAAATAGTGTTCTTATGTTGTCAGTTGGAGCCAGAGCTGATTCCAGCTATTAGTTATCCATCCAGCATACCACCTATTTTACAAGTCATGTCAGTATTGGACTTCCTAGCCGCAGGGTCCTTCCAACATACAGTGACCCTATATGCTGGCATGTCCCAACCTATGTTCAGTCTGGTGTTGAAGGCTGTCCTCTCAGCAGAGTTGTAACACCTTGACAGCTATATCCGGTTTCATAATGCAGAACAGCACCATACCCCAGCTGATGTCACAACTGTAACCAGAGAGGGCCTGGCTGGTTGGTAAGTCACATCTGTCCTGATTGTGTGCATGCAATGTCAGGTGCTACAACCATGAACTGAGTGACTCATTGTTACACATATGTCCCATTCCTTAACAGGAGGCCCCACATATCCGAGTCGATACTCTGCTATATTGAGCCAAAGGCTGCTTGATGAGTTAGTTTTTGACATATCACCATCTTAATGTCAAAACGTTTTTGACATGTCCTCATCTTGATAATGTCAAAACATCTTCCATCATTCCTTGAGACTCCTGATAAAGCCCCAAGACGTGGCCGGTGGTGTCCTGGCCAGGAGCAGCCCCAGTGGTCCCACCCTGCTGGCCCATGGCATCCCTACCGTGCACCCTACCCCCACAGGCCTGTGCCCTTGCCACAGGGTGCCCTCGCCCACTAGGCCCTGGAACCTCATTGTCAAAAGTATTGCACTGCAACTCAGGATCCCGAACTGGGGGCACAAGATGGTAGACACTGTGCTTGGTACACAGGTTGGGGGGACGAATGGCTGTCTGTGATGTTGAGGCAACCTAGCTTGAAGGTGTTGATGTAACCACAGTGAGACTCACTGTTTTTGCCTGACCAGTTTGGCCAGATGGGCCAGAACAGTCCTCCATGTCTAGAGATCCAGGTTTACCTTCTTCACTGAGGGCTTCATCTAGCAGGGTAGTGACAGTCTCTTCTGTGGCCTCTCTGTGCCCAGTGGCAGCTCGACCTGTTGATGTGAAAGATGAAATGTTACTGGTTGCATTGTGACGTCTACCTCTAACAGTTTACTGTTACATTAATCAGAGACCTTGCACAAAGATAAGGTGCAGTTAATCCTATTACAACAAGTGCCCATGGGATTGGTTGTATTGACATGACATTTGTGGTGCATGCCAGATCTTTTTGACTGAAGCAGCTGCTGACATGTGCAGATCATTAGCCCTTGGGAGGATGGCTTGAGAATGCCATTTTGCCACCAGTGTAGGCAAAACAGTGGCTAGGCAAGATATGTCTTTGGCCATTTTGAGGCCTAGTTGATTGTGATGCAGGCAGACCCAGGAGTTTGTCGTATGTGACTGGAGTCATCATGTGGTCAGTGCAATGTGCATGTGTCTGCTACCAATACCATTCTGGTTATGCATCTTGAGCCCTTTGGGATCATAGTTTTGCACACTGGGTAGGCTGTCCTTCCTGTCCTGAATAGTTTCATCTTGGGCTAGCAAGTCAAGATGGAGCTAGGTAACCAGACACATCTCAGAGTTGAGCATGATCTGTATCTTGGTCACTCCCAGGTGAGTACATTTCAATTGAGAGTTAGCAAACAAGGGTATTTGGACAAGTGACCACTGGTCTGGTGTTTGGAGTTAAAGAAACAGTGCCTCCTGGGTGTTGCAGTCATGTCACTATTTGTATTACACAAACTTGACAAATGTTATCCTCTCAGGTGAGTAAACCTCATTTAAGAGTTCACTAATAGATGGTTTTGGCAAGTGAACACTGGTTTTGTGGTTGGAATTAGAGAAACTAGGGCCTATTGGGATTTGCATTCCAGTCACTCTCTCCACTTCCCCCCACTATGCAAATGGTGTTCTCCAAGGCGAGTAAACATTAATTAAGAGTTAAAAGACAGGGGTATTTGGGCATGTGAACACTGGACCTGTGTTTGGGGTTAGATAAATGGGGCCTCCTGGCCTTAGCAGCCATGTCACTCCCTCTGCTTCATACACTTGCTAAATGTCATTCCCCCCAGGTCAGTACACTTCATTTGTGAGATACCAAACAAGACTAGTTGCAGAAGAGAACATTGGCCTAGTGGTTGTAGTGATAGTAGCAAGCCTTCTGAGAGTTGCAGTCATGTCACTTTCTGTACTACACACGCTATACAAATATTATCCCTCCAGGTTAGTATACTTCATGTGTGAGTTACCAAACAGGAGTCTTTGAAAAGGAGGACACTGGACTGGTGAGTAGAGTAACAGTGACAGAGCCTCCTGGCCTTAGCAGTTATGTCACTTTCTCTAAAACATACACTTTACAAATGGTATCCTCCCAGTTGAGTAAACGTACATGGAGAGTTGCCAAACAGGGTGTCCTTCAATGAATGAACACTGTTCTAGTGTTTGGAGTTAGAGAAACAGTGCCTCCTGTGAGTTGCAGTCAGGTTATTCCATCTACGTCACACACTTGAGCAATGTTATTCCCCTAGGTGAGTAAAGTTCATTTGGAAGTAGACAAACTAGGGTCTTTGGACAAGGGCACACTGGGCTGGAGGTTGGGGTTATATGAACTGTGCCTTCTGGGAGTTGTGGTAATTTCACTCTCTATCATACACACTATGGAAATGTTATCCACTCAGGTAAGTCCACCGCATTTGATAATTGTGAAACAGATGTTTTGGGGCACTTGAACATGGTGCTGGTTGTTGGAGCTAGAGAAACAGTGCCTCCTGTGAGTTGCAGACAGGTCACTCTCTCTACTACCCACACGTGACCAATGTTTTCCTCCTAAGTCAGTACACTGCAATTGAGAGTTCACTCACAGATGTTCTGCAGCATGTGACTAGTGTGTTAGTGTTTGCAGTTACAGGAATAGTACCTGCTGGGAGTTGTAGTCATGTCAGTGCCTGTACTACACACACTTGGCAAATGTTACTTCCCTAGGTGTGTACCCTTAAATTGATAGATATCAAAAGGGGTTCTTTGGAATAGTGACCACTGGTCTGGTGTTTGGAGTTATGGAAACAGTGCCTGCTGGGAATTGGAGTCATGTCAGTGCGTATACTACACACACTATACAAATATCATTTCCCTGGGTGAGTACCCTTAAATTGATAAGTAACAAACAGGGGTCTTTGGACAAGTGACCACTGGACTGGTGTTTGGAGTTATAGAAACAGTGCCTGCTGGGAGTTGGAGTCATGTCAGTCCCTGTACTATACACACTATAAAAATGTCATCTCCACAGGTGTGTACCCTTCAATTGATGGATAACAAACAGGGGTCTTTGGACAAATGACCACTGCTCTGGTGTTTGGAGTTATAGAAACAGTGCCTGCTGGGAGTTGGAATTATGTCAGTTCCTGTGCCACACACAGACTATACAAATGTCATCTCCCCAGGGGTGTACCCTTAAACTGATAGATAACAAACAGGGGTCTTTGGACAAGGGACCACTGGTCTGGTGTTTGTAAAAACAGTGTCTGCTGGGCGTTAGAGTCATGTCTGTCCCTGGAGTACACACACTATACAAATGTCATCTCCCCAGGTGAGAACACTTCAATTGTGAGTTGCCCAATAGAGGTCTTTTAAAGGAGGCAAAAGGTGAGCTACGAGCATGCATGACATTGCAGTTTGGTGAAATGTTTATATCTTGGCTCTAGACGACGGCATGTGCTGTCTTAAACTGAGACATGCTTACATCTACTGGGTTTGCTAACAGCCAGCCCATAGTTTCCATTTGCTGGAAATATTGTCGCTCCATTTTTGGTTCTCCCCATTTGTCAACGCCATGCAGACGTCAGGCCTCTTACGGTACTTTGCCCTCCCAGAGAGCAGCACTTAACTACTTCTAAACCTATGCAGCAGCCCTTTTCAGCCATTGTTTCAGAACTACTTTTTTCTTTTTTTAAATGGGTGATCTTGCATGCATCTGTACAAGTAACGGGTATCTGCTAAAGAAAACAAGGTGAAGGTGTCCCCATATGCATATATATTATTTTATGAACACCTAGAACCTCAAGTAATCTGTACTTGTATCTTACTGAGAAGATTATACCAGAACAATTAGAAGCAGCAAGGTTTGTTTACAGCACACTCCATATTTTTGCTCCGGTCCATCAGACACATGCTTTTCTGGTTTTTATTAACTAAACATAATTTAGCAGTGGTTTCACCGTCCTCTTCAGTGCACTTCACAGATGAAACTGAGCAGGCTATTTGGTATGTTCCTCTCCTTGGCAATTGAACATGTTACTTAAAAAGACTCATTTACATGTGCACTTTCAGCCCAGTCACACTGCAGAGGTGTGATTGCAATGCCATATTTCTTCACCCTTCTTCCAGCTGCCCATTTTTTTTCTACTTAACAACTTTAAACCATTGTGCTTTTTTGGTCAGGGTGGGGGCACTGTCTGGCACAATTGAGTCCTGGGCTTCAGACGTCACCCACCTCACTAATCATTGAGGGAAGCCCTTTTCTATTCCTTGCAGAGTGGTGTTGGGTATAGGTGTAGAAATGAAACATGGGACTTGTTCTTTACATGTGTCTGGGGATGCGGGTAAATTCTTTTTTGTGCACGTTGTTAAGCCGAGCTGTGGGCTCACAGACAGCTGAATGAAAACAGGCACCTTAATTAGACACAAGCCCAAAGACAGATGGAGAGGCACGTTTGCTGCGGCTGTCTTCCCTCGCAGTTTATTAGAGTTATACCTGATGAATCGGCTGCAGTCCGCAAACCCGAACACCATGAAGTGCACCAGAACCCAAGAGGAGGAGGTGGTGGAGCTTGCTAAAGCAACTAACTGTGCAGCAGAGTGTAACCATGACAGAGGAAACAAGCATTGGCAAAGCCAATAGAACTCGGCAATCCGAGAGCTATCAGCGTTGGCAATGTAATGTATTTGTGTACAACTCTGGGGCTGTTTTTACTGTAAAACATATATGCATTAACATTGCCAATGCCTATAGCTCTTGGATTGCCGAGACCTATTGGCTTTGTCAATGCTTGTGTTGTAACGTACTAGACTCTGCTCCCCAGGTATTCCTGTAAAGCCCTCAGGATGCAGACTGGCAAAGACCTTCTCTTCCCATGGAAAGAGATGTAATGGGGCACTGGGAGGGCCACCTCCAGCCTTCTTGGCCTGCAGCTGGTGCCTGGAGACCAGTAATGGTCCTTGCCCCTGAGGTTGTTCCACCTCTTCCTGCTGTCCTTCCCTGTGCGCAGGGTAGTGCCTACAGCATACAACAATCTTGTCCCACCTTTCCATTTTCCTACTGAGAGGAGTATACTGGACTTGTACTCCAAACTATTGTGGCTCCACTGTTGTGATTTCATCCACCTTGACTCATGAGTATTCTTCAGAAAAACAGGGATTTTTGAAATGTGACATGGTGGAACAAAAAAAAAGGGTGTCAGTTACTTACTAAACAGGGGACGTGAAACAGAGTGTGAATGGCCAAAAGTGTGTGCAGGGTGGTCAATGGGACAGTAAAAAAAAAGGGTCCCTAATATATGAAATCTGCAGACAAAAAGCATTCTGGCTTCTGTGGCTAGCTCTGTAAATGCAAAGGGTTGTGGTCGGTGAAGGGGTGTATTTTATTGTGTCCTTTGCAGGTGTGTCCAGTGTGGCAATGTGTGCCCGCTGCGTTGTTTTCAAATTCATCCGTTGTGTAGTTGTGCATTACTTTGCTGACCACGGATCACCGTGGTTCGGACTGCCATTGGCTGACCTCATGGAGCTCTGCCACGGCAACTGTGTGCTTGTAATAAGGTCAGTGGTTGGTCATGGTGCTGCCGGCGCTAGAGGCCGGGCTGCCTGTTTCCAGACTGTTGCGCCACTGGCAGTCTGCCTTTTTCAGTTGGCCGTCGGAAGTCCTGCTTGTATGACTCGTAATTGGGCGGTCTGAAAAACCTCCAGCATGGCATTCTGGAGGTCCGCCCCTAATCGTAATGAGGGCCAGAATCTGGTAAGCAGCCATAAATACATGCAATCTAACTGGAAGTTGTTTACAGAACACTTTTTATCAAGTGTGTAGGAGATCATGTGGTGAACACGTTAGGACCCACATAGCGTCTCCATTTTATGTTGCACATTTTAGCTTGCATCTTTTTCTGATGGTGACTTTTTACATGGATTTACCCTCATGTAATAGTGTATGGAGAAGACAATGTACATGCAGCCTATTCCTTGTAAGCATTGTTGCCATGCAGTCTGTACACTACGTCAAAAGCTAGACACACAGTGATTCATCATGATTGTCCATTGAAGACAACTCTAAAGTTGCAGAAAAATCATTGCATCAGCTTTGCACCTCTGACACATCCTGATATCAATCAATCAATCAATCAATCATTGGATTTATAAAGCGCACTACATACCCGTGAGGGTTTCAAGGCGCTGGGGGGGGGGAGCTGGAGTTACTGGTCGAAGAGCCAGGTCTTGAGGAGTCTTCTGAAGGTGAGTAGGTCTTGGGTCTGTTGCAGGTTGGTGGGGAGGGTGTTCCAGGTTTTGGTGGCGAGGTATGGTTAGGATCTGCCACTGGAGGTCTTTCTTCGGATGCGGGGGGCGAGGTTAGAGGAGCGGAGCTGATGGGTGGGTGTGTAGAAGCTGAGTCTGTTGTTTAGGTAGGCTGGTCCAGTGTCGTGGAGCGCTTTGTGAGAGTGGGTAAGAAGCTTGAAAGTGATCTTTTTGTCCACGGGGAGCCAGTGAAGGTTTCTCAGGTGGTGGGAGATGTGGCTGTGGCGGGGTACGTTGAGGATCAGTCAGGCGGAGGCGTTTTGGATGCGTTGGAGGCGTAGTAGGTCTTTCGCTGGGATGCCTGTGTAGAGTGCGTTGCCATAGTCCAGCCTGCTGCTGACGAGGGCCTGTGTCACTGTTCTTCTTGTTTCTGTTGGGATCCACTTGTAGATTCTGCGGAGCATGCGGAGTGTGTTGTAGCAGGAGGAGGAAACTGCGTTGACCGGTTTAGACAAGGTGAGGGAGGAGTCGAGGATGAAGCCCAGGTTGCGAGCGTGGTCGGTCGGTGTTGGTGGGGTTCCTAGTGCGGTGGGTCACCAGGAGTCGCCCCAGGCGGAGGGGCTGGATCCGAGGATGAGGACCTCCGTCTTGTCCGAGTTCAGTTTCAGACGGCTGATTCTCATCCATTCGGCGATGGATTTCATCCCCTCGTGGAGGTTGGTTTTGGTGGTGCGCGGGTCTTTGGTGAGTGAGAGGATGAGCTGGGTGTCGTTGGTGTAGGTGAGAATGTTGAGGTTGTGTTGTCAGGCCACTTGTGCGAGCAGGGCCATGTAGATGTTGAACAGCGTCGGGCTGAGGGATGAGCCTTGGGGGACGCCGCAGATGATGTTGGTGGCTTCGGAGCGGAAAGGGGGGAGGCGGACTCTCTGGGTTCTGCCCAAGAGGAATGAGACAATCCAGTTGAGGGCTTTTCCTTGAATTCCGGTTTCGTGGAGACGTGATTCCAGGGTGCGGTGGCAGACTGTGTCAAAGGCGGCAGATAGGTCCAGGAGGATGAGGGCTGATGTTTCGCCGTTGTCCATTTGGCGTCTGATGTCATCTGTGGCGGCAAGAAGGGTGGTTTTGGTGCTGTGGTTTTGTCTGAAGCCGGACTGGGAGGGGTCTAGGATGCCGTTGTCTTCGAGGTGGCTGGTTAGTTGTGTGATATGAATAGTATTTTATTATATATACTGCCTCTGTGCTAGATTGGGCAGAGGAGCACTTGCGCTGGGATTATCCTGGAACACAATGTATTGTGAATGAGATGCAGCCCTGCTGACTCTGACCACCATCCTGCAAAGTACGATAGGCTGTACTGCATTCAAGTTCGCCTTCCTGGCTTCCCGGTACATCTTATCCAGGTATTGAAGGGTAGGCTATCCCAATTGATGTAGCAGAGGGTACTCCCACTATGCTCTCAATACTGTAGGTAGTAATATATAAGAATGTAACAATGCTTTAACATTATCATGTTTGAATTGTTTATCTTTTTTACCATTCTTATAATGCTGATTACCATGCTTTGTTTCATCTGCCTAATAATCACAGCTCATGCATTCTATACAAGAATATGTTTGTTTCGATAAATGTTTGAAAAGACATTGGCCCTCATTTTGACATTGGCGGTAAATCCCACTTACCGCCATGCTGACTGCCGCCAACATACCACCGCCGCAGCAGATATCCATTCACCATATTATGACACACACACACCAATCCGTCACTATTCAGCCACATACACAATTCTGCCACACCATAGGTCATTGATAAACTGGCGGTATCCAAACCCACATTGTTACTTTAACAGAACAACGCCAATCACATTATGACCCACGAATCACCACGGCGGACATTCGATGGCAGTAAACTATTGGTGGTACATACCGCTGCACTCAAAATACACACACACATACAAAACAACACCACAATGGGCAATTCAAACAACACACACCTGACACCCATACACACACGACACCCACCCACTCACACCACTATAAAACACACACCCACATTACCCACAACCCTTTACCATTACAAACAATTGCCACCAGAGAAAGACAGCAAGACCACTGACACAACCAGAGCCACACACTTCTCGCACCTATACACCACTCATGCACCCCACATCACACACCCCAACACATTACCCTACACACCCTCACCTACACACCTCACACAACAACCATGGGACCACAAAGACCCCCCCCCCAATTCTCAGAGGAGGAGCTAAGGGTCATGGTGGAGGAAATCATCAGGGTAGAGCCACAGTTATTTGGAGCACAAGTGCAGCAAATATCAATAGCTAGGAAGGTGGAGCTATGGCGGAGGATCGTGGACAGGGTCAAAGCTGTGGGACAGCATCCAAGAACAAGGGATGATATCAGGAAGAGGTGGAATGACCTACGGGGGAAGGTGCGTTCCATTGCAGCAATACACCAACTCGCTGTACAGAGGACTGGAGGTGACCCCCACCTCCTCAACCACAACTAACAACATGGGAGGAGCAAGACTTGGCAATCAAGCATCCTGAGGGCCTGGCCGTAGTAGGAGGCACCTTTATGTCCTCACCTAATAGCCACACACGGTGCCTCTGGAGTTGCCCCATCACATAAGGGATGCTGCTATTCCTCAGAATGTAAGCGTCATGCACAGAGCCAGTAAACTTGGCATTCACATGGGAGATGTTCTGGTCGGCCAAATACACCATCTGCACATTCATAGAATGGTAACTCTTCCGGTTTCTGTACACCTGTTCAAACCTGTGGGGGAGACCAAGGCCACATGTGTCCCATCAATGGCACCTATGATGTTGGGGATTTGTCCCAAAGCATAGAAGTCACCTTTCGCTGTAGGCAAATCCTCCAACTGAGGGAAAATGATGTAGCTGCGCATGCGTTTCAGCATGGCAGACAACACTCTGGACAACACGTTGGAGAACATAGGCTGGGACATCCCTGATGGTATGGCCACTGTCGTTTGAAAAGACCCACTTGCCAGGAAATGGAGTACTGACAGGACCTGCACTAGAGGGGGGATACCTGTGGGATGGGGGATAGCTGACATCAGGTCTGGCTCCAACTGGGCACACAGTTCATGGATTGTGGCACGGTCAAGTCTGTAGGTGACAATTACATGTCGCTCTTCCATTGTCGACAGGTCCACCAGCGGTCTGTACACCGGAGGATGCCGCCATCTCCTCACCTGCCCCAGCAGACGTGCTCTATGGATGAGAACAGTGAGCAGAGGGTCAGCCAACACTGAGGTACGAAAACACAACTTTATTCCACACATTTGTCAATCCGCTATGTGCCTGTCTTAGTGTGTATTCCAGGCCTAGATATGTGTGACACATTTAAATTTAATGCCATGTGCCCCCCTGAAATGGCAGCTGTCTGACCTGTAAGGTGGGACAATGGGATATGAGGTAACTGCGCTGGCGTTGTACACCGTGGCGGTAGGCGGTCTAAGACCGCGGCGCAATCCTGCATTGGTTAACATTGGACCCTATGGGTCCCAGGAGCCAATGACGATGTACGCCGGCGGTGGCGGTACGCACCGCCACGGACGTGACCGCCATTTTCTCTCTGTTCACTCACTTGATACCTGATCTTCGACGGGAGAGGACCTACACTGCAAGTGCTGCTGTGACCTCAGTCTGGAAGCGACAATGGCTACAGTGTCTGGGGAATGGGCCCCTGCCTTCACTTCGGAGGAGTTGGACAAACTAGTGGATGGGGTCCTCCCCCAGTACACGCTACTCTACGGTCCTCCAGACAAACAGGTGAGTACACTGTGAGCATGCTGTATGGGCAATGGCTGTTTTGAGTGGTGTCGATGGTAGATGGGGGGGGGAATGAGGCGTTCATGAAACAACGGTGAGTGTATGTGCGTCAGGGCAAGGGTGGGAATGTGGGCCAATGACAGTGACGCTCCAGACGGTTATATTTTCTCCTTTTCCCCTGCACTATTCCTCTAGGTCAGCGCCAACCAGAAGAAGGATATTTGGCATGCCATCTCCAAGGAAGTCCGGTACCTGGGGGTGCACCACAGAGCACCCACTGCCATAAAAGATGGGAGGACATTCGCCGCTGGAGCAAGAAGACGGCGGAGGCCCTGCTAGGGATGGCTTCCCAACGTGGGAGGGGTGTCCGTCGCACCATGACCCCCCTGATGTTCCGGATCCTGGCGGTGGCGTATCCGGAGTTGGATGGGCGCTTGAGGGCATCACAGCAGCCACAAGGGGGTGAGTACACTCTCATTCACCTGATTCAGCGTGCATGGGAGGTGTCTGGGTGGGGGAGGTGGGCAGTGGGTTACCCTAGGCCAGGGCGAGTTTTGCAGGCAAGGACCCTTTGTGAGGCAGGCTCAGTGGCTCCCCATCCCCACCAGTGGTAAGAGCCATCTACCCCTAGTCAGGCTCCTGTGACTTCCATGTGTGCAGCAATCAGGCATAGGCCTTGTACCCCATGGCCCTGTGATTAATTAGGGAACTCTAAGTGCATGGCGTAGTGCAGAGGGCTGCTGTGTCTGTAGTGTCCGCCAACAGTAGCGGTATTGCATGCACTGAACATGTCTTTCTACTTTCTTTCCCCCCCTTTTTGTGGTCTCCCTGTTCTTGTGTGCATTAGCATCATCAGGCGGAGGAGCAGTGCCACCGGAGCAGGAGGGAGCTGCATCCCACATGGCCCTGGAGGGCGAGACTACGGACTCTGAATACACCAGTGGGACGGAGGGCGAGGGGAGCTCCACGGCGGGGACAGGAGCTGAGACCAGCGACACCGACTCCTCCTCTGATGGGAGCTTCCTTGCGGTGGCGGGCCCCTCTGTGCCTACCACATCTACAGGTACAGCCGCCACCCCCCATACCAGCACCGCCCTCCCAGCAGCCCATCAGCGTGTGTCCCGTGGACGCTCACCCAGGAGGGTCGGCATCTCCTTCGCCCCAGGCACCTCAGCCCCTGCCCTTGTCAGCCCTGCTGCCCTCAGTGAGGAGGCCATTGACCTCCTCAGATCCCTCACTGTTGGGCAGTCTACCATTCTGAATACCATCCAGGGTGTAGAGAGGCAGTTGCAACAGACAAATGCATACCTGGAGGGCATTCATTCTGGTCAGGCAGCCCAACAGCAAACTTTTCAGACTCTGGCCTCAGCACTGATGGCAGCTATTGTCCCTGTGTCCAGCCTCCCCCCTCCAACTTCCTCCACACAGACCCAATCCCCAGTACCTCAGCCTATCCCAAGCACACCTTCAGACCAGCATGCACACACCTCAACACACAAGGGTAGCTCTGGCAAGCATAAGCACCACACATCCCACAGGCACTCACACAAGCATCATACCCATGCCACATGCCAACATCCACTGCCTCCACCGTGTCTCCCTCCTCCACGTCTCCCTCCTCCGTCCCTATCACATCTCCACTCACACCTGCATGCACTACATCTTCAGCCACTACGTCCATCACCAGCACACCCATCACCACACACCTTGCATCTGAGGGGCATGCAATGGGTGTTGCTGTGGACATTTTGACCGCAACACCTACTGCTTTTGATGCTGCCTCAGATTTACAAAAAGGCGTAAGTCTGTGGCAGCACCAAAAACTAATGCCACCACAGGGATGGCGTTAGCCTGGCACAAGGAGGAATATTTTATTTTTCCTCCTTTTTGCTTTTCCCATGTGTGCTGCATTCTGCAGCACATATAGAAAGAGCAAACAGCCATGAATGGATTTTTATGTGCAGGACGGTATCCCTTCCTGCACATAAACAGTCATTAAAAAATGACAATTTTCTACTTTTATGTGTGCTGCATTCTGCCAAATCGCTATTGTAGATTGTTTGTTCGCAGGAAGGGACACCTTTCTGCACATAAACAATCAATCCCCTCAACGCAGACACCCTTGCACTATGGTGCAAGGGTGCCTGCATTGTTGCTGGTAGCTAAATTCAGCGCCAGCACAGGGGAAACACAAGGGTGCACCACTTTTTAGTAAATCTGGCCCATAGTTTCTTGATTCACAAATGTGGACTACTTTTTTTTTGCTACAGAGTTCACAAATATAGACCAGTTTTGATACCAGGGCCTTTTTTTCTACTACAGCTCGACCCTGTATCTATGTCAGACAATATTTCAGTAAGTCATATTCTGACTTCAAATGTACAAGAGTTCAAATTGAGAGTGACATTGCGCAGGTTTGGGACTGTAATTAATAGGTTATCAAAATTATGTATTACTATTTGTTTTCAAACAATCTAAATCATGTTTTTGAATGCTGAAGTTGTTTTAAGCAACATGATTCCTTTTAACTCCATTAGTGCTTAGATATGAATATTTTGTTGCAATTATATTGAAATGTATTGACCTATTTATTTCCTCAACTATTTTGTCACTTCACCAGACCTGTGGCATCTGCCTAATTTAACCCTTTTTGTATTGTTTTGCTCATTACATTTTTCCTGCTTTTGGGTACAGAATTTTATTGTGATGTGTTTTTAACTTTAACATTGTGTGTAACTGTTCGAACTTTATACTCATTTCTCTGGAGCACTGCCTGCCACTGGTACTATACCTAGCCGGGGTTAAGGAGATAGTCACTTGTAATAATAATAATCATCATCATCACTAGCATCTGTTTTTTATTCAACCCTTGATACTAGACTTCTACCATTTTTACTGATATAAATTGCAGGTGTTATTACCTAATTTGGTGCAGCAAAATCTACCTGCTGATCTCACTGAATGCTAGTGCTGAATATTTAAATCACTGGGTCATCTTAGGCTTTGCATTGTCTCTACTCCCTATCTGTCTTCCAGCACTTGCTAGGAAACTTGATTAATACAGTTTATGGTGGAGTAATCCTCTTCCAAGCATCATTAATATGGGTTTTGAGTGTTCTTTATTTGCACTTTATGTGCACCTCTAGCTAACCCATGGACTCATCATTTATGTCACCTTGTCATCTTACTATGGAGGTTTGATCCCTTTCTCCATGATTTCAGTGTGAAGACCCCAGGTGTCTCCTTTAGCTCTAGGGCTCTCTAGGATCTGCTGTTCACCGTAGGCTAGGGGCCTCAATGATCCACTGTAGAGGTGGAATGAAGATGATATTTTCCCTTAACATCTTTTGCTCAATGTTTACATACAAATGTTACTACAAGTGGCAGAGTTCTTTATCAGGGTCTGACAGTTCCGTCTACCAGGTGCTCCACATGATTAATGCTCAGGCAAGATTCTGTTGGGCACAGGCCGGGTGAGACGGTGTGGCAACCAGGTCCTATCCTGCTTGCCTATCTTCACATCCAGGTCATACACCTCTGGCTCTAGTACTAGCTGTTCTCAGAAGCATGGTCACAGTGGGTGGAGTGCCGGGCAGTGGCCACCTTATTTTACTTGCATAACTGCAAGGTGCAAGAATAAATTATGAAATGTATATAAATTGATAGAGCTTGGCTGTTGGTTTTTAGTTTGATCACAAAAGTCAGTAGACTTCAGCCATCAATAAAATAAATGCAAAACTAACATAGATGGGTAAACTGAATGAAGAGAACCACAAAGAGAGGAAGCTCTCAACCATAAGTACCCTTGCTTTTTTCAGAAATAAATGTAAATATTCCGAATAATTCTTAATTTTATTAAAGACACGGAGGCGAGTATTATGCTTTCTTTTTTTGCTTTATTTTCAATAGCAGCTGCAGCCAAGAAAAAACACCAATCCCAAAAGGTTTGCAGGACAAGCAACCAATCAGAACCCTATGCACATAAAGATATACCAATCTTGAGTTCAAGCAGCCCTCTTTTCAACTGCGAGATAGTCAAGAGAAGGATTTAAACAATAGTCAAATACAACAAATTATACATATGGCTAGGATAAACGCAAGCAAGTCCTGAATTCTGTTCAGAGTAGGAGAAAAGGAGAACTTGATGGGGTGATGATGACAAGTATCTGGTTTCAATGAAGAGTAGAACGAAGGAAGACTCTGGGCAGTAGCAGAATCCGGTGCTTCAGACAGAAGTAGACGCTGGAACATTGGTAGCAACTGAAAGGGTGGGTAAAATAGAACAATGTTAGTAAAATATGTGGCGGGATAATACTCGCCTCAGTGTCTTTAATAAAATTAAGACTTTCCATCATAAATTATTTGGAAAATCTACATTTTATGGCAAGACCGGAGGCTCCTATTATGCTTGTTTAAAGCATATTAATTACTAAAGAAGTTGCAGTATTAACAGGCTTACAGTAAAATGTACGAAAAATAAGATAATTTGACCAATCTGCCGATCTTAGAATATCTTCCAATCGGGAGCCAGCCCAGAAGGCTTTGACGCCATAGCTCCTCTAGCAGAATGGGCTCCGAATTTTGAGGTGTCGATGCCTGCCAGTGACATTATCCATTTAACCCAACGGGCCAAAGTAGGTGAAGAAACAGGTTTATAGGGTTCCCTGAAGGAAATTAAAAGTTGGGAAGCTGAAGATGTTCTAAGATCGGCAGTCTTTTGTTCATAAAACTCTAAACAGTTTCCCACACATAATTTTGGATAATTGGGAAAATAAGGATAGAAAGCAGAAGAAATATTGGTTTTAGTACGTCGAGAAACATTGAAAAGTACACCAGTAGGAGTAAAATGACCAGCAGAGATATCCAAGGCTTTGACATCAGAAAGACGTTTAATAGAGACTAAACAGAGTAACATGGTTAGTTTAGCGGAAAGCATTTTCAAAGACAAAAGGTTATTGTCCTGCCAGGATAAAAACATTTGTAAAACAAGGTTGACTTCCCATAATGCGGTATATTTGGGAAGGGGAGGGTTGGAGAATTTTACTCCTTTCAAAAGGTGACAGATGATGGGATGTTCCCCTACATGGTCCTGTAGGATTTGCCTGAGCTAGCTTGAGAAGCAAGGAAATTAGCTATAAGACTTAGATCTGTTGAAAAGGGATCACAAGCCTTTCCCAGACACCAGCTAGACCAGATAGACCAGGCTGATTTGTAAGCCTTGGATGTGCCAGGAGCCCATGAGTTGTTGATGTAAGTTGAAGCTTCGAGTGAAATTCCTGGATAAGATGAGGAACTTTCCAGGCAGATAGAAGAAGGGATTTGTTGAGGATGAGATTGTGAGGAAGACCTTGGGGATTGAGAAGGAGGGATGGGAAGGAGGGAAGAAGGACTGGGAAATCAATCGATAATTCGAGAAGAGGAGGATACCACACTTGAGATTGCCAGAACGGGACAACTAGAACTACAGTGGCTTTCTGACGTCGAAGATGAGCTAGTACTCTGTTTATCATGATGAAAGGAGGGAAGGCGTAATTTATTGAATGGGACCACTGTTGGAGGAAAACATCGTCGCTAGAGCCTGAGGATCTGGTCTCCAGCTGTAGAAATGAGGAAGTTGGGAGTTGAGACAAGATGCGAAGAGGTCTATTTGGAAGGGACCCCATTTGTGATGTAATAAGTTGAAAACTGAAGAATTAAGTTTCCAGTCGCTGGAGTCGGAGAGATGACGCGAAATACCAATCTGCCACTGAAGTGAGTGAACCTGGCAAGTATTCTGCTCGAACTGAAATTTTTCGGTGGAGACAGAATTCCCAGAAATTTTTGGCTAATTCGGCTAGAGGTTTGGATTTGGTACCGCAGAGATGATTGATGTATTTGACTGCAGAAAGATTGTCCATACGTAGAAGGACTGAACAGTGGACTCTCTTTTTGGTGAAGCTTCTGATCGCAAAGGAGCCGGCAAGCATCTCTAAACAGTTGATGTGCAATGAAGGCTCCTGTGAAGACCATGTGCCTCCAGTCGATATTTGACCACACCTTGCGCCCCAACCTGTTAGGCTTGCATCGGATTCTAGGACAAGATCTGGGGCTGATGCAAAGATGGTCCTGCCGTTCCAGGCCTCTAGGTGGTCTAGCCACCATTGAAGTTCTGTACGGGATTCTGGATCGAGAGGGATGGTATCTGAATAAGCAAGACCCTTGTGCAGATGACGAATCTTTAATCTCTGAAGAGCTCGATAGTGGAGGGGGCCTGGAAAGATTTCTTGAATCGAGGAAGAAAGAAGACCTACAATTCTTGCAAGAGACCTTAGGGAGAGAAAAGTCTGCCGTAAAGAGAGAATTATCTCTGATTCGATGGATTTTATTTTTGATTCTGGGAGTTGGAGAAGTCCTTGAGTAGAATTGACTAGAAAACCTAGGAATTCCATGTTTTGTGCCGGAATAAAGACTGATTTCTCGTTGTTGATTATGAATCGTAGCTCTGAAAGGAGGAAGATAGTGTAGGACAGTTGAGAACGAAGAATAGAAGCGTCTTGATGCATGAGGAGAATATCGTCTAGGTAAATTATCATTCTGAAACCGTGAGATCTGAGATGAGCCACAACAGGTTTCATTAACTTGGTGAAACACCAAGGGGCCGATGAAAGACCGAAGGGCAAGCAAGTGAACTGGTAGGTTTGATGTTGCCATTGAAACTGAAGAAACTTTCTGTGAGAGTAATGAATGGGTACTGTTAAATAGGCCTCCTGAAGGTCCAGACGGACCATCCAGTCGTTCAAAAGAAGTGAATCCCTGAGATGAAGTATTGTTTCCATCTTGAAATGCCAATAAATGACAAATTGATTGAATTGCTTGCGGTTGATGACTGTTCTGATTTTTTTGTTTTTCCTGATCACTAGAAAAAGGGGGCTTATAAAGCTGGATGGAAGAGGAAGGGCGTGCTGAATAGCACGTTTTCGAAGAAGATCTTGTATTTTGGATGAGATTAGATTTGACATTTCTTCAGAAAAATTGAGAGGGGGAAGGGGAGACCTTTGAAAAGGTATATTGTAAAACTCTATTAAGTACCCTTTGACGGTGTCGAGAACCCAAGGATCTGAGGTAATTTCTTTCCACTTGTGGAGAAAAAGTTTAGACAACCCCCTATAGAAAGATGGCCAGAAAATTGGCTTGCCTGAGTTGTTGTAAGACTTGGGATTGCGCTGATTTCTGCCTCTGAACCCTCTGGAGTATGGGGAAAGAATTGCGGCCGGAATTCTCGCTGTTGATAGTTATAGGAACCTCTGAAGCCTTGGTTTCTGAAGGACCGGCTGGTAAAGCGGCCTCTTCCTCTACCGGACCTGTGCGTTGAATACCTTCTTAAGGGACTGCTGCGCTTTGTCCAGTGAGGCAAAGATAGTGACATATCTACTCAACTCTTTGATAAAAGAACTCCAAAGAGAAGACCATCAGCTTTTGATCCTGGATCCATGGCTACCAGATTCGCAAGTTTCGGATCTAACTTGATTAAAAGACCTTTGTGACGTTCATGCGTCATGGCAGAGTTTGCATTGCCAAGTAAGCAGAAGGCTCGCTGAATCCAGAGTGACAATTCTTCAGGATCTATGGGTTCATCATTGAGCCTTGCGGATTCCGCCAAATCAAAAATGCGAGCTAGGGGACCAACCATGTCAAGTACTTTGTCCTGGCAGAGGGACCAAGCTCTTTCTACCCCTTTGCGGGGATCTTTCCCGAACTTGGAGAAAAAAGTAATCATTTACGGGTCGATAGATAGAGTGGCAGTAATGCGTAGGGGAAGCGAGGGTCTAGGACACTCAGAACGTAGTCTGGACCGTACTTGTTTATCTAAGGGAAGTCTTAATTTGGCCAAGATGTAATTAGCCACGTGATCAGATGGTAACCACTCGATGGAGTTGGGGTGATGAATTAAGCCAGGGTCAAACATGAGATTGCCATCAGAGTCCAGAAGGGGGGGATGTGGTTGATCAGCAGAAGCTGATTATGACTTTTTGGGTGGAGGCCCAATCCAAAAATCAGAGGTGTTATTATCATCATTATCCGTATTGGACCCAATATCGTCCATATCATTGTCTGTGTCTTTAATATCTTCAATCACAATCTTATGGGTTTTGGAAATATGTTTTGTTTTAGATTTACTTTTTGAACCCATAGAATCTTTCCCCTCTGCATTAGGAGGCCTGTGAGGAGCTTCGTCCTCTATCCTGTGTGAGTTTAACTCACTGTTCATTAGCACAGAAGAGGCATTTGTTTGGTTAGAAATAGAAGCCTCTGAGGCTTTGCGCTTTCTGCTTTCCCCCGCAGAATGGGCCAAATGTGATTGGGAGAGACAGGAAGACACAGTATTTTCAATCTGTTTAGAAATTTTTACCATAGAGGCAGAAACGGCCTTATTCACGGAGGACTGGATAAAATTATTCCAATTATTAGTAAAAGCCTCTTCAGAATCATCATTTGCGGAGAAAAAAATCTGAAAAATTCATTGCACTGAAAGGAAACAAGAAAACTGGTAAAAAAAGGGGTTAAAAAAGTTAAGGGGAAGGGCTTTGAAGAAAGAGCAGTGACTCACCGATAAACTGCCAACCAAAAGGCAGAAGCGATGAAGCCACGCCTAATAAGGAAGTGGCACTGTAAAGAGATCAGAGGTTGTCGACTGCGAGGAGTTTGGTGAGAAGAAAAGCAGCTCAGGAAACGTCCGAATCTCGGTAGGTGCAAACGAAGGAATCACAGCTGAAAGAAAAAGCTGCGCGTCGTAGAGGAAAGCCGTATAACGGTCGGAGTCGACCGAAACTAAACGTGCGTCGAAAGGCGTTCAGAATAGAACGTTGATGCGCTGGACGCGGACAAGGGAAAACGCTGATACTCAGCGCGGGGGGAAAAGGGATCACTAAATTAACTTAGAATGAGACAAATGAAAGCGCAAACACACGCTTAACATTAACAATGTCTAAATAAAGAGCAATAGTTACAAAACAGGTTAAATAAAACATGCAGAATAAAATTACTTAGAGCACCAAAGAGATATACTTATCTTGATTGCGAGCAGCAAGAAAAGAGGGCTGCTTGCACTCAGGATTGGTATATCTTTATGTGCATAGGGTTCTGATTGGTTGTACTCCTCTTTGTTTCCCATTGGTTGCTTGTCCTGCAAACCTTTTGGGATTGATGTTTTTTCTTGGCTGCAGCTGCTATTGAAAAGAAAGCATGAAAAGAAAGCATAATAGGAGCTTCCGGTCTTGCCATAAAATTTTAAGACATTTAGGGCCATATGTATGAAACATTGGTCACAAAATACTGATTGTATATTGTGCCCAGTATTTTTATGGCCAGTGTGGAATTTTGTGAACTGACCTATGTCCAAATAGGTCGGTTCACAAAATTAAAAGTCATAGTGGGTCGGTGTAAGAAATTGGGTTATTCCCTTGAGCTACAATCACACAGTGCAGAACGGTTGGGTGCTCCACAGGGAAGAGTCTTAAAAAGAAAGGGTGTTAGAAGAGAGAAAGCTTGAGCTCAGTCAGCACTGTAAAGCAGCACCCTTATTTTGACTTGAAAGGGTACCTATAGAAGACAATGTTACCTAAGGCACCATCTATGTGGTATTTACCTCCATCCTAGTAAGGACTACAAAAAATTAAGAGATCAAGGCTGACCTTTTTCATACGCCCACCAGGCACTGGCTAAGATGTTCTGCCCTACTCTATGTGATGTGGAGGTAGGATTGTTTGAGCAGGAAGTAGGGACTCCTGCCATGCACCAGAGCTGGAGCATGAGTAGGCTTGCCTTTGGCATAAAATTACCACTTCCTTGGCATGGCTCGTCGTGCAGGTGCATTTGTACAGATCTACTCGGATCCCTGAAGTGGGTCTGTTCCCAAACAATAGATAACAAGACATGCTTGGGAAGGCAATTTATGTAAACAATTCCCTTAAAGGCGTGAAGAGGGAAAGTACCTAATGTAAATACCTACAGTTTGTTTATCTTTGTCGCTTGATAGTGACGCCTTAGCGCGGTGGCACTGATAACGTGAAACTAAAACATTGGCCTAACTAGAAACAATGCAGCCTTCTTGGAAACATATAATTAAATAATTTTGCTAAAACAGAGCAAGCTAAGTAGGGTAAAAGCCACTAGGTGATGGGGGCACAGGTCTGCAAGCCAGAAGGCTAAGTTAACGTCTGTTTCCCATTTAAAACAAGATAGGATTCACTACATAATCAGTATAGGTTCTGTAATGTTATTGAGAGAAAAAGGGGTCTCTAACTTTCAGCAATGTGTCTGAGGTTAAGTTAACCTGAACTCTTTAGAAACTCAAAGAGGTTGTAGGGGCAAACTACAGAAATGAACACATATCACCAGAAGTGATTAACTAAGTTCTTTTTCATGCTCTCATGCTCTGTTTATACTGCAATTGGGATTTACTAGAATGGCAAATCTAGTTTGCTCTCAGTATATTAATTATTGTTTCCATCTGATAAAGGCCTGTTAGGGCATAATTCTGACTAAGTATTATAAACATTTGCACAATCATACAAGTTGTTGGGCTAATACACTTGAATCAGTTTAAGATTAAAGAACTGTGGACGGAAAAGCCTTCAATATTTCAGTCTAAAATAAAAGAAAAGATCTGATTTCTTTCAAGACGATTCATAAAGGTTGGGATGGGGCGGCTCCTCTGCAATGGCGGGGAGCGTCGCCCTACTGGCTAAGAGCCAGCAGCAGCAACATAAATGGATATTTCATAATTCTTTTATTATTTCAGCTGCTGGCTCAGCCAGCATGTGCAGGGAGGGGAGGGGCGGGGCTGAGCCATGGGAGGGGGGAGGAGTTGAGCGCACTAAGTGTGCATGTCAGTTTGGCCAGCCGTCTTAGGCTGGCTAAACTGACACAGGTGCTTACATTTCTCCAGCTCGGCTTTGTTGCACAGCTGGGTTGTAGAAACTGCACAGACCCCAATGCAGTGTCTGAGTGACAGACCAAGCAGCCAGACCAATCCTGACACTTCTCTCACGCTAGGCATAGCATGAGGGCAGCACCAGGATTGCTTGGTAGGCCTGTGCTGGTGTTCCAGGGACAGTTGGGTCAACAAGAGAGCACAGGGGTGAGGCAGCAGGCAGTGGTGGCAGTGGAAAGGTATGGTTTTTTTCAAATGATTTTTGTTTCCCCCATCCCGAACATCATCGCCACCCCGCCTCCCTCCTTATCATGTGTAGCGGTTGCCACTGGGTTTAGAAAAATAAGCAAGATAGTTTTACACATAAGACATATACAATTCATAATTCCCATTATTGCCGATTGGTTCCGAATGCAAAAATTAGGTTTAACTTGTCTGACGATAAAACGCTGAACTACAGATGTTGTTGGCTTTCTGAAGCAAGATAGGTGTCTGTTTCTCTCTTTCCCTCAGGTACAAATTGATTCAAAACTATTGCTGAAGCCTATATTTCGCAGATTAGGTGTATGAAAGCAATAACTCTGTGTTTTAGTGGATCGGACTGGTAGCTCTTCAGGAACTTATAACATATTGAAATGCTCTTCCCCTGACACCTGATAAATCCTCCAAACTCCTAATTGGGGCAGGAAACTGTTGATACATAAATACTTGGCTAACCAAGAACCCACAAAGAAAGTTCCTAATGCAGAGTCTGTCTAACATGGAACCTGCATTAACTAAACAGGAAAGATTGACCCACATATACTAATGTGCTGAACTCAGAATACATAAAAAAGGCCTGCTAGCATTAACCCCTTCGCTTCCAGGCCTTTTCCCTTAGCTTTTTTGGGGGTATTTGGGGCAGTTCGTGCTTAGGAGCTCATAATTTTTTGTCCATGTAAGCTTCCCACGCCAAATTTGCATCCTTTTTTTCCAACATCCTAGGGATTCTAGAGGTTCCCAGAGTTTGTGGGCTCCCTTGGAGGAGACCAAGAAATTAGCCAAAATGAAGATAAAATTTAGTTTTTTTTTAAAATGGGAAAAAGGGCTGAAGAAGAAGGCTTGTGGCTTTTTCCCTGAAAATGTCATCAACAAATGGTTTATGGTGCTAAAATCACCATCTTCCCAGCTTTCAGAAACAGGCAGACTTGAATCAGAAAACCAAATTTTTTAACACAATTTTACCATTTTACTGGACATACCCCATTTTTACTATTTTCTGTGCTTTCAGCGTCCTTCCAGTTAGTGACAGAAATGGGTGTGAAACCAAAGCTGGATCCCAGACAGCTAAACATTTCTGAAAAGTAGGCAAAATTCTGAATTCAGCAAGGGGTCATTTGTGTAGATCCTTCAAGGTTTTCCTACAGAAAGTAACAGCTAAAATAAAAATAAAAATTGTAATTGAGGTGAAAAAAACAAACCATTTCTATCCACGTTTTCTTTTTAGCTATAGCAGATATTTTAAAGCAATATACCGTTACGTCTGTTAGACTCTTCTAGTCGCAGGGGAATATAGGGCATGTAGGTTCATCAAGAACCCTAGGTACCCAGAGCCAATAAAGGAGCTGCACCTTGCAATGGGTTTTCATTGTATACCGGGTATACAGCAATTCATTTGGTGAAATATAAAGAGTGAAAAATAGATATCAAGGAAACCTTTGTATTTCCAAAATGGGCACAAGATAAGGTGTTGAGAAGCAGTGGTTATTTGTATATCTCTGAATTCCGGGATCCCCATACTACCATGTGAATTACAGGGCATTTCTCAAATAGATGTCTTTTTTACACACTGCCTTAAATTTGGAAGGACAACATTTAGGGAAAGACAAGGGGCAATAACGCGTGTTCATCTATTCTGTGTTCCCCCAAGTGTCCTGATAAAAATGGTACCTCACCTGTGTGGGTGCGCCAAATGGCCGCAGCAGGAAAAGCAACATGGACACATCACATTTTTACATTGAAATATGACATGTTTTTTGGAAAGTGCCTAGCTGTGGATTTTGGCCTTTAGCTCAGCCCGCACCTAGGAAAACCTACCAAACCTGTGCATTTTTCAAAACTAAACACCTAGGGGAATCCAGGATGGGGTGACTTGTGGGGCTCCCACCAGGTTCTGTTACCCAGAATCCTTTTAAACCTCAAAACTTGGCCCAAAACCATTTTTTCCTCACAATTTGGTGATAGAAAGTTCTGGAATATGAGAGAAGCCACAAATATTTTTCCACCCAGCATTTCCCCAAGTCTCCCGATAAAAATGGTACCTCAATTGTGTGGGTAGTCCTAGTGCCGACGACAGGAAATGCCGCAAAACACAACAGGGACACATCACATTTTCCCAAAGAAAACTGACCTGCTTTTTGCAAAGTGCCTAGCTGTGGATTTTGACCTCTAGCTCAGCCGGCACATAAGGAAACCTAGCAAACCTATACATTTTTGAAAACTAGACACCTAGGGAAATTCATAAAGGGGTGACTTGTAGGGCTCTCACCAGGCTCTGTTACCCAGAATCCTTTGCAAACCTCAAAATGTGACAAAAAAACCCACTTTTTTCTCACTTTTCAGTGATAGAAAGTTCTGAAATCTGAGAGGAGCCACAAATTTCTTTCCACCCAGGATTCTCCCAAGTCTCCCGATAAAAATGGTACCTCACTTGTGTGGGTAGGCCTAGTGCCTGCGACAGGAAAAGCCCCAAAAGGCTAACATAAACACATCACTTTTTTACATTAACAACTGATGTGTTTTGTAAAAAAGTGCCTACCTGTGGATTTTGGTCTTAAGCTCAGCCGGTATCCAGGAAAACCTACCAAACGTGCATTTTTGAAAACTAGACACCTAGGGGAATCCAGAATGGGGTAACCTGCAGCACTCTTCCCAGGTTCTGTTACCCAGAATCATTTGAAAATCTCAAAACACATTTTCCTCACATTTTGGCGATAGAAAGTTCTGGAATCTAAGGTGAGTCACAAATTCCCTTCTACCCATCATTCCCCCAAGTCTCTCAATAAAATGGTACCTCACTTGTGTGGGAGGCCTAGTGTTGCAACAGGAAATGCCCCAAAACACTAGGTGGACAAATCAAAATGATCAAATACAAAACTACCTGTTTTTGGGGGGGGTCGGGGAACCTGCGTTTTTGGTCCTGGGCTCAGCAGCCATCTAGGGAAACATACCAAACCCAGATATTTCTGAAAACAAGACACCCGAGGGAGTCCAGGATGATGTACCTTGCATGGATCCCCCAGTGTTTTCTTACCCAGAATCCTCAGCAAACCTCAAATTTAGCTACAAACTCACACTTTCCCCCATTTCTGTGTGGGATCACCGCACTGGCACAAATTTCATACCACCCAACGTTCCCCTCAGTCTCCCAATAAAAAGTATACCTCACTAGTGTAGGTGGGCCAAGTGCCTGTGACAGGGAAGAGCCAAAAAAGTCAAAAAATCGAGATGGGATCAAAGCAGGTTCAAAAGGGCAGTTTGAAAAAAAAAAGCATTTTTAGGCTGACAAGTGGGGCAGAATTTTTATCAGTATAGATGCGACAATGCTGGGTGGTAGGAATTTGTGAATTCCTGCAGATTCCGGAAGGATCCATCACAAAAATGTTGAGAAAATGTGTGATTTCAAGCAAAGACGGAGGTTTGCAGGGCGTTGTGGATAGGAAAATGGTGCGGGGTGCATGTGAAGCACACCATCCTGGGCTCATCCAGATGTTTAGTTTTCAGGTGTGTCTAGGTCTTGTAGATTTTTCGACATGGCAGCATCCCAAAGTCCAATAAGTGCAGCCTTCACCACTCCAAATAGGACAATTTTGAGAGTTAGACAAGCTCTCATGGCCCAAATGTAAGACCAAAACCCAAAATATCAAATGTCCTCTTGCTTGCCGTTGGGATAAGATCTTTTAGTGTGCTGGGGGAGATCTGAAAGACTGTTACCCCCACTATTTTGTTTTCAAATCCCTGGCATCTAGTAGGCTTTCTGCCCCCCTCCCCCCGGGGAGTGGATCGGGGGTAATTGCCCCATATGCCAACCGGTGGGAAAACAACTTTGTCCCCATTTATTTGGGGTGGGGGTATGGCCATACCCCCACCCTCTTTTTTTTTTAAAGAAATTTCTCTGGTCTCTGCTGGGCTTTCTTCCCTCCTTGGGGGCGATGGGCCTTACAAAAATAGGCCGATCCTCCCCCAAGAGGAGCAGACATAGCCAACAGTAATGTGACCCTATGGGGAGTGACCTTTGCCGAAGGGGCTGTGTCCCCAAACAAAACACACACCAATCCCTGGTGCCTAAGTGGTTTCTGTCCCCCCGGGGGCAGATAGGCCTAATAGAAATAGGCTGATCTGCCCCCACAGGGGGCAGAAATGGTCTAAAGTATATTTGCACCCCAGGGGAGCGACCCTTGTCTAAGGGGTCGCTCCCCCTCTGTAAAAAAATCATTGGTGCCTTGTGGTTTCTGCCCCCAAGGTGGGCAGAAGTGGCCTAAAATAAATGTGCCCCCCAGGGGAGCGACCCTTGCCTAAGGGGTCGCTCCCCTTGCGTGAAATTGGCTAAAAAAAAATCCCTGGTGTACAGTGGTTTCTGCCCCCCTTGGGCAGATTGGCCTAAGAAAACTAGACCGATCTGCCCCCAAGGTGGGCAGAAATAGCCTAAAATAAAATTGCCCCCAGGGGAGCGACCTTTGCCTAAGGGGTTGCTCTCCATCGGTAAAACAAAAAATCCCTAGTACCTAGTGGTTTCTGCCCCAAGGGGGGCAGATCGGCCTAATTAAAATAGACCGATCTGCCCCCAAGGGGGGGGGGGGGGCAGAAATGGCCTAAACTAAATCTGTCCCCCAGGGGAGCGACCCTTGCCTAAAGGGTCACTCCCCTTGCATGTAACTGACATAAAAAGAAAATCTCTGGTGTTTAGTGGTTTCTGCCCTCCTTGGGGGCAGATTGGCCTAAAAACAATTGCCCCCCTCTCCCCCACAGGGAGTGACCCTTGCCTAAGGGGTCGCTTCCCATGTGTAAACAATACACACAAAAAGATCCCTGGTGTCTAGAGGTTTCTGCCCCCAGGTGCAGATCGGCCTAATTACAATAGGCCGATCTGCCCCCAGAGGGGGGGCAGAAAAGGCCTTAGAAAAAAATGCACCCGAGGGGAGCGACCCTTGCTCAAGGGGTCACTCCCCTTCATCATTTATATTAAAAAAAAAATTAACTCCCTGGTGTTTAATGGCCCTTTCTGCACCCTGATCGCTTTACAATTGGACTATAAAAATTCTCAGACAGAGCATCTGCCTGCCCCCACCCCCGATCTGAGCTGAGCTTCCAGCGTGATGGGGGCGGCCTCTGATGAGGTCAGTGCGCAATTGCATGCTGACGTCATCAGACATCACTGGTGGGGGGGCAGGGGTGGAAGGGGAAGTGATTCCCATTCCATCCCTGCCCTTGGGAGTGGGGTGGGGCCAGGTGAAGGACAAGCTGGTCTCACCCTCGGCGCAGCAGCGCTGCAGGACAGGGGAAGGGGGAGGGAAGAGGTCAAGTTGGGCAAGGAAAAGCTTCTTAGGGATGGTGTGGCAGGATGAGGGAGGAGGGATGGGAGTGGAGGTTGAGGGAGTGGTTGTTGGAGATGTATGTTTGCTGGACTTGGGTGCAGGTGCATGGGCAGTGTGCTGCTGTGAGGTGGATAGCTGTTGGGTGTCTGAGTGCATGCGTTTGTGTCTGAGGGGGGCAAGCAGGGTAGGAGAGGACACAGGTGACGCGTGGATGGATGTTGATGAGGTGTCTGCAAGTGAGGTGTGTGTGCTGCTTGATGTGGTGATTGTAGTGGTGGATGTTGATGCAGTGCATGTGGGTGTGAGTGCAGATGTGACAGTGAGGAAGGAGGAGGAGGAGGAGGAGGGGAGACAGTGGAGGCAGTGGATGTTGTTGTGTGTGCAACTGTCTGTTTGTGTGAGTGCTTGTGGCCTGAAGTGTGCTGCCTGTGTTTGTCTGGGCCACTCTTGTGTGATGTTTTGTGTTCATGCTTGTCTGTATGTGTGAATGGGATGGGTTGGGGTTGAGGAGTTTGGGACTGGGAAGTGGTAGTTGGAGGGGTGACGGTAGGAACAGGGGCAATGGCTGCCATCAGAGAGGAGGCCAGAGCCTGGAACGATCTCTGTTGGGCCACCAATACACCGTGAATGATCTCCAGGAATATATTGCATTGCTGCATCTATGATGCCAGCCCCTGGATGGCATTCACAATGATTGACTGCCCTACAGAGATGGGTCGCAGGAGGTCAATAGCCTCCTCACTCAGGGCAGCAGGGCTCACTGGGGCAGGCCATTTGGTGCCTGGGGCAAAGGAGATGCTCACCCTCCTGGGTGAGCAGGCACGGGCAACTCTGTGAGGGGTTATTGGGAGAGCAGTGCTGGTAGGGGGGGTGGCAGCTGTACCTGTAGCTGGGGTGGTCCCAGAACTTCCATTGCAGGGGGTATCTGAGTCAGTGTTGTCACCTCCTATCTCTGCCGTGGTGCTCCCCTCGCCCTCTCTCCCACTGGTCGCCTCGGTGTCGGTGGATTCTGCCTCCTGGGTCCTGCGGGATGCAGCTCCCTCTGTTGCCGGTGTCCCTGCTCCTCCACCAGATGATGCTACTGTACACATGGACAGGATGACAGAAGAAAAAAGGGGTGGGAGAGAGAAAGGGAGCAATTGGTCAATTGCAGCACCAACACCACAGATGCCATACACATTAGCGTCACTCACAGGGATCAGGATTGAGCACCATGCATCGCACTGGCATTACATTGGATAGGTACCACAGCAAGATGTGAGCCATCCCCGCCAAGTGCATCCTTACTGGGAGTCACTAAGCCCTGCCTGATATGGAATACAACCTAGCTAGGTTACCAGATTTAGCAATACAACTATTATCCTTGAGCTAGATCACTCTGCGGTCTCTGAGCTGCCATTAAGGGGCACCCACTATCTGACAACCACCCCCAGGTTCCCATGCCACCTACCAATCATAGTTGTAACGCACCCTGTACTCACCCCCTTGTGGCTGCAGTGATGCCCTCAAGTGCCCATTCAGCTCTGGGTAGGCCACTGCTAGTATGCGGGCCATCAGGGGGATCAGGTTCCGACAGGCACACACCCTTGTTGGGAGGTCATTCCCAGCTGGGCCTCCGCGGTCTTCCGGGCCCAGCGTCTCAGGTTCTCCCACCTCGTCCTACAGTAGGTGCTCCACCTGCTGTAGACCCCCAGGGTCCGCACTTCCTTGGAGATGGCATGCCACAATACCTTCTTCTGAAGGGGCTGACCTGCAGGGGAAATACCGACAGGAGGACACATACAATCCAGCCTGTCACACATATGGCCCACAAATCCCCTTCCATCCCCATTGGCACACACATCACCCAGCGCCCACAAGGTACATTACAACCAGACATACGACCCCCCCCCCCAAATGACACGATGCTTGGACACACATCTCCATGCAACCTTGTCAGATGCATCGTGCCCAAGGTGTACTCACCTGTTGGCCTGGAGGCCCATACAGCTGCTCATACTGGGGTAGGACCCCATCCACCAACCCCTCCAACTCCTCCAAAGTGAAGGCAGGGGCCCTTTCCTGGTCACACAGGCCATGGAAGGATCCAGACACAGGTCACATCAGCACACACAGTGTATGTGTTGTCCTGTGGAAAGTCATGAATCAAGTGAGGTTATAGACAAAAAATGGTGGTCACATCCACGACAGTGTACATTGTCACCGCCGCCGGTGATCCCCATTGGCTACTGTACTCCATGGAGCTTTATGTTATCCAATGAGGAATAGCAAGGCGGTGTAAGACCGCCTTCCGCCATGACGCTCAATGCCATCGGAGTTACCTCACTTCCATCTGTCCCTACATACAGGACAGGCGGTCTCCATTTTATGGTGGTGGACAGTATTCAGATAATCGAGAACTGCGTCATTTCCATAATTTGCAAATACATTGCCATTACCAATGTCCCCTCACGTTAATGCTCTAAGTACACTGAGGTGTTGGTTCCATTGTTCAAATTCTGACAGCCTACTCACTCTTGTGTCCCTTAGATACCTAACACTGCGGAGGAATCGGGGGAGGAGTGGACTTGGCTACACTGGAGGACAGGCACATAATACTCACCTATAGACTGGACAGGTCCACAATCACAGAGCTGTGTGCTCAATTGGAGCCTGATCTGATACCAGCTATCTGTCCTCCCATTGGAATCACCCCTCCAGTTCAGATTCTATCAGTGCTCCATTTCCTGGCAACTGGTTCTTTCCAAGTGACAGTGGGCTTGGCAGCAGGAATGTCACAGCCAGTGGTCTCAATCGTGCTGGCAAGGGTTTTGTCTGCCCTGGTGAAACAAATGCAAAAAGAACAGTTGATGGACGGAATGCAGACCAAATCAAACATTCAGACCCAGATTTGGGTTTATTCCATCAGTTTTTTTGCTCACCATGCTGCTCCAGTTTGGACCCAGCCATATGCAAATCAGTCTTGACCCTGTTCCCCATGGGAACAGTCCAGCCTGAACTGCTAGGCCAGGTCCTCCCTGGACCAGATACAAGCATCCTGGGACCGGTCAAAACAAGGCAACCATCTTAAAATAATTAATTAAATAAATACGCTAAAACAGAGCAGGCTATTAACGGTAAAAATCACTGGGTGACGTGGGCACGAGTCTGCAAGCCAATGGCTAAGCTAACTCCTGTATCCCTATTAACACAAACTAGGATTCACCACACCCTCCCCATTGCTGTAACAAGTATGACGCTGTATCCGGATGCCAACGAGGGTGAAATAAATCCCATCGCTGAAATGCTCTGGACTAAAAGCTAAAAGCATAAAAAACTAGCTAAATTTTTTTTTAAAGAAATGTGTGAAAACCATTAGCTAAAAACATATCAAGAGATATAGGCCCTCATTACAACCTTGGCGGTCGGTGTTAAAGCGGCGGTAATAACGCAAACAGGCCGGCAGAAACAAAAATGGGATTACGACCGGGGCGGAAACCAACAACATAGACAGCCACTTTAACATTCCGTCTGCCACGGCGGTAGAAACAAACAGCGCGGAGGACACCGCCAACACACAGGCGGGAGACAAAGTACCGCCCACTGTATTACAAGAGGCCTATCCACTACCTTTTCCGGGGCTGAACCAACGCGACCAAAAGCACGGCGGAAACAGTACACAGAAGGGAAAACACTCACCTCTCGACACCCAACGAGGAACCAGGGCGCCATGGAGCCCGAACTTCACGTCCTGCCCATGTTGGTTTACCTCCTCTTCTACCAGGAGAACGAAGAGCGGCGGCGGCGACCACAGTGAGTACTGTACCTACAACACAGGGGAGGGGGAAGGAAAGAGAGTGACACACACACGCAACACCCCCACCGTCACCCTCACACACAACAACATATACACAAATACATGCAGAAACATTACATATACACCCCCCCATCTCCTGGAAGAACGCAAGGACAAAAGGAAATGATTGTAGCGATTGTAATCATGAAAAATCCATTTGTCAAAAGTCAAAATTCAGTATATACAAATATGTACACCAAATACACAAATCCGGATAGTGTACTAATCATTGTCTGTGGACCACTGGGCCCAAAATGCATGGGTGAGGCCCACACATGATACCTGACTGGAAACGGAGAGAACACTGCAGGGGCATCAGATCGAAAATATACAGGCACCTCAGGGGGAGAGGGAGGGTGTCACCTCAGCCTGATGAACGCACGATGCCACCGCTGCACGAGGGGGCTCCATGCCCATTGATGTATCCTGGGGAGTGCAAAGCCACAGTCTCTCAAGTAGGTGGTTTGCCCACTGCTTTATCCTGGGGAGTGCAAAGCCGCAGACTCTCATGTCTCTCAAGTGGGTGGGTTGCCCACTGCTTTATCCTAGGGAGTGCAAAGCCACAGTCACTCAAGTCTCACAAGTGGGCGGTTTGCCCACTGCTTTATCCTGGGGAGTGCAAAGCCACAGTCTCTCAAGTCTTACAAGTGGGTGGTTTGCCCACTGCTTTATCCTGGGAGTACAAAGCCACAGTCTCTCAAGTCTCTCAAGTAGGTGGTTTGCCCACTGCTTTATCCTGGGGAGTGTAAAGCCACAGTCTTTCAAGTGAATAACAGTCTCCACTGGTTCTGGAGGGGGCTTTGTGCCCAGAGTGCGTCATCCAGCCAAGGACTGGGTTGTGGCTGCTTTTCTCCACTGGTTCTGGAGGGGTCATTGTGCTCAGAGTGCTTCATCCTGCCAAGGACAGAGGTAGTGGATGCCCTTCTCCACTGGTTCTAGAGGGGGATTCGTGCCCAGAGTGCTTCATCCTGCCAAGGACAGAGGTAGTGGATGTGATACTCCACTGGTTCTGGAGGGAGCTTTGTGCCCAGAGTGCTTCATCCTGCCAAGGACAGAGGTAGTGGATGTGATACTCCACTGGTTCTGGAGGGGGCATTGTGCCCAGAGTGCTTCATCCTGCCAACGACAGAGGTAGTGGATGGAGGGGGCATTGTGCCCAGAGTGCTTCATCCTGCCAAGGACAGAGGTAGTGGATGCCTTTCTCCACTGGTTCTGGAGGGGGTTTTGTGCCCAGAGTGCTTCATCCTGCCAAGGACAGAGGTAGTGGATATGATACTCCACTGGTTCTGGAGGGGGCTTTGTGCCCAGAGTGCTCCATCCTGCCAAGGACAAAGGTAGTGGATGTGATACTCCACTGGCTCTGGAGGGGGCTTTGTGCCCAGGGTGCTTCATCCTGCCAAAGACTGAGATAGTGGATGTGATACCCCACTGGTTCTGGAGGGGGCTTTGAGCCCAGAATGCTTCATCCTGCCAAGGACAGAGGTAGTGGATGTGTTACTCCACTGGTTCTGGAGGGGGCTTTATGCCCAGAGTGCTCCACATGCAGTGTGGCCGGTACAATTCCCTCACCTGGGTGTGCGTGCCATGAGATTTGCGAGGTTCAAGTAGCATGATATGCCATGGAGGCAACGACATACCCCACACTGCTGCAGCTGCGCCTTCCACCTGCAGGTGCAAACAGGGATGGAACAAAATGCCTCATGAAAGCTGCCCAGGGTCCAGGAACTCTCCTCCAGCCTCAGACGACTGACCACTGGGGATGGTAGCCATTTCAGCGATGGTGCCTGTGTCCGAGGATGCCTCCGGGCCGGTGGCGGTGCTTGCGGCGGTGTCTGTTGCGGCGGTGCTGGTGGCGGTGCATGGGTCAGCACCTGCTGAGGGACACAGCAGGACGCCTCCTGCAGCCTCGGACGTCTGCCCCCTGGGGAAGAGGCTTGGGACTGTCGTTGAGGCTGTAGACGTGCCAGGGGCGGTGCAGGTGGCGGTGCAGGTGGCGGTTGTGGTGGCGGGGCAGCTAGCGGTGTTCGCCGCCGTACAGGTTGCCGTGGTAGTGGACAGAAAGTGTGACACTGGTCCCTCAGTCAGTGCCACCATGCCCTCTCCTGACCTGCTCTTCAGCTTTTGGCCCTTCCCCAGCTTTGATGGTGCCACAGTTGTCTTGCCACTATCCCCTTTTTTGCTGAGCCCTTGGTGGCTGGTACTTTCGGCTTCTCCCTCTGGGATGTGGGCATATTTTTCACCTTGGCAGGTGGTGGAATGTCTTTGCCCTCGCTACGTGGTACATTGGCAGCCCTGAAGTGTGGCGCTCTCGATGACTCTGCAGTTGCTGGCACCACTGTGCCTGGGGATTTGGTGGCTGAGGTGCTGGGCTGGGACCTGGAAAGCCTGGCCCTAGGGGAAGGACGGGGGGAGGTGAAGGGAAGAGGTCAAGGTTTGCCAGGAAAAGTTTTTAGACACACTGGGACGAGAAGATGGAGGGGGTGTGTGAGTGCCTGTGGGATGTGTGGTGCTTATGTTTGCCTGAGCCACTCTTGTGTGTTGATGAGTGTGCATGCTTGGGATAGGCTGAGGTACAGGGGATTGGGTCTGGGTGGAGGAAGTTGGAGGGGGGAGGCTGGACACAGGGACAATGGCTGCCATCAGTGCTGAGGCCAGAACCTGAAATGCTCTCTGTTGGGCTGCCTGCCCAGAATGAATGCCCTCCAGGTATGCATTTGTTTGTTGCAAATGCCTCTCTACACCCTGTATGGCATTCACAATGGTAGATTGCCCAACAGTGAGGGATCTCAGGAGGACAATAGCCTCCTCACTGAGGGCAGCAGGGCTGACTGGAGCAGGGCCTGAGGTGTCTGGGGCGAAGGAGATGCCCACCCTCCTGGGTGAGCGGGCACGTGACACACGCTGAGGGGCTGCTGGGAGGGGGGGTGGCGACTGTACCTGTTGATGCGGTGGGCACAAAGGTGCCTGCCACCGCAAGGGAGCTCCCATCAGAGGAGGAGTTGCTGTCACTGCTGTCTGCTCCTGTCCCCGCCGTGGAGCTCCCCTCGCCCTCCGTCCCACTGGTGGCTTCAGACTCTGTTGCTTCACCTTCCAGGGCCAAGTGGGTTGCAGCTCCCTCCTGCTCTGGTGCCAATGCTCCTCCGCCTGATGATGCTATTGCACACAAGAACAGGGAGACCACAAAAAGGATGGAGAAAGACAGAAGGCATGTTCAGTGCATGCAACACCACTACCGTTAGCGGAGACAACACACAGGTAGCAGCCCTCTGCACTACGCCATGCACTAACAGTTCCTAGAAATTTCAGCTGACCATGGGGTACGAGGCCTAAGACCAATTGCTGCACACCTGGAAGTCACAGGAGCCTGACTAGGTGTAGATGGCTATTACCACTGGTGGGTTTTGGGTGCCACGTGGCCTGCCTCACAAGGGACCTTGCCTACCAAGTTCACCCTGGCCTAGGGGAACCCACAGACCACCTCCCGCACCCAGACACCTCGCAATACCCGCAGAGTCAGCTGAATGAGAGTGCACTCACCCCCTTGTGGCTGCTATGATGCCCTCAAGCGCCCATCCAACTCCAGATACACCACCGCCAGGATCCAGAACATCAGGGAGGTCATGGTGCGACGGGCACCCCTCCCACATTGGGAGGCCATCCCCAACTGGGCCTCCGCCATCTTCTTGCTCCAGCGGCGCAGGTCCTCCCATCTTTTCCAGCAGTGGGTGCTCCGTCTGTGATAGACCCCCAGGGTACGATTGTCCTTGGTGATGACACGCCAAATACCCTTCTTCTGGTGGGCACTGACCTAGATGAATGGTACAGGGGAAAGGAAATTACTTACCTGTCAGGACCGTCATACTCATTGCCCCCCAGTTCCCACCCTTGCCCTGACGCACAGACACTCCCCATCCGTACATGCAGGCCTCAGACCCCCATGTATCTTCCATCCACACCACTCAAAACAGGCATTGCCCATGCAGCATGCTCACAGTGTACTCACCTGTTTGTCTGGAGGACCGTACAGTTGCGTGTACTGGGGAGGACCCCATCCACTAGTTTCTCCAACTCCTCCGAAGTGAAGGCAGGGGCCCTTTCCCCAGACACATGAGCCATCGTCGCTTCCAGACACAGGTCACAGCAGCACTTGCAGTGTAGGTCCTCTCCTGTTGAAGGTCAGGTATCAAGTGGGTGGACAGACAGAAAATGACGGTCACGTCCACGGCGGTGCATACCGTCACAGCTGGCGTACATCGTCATTAGCTCCTGGGACCCATAGGGCCCAATGTTAACCAATGCAGACTAGTGCAGCGGTCTTCGACCGCCCACCGCAACGGTGTAGAACGCCAGCGCAGTTACCTCATATCCCCTTGTCCCACCTTACAGGTCAGGCAGCCGCCATTTCAGGAGGCCACATGGGATGGATGTTAACTGCGTCACACCTATCTAGGCCGGGAATATAGACGGATACCGGAACACTGCGGATTAATAACGTTTCCGCAAATAACACATTGTGATACCTCAGTGTTGGATGACTCTCTGCTCGCTGTTCTCCTCCATAGGGCACGTCCGCTGAGGCAGGTGATGAGATGGCGGCATCCTCTGGTGTACAGACCCCTGGTGGACCTGTCGACAGTGGAAGAGAGACACATCCTAGTCACCTACAGACTTGATCGTGCAACATTCCAGGAACTGTGTGCCCAGTTGGAGCCGGACCTGATGTCAGCTATCCGCAATCCCACAGGAATCACCACTCTAGTGCAGGTCTTGTCTGTACTCCATTTCCTGGCCAGTGGATCTTTTCAAACAACAGTGGCCATGGCATCAGGGATGTCCCAGCCAATGTTCTCTAACGTGTTGTCCAGAGTGTTGTCTGCCTTGCTGAAACACATGTGCAGCTACATCGTTTTCCATCAGGTGGAGGATTTGCCCACAGTGAAAGGTGACTTTTATGCCCTGGGACATATCCCCAACATCATTGGTGCCATTGATGGTACACATGTGGCATTTGTACCCCCCCGCAGGAATTAACAGGTGTACAGAAACCAGAAGAGATACCATTCTATGAATGTGCAGATGGTGTGTTTGGCAGACCAGTACATCTCCCATGTGAATACCAAGTATCCTGGCTCAGTCCATGACGCTTACATTTTGAGGAATAGCAGCATCCCTTATGTGATGGGGCAACTCCAGAGGCACCGTGTGTGGCTAATAGGTGAGCCTAAAGTCCCCACACAGTTTCATTTGCTGTCTGGGTATGGGGCTGTCCCTAAGGGTTAGTGTGTGTCTAACAGTTGTCCCTCGACATTTGCAGGTGACTCTGGTTACCCCAACCTGCCATGGCTACTGACCCCAGTGAGGAATCCCAGGACAAGGGCAGAGGAACGCTACAATGAGGCACATGGTCAAATTAGGAGGGTGATCGAATGCACCTACGGCTTCCTGAAGGCCAGATTCCAGTGCCTCCATCTGAAAGGTGGCTCCGTATACTACTCACCGAAGAAGGTATGTCAGATGATCGTGACCTGCTGTATGCTGCACAACCTGGCTTTGCGACACCAGGTGCCTTTTCTGCAGGAGGATGGGCCAGATGGTGGTCTTGTGGCAGGTGTGGAGCCTGTGGACAGTGAAGAAGAGAAGGCAGAAGAAGAGAATATCGACAACCGAAACAACATCATCATACAATACTTCCAGTGAGACACAGGTAAGAAGATGCCACTGCTTCCCACATCTCATTCTATTGTTGGGACTAGCATAAGTCTATCACTTTTATTTAGTGTATGGACCCTGACTTGTCACTTTGACTTTCCATTTCACAGATCTGGGTCCCACTTTGTGCCCTCTGCTATGTTTACTGCTGGCCTACAGCTGTGTTACATTGGTATGTGAACAAGTAAATTGACATTGCTATATTCCATAGTTATTGACTCCAGAATGTTTTGTGATTGAAGTGTGTTTACTCCTGTGCTAATAAGTGGAGGGGGTTGTAAAATGGGCTGGGGGGATGGTGGAGGAATGTCCATGGCAGAGTCCAGTCGATTTGTTTCACAGGTGCATTGTCCAAAGGGGCATAGGAAGTGGAGCAATGGCAGTTTAAGGATGGACAGGGTGACATAGTGGGACAGAAGAGTGACATTCAGGGGGGTCTCATTTCCTGGCGGGGGTCTTGGCAATGTTCTCTGTCTTGTTCCTGGATCTCAGGGACTGTTTGTGGGGTGGTTCTCCATCTGCAGGGGGTGGGGTGCTGGTGTCCTGTTGTTCCTGTGGTGGTGCCTCCTGTCCACTAGCGCCGGCAGAGGTGGAGGGCTGTTCATCGTCCAGGCTAGTGTCAGGGGCCTCTTGTTGTGCCACTGTGTCCCTCCTGGTGTTGACAAGGTCTGCCAGCACCCTGCAATGGTGACCAGGGTGGTGTTAATGGACTTCAAGTCCTCCCTGATCCCAAGGTAGTGTTCCTCCTGCAGCCGCTGGGTCTCCTGAAACTTGGCCAGTACCATTGCCATCGTCTCCCGGGAATGATGGTAAGCTCCCATGATGTTGGAGAGTGCCTCGTGGAGAGTGGGTTTCCTGGGCCTGTCCTCCCCCTGTCGCACAGCAGTCCTCCCAGTTTCCCTTTAATCCTGTGCCTCTGTCCCCTGAACCGTGTGCCCACTGCCACTGCCCCCAGGTCCCTGATTTTCTTTGGTTGGTGGGTTTGCCTGGGTTCCCTGTAGTGGTGGACACACTGCTGATTGACGTGTCCTGAGGACAGAGGGATGGGCCCGCTGGGTGGGTGCTGTGCTGGTGTTTCCTGAGGGGAGAGGCTCTGTGGTGGCTTGTGACAGTGTCAGGGGAATCAACTGTCCCGAGGTCGCAGATGGGCCAGTGACGTTGGGTAGGGGTCCTGTTGGGGTGTAAATGCATAGTTATTGTATCTGTGTGTGCCATTGTGTACAATGGGTGGTTGACCCTCTACGCCAGTGCTTGATTATTGGCTTGGTCCTTGTGTGATAGGTGATTTTGGGGCATGAGTGAGTCTCTGTAGTGGACATGCTTGGGTGATGGGTGTCCATGCATTGGTGTTACATGCAGGGCTTGGTTTTGGGATGTGTGGGTTGTGTTGGTGGAGTATCTGTGGGTTTTTGGGGTGATGGGTGTGAGGGTAAGGGTAAGGGTGGGAGTATGTGATGGCATGCAGGTGGGGTGGGAGGATAAGGTAGTAAAGATTTGCCTTACCAGAGTCCAGTCCTCCTGCTACTCCTGCGAGGCCCTCAGGATGCAGTATTGCCAAGACTTTCCCCTTCCATGTTGTTAGTTGTGGGGGAGGAGATGGGGGTCCACCGCCAGTCCTCTGTACAGCAATCTGGTGGCTGGAGACCATGGAACGCACCTTCCCCAGTAGGTCGTTCCACCTCTTTCTGATGTCATCCCGTGTTCTTGGATGCTGTCCCACTGCGTTGACCCTGTCGACAATTCTACACCATAGCTCCATCTTCCTAGCAATGGAGGTCTGCTGCACCTGTGATCCGAATAGCTGTGGCTCTACCTGGACGATTTCCTCCACCATGACCCTGAGCTCCTCCTCAGAAAACCTAGGGTGTCGTTGAGGTGTCATGATGTGGTGTGGGTGATGTGTGAGGTGGTGTCTGTTGTGATGTGTGAGGGGGTGTGTTGGTGTGTGTTGTTTGAGGTGCGTGGATGTTGTGTAAGTGATGGTGTTGTGTGTCTGTGGATGCTGGTGTTGTTTTAGGTAGTGTCTCTCTGTGGCGTGCTTTCAAATTTCTGGTAGTAAGGGTTTGTGGGTAATGTGGGTTTGTGCTTTATATTGGATTGGGTGTGTGGGTGTGGTGTGTGTATGTGTATCAGGTTTGTGCATTTCGATTTGTCCAATGTCGTTGTGTTTTGTATATGTGTGTGTATTTTGAGCGCGGTGGTGTGTACCGCCAATGGATACCGCGGTTCAAAGACCGATGCGTTGATTCGTGGGTCATGATACTGTGGGCGTATTCTTGTTGGCGTGACGGTGTCGGTTTTGTTATCGCCAGTTTATCACTGACCTTCGGTGTGGCTGACTTGTGTGGGTGTCTGTATTGTGGCGGATTCCAGGCTGTGGGTCGTAATACCTGTAGCAGAATTCCGCGGCTGCAGCGGTATGTTGGCGGTCTTCTGCACAGCGGTAAGCGGGATTTACCACCAGGGTTGTAATGAGGGCCATAATGTCGACCATGACAAGCAAGGCAGGCCAAAGTAAGAACAATAAAGATATACTTTGAATTTAAGTCAAAGCCAATCATCAAATTATTTACAATAGTCATGATCTAGAAGAGCATTTCCGGAGTCATTGAACGGAAAGGACCCCAAGAAAGAGGCCACATCGTCAGATGTTGAATCAATCACAGGATAGGCAGATGGGTCCACCGAGCAGTAGTGCATAGAAGTCTCTTGTGAAGGTTCATCTGCAGTAGTATCATCCTCCATTGTGTAGTGAGCCAACTCGGTGAGCATGGAAGACTTATAGGATGTCTCGCGAATCAGCCTTAGTCTCAAGGGGCACGACTGTGAGTGAACCCTCAGCAGGGACATCAGCAGTTCTTGGTCCACAGGAGGCACTGGCATAACAGCAAGGCACACTGTCGGCAAATGTTCGAAGAGGCATCATGTGCAGTGAAAGACTGATTGCACACCATGGTAGTTGTCAGAATGTCAATGACCAATCACGCTCCAATTCCATCAGCAATGAAGCATCGAAGATCTGAACCATGCGTTCACAGGACAGTTGAGCTGGTGGCAGCGGCTCCATTCCTTTTTGCAGCTGAAAAGACACAACCACTGCGAATCAGAAGAAATAGCAGCAGTATCCCATCAATCAATGTCAAAATAATTGGAAAGCCGCCAAACACACTTGAAAAGAGTGAATGGATGGCCAATGGGATGACTCTGAAGACAGTCTGGAAGATAGACACAAATCCAGACCCAACAGCCTTGAAGGAATGTACAATCCCAACTGTGCTCGAGGTGTTAAAAACTCTGGATACCAGTTCTCCAAAGTGCTTGGAGAAGTTGGTATTTAACAGGGATTGTATCTCGGCTGATGATCTCGCAATCTGCAGAGTATACGTCTCTCTGGCTGATGTCAACGCGACCTGTTTTTGAAACAGTAGCGCCTTTAGTCTGCTCAGCTTGTCATAATTTACATTAATAGTATCAATGTAAGGCCACATGTCTGATACCTTTATCTCTCATGTGGGGGAGAATAAGACATGTCCACAACACGTAACAACCTTAGAGACTGAAATTGCGTAGGCAATTCCTGGTCAGGAGAAAATAGTGGCGCCTTTAGCATGCTAAGCTTGTCATAATTTACATTTAGAGTATCAATGTGAGGCCACATTTCTGATACCTTTATCTCTCATGTGGGGGGGGGGAATAAAACATGTCCACAACATGTAACGACCTTAGAGACTGAAATAGCGTAGGCAATTCCTGATCGGATACCGCAACAGCTTTGGTCGCTCAGCACCACATAACTACCATTTGAAAGTACATGAAATGCTGGTTGAATCAAAGGGATGTGAGTATCCGTCAGAAAACAGGCCAAGTTCGCGACCCCTGCATTGCAATGGCCGTGAAGGGACACCTGCTTGCAGATCGTTGAATGACTAACAGTAGTCTCACATTTGCTTCCACTAAGAAAGACCTCAGTTTCGCTGTTCAGACATTTGTAATCAAAGGGCAACTCCCACTCTTCCTTAATATAGCTATTGCCCAGTCACTTGTACCTGTCCACGGCAAGATGTTTCAGGAATTTCGAAATACGAAAAGTGAAAATGGGTAGATTAATGATGCCATGTAAGAGCCATACCATTGAAGGACTCTCAGCGACTGTGAAAGGCAACTTACATAACTTCTTTATATGAAGCATGGTGAAACTCGTTTCCCTTTTAGCCATTGTCTTTTGTTCCCTGGATAAATTAAAAGCAGTGAACAATTCACTACCGTTAATGTATCTCCATGGAATATGGCCATTTTTCAATGTTTGTAATGTCCAACCAAGCTGCATGATGGAACGCAGCTAACTTTGTCCATGGCACAAACGGGACATGCCTGTCTGAATGATGTCTATCGTAGACAACACTATGGGCCTGATTACAACTTTGGAGGACGGTGTTAATCCGTCCCAAATGTGACGGATATCCTGCCCACCGTATTATGAGTTCCATAGGATATAACGGACTTGTAATACGGTAGGTGGTATATCCGTTACATTTGGGACGGATTAACACCGCCCTCCAAAGTTGTAATCAGGCCCTATGTTTGTTAGTGAATAAATTCTGTTGGACAGAGTGTTCATGCCGTTATCGACAACTGCTAAAGTCTTTTCTAAGTTTTCCCTATCTATTTGCCTTAAACGTGCAGCAGCTTCTATCTGAGAAAGCTTCCAGATCTCATTAAACATAGCATAGATGAATCTTTTAGAGCGCTGTTTCCTAGGACCTAACAAAAAGTCCTGCAAGTCTATGGGGGTTATTACAACTATGGGGGTTATTACAACTTTGGAGGAGGTGTTAATCCGTCCCAAAAGTGACGGTAAAGTGACAGATATACCACCAGCCGTATTACGAGTCCATTATATCCTATGGAACTCGTAATACGGCTGATGGTATATCCGTCACATTTGGGACGGATTAACACCTCCTCCACAGTTGTAATAACCCCCTATATCTTCAGAAAGTATGTAAGGTGTTCTTTAACTGCGGCTAACGTGTTAGACTGTACCCATTGTTGAAACAGTTTACCCACACTGTATGTAGTAACTATCCCCGTGTGTTGATCTGAGATAAACAATAAAGTGAAGGATTGGTATATAGAAAATGTTAAAAATGACTAGAGGTAACGACTAATGATTTTTATTCTCATGCTGATACCTCTGACATGATTAAAACCAGTAGACGGGGAATTAGTGGAATAATGTCCACATACCCCATAAAAAAACAGGTAGGTATAGTTGTTGTGTCTCTTAATAGGGAATAGTAAGAAAGAGACAGTGCACACAGGATCCCCTGTGTCACTCTATGTAGTTGGTCAACATGTTTCTCTCTTTTTTCAAAGAGTTATCTTATGCGATTCGTCAGGACCTAATTACATACCTAATCCTTTAAACCATGGATATTCCCATAAATAAGGAAATCAGAACCCTCCAAAAACTAATGGAAGGGCCACATCCTGGATTCCGGGGTTTAGGAACAGGCGTAGGTGATCCGGCAGTGGCCGTCCCTTGTAAAAATCAGAGTGGATTTTTAGAGCCTGGACTACCCAAATGTGGCCCTACCATTAGTTTTTGGAGGGTTCTGATTTCCTTATTTATGGGAATATCCATGGTTTAAAGGATAGATATTTTAAATACATATGGAATTTGGATGACCTCAGTAGGCCCGTATATTTCGAATGGAACTTTGTCCCACACAATCCCATCAGAAATGGGTACAGCTGAAATGTTCACTAGGGACAAGTCTCTGCGGACCATGTGTGAAGAATGATATGGAGTTAAGACTTCATCCACAAGCTCTACAGGGGAGCGTTCAGGAATGAAATGACCATTTATGAGCAAAAAGAAAACAGTCACGAAACCAATCCGTAGAAATAATGTAGAAAATGTCAGGCAGAACCATAAATAGTTCCAGGGGTATATTAAGTAATTAGTTTTAAGCCATAGATATATCTTACGTGTCTTTGAAACATTTTCAATCACTGGAGTGGATAAGTCTGACGAAAAATCATCAATATTGATGAAATAACCAGAGACAGTCTCTGCAAACACAGGAGCAAGTGCATTACTTGGAGATGGGTCCACTTCACGTGGAGGCTCATAGTAAACAGTGTCATCAGTCTGTGTTGTATTGGTGTAAAAAATGGCCAAATCTTGGACCGGTGTTGTCATCGAAGTGTTAACAGGAACCAGCAAGTGCTCAGTTTCCGCCCTCCCCATGATCGAGGAGTCATTTGTAGCATCATTGGATATTGTTGCATAGTCCAAAGTAGTGTTGTTCATTCTTGTATGAAGAGGTATGTCCTGTTGGGTAGTGAGAGGGGATTGGGAACTACCCAAGGGACCTCTGGGTCTACTGTGCAGGATCGGAAACATGGTGGAGTTTGACGTTGTCAATTGAAATGAATCTGTTTCCTCTGGACCCAGGCAGCGGTGGCAAGATGACAGTTCTGGTACCTTGTACTCCCAGGACTGAGACCGGTGCTCTGTAGGATGGACCAAATTCCTTCTTCACAGCGATCTTCTCACAAACCAGATCCCCAATTTTAGGAAACGAGTAAGTGGAAGTTGTTGGTATATCCCTTATTCCTAAGGTGGCAGCACTGGTGGATGATTTATCATCACAAAATTGCTGAAGCTCCTGTAAGACAGTGAGACGTTCATTTATGTCAAAAGGTGTTTCCGCTGCCACCATATCAGAGCCATCAATATCTGGGACATACATAGGTAGCCCAAAGAGAACCTCATAGGGACTGAGTGCCCCCAAGGACCATCTTGGCAAATTATTCAGTGCCCTTCAACTGCAAGGCGGGAAACAAAGGAATCCGAATAAATCAGTTTTGTGTCTGTTTGCAAAATTTTCCTAATTTTGAAGGAGGTAATTTGAAAAAAAATGACTCCGAATTTTTTATGTCATGCTCAGAAAAATAAGTACATTTCTACAAATAACTTTTCAAGCTCCCCACCGGTGGTGTCTAACAATGTTCCCACTGTGTGTAGTTAAGTTCCGGTCTGTGTCTAGTTGCATGGTGCAGGTAGTAATGTCCCCAATTATTATAGCAGAACATTTCCCCATAATTCATTGTATTCATGGATACATCATCACTTTCAAATACTGAATAGTCCTTCATTTCAGTTAACAAAGAATCAACTGTCTCGACATCCCAATCATCAGATACAACACCAGGTGTAATAACATCTGTCATAGATATTTTAAATACATATGGAATTTGGATGACCTCAGTAGGCCCGTATATTTCGAATGGAACTTTGTCCCACACAATCCCATCAGAAATGGGTACAGCTGAAATGTTCACTAGGGACAAGTCTCTGCGGACCATGTGTGAGGAATGATATGGAGTTAAGACTTCATCCACAAGCTCTACAGGGGAGCGTTCAGGAATGAAATGACCATTTATGAGCAAAAAGAAAACAGTCACGAAACCAATCCGTAGAAATAATGTAGAAAATGTCAGGCAGAACCATAAATAGTTCCAGGGGTATATTAAGTAATTAGTTTTAAGCCATAGATATATCTTACGTGTCTTTGAAACATTTTCAATCACTGGAGTGGATAAGTCTGAAGAAAAATCATCAATATTGATGAAATAACCAGAGACAGTCTCTGCAAACACAGGAGCAAGTGCATTACTTGTAGATGGGTCCACTTCACGTGGAGGCTCATAGTAAACAGTGTCATCAGTCTGTGTTGTATTGGTGTAAAAAACGGCCAAATCTTGGACCGGTGTTGTCATCGAAGTGTTAACAGGAACCAGCAAGTGCTCAGTTTCCGCCCTCCCCATGATCGAGGAGTCATTTGTAGCATCATTGGATATTGTTGCATAGTCCAAAGTAGTGTTGTTCATTCTTGTATGAAGAGGTATGTCCTGTTGGGTAGTGAGAGGGGATTGGGAACTACCCAAGGGACCTCTGGGTCTACTGTGCAGGATCGGCAACATGGTGGAGTTTGACGTTGTCAATGGAAATGAATCTGTTTCCTCTGGACCCAGGCAGCGGTGGCAAGATGACAGTTCTGGTACCTTGTACTCCCAGGACTGAGACCGGTGCTCTGTAGGATGGACCAAATTCCTTCTTCACAGCGATCTTCTCACAAACCAGATCCCCAATTTTAGGAAACGAGTAAGTGGAAGTTGTTGGTATATCCCTTATTCCTAAGGTGGCAGCACTGGTGGATGATTTATCATCACAAAATTGCTGAAGCTCCTGTAAGACAGTGAGACGTTCATTTATGTCAAAAGGTGTTTCCGCTGCCACCATATCAGAGCCATCAATATCTGGGACATACATAGGTATCCCAAAGAGAACCTCATAGGGACTGAGTGCCCCCAAGGACCATCTTGGCAAATTATTCAGTGCTCTCGGGACCCCATATAGGTAATGAAGCCAGCTGCAGCCAGAACCTAATACTCTAGCTGTTAAGGACTGCTTTAGATCACTGTTCCGCCTCTCCACAATGAATTTCCCTCGGGATGGTATGGTGAGGAGTAATGGAGTTCAACACCCATTGCCCCCATGGTGTCCCTGAATGCCTTAGAGGCAAATGCAGGGCCCTGGTCCAAATGGAATGCTGCAACCGCATATGTACCGATAAAGAGCAGCAAGTCTCTAATAACAGTTTGAGCGTCATCCGACTGCTGCGGCCAAACCCACAGGAATCTAGAACAAGAATCTACAGCAACTAGGATGTATTTGTATACACCATCTGGTTGAAGTGGACCACAATGGTCCAGGTACACACATTGTAATGGCCTGCTGGACACTACAAGGGATGTCTGTGGTGGGCGTTTGACATGAGAGCCCTTTATTTGCTGGCAAATGCCACAACAAAGGACGTGTTGCTTTGTCTGTTTGTATAGGCCTGGCCACCAGAATATTTTCTGCAAGAGTGTTACTGTGGTCGAAGTGCCAGCATGAGCAGAAGTGACACCCTCATGCACTGTTTCACTAGATCTAATCTCTGGTCTTGGTTGGGGATTGCTCAGTCTCCAACCCCAGGAAGTGTTGCATAGGCAACATTCTGCGCACTGATGTGGTAAGAATATTTTGTAGGGTACCCTTTCGGGAGAGACTTCCCTTCAGCCGAAGCTTACACACCAGTCAGAATTTCATTATCCAATCTCGTATGGGAACGAGCCACTGCAGCCACAGTAGCCGTAGCTACTGCAGATTTGGCTGCTTCATCAGCCAAAGTGTTGCATATAATGTGCACTCCTACACATTGGTGGCCCAATGTATGTTCTACATGGACACACTGTAGCTTATCCTTAGGATCAGCCACCCTCCCCCACAATGTCTTGTGTTTTATGGTGTTCCCTTCAGAATCTCTAAACCCGTTCAGCTTCCAATGGTTAAGATAATCATTGTAGGACTGAACACAATAATATGAGTCGCAGACTATTAAAGTCAGTCTTCCTGTCTCTGTGTGTTCTAGCCCTAAAATAAGGGCTTTGAGTTCAGCCAAATGAGCTGTGCAGTCCCCCAGGGTCTGCGTGTAGGTATTGTGAGGGTGGAAGACTCCATCCTTCATCACTCCACTCACGGCTGTGCAAGCGGCTGAATATTGATGTTTGGTACCCACAGCTGGTTGAGCTGAACCATCAGCATAAATGAAAGTATGGTATCTGTCTAAAGGTAAAAGATCTAGAGGAGCGGGGCACTCCTGTTCATATTGGAGAAATTCTTGTATCTGGAGTTTTGGATCAAAGATGTAATCAACATCAGTAGCAGTCAGGGAAGTTGCCACTGAATCCAACGTGGATGTAGTGCTCTAGCGTTAGGAACGCTTGCTTTGGTGACGGCCTCTAAGGCTGGCACCGGGGTAACGACAATTATATGTTTCCCTTGGGCAAGTGGCCTTTCCTTTATGACAGCCATTTGAACTGCAGTTAGTATTTTTCTATGGGTGCAAAATGTTGTTCTCCATTTGAGTATAAATGTGATTTATATGCTATGGGCACTGTGTCATCCTCATTAAAGGTGACATAAGTAAATCCAATGGCAGCAGCTATTATTCTGATGACCAAATTAGTTTTATTGTCACATGCGTGCAAGTGTTTAGCTTCTAGCATGTCCTGTTGCAATTCCGCAGGGATGCGTGTGTGTTCAACAGTCCAGTGTCTGCTAGAAAAGTCTGGACATATTAAGTCATAAAGTGGCTTGACACGTTGTGCATAGTCAGGAATGTATGTTCTGCCAAAATTAAAGAAACCAAGTAAAGACTGTAGTTTCTTTAGAGTATTAGATGGGTGCAGATGTGCACACTTCTCTAGAAAGTGCGTGGCCAGGCTCTTCCCCTCGTTCGATAGCTCATATCCCAGGAACAATACACTGAGAAAGGCAATCCTACTTTTCTTAAAGCTGAATTTATAACCGACTTTTGCAAACCCTAAAATTATTTGATCGACCCTAACAAGATGAATGTTGAGGTTGTCGTCTGTGAGATAAATGTCATCCACATAGGATAACACCTCAGGATCAATATCATGTAATATTGATGTTACTCGGGCTGAGAACAGCCCTGGGCTATTCTTATAGCCCTGGGGTAAACGGCAAACGTGTTTTTGTGAGCCAAATGAGAATGCACTCAGGTCCCGACTTTCTTCCACTAAATTCTGGCAGATATCTAACGTTGTTCTATATTTTCTCCGCACTATATTGTTTATTAGTGCAGTGCTATGTGAATTTTGTATAACATATGTACGTGTATGACTGTTTAAATGTCTGTAGTCTAAGACTATTCTATAGGAATGGTCTGGCTTTGCGACTGGGAATAACTGGTTATTCATTACAGGGGCACAGAGCTCAATTACTCCCTGGTACTCGAGCTAAGTGAGGATCTCCCAGTAGGAGTCACCAGATCCTCGGGGTCTGCGCACGTTCCCAACACGTCCACCACTGAACAGCTCCAAGACTCTGATAGATAAATCACAGAGGCTAAGAGAGTTCAAGAGGGGAAGAGGGGATTAGGAAGTTTAACAGCTGGAAAGGAGACCTGTAGTAAGAAAAAGGTTAGAACACACAATATGAAAATTATATCTCCTGAAATCAATACTAGACTATGATTCTAAGCATAGTTATTCTGAAAACATGAACAATCTAAGAATTAAGTTTAAAATGACTAAGTTTCAAGATGGCCGGATACCTGTAAGGGAATCAAGATGGATTAAATGAAAACTTTCTTATTCAAGTACTTTCCTTTACATGAGAATCAGAAAAACGTTCTGACTAAATTTTAAACCAGTCATATAAATCCTTTTTTTGAGAATGCATACTAGGACCATACAATATTGCATTTAGACACTCTGATCTTCTGTGTACTCTTAAAATGTTTCAACACAAATTGAGCATATTGTAGATTTATATATATATATATATATATATATATATATATATATATATATATATATATATATATATATATAGAGAGAGAGAGAGAGAGAGAGAGTAAACACCATAAAAGGATTGTGCACCATTTTTTTATCCCAGTGCTTTTTAGAACCCTCCTGCGCCTGTTTTGTAACTTCCTCAGGGGTGGTACTCTGTAATTCTAGCTTCTTCGGCTTAGCTCCCAGACTATACCTTCCTATGCTAGTGTAGGTATCGGAAATAATTTTTGGAGCTGTCTCTCCTGTTCCAAATGTGGAGTTTCTCAGAGATGCTGACGTACAGCCAGTGCTACTGCTTCCCCTTTAATATTACTGAGTATTATCGAGGAAACTGTGTCAAAGTTACGCATTAATTTCATCCCCAAGTCTAGGGCGGGTGCTGCCCCATGCTCATTCTGTATTTGTTTTAACACTTCCGGTAAATTGGCAAGTGTCAGGGTACCATGTGTGGTAGTATAAATTGCAGCGAAGACTGTACTCCATGTGGTGCAGTCATCCACCGAGGGAACCATCTCGAAGGGCAAGCACATTGTGAGAATTCTATAGTTCTCCTGTGGTCCCGTATGGGGAAACACAGCTTCCAGCTGATTTGTTTTCTGGGCTATCCAGTATGGTATTTTCTTCCATTTTGTGGGTACTTTACCCATAATACTGTGCACTGTTTGTGAATTAATCCCAGTAGCCAAATGGTATCCAGCAGGTGCTGGTGGTGCTGAACGCGCTGGTATTGTGTTCAAAGTCTGCATTACGAACTGAACAAGTCGTCTGTAGAGTGTTACTATCTCATTGTATAAATTTTGCAGATCTGCTCCTTGTATATTTTGTATACCTGGGTGAGGTGTGTATGTGGCAAAGATGGGCCGCGTTGGTCCATCATTACCTAAAGGACCTATTCTCACACGTTGTAATACATGTGGTAGGGCACCTTCAAACCAGTTCTGATGCTCTTGATAAGTGAGCGGTATTTCATGATACTGGTATGCTTGGTACCGTTGAGGTACGTTAGCAATTCTAAATGTGTGAAATGTGACTGTTCTGCAGTCTTCCTCCGGAAAGGTGACCCAAGAGTAAAATGTTTCTGTTTGGTAAGCTTCATTAGCTTCTACTATGAAAGTAACATCCCGCCCTCTTTTGTAAACCCATGCGCTACTAGGTGTAATGTTAACGCTTGTCTAGCATTCTCAGGAATTTCTATGGCGTTTGCCATAGTCGAAAAAATATGGGTATAAGGAGATGGAACACCAAATGGGTAGTATAGTCCTTTTTATGAGTTCGAGCTCTAACAACCTATAGCCTACTTAGGTAATCCCTGTTCAGCTGAGGAGGATCTTCCCAAAGACCATGGACGTCTCTGTATAACGGTGCTTAGGGTACCTGTTGTCTATGAGACAATGATAGTTGGGGTATCCTTAAATTAGTGCCTAAACACCATTGTTGGTGGTGCCATGTCGTAGTTGGACTCTTGCTCTAGGCAAGACTGCTGGTATAAGGATGACAGTACTTAGGTTTGTAGGTGACTATGCCTATCCTACAGCAAGTCGCAACTGTAGTCCAAACCCTTCCGGCTCACTAGCAGTACCTCACCAGAAACTCAAACAGTTAAAGGTGATTTGTGGCAGCCTTTACGCATGGACTCAAGAGTATGACATCTCAGGGAGTGTCGTGGTTAAACGAAGATTACCACTTTCTCACAGATACATCATGTCTCAATCAAACACAGGCAATAACGAAGATGCAGTAAGGTTTCAATGGTTTTTATTTAACACAACTGCAATCTGCGATAAGTTGCATGGGCTGCAATGATTAGGATAATGAACAGTGCAAGAAACAGAATGAAAAAAACAAGAGTCATTATTATAAAGACCCCATCTTTATATAACATAGAAAGACATAGAGGTGGTCATTACAACCCTGGCGGACGGTGTTACATTTCTTTGGGCAATTACGACCGTGGCGGAAACCGCCAACAAAGACAGCCACTTTAACACTCAGACCGGCACGGCGGAACAAACAAACAGCGCAGCGGACACCGCCAACAGACAGGCGGAGGACAATGTACCGCCCACACTATTATGACAGGCCAATACGCCACCTTTTCCAGGGCGGATACACCGCGGATAAAAACACGGTGGAAACAGGAATTTCGAAGGGAAAACACTCACCTCTACACACTCCACGAGGAACGAGGACACCATGGAGCCGGAACTCCAAATCCTACCTGCGATAGTTTTCCTGCTCCTGTACCAGGAGCACCAACGCCGGCGGCGCAGACCACGGTGAATACTGCACCTACGACACAGGGGAGGGGCAGGGAAAAAACAGGGACACACATACGCAACACCCCCACCCCCACCCTCACCCACTACAACACACACACTAATACATATCTATACATTATAGTTACACCCCGCAACCCCCTCCGGAAGAATGCAAAGACAAAAGGAAATGAGTGTAACCATTGAAATATATCAAAAGGCAGTACACAAAAACATACGTATATACACTATCAACAAAATATACACCAAGAATAGTAGTCCAGGTATTGCACCACTCATAGTCCGTGGACCACTGGGCCCAAAATGCATGGGCGAGGCCCACACACGATACCAGATCAAAACAGAGAGAACACTGCAGGGGCATCAGATAGAAATACAACAGGCACCTCAGGGGGATGGAAGGGGGGGCACCTCAGCCGGATGAGTGCACGACGCCAGATCAACGAGGGGGCTCCATGCCCATTGATGTATCCTGGGGAGTGCAAAGCCACAGTCTCTCAAGTCTCTACAGTGGGTGGTTTGCCCACTGTTCAATCCTAGGGAGTGCAAAGCCACAGTCTCACAAGTCTCTGCAGTGGGTGGTTTGCCCACTGTTCAATCCTGGGGAGTGCAAAGCCACAGTCTCTAAAGTCTCTACAGTGGGTGGTTTGTCCACTGTTCAATCCTGGGGAGCGCAAAGCCACAGTCTCTCAAGTCTCTACAGTGGGTGGGTTGCCCACTGTTCAAACCTGGGGAGCGCAAAGCCACAGTCTCTCATGTCTCTACAGTGGGTGGTTTGCCCACTGTTCAATCCTGGGGAGTGCAAAGCCACAGTCTCTCAAGTCTCTACAGTGGGTGGTTTGCCCACTGTTCAATCCTGGGGAGTGCAAAGCCACAGTCTCACAAGTGGATGACAGTCTCCACTGGTTCTGGAGGGGGCATTGTGCCCAGAGTGCATCATCCTGTGAAGGACAGAGGTAGTGGATGCATGTCTCCACTGGTTCTGGAGGGGGACTGGTGCCCATAGTGCTTCATCCTGTGAAGGACAGAGGTAGTGGATGCATGTCTCCACTGGTTCTGGAGGGGGACTGGTGCATGCATGTCTCCACTGGTTCTGGAGGGGGACTGGTGCCCAGAGTGCTTCATCCTGTGAAGGACAGAGGTAGTGGATGCATGTCTCCACTGGTTCTGGAGGGGGACTGGTGCCCAGAGTGCATCACTCACCCCGTGACGGTCCCATGTGCGTCAGTGCCCCTGCCGCTCATGGGCTAGCGGTGCTTGAGTTGGCGGTGCCCTGTTCAGCGGTGCTTGATTTGGCGGTGCCCTGTTCAGCAGTGCTTGAGTTGGCGGTGCCTTGTTCAGCGGTGCTTGATTTGGCGGTTCCCTGTTCAGCGGTGCTTGAGTTGTCGGTGCCGTGTTCAGCGGTGCTTGAGTTGGCGGTGCCCTGTACAGCGGTGCTTGAGTTAGCGGTGCCCTGTTCAGCGTTGCTTGAGTTGGCGGTGCCCTGTTCAGCGGTGCTTGAGTTGGCGGTGCCCTGTACAGCGGTGCTTGATTTGGCGGTGCCCTGTTCAGCGGTGCTTGAGTTGGCTGTGCCTTGTTCAGCGGTGCTTGAGTTGGCGGTGCCCTGTTCAGCGGTGCTTGAGTTGGCGGTGCCTTGTTCAGCGGTGCTTGAGTTGGCGGTGCCTTGTTCAGCGGTGCTTGATTTGGCGGTGCCCTGTACAGCGGTGCTTGAGTTGGCGGTCCTTCATTGCCCAGCTGGGCTGGGGCTGGCGGTCCTTCATTGGGCAGCTGGGCTGTGGCTGGCGGGGCTCTCCTGGGCAGCTGGGCTGTGGCTGGCGGGGGCCTCCTGGGCAGCGAGGATGGCACTGGTGGTGGCCTCCTGTGCAACGAGGATGGGGCTGGCGGTGGCCTCCTGTGCAGCGAGGATGGGGCTGGCGGTGGCCTTCTGTGCAGCGAGGATGGGGCTGGCGGTGGCCTCCTGTGCAGCGAGGATTGGGCTGGAGGTGGCCTCCTGGGCAGCGGGGATGATGGCGGGCTTCTCCGCCGTGCTGCTCCTCCCAGACTTGCTGGGTTTTTTGTGCCCCTTCCCCACCTTGGGAGGAGTCACAGCTGAGTCCACACTCCCACCGGGACCCCTGGGAGCGGCTTGGGTGGCTGGAGTCTTCCCCCTCTCCTGCTGGGCACTGGCCAACTTCTGGTGCTTCACAGGGGGGGGACTGGCTGTGCTGTGGCTCCGTGCCACACTGGCTGTCCTGGTGGCCGGAGCACTCCACATACCTGTGACAACAGGCACCACTGGTCCCGGAGATGTTGTTGCTGAGGTGCTACTTCGGGACCTATGAGTTGGATGGGGGGTGGGAAATAGGTCAAGGCTGGACAGGAAAAGTTTTTTGGACACACTGGGACGGGTAGCTGGAGGGGGTTTGGAAGTGGAGGAAGAGGTGGTGGTTGTAGGAGGTGTACTCTTAGTGGCTTTGGGTGCAGGTGCATGCGCTGGAGGCTGTCGTGAGGTGGATGGCTGTTGGGTGGGTGTGTGCCTGCATTTGTGTAGCTTGGGAGGGGGTGTCACAGACACACTGGGAGAGGACACAGGGGACGTGAGTATGGAAGTGGGGTAGTGACTGCACGTGTGCGGGGTGTGCTGGTGGGTGTGCTGGTGAGGGACGTAGTGGCTGTAGAGGTAGTGCATGCAGGTGTGAGTGTAGACGAGACTGGGAGGGAGGAGGGAGACGACGAGGAGGGGGACACAGTGGAGGCAGTGGATGTTGGTGTGTCTGTATGTGTGTGATGCTTGCGTGAGTGCCTGTGGGATGTGTGGTGCTTATGTTTGCCTTAGCTTCCCTTGTGTGGTGAGGTGTGCGCAGGCTGGTTTGATGGTGTGCTTGGGATAGGCAGAGGTACAGGGGATTGGGTCTGGGTGGAGGAAGTTGGAGGGGGGAGGCTAGACACAGGGACAATGGCTGCCATCAGTGCTGAGGCCAGAGTTTGAAAGGCTCGGTGAAGGGCCGCCTGACCAGAATGAATGCCCTCCAGGAATGCATTTGTTTGTTGTAACTGCCTTTCTACACCCTGGATGGCATTCAAAATGGTAGACTGCCCACCAGTGAGGGACCTGAGGAGGTCAATGGCCTCTTCACTGAGGGCAGCAGGGGTGACTGGGGCAAGGCCTGAGGTGCCTGGGGCGAAGGTGATGACCACCCTCTTGGGTGAGCAGGCACGGGCGAAGGCTGAGGGGCTGCTGGGAGGGTGGTGCTGGTAGAGGGGGTGGCGGCTGTACCTGTAGATGCTAGGGGGACAGATGTTGCCGCCACCACAAGGGAGCTCCCATCAGAGGACGAGTCCGTGACGCTGGTTTCAGCTCCTGTCCCCGCCTTGGTGCTCCCCTCGCCCTCCGTCCCACTGGTGAATTCTGAGTCCGTAGTGTGGCCCTCCATGGCCATGTGGGATGCAGCTCCCTCGTGCTCCGGTTCCACTGCTCCTCTGCCTGATGATGCTAATGCACACAAGAACAGGGAGACCACAAAAAAGGGGGGGGGAAACATAGGAAAGACATGTTGAGTGCATGGATTACCGCTACCGTTGGCGGACAAGACAGACACAGAAGCCCCCTGCACTACGTCGCGCTCTTGGGCTCTACAGTGCAATTCATGGGAAATGGCCTACAAGGCTATGGACGACATCTGCACACATAGATGACACAGGTGCATGACTATGTGTACTTGGCACTCTACAGAGGTGGTTTGGGGGGCCACAGGGCCATGCCTTACGGAGGGGCCTAGCCTACGGAACTCGCCCTGGCCTAGGGAAACCCACTGCCCTCCTTCCCCACCCAGACACCTCCACTGCACGCAAAGTCAGCAGAATGAGAGTGTACTCACCCCCTTGTGTCTGCTGTGATGCCCTCCAGCGCCCATCCAACTCCGGGTACGCCACCGCCAGGATCCTGAACATCAGGGCGGTCATGGTTCGACGGGCACCCCTCCCACGTTGGGAGGCCATTCCCAGCTGAGCCTCTGCCGTCTTCTTGCTCCAGCGGCGAATGTCCTCCCATCTTTTCCGGCTGTGGGTGCTCCATCTGTGGTGGGCCCCCAGGGTCCGGACGTCCTTGGCGATGGCACGCCAAATATCCTTCTCCTGGTGGGTGCTGACCTACAGGAAATGTACAGGGGAAGAAGAGAAGTCATTACCAACTGCGCCGTCAAAGTGAGTGGCCCCCATCCCTACCCTTGCCATGTGGCACATGCACCCACCGTCTTTCATGCACGCAGAACTCTGCCCCCTTACTACTTACAACCAGCCCTCTCATACAGGCATAGCCCATACAACATGCTCCCTGTGTACTTACCTGTTGGTCTGGAGGACCGTAGAGTAGCGTGTACTGGGGGAGGACCCCATCGACGAGCTTCTCCAGCTCCTCCGATGTGAAGGCAGGGGCCCTTTACCCAGACGCACGAGCCATTGTCTCTTCCAGACCGAGGTCACAGCAGCACTTGCAGTGTAGGTCCTCTCCTGTCGAAGATCAGGTATCGAGTAATTATACAGATAGAAAATGGCAGTCACGTCCGCAGTGGTGCGTACCATCACCGCTGGCGTACATCGTCATTGGCTCCTGGGACCCATAGGGTCCAATGTTAACCAATGCAGCATTGCGCCGCGGTCTTCGACCGCCTACGCGATGGTGTACAACGCCAGCGCAGTTACCTCGCATCCCATTGTCCCACTTTACAGGTCAGGCAGCCACCATTTCACGGGGCCACATGGCCTAATTTCAAAATGCATCACACATACCTAGGCCTAGTCTCACCACACATACAGGCCACATTTTGTGTATGATTGGTGTTCTGTGTAGACTGTGGGTACATACCTCTGAGTTGTTTGACTCTGTGGTCGCTGTTATCCTTCATAGGCACCGTCCGCTGGGACATGTGAGGAGATGGCGGAATCCTCCGGTGTACCGACCACTGGTGGACCTGTCGACAATGGAGGAAAGAAATTTGATTATCACCTACAGGTTTGACCCTGCCACAATCCAGGAACTGTGTACCCAGTTGGAGCCTGACCTGATGTCAGCAATCCACCATCCCACAGGAATCCCCCCTCAAGTGCAGGTGCAGTCAGTGCTCCATTTCCTTGCAAGTGGGTCTTTTCAAACAACTGTGGCCATGGCATCAGGGATGTCCCAGCCTATGTTTTCCAACGTGTTGTCCAGAGTGTTGTCTGCCCTGCTGAAACACATGCAGAGCTACATCGTTTTCCCTCAGGTGGAGGATTTGCCTACAGTGAAAGGTGACTTCTATGCCCTTGGACATATCCCCAACATCCTAGGTGCCATTGATGCAACCCATGTGGCTTTGGTCCCCCCCACAGGAGTGAACAGGTGTACAGAAACAGGAAGAGTTATCATTCCATGAATGTACAGATGGTATGTTTGGCAGACCAGTACATCTCCCATGTGAATGCCATGTTCCCTGGCTCAGTGCATGACGCCTACATCCTGCGGAATAGCAGCATCCCTTATGTGATGGGTCAACTCCAGAAGCACCGTGTGTGGCTATTAGGTGACTCTGGTTACCCCAACCTGTCATGGCTACTGACCCCAGTGAGGAATCCCAGGACAAGAGCAGAGGAACGCTACAATGAGGCCCATGGGCGAACTAGGAAGGTGATCGAGCGGACCTTCGGCCTCCTGAAGGCCAGGTTCAGGTGTCTGCATATGAAAGGTGGATCCCTATTCTACTCACCAAAGAAGGTGTGCCAGATCATTGTGGCCTGCTTTATGCTTCACAACTTGGCTTTGCGACGCCAGGTGCCTTTTCTGCAGGAGGATGGTCCAGATGGCGGTGTTGTTGCAGCTGTGGAGCCTGTGGACAGTGATGAGGAGGAAGCAGAGGAAGAAGACATGCAGAACAGGGACTCAGTGATCCAGCAATATTTCCAGTGAAACACAGGTGAGAATACATTCCTGCCTACTACATGTACTTTTACACTTCTACCTCTATCCTGTATGTCGTTTTCACCCAGTGTATGGTGGCTGAGTTGTCACTTTCCCTTACGGTTTCACAGATGTGGGCCCAACGTGTCTCATCTGCTTTGATTCCTCATGGACTAGAGCTGTGTGACATAGGTATGTTGATATTACTATTTCAAGATCATTTTGTCACTGTAATTGCAAATACACTATTTTGAAATCACAGACAGACTCCAGATATTTTGGTGCTTTAGGTGTGTTTATTTGAATACAAAATATTGGAGGGGTAAGTTAAATGGTGAGGGGTGATGGCGGAGGAATGTCCATGGCAGAGTCCAGTCTATTAGTCTCACAGGTGCATTGCCCATATGGGAAAAGGAAGTGGAGCTGGGGCAGTTTCAATATGGACAGGGTGACAAAGTGGGACAGTGGGATGACAATCAGGGTGGTCTCATTTCTTGGCAGGGGTCTTGGCATCGTGCTCTGTCTTGTTCCTGGATCTCAGGGACCGTTTGCGGGGTGGTTCTCCGTCTGCAGGGGGTGGGGTGCTGGTGTGGTGGTCCTGTGGCAGTGCCTCCTGTCTACTAGCGCCGGCAGAGGTGGTGGGCAGTTCATCGTCCATGCTAGTGTCAGGGGCCCCTTGTAGTGCCACAGTGTCCCTCCTGGTGTTGAGTACTTCCTTCAACACCCCTACGATGGTGCCCAGGGTGGAGCTGATGGTTCTGAGTTCCTCCCTGAACCCCAAATACTATTCCTTCTGCATCCGCTGGGTCTCCTGAAACTTGGCCAGTACCGTTGCCATCGTCTCCTGGAAGTGGTGGTATGCTCCCATGATGGAGGAGAGGGCCTCGTGGAGAGTGGGTTCCCTTGGCCTGTACGCCCCCTGTCGCACAGCAGCCCTCCCAGTTCCCCTGTGTTCCTGGGCCTCCGTCCCCTGGACCGTGGGCCCACTGCCACTGCCCCCAGGTCCCTGTTGTTGTTAGGGTGGTGGGTTATCCTGGGTTCCCTGTAGTGGTGGACACACAGCTGATTGACGTGTCCTGGGGACGGAGGTATGGGCCCGCTGGGTGGGTGCTGTGCTGGTGTTTCCTGAGGGGGGAAGGTCTGTGGTAGCCTGTGCCAGTGTGAGGGGAACCGACTGTCCCGAGGCCCCCGATGGTCCGAGCTGGTCATCTAGATCCAGGTGGACAGAGGTGCTGTCATCACTGTGGGCCTCTTCTGTGGGTGGAGTGGACATGTCTGGACCCTCCTGTCTGGTGACGTTGGGTAGTGGTCCTGCAAGGCTGGAAAGGCATGATTATTGCATCTGTGTGTGTCATGGTGAGCAATGGGTGGGTGACCGTGTACCCCAGTGCTGGCATTCCTGTGTGTGAGCTTGTGTGATGATGGTTTAGGGGGTGTATGGGTGTAGGGGTGTATGGGTATGTGCAGTGGGCATGCTTTAGTGATGGGTGTCCATGTGTTGTTGTTGCATGCAGGGCTTGGTGTTGGGATGTGTGGTTTGTGATATTGGGACATACGTGAGGAGTTGGAGTGATGGGGTGAGGGTGAGGGTGGGATATGTGATGGCATGCAGGTAGGGTGGGGGTTGTAATAGTTAAGATGTGACTTACCAGAGTCCATTCCTCCACCGACTCCTGCGAGGCCCTCAGGATGCAGAATCGCCAAGACCTGCTCCTCCCATGTTGTTAGTTGTGGGGGAGGAGGTCGGGGTCCGCCGCCAGTCCGCTGAACCGCCTGGTGGTGTCTTGAGACCACAGAACGCACTTTCCCCCATAGGTCGTGCCACCTTTTCCTGATGTCCTCCCGATTTCTTGGTTGTTGTCCCACTGCGTTAACCCTGTCGACTATTCTTCGCCATAGCTCCATCTTCCTTTCAATTGAGGTGTGCTGCATCTGGGATCCAAATACCTGTGGCTCTACCCGGACGATTTCTTCCACCATGACCCTGAGCTCCAACCTGGGGTGTCTTTGCCATGCCATGGGGTGGTGTAGGTGATGTGTGGGGTGGTGTGTGTGGTGATAAGTGTGGTGATATGTAGTGGTGTGTTGTGTGAGGTGCGTGGAAGTTCTGTGGGTGATGGTGTTGTGTGTTGTGTGATGGTGTTGTGTGCCTGTGGATGCTAGTTTGTTGATGGTGGTGTCTCTCTCTGGCCTTCGGGAGTGAATTGAGTTGTAGGGGTTTGTGGGTGATGTGGGTGTGATGTGGGTGTGTGTTTTATATTGTATTGGGTGTGTGGGAGTGGTGTGTGTATGTGTATCAGGTGTGTGTATTTCAAATTGTCCAATGTGGGGATGTTTTGTAAATGTGTGTGTATTTTGAGCGCGGCAGTGTGTACCGCCAATGGAATACCGCAGTTGAAAGACCGCCCCGTGGATTCGTGTGTCGTGATAGTGTGGGCGTATTTCTGTTGGCGTGACGGTGGAGGATTTGTTATCGCCAGTTTATCACTGACCTTTGGTGTGGCAGACTTGTGTGGGTGTCTGAATTTTGGCAGATTCCGAGATGTGGGTCATAATAGCTGTGGCGGAATTCCGCGGCCGTGGCGGTGTGTTGGTGGTCTTCTGCACGGCGGTAAGCGGCTTTTACCGCCAATGTTGTAATGACCGCCAGAGTGTGTAATATGTCCTAATACCCTATCATGATAGGCCTAACCTCATACCTAAAGGAGAGCTGGGTATGTTAAATCTAACCTGCCAATGCCATGTCCATGAGAGGAGCCCCCAACCCGTGTTACCTTGGAATGAGTTCTCTAGCTCAGACTCCATAGGAACACGAAGTCCGGGTCAGCGCCAAGGCGACGTGCAGCATCGATAGCAGCATTGGTATCTGGTCAGATTCCCTCTGATTATCTGTCTAAAGTGTGATGTATTTATACAGATCTACTTGGACCCCTGATGTAGGTTGTTCCCAAACAATAGATAACACAGCATGCTTGGGACAGTAATTAATATAAACAATTCCCTCAAAAGCGTGGAGGGAACGTACCTAATGTGAACACCTACAGTTTGTTTCTCTTTGTGGCTTGATTTGACGCCTTACCGCAGTGGCACTGATAATGAATACTTAAACAAATGGCCTAACTATAAACAAGGCAGCCATCTTAGAAGAATTAATTAAATAAACACGCTAAGACAGAGCAAGCTAAGTAGGTTAAAAGTCACTAGGTGACGGGAGCACGAGTCTGCAAGCCAAAGGCTAAGCTAACACCTGTTATCCCATTAAAACAAACTAGGATTCACTACAAACCCTCCACGGACTCCCTCAGGTGTCTAGTTTTCAGAAATGTTTGGGTTTAGCAGGTTTCCCTACATGGCTGCTGAGTCCAGGACTAAAAACGCAGGTGCCCCCCGCCTCCACCAAAAACAGGAAGTTTTCTATTTGATCATTTTGATGTGTCCACATAGGGGGTCATTCTGACCCCGGCGGTAATTACCGCCATGGCGGAGGTTGGCGGTAGCACCGCCAACAGGCCGGCGGTGCTCCGCCGGGCATTCTGACCGTGACGGTACAGCCGCGGCCAGAAGTGGAAAGCCGGCGGTGTACCGCTGACTTTCCGCTGCCCGTCAGAATCCTCCATGGCGGCGGAGCGCGCTCCGCCGCCATGGGGATTCTGACACCCCCTACCGCCATCCTGTTCATGGCGGTTCTCCCGCCAGGAACAGGATGGCGGTAGGGGGTGCCGTGGGGCCCCTGGGGGCCCCACAAAGTATTTCAGTGTCTGCCTAGCAGACACTGAAATACGCGACGGGTGCAACTGCACCCGTCGCACCTTCCCACTCCGCCGCCTCAATTCTGAGCCGGCATCCTAGTGGGAAGGTTGATTTGCCCTGGGCTGGCGGGCGGTCTTTTGGCGGCCGCCCGCCAGCCCAGGGCAAATCTCAGAATCACCGCCGCGGTCTTTTGACTGCGGTGCGGTGTTCTGACGGCGGTACCTTGGCGGACGGCCTCCGCCGTCCGCCAAGGTCAGAATGACCCCCATAGTGTTTTGGGGCATATCCTTTTGCTGGCACAAGGCCTACTCACACAAGTGAAGTACCATTTTGATCGTGAGACTTGGAGGAATGCTGGGTGGAAGGAAATCTGTGGCTCCTCTCAGAATCCAGAACTTTCTGTCACAGAAATGTGTGGAAAAAGTGTTCTTTTGGCCACATTTTGAGGTTTGCAAAGGATTCTGGGTAACAGAACCTGGTGAGAGCCCTACAAGTCACCCCATCTTGGATTCCCCTAGGTGTCTAGGTGCCGGCTGAGCTGGAGATCACAATCCACAGCTAGTCACTTTCCCAAAAAACACATCAGTTTTCAATGTAAAATGTGATGTGTCCATGTTGTGTTTCCTGTTGTGGGCATTAGGCCCACCCACGCAAGTGAGGTACAATTTTAATAAGGAGACTTGGGGGAACACAGAATAGCAGAGTGTTATTGTCCCTTGTCTTTCTCTACATTTTTTCCTTCCAAATGTAAGATACTGTGTAACAAAGACGTCTATCTGAGCAATGCCCTGTAATTCACATGCTAGTATACGCACCCCGGAATTCAGAGATGTGCAAATAACCACTGCTTCTCAACCCCTTATCTTCTGCCCATTTAGGAAATACAAAGGTTTCCTTGATACCTATTCTTAGCTCTTTATTTTTCACCAAATGAATTGCTGTATGCCAGGTATACAAGGAAAACCCATTACAAGGTGCAACTCTTTTATTGACTCTGGGAACCTAGGGTTCTTGATGAACCTACAAGTCAAATATATACCCGCAGCCAGAAGAGTCCAGCAGATGTAACAGTATATTATTTGTGAAAATCTGACATCACAGGAAAAAGTTACAGAGTAAAACATGGAGAAAAATTGCTTTTTTTCACCTCAATTTCAATATTTTTGTATTTCAGCTGTTATTTTCTGTAGAAAAACCTTGTAGGATCTACACAAATGAGGCCTTGGGGAATTCCGATTTTTTTCTATTTTTCAGAAATGTTAAGCTTTCTGGGACACACTCATTTCTGTCATTAACTGGTAGGAGGCTAAAAGCACAAAAAAATAGTAAAAATGGGGTATGTCCCAGTAAAATACCAAATTGTGTTGAAAAAGTGGTTTTCTGATTCAAGTCTGGCTGTTCCTGAAAGCTAGGAAGATGGTGATTTTAGCACCAGAAACGCTTTGTTGACGCCCTTTACAGGGAAAAAAACAATATTTTTGCTGTATTTTGGCTAATTTCTTGGTGTCCTCCAGAAGTACCCGCTAACTCTAGGTACCTCTAGAATTCCTGGGATGTGGGGAAAAAAGGATGCAAATTTGGCGTGGGTAGCTTATGTGGACAAAACGTTATGAGGGCCTAAGCGCGGACTGCCTCAAATAGCCAAAAAAAGGCCTGGGAAAAGGCCTGGCAGTGAAGGGGTTTATAAGAAGTATGGGAACAGATTTTCATAAATTAAAAAAGTAAGGGCAGGTCGTGCCCCTCCGATCCCGCTGTCTTGGGCCACTAAGCGATCTACCCGTTTTACCAGGGGTATTTGCTTCTGTGAGAACTAGTTGAGTTGCCAAGAAAACTAATCAACATAATTAACCAGCTTTCTCACTCTTCAGAGAGTGTCCCTAGATTATAAATCATTACTTGTAGCAACTGCATTGAATGACAAATATATGCAATGAACATATCTATTTACTAATTTTAAAAATGTATTTCAATATTATTAAAAAAATATATAAAAATGCCCGGGCCGCGGCGGTGGGAGCACCAAATCCTAACCACTAGACCACCAGGGACTGTGCAGTGAAATGCAGATCCATATGTGAGTAGCAATAAGCATTCTCTTCTAGTGTTGAGGAATGTGCATGATGGTTATTAACAGAGAATCATTTATCAACCATTTTTCTTGACCCAAAAAACGCATCAGGTTAACGCTAGTGTTTCCTAGGGTGAAAATTTAATTAGTAAATGATGTATTGCATTCAAAATCGCATTAGATAGATTGTTTCAGGACTTTCAGAGTCAAATTCAAAAGGGATATATTAGCAGCAAACCAGCCTCTCTACTCTTTACAGCTGGCGGGTTGTTTTCAAACTGCGCTTTTGGACCTGCTTTGGTTCACCCTCATTTTTCACATGTTTTTGGCTCTTTCTGTCAGAGGCACTTGGCTTGCCTACACAAGTGACGTATCATTTTTACTGGGAGACTGAGGGGAGCATTGGTTGGTAGGAAATTTGCGCCAGTGCGGTGATCCCACACAGAAATGTTGGAAAATATGTTCTTTTTAACTAAATTTGAGGTTTGCTGGGGATTCTGGATAAGAAAACACTGGGTGAGCCACTCAAGTCACACCTCCCTGGACTCTCTCTGGTGTCTAGTTTTCAGAAATGTTTGGTGTTAGAAATGGGGTCTTTGATTGGCAGTCAGGTTACCCCCTGTCCAATCAAGGACCCTCACTCTAGTCAGGGTAAAAGAGAATCACCCTCAGCTAACCCCGCTCACCTCTTTGGTAGCTTGGCACAAGCAGGCAGGCTTAACTTCAGAGTGCTAGGTGTAAAGTATTTGCACCAACAGACACAGTAACTTAATGAAAACACTACAAAGTGACACAACACATATTTAGAAAAATAGGAAATATTTATCTAAACGAAACAAAATGACAAAAATCCACCATACACAAGTCAAGTTATTAATAAAAAAGCAAAAAGAGTCTTGAATCCTTTGGTAAACAGATAAAACACTGTTAGCGCTGAAAAGTACCTGGGTCGTGTTAAAATAACACGCATGGGCGAGTGTGCATCGAAAAAGGTTAGCGGTGCGTCGATTTCTCACCCGCAAGCGAGCTCGTGCGTCATTTCTCCTCCGGTTGGACCGGTGTGCGTCGTTTTTCCTCCCTGCAGGGGAGCGATGTGTCGATCCAGGCAGCATTCCGGTCCGGTCAGTCGTTGCGTCGTTTTTCCACACCTAGCAAGGTTTGCATCAAAAATCCTGCTGCACGGTGATAGGAAAACCGCGCTGTGTGGGGTGCGACAATACCAGCCTCCGTCAGTGATGCACTGCGTTGTTTCTCCAGCCGCGTGCGTCGATCTCCCAGCCACGTTGCAAGCGATTCGTCGATTTCAGCCACGGAGCTGGTGGTGCGTAGTTTCTTTAGCCACTCTCAGAGGTTGCGTCGGAAATTTCCCGGCACGGTGGTCTGTGTGTGGAGTTTCAGGCTTGATCTGCCAGCTTCACCTGTCAAGGCCCCAGGAACTGGATAGGGCACCACATGGCAGGACAGGAGCCTCAGCAGAGAGTCCAGGTGCTGGCAGGGGAAGTCTTTGAAGGCCCTGAGACTTCAACAACAGGAGGCAAGCTCAGGACAAGCCCTTGGAGAGTTCTTCGCAAGCAGGAAGGCACACAAAGTCCAGTCTTTGTCCTCTTGCACAGGCAGAATCAGCAACTGCAGGATAGCTCCACAAAGCACAGTCACAGGCAGGACAGATCTTCTTCCTCATCTCTTCTCCAATCAGAGGTTCCTCTTGGTTTCCAGAAGTGATCTCAGGTCTGTGGTTTTGGGTGCCCTTCTTACACCCATTTTATTTTGCCCTTTGAAGTAGGATTACTTCAAAGAAAAGTCTCTCTTGTTTGTGAAATCCTGCCTTGCCCAGCCCAGGCCTCAGACACACACCAGGGGGTTGGAGACTGCATTGTGTGAGGGCAGGCACAGTCCTTTCAGGTGTGAGTGACCACTCCTCCCCTCCATCCTAGCACAGATGGCTCATGAGGATATGCAGGCTACACCCCAGCTCCCTTTGTGTCACTGTCTAGAGAGAGGTGCAAACAGTCCAACTGTCAAACTGACCCAGACAGGGAATCCACACAAACAGGAAGAGTCACAGAATGGTTTAAGCGAGAAAATGCTCACTTTCTAAAAGTGGCATTTCAAACACACAATCCTAAAATCAACTTTACTAAAAGATGTATTTTTAAATTGTGAGCTCAGAGACCCCAAACTCCACATGTCCATCCACTCCCAAAGGGAATCTACACTTTAATTATATTAAAGGCAGACAGTGAAAAACAAATTTAGCAGTAATTCACTGTTTGGACATATACAACACATTAGTATATGTCCTGCCTTAAACATACACTGCACCCCGCCCATGGCGCTACCAAGGGCCTACCTTAGGGGTGTCTTACATGTAAGAAAAGGGAAGGTTTAGGTCTGGCAAGTGGGTACACTTGCCAAGTCGAATTGGCAGTTTAAAACTGCACACACAGACACTGCAGTGGCAGGTCTGAGCTATGTTTAACAGAGCTACTATGGTGGGTGGCACAACCAGTGCTGCAGGCCCACTAGTAGCATTTGATTTACAGGCCCTGGCCACCTCTAGTGCACTGTACTAGGGACCTATCAGTAAATCAAATATGACAATCATGGATGAATTACATACACATTTTTTATAGGAGCACTTGCACTTTAGCACTGGTTAGCAGTGGTGAAGTGCCCAGAGCAACAAAAACAGCAAAAACAGAGCCCAGCACACATCAACAACCTGGGAAACAGAGGCAAAAAGTTAAGGGAGACCACGCAAAGGATGCCAAGTCTAACATTTGGGTTTAGCAGGTTTCCTATTTGGCTGCTGAGCCCAAGACAAAAAACGCAGGTGCCCCCTACCTCCACCAAAAACAGGTAGTTTTGTACTTGATACTTTTTAATGTGTCCACATAGTGTTTTGGGGCATTTGCTTTCACGGGCACAAGGCCTACTCACACAAGTGAGGTACCATTTTTATCGGGAGACTTAGGGGGAATGCTGGGTGGAAGGAAATCTGTGGCTCCTCTCAGATTCCAGAACCTTCTATCACCAAAATGTGTGGAAAAAGTGTGTTTTTTTTGCCAAATGTTGAGGTTTGCAAAGGATTCTGGGTAACAGAACCTGGTGAGAGCCCATGTCGCCCCATCTTGGATTCCCTTTGGTGTCTAGTTTTCAAAAATGCACAGATTTGGTAGGTTTTCCTAGGTGCCGGCTGAGCTAGAGGCCAAAATCTACAGCTAGGCACTTTGCAAACAACAGCTCTGTTTTCTTTGTGAAAATGTGATGTGTCCACGTTGTGTTTTGGGGCATTTCCTGTCGCAGGCGCTAGGCCTACCCATGCAAGTGAGGTACCATTTCTATCGGGAGGCTTAGGTGAACACAGAATAGCAAAACAAGTGCTATTGCCCCTTGGCTTTCTCTACATTTTTTCCTTTCAAATGTAAGACAGTGTGTAAAAAAGACATCTATTTGAGAAATGCCCTGTAATTCACATGCTAGTATGGGCACCCCGGAATTCAGAGATGTGAAAATAACCACTGCTTCTCAACACCTTATCTTGTGGCCATTTTGCAAATTCCAAGGTTTTCTTGATACCTATTTTTCACTTTTTATATTTCAGCAAATGAATTGCTGTATACCCGGTATAGAATGAAAACCCATTGCAAGGTGCAGCTCATTTATTGGATCTGGGTACCTAGGGTTCTTGATGAACCTCCAAGCCCTATATATAGCCGCAACCAGAAGAGTCCAGCTGATGTAACGGTATATTGCTTTAAAAAATCTGACATCGAAGGAAAAAGTTACAGAGTAAAACCTAGAGAAAAATTGCTGTTTTTTTCAGCTCAATTTCAATATTCTTTTATTTCAGCTGTTATTTTCTGTAGGAAACACTTGTAGGATCTACACAAATGATCCCTTGCTAAATTCAGAATTGTGTCTACTTTTCAGAAATGTTTAGCTTTCTGGGATCCATCATTGGTTTCTCACCCATTTCGGTCACTAACTGGAAGGAGGCTAAAAGCACCAAAAATAGTAAAAAATGGGGTATGTCCCAGTAAAATGTCAAAATTGTGTTGAAAAATTGGGTTTTCTAATTCAAGTTTGCCTGTTCCTGAAAGCTGGGAAGACAGTGATTTTACCACCGCAAACCCTTTGTTGATGCCATTTTCAGGGAAAAAAACACACGCCTTCTTCTGCAGCCCTTTTTCCCCATTTTGCTTTTAAAATAGAAATGTTTGCTGTATTTTGGCTAATTTCTTAGTCTCCTTCAGGGGAACCAATAAAGTCTGGGTACCTCTAGAATCTCTAGGATGTTGGAAAAAAAGGCTCGGCACAGGAGGGAAAAAGGCCTGGCAGTGAAGGGGTTAATCTTATGATTTAGTATTGTAACAAAAAGGGAAATAAAATTACTAAAACCTATACTGAGGTGTGGTTATTCATGGCTGAAAATTGAGATTTTCCTAGCCTTGGTGTCTGAAAGGCTAGATTTTATTAAAGACACGGAGGCGAGTATTATGCAGTCTTTTCTTGCTTTAATTTTTAACAGCAGCCAAGTAAAAGAACTACAGTACCCAGAAAAAACACAAACTACAACGATGACATCATAGCTGAACAGCCAATAGGGTATCATACAGCAATACTAATATCTTAACTGCGAGCAACAAGCCCTCTTTTCTTGATGCGAAACTAAAGAGGAGAAGTAACAAACAAAACGGCATAGAAAATGGAAACCAAAGTCACAAAGTCCATACAACAATCTCGAAAATGGCGAAAGCGGAGTGCCGTCTGGGAGGAATAGACGTTGCAGAGCGAATCCAAAATCGGTAGGAGTTGTTCGTGTGCATCATGCCGAGCCAACACTGGAAGAGGGAGTTGGCACTGAAAGAAAGATACAGGGCGGGTTAAAACAGTGGTGGGATAATACTCGCCTCCGTGTCTTTAATAAAATCTAGCCTTTCAGACACCAAGGCTAGGAAAATCTCAATTTTATTACAAGAACGGAGGCTCATATTATGCATGTTCAAAGCATAGCAATGACTGAATCTGAAACATGAGAAAGCGGTTTACAATAAAAAGTTCTAAACGTACTTTCATTCGAACAATCTGCAGACTTGAGAATATCCTGTAGAGAGGATCCTGCCCAAAAGGCGCGAGAGGCCATAGCACCTCTGGCCGAATGGGCACCGAAGGAACTTATATCAATGCCAGCTAGGGACATGACCCATTTAACCCAACGAGCCAGAGTAGGGGAAGAAACAGGGTTATGTGGTTTCTGAAAAGAAATAAGTAGTTGGGAGGCAGAGGACGATCTCAAATCTGCAGTACGAGTCACATAACTTTTCAAACAATTTCCAACACATAGTTTGGGTTGAGAGGGAAAAAATGGATAATTGACACAAGCTAAATTAGTTTTTGTGCGTCTCTTGACCTGGAAAGAAACACCAAGGGGGGAGAAGAAAAAGGAAGTAACATCCAACGCTTTAACGTCTGAGACACGTTTGATAGAGACTAGACATAAAAGCATGGTTAACTTGGCCGAAAGCTGTTTGAGAGAGAGCAAATCATTATTAGGCCAAGAGGTGAGAAATCGTAATACCAGATTAACATCCCACATGACATTATATTTAGGAGACGGTGGAAAAATGTATCTTACTCCCGTTAATAATTGGCATACGAGAGGATGTTCCCCAATTGGCCTAAAATCGACACTTTGATGTTCCGCAGAGATGGCAGATCTGTACATGTTAATAGTGCGATAGGCCTTACCTTGAGAGGCTAAAGAAGCCAGGAAATTTATAACTAAAACTACATTCGCTGAAAAGGGATCTGAATTCCTGTCCAGACACCAGCTGCTCCAAAGGGCCCAAGCGGACTTGTAGGCTCTGGAGGTTCCAGGGGCCCTGGCCTGCTGGATGAGTCTAGCAGCATCTTCCGAAATTCCTGGGGTTCTCCAGGACGACCCGAAATTCTCCAGGCTATGAGGAACAAGGAGCCGCTGAGAACTAACTGATGTTGTTGGCCTTGGGGATCCAAGAGGAGGTCGGGAAAGTGAGGAAGCCAGATGGGTCGATCGATTGCCAACTCCAATAGAGTTGGGTACCACGGTTGGGTCTGCCAGAAAGGGGTTACGAGTACCAGAGTGGATAGTTGTCTGCGTACTTGAGCAAGAACCCGGGGAATGAAAAGGAAGGGAGGAAATGCATAAAGAAGGGATGACGGCCAAGTCTGAAGGAAAGCATCTGTGGCTAGAGCCTGCGGATCTGGCCTCCAACTGAAGTAGGAAGGAAGGTGAGAGTTGAGGCGAGAAGCGAAAAGATCTATGGACATTTCACCAAAGATGGAAGAAAGATGCCTGAATATTGAAGGGTGCAATTGCCAATCGCTGGAATCGTGAAGATGTCTGGAATACCAATCCGCTACTGTATTCAGCCTGCCTGGCAGAAACACTGCCTTGACCGAGATCCGACGAGGAAGGCAATACTCCCAAAGATGCTTCGCCAACGTGGAAAGAATCTTGGATTTGGTACCGCCGAGGTGGTTGATATACCTGACCGCGGACAAATTGTCCATCCTGAGGAGGATGGTGCAACTTACTCTGTTTTTTGCAAAAGTGCGGATGGCAAAGGAACCTGCAAGCATCTCTAAACTGTTGATGTGCAAGAAGGACTCCTTCAGAGACCATGCGCCCCCAGTCGAGAACTGACCACATCTTGCGCCCCAACCAGTCCGACTTGCATCGGATTCTAATACAAGATCTGGGGCGGCAGAGAAGATAGTTCTGCCGTTCCAGGCATCTAGATGTGTCAACCACCACAGAAGTTCTTCCTTGGATTCGGCGTCTAGGACCAAGGGATCCGAATAAGCGAGACCCTTGTGAAGATGACGGATCTTGAGCCGCTGAAGGGCGCGATAATGTAAAGGACCTGGGAAGATGGCTTGGATAGAGGAAGCCAAAAGTCCTACTAGACGTGCCAGAGTCCTGAGGGAGATATGAAGGAGAGATAGGGATTGACGAATCTCTTTCTTGATTAAGGATACTTTGTGTTGAGGGAGCTGCAGCACCGACAGAGTAGTGTCTATTAGAAAACCGAGAAACTCCAACTTTTGAGTCGGAATTAGGACCGACTTCTGCACATTGATAAGAAAGCCTAGGCTGAGAAGTAGGTTCTGACAAAGTTGAAGATGGTCTAAAAGCAGACGTTTGTCCTGTGCCATCAACAAAAAGTTGTCTAAATAAAGGATTAGACGAACCCCGTGAGAACGGAGAAAGGCTGCGACGGGTTTGAGAATTTTGGTGAAACACCAAGGTGCGGAAGAAAGCCCAAAGGAAAGAACTCTGAATCGATAAAAGGAGTCTAGCCACTGGAATTGAAGGAATTTCCTGTGTGAGTGATGAATTGGCACTGTGAGGTAGGCATCCTGAAGGTCTAATCTGACCAGCCAATCGTGCTGAAGCAGAATGTCCCTGAGATGGAGAATAGTTTCCATCTTGAAGTGTCGATAAACTATAAAGTTGTTGAAAGCTTTTAGGTTCAACACCAGACGAAATTTCTGATTTTTCTTTTGGACGAGGAAGATGGTGCTGAGGAAACCCGAAGGGTCGAACTGGACGGGTTCTATCGCGCGTTTGGAAAGGAGAGAGAGGATTTCGACACGCAGAAGCTCTGTTTGATCTTGGGAAAAAACTAGGGGCAGAGGAACGCGGGATTGAATTGGGGTTTGATAAAATTCTAACAGGTACCCTTGAATGGATTGAATTACCCAGGGATCTGAGGTGAGAGAAACCCATGAATTCAGAAACAGAGCCAGTCTGCCTCCTACTGGAGGAAGGCCAGAACTGGAAACACTTACCGGAGGTTTGGTCTCCTCTGTTGGTGTAGCCCCTGTGACGGTAGCCTCTTGATCGACGGGGATAGAATCTTGGTTTATATCCCGTGTAGGTCTCAAGCTGGGATTGCTGATTGTAGGAGTCTCTGTTGGTGTATTGGCCTCTGATGGAGCGGCCGGCAAAGCGACTCCTGCCTTTGCCGGCCCTGGCAAAAACCCGAGATGAAAAGATCTTTTTCATAGAAAGTTGGGCCTTGTCCAGGGAGGCAAAGGTGGACACATATTTCCCCAGATCTTTGATGAAAGAGTCCCCGAATAATTGGCCCTTAGCCAACGGGCCATCATCCTTGGAGGCTAAAGAGGCCAGTTTAGGGTCAATCTTCAATAGTAGACTTTTCCTCCTCTCAATAGATAGCTGAGTATTGGCATTCCCCAGCATGCAGATAGCGCGTTGCGCCCAGTTCGAAAGAACCTCAGGATCTATAGGACTGTTGTCCATTTTAGCCTCCTCCGCCAAGTCAAAAATTCTGGTGAGAGGACCCACCAAATCGAGGAGCTTGTCCTGACAACCTGACCAAGCTCTATCAACGCCCTTCTTGGGATCTTTGCCAAATTTGGTGAAAAACATCAGCAAGTTGGGATCAATAACTGGGGTTGCCGTAATGTTATCTGGTAGTGAGGGACGAGGACACTCCGACTTAAGCTTATTGCGAGTAGCTTTTTTGAGGGGATGGCGTAAAAAGAAAGAAACATAATCAGCTACATGATCAGATGGATACCACTCCTTTGAATTTGGATGAACCATGAAGGAAGGGTCGAATAAGGGTTCGCCGGCATGGTCAACCAAAACATGAGACACAGGGTGAACGGCACCACCGTCACTCGGAGAAGTTTTACGCCTTTTCTCCAGACGCCCACACAAAAATGGATCTGCCGATCCATCCATATCGTCATCATGACTAGAATCATCATTGTCATCATCAGTGTCTCTTAATTGTGTAACATGCACTGGAGAAAGAGGGGGACCCGATTTAGAGACCTCTCGGTGGAAGGACCAGAGGAAACGCCTTTGGACGGCACTGGGAGGGTGGCCGCACGTTTCTTGCCTTTATTAACAGGCAGTTTGGAAGAAGACATAATTTTGGAAAAGGAGGCTTCTACATTTTTTGTGATATCTGACATGGAAACAGCCACTGCCTGTTGTACAGAGTCCTTAATAAAGGACTTTAAATTTTCTTGAAAGACTTGGGAATCTTCTTCCTCAGTCATAATGACAAAGCCAGTAAAATATACTAAATTAAGTATATAAAATAAGTATAAAAAGATAACCAACCTAAATCTGTAGGAAACTGGGGAAACAGGGGTTAAATGTGAAGAAAATGGGAGGGAGTGGCTGAAGGGGCAGGAACCAGGAAATAGGGGCGGTTACCGAAATGAAGGCAGAAGCTGACTGACACCGAAAGTGTCAGAGCGGCTGAAATGAGGTGGAGAAAGGCAGCCGGGAGAAAAAACGAGCGAAAATACGCTCGAAATGCCAGAATATTAGACGCGGCGTGGGCCCTGTCAAGAAAGGTATGCCGAGTATGACAGGAATGTCAGGAATGGCCGCGCGTGCACGCGCGCGTCTACAACGGCCGAAAAACGACCGTTGAAAGACGCGCTGCAGAGAGAAAGGAAGACGCGCGTTTAAGCAGGAATAGCAAACGCGATGTTATACAGAAACATAGCACATGTAAATAATTGAAAACAATTAGTGTAAACAAAATATAGAACAAATAATGAAGGTACTTATCTTGACTGCAAGCAGCAAGAAAAGAGGACTTGTTGCTCGCAGTTAAGATATTAGTATTGCTGTATGATACCCTATTGGCTGTTCAGCTATGATGTCATGGTTGTAGTTTTTTTTTTTTCTGGGTACTGTAGTTCTTTTACTTGGCTGCTGTTAAAAATTAAAGCAAGAAAAGACTGCATAATATGAGCCTCCGGTCTTGTAATAAAATTCATTGGTGATGTTTATTGCTTTTATTAATTATTGATAAATGTTTGTCATATGGTTATTGAATCTTGTGCATTGATTATTGAGTACATTGGTCACATCATAGCTAAGATACTCCATGCGAATCAAAAGGTTCATCCACCTGTACACCTCACCTTGTAAGTTTACTTATTAAGGACCAACGCGCTAACAGGGGTTATTTTGCCTGCAAAATACACGCCGTTCTATTTTAAAATGCACTTTAACACACTACAGTGTTTTCCCCTAATAACAGCCATTTCACCGTAATCTGTTTTTTCAAGAAAACGATCGGTAGTTTAAAGTTAAAAGTGACAAATACTTCTGAATTCTTAGATGTGTTTTTTATGGTCTTATATAGATTTGCAAACGTATACCACTGCACTACGAAATCGGTGGGTCCCTTAATGGTAACACTGGGTATCCCAAGATATTATGTTATAGACTGCATTTATATTGAGTAGGTGTTAGTTTAGGCAAATGTCTAGAAAAAAAAAAAATTCGATCTCCCCGTCGGGGAATTGAACCCCGGTCTCCCGCGTGACAGGCGGGGATACTGACCACTATACTAACGAGGAAGCTCTGTAGAAACAATGTCTCGATATCATCTTTTGCTGTCACATCCATGTTTGAAGTCAAGGTGCTTGTTAGTTGTATATTTTACCACACAAATACTCGCTAACAGGCTCAAAAGTAATACTCCCCTTCACACATTCAAAAGACCAAACACTACCACAAACCTAGGTTTCAGCCCGACTTCACAAAACACTTTATGCCCGTCAGCGCTCTTTAGCTCCAGGAAGCACACGTGTGGTTGCCAACGGAACGCACAGGGGCGGCGTCTTTTACGCAATGGTTGGCGTCGGTTTTTATGCCAAAGGCCTCTGAGACGCGGGTTGCCACGAGAGCTCCATACGGTGATTGAACACTTTTCAGCGTAAACCGTAGGAAGGAGCTGGAGTATGAGCAATTTAGAAGCCAGAGGAGTCATGAATAGCCAAAGTGCCCCGTGATCTGAAATGAGGATTTAAATAGGCAAAAAACAGGAGGCTGAGTAAAAAAAATCCTTCGAGCCGGATTCGAACCAGCGACCTAAGGATACCTGGCTTTATACTACAGTCCTCCGCTCTACCAACTGAGCTATCGAAGGATACAGATTCTATTTTTGACAACTGTCCTAATGAAAATGTCAGCCGTATATAGTTCTCAACTTCTAAGTCGTTTTTTTCGTTTTCCAAAACCTCAACAGCCCCATAAAGCTGCAAAGCCGGAAAAATATGTTTTTCTTTTGGAAAATACATAAACTTCCTAATGGATGATCAACTGGAAACACAAAATTGGATCACATATATCATATTTTCAGAACGGAAGTGCAGAGTCACTTCTAATAAAGATGAAAATGGGGCAACAATTCTAACTAAAACAAGCTCTTTTGCCTGGATGGCTCTAGGTCTGTCTGTATTGATGTTTTTTAGTATCAGATACGATATGCCTGGCTGTATATGATGGTCTTGGTTTTCATACTCGTCTGCACATGTGCATCCTTGTAAACCCAAAGAGATCACATAATACTTTCTTGGGAACAGTCACTATTTATGTTAAAATGTGTACTAATCAGAACATAAGGGGCAGGAATATGTGATTAGGGTCCTCCCCACTCAAAAGAATGCATTCACAACAAAAGGCCAAGCGTTGCCCTCATGCACAAACACGCATTGGCAAAGCCAATATGCCTCACTTATGAGTGAGCTATTGCTTTGTCAATATTTTAAGACATATTGTACAGCAGCGCGGGCTACTGTCCAACACGATTTAAAGTCAAGGAAAAAAGGTGTTATGAAACATCCGGCGCTGACCACTTCATGCTGCTTTTTTATGCAAAGCCATGTTGCACAGCAGCCCATACTGTTGTGCAATATGTTTAAAGAAGCAGGGCGTGGGGGGCACAAGTATGGGGGTGAGCAGCAGTAACAAAAAGGGGGAGGCATGAGTATGGGGAAAACAACGGAGGGGCAGAAGAGAAGGAAGTGAGCACCAGACAGAAGCATGGGGAGGGCAGAAGAAGAACCGGCATGTCAATCTCAATCGTAGCACATGCCGCATGCGGCCCCTAATTAAGTGGACTCAATCTGTGCTTGGTCCATGCTTCCCAGGAGGGAACAAAAGTGATACTTGGCCTGTGCTGGCAAATTAAGAGGCTGCAAAGAAAAGTGACACTTAAGCCAACAAATGGTAAGTAATGGGTGGCTTGCAAGCCGTTTACTGCGCTGTTGTGATCTCTCCCTACACAATATCTCAAAAACAGTGTAGGAAGTTCTTATCGTATATTTAAAACACCAAACAGAGAGAAAATAACTCATGGTGACCCAACTATGTCAAAGTTATTTGCCGAAAAAAACAATTGTTCCAAGGCTAGGTTCTAGGACCACTCTTTTAGGTATTGTGTTAGCCAAGCATTTTTTCAATTTTCCTTACAATATAGGAATATATTCCTTACTCAAGAGCTCCCTGAGGGGGCATATTTTTTCTTGCTCTCTCCCTTGTGCATTGCTCCGATCCCAAAAAGCTACCTGCCTCCCCATACCAGAGGTCTGGCAATTCTCATTTGCTGCTGGGTCACTCCCTTTACAAACAGGCGTTGACAAACCTAATAGGTCTCGTCTATGCAAGATATACTGGCTTTCTCAATGTTTTTTTAGCCATGTTGTATAGCAGCTTAGCTTCTATGCAGTATTGCTGAAATTGTAAAAAAAGGTTCTATGACAGTCAACACTGGCCGTGTCATAGCGCTTTTTTGGTTTACTTTCAACCAGGCAGCAAAGCAACCACACAGCTATAAAGCATGGCTTTCAAAACATTGACACACTAAATAGTAGAGCTATATGGCTTTGTCATTGTTTTCTTTGCCATGATGCACAACTGTGTTGCTGTTGTGCAGCATGGTTAAAAGTGAAAAGAAAGTGCCATAAAGTGGCCCTCGTTGAACGTGTCACAGCACTTTATTTTTCACTTTTAGCCAGGCTGCACAGCAGCTGTGCCGCTGTACAACATGGCTAAAAACCATTGACAAAGCCAGTAGATCTTGCATAGGTGAGACCTATTGGCTTTGCAAATCATTGTTGTATTGGCTGTTCAGGCATGTTGTCCTGCCTTAAATGAATGCATTAGTGGCTATTTCACAGCTGAAGTCAATCAGATAGCAGCTGGAAGTGCTAGTGAGCGACTGCTTGCAAACGTTTCAGAAAAGTGGATGGCACCTAAAGGCACCCTCTTTTGGGTACCATCCATTTTTTATTAGATGCTTTGTCTGCGCTTGTTCTGCAGTGCTGCAGGGAAGACAATCATTAGCATAGTCACTCAATCAATTATCATATTTGTATAGTGCACTAATCACCGGTGAGGGCATCAAGGCGCTGTAGTAGCTACTTTTGTCTCAGTTGAACAGCTAAGTCTTGAGATCTCTTCTGAACTTCTAGATTGATGGGGGATGACCTTAGGTAGTCAGGGAGACTGCTCCATGCCTTTGCAGCTAGGAATGTGAAAAAGCGAACGCTGTAAGTGCTGCTGCAAATTCGTGGAGTGGTCGCCATGGTGAGCGATGCAGAATGAAGGAGTCTGGAGGGGTGGTGAAAGTCCAACCGATGGTTGAGATAGACTGGTCCTAGATAGTGGAGGGATTTGTATGCAAATGTCAGGAGCTTGAATTGACAGTTTGTGTACAGGGAGCTATTGAAGGTTTCTTAAGTAGGGGGTGATATGCTTTCATTTTAGGACATCTGGGATGAGTCTGGTGGCTGAGTACTGAATGATTTGTAGTTTTTTTGTTAGCACAGTCGAGAACCTGGATTAGAGTGTGTTACCGTTGTCTTGTTGGCTAGTTATGAGGGCTTGTGTGATGGTACGTCTGGTTTCATGAGGAATCCATTTAAAGACCTTGCAGAGCATGTAGAGGATGAGGAAACAGGTGGAGGAGATTGAGCTGACCTAGTATTCATGTTGAGGTTGTTGTCTATGATGATTCCTAGGTTTCTGGCATGGTTCGTGGGGTGGGGTAGGCTCAGCTGGCTCCCAAGAGTCGTCCCAAGGTGAGGTGGTGTTACCAAACAGTAGTACCTCTGTCTTGTTGGTGTTGAGTTTGAGGCATCTGTCCTTCATCTGTTTTGTAATGCTGTTCATGCAGTTGTGGAAGTTAGATCTTGTCGTGGAGATGTTCTTGGAGAGCGAGAGGATGAACTGTGTGCCGTCTGTATAGAAGATTAGGTTGAATCTGTGGTTTCTGACGATGTCAGCCAGAGGGGTCATGTAGTTGTTGAAGAGTGTGGGACTGAGTGATGATCCTTGGGGGACGCCGCAGATGATATCCTTGGGTTTTGAGGTGAAGGGTGTGAGGTGGACCCTCTGAGGTCTGCCTGAGATAAAAGAGGCAATCTATTTAAAGGGCTTTTCCTCTGATTTCGATTTGCTGGAGCCTTGTGAACAGAGTGTGCTGGGAGACTGTAGAAGGCTGCAGAGAGGTTGAGTAGGATGAGGGCAGCTGAGTTTCCAGGTCTAGGAGGAGTCTGATATCGTTCGTGGCTATGATGAGAGCAGACTCTATGCTGTGGTTAGAGTAGAAGCCAGACTATGACATGTCCAGGAGATTGTTGTCTTCTAGGTAGGCCATAAGCTGTTGGTTTATGGCTTTTTCAAGTACTTTTGCTGGGAACAGAGGCAGTGTGATAGGCCGGAAGTGTTTGAGTTCATTGGGATCGGAGGATGTTTTTTTGAACAGAAGTTTTACTCCAGCATATTTCCAGTGTTCTGGGTAGGTGGCTGAACTTATAGAGGAGTTGAGGATGTTGGTGAGTATGCTGGTGATGGTGCTGATGCCTAGGTTGAACATATGGTGAGGGCAAGGGTCCGTGGGGGATCTGGAGTGGATGGATCTCATTTGGTCAGCTGTGTCCTGCATGGTTATAAATTTCTAGTTGGTAATAGTGTAGTTAGTAGAGGGGTGCAGGGGGCTCAGCGAGCTGTTGTTTCCCGAGGGGCAGACAAGATTAATGGTGTTGGCGACGGAGAGTTCGGGAGCAAAGTTTTTGTAGATGTTGGCTATTTTATCAACAAGTTGGCGAGGGAGTCACATAGGCTCTGTGTAGGGGTGGTGCAGTTATCCGATGCCGATGTGTTGGAGAATTCGTTGATGATCTTGTAAAGCTCTTTGCTGCGGTTAGAGCTGGCTTGAATGCGGGTGGCAAGGGCTTGTTTCCTGGCGTTACTGATGCTTTTGTGGTAAAGGCTGAGTTTGTTCTTGAAATCGGATTGGTCGATGGAGTCCTTTGAGAAGCGCCATCTTTTTTTGAGTTGCTTGCTCTTGCATTTTGTGGTTCTAGGTTCTGGTGAGGACCAGCTGGCTTTCTTGGCTTGGTTGTTGGGTTTGCTCAGTTTGGTGGGGGCAACAGTGTCTACGCTGTTTGAGATCCATGTGTTGAAGTTTCTGACTGCGGTGTCCGTGTCTGTTGGATGTCTGGGCAGTGGGTGTTGAGGGCGTCACATCATTGGGTTTTGGAAACCTTGCCACAGCTTGGATGGGAAGTGCAGGCAAACCTGGCTGTGTTGTGGTGGGCTGGTGCAACGGCGAATTGTACAATGGAGTGGTCAGTCCCGGTGAGCGTCAAGGTGTGGTCGAAGGAGACTATGCTGCTGGAAGTGAAGATGGGGTCCAGTGAGTGACCGGCGATGTGTGTGGTATCAGTGACAATTTGGTTGAGTCTGATTGTGTTCATGCTGTTCAGGAGATTGGTGGTGTTGGCGTCACTGCGGTCGTCGAGATGGAAGTTCATGTCTTTGAGGAAAATGTAGTGTTTGGTGTCGATAGCTTGTGTTGCGATCAGTTCAGTGATGGCTTTGCAGATATTTTGTCATGGCCCCAGAGTTCTGCACGTGAGGGTTCCTTTGATGGAGGTTTTACCATCAGGGCTGATCAAGAAGTGAAGGTGTTCCATGATTTGAGCGTCGTTCTCCATTGAAGCTGAGCAGCTGAGGCTGTCCAATTCAATAATGGCAATCCCGCCTCTGGGCCTGCCTTTCCGATCCAAGTGGATGATCTTGTACCTGTCCGGAGTGGCTGTGGCGATGTCGGGTGCCCAGGCAGCATTGAGCCAGGTCTCATTGAGGAAGGTGGTGTTCCAAAATTCTATGGCGTGTTTGCAGATGCGATGGACATTGAGTAGGATGCACCGAAGTAAGTGGGGGTAGTCTTAGGTATTGGCATGGCAGTGTTTGAAAGATGTGAGGTTCTGATGTTGCAGAAGAACTGGCAGCAGCGGCATATGAAGGGTTGTTCAGTAGAGCATGGAATGGACCTGCAACACAAACTGCTGGTGGTATAAAAATGGACGTTGAGAGCGAGGATCTCATCTCTGGAATAGTGGCCAGTGGGAGTAGATCTAGGGTTCTTGGTGCTGGACGTGGTCCCGGTGTAGAGAGGCGCAGACAGGCTTGCCTTTGGCGCACCTTCTGCACTAGGCTTGACCTTTCTAGGGAGTGGACACCCTCACAAACATCAAACTTGTTGGTGCTTCCAATGCTTAATTTTAAGATTTTCAAAGATTGATTTTTAACTGTATATGCTTTCAAGATTGTTAACCTGTTCTTTTGTTGATTGTCATGGTCTGTAATTTCTGGACCCTGTGCTCTGCCACCCAGGGTTAGATGATGTAATGCTTGTGAAAGCTGCCATTAATGCATCTGTTTAAACATTGATTTTAATAGCCCTTGTCTTCACAATACCTGTCAAGTCAAACTGTTAGGAGGCTCACATAGTATGCCATCGTGCTCCAACCATCCCACCACAGGAGAAATTCCATCTTACCAGTTTCAAATGGTTTATGATGCAAGGATCCAGTTGCAACATATCAAATCGGTGTTTGCTTTGCACTTTATATGTCCATTGGAAACAAGAAAATTAAATTGGTTAAAAATAACGACAGAAACTGGAAGACACATTTAAAAAGTTAAAAAAATGTAATTCGATTTAACATGATTTTTCAACTGCAGATCAGTTTGTGCATCTACTGTGCACTAATACTTGCAGTTGCAAGACTGATTTTACAAAGTTTATCTTGATATGCAAGCAGTTGGATCCAGTCAGCATAAACTGTTTAAAACCGGTCATGCAACTGCAAATATTGTTGCATTGGAGTCTGAATGAAACTAGGGGTGGTCGGTGAGCTCTGCTGACCAAGCTAACATAGTTTTTGGCACTCTGCGCTCCACTTGGCCAAAAACTTTGCTAGCCTTGTCAGCGGAGTGGAGCTCACCAGGAGGGCACTGCAGCCCATTTATGGGCCACACAGCACTAGCACAAATAGTCTGCACTTTTGCTGTGTGGCCCATAACTGGGCTGCAGTGCGCACTCACCCCACGTCGGCGTCATCATGCTGCTTGCCGGTGGCCTAGCCCAGCAGCTCCTGATCCTGGACCAGGAGAAGGCAGAGAGAGAGGACCCATATAAGTCCTTGGGATTTTTTTTCTATGTGCACACTGGTGCACAAAAGACCTGAAACAGCAGCTTTTGCTGCCTACGGATTCAGGCCAGGGGCTTAGGCACGGAAAGCTGCTGTTTCACGCCTCCTGTACACCGTCTTGCCCCGTGTGCAGTCAATGCACACGGGGCAGGCCGGTGCACAAGAGGCCTGAAACGGTGCTTCCGAGATCAGGGGCAGTCAGGGTGCCACTCCACAGCACATGGAACTCCGCCTCTGCGGAATTCCATGGAGTTTTATATCAACTCTGTGGAATTGCGTGTAGTGTAACTCTGTCATCTCACCCACCCCTTAAACCAAGTTGAGTTTCCACATCAGCTCAACACCCTGTGATTCTGGGCAAATCACTTAATCTCCCTGTGCCTTTAAAAAACCGTTGAATGTGACTTTGAGTGATGTAACCGGCGATAATCTAAAGCGCTCCAGTACCTTCAGGTCTGGTCGAGTTTGCAATATATAATAATCTCTCTGTGCGTTTAAAAAGTGAATTTGGCCTTGTGTAATGTAACTGAGATAGTGTAAAGTGCTCCAATACCTTCAGTTTGGGTCGAGTTTGTGCTACATGACACTGCAAAAAAAATCAATCAATACTTGGTCTATGTTCCACACAAGGGAACAGGGACTACGAATAACAGTGGAAGTTGAATTAAAGAGTGGTCAAGTCACCCTTGAATGGATAACCTCACTTTCAGTTAGTTGGGTGTGCAGAGCTATCATACCGAGGTGCAGCTATTGTGGAGAAACTGAAACAGGACAGCACACGCCATTCATGGCTCTGCAGTTCTTTTGAATCAACTTCCAATGTTTGTGGGCATGGTGGGTCTTCAAAAATAGTGATCGCCTCTCGGCTGCTGTATGTTACTCAGGCAAACAACAGTGAGGTTCTTACAGTCCCAGAAGAAGTGGTCAAAGGGTGGAGAGAAGTATCTAGGTAGCCCAGCATGGGCCCCCCTAGATCTAATACATTTAAGCTCTTTGGTTAAGTCTATCAGCTCTGGATTACCCCAGACCGCTACCTCCTAGTGTTTTGAAAGCTGCAAAACTGATCTGACTTACCCTCTGTGGGAGGTGTGCAACTGCTCACTAGAGTAAGCATCTGTGCCTTTGGGGTGGAAAAGAATGCTTATTATGCCTTTATTGAAAAAAAAAAAACGCAGACCACATGGCGCAATCCAATTTCAGACCAATTTCACAAATGCCCTATGCGGTAAACATCCTGGAAAAACATGTGAATAAGTTATGGCCTGGTTTTCCATCACAGAATTACATTCTGGAACCGCTACAATCAAGATGTAGACCAGGACACAGTACAGAAACAGCTTTGTTGGCTGTTCTGGAAGAATTTTGTTGGGAGGCAGATAATGCAGATCCTGTGGCCTTAGTGCTACTGGATTTTTCAGCCACTTTTGGCACAGTATCTCATGCAATACTTCCTAGGCTTCACGGTGGTCCATATCCTATCTAACATCTGTGTCGTGTCAGGTTGCAGTGGCAGCTGCTGCTAGTAAGGCTTGGTGGGGCAGCCCATGCGGGGAGGAAGGAAAAAAATAAAAATACTTTCCTGCAGCTGCTGGCCTGCCTCCATGTTCCGCTGCTCCCGCCACCTCGGTGCTTCTCTGTTTGCTCCCTTCCCCACCCTATCCAGACGCTTCTCTCATGCTGTTGCCCAGCATGAGATAAGTGCAGGATTGACCTGAGTGGGCTGAAATGCTGCTCAGTTAGGGACTAGGAGCCCGTGCTGGTTCACAACCCAGCGGTGCAACACAGCTCAGGTGGAGAGTTCTAAGTGCGCATTCCAGTTTGGCCGACCTAAGCTGGCCGGGCAAACCAACATGCGCACTTACAGTGCACCTGCTCCTCCTCCCTGCTGCTGACACAGAAGATGGCTCCACCCTAGACTCGGCAGACTGGCTAAGTGGAAAAATAAAATGCTAATAAAATACTTTTATTATCATTTTAGTTTTCTGCTTTCTGCTGCCTTTCAGCAGTGGTGCATCTCTCCTCCGCCATAACAGGAGGGGCTGCCCCTGTCAGGGTGTAGCCGGTATACATATAGAGGTGTGAAAACACCCCAGCACATTGGCTGCAGCCCCAGGAACCCTTGCTTGTTTTGCTTTATGGGAGGGCGAAGGAGGCGGATGGAGGCAGGGTACGGGGGCAGACATGCTTCAAACGGTAGCTTTCAGAATAAAGACCCATACCTCCAGGGTCAAGCTCCCTTTCACACTACAAATTTCATGTTCAAGTTGGAAGGTATGGGACACCTGTATAGGTAGCAGTGCCCTTAATAAAACTGGTTAAGCAACATAACACATTTGGTGAGTTTATTATCGTAGCCATAATGGATGAATTGAAAACTGAAGTCCACTGACCCAGACTTGTTTCTAGCCAAGCATAGGATTTCTATGTTGTAGAAATCAATGCTGACACTCAGTACAACTGGTTGGATGGTTGCTCTAAGTAAATGTGCCACTGCAACGTATATCTAGAAACTAAAGATTGGGTTGAGAAGGTAAAAGGGGAGTTCTAATAATGGTTTTTAAAAAATTGGGGCGCAGGCTCACAGGAAATGGTTTGGGATGCATTTAAATCTTCTATGAATGCGTTACTAATCTACAACGATATTATTTGTAGAAAGAAGCATTGTACAGAAAAGTTAGAAAACTTGTTAGAGCTGGAAAGCCAGGTCAGATGACCTTATGATAAGGCCCACAAAGAAAAATAAAACTGTTTTAATAAAACTGAAACGAATTTACAGGAGTACTATTATTTTTTTAAACAACTTTTATTCGTTTTACATAGCTAACTTCAGTTTATTCAAAGCAGGATTCCAGCAATAAATTCACATTCAGTATTCAGCATAACAAGTGATTTAAGGTTACCTCCCCCATTTTAATACAGGAGTTTATAGTTATTATCTTAGTATCCATTATATCACTACAGTCCCAAATTCCCAGAGGTCTTAGTTCAGGGTGATGTAACCAATTATCTCCATCAACTTTCTAAGGGGATCCCTCCAATGTCTCTTAGAGCAAAGGCTCCAGGTGCTTCAAACTATCTGTAAATGTCTCCCAAGTCCTGGCCAAGTCAAGCGAACACCGTCCTTGGTGTGCTTCCCATAGCAGCACTGCTCCCTCATAGCCCGCCCATCTGTCTAATTCTCTCTGGCAGACTGTCACCATAGCCCCCCCCCCAACCCCGTGTCTTCCAATTCTGTGTTAGTACCCGCTTTGCTAATTTGAAAGCTAGATCCTGAAAGCAGCTTGTAGCTTTAATTTTGCCACCGTGAGGGAACCAATGCAATAAGCAATGTCCCGGTGTGCAGGGGATTTCTCTCTCCGCTACCTCAGTGAGTACATTAGTGATCTCCTCCCAGTATGCAATGTGGCAGACAATACCAAAACATTCACGAATTTAGCCCCCTCTTCACCACATTATGGGCATTTAGCAGTGGTTGTACGAAAATGTCGATTCAGATGTCCATGAGTAAGATACGCCCTATTCAAAACATAAAAGTTTATCAGCTTAAAGCAGGCATTTCTCGATAAGTTATGGCTCCCATCCTATATATCGGGGTTCCGAGATCTTCCTCCTAGCAAATTTGGAGGGCGGTGAGAGGTGGCAACATATCTTCCCTGATCACTCTATATAGGCAAGTCAACACCTTGAAAGTGCCGATGACGTTAGGATGTAGTGACAGCTCATATGTCGGGGAGCTTCAGATAGGCCTGCCCCGAGTGTTTACACACCGCCACTGTTACAGCGCCATGAAGCAGGAAGTGGCTTTGGGGCTGTCATATCTCCTCAAATGGGTGGAGTACTTCAGTCTCAAATAGGTTGCCTATCCTAGTTGCTATACTTCTCTCCACTCAGCTAGTCCTCGCCAGCCCCCTCCATGTGGTAAGACCTCCAGTGATGTTATAGGGAAATCAGGTGAGTATGGTAACCTCGCATACGTTTTTTCAGCAAGCAACGGACCCAGCACTCTAAATTCCATAGTGCCCCCCTCATTGGGGCACCTAAGCTATAGGAGTATTTTAAGTAACCAACAAAGACCGAAGATAAAAGGCCCCATACCTTCCCTGGCAGTAGTCTGCTTTCAAACCACTGCGTCATCCACTGAAGCTGTGCTGCCAGGTAGTACGCTTCGAAGTTGGGGGTTGCTAGTACTCCGTCTTCTACCGGCCTCTGCAGTGTAGGCAAAATCACTCTTCTACAGCCTGTTCCCCAGATAAATGCAATAAGGAGGTGTTGGACCTGGCCCTTTTTGCAGGGTCATCCCCAAACTTTTTGCCTGTTTTTCCTGACCTGTTTTTGTTGGCTTTAGAACTCTGAGCACTTTACCACTGCTAACCAGTGCTAAAGTGCATATGCTCTCTGTGTAAATTGTACTGTTGATTGGTTTATCCATGATTGGTATATTTGATTTACTAGTAAGTCCCTAGTAAGGTGCACTAGAGGTGCCAGGGCCTGTAAATCAAATGTTACTAGTGGGCCTGCAGCACTGGTTGCGCCATCCACATAAGTAGCCCTGTAATCATGTCTCAGACCTGCCACTGGAGTGTCTGTGTGTGCAGTTTTCAAACCGTAAATTCGACTTGGAAAGTGTCCCCACTTGCCACGCCTAACCCTTCCCTTTTTCTACATATAAGACACCTCTAAGGTAGGCCCTAGGTAGCCCCATGGACAGGGTGCAGTGTATGGTTAAGGTAGGACATATACTAATGAGTTTTATATGTCCTGACAGTGAAATACTGCCAAATTTGTTTTTCACTGTTGCAAGGCCTATCCCTCTCATAGGTTAACCTGGGGGCTGCCTTTAAACACGATTAAAGCGTAGCTTCCCTTTGGGAGCAGATAGACATGTGGAGTTTGGGACCTCTGAAATCACAATTTAAAAATACATATTTTAGTAAAGTTGGTTTTAAGATTGTGTGTTTGAAAATGCCACTTTTAGAAAGTGGGCATTTTCTTGCTTGAACCATTTTTGTGACTCTGTCTGACTGTGGATTCTCTCTCTGGGTTAGTTTGACAGTTGGGCTGTTTGCACCTTTCTCCAGACAGTGACACAAAGGGGGCTGGGGTGTAGCCTGCATATTCTGATGAGCCATCTGTGCTAGGAGGGAGGGGAGGAGTGGTCACTCGCACCTGAAAGGGCTGCGCCTGCCCACACACAATGCGGTCTCCATCCCCCTGGTGTGTGTGTGAGGCCTTGCCTGGGCAAGGTAGGATTTCACAAACAAGTAAGACTTTCCTGTGAAGTAAGACTACTCCAAATGCCTAAGTGGGTAAAAGAAGAGCCCCCCAAACTACAGACTTCAGACACTTCTTGGGGTAGACACTCTACCTCACAGACACTTCCTGGAGAAGAAACTTGAACCAGAACCTGCATCCTGCCAAGAAGAACTGTCTGGCTGCCCAAAGGACTCACCTGTCTGCTTTCTGTGAAGGACTGCTGCCTTGCTGTTGCCCTGCTACCTTGATGCTCTCTGGCTGTGGTGAAGAAGTGCTCTCCAAGGGCTTGGATAGAGCTTGCCTCCTGTTTCCTGAAGTCTCAGGACCAAAAAGACTTCTTCTCTACAAGAAGGACTCCTTGTGCAGCGAAATTTGATGCACAGCCTGCCAGAAACGACGCAGAGCCTGTACCGCGCTGAAAATTTCACCGCACGCTGAACCAGAATGACGCAGCCTAACTTCACAATGAGAAGATCGACGCAGCGCCAGCGTAGCGACTGCAAATTCGACACACTGTACACTGAATCGATGCACAGGCGAGCCAGAACGATTCAGTCCAACTTCCAGAGATGAATCGACGCAACGCCTGCCGTGCGGTAGAAAATTCAACACAATGCCCACCAGATCAACGTGACTTCGTCCTGCCAGCGTGGGAAATCGACGAATCATCCCTGGGGCCCTTGAAAACCCCTCAACCTGACGAGGTTCCACGACCAAGCACCAGAAATCAACACACAGCCGTCCCTGCGTGAAAACGAAATGACGCATGGCCGTATGCAGTTCGATAAATCAACACACACCCCTTTGTTTCCATGCATCTCCTCCTCTGCGGTTCTTTGCGGAGATTATTCACGCGAACCAGGTACCTTGTGCTTGAAAGAGACTTTGCTTTTAAAAGATTTAAGACACTTTATATCACTTTTCAGTGATATCTCAGCATTTACTTATTGCATCTTTAATCGTTTTGACCTGCATTTATCCAGATAAATAATATATATATATATTTCTAAACACTGTGTGGTGTATTTCTGTGGTGCTATATGGTGTTACTGCATGATTTATTGCACAAATACTTTACACATTGCCTTCTAAGTTAAGCCTGACTGCTCAGTGCCAAGCTACCAGAGGGTGGGCACAGGATAATTTGGATTGTGTGTGACTTACCCTGACTAGAGTGAGGGTCCTTGCTTGGACAGGGGGTAACCTGACTGCCAAACAAAGACCCCATTTCTAACAGGAGGGATTTGAGCTCTTTAAATAATGCTCAAGGAATCCAGACTGGCAACACAGTGAAGAAATCTAAAAGTCGGAGGAGTACGACCATCTTCAACAAATAACTCAGCCCACACATGAGAGGAAGCGTGCGCCAGAATTCTATATTCGTCTTGAGATTGCGGATCGCTTAGCAACATTTCCTTCAAGTAGGTCAATAGGGTCATGAAATATCTTCACCCCTAGGTATTGTAACCAACGTGGCTCCCACTGTAGCAGCACCAATACCTGTGGAGGGCTGCAATGCGCCAAAGTGGATTCCTGCCAACTTACTCACAAGCCTGAGAGCGCTCCGAATTTCTCCATCATGTCACAAGCCCCCTCCAACTTTGTAGTCATTGTAGGAAAGTACCATCTTGCCTGGCATGTTACCCCCATATTTCACTGTATATATGTTGTTTTAGTTGTATGTGTCACTGGGACCCTGCCAACCAGGGCCCCAGTGCTCATAAGTGTGCCCTGTATGTGTTACCTGTGTTATGACTAACTGTCTCACTGAGGCTCTGCTAATCAGAACCTCAGTGGTTATGCTCGCTCATTTCTTTCCAAATTGTCACTAACAGACTAGTGACCATTTTCACCAATTTACATTGGCATACTGGAACACCCTTATAATTCCCTAGTATATGGTACTGAGGTACCCAGGGTATTGGGGTTCCAGGAGATCCCTATGGGCTGCAGCATTTCTTTTGCCACCCATAGGGAGCTCTGACAATTCATACACAGGCCTGCCACTGCAGCCTGAGTGAAATAACGTCCACGTTATTTCACAGCCATTTTACACTGCACTTAAATAACTTATAAGTCACCTATATGTCTAACCTTTACCTGGTAAAGGTTGGGTGCTAAGTTACTTAGTGTGTGGGCACCCTGGCACTAGCCAAGGTGCCCCCACATTGTTCAGGGCCAATTCCCCAGACTTTGTGAGTGCGGGGACACCATTACACGCGTGCACTACATATAGGTCACTACCTATGTGTAGCTTCACAATGGTAATTCCGAATATGGCCATGTAACATGTTTAAGATCATGGAATTGCCCCACCAATGCCATCCTGGTATTGGGGAGACAATCCCATGATTCCCCGGGTCTCTAGCACAGACCCGGGTACTGCCATTCTGCCTTTCCCGGGGTTTCACTGCAGCTGCTGCTGCTGCCAACCCCTCAGACAGGTTTCTGCCCTCCTCGGGTCCAGCCAGGCTTGGCCCAGGAAGGCAGAACAAAGGACTTCCTCAGAGAGAGGGTGTTACACCCTCTCCCTTTGGAATAAGGTGTCAGGGCTGGGGAGGAGTAGCCTCCCCCAGCCTCTGGAAATGCTTTGATGGGCACAGATGGTGCCCATCTCTGCATAAGCCAGTCTACACCGGTTCAGGGATCCCCCAGCCCTGCTCTGGCGCGAAACTGGACAAAGGAAAGGGGAGTGACCACTCCCCTGACCTGCACCTCCCCTGGGTGGTGCCCAGAGCTCCTCCAGTGTGCTCCAGACCTCTGCCATCTTGGAAACAGAGGTGCTGCTGGCACACTGGACTGCTCTGAGTGGCCAGGGCCAGCAGGTGACGTTAGAGACTCCTTCTGATAGGCTCCTTAAGGTGCTGCTAGCCTAGCCTCTCTCCTAAGTAGCCAAACCCTCTTTTCTGGCTATTTATGGTCTTTGCTTTGGGGAATTCTTTAGATAACGAATGCAAGAGCTCATCAGAGTTCCTCTGCATCTCTCTCTTCACCTTCTGCCAAGGAATCGACTGCTGACCGCGCTGGAAGCCTGCAAAACTGCAACAAAGTAGCAACGACGACTACTGCGACACTGTAACGCTGATCCAGCCGCCTTCTCGACTGTTTTCCTGGTGGTGCATGCTGTGGGGGTAGTCTGCCTCCTCTCTGCACTAGAAGCTCCGAAGAAATCTCCCGTGGGTCGACGGAATCTTCCCCCTGGAACCGCAGGCACCAAAGAACTGCATCACCGGTCCTCTGGGTCTCCTCTCAGCACGACGAGCGAGGTCCCTTGAACTCAGCAACTCTGTCCAAGTGACTCCCACAGTCCAGTGACTCTTCAGTCCAAGTTTGGTGGAGGTAAGTCCTTGCCTCCCCACGCCAAACTGCATTGCTGGGAACCGCGTGTTTTGCAGCTACTCCGGCTCCTGTGCACTCCACAAAGATTTCCTTTGTGCACAGCCAAGCCTGGGTCCACGGCACTCTAACCTGCATTGCACGACCTCCTGAGTTGTCCTCCGGCGGCGTGGGACTCTCTTGTGCAACTTCGGGTGAGCACCGTTTCACTCCACTTTGTAGTGCCTGTTCCAGCACTTCTGCGGGTGCTGCCTGCTTCTGAGAGGGCTCCTTGTCTTGCTGGGCGCCCCCTCTGTCCCCTGACGCAATTGGTGACATCCTGGTCCCTCCTGGGCCACAGCAGCATCCAAAAACCCTAACCGCGAGCTTTGCAGCTAGCAAGGCTTGTTTGCGGTCTTTCTGTGGGAAAACACTTCTGCACGACTCTTCACGACATGGGACATCCATCCTCCAAAGGGGAAGTTTCTAGTCCTTGTCGTTCGTGCAGAATCCTCAGCTTCTACCATCCAGTGGCAGCTTTTTTGCATCCACAGCTGGCATTTCCTGGGCATCTGCCCACTCCCGACTTGATCGTGACTTTTGGACTTGGTCCCCTTGTTCCACAGGTACCCTCGTCTGGAAATCCATCATTGTTGCATTGCTGGTGTTGGTCTTTCCTGCAGAATTCCCCTATCACGACTTCTGTGCTCTTTGGGGAACTTAGGTGCACTTGGCACCCACTTTTCAGGGTCTTGGGGTGGGCTATTTTTCTAACCCTCACTGTTTTCTTACAGTCCCAGCGACCCTCTACAAGGTCACATAGGTTTGGGGTCCATTCGTGGTTCGCATTCCACTTCTAGAGTATATGGTTTGTGTTGCCCCTATCCCTATGTGCCCACATTGCATTCTATTGTGACTATACATTGTTTGCACTGTTTTCTATTGCTATTACTGCATATTTTGGTATTGTGTACATATATCTTGTGTATATTTGCTATCCTCATACTGAGGGTACTCACTGAGATACTTTTGCATATTGTCATAAAAATAAAGTACCTTTATTTTTAGTATATCTGTGTATTGTGTTTTCTTATGATATTGTGCATATGACACTAGTGGTACTGTAGGAGCTTCACTCGTCACCTAGTTCAGCCTAAGCTGCTCTGCTAAGCTACCTTTTCTATCAGCCTAAGTTGCTAGACACCCCTATACACTAATAAGGGATACCTGGGCCTGGTGCATGGAGTAAGTACCCCTTGGTACTCACTACAAGCCAGTCCAGCCTCCTACATTGGTTGTGCAGCGGTGGGATAAGTACTTTGCAACTACTTACCACTTTTATCATTGTACTTTTCATAAGAGAAAACTATACAAAACAAGTTCAGTGTATGTACACCTGACCAAAAAGTTTTGCTTTTCTTCTCTCACTTCTTTTCTAAGTGCTGAAAAGTACCTCTAAACTTTCTAAAAAGTTCCTAAAAGTTTTTAAAAGTTTTTTTTCTGTCTTTCCAAAAGTTCTGAAAAACTTTTTTCTCACTTTTTCTATCCCTTAAACACTGTCTAAAATGTCTGGTACAGACCAAACTCTTGATCTGTCCAACATAACTTATGACAACCTTAGCTGGAAGGAAGCAAGGAGTCTCTGTATAGATAGAGGTTTAGGGGTAGGGAAGAATCCCTCAAGACAACTGTTGGTTAATATGCTCATTGAACAAGAGAAGACCTTAGGTGGCACTTCTGGTGAGAAATTAGCTGATGGTTCCCACTCTGATTCTGGGGCACCCCTAGCAAAAGATGTGGGAGGGAAGCTTTCCAACCTGCCCCCTAGCAAGCCACCTAGCATAGCTGGTACTGATGTGAATTCACATCACAGTAAGAGTGTTGTCTCACATCACAGTAATAGTGTTGTTTCTCATCACAGTAGAAGTATCACTTCTGTAGGCCAGAATGTTAGTGTGACATCTGTTAGGGCCAGGTCTCCTTCTGTTCATTCTCACCATTCTTCTGTTTCAAGACATGCCCTACCCACCCACCCTGATGACAGAATGTTAGAAAGGGAGCTCAATAGATTGAGAGTGGAACAATCCAGACTGAAGCTCAAGATGCAACAGTTGGATTTAGATAGGCAGTCTTTAGAAATAGAAAGAGAAAGACAGAAATTGGGTTTAGAAACCCATGGTGGCAGCAGCAGTATTCCAAATAGTCATCCTGCAAAAGAGCATGATTCTAGGAATCTGCACAAGATAGTTCCCCCTTACAAGGAGGGGGGTGACATTAACAAGTGGCTTGCTGCACTTGAGAGGGCCTGTGTTGTACAGGATGTCCCTCAAAGGCAGTGGGCTTCTATCCTATGGCTATCTTTCAGTGGAAAGGGTAGGGATATGCTCCTTACTGTAAAAGAAAGTGAGGCCAATGATTTCAAAGTTCTTAAGAATGCACTCCTAGATGGTTATGGCTTAACCACTGAACAGTACAGGATGAAGTTCAGAGAAACCAAAAAGGAGTCTTCACAAGACTGGGTAGACTTTGTTGACCATTCAGTGAAGGCCTTGGAGGGGTGGTTACATGGCAGTAAAGTTACTGATTATGAAAGCCTGTATAACTTAATCCTGAGAGAGCATATTCTTAATAATTGTGTGTCTGATTTGTTACACCAGTACCTGGTGGACTCTGATCTGACCTCTCCCCAAGAATTGGGAAAGAAGGCAGACAAATGGGTCAGAACAAGGGTGAACAGAAAAGTTCATACAGGGGGTGACAAAGATGGCAAGAAGAAGGATGGTAAGTCTTCTGACAAGGGTGGGGACAAATCTAAAAATGAGTCTTCATCAGGCCCACAAAAACACTCTGGTGGGGGTGGTGGGCCCAAATCCTCTTCAAATCAAAACAAAGAAAAGAAACCATGGTGCTATTTATGTAAAATAAAAGGCCATTGGACAACAGATCCCAGTTGTCCAAAGAAAAGCACCAAGCCTCCTACCACTACAACCCCTGCTGCTACACCTAGTGCCCCTAGTAATAGCAGTGGTGGTGGGAGCAAACCTACTAATAGCCAATCCAAGGGAGTAGCTGGGCTCACTTTTGGTAACTTAGTTGGGGTTGGTCTTGTTAGGGAGACCACAGAGGCTGTGTTAGTCTCTGAGGGGGCTATTGATTTAGCCACCTTGGTTGCTTGTCCCCTTAACATGGATAAGTACAAGCAACTACCCCTAATAAATGGTGTTGAGGTTCAGGCCTACAGGGACACAGGTGCCAGTGTTACCATGGTAAAAGAGAAACTGGTCCACCCTGAACAACACCTACTTGGTCACCAGTACCAAGTAACCGATGCTCATAACAACACACTTAGCCACCCCTGGCTGTTGTAAATCTCAACTGGGGGGGGGTTACTGGTCCAAAGAAAGTTGTGGTTGCCTCAGATTTACCTGTAGACTACTAGTCTACTAGGAAATGATTTAGAGACATCAGCTTGGTCAGATGTGGAGTTGGAGGCCCATGCAGCAATGCTGGGCATTCCAGGGCATATTTTAGCTTTAACCAGGGCTCAGGCCAAAAAGCAAAAAGGACAGGGTGACTTGGATCCTGGAAGAATGGACCAAGTGCTCCCTAAAGCTAGGGTTAGTAGCAGTAAATCACTACCTACTATCCCTCCCTCTACAGTGGATTCTACTTCTGAGGAAGAAGAATTTCCACCCTGTGCAGAACCTACACCAAAGGAGCTGGAAGCAGACACTGCTGAGCTTTTGGGTGAAGGGGGGCCTGCCAGGGAGGAGCTGAGTGTGGCACAGCATACCTGTCCCACACTAGAGGGTCTAAGACAGCAAGCTGTCAAACAAGAAAATGGGGATGTCAGTGACTCTCACAGAGTTTACTGGGAGGACAACCTCTTGTACACTGAAGCAAGGGATCCAAAACCTGGAGCTGCCAGGAGATTGGTGATTCCTCAGGAGTACAGAAAGTTCCTCCTAACTCTAGCCCACGACATTCCCTTAGCTGGACATTTGGGGCAAATGAAAACTTGGGACAGGCTTGTCCCCTTGTTTCATTGGCCTAGAATGTCAGAGGACACAAAGGAATTTTGTAAGGCCTGTGAAACCTGTCAAGCCAGTGGCAAGACAGGTGGCACCCCAAAGGCACCCCTTATCCCACTGCCTGTGGTTGGGGTTCCCTTTGAATGGGTAGGGGTTGACATAGTTGGCCCACTTGACCCTCCTACTGCTTCAGGCAATAGGTTTATCTTGGTGGTAGTGGACCATGCCACCAGATAACCTGAAGCAATTCCTCTAAGGACCACTACAGCTCCTGCAGTGGCAAAGGCCCTCTTGGGAATCTTTTCCCGGGTGGGCTTCCCAAAAGAGGTGGTATCAGACAGGGGAAGCAATTTCATGTCTGCTTACTTAAAGGCCATGTGGAAGGAGTGTGGTGTTACATACAAGTTCACCACACCCTATCATCCACAAACAAATGGACTGGTGGAGAGATTTAACAAAACTCTCAAAGGCATGATTATGGGACTCCGTGAAAAACTCCGCAGGAGATGGGATATCCTGTTACCTTGCCTCCTTTTTGCTTACAGGGAGGTAACCCAAAAAGGAGTGGGCTTCAGCCCCTTTGAACTTCTATTTGGACACCCTGTAAGAGGTCCTCTAACACTTGTTAAGGAGGGTTGGGAACAACCTTTAAAAGCTCCAAAGCAAGACATAGTGGACTATGTACTTGGCCTAAGATCTAGGATGGCTGAGTACATAAAAAAGGCCAGTAAAAACCTTCAGGCCAGCCAAGAGCTCCAAAAGCAATGGCATGACCAGAAGGCTGTTTTGGTTCAGTACCAACCGGGGCAGAAAGTGTGGGTCTTGGAGCCTGTGGCCCCAAGAGCACTCCAAGACAAATGGAGTGGACCCCACATAATTGTTGAGAAGAAGGGTGAAGTCACCTACTTAGTTGACTTAGGCACTGCCAGGAGTCCCCTTAGGGTGCTCCATGTCAATCGCCTGAAACCCTACTATGACAGGGCTGACCTCACACTGCTCATGGCAACAGATGAGGGACAGGAAGAAGAGAGTGACCCTCTCCCTGATCTCTTCTCTTCAACAGAACAAGATGCTCTAGTGGAAGGTGTAGTCTTGGCAGATTGTCTTACTGCTGAGCAGAAAGACCACTGCATAAATCTCCTGGGTCAGTTTTCTGAACTCTTCTCTACTGTGCCAGGCACCACTTCTTGGTGTGAGCACACTATAGATACTGGAGACAGCTTGCCTGTCAAAAGTAAGATCTATGGGCAGCCTGACCATGTCAGAGGCTGCATAAAGCAAGAAGTGCAGAAAATGCTTGAACTAGGAGTGGTTGAGCACTCTGAAAGTCCATGGGCCTCTCCTGTGGTACTTGTACCAAAACCTCATTCCAAGGATGGAAAGAAGGAAATGCGGTTTTGTGTAGACTATAGAGGTCTCCACAAGTAACCAAAACTGATGCTCCCCCTATACCCAGGGCAGATGAGCTAATAGATACACTGGCATCTGCCAAGTATCTAAGCACTTTGGATTTGACTGCAGGGTATTGGCAGATCAAGTTATCAGAAAATGCAAAAGCAAAAACTGCATTTTCAACCATTGGAGGCCATTACCAATTCACAGTAATGCCTTTTGGATTGAAAAATGCACCTGCCACTTTTCAGAGGTTGGTGAATACAGTCCTGCAATGGCTGGAAGCTTTTAGTGCAGCATATCTAGATGATATAGCTGTATTTAGCTCCAGCTGGGATGATCACCTGGTCCACCTATGGAAAGTTTTAGAGGCCCTGCAAAAGGCAGGCCTCACTATCAAGGCTTCAAAGTGCCAGATAGGGAAGGGGAAGGTGGTTTATCTGGGACACCTGGTAGGTGGAGAACAGATTGCACCACTTCAGGGGAAAATCCAAACTATTATAGATTGGGTTCCCCCTACAACTCAGACCCAGGTGAGAGCCTTCTTAGGCCTCACTGGGTATTACAGGAGGTTCATAAAGAACTATGGCTCCATTGCAGCCCCTCTTAATGACCTCACCTCCAAGAAATTGCCTAAAAAGGTATTGTGGACAGCTAGCTGTCAGAAAGCTTTTGAGGAGCTGAAGCAGGCCATGTGCTCTGCACCTGTCCTGAAAAGCCCCTGTTACTCGAAAAAATTCATTGTCCAAACTGATGCGTCTGAATTAGGGGTGGGGGCAGTCTTATCACAACTTAATTCTGAGGGCCAGGATCAACCTGTTGCTTTTATCAGCAGGAGGTTGACCCCTAGAGAAAAGCGTTGGTCTGCCATAGAGAGGGAGGCCTTTGCTGTGGTCTGGGCACTGAAGAAGTTGAGGCCATACCTGTTTGGCACTCACTTCATTGTTCAGACAGACCACAAACCTCTACTTTGGCTAAAACAAATGAAAGGTGAAAACCCTAAATTATTGAGGTTCTCCATATCCCTACAGGGAATGGATTATACAGTGGAACATAGACCTGGGAGTACCCACTCCAATGCAGATGGACTCTCCAGATATTTCCACTTAGACAATGAAGACTCATCAGGACATGGCTAGTCTTATTGTCCTTCGTTTGGGGGGGGGGTTGTGTAGGAAAGTACCATCTTGCCTGGCATGTTACCCCCATATTTCACTGTATATATGTTATTTTAGTTGTATGTGTCACTGGGACCCTGCCAACGAGGGCCCCAGTGCTCATAAGTGTGCCCTGTATGTGTTACCTGTGTTATGACTAACTGTCTCACTGAGGCTCTGCTAATCAGAACCTCAGTGGTTATGCTCTCTCATTTCTTTCCAAATTGTCACTAACAGGCTAGTGACCATTTCCACCAATTTACATTGGCATACTGGAACACCCTTATAATTCCCTAGTATATGGTACTGAGGTACCCAGGGTATTGGGGTTCCAGGAGATCCCTATGAGCTGTAGCATTTCTTTTGCCACCCATAGGAAGCTCTGACAATTCTTACACAGGCCTGCCACTGCAGCCTGAGTGAAATAACGTCCACGTTATTTCACAGCCATTTTACACTGCACTTAAGTAACTTATAAGTCACCTATATGTCTAACCTTTACCTGGTAAAGGTTGGGTGCTAAGTTACTTAGTGTGTGGGCACCCTGGCACTAGCCAAGGTGCCCCCACATGGTTCAGGGCCAATCCCCCGGACTTTGTGAGTGCGGGGACACCATTACACGCGTGCACTACATATAGGTTACTACCTATGTGTAGCTTCACAATGGTAACTCCGAATATGGCCATGTAACATGTCTAAGATCATGGAATTGCCCCACCAATGCCATCCTGGTATTGGGGAGACAATCCCATGATTCCCCGGGTCTCTAGCACAGACCCGGGTACTGCCAATCTGCCTTTCCCGGGGCTTCACTGCAGCTGCTGCTGCTGCCAACCCCTCAGACAGGTTTCTGCCCTCCTGGGGTCCAGCCAGGCTTGGCCCAGGAAGGCAGAACAAAGGACTTCCTCAGAGAGAGGGTGTTACACCCTCTCCCTTTGGAATAAGGTGTCAGGGCTGGGGAGGAGTAGCCTCCCCCAGCCTCTGGAAATGCTTTGATGGGCACAGATGGTGCCCATCTCTGCATAAGCCAGTCTACACCGGTTCAGGGATCCCCCAGCCCTGCTCTGGCGCGAAACAAGACAAAGGAAAGGGGAGTGACCACTCCCCTGACCTGCACCTCCCCTGGGAGGTGCCCAGAGCTCCTCCAGTGTGCTCCAGACCTCTGCCATCTTGGAAACAGAGGTGCTGCTGGCACACTGGACTGCTCTGAGTGGCCAGGGCCAGCAGGTGACGTCAGAGACTCCTTCTGATAGGCTCCTTCAGGTGTTGCTAGCCTATCCTCTTTCCTAAATAGCCAAACCCTCTTTTCTGGCTATTTAGGGTCTCTGCTTTGGGGAATTCTTTAGATAACGAATGCAAGAGCTCATCAGAGTTCCTCTGCATCTCTCTCTTCACCTTGTGCCAAGGAATCGACTGCTGACCGCGCTGGAAGCCTGCAAAACTGCAACAAAGTAGCAACGACGACTACTGCGACACTGTAACGCTGATCCAGCCGCCTTCTCGACTGTTTTCCTGGTGGTGCATGCTGTGGGGATAGTCTGCCTCCTCTCTGCACTAGAAGCTCCGAAGAAATCTCCTGTGGGTCGACGGAACTTCCCCCTGCAACTGCAGGCACCAAAGAACTGCATCACCGGTCCTCTGGGTCTCCTCTCAGCACGACGAGCGAGGTCCCTTGAACTCAGCAACTCTGTCCAAGTGACTCCCACAGTCCAGTGACTCTTCAGTCCAAGTTTGGTGGAGGTAAGTCCTTGCCTCCCCACGCCAGACTGCATTGTTGGGAACCGCGTGTTTTGCAGCTACTCCGGCACCTGTGCACTCCACGAAGATTTCCTTTGTGCACAGCCAAGCCTAGGTCCACGGCACTCTAACCTGCATTGCACGACCTCCTGAGTTGTCCTCTGGCGGCGTGGGACTCTCTTGTGCAACTTCGGGTGAGCACCGTTTCACTCCACTTCGTAGTGCCTGTAACGGCACTTCTGCGGGTGCGGCCTGCTTCTGAGAGGGCTCCTTGTCTTGCTGGGCGCCCCCTCTGTCCCCTGACGCAATTGGTGACATCCTGGTCCCTCCTGGGCCACAGCAGCATCCAAAAACCCTAACTGCGAGCTTTGCAGCTAGCAAGGCTTGTTTGCGGTCTTTCTGCAGGAAAATACTTCTGCACGACTCTTCACGACGTGGGACATCCATCCTCCAAGTTTCTAGTCCTTGTCGTTCATGCAGAATCCTCAGCTTCTACCATCCAGTGGCAGCTTCTTTGCATCCACAGCTGGCATTTCCTGGGCATCTGCCCACTCCCGACTTGATCGTGACTTTTGGACTTGGTCCCCTTGTTCCACAGGTACCCTCGTCTGGAAATCCATCGTTGTTGCATTGCTGGTGTTGGTCTTTCCTGCAGAATTCCTCTATCACGACTTCTGTGCCCTTTGGGGAACTTAGGTGCACTTGGCACCCACTTTTCAGGGTCTTGGGGTGGGCTATTTTTCTAACCCTCACTGTTTTCTTACAGTCCCAGCGACCCTCTACAAGGTCACATAGGTATGGGGTCCATTCGTGGTTCGCATTCCACTTCTAGAGTATATGGCTTGTGTTGCCCCTATCCCTATGTGCCCCCATTGCATTCTATTGTGACTATACATTGTTTGCACTGTTTTCTATTGCTATTACTGCATATTTTGGTATTGTGTACATATATCTTGTGTATATTTGCTATCCTCATACTGAGGGTACTCACTGAGATACTTTGGCATATTGTCATAAAAATAAAGTACCTTTATTTTTAGTATATCTGTGTATTGTGTTTTCTTATGATATTGTGCATATGACACTAGTGGTACTGTAGGAGCTTCACTCGTCTCCTAGTTCAGCCTAAGCTGCTCTGCTAAGCTACCTTTTCTATCAGCCTAAGCTGCTAGATACCCCTATACACTAATAAGGGATACCTGGGCCTGGTGCAAGGTGTAAGCACCCCTTGGTACTCACTACAAGCCAGTCCAGCCTCCTACAGTCATGTTCTGTAAAAAGATCAGGTGATCCGCATATATCGCCATATAATTAGGGCTCTCGGTTTCATGTTTTTTTTATTTTTATATTTCTGTCTGTATTTATCTATATTTATTTTTTTAGCCATCTGATTGATATTCATCCATATTTATTATGGGTTTTGAGAATAAGCAGAGACGTAAAATGATATACTTCCACATTTATTTAACTGATAAAGATACACTCATACTTTGTTGCCTGTCTCTTTTCAGCAAATTGAGCAACCAAATTTAGTGAAACACTACACCCACAGATAATATCAGCATTGTAATACAAATATATCTTAACATATGCCTGTATTTAGTGAAATTTCTGTCAGTTTTTTAACTTCTCATTCTGTTATCTCCTCAGCTGTTGTGCTAGAAATCATAAAAGACAGCATGGAGAGTTACCAACAAGAAGCTAAATATTCCATATTTTTCTGCTTTTAAAAACAAATACAGACAAGAAACACATTGTTTTATGTCTGTATTTATCTTTAAAAATCTGTAAAAATGGAAACCTGAGAGCCTTACATATAATTGATGTGGCCTCTGATGTGGCATCAGATCTTTATCTCCTTCTAAGCATTCCCAGTTCGTGCCTGGCACGTCAGCGGCTCCATTGCCAGTGAGAAACGGGGTGACAGAGGACACCCCGTCTGGTTCCCTGGCCCACCTGATATGTTTCAAATATGGTGACCCCTTTCCAGACTATGGCAGCTGGGTCTGTATAGAGTAGCCTAGTCTATGTCAAGAACCCCTGTCCCAATCCAAAGCGATCCATAGCTGCATAGAGAAGTGCCCACTCGAGGTTATTGAATGTCTTCTCTATGTCTACCACAAACACTGCCTCCTCTTCTCGATCACAAATGTCTGCCTCTAGGATTGTGAGAAGCCTCCATATATTGATTGCGATGTTGCGGGCAAGTATTATTCCCTCTTGGTAATAGTGCATGAGTTGGGACATGTGTGGGAGAACTCTAGTGGCCAGGATTCGGCTAAGGATCTTATCATCTATATTCTACATTAATACCAGATGATAAGCTTTTTTATCATGAGCAGGTTTTAGGAGTGGCACTACCAGGGCTTCACGGGTGGAAAATGGTAAGAGTCCTGTTTCCCTAACTGCATTGTACTAGCTTAGGGGCTAGGTATTTTCCAAATGTGACATACAACTCCACGGGAAGCCATTGTTTCTGAGTATTTTACGCCGAGCCATACACTACACAGGTGCCATGACCTCTTGTAGGGTGATCACCCCACTGAGGTTCTCTGCATCCTCACGGGACAAATTGTGGGAGTGTTAAAGGTGAAAAACATCTGTTTCATCAGTAGAGTCGTTTGCAGGGCTTCCATATAGTTCAGAGTAGCAGGTGTAGAATTTGTAGTTAATGTCCACTTGTCAATAGACCCTGTTAACCACTGATCCTCGCTTGGCAGAGTTTATGAGCCAGGCCAGTAGTGATCCCGTACGGTCCCGCTCAGCTTGTGCCCTTGTCACATAGGCCTTATAATCGAAGTATCGCAATTTTCCTACTTTCTCAGCAACTCCTTCCTTGGCCTCTGTCAGTTCCAGTTGGACTTACGGATAACCCGGTCTGCACTGTTCAATTAGTCTTAACGTGTGCTGGGCCAAAAGCACCTCCATTAACAGTGTGCAGTATTCTCAGAGGGATGCCACAATGAACCTCCCTCTGAGCACTGCCTTAAAGGCATCCCACTCTGACTGCGGAGATGAAGCTGTGCCCTCCACCCCGGCCTGAAAGGCCTGATCTTCCAGGGACCCTGGGTTTAGTTTCCTCGTCTGAGTCCCTCCTCGCCCTGGGGTGAGTAAAACATTTTTTTTATGATCTGACACAGTTCTAGAGAGATATTCAACACTGTACTGAGCTATGTTAATTTGGGATACATAGAAATATATCGAGCCGCACATGTAAGTCAAGTAGTGATGAAAAAAAGGAATAGTCTTGTTCATATGGGTGATGAAGTGCCAGGAGTCAATTAGTCCCAATTTCACCTTCCAGTTGGTGAACACTCAAGCTACTCTAATAGTGTGGGGGACTTTCAACGGGGGGAGTGGGAGCAGTCTAGTATGGAGTCTGCTATACAGTTATAGTGTCCCCTCATGGTAAGTGAGACTGTTAGGTAAGGAGCCAAATGAGAAAAATAACCCTTGGTCTGTATTTGGTGAGTATACAATTACTAGTGTTATGCCCAACCCCTCTAGTCAGGCAACCACCACTACAAATCTGCCCGAAAAATAAATAAGTGTTCCTGTGCCCTGGAAGGGAAGCCCTGGGGAAATCCACATTAATACTCCCCTAGCATAGGCTGAGTGGGTGGTATAGTATGCCTGTTCCCTCCATCTGCGCTGCATTGCTGCCCCTTCTTGGGCTATGAGTTTTGTTTCCAAAAGGAGGGCTATCTGGACCCTTTGTCTCCTGCAGTAGGAGAATATCTTATATCTTTCTGTCATGGTGTCCAGGACAAAACCTTATAAGTCATTGGGTCCACCATCTGGTGCGGTGGAAAACTGAATAGTGACTGCACTTGTTTCCTATGGCACATTTATAAGTGTTCATCAAGCTCTGTGTCAACAGTTGAACTGTCTGTGCGGCATGACTTGTACATTTACCTGTAACATTCAAACAACAAACAACCCTACTCCCATTTCACAGGACAAGCAGGTAAACTCCTCCCATCCAAACTCACAACTAACTTGTTGAAAGACACAGGTCTACCCACGAAAAACACACACAAGAGGTAAGAAGAAGCGACTTAGAGCCACATCCGCAGGAACTCCTCCACCCATCTGTGTGTCGATAAATTCAAAGAGAGGCGTGCCCAGGGGGTGGCTTAGTATTTTCATAGTTCACACATTACTCTCTACTGGTACATCTGGCACACCCACCAAATAAAAAGCCCCAACTTATATCTCAGAGTCTGATTCAGATTAGGGCATCTGCAGTGACTGGCATCACACCCAGCATCTCAATATCTGAGTCACCAGAGAAACTGGAGCCCTGTTCCAGGTAGGAATCACAGATTTCGTCACCATCCATCAACACAGCTAGGCTGGTTCCTCCACCACTCAGTCCTGCCACCACCTCCAACACCTTCTACTGCTCCTGCTGAATCTCCTCCCCTGACAGAGCTATTCTCTGAGTGCCCTTTTCCTTGCAGCGCGGTCTCTGCCGCCTGGGCAAGTGCTTCGGGGATGTCTGGCTGGGCCCTGCAGTCAGGTGGTGATCAATTCATTCCCATACTTCTTGCAGGGAGTGAAAGAATTGCACTCTGTCAGGTGTTACAACCCACAGTCAAGCCAGGAATAACATGGTATAATCTAAACCCATCTGACGGAGATGTCTTTTTGCATTAAGGAAGGTTGAGTGTTGTTTCTGCACCTCGTTTGTGAAGTTTGGAAAAATCATGACTTTACTATTATCCACTTTGATGTCACCCTTCTTTCTGGCCTGTTCCAGTATATAGTCTCTGTCTCTGTAATAGAGGGGCTGGGCCACAACCAGTTGCAAGGGCTGTGCCGGCACTCTATGTGCTATGGGCTTCTTGTAGCCATCTCTCCAGCTAGCCCAGCATGTTGTTCCCCTCCACTCTCTCTGAAAGGCCTATCACACTGATGTTGTTCCTCCTTTATCGATTTTTGGCTTCCTCCGCCCTTTGCTCCAGTGTTTGGACTTTTCCTTCCATCAGTGGAAGTCATTCACGGAGGGCCAGGCAAATCTCCACTATTGTTCTTTCTTTTGTGGTCACCCTCTCGCCAATCGTCAGTGCTTGTCTTTAAGAATGCCCAAGTCTACTCCCAGTGTGCCTATTTTCGTTTCTAGTACTTCTCTGGAAGCAGGGATAGCTTGTAAGATGTGTTGTAGTATTGGCCCTGGGGGTGGCCTCTCCATTGTGGGAGTCTTGTCATCATCCAGCTCCTGGGCAACTGAGACACTCACGGCCCCTCCTGCATCCAGGTCCTTCCTCCTATAACATATTTCCCATGTTGGCAATTATAAGGGAAAAGCTCTGTCAGTCAACAGAGATATGCCTCTTAGTGTGGGAACTGTGGGACCAGCGCCCCTCACCTGACCCAAATCCTCTCAGATAGCAGATGTCTCATTTTGCTCCCAGTTTGTATGCTCCATAGTGAGGATTATCGCTGCCTAGCGTTCCCAATATGGTGGCCATTAGGGTGGCACTCCAGATCCGCCTTCAACAATTTCAAGCAGGGGATGGCGATGCCCGTACCCATTTGTCAGCACGGCCTGACTCCCAGTCCAGGGTAGGTTTCCGATTTCATGGGTGGAATTTCAGTATGTCAGGAAGAGAGTCTTATTATATGTCAGTGGAAGGCCCGAGCGCCACAGCCATGTATCTTTCGTCTGTGGTCTCTTATCCGGGCAGGGCATACTTTTATTGGGACACAGGCTAACGAGTCCCATAGCCGCACCCTGTCGCTGACCAGGCTCTGGGGCCTCTATAGATCTCCTTCTGAATGTCCCACCCATCTCACTTACAGTGCTCATGTCGATGAGGTAGGAAACATCAGCGCTGAGCTCCAGGGCAACGCGACAGGGCTGGGGCCCCACTAATGCACGTTACTATTTTCCTCACCCAGGCATAATGCTTCCTGGCATATTATGATGTGCCCCCTCCCTGGCATCTATTAATTGAGACTGGTAATGTCTCTGTACGCAGTCTATTTTTGGGGTGTGCAGCGGGCTATGGGAGTATTCCTGCAGCAATCTTGGGTGCCCACCAGGACAGTGTCTGTAGCTCAATAAAGACTCACTTGGTTCTGGTGGAGGCTTCTCAGGAGGGTGCTTTTGCAGTCCCCTGCAGCCCTGCACCCCGTAAGCAAGCAGTCTGAGTACCATTAATGTCCAGGTCAGGAGGAGGGGCCAGATATAGCTCCGCAGCCTGCCCGCACTCACCACCAGACACTTGGAAATAGGCTGCCTCTCCGTCTTTGCTAGTGCAGCAGCCGTCGTCAACCCAAGCCACTGGTCTCAGGGTGAGCCACCGCTGGAGAGCAGCCTTGACAAGTCAACAAGCGGGGGCATCAGCTCCCGTTGCACTCGTCAATGCTGTGCTCCTTTGGGAAGCCGCACTATGCTATTTTGTGCGGTGCTCCTTACAGCCTGTTTGCGCTCATCTCAGGGTATTCCAGCACAGGACTCCTGCAGTCCTCACCACGTTCGATGATGTTGCAGCCATTAGCTTCTGGGTGAATCACCTCCGTGGGGGCACCAGCAGCAGGTTAATAAGTTGTAGGCACATGCATCCACTATGCTTCTCAGGGCTGCATGTCGGAGGAAGGCCAGTCCCTGCCTCCATCCGTCATTTGCAAGGCACCACGCTCAACTAGTGTGACCTGGCCCAATTCCATTGCAGGAGCTTCCAGAGATTTTTGGGGCAGCGGATCATACAGGGGGCATCATGTGGGCTTGGTGTATCAGCTGTTGCCCCTTGGGCCCTCACATTGTGCAGGACTGCGATGGGTAGGGAGTTCGTTCCAGGGAGCCTGCTTGGAGTGTAACTCACTCCATTGTCGCTTGGCCACACACCTCTACAGGGGTACTATTATATTGAGAGTTACCTATATTCACAAAATATACGAAGAAAGAAATTACGCAGGTAGGTTACCGGCTCTGCAGATCTGAGAAAAAAAATGGCCCAAAACTCTGTTAGCACTTTAAGCTCCCAGAGATTTGAAACCTTTTTTTCTACTTTGGATCAAATAAATATACTCTTCTTTGAGCATTATAAGCAAATATATAGTTTTTTCCAAGAAGTGGATCATAATACATTAGAGGAGTTCTTTGGAGAACTTTCCATTCACAGGCTAGTGTATGGAGATACAGGTTCAATATTAAAATCTTTTACAATGCAGGAATTAGAAGAAGTAATCACAAGTCTAGCCGTTGGGAAAGTATTTGGTGCTGATGATTAGCGATCAGAATTTTGTAAAACATTTGTGGAATTTCTGAAGGCTCAATTTATAAGGCTGGTGTTGTGTTCTGTGGTTTGGCACGCGGTAATGTTACCGCGTGCCGAACCTATTTATGCGTGCTGCAGGCTGTCGCGTTCTCCTGTGCTCTTGAGCGCGAGGAAGAGAGACGGTTGGAGGCTGCGGAGCCGGAGGACGTGACAGCGGCGGTCCCTGTATTGGATCGTAATAAACGTCCCCAAATCATTACAACGTTTCTTACCGTGTTTTCACAACATCAGAATTTGGCGACGAGGGAGCCAGGACCGCCGCTAGGCACCCACGCATTACTGTGTAGAGTGATCTCCGCCTTCTTCCTGCTGGGAGCATAAGGTACCTGTGAGCCTGGCTGGAGGAGGATCGTGTGACTAATGGGCAGCAGACAACTGGAATGGAACTCTGCATGTGCTGAATTTGGCAATTTTAAGCGCCATCTTGGATGTAGTGGTTGTCAATGCTACACTGGGCCACAGTGTTAAGGATAACAGCGAATATACTTTTACTTTGGACGTTATTGTCATCTACGCTACATTGTATCATTGTAGCAGGGACTACCGAAAAAAAATATGTCTGTAGTGTTTTAATGTACTACATTTTTATTGGAACAATATTCATTTGGACACGTCCTGGCCTGTTTTTGTTTTAGGCTGCTTCTTGATCGGTGCTATGCAGTCTGTTAATCCTCCACCACCCTTTTTGGAAACTCCAGGTGCTCCTCCCATCCCTTGGAGACAATGGTTTGACGGTTTTGAGACTTACCTTGGAGCTATTGGAGCCTCTTGTTTTCGCCCTGAAAGGAAGAAGTGTCTTCTTTTACATTCTTTGGGATATGAAGGTAGAGAGGTCTTCAAACATTTACCAGACCTGCCGCAAACTGATGAAGAGCTTGATGAATATGATATGACCACCAAGAAGTTGTCCACAAGGTTTGATGTACTCCCGAGTTTGGTGGTTTTACAGCACAAATTCTTCAAGCGTCAGCAGTCTCAAAGTGAGGATGTTGACACATATGTCAGCGCACTGAGACAATTAGCCGCGAAGTGTGAATTTAGAGATTTCCAAGACCAGTTAATAAGGGACCAGTTTATCGGTCACTGCTCAAATAAGCACATTCAGCAGAAGCTACTTACCATGGGCAATCCTACCTTGGAAGATGTCATTAAAACAGCTAAAAGCGTTGAACTGGCGCAGATATCTCTAAAGGAACTTTCAATAAGTACTGGGCTGAAGGACTCTGATCAAATGCATGTGAATGTCGTTACTAAACTGAGTGCGGTAAAGAAAGACGACTCGAGAAAATATGACAATCCATTTTTCAGGTCGTCTAACATATGTTTTAGATGTGGGAACATGCCTCACTTTAAGGATGGCAAAAGTTGTCCAGCAAAGAATGCTGCATGTAGGAAGTGTAGTAAAGTAGGTCACTTTGCTAAAGTCTGTCAATCCATGTTTAATAAACAAGCTAAGGTGTCCACAGTGGTAGAGGAAGAGGGGGAAAATGAAGAGGATTCTTTTGTTAAGGCCTATCAAGATATGATTATGGTAGTCACTGAAAGGGTATGTGGAGTCAAGGAGCAAAACCAATGCGTAGATCCTCTTGTTGATATTCGGGTTGGTGATAAGTGGCTTCGGTTGTTAGTGGATTCTGGGGCACGTATTACTATGATCACATCGGATCTTTTCCACAATGTTTGGGGTGATAGGAAGTTATTGCCTCCCGACAGATCACCTGTGTCTTATGAGGGCAGGAAAATTAACCTGGAAGGCTACATAGAAGATAGTCTTGAGTTCAAGGATCGGAAGATCTTCGGTAAAATTTATGTGGCGTATAAAGGTTTGAACATTTTAGGATGGTACCATCAAGGGCTGTTTGGCATGGTGTTGAAACCTGGTGCTAAAGAACAAGTCCTTGTCGTAGGGAACTCAGAATCTAAGGCACCATTTGAAGAGGAGTTTCCTAGCATTTTTGCACAGGGTTTTGGAAAGATTGCTGGTTTCAAGCACAAAATTAAGGTAAAGGATCGGGCTATCCCAGTGAGACATAAGGTCAGGTCGGTGCCATTTAGTCTAAGAGAGGATCTTAAAACTGAATTGCACAAACTACAAAATAATGGTGTAATTGAGCCTATTGAGTCCAGTTTGTGGCTTTCTCCATTGGTGGTTGCCCGGAAACTAAATGGGGACCTGCGTTTATGTGTGGACCTGAGGAGTCTCAATAAGGAGATATGGGTAGACTCATACCCTTTACCTAAGATTAGCGACCTGCTCGATGAGCTCAGAGGCTCTGTGTGGTTTTCCAAAATAGATCTTGCTTCAGCATATCACCAGGTGGTGTTGGATGAGGATTCGCGTCATTACACAGCTTTTAATTCTCCGTTTGGCACTTTCCAGTTTTGCAGGATGCCATTTGGGTTGGCCTCTGCTGCGTCAGCGTTTCAACGCATCATGCACAAAATGTTGGGGGATGTACAGGGCATTCTTGTTTTCCAAGATGATGTCTTGATTCATACTAGGGATTTGGAAGGTCATCACGAGAAAATCAGATCTGTCTTCAAAATTTTTCAGTCTTATGGCGTCTGTGTAAGGAAAGAAAAATGTGAGTTTTACAAGAATAAGATAGAATTTTTGGGTCATTGTGTGTCTGGGGATGGTGTTGCACCGCGGCCCGGTTTGGTAAAAGCAATTGTGGAATCGCCTAATCCCAAGGACAAAGACGAGTTGCGATCATTTGTAGGCATGTGTGAATACTATTCTAGGTTCATTTCCAATTATGCTAGCAAAATGAAGATTTTGTCTAACTTGTTCAAGAACAAAGTACCGTTCATATGGGACTGTGTGTATCAAGCTACATTCGAAAGGGTCAAACAGGAGTTGGTTGATGCTAGGCCATTGAGTCCGTATGACCCCAGCCAATTGTGCACCATCACTGTTGATGCTAGTAGGTATGGGTTGGGTGCGGTGCTGTCTCAAGGTATGGGGAAGGATGAGAAGGTTATTAGTTATGCCTCTAGAGTATTACGTGAGCCAGAACTCAATTACTTTGTGATTGAGAAAGAGCTGCTAGCATGCTATTGGGCTAGTGAGAAATTTAGAAGCTATTTATGGGGGAGAAAATTTGTTGTTCAAACTGATCATAAACCATTGGTGTACATTTTGAATGGAGACAAGATCAATTATACAACCCCTCGTATAGCACGCCTCACCACGAAACTGTTACAATATGACTTTCATGTCAGATACATTCCAGGAAAAGACAACTTCACAGCTGACTTTTTATCTTGTTTACCTATTAGTGATGAAAGTACTGTTGATGTGGAGGATGATGTGGAGGATTGTTTTATAGCGGCTGTGGATGCCGATGAATCCAAAGTGTGCACGGAAACGGTATGGAAGATGGCTGAAAGCAATGATGAGGTGCTTTCCAGGGTTAAGCAATATATTGTCAACGGTTGGCCTAAGGAAAGGAATTTGAATTCAGAAGTCCAACCGTATGCCAAGGTGGCTGATGAGTTATCAATTGAGGATGACATTGTGTTAAGGAATGATAAATGTGTACCCCCATGTGAGCTTAGACAAAAATTGGTGGACCATGCGCATGATGGGCACCTTGGTGGCACCATGACAAAAAGACAGATCAGGGCGCTGTATTGGTGGCCTTCTATGGATAAGGATGTGGAAAGGGCTGTTCATGGATGTGTTGTGTGCAATGGTGCTGAAAAAGGGTTGAAGATTGTGAAGCCACCATTACAACCCATACCTTTACCAGAGAAGGCTTGGGTTAAAGTGGGTGTTGATATGGTTGGGCCTTTCAATTTTCTCCCTAGTCACATGCACTATGCTTTTGTACTGATGGATTATTTTAGTAAGTGGCCAGATGTGCGGTTTTTCGCTAAGCCTTCGGCAAGTTCTGCCATACAGTTCCTCAAAGAGATTTTTTGGAGGGAAGGTTTTCCAGAATATTTAATCTCGGACAATGGTGTACAGTTTGTGAGCAATGAGATAGAAACCTTCCTAAGAGAGTCTGGTGTGAAACATTTGAAGAGTTCGCTCTACCATCCTCAAACGAATGGTTTAGTTTAAAGAATGAACAGAGTGGTTGTGGAATGCATAAAGTGGGCTAAAGTGAGTAGATTGGATGTGGAAGAAGCTGAGAATTCGATGTTGTGGTTTTATCGTATCACACCACATTCAGTGACGAAAATCTCCCCATTTGAACTGTTGAAAGGTAGGCGTAGTACGTCTAAACTTTTCCCTGCTTGGTTAGCCAAGATCGTGTCGGGTAAATTTCCTGATGTGGTGGACAAGGATAAAGTTAGGGGTGAGGTAAAGAAAAATCAAGACAGGGTGAAAGCTAGGTATGACCAGAAAAATTCTACAAAAGAACGCTCTTTTCAACCAGGTGATAGTGTGCGCATCAAGTTACAGACCTTTGTGAGGAAAGGGGAAGCTTGTTATGGAAGTCCAGTTACAGTGAGGAAAGTGTGTGGTAATGCTATCATGGTTGAGGGTGGTCAATGGTGGAATATGAGTAAAGCTGTGAAGGTGAATGACGACAGGGACGGTGGAATAAAAAGGTGTAGTAGAGCGGTATCAGAGGGCATGGTTCAGGAACGGTTGGTGTCAGACACTAAGTTGGGAGTTCCCCAAACACTTAGAAGATCTGTTCGAGTGAAACGGGTGCCGCTCAAACTTAGGGTATATCATTGCCCTTAACAGGAAATCTACTTATTGCTATGGTTATTTTTTGCCAAGACTGTTTAGTGGTTTAATGTTATGTTATTATAATGTTTGTTCTAATGTTGGGTTGTGTTTCTCTGGTTTGGAAGTTAAAAAAAAAAAAAAAAAAAGAAGAAGATATTATGTTGTGTTCTGTGGTTTGGCACGCGGTAATGTTACCGCGTGCCGAACCTATTTCTGCGTGCTGCCAGCTGTCACGTTCTCCCGCGCTCTCGAGCGCGAGGAAGAGAGACGGTTGGAGGCTGCGGAGCCGGAGGACGTGACAGCGGCGGTCCCTGTATTGGATCGTAATAAACGTCCCCAAATCATTACAACGTTTCTTACCGTGTTTTCACAACAGATGGCTACTTTTATCGTAGTTGAGGGATCACCTCCGCCCCCTTTAAAAATGGTTTCTTAAAAAAGGCAAAAACGTGGAGAATCCAAATTCACACCATCCAACTACTCTTTTAAACTCAGATTACAAAATTTGTATGACATTGATTGCAATTAGGTTCAATAGAGTAATCCACATCAATACACTTAGATCAAAATGGTTTTGCACCAGGCTGTCAGCTACATATTAATACAAATTACATAGCTGAAGCCCTGGATATTTTCGGTACAAAAAGACGTACCTTCAAAGATCTTTTTACTTGATGATGAAAATGTTTTTGACTTTGTTGCGTGGGATATGCTTTTTTTTTTATTTGAGAAGAATGCAGATTTCCCGCGAAGGTCACATGGGTTATACATAGGTTCTATTAAAAGACAGTGGCTAGATTGATTATAAATTCACTAAAAGCAGCTTTAAATTCTAAAGAGCTACCAGGCAAGCTGTACTATTTCACCTATTTTATCTGCACTTTTTATAGCAACATTAGCAATAGGTATTTAAAAAAACAATAAGATCTGCCAATCCCTGCCTCAAATGGCTTGGATAAAATTATACCCAAATTATATAATGCTATTTTTGAAGGCCTGCAGAGAGCGCCAGGAAATGTTTGCTCCCTTTCAGACGCTGAGTAGAAATGAGATTAATACATTTAAAAACTGAAACAATATTACACAGCTGTCAGTCAGAAAAAATGAATCCCAGAGAATCAAGGATGCTATATTGAGCAGCCAAAACACTACCATGGCATCTAGTTCTCAAATAAAATAGAGGATCTTTATGAATGAAATTACATGCCCTTACTAGATCAAGTTAGAATCTTATTAGTCAAAATGAAATCACTGCCAATCATGCTGTTGGGTAAAGCAGTTTTATTTAAAATGACAGTTCTGCCTATGTCTATTTTTTATTTTTTATGTATCTGCTCCCTTTGTATGGTATGCAATGGATCAGGGAAAATAGGGTGTGTGGTTTAATCATTTGTATGGCAAGGTTCTTGTTCTAGATTGGCACTTAGCACTTTTTGTTGTCCCATTACTACTTCAAAATTTTAAAACCTGTTATTATACCTACTTGCACAATACTCACCTAGATTTAGAACCCTGAAATATCCAAACTTATTTTCCAATAATGAAATTAACTGAGATAATGACAAAGTACAACAATATTTAGGACAGCCTAAGATAAACACAATCTCAGAAAAAGTGTGTTATAGGATAATTTAATCTCTTTTAAAAATAAAAGCCACGTTTTTTTAAAGACCCTCTTAATCCTACACATGAATGTGTCTACCCATCTCAAGGATTTGTTTTTAAAAATCAAGGCGTTATTAATAAGCCAATATTATTGAGATGGAAGTTAAATGGCTTTTCCATAATAAATGATTTTATGGTTGGAGATAGTTAGAAAACCTGGGAAGAAATATAGATAACAATGTAGATTTTCCTAATAATTTATGAAGGAAAGTCTTAATTTTATTAAAGATATGAAGGTGAGTATTATGCTTACAATTCCTGCTTTATAATATTTAGCAGCAGTCAAGATAAAAAACTACAAAATCCCATGGTGCCAAACAAAAGTGACCAATGGGAAAAGACATGTAGTACAACTTCCCCAGCCAATAGGAACCAATTTTTCATATTACCCAACTTGACTGCAAACAGCCCTCTTTTCTTGTGCGAGAAATTAGTAAACCTCAAATAAAAGAACACGAATAAGAAGAATAGCAAGAGCCATAACAAAAGAAAACAGCTCTTGACAGATGTTGAACAGTCTAGAACTCCTGACGAGGATGGAAAAGTCCTGAGGAATGGAATCTATGGTGCCAGGTAAAGATACAGGAGCCTCCCGGAATGGAAGGCATGAAGATGTCCTTGTAAGGTCCTTAGGAAGATGTTGATACAAAGATGGCACCTTTGTTAGGGAGGGAAAGACAAATCAGTTAAAGAGTGTTGTGGCAGGATAATACTCGCCTCCGTGTCTTTAATAAAATTAAGACTTTCCTTCATAAATTATTAGGAAAATCTACATTTTATGTCAAGACCGGAGGCTCATATTATGCTTGTTTAAAGCAATTTAATAACTACAGAAGGTTTACACAGGTTTACAATAAAACATTCTAAATACGTTATCATTTGACCAGTCACCTGATCTCAGAATGTCCTCAAGTCTGGAACCTGCCCAAAGGGCTCTGGAAGCCATGGCTCCTCTAGAGGAATGAGCGCCAAAGACAGAAGTATCAATGCCTGACAAAGACATGATTCATCTGACCCAGCGAGCTAGAGTGGCAGAAATCACTGGAAGATGGGGTTTGCAGAAAGAAATAAGCAGCTGGAATGAGAGGACCTTCTGAGATTAGCGGTTCGTTGTTTATAAACTTTTTAGCAATTGGCCTACACATAATTTGGAGTAATCTGGAAAGTAAGGATAGAAAATTGATTTTAAGTTTGTTTTAGTGTGTTTATTGACAGTAAACATCACTCCGGTGAGAGTATATTGTCGAGAGAAAACATCTAAAGCTTTAACATCGGACAAACGTTTAATGGAAATTAAACATAACAGCATTGTAAGTTTGTCAGAGAGCATCTTCAGAGATAAAGCTGCATTGTCAGGCCAAGAAATAAAAAAAACTTCAAAACCACATTAACATCCCACAATTTATTGTACTTTGGAAAATTTTACTCCCTTTAAAAGGCGGCAGACGATCAGGTGTTCCTCTACCGGTTTGCCATCAATCTGAGAATGATCTATAGAGGTTTATAGTTCTAAAAGCCTTACCCGCTCTTGCTTCCGCTGCTAATTAGTAGACAATATAAATTATATCTGCTGAAAAGGGATTGATTTGTTTTCCCAAAAACCAGCCAGCCCATAAAGACCAAGCCGATTTGTAAGCTTTGAAGGTCCCAGGCGCCCAGGCCTTGCTAATGAAATCTAAAGCTTCTGACGAAAGTAAATAGGACTGTTGGGAAGATCAGAAATTTTCCAAGCTGCTAGAGTTAGAGAGCCGTCCAGCATCAGGTTGTGATGATGACCCAGAGGATCCAATAGAAGACCTGGGAAAGAAGGGATCAAAACCGGAAAGTTGCAAGTCAGGTCTAGAATATGAGAGAACCAAACGTGTGACTGGCAGAAGGAGGTTACTAGAAGCAAGGTGGCCTGTTGATGTCTTACCTGAGCTAACACTCTGTTGATCATTGAAAAGGGAGGAAAAGCGTAATTGATTGACTGAGACCAATCCTGCAAGAACGCATCTGTCGCTAGGGCAAGAGGATTTGGATGCCAACTGAAGAAACAAGGAAGTTGGGAATTCAGACGGGAGGCAAAGAGATCTATTTGGAAAGAACCCCATTTCTGAGATAGGGAGCGAAAGCTAGAAGAGTGAAGTGTCCAATCGCTGAAATCCTTCAGGTGGCAAGAGTGCCAGTCTGCTATTGAGTTGTGGGTTCCGGGAAGATATTCTGCTTGAACCGAGATTTTGTTTTGCAGGAAAAACTCCCAAAGACTCTTTGCTAAATCTGCAAGGGGTTTGGACTTGGTACCACCCAGGTGATTTCTATAACGTACCACAGAGACATTGTCCATACGCAAAAGAATGGAGCATTGAACTCTGTCTTTTGCTGGGCTTTTGATCACAAAGGAGCCTGCAAGCATCTACAAACAGTTGATATGCATTTTGGACTCCTCTCCAGTCGAGGTTGAACCACATCAAGCGCCCCAACCTGTCAGGCTTGCATCTGATTCTAACACAAGATCTGAGGCTGATGCAAAGATAGTTCTGCCGTTCCAGGGGTCTAAATGGTCTATCCACCATTGAAGTTCCGATTGAGACTCCCGATCGATTCTTATGGAGTCGGCATATGTGAGACCTTTGCAAAGATGGCAAATTTTTAGTCTTTGAAGAGTTCTGTAGTGAAGCGGACCCGGAAAGATTGCTTGGATGGAAGAGGAGAGAAGACCTACTATTCATGCTATGGACCTGAAGGAAATTTGGGAACTGTGGAGAGTATTAATAATCTTGTTTTTATTGCCATGACCTTTGCTTGAGGAAGATGCAGAGTAGCGGAAACCGAATTTACTTAGAAACCTAGATTTTCGATTTTTTGGGAAGGTACCAATACAGAAAAACGAGATCTGTGAGAAGAGTGTATGAAAGATGAAGATGATCGAGTAAAGTTTGAATGTCTTGGCTCATTAGAAGAATGTTGTCTAAATATATGATCAGTCTGACACCTAGAGACATGAGGAAAGCTACCACAGGTTTCATTTCCTTTGTGGAACACCATGGTGCTGAGGAGAGACTGAAGGGAAGGGAAGAAAACTGGAAAGTTTGGCCTTGACACTGGAACTGAAGAAACTTCCTGTGGTGAGGGTGGATGGGAATTGTGAGATAGGCATCCTGTAGGTCTAATCTTACCATCCAATCATGCTGCTGTAAAGAATCCCTGAAGTGGATTATTGTTTCCATTTTGAAGTGGTGATAGCCCACGAACTGATTGAACTGTCTGAGATTGATGACCGGACGCATCTTTTTGTTTTTCTTTTGAACCAGAAAAATGGAGATGAAAAACCCTGAATGATCTGGAAGGGAAACCTGAATGGCTTGTTTGGGAAGCAGGGAGCGAATATCTGAAGAAATAAGGATAGTCATGTCTGAGGCGAATTTTGGAGGAGGAGGAAAAATACTTTGAAAAGGTCGACCATAAAGCTCTATATGATAACCATGAATAGTGTCTAGGACCCCAGGGTCTGCTGTTATTGTTTGCCACTTTGCTAGAAAGAACTGAAGTCTGCCCCCCACAAGAGGGGAATTAGGCAGGGAGCTTACCTTGATTCTTCTGTTTGAAATCTCTTTGGCCTCGACCTCTGAAACCCCTGCCCCTTTGTCGTAAAACTGCGGCTTGTACTCTTGGTAGTTGTAGCCATTGATAAAGGAGCCTCTTGAGCCTTGGTTGCATGGCGAATGGCCGGTAAAATACCTTCTGCCTCTACCGGCACTGGCAAAAACCTGCTGGGAGAACGTCTTCTTTAAAGAAGCTTTCGCTTTGTCAATAGAAAAAAAAGTTTACATATATCTACTTAAGTCTTTGATGAATGACTCTCCGAAGAGAAGTCCCTCTGCCTTAATGCCTGGGTCCAATGACGCCAAGTTAGCTAGTTTAGGATCTAGCTTGAGTAATAGTCATTTGCGCTGTTCATGTGTGATAGCCGAATTAGCATTTCCAAAAAAGCAAAAAGCTCTTTGAACTCATATGGAGAGCTCTCGGGGATCAATAGCAGAAGACTCCAATCTGGCTGCTTCCGCCAAATCAAAAATCCTAGCCAAAGGACCAACTACATCCAGCAATTTATCCTGCCAGTTGACCCAAGCCTTGTCAACACCCTTGTGTGGGTCCTTGCCAAACTTTGAGAAGAAAGGAATCAAAGCCGGGTCAATAACCGGTGAGATGGTAATAAGAGCTGGAAGGGAAGGTCTTGGACACTCTGGATTTATTTTGCTCCATTTTTGGTTGTCCAAAGGAAGACGGAGTCTGGAGGATATGTAATCCCCTACAAGTATCGCTGGAAGCCATTCAGTGGAATTAGGGTGTCGAATGAGAGAGGAGTAGAATATGGGGAAATCATCCACATCTAGAATGGGTTTATTTGAGAGGGATTCCAATTCTGATTTCTTTTGAGGAGGAGAAGAACAAGGGGAATTTTTTGATGCATCTGTAGCACCATTCCCATCACCCATATCACCATCAGTGTCTAAAATAGAGCATATAATAATTTGCTGGGGAATATTTTGTTGGATATTTTTAGATTTGGCCTTACATTTAAGGGAAGTTTTAGTGTTCTTCTCCTTAGAAGAAGGCCTGGGAGGAGCAGAGTCCTCAGTCTGATGTGAGGTAGACTCACTTATCATAGGTGTGAAATCTGTGGATATGGGCTGTGGTAATAAAGAAAAAGACTAACATTTTCTTCTTTCCCCCACAGAATAGGCCAGCTTTTTTAAATTAAACTCTTCATGGAGTTTTCAATGTTTTTAGAATTTGTTTCCATAGAGGCTGACACAGCCTGTTCCACAGAAGAGTGACTAAAATCACTCAAATCATTTTTAAATGCTTCCCCATCATCAAATTCAGGGTTAGGTAAAGGGGAGCTATCTATTTCCATTGTAAATAAAATATTATGCAGGTGGTAAAGGGTTAAGGCAAGGCAGAAGCCAAGAGGAGGAGAAAACCAGTTTCAGGCCCTCCCTTCTTGGCATCACTGAGAAAGGAAAACCCCTAAGGTGCGGTCCCGAGGGGAAATTCAACCCTCGCGAACTCACTTTAGTACTGAGCGAGGCGAGAGGTTGAAGCGGTGAAGAAAAGAAGAGAAATTCCCAAAATACTGGGGTGACACGCATAGAGAAGGAAACGCAGTCAGCGTTGAGGAGACAACAGTTGAAATGGCGATTGAAAGGGGAGGCGGTTACCGCAGAGCACGTGGTAAGCTATGAATAAAAGAAAGAGCATGAGGCACTTGTAAGCTAATAACAGCAATACATGCTATGCACCAGAAAATAACCAATTATAAGCATATTATAAAACTATTACAATAAAACATCGATTTAAAAAATGTTCATGAGGTAAAATGTACTATATTGACTGCGAGCAGCAAGAAATGAGAACGGTTTGTAGACAAGTTGGGTAATATGAAGGGTCGTTAGTTCCTATTGGCTGGGCAAGTTGTACCACGTATCTTTTCCTATTGGTCACTTTTGTTTGGCCCCATGGGATTTGTAGTTTGTTATCTTGAGTGCTGCTATTTATTATAAAGCAAGAATTGAAAGGATAATATGAGCCTCCGGTCTTGACATAAAAGTAGATAAGTAGAGTAAATAAGAATTTACTACAATGGTCCTATGAAATAACATATCTCACCCTCAAGGTTTTTATCCCAAAACAGACATTCGATCAGGAGGAATCAGTGTTACATTTAATAGGAAATACAGTATTGAAAAAAGGAAACTAGAAACAATATCTGATGAGGGTTAAACAAATACGTGTATTTCTTAAATGTGCTGTGAAGTAGGAGAAGCAGGAATATATTGAAATAACACCAGAAATTCTGCCAAATATTAATTATGTCAATTTTTCTGTGCTGCGGAGCACTACTTCCAAAAGAATACAATTCTACTTTAAATGACTGCTCTATTGTACATCATTATATTTAGGTAGAATTCATTCTGGAAGTACAACTAACTGCTTTAGATGTGAATCTACAGAAGGAGCAAATTTTCCCCAGATAATATCGCTGTGTCCTAAATTACACAGCATTAGGTAGTTCATTTTTGAACACATGGAAAATCCACTGTCAATCCAAATTCCTTGAACATTGTTGATTCCTGTAGAGTTTCCACCAAATTCAGGAAATAGGTAGGAAATGTCTAAATTGATTTATATCTCTTCGGTAGTTGCACATTCATTGATGCTACAAAAATGGACAACCAAATAAATTCCTTCATTTATAGAATGGCTTAAGGCACTATATGGTGTGCAAAAGCACTACAAAATATGGGGTGAGCCATTTGTTTAAATTAATATCACTCTAGCATTTTATTACCTTGTACTTCTTGAGTATACTTTGTTAAACGTCGACTGGTAGACATACAAGAATGATCTGGTTAAGGAACCTTAATTCGGTGCAAATAAGATACACCGCACCTTTGTCAGTTTGAACACTTTTTGAAATTGATAAAAATACGGTATTCTAATTATTACCTTCTAGCCGTCTCCAGTAAGAAGTTATAGTTAGGACTTAGTTTCCATAGAAAGAGCGTCTTTTTGTTTTGCTAATAACTTTGGCGCCATTTACCAAATCTTCATGAAATTTTCAAAACTAGTGTAATAGTCAATTTAGCTGATGTCTGGAAAGTTTCTGGATGATTCATCAAGTGGGGGCAGAGAAAAAGGGGGTCCCATAAAGCATTTTCCCCAAGCAATTTCTAATAGGGATTTTAGACCCGACTACAGCCCGAACCGCTGAACTGAATTAGACCAAATTTGGCAGAAAGCTAGATCTTAGTCCAGAAAGATCTATTTTTGTAATTTGGTGTAAATCTGTTCAGTAGATTGGGGGTTATTGAAGAAGAAAGATTTATGTATATCTAGAAATTCAGATCCACAAGGGTCGACTGCAATGGATCCGCTGAGCCACGTACCATTAGCAATGCTGTGATTAGCTGGCGGCAATCTGTGAGAAAAGTAGCAGCCACCAACCAGGACACAGTTCCTGGGGGGGAAATAAAGATTAAATAGGATGAAAGGGTTAGGACAGAGGTATCTTGACCCCATTGGACTGAAGGAGGAGTCTCTGAGGGAGCTCTCACGGGCATGAAATGGTCAAAATCTATATTTTTGGGGTGCGCAGTAATCCGCAGACCCACTGTAGCACTCAGTGCGGCCCCCCGTGTTAAACTGTGATGGATCTGCAGATCTGGACCCCAATTAAAAGAATACACCCACTCACACACCCATTCACTCACACACCCACTCATAGACCCACAAAACCACTAACACACCCAGTCACAGACTCACAAACCCACTCGCACACACACACAACTATTCACACACCCACTCACACAACCATAAAGTAACACACTCACTCACAGACCGACAAAGCCACTTGCCAACCCACTATCAGACCGCACAGCCAATCATACACCCACTCACGCAACCACTTACACACCCACACAAACACCCCCACATCCAATCCCACACCCATACAGACATTCACACACCCACTCACAGACCCACAAAACCACTCACACACCCGCTTACACATGCACTCATATACCCATCCATACACTCACACACCCATACAACCACACACACCTTTACAGCCACTCACAGACCCACATTCTGTGTGCAATGTGGGGTTGGCAGCATGCAGGGGTTAGCCGCAGGTATAAGCTATAACTCGTGCCCCAAGGTAACAATAACTTGCACTCTTGCCATGCACTGCTAATTACTCCACATATTACATCACTCATGACAACTTCTATAACATCACTTATAATATCACTTCAACATTTGCAATAAAATTATTGATGAGAAAGCTATATGCGCTGGGGTGTGAGTTATAATTATCGTAGGGCACGAGTTGTAGATTTCCATGATAAGTATAACTATAACTGCTGAATTTCTATGGTTTTGTGTGTGTAAAGTCTGAACCTAACTATATTGTCCTGGTAACCTTTGTTTTTTAGTGACTATCTAAGGTATATTTTAATTATATTTCCTAACTATAAAGTCCCTGTAACCTTTGTTTTTTCAGTGAATACTTCAATATAGATATGTTAGAAATGGGGTCTTTGGTTGGCAGTCAGGATACCCCCTGTCCAAGCAAGGACACTCATTCTAGTCAGGGTAAGTCACACACAATCCAAATTACCCTGTGCCCAACCTCTGGTATCTTGGCACTGAGCAGTCAGGCTTAAGTTAGAAGGCAATGTGTAACGTATTTGTGCAATAAGTCATGCAATAGCACAGTATAGCACCACAAAAATACACCACACAGTGTTTAGAAAAATATATAATACTTATCTGATAAGATGCTGGTCAAAATGATTAAAATGCAATAAGTATATGTTGAGATATCACTGTAAAAGTGATATGAAGTGTCTTTAGTCTTTTAAAAGTATTAAATGTCTCTTGCAAGCACAAAGTACCTAGTTCGCGTTCAAAATCTCCGCAAAGAACCGCAGAGGAGGAGATGCGTGGAAAACAAGGAGGTGTGTGTCGATTTCTTGGGCCACACAAGGCAATGCGTCATTTAGTTTTCATGCAGGGACGGCTGTGCGTCGATTTCCAGCGTTCGGTCGCAGATCCTCTTCAGGTTGTGGGGTTTTCGGATGCCCCGGAGACGATACGTGGATTTCCGGTGCTGACAGGACGAAGTCACCGGGGCTGCGTCAATCCGGTGGGCACTGAGTGTAAATTTCTACTGCACAGCAGGAGGTGCGTTGATTCCTCTCTGGAAGTTGGTCTGCGTCGTTCAGACTCAACTGTGCGTTGATCCAGTGGGCTGTGCATCGAATTTCCAATCACTACGCTGGCGCTACGTCAATCTTCTCATTGCAAAGTCGGGCTGCGTCATTCCGGTTCGGCGTGTGGTGAATTTTTGACAGTGGTGCAGGCTGAGCGTCGTTTCTGGAAGGAGTTCTTCTCGTAGCAATGACGTCTTTTTGGTTCTGAGACTTCAGGGAACATAAGATGTCCAAGCCCATGGAGAGCACTTCTGTGTAAGAGTGAATGCTGTCAACTAAACCTAGCCAGACACGGATTGGAAGGCACAGAAGGATTTAAGTGTAGAGAAATGCTCACTTTCTAAAAGTAGCATTTCTAAAATAGTAATATAAAATCTAACTTCACCATTAAGCAGGATTGTGTATCACCATTCTGGCCATACTAAATATTACCTGGCTACTCCTTTCAGTTCAGGATCTTCCACTCAAACAGTATATGAGAGTAGCCCCAATGCTATCCTATGAAAAGGCATCACAGCAGTGTAAAAACTAATTTTGGAGTTTCACACTACCAGGACATATAGAACAGACATGTTCATAGCCTGCCTTTTACCTACATAGCACCCTGCACTATGGGCTACCTAGGGCCTACCTTAGGGGCGACTTATATGTAGAAAAAGTGGGCAAGTACTTTTCAATGCCAAGTCGAAGTGGCAGTGAAACTGAACACACAGGCACTGCAGAGGCAGGCCTGAGACATGGTTAGGGGGTTACCTATGTGGTGGCACAACCAGTGCTGCAGCCCACTAGTAGCATTTAATTTACAGGCCCTGGGCACATGTAGTGCACTTGACGAGGGACTTACAAGTAAATTAAATAAGCCAATTGGGTATGAGCCAATGTCACCATGTTTTAAGGCGGCAGCATAGGCACTTTAGCACTGGTTAGCAGTGGTACAGTGTGCAGAGTCCTAAAGCCAGCAAAAATGAGGTCGGAAAAAGAGGAGAAGGAAGGCAAAAAGTCTGGGGGTGACCCTGACGAAAGGCCATTTCCAACAAGATACAATTGCTAACAAAGTTGAACTGTATGTGCCATGTTATTCTGCTCTATGAAACTATATGACAACAGTTAGGGAGAAGGAGTATGTTTGTATGTGTACCACTCAATTAAAAAATAAAAGTAAGAAAAACCCTTACCACTCAAACTTAGTAGGAATTCAGCCTATAAACCTCCAAACACTGGTGGCAGACAAAAATCTATCAGCTATCAAGGGGTATTTATATAACTTTTCTCCTATGAACTATCGAATTAGAGATTTTGGAAAAATTATAGCAAGTAGGTCGCTCTGTATTAGACCACCATTTTATCTGAATATGCACTAGGCTGTTCTTGCAGACCAGATGGACGGTCCGGTATGGGGGATTGGTTGGTACAGGTTTCTGCTTTCTATTCAGTAATCTGAGTCACACTTTAATACTTTTCTAGCATATTTTCTGTTTCCTTTTAGAAAACTAATGCAGGTTATTTATTTATTTATTTGAAGTTTATTTATTTATTGCACAATTAATACAAATCATGGAAATCAGCAAAGAAGATAAAAGGAATTAGCTTCTAAAAAGTGCCATAAAACATCAGAAACCAAATTTCCACAGTAATTGTTAAAAGCAAGGACAATTAAAAGCCAGGATTGCTGTAATGTCAACCCAGTACAAATTCTATAATGTATATTGTCACGGGGCCAGAGAGCAGAGAAAGTACCCACCAGCTCCATATCGTCCTTAAGGTTCTGCATCAAGTCACTTGCTGTTGTGTTGTACCTGCTCAAGAGTCTAACCGACAAGAACAAATGCTTAATAATGTGCTGTGCCTGTTTCTCATGTGAAGAGGGCTATCACAATATAATTTCATCACAAAACTGATGAGTTTGATCATCCTTCTTGGTTTTTTGCCACATGCTTTAAGAGGTGTTCAACTTGTAAAAATAATTTGGCCAACCATGCCATATGTTGAGGTGTCAACCCTTTAAGACAAAACAGAATTGCATGACGGCATGATCTAATGCCATTGGTGTGAAAGATATTTTTGAGATACAATTTCCACCAAGATAACAGTGCAGGGCATGTACAAAGTATATGTAAGAAGTCCTCCCAGGGATATGCACAGAGCCTACATCTCCCGCTGTTTGAGGGTTTAAGCCATTTTGGAGCTGCATCCAATGAAGGGAGTAAGCTGAGTCTGGTGTGGAGCACCTTTATTTTTAAAGACTTTTTAAATAATGCAGCCATATATGGCTGCGCTGCCGGAGCCTTTCAAGTATTGATAGTCATCCAAGAATGAGATAGTAGCATGAACTTATCTTTATCCTTACTCCACGAGCGCAGCTTAATTTGTTTATTTAATAATTGCTTGCAGGTGATTTTTTAAAAATTGCTGGAGTCACAGAATCGTTGTGATTTTGCACAGATCCCAACTTAGACAAATTAGTGTGTTAAGTACCACGTGAAACTAATTTATATGACTAAGCACAAAGTTTTCCTCCAGTGAAGCTGCAAAGGGCCAGATACCGAGCCATGTGCGTTAATGTATCAAGTATGAGGAGAAATGTATTCAGTGGTCTCAGTCCATTCTGGGTCTCACAGATGTATCATATCTATTTTGCGTATTAGCGATCCTGCCTTGAGTAGAATATAGCAAAGTATAAATAACATTATTCACATTAATATACCTCTTAACTATTTTATTATAACTCTTGGCCATTTGACTATAACTCCGGCACTAGACCTCGGTGATCTATACATGTGCAACTAGTTCTATAAATAAGTGAACTAAAAACAACACTGCATGAATGGCATTGTGTGAATAACAATGTCTCGTGCCACACTTGGTGGACCTGAATGTGTTCTGGAAGAAGTGCGGAAGACATACTCCACAGCAGCAACTTTAACTTAAATTCTTCTAGATGTTAATGGAACAAACTGGATATGTACCAACAGAAGTAAAACCTACCACAGATACACCCTTACATAAAGTGCCTTAAACAATATCTACCACTGTAAACATAGACCACACAGACTGGTCATACTCATGAACCCACATAACTGTGTTCTCAATTATATCCTGTCGGTCAAATAAATCTCTTACCTCCTCCTCCTCTCCTCCTTTCCCTCTCTGCTCTCCTACTCCACTACCTGTTTCATTCTTAGGAGTTCTATTCACCTCTCATACCTCTTTCTGTAGCGTGTACTCTCCCCTGTAACTATTTTCTGTTCCAATCTAAGGGCCAGATGTACCAAGAATGCCTTTTGTGATTCGGAAATAGCGATTTTTAAGAAATCGCTATTTCTGATTTGCAAAATGCAATGTATCACATTTGCGATTCGGTAATATCGATTTCTTAAAAATCGCAAATGCTATTACCGAATCGCAAATTGCGATACCAGCCCCATTCGCACATATGGGCCTGTAAGCCCATATCTGTGAATTTTTTGCATTTCCAAAATTGCGATTTCTCAACTAGAAATCGCAGTTTTGGAAATGCAAAACCCCAGGGGCTGGGGGCCTAAGGCCACCTCTGCTGCACCCCAAAAAAAAATTTTTACAGCATGTAAGGTGCACACATGCCAAAAGGGCATGTGTGCTTTACATGTAAACTTTAAAAATGCATTCTAAATGCATTTTTAAAATTTGCACATGGTTACCACCAGGTTCAACCTGGTGGTAAATAGCGATTCCTTAATGCCCAATTCTCATTAAGGAATTGCTTCTTAAATGTGCTTTAGAAATCGTGAATAAGGAATCCTTATTTGAGATTTCTAAACAGGGTCGCAATTTTATGGAATCGCTATTTTTGCGATTCCTTAAAATTGCATTCAGAATGCCTTTCATACATTCCGAAATGGCTTTTTGCATTCGCAAACGGGCATTTGCACCGTTGCGAATGCAAAAAGCTTTCATATATCTGGCCCTAAGTTTCATTCACTGACATAGAGGACCTTAAGTAATACAACAGAATTGTTGATTAGCAAGATTAATGTTTATTCATAGTTTCAACAGATTTTATTAAGAAAGGTCACACCACTCTGGCTCGAATGTATGAATCATTGAGTTTCCAGCCTGTACATTGAGTATTGCTTTCTCTGATGTACACAGCTCTTTACAAAATTCAATTTTGAAATAAAAAAAGTGATACCTCCTTCCGGTCACAAATCACTGCATCCAATTCTGCACATATAACATGTCCTGGGTTTGGTATGTTAAGAAGTCTATGAACGTGGTACAGACAAAGCTAAAAAAATGGCCTCACCCCTCCCTGTGTGGAGCTTTTAAAAAGAGAGGGCCCCTATTCTATTATCTTTCTAGAAATGGGTGTATGGAAAGTTTGCATGTGTGATTATCACTGATGTAATTTCTACTACAAAATGGAGTTAAAATGTACATAATATGCATAAAGAATGGTTATTGCTTCTAATTCCAGCATTTGCCTTTTCTATGAAGCACCTGTAAGAAACTGGATTATTATGTATCGTGGGTAACTGCCCACCTCAATGTATAGTTTCTAAATTTCATCAGAGGTCAATCCCCACTTGTAGATGTGTTACATAGAAGATAAGCATAACTTATGTGTAACAACATGTAATACGTAAGTAATGTTTATTTTGGAAATGTCATTCCATAAAATAGAATCATTGATTATTTCAATTTTAAATATTAATCAGCCACGTAATGTACACAGTTAACATCTAACGACAAATAAGACATAATGTGGGAAATACCAAAAAAGTAAAAGAAAACTAAGGTTTCATAAACAAACTGGATCAACCAACCAAATAATGATATACTAAGTGAAGTGCTAGTACAATTACTATAGCTCATACAGACTAAAAAACAATTTGTTCATATTCCTTAAAAATAAGATAAAGAAACCAAGTGTAGTGAAGTTTGGTGATATGTTCCAAGTGCTAAGACTGAATTGTCAAAGGATGGGTGGTTCTTTCGATGGACTAGCCAGAAAGAGATAGCAATTAACGTTTTAAATAATCTGGAATAATAGCCACTCAAACAACCTATCTGGTAACATGCTGTGTTAGTGCATCAGACCTTAATAAGTAAACTTACAAGGGAACGCAAATAGGTTGATGAACCTTTTGGCTCGTATTAAGAAGTTCTTACCAAAGCTCCAGTACATGAATCAATAATCAATACACAATAATCATTAATCATTAGTAATCAATAAATCAATAATCAATGGAGTACGTAAATGTCACACACCATGACCTTTCAGCCATAAATAACCACCCCTTTAATAAATGTTTAGTAAGTTTATTTCCTTTATATTAATAATGCTAAAGTCATGTAGATCAATCTCAATATCAAATGAAACACATTCTATAAATTCTAATACTTCATTCTTCACATGAAGTTGATTGGTTCACTTTACAATGTCCTCATCATCTGGCTCATCAGGTAACAAAATTCTTGCATCTTCAGCTCCAGTCAGTGTCTTCATTGTTCTCGTCCTGGGAAAGTACATCTCGCACACATTGCACAAAAAATTGTTACACTAACAGGAACATCATCTCCTAGCAGTCGGTTCTCACGTCAAGCTTCTGTTAAGCACTTTTAACAAGACAATGGACATTTCACAGTTTCATTCACTCTGTCAGCAATTTTTATTAACCGCTAAGAAATACAGCTTCTGCCCGAGGCCTGGCAAGACTAGGCCAAGATACTCGCTAAGTTAAGGCCTGCAATTAATAAAGCTAGAGCATACTTCATAACCCTTAATATGACATATTACTACATCGGTCTAATACATTTTCAATATTTCATAAGTATTAATCATTAATTAGTACATTTCGTGAAGACTGGTGGCCATTCTTCAAGGTCACATTTTCCAATGCGTACATTATTTTTGTACATTATTCATTTTCTACATAATTCATTATTCAAAATACATAAAAACTCATTAATACATTTCAAATTAGAACACCTGCACTAACAATTCCTCCTCTGTTGACTAAATGTGTCATCACACTATCACCCACAACTTTTACAATTCGATTTCTTCCAAATTTTGTCTTCTTCTTCAATTTTCCTGTAAAATGTTTCCCTTTTCTTCTCTTCCCTCCTCTGGTTATTCTTAGACCTTTTCGATGTAATCCTTTTGCATATTTTGCACAATTCCCATATCCCAATTAAACCAATCATGACAATTAATACTCCCTGTAATATTTTCAATAGAACCCCATTCCAAATGCTGCTGAGCCAATTTCCCACTGAAGCAAACCCTTTGCCAACTTTTTCCCAAACACCTGGTTCTTTCAATTCCTTTAAATCAGCACCTGCATTAGTCAGGTTAGTAAGTAAGTCTCTTATCTCTTTACTATTATCTGGAATAAATGAACAACAATGCCCAGAGTTAATCATTCTACAGACTCCGCCACCTTTCGCTAAAAGAATGTCTAAAGCAAGACGATTATGGAGAGTCATAGCTCCATCCGCAGCTAATTTAGTATCTATCCAGAGTATAGCCCCTGAAGGATTTGTCAGCATGTTATCCACAATCATAGACAACTTTTGAATCTTAATCGAATTCAGGATGACTCCCATTGAAGGAATCACAGCTCCAAATACATCTCCCACTATAGCAGAAGAGGACTCTCTCGTCTGTCTCTTATGATGTAATTCAGTCACTTTCAGAAACTTGTTTCAAATATTCCATCTGATAAATCTTTGGGAAAACTATCCCCAAATAACATGTCCCATAGCATCCTCTTGGAAGACGCTAATAAGCATTTAGTCCACAAATATAGTATATCCCTGGAATTGCAGGGTCCTGCCCATTTAACATAAAAGTCCATTTACTCTAAAACAAAAACACATGCCTGCATTCACTCATACCCACAAATAAAGTGTCAGTGCGCCTATACATACAAAGCTTCCCTACGTGTAGTGCATCTAAAGCTAATTTCCCTCGCATTTTAATTGCACTATAAGCATAATCATTCTTGTAAGTCCTTTTCTCGAAGCCTTTTTCTAATTTCTCCTTTAACGCTTTTCTTCTGTCATCAGTGTGATCTAAGAAGTTCTTCTCTAAAGGTGTAAGCAAGCATGTCAGGTTGTTTTTATGCGCATAAGCTGTGCCAAACGTCAACGTAGGTTCAAAGAATCCTCTAACTAATACTATATCATTTTCCATAGCTATTTTACTCAAATATCTAATTAGAGGAGCAAATGAAAACACAACATCATGATTCGAGTAAAAATACTGAATATAATCCTGAATATAAAACCTTGTTAGTAACAGACTGCAACTTATCCCATACGCTAAAGGCAAGCTATGATAGAAGACTCCTTCTTCAACTGATGGAGGAATCTGCGTACACACAAAACAATTCTTTGCATCCATTGTCTCAACATACTCACTCAAATAAGTGATAGAAAACATTAGGAGAAAGTTCTCCCTGCGCATTAGTATGGTCATCTAAATATTTCTCATCAAACACAAACCTCTTTAATGTCGTTAGTGTAGTAGTCATTTCAAAAGCAGAAGTATGGTTGGCTCCTTGCGTATCAAGAACAGACATACCCACAATCAACACCGCAAACAATATTCCACACATAATTGACAAACCAATACCCATATATTTACAGCGCTTATCATCTTTAACCTGCTTATTTAAGCCAGCCATGATCTGTAAAGAATCAGAAAGCAGAAGTAATTTAGAAAAACTTGCAGCAAAATCAAAAATAGACAATTATTCTATCAGCAGTTCAGTTTTGCTTCCAGGAACCCTTCTTCCTTGTCAAAATGGGTTAGCAGCTTTGTCAAAATCAGGTTTCAAAAGTCAAATCAGGTTATCAATGTCTTTTCCAATTACTTTCAACAGTCTCTTTCTCAAAAGTTTTCTCTCAGATTGTTTCAACAGTTCAGTTCATTAACCTTCTTCACGTCACTTCAAAATATTGACCTGGAACTTCTCTATCAAAACAAAAAGACATAGGCCCTCATTACAACCCTGGCAGTCCAAGACCGCCAGGGCTGTTTCGGAGGAAGCACCGTCAACAGGCTGGCGGTGCTTCCCATGGCATTACGACGCCGCGGTCGCACCACCTGGGCTGGCGGTTTCCCGCCACAATTGCCCCGGCGGTGTTAATCCTGCCCAGGGGATTACGAGTCCCCTACCGCCAGCCTTTTCCAGGCGGTTTGAAACGCCAGGAAAAGGCTGGCAGAACGGGGAGTCGCGGGGCCCCTGGGCACCCCTGCACTGCCCATGCCACTGGCATGGGCAGTGCAGGGGCCCACTGACAGGGCCCGTGCAGCTTTTCACTGTCTGCTATGCAGACAGTGAAAAGCGCGACGGGTGCAACTGCACCCGTTGCACGGCTGCAACACCGCCGGCTCCATTTGGAACCGGCTCCTGTGTTGCGGCCGGGATCCCCGCTGGGCCGGCGGGCGGAAACTAGGTTTAAGCCAGCCGGCCCAGCGGGGATCTCCAAATGACCGCGGTGGGGGTGCGGCTGCATTGGCGGCCGCCCGGCGGTCCGATCTTGGTGGGCAGCTGAATGAGGGGCCATAAACTCTTGCTGCCATTCGTTTGTAGTTGCATACGCCCATTCAGGACCTGCGTATCTTTGACTTGCTATTCTCTTTCTCTTCAACTTTCGATCACCATTTAGCTCTCCTTCACTTAGTTCCTCTTTCCTTGTAGTATCTACTTCCTCCTCGATTGTTGGTTCGACAACCACCTCTTTCCTTTTCTCCACTTGTGATTTCGGCCACTTATCTCCTTTCAGTGAACCTTCTGTCAGTATTCTTTTCAAGATTGAACTCAAACCCTTTTCCTGTTTTGTGGTGTTTTCTTTTGACGCACTTGCAACCAGTTCAGGAGGAGTCAGATCACTTTGACTTGGATCCACCTCAACTCCTTCCCCTTCTGGGTATGGCAGTTGCTCTGCTTGCCTCTAAGAATCGTCTGCTTCTGGGAAAGTCCTCCTCTGATTAGGCTCTCCTGCTGCTTCAGTTGAGGTAGGTTCTCCAATACTCTCCTGGAGGTCTCCACCCTCGTCTCTCACAGGAGTGACTGAACCGTCCTCAACGAGCTCATATCTGGTCTCAGTTCCTCTTTGTTCTCCTTCCGGCTCTGAGACTTGTCGCATTGTTGTTGGTACTCTCAACAACACTTCTTCATGATCCAGTAGACACGCCACTTTCTTCGTGTGACTTGCATGAATCCAGTTCGGTATCCCAGCACACTTCACAGCTGTTGTAGTTGTCAGGACCACTTGGTACGGTCCCCTCCAATGAGGTTCCAAACATGCCTTTCTTACGTGCTTTCGGACAACAACCCAGTCTCCAGTTCTCAGGTTGTGCCCTGGGTCATGGATCGGTGGCAGTGTGGTGGCCTCCACCTGCTGAGAAAAAGAGCGGACTACATCAGCCAGACCCTTGCAGTAATCCAACACCATATAATCTGTAATGTTGACAAGTGCATTTGCTGGCACTGCTGGTAACCTCATTGCTCTGCCCATGAGGATCTCATGAGGCAACAGTCCTTTCTTCTTGTCAGGTGGGTTTCTCATTGACATCAACACTAAAGGCAATGCATTCGGACTTTTCAAATTCGTAGCTGCACCCATCTTTGCAATTCTTGACTTCAGGGTACCATTCATCTGCTCCACTAGTCCTGATGCTTCAGGGCGGTAACTACAAGGCACCTTCTGCTCAATGTTCAATGCTGCACACAGTAATTTAATCACTTCCTTATTGAAGTGACTTCCCATATCTGATTCTAAAGAGATCGGAAATCTGAAGTGTGGTATCAGTTACCTAAGCAGCAGTTTTGGTACTGTGAGACTATCATTTCTTCGTGTAGGGTACGCTTCAATCCAGTGACTAAAGATGCAAACAATCACCAACACATATCTCAAACCTCCACACACAAGCATCTCAATAAAATCCATTTGCATTCTGCTGAATGGACCTCCTGCTCTTCCAATATGGCTCAACTTAACCACTGTCCCTTTTCCCACATTCAATTGATGACAAATGACACAACAATGGCAAACTGCTTCAGCAACTTGTCTAAACTTTGGATTGAACCAATCAATCTTGAACAGACGAACCATGGCATCCCTCCCAATATGTGCCTGACCATGATAGTACCTTGCCATTTGAGACAGCAGACTACTTGGCAAAACCAATTGACCCTCCTCAGAAACCCACAATTCATCTTGCCTTTGGACACATTTAATTTTACTCCGTGAACGTTTCTTCTCTTTGTCAACATTATTCAGCAATGAATTTAATTCTTCCAAAGTGTCAATTACTTTCAATGCATAGCTCGTATATGTTGTGTCTTCTTCAGGCAACAGCTCCCACGTGTCCTTGAACGATATACAGTTCAATGCGCAAAACCTTGTGACTTGATCTGCACATCCATTTCCCAATGACACGTAGTCCTGAGACTTTAGATGTGCACTGCATTTCACCATGGCAATCTTTTCAGGCAATTGTATTGCATATAACAACTCCTTTATTCTCTCACCATTTCTCACTGGTGAACCAGAAGAGGTCAGGAAACCTCTCTGTGACCACAATTGACCAAAATTATGAACTATTCCAAATCCATATTGGCTATCCGTATAGATAGTAACTCTCATCTGAGCAGAAACATGGCACGCTCTAGTAAGGGTTACCACTTCCGCTATCTGGGCAGAATATACTACTCAAAGTCAGGAAGCTTCCAAGGTACCTGTAATCGTGCACACAACATATCCTGCTCTCAGTGACCCTGTATTGTCTCTCAGACAAGAACCATCAACAAAGATAATTTGGTCATTTTCTTCTAATCGGGTATCTCTAATGTCAGGTCTCGGTTTTGTGCACAACTCAGTTACTTCGAGACAGTCATGTTCAACATCTTCCTCCTTTTCAATTTCAACAATTTCACTCCGAAGTAAGGTTGACGGGTTCAGCACTGTACATCTTTTCAGTGTCACGTTTGGCGACCCCAAAATACTTTTTTCGTACCTAGTCAACTTAGCACCAGTCAAGTATTGGGTTTTTGTCCTAGTCAGTAAAATCTCAATTGAGTGAGGGACCATTACAGTGTCACGTTGGCTCTCATTATTCTAATGAGACTACTGGATTTTTGAGCAGCAGAATCGCTTGCGGTGTGGGAGACTGAGTCTTACCCACTATAGGTGACACCTGTCACCCCAATCAGGGTTTTGCTCCGGCTAACTAGCAGTGCCTCATCTCCACCCAATGGCAGGGATGATTGAGCAGCCGAGCGCATGACATAATTGATTTCTCATGGAAACCGTGGTCACTCAGGTCTCATCCGTTTCTCTCAGTTACATTAGTTTTGCATACTCAATGACAAACAGAGGCAGTATATGTTTCAATAAGATTTTAATGAAGCGACTGCATCTTAGATAGCAAAGCATGGGCTGCAATAACCAGGATGATACAGCATGACAAGATTAAAATTGTGGCAAGGAGAGTAAAGCATAGAAATAATGCTACCATATTGTCACTAGAGTCAACAGACTAATTCCTACCTAGGCTATAATAGAGCACAGTGTGTTAAGCTCTAAATCTGCCCTTCAGGTTCCCCTGGGAAGACATCATCCCTCATACCTGAGCAAAGGCCCGAAGTCTGCATAAGCAGTTGTAGCGAAGCGTTCAGCAATCAGCATACAGTCATGGTTCTCTGGCTGGAATCTCCCTCTAACGTGTAAGGGACAGAGAAGTGTTTTAATAATAAAACAGCTGATGTTCTGAGAAAATGTCCCTACGTAAGGATGTGTGTTTTTCTATGAATGTCAGAGACAAAATCTGTACCACGTTCACCAGCAATCTATCTTACTGCAGCCTTGAAAGAAGAACAGAGTGAGCAAGAATGTCTTTTTTGAGAACGAAGTGATGGCCTAAGCAAAAACAGCTAGATAGAAAGAAATAAAACAAGACCGCAAAAGCGGCTCTGGTAAGAATAATAAAATGAAGATGAATACAATATATATAGATTAAAGTGCACAGCGGCAGGCCTAGCATGCTAAAATAACGTGCATGGAGCTATAACTAAAATGGCTACACAACAACAGTCAGGGGATATCACATCATCACGCCTTCGCACTGTGAAAGACTTTGACCAACTGCGGCAACTGCGTGCAAACAACCTGGTAAGGCTGCTGCAACTAGGTCCAAAGTAGATGAAAAATATGCTACTGGGCGATGAGCACCTCCATGGACCTGAGTCAAGACAGACAATGAACATGCATTACGCTCATGACAAAACAATGTGAAAGGTTTTGTGTAGTCAGGCATACTCAACGTTGGAGCTCTGCACAAACTCTCTCTCAACTCAGTGAATGCCCTCATTTCATCCTGGTCTAGCACTATGGGATCTGTGACTTCTTTATGAGTCAGTTTCTGCAATGGTCTTGAAATGACTGAAAAAACTGGGATCCATTGGCAACAATAACCCACCATCCCTAGGAACATCCTGAAATCTCTCTGGGTAGTCAGGGGACTTATCTGCAGTATCATTGTAATACTTTCTCTGTATATTTTTTTTGACCCTTTCTCAATTAGGTGACCCAAATACTTCACTACTTTCTGACAGTACTGCAATTTCAGCGGTGACACTTTATGACCATTCTTTCTCAAATGGTTCAACAGGGCAATGGTATCATACTTACACTCGTCTCTTGTCTTGGACGCAATCAATAAGTCATCAATACACTGCACCAAAGTCGATTGGAAAGGTAATTCCAATGACTCAAAATTATTTTTGAAGATCTGGTTGAACAAAGAAGGTGACTCCGTATACCCTTGAGGAAGTCTACACCAATAATAGACTCGATCCAGGAATTTGAAACAAAGGAGAAATCGGCTATCCTCATGAAGAGGCACAGAAAATAACTTTTGTGACAAATCAAAGATCGTAAACCATTCTGCATCACATGGAATCTGGAACAGTATCACAACTGGATTGGGCACTATGGGACAACATTTGACCACAATCTCATTTATTTTTGTCAAATCCTGAACAATCCGAACCTTCCCACAGGGCTTCTTTAAACCCATTATTGGTGAGTTTTATGGGCTGCTCAACACTTCTTTCAGAACTCCCTGTTTCACAAAATCTGCAATTATCTGAGCCACTTTCATCAGGACATCTTGTGGCATGTTTTGGAAGTTGGGGAAAAACCAATCAATCAATCAAACAATTTTCTTAAGCGCACTACTCACCCCGTAGGGTCTCAAGGTGCTGGTGGGGGATACTGCTTGAAAAGCCCAGTTTTGAGGTGCTTTCTAAAGGTTAGCAGTCCTGGGACTTGTGTAGGTTGGTGGGGAGGGAGTTCCAGGTTTTGGTGGCGAGGTGGGAGAAGGATCTGCTGCCAGAGGTGGTGCATTGGATGCGGGGGACTGCAGCGAGGTTGGTGAAGCGGAGCTGTCGAGTTGGTTTGTGGAAGTTGATTCGTTCGTTGAGGTAGGCCGGTCCGGTGTTGTAGAGGGCTTTGTCAGCATGGACAAGGATTTTGAAAATAATCCTTTTGTTGATGGGCAACCAGTGTAGGGATCTGAGGTGGGCGGAGATGTGTTTGTGGCGAGGGAGGTTGAGGATGAGGCGTGCAGCTGCGTTTTGGATTCGCTGGAGTTTTCTCTGAAGCTTGGCTGTGGTCCCTGCGTAGAGGGAGTTGCAGTAGACCAATCTGCTGCTTATAAGGGTGTGGGTGACTGTTCTTCTAGTTTCTAAAGGAATCCATTTGAAAGTCATGCGTAGCATGCAAAGGGTGTTGAAGCAGGGGGATGATATGGCGTTGATTTACTGAGTCATGGAGAGGGATGAGTCCAGTATGATGCCAAGATTGCGTGTGTGGGTGGTGGGGGTGGTCCAATGGTGGTGGGCCACTAAGAGTCGGTCCATGCTGTCTTGTTGGGACCGAAGAAGATGATCTCTGTTTTTTCTGAGTTCAATTTGAGGTGGCTTGCTGTGATTCAGTTAGTGATGGCGACGAGTCTGGCGTGTAGGTTATTGTTGGCGGTAGCTGGGTTCCTCATGAGGGAGATGATGAGCTGGGTGTTGTCAGCGTAAGAAATGATGGTGAGGCCGTGGGGGCGTATGATGTTGGTGACAGGAGCCATGTAGACAATGAAAAGGGTGGGGCTGAGGGAGGATCCCTGGGGGACCCCACAGATGGTCTTGGTGGCTGTAGACCAGAAAGGAGGGAGGCGAACTCTTTGTGTTCTTTCGGAGAGGAAGGAGGTGAGCCAGTCTAGGGCTTTGTGGTGAATTCCGGTGTTGAAGAAGTGTGTGCGGAGGGTTTGGTGGCATATGGTGTCAAAAGCTGCAGAGAGGTCTAGGAGGGTGAGGGTGACGGTTTCGCCCTTGTCCAATCTGGTCCTGATGTCGTCTGTACAGGCGATGAGGGCGGTCTTGGTGCTGTGGTTTTTGCGGAATCCAGACTGGGAGATGTCAAGTATGTTGTTGTCTTCTAGGAAGCAAGACAGTTGTATGTTTACTATCTTCTCCATGACCTTTGCGGGGAAGGAGAGAAGATAGATAGGTCGGTAGTTTGTGAGGTCTTCAGGGTCTGCTTTGTTTTTTTTTAGAAGAGCGTTGACTTCAGCGTGTTTCCAAATATCTGGGAAGGTTGCAGTCTCGAAGGAACTGTTGATGACGGCCTGGAGCTGGGGAGCAATGATGTGGCTGGCCTTGTTGAAGATGTGGTGGGTGCAAGGGTCTGTTGGGGAGCCAGAGTGGATGGAGCTCATGGTTTTGCCCATTTCTTCGTCGTTGGTGGGGGTCCAAGTGTTCAGTAGGTTGGTGCGGCAGGGTGTTGTGGTGTTGGTTGTGTCGGTGGTGGTGATGGTAGGTGCTGACAGTGTGAAGCTGTCGTGTATGTCTGCGATCTTGCGGTGGAAGTAGTTGAAGAGGGAGCTGCAGAGGTCTTGGGAGTGTGGAGGGTCGATGGTGCAGGATTTGGCTTTGGTGAGTTCTTTGATGATGGCAAAAAGTTCCTTGCTGTTGTGTGTGTTGTTGTCTATGCGTTCTTTGTAGAAGGACCATTTGGTGGTCCAGATGAGTTGGTGGTGTTTGCGCATGGCTGATTTAAAGGCGGAGAAGTTGTTCATTGAGGGTTTTGGGCACCAGGCTTTCTCAATTTTTAGGCATTCTCGTTTGGAAGACTGAAGTTCTGTGGTGAACCAGGGGGTGGTCTTGATGGTGCGGGTGCTGTTGTTTATTTTGAAAGGGACGAGGGAGTCTGTGCAAGTTTCTAGCCATCGTGTGAGGTTGAGGGCATTGGGGTCGTTGGTGCTGGGAGGTGGATCTTGTGCGAGGTTGGAGATCAGGTGTTCTTTGGAGATATTGTTCCACTTGCGGTAGGGGGTAGGATGTTGTTGGTGGTGGGTGGCGGGTTTTCAGGAAGGAGAAATGGATGCAGTGGTGGTCAGTCCAGTGGAGTTCGGTGGTGTGAGTGAAGGCGATGTGGCTGCTGGAGGGGAAGATGGCATCTAGCATGTGTCCGGCTGAGTGGGTGGGTGAGGTGACCAGTTGTTTGAGGTTGAGGTTTGCGAGGTTGTCTAGCAGGGCCGTGGAGTCGCAGTCGTGGGTGCTTTCCAGGTGAAGGTTAAGGTCACCAAGAAGTATGTAGTCTGTGGAGGTGAGGGCGTGGGAGCTGATAGTGTCGGTGATGGTGTCACAGAATGGGGGGCGGGGTCCTGGTGGTCTGTAGGTGAGGGTTCCTCTTAGGATGGTGTTGGGGTTGATGTGTACCTGAAAGTGTAGGTGTTCTGCGTTGTCTAGGGTGTTGTTGGTGTTGGTGGAAATCTTGATAGACTTTCTGTATATTATGGCAATTCCTCCTCCTGGTTTGTTGGTGCGGTCTCTACGGGTGATTTTGTGACCTTCTGGGATGGCTATGGCGATGTCGGGTTCTAATGAGGAGTTCATCCATGTTTCAGTGAGGAAGGCGATGGCGGGAGAGTTTGTGGTGAGTAGGTCCCAAAGCTGGATGGCGTGCTTGTGGACGGAGCGGGTGTTAAGGAGGATGCAGTTGAGGTGATTGGGGGGTTTGGTGTTGTTGTGGTTCTTGTTGGTGTTGTTGGTGTGAATGCAAGAGAAGTGGCATAAGTGGCATGTGAAAGGACCGTGTGTGTGTTTGGGGTTGGCCTGGGTGCAGGCGGGGTGCCGGCCGGGGTTGAGAGCAAGGAGCTCTGTGGAGGAGTAGTGGCGCTTGGGGGGGGAGTCAGAGGAGCGTGGACTGGGGGGATGGGTGCTGGGGGCAGTCCAGGCGTGGACGGGCGCAGACGGGCTTGCCTCTGCCGCGGCCGCACAGCAGCCGCCATTAAGAAGGGGAGGAGGGAGGGAGGAGCAGCTAGGAGGCGGGAGGGAGTGGCCAATGGGGACGCGAGGGGGGTGGGGTCGCAGGGGACGCAGCGGCAGGGGCAGAACAAACCAGCAAGAGCCGTAAAAAGAGAAACGGGCACAATCAGGGCAATACGACAAAGTGGAGCAGAAAATGGGCACAGGCAAACTTTAAAACAGTGTGAGAAATGAAAAACAAATTGCAAGAAATGAAATATGATAGGCAAACAACGAAATACACGGTACAATGCAGATGCGCCTACCACTAGGCACCAGGGACTTCTTGCAGCAACGGCAGGGTCAGGGGCACAGAGGCAGGCTTGTGGAGCTGAGGGTACTCCTGGCCCAAAGCAGGTCAGGGGGTCACACTAGGTGCTGCGCAGCGGCCGCCATTAAGAAGGGGAGGTGGGAGGGAGGAGCAGCTGGGAGGTGGGAGGGAGTGGCCAATGGGGGCGCAAGGGGGGTGGGGCCGCAGGGGACGCAGCGGCAGGCGCAGAACAAGCCGGCAAGAGCCAGAAAAAGAGCAACGGGCACAATCAAGGCAATACAATGAAGTGGAGCTGAAAATGGGCACAGGAAACTTTAAAACAGTGTGAGAAACGAAAAACAAATTGCAAGAAACAAAATATGATAGGCAAACAACGAAATACACGGTACAATGCCGATACAATGCAGATACGCCTACCACTAGGTACCAGGGACTTCTCCTTGCAGCAACGGCAGGGTCAGGGGCACGGAGGCAGGCTGGTGGAATCGAGTATACTCCTCGCTCAAAGAAGGTCAGGGTGTCACACTAGGTGCCACGCAGCGGCCGCCATTATGAAGGGGAGATGGGAGGGAGGAGCAGATTGGAGGCGAGAGGGGTGGCCAATGGGGGTGCGAGGGGGCGGGGCCACAGGGGACGCAACGGCAGGGGCAGACCTGCATTCGGCTTTAAGGTAACCTTGACCGGCTCCACTCCTTTGATCAGACTTACTTCTTTACCTGTCAAATCCCACACGTTCTCTTGTACTGTTCCCTGCAAATCAGAATGGAGCTCTTTCACTGTGAACATTGGGAAAAGCTCAATCAAGGGGTACTCCTCATTTATAGTTTCACACTCTGTTTCTGGGGCTTGGTCTTCCTTATCATTGCTATTTGTCAGAGCAAGTAATCAAACATTTTGTCTCACACAATAAGTCTCTTCCCAGTAGGGATACCGGATTCTAATCGCAGACTACAAATTTATGGGGTCCATGGAAATTGCCAATCTCAACCTGCACTGGATCTGTAATTGGGTTTGTCAGATACTGGTTCGCTACTCCCACAACCTGGACAGGTCTACCTGAAAGGGGCAAATTTGGAACTTCTGGATTCTGACTGTAGAGCGTGTAGCTCCTGTGTCTACCAAAAATGAAACTCTGTGACCCATAACCTTTCCTCTCACATAGGGCCCTCTCTGATTTACTTCTAAAGAAGTCAAAAGCACACATTTCTCCTCATCCAAACTATCATTTGTCCATTTACCATTTATTTCATCCTCACTGTGTAACGGGAATTGGCGCACTGTGTTACTACTTCTGTCTTGCCTCTGACCTGTGACCTGTTGAGGAAGCACCATCTGTTGCTGCTCCATCAGGACTTGAGGTATCTGCATTTGCTGTCTAGGTAGCATGGGAACCTGCTGCTGCATCGGCTGTAATTGTGACACTTGGGCACGGGCATTTGCACCTGTTGCAAGGGCTGGAAATTTTGCACTTGATTCACATTGTTCTGAAAATTTAGATTGGGTCCCCTTAGTCTTGGTCCTCTCAAATTCTGAAATTAATTGATGTCATTACTTTGCTGAACAACAGCTTCCTGCACCATCATCGGACACTCCCGTATCCAATGTCCCACGACTCCACAAATGTGACACGGCAAGAGCTTCTTCATTCCCTGCACATCATTCTGAACCACTACAGTATTCAAGTCTGGACCACAATTCATACTGACTCCATGACCTTTACCTCTCTTCTGGGGATGAAACATGACATTTCCCTGCTGTTGCAGCATCTGCTGCACAAAATTTCCTTGCACTCCTGATTGAGCTGCTTTAATTTGCATCAACATTGCCTTCTCTTTCAACTTTTTCTGCTTCAACTCAATCTCATCACTACTGTATTTTGCATACTGGAACACCTCATCAATCGGCTTTGCTTGCAGCAAATCAAATGACTCTTAATCATCTGCCCAATTTCAGGTTTCAATCCTTCCGCAAATCTGAATAAAAAATGCAGCATGTCTTTCAGCTCAATTGCTTCTCTACCACTGTACTCCTTGAACGCTTTCAACAATCGCTCATAATACTCATGTATTGACTCCTTTGCTTCCTGCACTGTCCTGTCAATCCTCTGCCAGTCAATATTTTTGGGCGAAATCCTCGATTTCAGAAACTCAATCACCTTATATAATTTTTAATTACCTCAGGAGACGGTGCACTGTATTCTTATCTCTCTCCGGTTCACTTGTTGGCCAGTCTACAGTCCTCTTACACTCAACCCATAAGTCAGCTGGAACCACTATCTCCAATAATGTGTTAAAGTCCTCCCACAAACACTTTGCAAGTTTCACAAACCTATCTGTCTGCTGATACCGCTCTACTGGCTTCTCAATTTTGGATAATCATTCGTAAATGATAGAATGTCACTTCTGCTACAAGGGACATGAACAAAATTTCCCCAAAAACTTCTGTCATTGGTAAAATCTTTACTGGATCTTTGTCCTGCTGTACATTCTCAGTCAGCTCCAAAGAATCCCTTTTTCTCTTATCTCTTTTCTTTACCGATCTGCCTTCCCATTTGTCTAATGCTCCCCAGACCTGAGCACTCTGCAATAATTCCTTAAGGTTTGTCTTCACTCCGGCTGACCTCATATGTTCAAAATCCTTTGCTCAAAATCTAATCTGTAACTCCTCTTCAAATGCTTCGTTTTCTCAATTTCTATGCCATGTTTCTCTGCCACATCTGCCAATCTCTGATGTACCTTGCCAATTTCTCTTGTAATCCTTGGGCACAAGTATCTCAACCCTGCCTCTCTTTAAGGCTCTAACCTATTCACCCCCATTGTTCCCTCAATTAATTCACCTGCTTCCGTGCTTAATAAGACACAATTCAATTGCGGCCCGTCTTTGGAGGCATTCTGTGGGGTATGCAGCTTGTCTAACCATTCAGTTAACTGCTGAGCTGTCACTCCCTGTAAGACAATGCTACTCGCTTAGACCGGGGGCACCTGCTGAGCCACTGCATTTGGAGTCTGCGGTGTCAATAATTTCAGGCTTTGACCTGCATTTGGTCCAGTCATGGCGTCTGGGAGTGCAACAAGTTGACTAAAATCTAACAATGATCTTGATCCGTCAAAAGTCTGACCCACAGAAGAGACTACCTGAATTTTCTCATTATGTCCTCTCCTCATTAAACTCTGAGACATTACTCCCTGTTCATTCAAAGTCGGTTTCTTTTGTGCAAATAATGGTATCGCCAGACCAACAGTAATTGGCAGCTATATTGCATCCGGGGATGCTCTGGCACCTACACACTGTGGGAGAGTAACTCCCATACTCTGAATCATCACCAGAGTCAAGTCTGACTGTGTCCCTGTCATTGGCGTAAATCTTGGCATTACCTGCGACTGCACTTGGGGCAACAAAATCGGAGTTGGCTCAGTTCGGACTAGTATTGGTCTCGGAACTACCTGCTCCGTGGGCACCACTAAGTTCAAAGTAATTTCCAAAATAGGCCATCCGGACAAATTCTCTGTATCTGTGGCGGCTGCATCTGTGTCTGCACTACAGGAGTAGTCGGCACATTAGAACTACTTTGCACCACATTCGGTGTCAGGTTAGCATTAACCTGTACTGGACTCACTGTCCCTGTTACCTGTGGCGGGGCTGTCGGATCAGCGCTAGTACCCGGACCACTCTCGTGTACTGTATATGGTGGTGGTCGGTCTCTAAATATCTGCGTAATAAGATCTTCAGCATCTGATTCCTCCTCTACTGTTGAACACCTTCTAGCTCCCAAACTTTCGGACGGACTTCTATTAGTCTTTCTAGTTGCATTTTTCCCTTCCTTCTCATCCTCCTGTGTAATCGCTAGAAACAACTTAACTCCCTGCAAAGTCTCTGATCTCCATCTTTGCTGCTCCCAATCCCATTTAGCCTCTGCTAAAGTCTTTTCTACCTTTCTTATTCTTCTCTCGAATTTCAATTGCTGTTGCTGTCTAGCTATCAGCTCCCAAACTGCTAATGTCCTAAACTGTGCTGGTCTCGGAAGGGGCATCGATTCATATAGCACCATCTGCAATTGTTCCAAAATCCTCAAATTGAACGTCCCATTTTCAGCAAACACTAAATTCCCATTTTTCTCCGTCAACTTGCATCACTGCTTTAATCAAAGACATGGTGCAACACCTCTCTCTTCCATTACAATGGAAGCTGGTGTATTCTCTGGCAATGTAGGCTCCCCTACACTCGCTGTAATGTACGTATCTCCCCTTAGGGCAATTCTCAACGCTTTGAAAAACTTCATCTTTTCAACTTTTGTTTACTCAAATTGAATCAGGAAATGACTTTTAATCCCAGGATTCCTTTCACCCACGTTCTCAACCAATTGCCTCTCACAGACGGCTGCCAATCCGTGCGTGACCCTTCTCACTAACCAACCTATCCCAGCGCAGCTACAATGGCGTCACACTCACACGTACTGCGGCTGACAAAGTCTTGCGGTTCGTCTTCCTAAACTCCAATCCACATAAAACTAATGCAATATATTGCGAGCACTAATTAAAAACTGAAAACAAAAACAAATATACTGGTTTACTACAGGAAAGGTAACACAATCGCTTCAGAGACCTTACGGATTTTCACTGATGGCTCTTTTCAAGCATGCAGCTATTCCTCTTCGCGGTCTCCCAGATTCGCAAGCAAAATTTGACCAGCAAATTTTACTCTCAGCTGATCAATGGGTCTGTCCTGGTGCACATAGAACTTGCCAAATCTCAGTCGAAATTTCCTCTCGTCCACTTTAACTCACACACTGACTTGTTGACCACGCCAGATCAACCTACTAAAGCAGACAAATTACAACATTTAACTACAAATTTAAGTGTCTCATGCACTTTTCAATATACTCCAGGGTCCTAGACCACACAGGGTCCGTACATCAACAACCACGTGGACAATTATTTTAGCACAAAGCGCCACACACATGTGAAGTTCGACGACTTTCCTACTCTTACACTGCGGAGTACGCACACTCCTACTAAAACTTCATTTGGAGTACGCAAACTCCCTAAAACCCTCACAATTCACCTGCGATTTGCTTAAGTTGTGCAAGCGCAACCTATTTCACTTCTTCTATCACTAGAACGCCGGAAACATCCTCAAATGAACATTAGCAGGATCCAGGAGCTGGGGAAGTCATTTCTAGGCTTAAGGGGACATATTTTTTCTCCAGTTATCATAATTGAAAACAAAATCCAAATCTCAATAATACTGAATTTATGAAAGGACTAGCTTCAAACTGTAGGGGAGAAGAGGACCAAAGGGAACTACGAAGAACTGGGACTCGAGAGTTGACGAGGCGGTGGCCGAGAGATTGACTGCAGAGGGTCGCAACCCGACCCAGGAGTGGGAGACCGGCAGCAGTCGACCCACCCCCAGGACAGTGTACAGTAGATTGCTCGGAGTGCCGCATGAACCCTGAGAGCACACTCGCAGCGACCTGCGAGGACGAAGTGGACGGAGGCCTGGTCGGAGGTGAGGAGGTGGCCTAGGAGTTGGCGAGGTGGTGGGGAGCGGCTGCAAAGAAGACAAGAGGGCGGCTTTCGGAAAAGAGACTGAGGCCCAGGCCCACAGCTAAAAATACCCCTGACATAAGGGGCAAGAGAAGCAGCACTGAGGCACTTGGAGGAGCGTGCTGGATTGTTGAGGGGTGAAAAAGGATGTCACCTGGAATAAAGTGGCAAGGTCGAAACAAGGTGAAATCGAGTGCCCAATCACCTGGAGCGGCAGTGCCCGCTAAAGCTGCGGTGAAACCAAAGGGAGGGTGAGCAATCCAGTCAAATAAAAAGGACAAATATGCTACATCCAAATGCCTGGGGGGAAGGTGGTGGGACCGCAGGAAGACTCGAGGGAGACGGAGCCCTCACTGGGGGCAATAATGATGGCAATCCAACATCTAAAGACCACCTTAGAGCCCAAACTGGATGCTGTCACGGTGTATGTGTCCCTGTTGCGCGTTGATTTTCAAAAAGGTCTCCTTGACAGAAACCAATGTTGACTTACTACAGTCAACGTCCAAAAGGTTGGAGGAGCAGGTCCGATGTCTGACACAACAGCAGGGGATAATGACAGAACAACTAGAAGATCAAGAAGGTTGAGCGCAGAGAAATAATCTTTGGGTGGTAGAGGTCCCGGAAGTAGCAGAAGAGCCAATCGTTGACCTATTTCTGGAAGAACTAATCACTAATACCCTTTGCCCGAAGCGGTTATAGAAGTTCTTTTCCAATGAGCGGGCACATAGGGCGCCGGGGCCGCCACCAAAACCGGGGGCACCAACGAGAACTATCATTGCAAGGATTTTCTATTTTAGAGACAGAGATGCTGTCCTTCAAGCATCTCGCTCCTATGGTGACATTAAATATGAGAATGCAACGATTTGTTTCTTCTCGGATTTCACGCTTCAGGTGCAACGGAAACGCCAGAGCTTTGATGAAGTCAAAAAGATCCTGCGCGCCAAAAATGTTAAGTATATGATGATCTTCCCCACCCAGTTGTGGGTCGTTTCGGATGACAGATCCTGGTTCTTCAATACTCCGGCTGAGGCCTGGGAGTGGATGGAAGGCTGGCGTACCACTGGAAGGAGAGCCCCCAAGGGGCCCCAAAGGAACAGAAGAACAGTTGAAGACAGTGGACCCCCGGGGCAGCTGTTGGAGGCGGGGCTGACCCGGGAGGGGACACAGGCCAGCTTGGAGACATTCACGTAGAGAAGGCATCAAAAATCAGGGAGCTCACACGATGGAACACTACCTTGATTGAAAGGCGGAGGGCCAAACACTGCCAATATACTGTTTAAAGGATGGTAAAGGGGCACTGACCTGGGAATTTGGTGGCAAAAAGAATGCTTCTCAGCATTACCTTCTTTTTGACTACTGTACAATCATGCCAGATGTGCACTGTTAACTGTTATGTGTCAAAGAAGGGGGTTGAAGCATTTCTGGAAGTGTGTTAACTTGATTGGCGAAGTCAGTCAACCCTACTTTAGTTAGATGCTACAGAAGGGGCGACAGGCATTCTGCGAGTTGGGGGGGTGGGCTATACTATGCCTACTATGCAGGGTAGCAGGGAGAGGGGTGGTGGGGAAGGGAAAGTTAGTTTTGGCAGTTGGGAAGTTATTCACAAGCTCACAATGCAAGTATTTGACGACACAGGAAGTAGGGGATAAATACAAGGAAGAGTTACGGACGGGCAAGTTGAGGTGGCGACCATACAAGGCATTAATGATAACTAAATGAATATGTCTAAATACAATGCAGAGCTAAAAATAATGACCTGGAATGTAAATGGCCTTGGGAATAAGATCAAGGGCACAATAGTCCTCCAATACCTTCGCAGACATTCACCTGACTTTGTCCTCATTCAAGAAACCCATCTGAAGGGTAACAGGTACAAGGCACTTGACAGGATGGGATACTCCTTACGGGAGCACTCTGGTTTCACTGTCAGCTTGAGAAGGGTAGGGATCATGGTAAAATCGACGGCCCCTTACATCCCTGGGAGACCTGGACAGATTGGTTGGGGAGGTTTGTAGCACAATCCGGAATGTTTGGAGGACGAATGATCAACCTATGCTCGGTGTACGTCCCACCAAAATTGCATGCAGAAACCTTTAAGGAACTAGCTGAAGTGTTGCTGGCATTCCCTTTGAGAATAATGGTGATGGGAGGGGACATGAATGATGCAATGGACCTACAATGGGATCGACTAACCAGCAGTGGTAGGGGGCCTGACAGAGGACCACTAAGAACATTTACAGATGCAATGGGTGTGGTAGACTTGTGGTGGGAATTCCACTCAAGAGATAGACAATACACGTACTTTTCACATGCACATAATAGTTATTCCCAACTCGATTGCATCTTCACCCAATCTACAAAGGTAACACAGTTTAGTGAGGTGGATCATCTCTCACGAGGCATATCGGACCACTCCCCAGTGGTAGTTCGATTGACTGGCACGGGACCGGGGTCGGCCCTACCCCACAAGATAGATTCATGGTATTTTAAAGACAGGTCCTTTCGGGAAAGGATGAGGGAAAGGGCAGCACAATACTTCAAGGAGAATATAGGAACGGTGGAGGCGCCGAGCGATCTATGGGAAGCATTCATGGTGGTCCTTCGAGGTCACGCATAAGCATTGATTGGGGGTATGAAAAAGGAAAAGAATTCACGATGTACCATACTGGAAAAAGAAATGGCGACCTTGGAAGTAGAGGTTTTGGAAGGGGGGGGGAGGCCTAGTATCGAGAAAAGTCATTGAATCCAAGTGAAGCAACAAGAGTTGTGAGATTTGACTGAAAATACAGAAAGGGCCTATGCACTAACGGTGCAGCATCGCCTCTATGATACAGGAGACAAGACGAATAAACTCATAGCCTGGCTTCAACAGAGGGATAGAGAGAGAAGTTGGGTGAAAACATTGAGAGATCATGAGGGGAGAACTCATGTAGCCAGGGAGGTCATGGCTGAGGTCTTGGCCACCTACTATAAACACCTCTATGTGTCCCAGTCCGCATAGACAGAAGAAGAGTGTGCGGAGTTGTAAAAAGATGTCCCACTTGCAACACTTTCTGGGAGCGCCGGGGGGGATTAGAACTCGATCTGACAGTGGAGGAGGTCAGAGATACTATTAGGGCCCTTCAAGGTGGGGAAGCAACTGGGCCCAACGCTCTACCCGTAGAACTGTACAAATGCATGGTAAAAGAAGTAGCGGAACACATGGGGGCAATGTTTCAGGACAGCAGGAGGGCGGAGACTCTCCCAGAGGACCAGCGTCTGGCCACAATAGTGGTGCTTTAGAAACCGGGCAAAAAACTAGAGTCTTATAGTTCATATCGGCCCATCTCCCTTTTGAACGTAGAGGTTAAAGTGCTTTCAAAAGTCCTAGCTAACAGGCTACATAAGGACATAACGTCCCTGGGCGAAACTGGTTTTATAGCACATAGAGGCGCCAGGCTTAATCTGAGGAGACTGTACAGAGTACTACATATGACTGAGGCATCGACCATAAGGACGCGGTCCTACTATTCCTCGATGCATGCAAGGCATTTTATAGTATCGAATGGTCATATGTCTTTGTGGCCCTGTCCAGGGTGGGCTTTGGAACCTCTTTTTGTGAATGGATTAGGCTCCTCTATCGGGCCCCACTGGCACGGTGTGGGTCAACGGCATACTCATCCACCCCTTTGCACTACGGAGGGATACGAGGCAGGGTTGCCCCCTCTCCCCACTGCTCTTTGCTTTAGCGCTGGAGCCGCTGGTGACTTGGGTTAGGCATGACCCCTTGGTGACAGGCATAGGGAGTGCGGGAGAATGGGAGGAGCGTAAATCACTCTGGGGGTTATTCTAACTTTGGAGGAGGTGTTAATCCGTCCCAAAAGTGACAGAAAAGTGACGGATTTACCACCAGCCGTATTACGAGTCCATTATATCCTATGGAACTCGTAATACGGCTGGTGGTATATCCGTCACTTTACCGTCACTTTTGGGACGGATTACCACTCCTCCAAAGTTAGAATAACCCCCTCTATGTGGACAATATCCTGCTGTATGTGACCAGACCACGCACCATGACAGATAGATTACTACATATTTTCCAGATTTTTGGTTCTTATTTAGGGTATGAAATTAATACGGAAAAGTCTCTGATCTTTCCCCTGGCGGGGAAGGACCCTCCCCTTCCAGCGAGGAGTAAAGCCCAGATAGTCTGTGAGGGCTTCAAGTACTTGGGTATATACGTTACCAGAGAAGTTGATGCTTTCTTGTGGGAAAAATATATACCACCAGCTGGAATGCCTATGTGCAGATGTGGAGCATTGGCGGAAACTGCTGGTGTCTCTGATTGGCTGAGCGGTCTTCTTTAAGATGATGACCCTCCCGCGCCTACTAAACGCCCTGCAAAATACTCCCTATCTGGTGCTGCCGGAATTGCTCAGGCAAAAAAATGGGGAGCTTCGTCGGCTCCTATAGGATGGTGGGTGTACTCATATTTCCTTGCCTTAGCTCCAGTTAGGAGTATATGAAGGAGGATTATCTATACCAGACATACGCTTATATTATATGGCAGCTCACTTAAGTATAATCAACAAATGGGTATTTGCAGAACAGGATGACCCAGCATATCAGGTGGATAGAGAGGCTATGGGGAGTGAAGGGTACCTGTCTCTCCTTTATGGGATGGGGGGAGGGTAGCAGAAACCCCAACATACTCAGACAGTGATCAGAGTTTGGAGAGAGGCTAGTAGACTTCTCAGCTGGGAAAACAAGCTGACCAATCGAACACCCCTATGGAACAGCACTGCGCTGCGTGAGGTGGGAGGGTTAAACTGTAAAACTGTAAACTTTGCACTTGTATAGCGCAGTACCCACCCGTTAGGATCTCAAGGCGCTGTACGCATACCGCTGTGGAACCCCTCCTGGCTTTTCCCTGTGAGGCGCCCACTCCTTGGCAGCCCCAGGGTGAAGCCGAGTATCCAAGCGCTGTGAGGGCCGTTGTGGAGATTAAGCAAGCTATTGTCCAGAGTTACAGAGTGGGACCCATTAATTAGATTAGGCACAGAGGCAAGAATTATCTGTTCCAAGGGAATTGAGCCCAAGACCAGCCGAGGTGGGAATTGAACCCTGGTCCCGTACCAGATCTCTGCATCAGGGTCTGCCGCTCTAACCATTGTGCCACACTTCTCCAGGGTTTAAGCAGTGGAGACTAATTGGAATGGAGTGTAATTCACAGGGTGTACTGCTCAAGGACACTCTTCCATAAGCTGGGGTGGTGTGCCACTGATCTTTGTGTTAGGTGCTGTGGTATGACTGGGTCCTTTTTTCATATTCTGTGGGAGTGTCCTGGGAAACAGGAGTTTTGGGGGAGGATTATACAAATTATGTCACAAGTGGTGGCTATACAAATTCCACTAGAACCTAGATGGGCCCTGCTGCATATCTCTGGGGAAGAACCATGGCCTAAGCATATGAAAATCTGGTTGAATGTGGCAGCAGGAGTGGCAAAACTAAACATAGCAAGGCGATGGGGAGCAGTTGAGTCTCCTACGCTTCTTGAGTGGCAGAGGGATCTGGATTGGTGCCAAGGGGCCGAGAAGGTGGTCTTTCAGAGTCGGGGCTATCCCAGGAAATATGAGAAAATATGGTCGCAATATTCGTCATCGTTTAGAGAATATGGGAAGTGAGAAGAGGTGAGGAGCCCAATGGGGGAGGGAGGTGGGGAGAGGTTGGAACGGCAAACAGTTGGAAGATGTCTGAACGGTCTTATGCAATTTGTATTTAACATGATGTTAAGTGATGCTGAGAAGAAGTATGGCTGTCTAAGAAATCCTGTGAAGTTGGATGTATACAATGCACGTTGAGCTTTGTTTAATAAAAAGAGTTTTATAAAAACCAAAAACTTTTCCTTGTAAACCTGAAAAGATGCAAAGACTTATTTGAAAGTTCCTCTAAAATAAAGAAATATTACTACAAGCGTGCTAAAAACAAGGCCAAAAACATAACATTCATATTTTTTGTTCTAAGCTCAACCATAGAATAGCAGAGGGAAATCATGCATGACAACGTCATTATGTGTTGTAATAACAGCATTAAAATGTTGGGGCCATACCCTGGACGCCCAATTGTCACTGTGAAGCCAGGAAATTCACTTGTTTTTCCATTCATGCCAATGGAATAAACGAGATATGTACCTGCAAAAGTAAAAATCACCATAGATACACCATGTAAGTGATTCTGTAACAGATGACTTGCATGCCTCTCTGTTTCTCTCCAACAGCAACCAGTACTTTTACTTTTATTTTCGCTTTGAGAATGCTAAGCAAGTGACTTCCCTATCTCTTACAGCTTTAAGTGACACTAATTACATTACAGTGAAATATATGGAATAATCGCCTAGGGCAGTAAGTGACCGTACCAGAAATTGGACTTCAAGGCTTTTTGAATTAAGTTCCATATCCAGGCTTTCAAGGTCTTTTGAACATGTGCATTATTATCAGACCTTTCATAGGTAATGCTGTCGAAGCCAGGCTAAATTTCAGCTAAATCCATTTATCAAACTGTGTTTGATAGATGAAATATGAGAAAATGTGTCCGAGTGCCAAGCATTATTCAGACCCAAGTGTTGCAATAAGGTGCAGAAACAGCCTTAAACAATTAGGGAGCAATTCCTCTGTTTTTAAAGCTTCCTCCACAGTATGTTGCACTTAACTCCAACACATGATGTGCAGAAGTCAATAAAAGTGATGTATAACTCGACGTGGGGGGTCATAAACTGACAGGCATGCAAGCAGTAAGAGAGCAGATACATCAGACGTTTTCACAAATGAAAAGTTAGCAAACAAGACTAAAGTGAAGGTAAGAAGTGCTGTGCTGCATTCCACGTAAAAGAGGTGTCCTAATGGTTCTGTTTACCAGGGGCAGCTCCTCCACTAGGGTGGAGAAGCGTCGCCTTCCCCCACCCCGCCAGAAGCAGGAGCTGCAAATCTTTTATTGTAAAAACATAATAAACTCTGTTTATTATGATTCTACTATAAAAGTGGGTGGGGCCACGGGTGGGACGGGGATGGAGGGGGAGTGCACAGCACTCCCCTTCAATGCGCTTTTATGTTTGCCCGGCCGTCTTGGGCTGGCCAAACATACATGCGCAGTAGGGTCTCTAGCCTACCTGACACTGCGTTGCCAGGTTGGGGAGACAAGGCAGAGGCTCCCAGTCTGCCTGAGAGCACCCTGGCTGGGTGCTCCCAGACAATCCTGAGGCTGCTTTGACCAGTATCAGGATTGGCCGTAAGGCAGGCTGGGAGCCTGTGCCTGCAACAACAGAGGGGAGCTGAGCGGATGGAGCGGCGCGGGAAAAAGGTAAGTTTTACTTTTATTATATTTTATTTTATTTTTTGGTTTACGTTTTTAAATGAATTTATCACATTATAGCATTGCACTGAGAAGTACTTATTAAAAGTGATAGTTTTTAAACATGAACTTAAAAGCATTCCTGCCTCAGCCCCCATACAGGCGACAGTGCAGTGTTTCTATAGCACGAAGTCAACATGATCACCAGCTACATTTTAAGGTCCTGATTTAGATATTGGTGGATGGATTACTCCGTCACAACAGTGACGGATATCCCGTCCTCCTAAATCTAAATCCCATTATTTCCAATGGAATTAGATTTCGGAAGATGGGATATCAGTCACCATTGTGAAGGAGTAACCCATCCACCAGTATCTAAATCAAGCCCTAAGTGATTTACCCTAAGTCACAGGCTGTTGAGCTAACACCAAGACGCAACCCTGGTTCCCCAATTCCAGAGTCAGCTGCACTGACCTTACCGCCACATCCTTGGTAGAGTAAAGGTAGAAGTCAGAACCCTCATGAAAGCTCTGTTTGTTATGTGTTCGAGGTTCCAACAGGATCCCGAGCTGAGCCAGAGCCTGGTTTCAGGCTAGAGCCTGGCGAGATTTCAAAATGGAGTACTGACAGCACCTGCACTTGAGGGGGGATTCCTGTGGGATGGCGGGTAGCCGACATCAGGTCTGACTCCAACTGGGCACACAGTTCTAAGATTGTGGCACGATCAAGCCTGTAGGTGATGATCATATTTCGCTCCTCCATTGTCGACAGGTCCACCAGTGGTCTGTACACCGGAGAATGCCGCCATCTCCTCACATGCCCCAGCGGACAGTGCCTATGAAGGAGAACACCGAGCAGAGAGTCAACCAACTCTGAGGTACGTAAACACAGCTTACTCAGAAAATATTAGCAATTCGACATTTGCCTGTATGAGTGTTTAGGCAAGGCCTCGGTATGTGTGACGCAGTCAAAAATAATGCCATGTGGGCCCATGAAATGGCGGCTGCCTGACCTGTAAAGTGGGACAATGGGATATGAGGTAACTTCGCTGGCGTTGTACACCGTCGCAGTAGGTGGTCGAAGACCGCGGCACAATTCTGCATTGGTCAACATTGGACCCTTTGGGGCCCAGGAGCTAATGACGATGTACGCCGGCGGTGACGTTACGCACCGCCGCGGACGTGACCGCCATTTTCTATCTGTTCAATCACTCGATACCTGATCTTCGACAGGAGAGGACCTACACTGTAAGTGCTGCTGTGACCTCAGTCTGGAAGAGAATATGGCTCGTGTGTCTGGGGGAAGGGCCCCTGCCTTCAGCACGGAGGAGTTGGAGAAACTCGTGGATGGGGTCCTCCCCCAGTACACGCTACTCTACGGTCCTCCAGACAAACAGGTAAGTACACTGTGAGCATGCTGTATGGGCAATGCCTGTGTGGAGTGGGGTGGATGAAAGATAGGGGGAGGGGGAGAATGAGGCGTGCATGAAACGACGGTGAGTGCATGTGCCTCATGGCAAGGGTAGGGATGCGGGCCAATGACTGTGACGGTGCAGTTGGTAATTACTTCTCTTTTTCCCCTGTACAATTCCTGTAGGTCAGCGCCCACCAGAAGAAGGACATTTGGCGTGCCATCGCCAAGGAAGTCCGGACCCTGGGAATTTACCACAGACAGAGCACCCACTGCCGGAAAAGATGGGAGGACATTCGCCGCTGGAGCAAGAAGACGGCGGAGGCCCAGCTGGGGATGGCCTCCCAACGTGGGAGGGGTGCCCGTCGCACCATAACCCCCCTGATGTTCAGGATCCTGGCGGTGGCGTACCCGGAGTTGGATGGGCGATTGAGGGCATCACAGCAGCAACAAGGGGGTGAGTACACTCTCATTCTGCTGATTCAGCGCACATTGGAGGTGTCTGGGTGGGGGGTGGTGGGCTGTGGGTTCCCCTAGGCCAGGGCGAGTTTAGTAGTTAAGCTCCCTTCTTCAGGCAGGTCCTGTGGCACCCCACCCCACCTGTGTACAGTGCCAACTACACCTAGTCAGGCTCCTATGACATCCATGTGTGCAGAAATCGGCCATAGCCTTGTAAGCCATGTCCCAGGGATTGAATAGTGGACTCCAAGTGCGCGTTGTAGTGCAGGGGGCTTCTTTGTCTGTCGTGTCCGCCAACAGTAGCGGTATTGCATGCCCTCAACATGTCTTTCTTCTGTCTCCCCCCCTTTTTGTGGTCTCCCTGTTCTTGTGTGCATTAGCATCATCAGGCGGAGGAGCAGTGGCACCGGAGCAGGAGGGAACTGCATCCCACATGGCCCTGGAGGGCGACACTACGGAGTCTGAAGTCACCAGTGGGACGGAGGGCGAGGGGAGCTCCTTGGTGGGGACAGGAGCTGACACCAGCGATACGGACTCCTCCTCTGATGGGAGCTCCCTTGCAGTGGCGGCCCCACCTGTGCCCCCCGCATCTACAGGTACAGCCGCCACCCCCCCCACCAGCACTGCCCTCCCAGCAGCCCCTCAGCGTTTGACCCGTGCCCGCTCACCCAGGAGGGTGGGCATCACCTTCGCCCCAGGCAACTCAGCCCCTGCCCCAGTCACCCCGCTGCCCTCAGTGAGGAGGCCATTGACCTCCTCAGGTCCCTCACTGTTGGGCAGTCTACCATTTTGAATGCCATCCAGGGTGTAGAGAGGCAGTTGCAACAGACCAATGCATACCTGGACGGCATTCACTCTGCTCAGGCAGCCCTTCAGCAAGCTTTTCAGACACTGGCCTCAGCACTGATGGCAGCCATTGTCCCTGTCTCTAGCCTCTCCCTCCAACTTCCTCCACCCAGACCCACACCCCTGTACCTCAGCCTATCCCAAGCACACCACAGACCAGCATGCACACACCTCAGCACACAAGGGAAGCTCTGGCAAACATAAGCACCACACATCCCACAGGCACTCACGCTAGCATCACACATATGCAGACACACCAACATCCACTGCCTCCACTGTGTCCCTCTCCTCCTCGTCTCCCTCCTCCCTCCCTGTCTCATCTCCACTCACACCTGCATGCACTACATCCTCAGCCACTACGTCCATCACCAGCACACCCACCACCACACCCCGCTCATGTGCGGTCACCACCCCCACTACCATTCACACATCCCCTGTGTCCTCTCCCAGTATGTCTGTGAGGCCACTTCCCAAGGTACACAAATGCAGCCACACACCCACCCAACAGCCATCCACCTCACGACATCCTACAGCCCATGCACCTTCACCCAAAGTCACCAAACGTACACCTCCTACAACCACTACCTCTTCCTCCACTCCCAAACCCCCTCCAGCTACCCGTCCCAGTGTTCCTAAGAAACTTTTCCTGGCCAGCCTTGACCTCTTTCCCACACCTACCCCACCCCTTCAGTCTCCTAGGGCCCGACTCTCCAGGTCCCAACCTAGCACCTCAGCCACAACTTCGGCGGGACCAGTGGTGCCAGTAGTCACCGGATTATGGAGTGTACCAGGCAACAGGGCAGCCAGTGTGGCAAGGAGCCACAGCACGGACAGTCCCCCACCTGTCAAGCATAAAAAGTTGGACAGTGCCCAGCGGGAGAGGGGAAAGAAATCTGCCACCAAAGACGCTACCAGGGGTACAGTTGGGGGTGTGGAGACAGCTCCAACACCATCCAAGTTGGGGAAGGGGCACATTAAAACCGGCAAGTCTGGGAAGATCAGCACGGCGGACAAGACCGCCAGCAGCCCCGCTGCCCAGGAGAAGACTGCCAGCAGCAGCCCCGCTGCCCAGGAGAAGACCGCCAGCAGCAGCCCCACTGCCCAAGACAGGACCGCCAGCAGCAGCCCCGCTGCCCAAGACAGAACCGCCAGCAGCAGCCCCGCTGCCCAAAACAGAAACACCAGCAGCAGCCCCGCTGCCCAAGACAGAACCGCCAGCAGCAGCCCCGCTGCCCAGGAGAAGACCGCCAGCAGCAGCCCCGCTACCCAAGACAGAACCGCCAGCAGCAGCCCCGCTGCCCAGGACACCGCCGCCAGCAGCACCGCAGGCCAGGACAAGACCGCCACCAGTAGAATCGCTGCCCAGGACACCGCCGCCAGCAGCACCGCAGGCCAGGACAAGACCGCCACCAGCAGAACCGCTGCCCAGGACACCCCGCCAGCAGCACCGCAGGCCAGTGAGCGCCAATGATTCCGACGCTACTGAGGCCGCCACGGGCAGGATGAAGCACTCTGGGCACAAAGCCCCCTCCAGAACCAGTGGAGAAAGGCATCCACTACCTCAGTCCTTGGCAGGATGAAGCACTCTGGGCACAAAGCCCCCTCCAGAACCAGTGAAGAAAGGCATCCACTACCTCAGTCCTTGGCAGGATGAAGCACTCTGGGCACAAAGCCCCCTCCAGAACCAGTGGAGAATCTCATCCACTACATTAGTCCTTGGCAGGATGAAGCACTCTGGTCACAAAGCCCCCTCAAGAACCAGTGGAGAAAGGCATCCACTACCTCAGTCCTTGATAGGATGAAGCACTCTGGGCACAAAGCCCCCTCCAGAACCAGTAGAGAAAGGAATCCACTTGAGAGACTGTGGCTTTGCACTCCCCAGGATTAAACAGACCACTGTAGAGACTTGAGAGACTGTGGCGTTGCACTCCCCAGGATTGAACAGTGGGCATGGAGCCCCCTCGTGGATCTGGCGTCGTGCACTCAACCGGCTGAGGTGCCCCCCCTTCCCTTCCCCTTGAGGTGCCTGTTTTATTTCTATCTGATGCCCCTGCAGTGTTCCCTCCGTCTTGTTCGGGTATTGAGTGTGGGCCTCGCCCATGCCTTTTGGGCCCAGTGATCCACGGACTGTGATGGTGGAATCCCTTGGACTTGTGTTCTTGGTGTATATAATTGTATATAGTATAAATATATATATTTGTAAATATTTTTGATTTATGTAATTGAATATATAACAATTATTCGACTCATTTCCTTTTGTCCTTGCATTCTTCCAGGGGGGGTTAGGGGGTGTAACTGTAATGTATCAACATGTATTAGTGTGTGTGTTGTAGTGAGTGAGGCTGGAGGTGGGGGTGTTGCGTGTTGCGTGTGTGTGTCACTGTTTTTTCCCTCCTCCCTCCCCTGTGTCGTAGGTGCAGTACTCACTGTGGTCTTCGCCGCCGGCGTTTGTGCTCCTGGTAGAGGAGCAGGAAGATAAAGGCTGGGAGTATCTGAAGTTCCGGTTCCATGGCGTCCTGGTTCCTCGTCGGATGTGTAGAGGTGAGCGTTTTCCCTTTGATGTCCTGTTTCCAGCGTGTTTTTGTTTGTGGTGAATTTGCCCGGAAAAGGTGGCGTATTGGTGGGTTGTAATAGTGTGGGCGGTACATTGTCCTCCGCCTGACTGTTGGCGGTTACCGCCGCGGTGTTTGTTTGTACCTCCGTGACGGTCGGAGTGTTAAAGTGGCTGTCTATGTTGGCGGTTTCCGCCACAGTCGTGATTCAATTTTTTTTTGCTGCTGGCTTGTTGGCGGTTTTACCGCCGCTTTAACACCGACCGCCAGGGTTGTAATGACCCCCTAAGTCTCTTTTATTTGGCCTTATAACAAATTAAACAGTTTCTTTCTATTTGCGATTTTGCATTGGTTTGAATTATCCTGACTAATGCATTTATGTACAGATTTATGACTAAGTTGATTATTTGCGTTTGTAACCTTGCTAATAAATCCCCATGGTTTGCAAATCTACCACTCTCCATCATTATTTTAGGGCCAAATAAGCTTCACTGTAATTAGCTGAATTTGATTTGTTGTGTTGCCTCAATCCGGAACTAAAGGTCCATCTGCATGAGTGTAGTTTCTACTCAGACAATTTGTTTGAAGTATACTCATGTTAACTAAATAATCATTTAAAGTTTTACTAGGCCTTTGAGGCCTGAAGCTTCATTGCTGATTTAAAGTCGTTTTTGAGAATATGCTTTAACATTTTCCTTTCCCTTGGAAGAACACTGTAACCTTGAGTTTTGCTTGTACAGAAGTTAGCTTTAATTAATAGTCTGCTGTGATTTACACTGTGTGTAGGAATAGGATCCTCCTGTATTGGGCTGTTGCTATCTTGAGGGTCGTACAGCTGTGTGAGTCCTTGTTTGAGGATGGGCATGTAGGGAGACTATCTGCTCCCAGAAGAA